>NC_060123.1:478183187-479598687 GCF_021461395.2 Schistocerca americana
CTCGCTGACGTTGTATGGACTATCTGTTTAGCATTAAAAGTTATCCGACGATGGCCTAAGAATCCGAAAGCTGGTTCATAACGAACTAATGAATATTACTGTTTAATATTAATACTTAGCATTCAAGTTATTAACATGTATATAATAAATAACCACATGAGAACTATGTTAAAGTAATTGGAGCAACGCAATAATTAAGGCAGGATGTATTTCACATAACTGCTTGGTTGTTACGTGTCTTTAATCAATGCTGTCCTTTTTCTGGATTCTTTTGACAATAACATATCAGCAAGTAATGTTAAACGGAATAAATATCCTAACGTCTTGCATAATCATGTTTATCTGGCCACTAATAATCATTGGCTTTCTTAGGCCATCGTGTGTCAGGAAAACAGATAAAATGTCATGTGACTTACACAGATATCATTGATACAGAAGTCACAAAAGATGAAAAATGTCATGTAGAGTGTTGTCAAAGGAATGTACTGCAGTTTGAATTCTTGCAAAAAAGGGACAAGCCGTTTACTTTTCTAGCGCCAAACTGTCCGTTATCTGATTGACAGGTTGCGTCGTGTCTATAAAATTACTTGTACTAGTACTAGTCGCCATGAAGTTCTACATAAAACGTTCTGATTAGAGATGCTCGCTTTATAAGGATAATATATCCCACATACGTAACATTGTTACACGGCCTGACTGCCCGTGAGGGTATGATCCGGAACAGATACACTTAATTAGAGCCAGGCGGTTCATTACATCTGAAATCGTGCGTTGTAGTTAATTGAACAAATTTCTCATCGCTGAATCAATTCTTGGGTCTCATAAGCACCATCTAGATTGCTTGTCCGTATTCTTGTCTGATAATACACACTTCCGCATCTACATCTACAAAGGTTCTCTGCAAGACACAGTAAGGTGCGTGGTGGAGGGAACTCTGTACCACTACTTGTCACTTCTCCTGCAATTCTACTCTCAGGGACAAACGAGTCTCTCTACGCCTACGTATGAGCTCTCATTTCTCGTATCTTATTTTCGTGGACCTTACGCACGATGTATGTTGGAGACAGTAGAATCATTCGACGGTCAGCTTCAAATGCCGGTCCTCTAACTTTTCTTACAAATGTTTCTCGAACGCAGTCTTCCCTCTACGGATTTTCCCGAAGAATCGCCGTTACACGTTTTGTTCGAAACTACCGGTAACTAATCCAGCTGTCCTCCTCTGAATTGCTTCGATGTCTTCCTCCAGTCCGACCTGGTACAGATCCCAAAGACTCGAGTATTACTCAAGAACAGATCTCACCAGCGTCCTATATGCCGTCTCCTTTACAGGTGCACCACTCTTCCCTAAAATTCTCCCTATAGACCGAAGCCGACCATTTTCCTACCCTACCACAGTTTTCACACGCTCGTTCCACCCCATATCACTTTGCAGGGTTGCACCCAGATATTTAAACGTCTGTGTCAAGCTGGACAGTAGTAACACTGTATCCGAACATTACAGGTTTGTTCCTCCTATTCATTCGCATTAACTTACGTTTTTCCACATTTAGGACTAGCCGCCGTTCATCACACCAACTGGAAATTTTGTCTAAGTGGTCATGTATCCTCCTACAGATACTCATCTTCGACACATTACCGTACACCACGGCATTATCAGAGAACAACCGCCGACTGCTGCCACCCTATCCGCCAAATAATTAATCTACACAGAGAACAACAGCGGTCCTGTAACACTCCTCGCGATACACTTGTCTATGACGAAATCTCGCCGTCGAGGACAGTATACTGGGTTTATTATTTAAGAAGTCTTCGAGCCACTCAGATACGTATGTACTTCTTCCATATGCTCGTACCTCCGTTAACAGCCTACACTCGGGTACCTTGTCAAATGCTTTCCGGAAATTTAGAAATATAGGTCTCAGTATACCATGTGAGACAAGGGCAAGCTTAGTTTCGTACGATCGATGCTAAATAAAACCATGCTGATACGTGGACATAAGCTGCTTAACCTCAAGAAAGTTTATTGTATCCGAACTGAGATTGTGTTCAAGAATTCTGCAGCAAACAGAAGTTAGTGACATTCGTCTGTAATTTTGCGGGTCCGTTCCTTTACCTTTCTTATATAGTGGAGTCACATGCGCTTTTTTTCAGTCGCTAGGGACTTTGGACTGGGAGAGAGATACACGATAAATGCAAGTTAGGTAAGGGTGCATTGTATTAATACGATAAAACCTCTGCTGATATGGAATTCTAGAGACAAACTTACCTTCTTTAATCTGAAATTATTAAAGTAATAGGAGTTTTTTTCTCTCCAAACAGAGTTAGGACTTGAGGGATGAGGAGGAGATTAGTGTTTAACGTCCCATCGACAACGAGGTCATTAGAGACGGAGCACAAGCTCGCATTAGGGAAGGATAGTTAGCACTTGAGAAGATGTTATTACAAAAATAAAACTTGAGCTGTTGGTTCAAGGTTATTTCGCTTATTATTCCTGTTGAGGGGTGTGTGTTTGTGTTCGAGCAACCATCGTTCTCACAGGTAGAGATTTGCAAGCCCTGATAGTGTAGTGCTATGCGAAATAACACAGTAACTTTGTTTGCACTAGCGATCGCATAACCTTAACTGGCAAAGTCGCAGTGTGCTATGTTCAGTGCATGCAAGTAACTCATGAATAAAGAAAATGATCTATCTAGAAATGATTAAGGAAAGGTGGTGTTACAAATGGATATATTGCTATTCAAAACATCGTTACAAATTTCAGATTAAGAATGTGAATCGTGTACATATTCTATGCCAAAACGCAAGTCGACATTGTCAGTAGCACAATCTGATATCATTTTTGACACTGACCTCTTCCTCATAAAATGAATTAGAGCTGAGTGACTATACGATATTTCCTTTTTTATGCTGTGCAAGTTACATTTCAAAAGTAGTGACTTACATTGTGGACCATTATCACATATCAAATTATCAACACAAACATCCTTGGACAGAAAATGATGCAGAAATGATTGTACGGCAACCGATTTGTAATTCTCCTTAATAGTATGATGAAACAAAAGTTAGAAGTCAAGCCAATGGCCTTACAAATGTAAGAATGATCTTGAGTAGTTCTCTGAAGAAAACTAAACAGATCAGCTGCTGGAAGTGGATTCGATGTCGATGGAGTACTTGGAAATAAAGGTGCATGATGGGACACTGTGATCAGTTTCATCTTTCTACAGTGCTTACATGAAGTAAAAACCTTTAGAATGTGCTTCTCTATATTAAGAAAGTAACTAGTTTCATGAAGCTTGTAAAAAAAAAAAAAAAAAAAAAAAAAAAACGTTTTGGATCGAAGTTTGCGTATCTCAGATGTGTATGCCAGATCAGTTTAGTGAATAACTCGTCAGGAATACAAACAAACCAATATTTATTCTCGCCACCTCCCTTCACAAACAAAACGTCATCGTTCACCAAATAAAACTCTCTGTATCTCCAGCTCTCGTTAACATCTTCCCATACCGCATCTCTAAAATGTTCCTTAACAATATCTTCGAGTATAGCAGTAACGTAAAGATCAAAAGCAACATTTTATAAACAGACGTGACTAAAAATGTTCTCTTGAAGATCATCGTCAGTCCCTTGATTAAACCCTAGAGGAGTTTATAAAGCATTTCCCTTCCCCAGAATGTACACAGTTTCGAAAGTGAAGTATTGCAGATGTAATGGTCTTCTGGCTAAGTGATTATTTGTCAACTTCATACTTCTGAAAAATGTCAAAGAATAATCACCTGTTTAAAGGTACGTCATCGTAGAAAGAAGTAAAACCTTAACTTCATGAAATCAAGTACAACAGCTAAATCTTCAATCTCCACAACAGAGTGTAATTACATGGATTTTACCGACGTAATAAATGCTGGTGTCTTCACGGGTATGCAGCTGTGTTTCTTCAACCTGACGACATGATATTTTGACAGTCCAACTGGCCCTCATCTTCAGGTCAAATTGCAGATGCACAGTCATACTGGAACTGAGGTAATATCAGATATGGTGGTTCCATTATAATACTGGGAACAGACTGCTGCACGTGCACAAGAAGTGGAAGGGCTGCCCTCTACGAAGTGAAGACCTGCTTTGCTACCAAGGTCGATACTAATAAAAGCGATGAATCGCAAATTAAGACGCAGCCGTTCGAAAACCAGACTGTTGTTGTTTTATAACTAACAAAATAGGATTCTACATCTTACTTAAGGAGAAACCTTTATCTCTGTTAATAATGTCAACAGATAAGCCTAGTTCGAGAGATTCATTAAGAGTTTGGACTTCAACTGGCTGTATCTTAGTCTGCGATTCGTCGCTTTTGTTAGTTTCTACCACCGGCGACTTCGTTTCGCAGAGGGCAGCCCTTCTACTTGTTGCATGCCTGAAGCGTCCTGTTCCTAAGTTACAGAAGAGCCGCCGTATCGGATGTTACGTCGGTCCTCTTGTCTCTGTACTGTTTGAAGTTTGCCAAAAAACTTTAGTTAACTCTGTGTGTGACAGAGAGCCCTGCTTTTCACGTTGAAATTCTACTTAGGGATCCAACTCCCAAGGCGTCTTCTTCCCCATCAAAGTATACAGTGATGGTGTAGCTAAAACATTCACGTTTATAGTTTTATTATAAAAAATAATAACACCAAGAAATGCTTTAACTTGCTTTCGTGTCCTTTTAACAGCAAAGTTTGTATCTGCCTCAATCTGTTCAGGATCAGATGCATGTCCAAGAAATTTTAGCTAATAGTGCTTGGGAACCATTTCCGGTCGAACTGAAGGAAGACATCGGAGCAGTTCAGAGACAGGTTGCTAGATTTGTTAACGTAGATTTGAACAACACATAGGTGTTACAGAGATGCTTTGGGGACTCGAATGACGGGAAGACGACTTTATTTTCGAGAAACGCTATTGAGATAATTTAGAGGACCAGCTTTTAAAGCTCATTGACGAACGATTCTACTGCTGCTAACATACATCTTGCGTAAGGACCATGAACATAATATACGAGAAATTACGGCTCATATCCATGCACCTTGCAGTGGATTGTGTAGTATCTATGTAGATGTAGATATCGATCTCTTATTTTTCTAAATTAACACTGTCACACAAGTCTGGGAAAATTGTCAACGACTATCCAAAACCTCCTTATGTTCCTCTCAAACTTTCTTTAGGATCAACACACCTTTGACATTATAAGTAACCTCTTTCTCGAATTAACTGGAAGAATGGTATTAAAAAGTCCAATAAACGCAGCCAACTCAAAAGATAACTTCCTTACTTTATATCATAAATCAGAACATACGAATTTTGTGAACCTATGACATGAAGGATGTAGTTCAATCTGTCAGTGGCTGGTTCTTAAGTCTACGGAAGACATGACCTTCACACATGAAAATTTTAGGACCAACTCATCTACAATGAAGAGTCAGTCACTTTTGGTGATTAGTTACATTAATTTGTCTTGAATCTAACACCAATCGAATTCCATTCCCTTTCTTGAGCATCACTAACAATGGACTATTATAAGAACTCACTGCAAACTTAATCATCCCTTATTGCAACATTCTTCAATCCCCACTTCAACAATTTCCTTAAAAATCACTGGCACAGGATACGGCCTTGAAAAGAATCTTTCATGCCCCTTCACATAAAACTTCTATGAAAAACATCTTTGATATACCAGGATGACCAGAATATACCAGAGAGTAACATTCCATCAGATTAAACAAATTTTCTTTCATTATTTCATATACTTTCTCAAAATAGTCAACCCATCTCCATACCTCTTGCAAGATACAAACACAGCAATGGCAAACTAGCAATGAAACTGCATTAGCATTATCATTATTCTCACAACTTGCTGTGACTTACAGGACAACATAGAAAATTGGAAAATTAAGACAGTAGTTCAAAGTCTTCTCCCTAAAGGCAACTCATCATATCTGAACTTCATCTTCAACTTATTACACTTTGGAAAATCTTCACTGCAACCCAATCCCACAACTGCATGGTGTTTTGACAAAAATCAACGCCTAAAACAGCTCAGTCGCCAAACTCAATGCTATCACAAATCTGTCACTACTTGTAATGGTCATAAGGGGAGCGATCTCTATATCAAAGTAAAAAAAGCTTCCAAAATACAAATTTTAGTGCCCAGATCACAGTTGATACATATCCTGATTACTTGATTCAGCAAAGTCGTATTGTAATCTTCAGGTCATCAGATACTTGATTTATTCATATAAAGACCCTACGTGTGCCGCAATGCCATCTGGCTATGGAAAACATGGAGGTCAACTCACAGGAAAAACACACCTACTTACAAGGGACACCTTATCCCTCGAACGCTTGGAACTGTATGAAACATGGTTAGAATAACATTTGTACATAAAAAACAGGGGCCTGTGTCATTTCCATGGAAAAATTGGATTCTACTGCAAGTGACATTTTAATAGAGAGGAACACACTAACAAAATATTAGCACCATATTGGGAAATTATATATAATTCAATGATATCAGTGTATCAAAACATTTTCAATTAACAGTGCAAAAACTCTCTGCTGAAAGTAATTATAACAATGCAACACACAATACCGAACACAGCAGGTCGTGTTTACATTAGTCATCATAGGGCATATGGGGCATCTCAGTGAGTTGGTTGAAACAAAGTGGAAAAGAACAACGTGCACGTTGCACTAAAGTCAAGTTTTACATTCAAAATCACATTCGTATTCAAGCAGTTCAGTATCAAAAGCAACAATAATTACATATTCAAATGATGATATGGGTATGTCAATGCCATAAACTGCATATCGCCAAGCATATTGCAATGTAGACGTATAATTTGGTGCATAAAATTGATAAATCACAGACTGGAGCTTGATGATGAAGCAACGATGATACACCTATGGTTTGGCACGCTGTAGTCTCACAAAATCAGCAATCCATCTGATATAGAGCCTGTATTGCCGAAGGAAGTAGACGCCAAGGGGTTGGCAATATTTTGTTGTTTTCAGTGGCAGTACTGTCACCATAACATCTTTGTTTCGAAAACTTGCATCTAAATGGTACAGTCTGTATGAACTGACCAGGAATCGCACAGAAATATGCACATATCAATTGTTACGTGTTGACGAAGGACTGAAGTTAGGAAAGGTTTCATGTGTTCCTTAGTCATTTTTACACCTTTTCTTGCCTTGAAATGAATGTTTCGCCGATAGGTTGTTTCAAGTCTCTTTGAAATATTTGGGTAGAAAGTTCATTGTGCCTCTTGAAGGCGGATGTACAACTCGTTTGCTTGTTTGCCAGCCATTGACCAAGCCACAACAGTTGTGTATCAGTGGGCGGAGGTAGTACAGACTGTAACCTACCAGCTGTGGTTTTCGCTCTTCTGTAAGATAGTGCTGATGAAGAAATTTCGCACTGGATTTGACTCTGGTCACCGTTCTATCATTTCCTTTCTACACAACCAGCTTTGTGGTAAACACGTTCACTTTCACTGCAAACGGTTGCGTCTTTGATGTATACCATTGTCATTTTCAGTGTCCTTATGTGCGGTAAATGTAGTAACAAGCCTGGAGGAAATTCCATATCCAGCCTTAAGATCGTCGATAAGGGAAATCTAAGCTTTGAAATTGTTCAAGCCAACCATACAAGACAGTTCTAGTGCCCACATTTTCAAATGCCAGTACTGAACAGTAGATCCATACGACCTTGATCTATCCAACTGCGATATTACATGCTCTTTTATAGTTTCTAATTGTGGCATGTGTTTCCTTTGAAACGAGCTCCTGCTCGCCTTTTGCTAGACAGTTTAGGATTGAACTGAAATTTGATTTACTTTTAATGTACCTGTGGCGCCACATTAGTTTACTGTAGGACTTAAAGCCACCATTGTAATAGTCTACATTAATGGTCTCTAGTATGGTATGATCAACATTGTCTGATACACAGAGCTTAGACTGTTTGGGTGGAGATAGTTCGCATTCACTTTAACTGGACTGTTGCTGTTATTCTGGAGACGGACGCCGTGTACTGCTTGAACTGCCACCGCCAGGTTCTTCCTGTTATTCAAAATCAGTACCGGTATATATATCCAGAATAACGTCATGTATTTCTGTGTCATCTGTACTACGCTTCTGAATTATTTTGTTATAAAATATATCCGCTAACTCTCCTCTCCTCAACCCCTATTTCAGTTTCATGATGAGCAGATCGCAACTCTATTCTAATATTTGGACCACATTCCTGAATTAATTCTCCTCATGATATCACTGTACATGGTTTAACCAGTACCTCACATGCGAACACTCCAAGACACATTCTTACTACAGCTATACATTCATCCAACACAGTTTACACAGCAACACACATGCAAACGCTCCTAGAGAAACATTCGTACTGCATTTTTGCCATTCACATCAACTAGAGGACCTTTTAGTGCAGCTACAACATGCCACCGTCCGATGGCGTCAGCATGCAAGTGCGGATTTTTGCATAGAAATGAAACAAATTTTATTATAAGCATAATTTCGTGCGGTTCAGATCGTTCGAGGTCAAAGGTGTCCCTTGTCAATGTTGCATGGGAGTACACGTCCCGTGAGTTTATCTCCATGTTTTCAACGGCCAGATGGAAATTTGCCACATGTAGGGGCTTTGTAATTCACCAATCCAGTTATCTGAACGTGGGGATACAACTTTCTGAAACCAGTAATCGGAAAACGTGTCAACTGCGATCTGGACAATAAATCTATACTGGAAACTTTTTTGCACTCCAAAAGTCTGTCGGTAAACACATCAGCAAGCACTCTGTCGACCATCTGCTCACAAGGTGTTTCTGCGGGCTACTTCACAAGTCTGTACTGCCCCTTCGGTAGTGGGGGTTTTAAATCAGTGGTGACAGTGTGTGGAGATAGGTCTGGGCAGCATTAATTTGTGTAGAATGAGTTAGCACTATATGCAATAAAGAAAAATACATCCTTTTTTTAAAACACAACATTGTTGAGCAAATTGTGTCATGATTCATGTGCCTACTACCAATAGTTAACAGACTGCACGTTCAGCTGACTGCATGTTCTTCTACGACCTCCTCCTAAGCCATGCATATACTCTAATAGGATTTTCTACACAATATAGTGCAATAATTATTTCATTATATCGGAAGGCTTATCCTTCGTTGTGTTTCCCTTTGTATAAATAGGGATCAGAGAATTTGTATAAAATTTTGCTATAAGAACAGAATAAAGCTCATCATAGTTTTAGAAATGTTATATATTACATTTGGTGAGTCTTTTATTAATAAAACAGGGTTTATGTGTGGTATAAGCGTTTCGAAGATGGTCGTGAAGATATTCAAGATGACAAGAGCCCTGGATGCCCCAGCACATCAAACGAATCGTGGAAAAAGAAGTGAAAATGACTATGAACAATATCCAAATTAAAATCAGAAAAGCCGCTAGAAATAGTAGCACGTTAACTGGCTCATCAAATGAAATTGTTTTTAACGTTCTGAGTACGTAAGTTTCAAAATTGTTTAATTTCAAACATAAACACTTGTGAGTGCAAATTGCTCAGGCGCCACTAAATGATGTCAACAACGATTCAAAATTATTGAAATTAGTCACAACAGGTGATGGAACCTGAGTTTGCTAATATATTGTTTAAATTACCGCTCAATTGTCCCAGTGGTAGCATTCAGGGTCGCAAAGACCGAAGACAGCTTCACAAGTGCTCTTGTAAAGCAGTAACATCAGGCTCTAATTTGTCAGTCATCTCATTTGCATTACCTGCATTACTTCCCTAAACGTTTGACCCTTTTTTTGACTACTAATATCCAGTTTCTCATCAAGTCCCTTAATGCTAGCTTTGAACTTTCCAAATTGTATTCGTTTACTAGCTTCCACTTCTTCCTTCAGTTCTTGTGCATTAAAGATTATCTTACAACGAAATATTTTTGAATTGCCTCCTCTCTCTTTTGTAACGAACTTAACACTCTGCTGTTCAGTTGGAACATTCAAGCTCCAGAACCCAAAGAAGGACCTGCTGGCACATCACAGCTATCGAGAGACTCATGTCGTTGAGCTACATGGGTATGCAATTTCATTTTCATTCATGACAACACCCATAGTTCCCTGTCTTTCATACAAACTTTCTGGCTAGAACACATTATAATTGTCTGTTAGACAGTAACTCAATCATTATTAAATACACGACCCCTTCCATGAGTAGCATCAAGTAACAAAACATTTGAATGTATACTTTTCTTTCTCTGCTCTTAAAACGGGTCCTTCAGAGCCATTTCTGACAAGCCTTGGGTTTCTACGTCATGAATTTATTACTAACCCCAGACACCAAGTTACATTCTCAGAATGGCCTCACGAAACACCCAGATACAAAAAAAACTTACACATCCGCAGCCACTAGGAAATGACAACATTGTTTTCAAAATTCCCCATAAATCATTCACAAACCCCGTAATTATTAAAAGAATCAAGAATATAGCTCACTGTCTTATTACCGTCAGTAACATCAGTATGTAGCAAATCTAAGGTTGCAGCCAGCACAGAACATGCTGAGATATGACTATCACTATAGCAGTGAGAACCAAAAGTTCCCCACAAAATATTCATTAAAACTACTAACTTTCAAAAAAAATCCTTATATTTTCAATAATCTCTCAGTTTGCATAGCATCATCTCATACGTCAGTTCACTTGCAAGTTTCTCAAGTTCAGTTTAATCTCCCCAAACCAGTAACATAAAACAACTGAATAATGTAAATCACCATAACCAGCACGTATAAAAGTGTCTCCTTAAGTAGTTCTGCAGTTTTCATGTGTCATCAAAGCTGTGGGGAGGGAGGGGGGTGTTTGAAGGGGATGATAATTACCTTTCTACCTTTTTTTATTTTCCGTCTGGAACAGATCAGATGATGGCAGTAAGCTTAAACTGTTGATATGAGCTGCGAAATATGTTATCAAATGTGACATTTACAAATAATTTGGCCATTATGGTTGTTGACTTGTTCTCTGATTTCAGTGTCGTCAACGACTACATTTGTGCTAAGTCAGGCTGAAAACGAGTTAAAATTTATTCTTAAGATAAGAAAGAACCCTATCAATAGTGTTATGAAAATGAGGTTCAAAAAGTTCTATTTAACAGATGGAATTATTTCCAAATATTTTGATGTCAAGATTAATAACTCCTTAGTACAATGGTATGTCTGAAATACGAAAGCGAAAATTTGTCGACTAAGACAGAGGTTGAGGAAGCGTACAAGTGTAAGGAAAAGCACAATCAGGAATCTTTACACTTGTTATTTTCAAGCTCATTACAATCACAATTATTGCTTTCATGCATTTTAAAGTTTGTGGTAGATAAGTAACAAAAAAGAACACACCAAGCCACAAGTACAAAAACTTCAAATTACAGTCTGAGTACAGCAGAACAGCAGTCAGGCAGCAGGAAATTAATCAACATGTTTCGAACAGGGTACTCAATCTCAAGAACATTAAAATGACAGATAGTGAACTGGATCTTTGAATAAGCGTCAACATTTTAGTATTACCCCAAAGTGGAAACCAGACATAGTACAAAACAGCATTTTAATAGTCAAAGTTGCTAGTGACATAATCAAAGTCAGTGAATATGAACAAATGTACATTGCAACAGAACAATGCCATTTCCAACGCAAGTAGCTACAAACATGGTAATGTAAAAAATATGTAAGCAATTGAAACCTTATTTACGAATTAGAATTGTAAATGGTTTAGTCACAGAAGTCGACAAAAAGAATACTGCTGTAGTAGAGTAGAGTCTCGGTCCGGCACACAGTTTAAATCTGCCATGAAGTTTCACTGCTGTAGTAATTTACAATAATGACTACATCCGAAAAATTGTTAGCAATTAATGAAATAGTCAAGACAAATTATGTAATTAAATTTCAGCCAGTTATAAGGAAAAATTAGTCGCTTCTTGTTTACAGATGAAAGAGGATTCATATCATGGTTTTGATCGCTAATTACTTTACACACGAGAGGGGAACTGGTTAGACCAAATGTAAGCAACATGCGATGTACTACTTATGAAATTAAGTGAGAATGCAATCAAAGAAAGCGAGCAGTCTATATTTATAAAAAATGTAAGCAACATGCGATGTACTACTTATGAAGTTAAGTGAGAATGCAATCAAAGAAAGCGAACAGTCTATATTTATAAAAAACTTACAGTGCAAAATAATTATGGATCTGTGAAGTGTATTGAAATGTCTTACTACCACAGTGGGAGCAAGCTTGGCTTCTCTATATTTTATTAATGTGCATACTAAGGTCCTGTAAGCAAGACTTGCGAGATTACAAGAAGGAACTTGTTTAAAGGTTAGTCAATCCAAAATAGCAGAAATCATGGGTTCTTTTGAACTTAGTTTGTAACTCAGTTTTCAAATTTAACGGTAAAATTTTTATGACAAGGACGGACTAGCAATGGGCAACAATTTTGCAAGGCCTTTAGCGGAGATTTTTGTAAATGAACTGGCAGATAAGGTTTTGAATGAAATCATGTTGTATCCGAAAAATTAATCTGTAACAGACGGTACTTAGATGGCATCAGACTACTGTACAAAGGCACAAAAATGAAATCAATGAAGTAGCACGAAACACAAAAAAATTAAATTTATAGTGCAGCTGGAAGAAAGATGGAGGACACACGATCAGCGTATGTAGGAAGAAGACATATGCTGCTTCTATCACAAATACAAAATCCTGTAATCCTAAAAAGTGTAATTGGGCTTATTTAACAACTATGATTAGCAAGGTGTTAAAATTGTCACTCGTCCACAGTGATGCAATGGGAGAATTGAAAGCTTTTAAACAAGTAGCCAGGACGAGTACATCTGTAAGGAGCTTACACACCAAGCTAAGGTGAAAAATGCATAATAACAAAATGATAGCTGTTCCCGATGACAGAGGTTTTTTACTGTGCCATGAATTGGAGCAGTTTTCTAAAGCCTTGAGCGATATTTCAGCAAAAGTAAAGTTAAAAATGGAATTCAGAAAAATTGTTTTCAGTCTATGCCACAATGTTGGCAACAACAAATGCAAACAGTGTTGGCAAGAACAGAAGCAAATATTTGGAATTGTAGGTCCCCAAGGTAAACAGCCAATTTTGTGAAAGATTTCATATTGGTCAGATGGGGAGGAGTTGCAATACTCGCTTCAAGAAATACATGTAGAGCCAAAATTTGAGCGCATTTTGCATTCATTTGAATCAAGAAAACATGTTGCAGAAAATATCCAGGAAAATATGGAAGTGTTAAATAGGACTTCAGAAGGGCAAGTTTTGAATCTATTGGAGGAAATCCACTGAATACGGCAACTGAGATTATTGTCATAGAAACAACATGAGTTTAACTTTAATGCCTGCATTGATGTATTCAGAAACTTCCTGAAGTGAGAAGTTTCACCCACCACAGTGGGTTGGCGGCCAGCAGTGAGCATGACTCATCGGCATCAAGGAGACTGGGGGTTACTTCCGCAAGCAGCTCCACAGAAAAACGAGACAGCTTCCACAGCGGCCGCCACCTGCCCTTGCTGGATTGTACTGTGAATACATTACAGAAAAAGTGATTCTTTAGCACTGGAAATTAATGTTTCATCAGAACGGAGCACAAATGTTACGCCTTAATCAAACTTCCAAGAAACAGTGTATTAAATCAGTTCCAAAAAACTTCCAAAAAACTTAAATAATTCTCTCTTATGCACCGAAACTGTAAATATGATTGCTCAACAAATAAATGTTAACGGTCTCAACATATTCCCTACCGCAAGAGAGAATTTCAATTCAATTGTGTGTGAAATCTTATGGGACTTAACTGCTAAGGTCATCAGTCCCTAAGCTTACACACTACTTAACCTAAATTATCCTAAGGACAAACACACACACCCATGCCCGAGGGAGGACTCGAAACTCCGCCGGGACCAGCCGCACAGTCCATGACTGCAGCGCTTAGACCGCTCGGCTAATCCCACGCCGCCAAAGAAAAATTTCGTTCGCATTCTACTATCGCCAATGTTGATAAATATTAGCACTTTGCAATCAAGTATATTATTGAAGTTCATAAATGGAATAAATAAACTGAAGTAACCATAATATCCACATAGCAGGCTCAGTTGTAGAATCACTCACTTTTATCACAATGCCGATAGCAAGATGATTAACTATTGCATTCAACAGGTTTAGAAGGTGAACAAAAATGTATATGTTGCAATAACATAGAATCATCTACACGTACAAAGTAATCCGAATACACAATAGGAAAGAACAGTACCGTAAAGATAAGCTAAACAGATTGATAATACAAACAGACAAAGTGTGTAGTAATGCTGGCCATTATCAAAACATTTCACGAAATATTCTGGAGAAAGATTCACTGAACGTGGAAGGTATGTGTGTTTGTGTTCTTCCCTTCGAACAGGAAGCACACGGAAAACTCTAGCGCCAAGTCAAGAAGCAGCTTTTTCCTGATTCGAACTTGTAAACCATTTGGCCAGTACCAGCGACCTCAATCCCCATTGTCTGAGCCAGCATTCCGTCCAAAGGTCTTATCCAAGATGTATTAGTGCAACAGCTGTGAGTACACGGAAACTCTATCAGTGAGCGCACATATGACAACAAAGATTGCTCGCGAAAAGCAGACTCATAAAACGGAATTTATGGATCCTAGCAAGCTATTACCGACAACTTTCGAGGTTATCTTCCCGTTGGTCTGTCTTCTATTATTGCCAGCATGGATGCATGAGTTTTTAAGCTGATGTACGACAGATCTCGCACTTATCGTTCTATTATTTCTTTGAGATTATGAGGATGATACTGTTCCGAATGTCCACGGTGTGTGTGTTCGGTATCATAGATTCTTCACAAAAACTTGAATAGGCATTCTGAACCGTGAATTCACTTTCAAAATCCTTTCTTAAAAAATATTCTTGATTTACTAGCGATGCATCAAGAACATTAACACATTTAATCACACTATGTGAGCGTGGAAGTAGTTGCCAGTGGGTAACTCATGGAAACAAATCAAATTTCAACAAATGGAAATTTTATTACTAAAAGCCCTTTCTTCCTTTTTATTTAAAAAAGATTTAAATATTATAATCGAAAGCACCCTGTAAATATCAAGTTACAATTTATTCAGAGGCAGAAATAACAATTTTTTTTATAGTAGGAGCTTTCGGGCTGAGAACCTTGCCACTCCCTTTTAACACACCCGTAGTCACGACCGCTCACAACAACCTCTGAAAGACTACACTGGTACAAATCTGCAACACACCAGATTACTTTAAACTAAAAATTTTAACAAATCACACAAACACATAAACTTTGTTCCCCGCAAGAGGGATGAAAATGGTATAAACACTCGCATTAAAAAATTATTTGCCACCGGAAGCGAAACTTGTTTTTAAAAGCACTCTTACGGTGAAGGGTGGCAACCTTATATACTAAAAAGATCATTTAAATAAATTCATGAAATGCAGTTTTACATAAAATGTACCGACAGGCTCTACATTACACATATACCATCTCGCAAAATGATAGGAAAGATAAAAGCATATTTCACGAATATGAGGCAGCTATTGACATACGGGAGACCGACAGACAGACAGACAGACACAAACTGCCTAACAAATGCGGACGGGAGACAGACGAGCAAGCTGGGGATGAGCGACTGACCAAGAAAACAAGTAGAATTTAACAAGTAAATGAAACAACATATCACGTGTGGTGTCATCGCCAGACACCGCACTTGCTAGGTGGTAGCCTTTAAATCGGCCGCGGTCCGGCAGTATACGTCGGACCCGTGTTGCAGACCGAGCGCCGCCACACAGCAGGTCTAGAGAGACGTCCTAGCACTCGCCCCAGTTGTACAGCCGACTTTGCTAGCGATGGTTGACTGACAAATTACGCTCTCATTTGCCGAGACGATAGTTAGCATAGCCTTCAGCTACGTCATTTGATACGACCTAGCAAGGCACCATTATCATTTGCTATTTATCTTGTGATGCATGTACCGTCAGACCGATGTTCACCAATTATGGATTAAACTTTATTCCAGAAGCTTCGTACTTTTTTTTACTAGACTCAACTCCTTTAACTGTTCCAGACCTCACGCCAGCCTACGTGAGCTTAAACGCGTGCCTTTCGGCTACCTCATAGTGGCTTGGCTGTCTCGCCAAGTCACAACAGTTTGGCGACGAGCTAAATCGCGTTTGTACCAATTCTGCCCTGCTTTACTTGTGTAATGGCTTCGCCACCATCTCTAGATGTACTGTCCGAATTTTATCGCTTACAGAATCAGCAGACGCAGGCCTTACTGGATGCCCTTGGACAGCTTGTCCAGGGTCAACGTGCATTGCAATACGATGCGGCAGCCGCCACTCCACCGCTATCGCAGCCACAACACGCAGTTGCACCACCTTTTCGTCCATTTTGATGCGGCACTGGGAAGCTGGACAGAGTGGTCACGCCAATTTGGATTCCATCTCGCCGCCTACAGAATTCAAGGTGACGAGCGGCAGCCTTTCTTATTATCGTGCGTCAGAGTATCCACGTACCGTGTGATAGACAAATTATTTCCCCGACGCTACGTAGCAACTCTGTCCTACGACGAAATTTTGTCTGCATTAGACGCATATTTCAAAGAATCAGTCAATGTAGTTGCAAAAAGGTATACCTTCTTTCGTACAAAACGTACGGCCGGTCAGACTAATAGGGAGTGGGTTGCAACTTTGCAAGGCCTTACTAGGGATTGTGCTTTTGGGTGTGAATGTGGACTTCCTTATTCAGATACTATGGTACGTGATGCCAGTGCACAGAAAGTTTCTGATGTTCACATACGGGAACAGATTTTGAAACTAGTCAATCCCTCCCTTCAACAAGTGATGGACATATTGGATCGGCAAGACACACTTGACTTTGCTCAGGAATCATTTGAAACTTCACCAGCCATGTGTCACATTAACCGACCCGCCTGGCGAGCTGCACGGAACAGTAAACAGCCCTCACACCCGTCCGCACAGCTGCCGCCAAGCTCTCAGGCACGTGTGCCGCGCAAGCAAGCAAATGCAGTGCTAAAATCATGCCTGTGGTGTGCTACTAGACATTCGCGTGAGAATTGCCCGTCACGCCAAGCTATTTGCTTTTTCTGTAATAAAAAAGGACATGTTCAAAGTGTTTCCCAGAAAAAGCTCAGAACGGACACTCACAACCATTCCCGGCCCTTTGCTTCGCGCCGGAATCGGAATCGAACCCAGAATACTCAGGCTCGTGAACTTTCACCCATGGAAATTCATGTAGTTCATTCCACTCCACCCAGTGCCACTCTCTCTATCAGCGACTGTGTTCGTCCCACAAATAGTGTGTGTCGACATCGCCGGAAATCCCGTCAAGTTGCAAGTGATTCAGTACCAGTGTCAGTTCACGTTGCACAAGATGTTGTCGTCAGCAGGACAATAAACTTTTTGTAGACTTGGACATTAATGGCAAAGTAATACCATTACAGCTCAATACCGGAGCTGCAGTTTCACTGATCAAACAGGACACGTACAAACAACTGGGCACACCTCCGTTGCATGCCGCAAATGTTAAGCTCAGTAGTTATTCAGGACAAGCTATCCCTGTGTTAGGACAGTGCAGCCTTCTTGCAACATACAAACGACAAACAAAACTTGTGTCATTGTACGTCCTTCATTTTCCTTCTGCAGTGAACTTGTTTGGTTTCGATTTATTTCAGTTGTTTAACTTGTCTATAGTCAATCAGGTCCTATCGGTGAACCAGACTGTGCCTTCAGACAGTGTTTCTCATCTATGTGAAGAGTTTGCAGACATTTTTGAACAGGGCCTTGGTTGCGCTAAGAACTACAAAGCACATTTGGAACTGAAAGCAAACGCACAACCGAAATTTTTCAGAGCGCGCAATGTTACTCACGCATTGCGTGAAGAGGTATCAAGAAGATTACACGATTTGGAATCACAATGTGTGATTGAACATGTGCGGGCTTCTCTCTGGGCATCACCCTTAGTAATTTTGCAAAAACCTTCCGGAAAATTGAGACTTTGTGTGGACTTCAAGGCAACAGTGAATCCACAACTAGTGATTACAACTTATCCTTTACCCCGCCCGGAAGATCTTTTTGACAAACTGTGCCCGGCTAACTATTTTTCCAAGTTGGACCTCGCAGATGGGTACTTGCAAATACCGGTGGACGAAGAATCCCAGCACGTTTTGGTGGTTAACACGCATCTTGGTTTGTATCGATTCAAACGACTGCCATTCGGGTGTGCATCTGCCCCTGCATTGTTTCAGCAATATCTGCAAACAGTTTGTGCGTCGGTCCCTACTGCAGCAAACTATCTGGACGATATTGTGATCCGCGGAAAGACAGAAGAAGAACATTTAGCCCATCTCAGAACATTATCTCAGGTCTTGTGACAAAACGGTCTTCGCTTGCAGAAGGACAAATGTGTGTTTTTTGCTCGGGACTTACCCTACCTGGGCCATGTAATCAATGCCCAAGGCATACATCCCAGTCCAGAGCACCTCCGTGCCATACAAGACTTGACTTCGCCGCAGAATTTGAAGTAGCTACAGAGTGTGCTGGGAAAATTCAATTATTGCCATACATATGTGCGCCACGCCTCTTCCATTTCAGCTCCGCTTCATCGCTTATGCCATAAAGGTGTTCCATTCGTCTGGACGACGGAATGCGAACGCGCCTTTCGCCAGTTGAAATCGGCGTTGCTCTCCAATACTTGCCTTACGCCATTCGATCCCCAGAAACCCCTTTTGTTGATGGTGGATGCATCGGATTTCGAGGTCGGTGCTGTACTTGTGCACAAAGATGGTTCGCACGATCACCCTATTGCCTTTGCGTCCAAATTGCTCTCGTCTGCGCAAAGAAATTATTCACGGATCGAGAAGGAAGCTTTGGCTCTCGTATTTGGTGTTACTACGTTTCATGATATCTTGTATGTTCGTCACTTTACCATCATCACAGACCACAAACCTTTGACATCGCTTTTTCATCCGACCAAGCCTATACCTCCACGTACCGCGCAGAAATTCATTCGCTGGTCTATTTTCCTCTCGCAGTACCGCTACGATATCTTGTATCGGTCCACTGCTAAGCACGGAAACGCCGATGCGTTGTCCTGTTTGCAAGTTTGCTGAGGATAGAGCATTCGATTCCTCCGAACTTGCTTGCATGTTCATTGATTCGGAAACCGATGATGTGGTCGAATCGTTTCCGATTGAATTTTGTCGTGTAGCTACAGCGACAGCTGCCGACCCTGTCCTTGCTTCCATTCTGCGTTTTGTTGCTACGCAATGGCCCTTGTCAAAGACACGGATCGAGGATCTGTTGGTTCGCCGATTTTTTGCTTACAAGGAGAGACTTTTTGTACGACGTGGTGTTTTGCTGTTGCGTTCTGATAATGATCAGTCCAGGGTCGTGGTCCCACGTTCGTTACACTCGTCTGTCTTACGGCTTCTCCACCAAGGACATTGGGGTATAGTGAGAACGAAACAACTTGCTCGTCAGCACTGTACTTGGTTCAAAATCGATGCCGCGATTACGAATATGTGTTCTTCTTGCATGGCGTGTGCCGAACAGCAATCCGCACCACCGCAGAAATTCTTTGCATGGCCAAAAGTCACTTCCCCTTAGCAACGCTTACACATCGAATTTGCTGGTCCATTCTGGAATGCTCGATGGTTGGTTCTGGTAGATTCATTCAGTAATTTTCCTTTTGTTGTCCAGATGTCTTCAACGACGTCATCTGCCACCATCCAAGCGTTATCCGCTATCTTTTGCATTGAAGGTCTTCCACAGACTATTGTTTTCGACAATGGCCCACAATTCATGTCCGCAGAATTTCAGTCATTCTGCAAGGCCAATGGTATTCAACATCTGACGTCCGTGCTGTTTTCACCACAGTCAAACGGTGCCGCTGAACGATTGGTCAGGACTTTCAAGTCACAGATGTTGAAGTTGAAAGAGTCGCATTCTCGGGAGGACGCGTTATTGCTCTTTTTGTACTCGTATCGCTCTCAGCCCCGCGGATGGTCGCTCGCCGGCTGAGTTGCTTCATGGTCGCCCTCATCGAACCTTGATGTCTTTGCTACATCCGCCGCATCAGGTTCCTGTGCAGCGGCAGACACCTGCTTTTTCCCCAGGCGACGTTGTATACTATCGCAACTATCGAGGTTCACGGCGTTGGCTCGAAGGGCGCATTCTTCGCTGCCTCGGCCGCGCTATGTATCTGGTTTTGGGGGCCTCTGGTGAGGTGCGTCGGCATCTCAATCAGCTGCGCCTCTGTCGTCGCACGGGATCTGCCGCTCCCCGTCTGCTTTCAGCGACGGTGCCGTCCGGTTAGCGCCCTGGGGACCCATCTACTGGCTCGCCTCAGCCCCAGGTGTTACCGACGATGCCTTCCATTTTGCCTCATGGCGACGCGCCGCCGCCACCGCCGCCACCGCCTGTTCTCCCGCCGGCGACACCCGCAGTGGACGCGTCGCTGCAACCGCCGGGCGCCTCCCTGGGTCACGTGCCGCCGATCGCTTCCCGTGACCAGTTGCCCTCTGCCATGGAATTCTTGCCCGCTCTGGACCATATGTCGTCTTCGCCCGTCGGGTGCCCCGGCTCGATGGAGGTCGACCCTTCGGCCCCTCCTGTCTCTCTAAGGGCGCATACACCGCATGTTGGCGCGCACCCAGGACTAGGTTTTCAGGCGTTTCCTAGCTCCCTCAGACCGAATGGTTAGGCTCCCCACCTCGTCGCATACGGCAACATGGGGTCCTCTCCATATAACACAACGTACGCCGATTTGCTGGGGAGGAATGTGGTGTCACCGCCAGACACCACACTTGTTATGTGGTAACCTTTAAATCGGCCGCGGTCCGGTAGTATACGTCGGACCCGCGTGATTGCAGACCGAGCGCCGCCACACGGCAGGTCTAGAGAGACGTCCTAGCACTGGCCCCAGTTGTACAGCCGACTTTGCTAGCGATGATTCACTGACAAATTACGCTCTCATTTGCCGAGACGATAGTTAGCATAGCCTTCAGCTACGTCATTTGCTATGGCCTAGCAAGGCGCCATTATCATTTGCTATTTATCTTGTGACGCATGTACCGTCAGACCGATGTTCACCAATTGTGGATTAAAGTTAAGTATTCCAGAAGCTATGTACTTTTTTTTACTAGACTCAACTCCTTTAACTGTTCCAGACCTCACGCCAGCCTACGTGAGCTTAAACGCGTGCCTTTCGGCTACGTCATAGTGGCTTGGCTGTCTCGCCAATTCACAACATCACGAATCACTTAACTTCTAATAAACTGCGATGTCTGGCGAAGACCTGGCGCAGCACGCCCAAAACGCTCTCCCGAACCTTCCGCTGCCAGCCGCTTCAACGGACGCAGGAAGGCGCGCCGATTTCCCGTCTCACGGCGTCGCAGCTCGCGCCGGCCAGACCGATGTCGTGGGTTGACTCCTGTTGCTCTCGCAGCGAAACCACTACCCCTTCCTATACGGCGCGGCCCACTGACTGACATGTCGACCTCACATGCGCCGACGCTCAAGACGGACAAGTCATCTTGCGTCCCAGTGCGCGACCGACCAACCTACCGATCCAACCGCCAATGCCCATTGCCTGCACAAACTCGAGCAGACTGACGGCCTAACACACACTAGCACTCCAGACCACAGACAGACACTGACTGCCCCACAGTGAGCCTGCTGACCAACTGACCAGACTCGCTGAGACCGATGCAGCCTCACTCCGACTGACAGACTGACCGACTGCCGTTTTTTTTTTTCCTTTATTGAATTTCGATTCCCCCCTAAGGGGGCGGGCTGGCAGCAGCTTAGTACGGTGCTCTGGAGCCTACAGACTATTTAAAACTTAAGAAGAAGATAAGAAACAATAAAAGCAGGCGATAAAACGGTGACTTAAATTGTAAAACGGCGGAAAATTGTGGAAAGTTAAAACGTAAAACAGAGGGTTGGCAATGCTAATAAAATACACAGAATGCAGTCAGGTAACATAGTAGACAGACAATTAAAAAAAAACATGGCGACAGTCTGGTTTCTGTTCGCAAGAGATATAAAAATCACACCCAGCGACAGTATGATGTCCTTTCGCAACACTTCGGAAAAGACACACAACACTGAACACTCACTGTCAATTCTGCACTAAAATGTCGGCTTAAAGATGACACACCATAGTCAAGGGCAGATCTGGGGTGGGACCTGGACAGATGAGGGGGAAAACAAGGAGGGTGGACAGGAAGAACGAAAGGGGGGGGGGAACCGAAGGAGGTAGACGACTCATAAAGGGGGGGAAGGGGCAGGGCAGGCAATAGAGGGAATGGGAAAAGGCAGAGGAGGGAAATGCAAATGGACTTGTGGGAGAGAAGGGGGCAGAGAGAGGGTAGGTGGGGAGAAAAGAGGGGGGAAGGGGAGCCCAGGAAAACGACGGAGGAATGGAGGGGGGATGAGGATCAGAGATGATAGGAGGGATTAATGGATGGAGAGAGGGCATCATCCAGGAGGGGCAGCTGATGGAAGCCACCTTGGGAAAGGAGATGAAGGGTGTTAGAGATGGAGGGTACGGGGGACACAACAGTGAAGACGTGGCAGGGGCCAGGGATGGGAGAGGAGAGAAGCAACCGGGGGGTGAGGGGGATCAAGGCGGAGGGAAGTGTAGAGTATGCGGAGATGTTCGACGAATAGGAGCAGATGGGGGAAAGGAATGAGGTCATAGAGGATCCGCGTGGGGGATGGGAGGCGTATACGGAAGGCAAGGCAGAGTGCATGACTCTCTAGGATCTGGAGGGACTTATAGAATTTGGGGGGGGGGGGAGGGGGCAGATATCCAGGCAGGACTGGCATGCCAGAGGATGGAACGGATTAAGGATTTGTTGGTGTGGAGGATGGTGGAGGGGTGCAACCCCCATGTCTGGCCAGAGAGGAGTTTGAGGAGTCGGAGTCGGTTGTGGGCTTTGGATTGGATGGAGAGGAGACGAGGGATCCAGGTGAGGTGACGGTCAATGGTGAGGCCAAGGTTGGTGAGGGTGGGGGGACTGCCGAGCTCATAGCACCCCTTAAATACACGTGAATAGGCAACTTTTCTCCTATCCCACCAGAGGAAGACGCCAAAGCTGCGATTGCCACAGCGGTGCCACCCCCAGAAACGGGAGGCGACTGCTTCACACAACGCGCTGCGGCGTGCTCTTCAAAACAGCAATTTTTACCACGGCTCCCATTCCGTTGCTCTCTCTCCGAATTATTTTGGAACTACAGGTGGAAATGTGATTATGTTTTCAGCCTTGTTTTATCACTGCAACACTCGTAACAGAATTAATTAAGAATGAAGTGTCTCCCTGTACACGAAGTATTTATCGTCACTGAACTCTGTTACAGTCTGTGGTGCAAGCTGCTAGTAGAGAACCATCTGTTCACATGGTACTAAAGAACCGCTTGTCAGTATCAGGGTCCCAGTGAACTCTAGATATGGTAATGAGACTGTTTTACGGCACCTTGCAGCAGCACTTGCGATTCAACCAGTGTCTTGTAGCAGAGAGAGAACCCGCACCCACCCCCACGGCACGGAGAGCCGCAGTAGTGGCGCAGCCTCTTACGACCGCCGGCATTAGCGGGCTGTAAATTACTACAGTCTAAGGTCGCCGTGTCTGCCACCTGAGACCAGGATGCGGAAGAGGAGCACTGCAGTCACGCAATTTTCCGCCTTCTGCAGTTGCGGGACGCCCTTCCTTTCACCATAGTTCCTCCCGCACAGCTATTTGCAATGATGTACAACATCTTCATCTATAACCCGTTTATTTCAGCACATTTCCTTACTTTGCAGTCTTCATAATACGTCAGTTACAAAGACCCCTAGCTTCGTAAATTACAGACCTGGTAGTAGGTGATAATTACGCTGGAGCGACTGTTAAACGAAAGAAGAAGATGCTGTAAATCATTTCCACTTGTCTTCTAATTTTTTTTAGAACATTTAAACCGTTTGTGAAAATGGAGATGCCTCTTCCAGTAAGTGCTACATTATTGTGCCATGAAAATCTCAATATATTACAAAAATTTGTGTATTGAACGTATGTTATGCATCTCCTCGTAAACCACTTGGTCGATGCCAACCAAACTTGATACACATATTACTTACTACCTGGCAAGTAAGCACTGTATGAGCAAGAACCACCTACCGTGCAAGGGGTGTGGGGTGAAAACGAAGTGATGTACACGCTTAACTCTGAAATTCCTTGAGCAATTTCAACAACATTTGGTATATGGACAACTTATTATATGAATGATCGGTTTAAACATACGGTGTGGGTATTATACACCTACCCGCCACCGGTGAGTGTGGGAGTAAGACACCCCTACTACCTGTTGCGATGTGTTTGGGAATGACAAGAGGGTGATATGTAAACATTTTCTAAAGCGAAGTGTTGTTTACGAACTACCAGCAAGCTTGTTCTAATCAATACACCGGAAAACAGCAAACACTGTCCAAGTTATAGTGGACAACAAAACATCCTGAAGAAGATCGCAGCAGAGGGGGTGAAACGTCGATTATTTTAGAAGGAAGTGTGATTCGGATTAACAACCGAGAAGATTTTAACTATGAAACAGCCAAAGATGGAAATTTCACTTTTGTTTATTTGATGAATAGTTTCGGGTCGGGAGCCATTTTAATATCATCCAGGTAGTTCAAATAGTATTTCCCAAAATATAATTACCATGTCAAGATAACAAACATATACGTAGGCCTACAACAAAGTGCAAATGAACAGTTACGGAGCATACAGATATATGTTATGAAACTGTTTGTTTGCATTATGTTACATGTATATTTTTCTTATCTTAAAATGGTTCTTATCTTTTGAGGAACATTATCTCGACTGTTTGGGTGATTTGAAAGTGTGTTCCGACCCTACACTAGTCATCAAGTAAATAAAAATGAAATTTGCAGCTTTCACTGTTTTTACTGTGTACTGACCTGTTGGTTATTACCTGCATTATGTGCCTTGGAATACTTCAAAATTATGAAGCACTATTTCTCTCTCATTTATGTTGTGTGTGTGTGTATGTGTATGTGTGTGTGTGTGTGTGTGTGTGTGTGTGTGGGTGGGTGGGTGGGTGGGTGGTGAGGTGAGTGTGCAACATACACTATGTGATCAAAAGTATCCGGACATCCTCAGAAACATATGTTTTTCATGTTAGGTGCATTGTACCTACTGTCAGGTACTCCATATCAGCGACCTCAGTAGTCATTAGACATTGTGAGAGAGCAGAACTGGGTGCTCACGGACTTCGAACGTAGTCAGGCGATTCGGTGTCACTTGTGTCATAGTCTGTACGCGAGATTTCCACATTCCTAAACATCCCTAGGTCCACTGTTTTAGATGTGAAAGTGAAGTCGAAATGTGAAGGTACACACAGCACGAAAGAGTACAGGCCGACCTCGTCTATTGACTGACAGAACCGCCGACAGTTGAAGAGGGTCGTAGTGTGTAATAGGCAGACATCTATCTAGACCATCACACAGGAATTCCAAACTGCATAAGAATCCACTGTAAGTACTATGACAGGCGGGAGGAGAGAAAAATTTCTCTCATTCAAAGAACTCAATAGTAATAGAAAGAAATTGATGATTTTTCTTAATGTCCTTCATAGCTCAGGTGATCTACACTACACACAATCGAATGTAATTTCCGAATAAGTGAGAGGTCGTCATTACTGGTCAGGAACAGCATGAAGAATATAGCGACGATCGAGTTCGTTTAAAATGACGCCAACACTAGGAGCAGCTCATTGGTAAGTCGCTGAGCTTCTGATCAGGAAAATGACTCGTCCCGCCATCCACGATTAAGTGTCTGGTGGTTTCGCTAAATCTAACGCGAATACCAGAATTGTTCCTTCAGAAAGGCACAACACATATCTCTCACCGTTTTCTTGCAAAGTTGTGCTCCGTCTTTGTATCGTTTGAACCCTAATCTTCCACCCTTGATTTGTTAAGGGACACCGAACACCTGAAACGTTAAAAATCCCACCTAGTGTAAGGTACTCTAAGGAGACAAAGCAAGTTGCTGTAACCATCCTTTAAGCTATATTGGCGTTTGCTCCTATACGTTCTACTACTATTGTTGCATTTGTGGCTAGATTTTAGTCGGATACGGATACGAGGCCGAAGGGTGCACTTTTAGGTGCGTTACACTTCTTTACGTCTACTGCATCCACCCCCACCCCCTCCCCCAATAATCACGGATTGAAAGGCGTGAGAACGTAGCGATATCAAACGCCGCGATTATATCTCTGGCCATTACTAATGAGCACGAACTGCTGTCTAGGAAAGTTTACCACTTCAGAGTAATAGGGTCACAGCAGTTGTTAGCAAATACTTAGGGTATAATGAAATAAACAAGAAGCAATTTCATCTGGTTTCCAGATGAGATATTTACAGATAAAATACCCGGCCAGATAAATCAAAAATTAATGGATGATTAAATATCACCTGCCGTTAATCAGCTGCAACTTCGAGAAATTGCTTCAGTGTTGAGGTACCAGCTATTTAAAGCATATTAGAGCACTACGCAGAGGAATCTATACGATGTACTGAGAAACAGACTTAAACGTGAAAGGAGAAATTGAATTAAATAACTGCAAAGGGTTGTTTGAAGGGAAGGTAAACGGAAATGAACGTGCTGTTTCAAAAACAGGGTTAATAAATTGTTTCTCTTCCACTACGCCTTTTTGGACAGTCAATTGAGAAACGTTTGTGGTTACTTTTATACAATGTAAGAAGTCGCTTGAAGAAGTTGTGAATGAATTTGCTACAAATATTATTATGTATTATTACAAAAGGTCTTCACTATACTCAACGGCATCTCTATCTGTACACTAATTTGTGTCATTTGTTTGCTTATGTTCCCATCTCTTGAAGTCCTCATAATTTCTTGAGAATACTGATGTATTATTATCGTTAAGTTAGTTTCCCGTTTTTGTATTTCCGACATATGTGAGCTTCTTTTTGTTTACACACGCAAGAAAGAACGTCGAATACTTTACTTCTTGTCTGCTTCCAAAATAATCTTTGTTCATCTAACTTTCAAATATACTGTATGTTTTTCTCAGCGAACCTCTGTTTCCAATAACATTCCCTGACGTAATACAGGAGAGCTTGCTGGCCTCTGAGATGGGCTCCATTTCAGCCTGAATAACGGCACGACCTGAATTGGTCCTACGATTCCAAGAACTCTTGAACGTGAGCTCTATATATAAAGTACGTGTCAGGGGACCAGGCTGCCCTGCTGCACCTCGTTTCGGTGGTTCGTAATGCTAGTGACGTCTCTTTCGACGAGCCTTTGTTTCTTAATTGGCTGATGATGCAAAGCCTATCTCACGCCAACGTCGGTTTCACCTGCCAACAGCGGATGCTGCTTTGTGGAGCATTCTGAGGACCGACAGGCGATAACGTAACTTTCGCACACGTTATCAGGGTGCGTCAACAAGTGATAGATGGTTACATACCAGAAATCTCCTGCCTTTAATATCTCAAATTAGTTTACAAAGTAAACCCATTGATCGTGGGAGTCATTGCAGTCGTTCGCAAGGAGTGTTTGCAAGTAATAGCGCTCAGTGGAAGTGTCGATTGGACCGGCACTATTCACAAATATTGTTATCGAGGATGCTGATACTCTTCATTTCTTTCATGAGACTGAAGTAAATACGTCACGACATTTGTCGTGCTACATTTGTAGTGCTCTTATTTAGAGGTTTCTTCATGATTCTTGTCCTCTTTTCTCTCAAAAATGATTATGCTGAAAGTAGTCTGTTATATTTGGATATTTGCCAGCTGGCATAGGTTCATATTGTTTCGTGTCGATTACCCGCGAGCAATCTTTGCTCTTACATTTGAACCCACTGATCGATTTCCTGTTACGACAGTGTAACTGCTGCGATTCTTTGACGCATGAGCAGCCTAGCCAGTGAAGTTCCTGGGCACGCAGTCCCTTACATGCGATACTAGTGTCTTCTTGCTATAATATTCTTGACTGTTACGCATAAGGTGTACTTCTTTATGATAGATGTACTTTCTAATAGTGTGAAATTGTGTGTTATTGAACGCGCACGCACATGTATGTGTGTGTGTATGTCTGTCTGTGTGTGCGTGTGTGTGTGTGTGTGTGTGTGTGTGTGTGTGTGTATGTGTGTGTGTGTGTGTGTGTGTGAGAGAGAGAGAGAGAGAGAGAGAGGGAGAGAGAGAGGGAGGGAGAGGGAGAGAGAGAAAGAGCAAAAGGCAAAATGTAAGAGTTTTGCCTTATTAAATGGGTGCAAGCGATGTTGGCTTGTTGAAATCCAGGTGGCTTAAATACAGAATGTTATTGCAGAATCACTGTCGCGAATACTATTCATTGGGTAGGTTCCGTTCTGTTTATGAATTGCGTTTACCTCGCAATCGGGTTTAGCAAGTCATTATTTCATTCATCGAACAGGTTGCGCCTTATATGATTTTGCATTGAACGTTGAAGAACTGGTCTTTGTATGGGTGTACTGAATGTAGTACGCATTTCATGTCACTTTAATCTACGTCGTCTATGCAGATTTTCTGTATCTATGGAACAACAATAATCCAGTTGCGCAAATCTTATACCTTTTGTTTCAAATCCATAAAATTTAAATAGTAAATGAAATGAAGTACAATTATTGTGAGATAATACACACGTGCAATTATAAGGTCTTGCACGAATGCTTTGCGCGGATGTAATAAGTTAAATAATTACGTTGCCAAATCAGTTTTTATTTTATTCAGCACCACCTTTACTCGTAATGAATATCATAATGAAGCCACACTTTGAATTAGTAAGTTACTTTCGGCTCATACAAGGTAAGTGACCTCGAGATATTCGAGATGGCGTGACCTTCTGTTACATGTTTTATGATACGGTGGTATTGCAAGCTCGCCACGGCGAAATATAATCACCCTATGAGTGACTGCACAAATTCGGACCCATATCTTATTAACGAGACAAAAGGTAGAGAACCATAACTCGAGTATTGAGGCTACGTTATATTAATAAGTAGTGCAATCTGTTGCAATTATTGAGATTACTTGTATTTGTAGGGAGGCCAATCTTTAAGAAGGATCACCAGGTGTTCCACTTTAAAATAGAGGCAAAAATCTCCACTATACAAATACCATGCAACATAACGGTTTTTGTTGCCGTAATATAGGGTTGCCGGCCACGGTGGTCGAGCGGTTCTAGGCACTTCAGTCCGGAACCGCGGGACTGCTACGGTCGCAGGTTCGAATCCTGCCTCGGGCATGGATGTGTGTGATGTACTTAGGTTAGTTAGGTTTAAGTAGTTCTAAGTTCTAGGGGACTGATGACCTTATATGTTAACTCCCATAGTGCTCAAAGCCATTTGAACCAATGTACTGTTTACTCACTTCACTTCAGAATCGGAATTACGTGTTGTTTCCAGTCGACAGAATTGTCGTCAGACAGCCCTGTAGCCATGAAGGAGTGCCCCATGTAGATAGTAATGTAACCAAAATTGATTGGAGCATGAAAACAGGGTTTGAGAGGAACAGTCAACTTGGTAAGCCACAGGTGGAAACCCACCTTACTGCTCATTTTCTACTATGGTTCAAGTAAATAATGGCTATTGTAGCTATGAAACTAAAATCACAAGGTGACGATAGTATAAACTTCGTCTGGTGATTTTATTCACAATTTACATGAAACATTGTATTTGGACAAGTTTTCGTTATTACCGAATAACCCAAGAAGGGCGTCCCATAAGTAGTGCAACACAATATATTTTTCGGCCAGTTTGGATTGAAAACATGTGGAAGTTGTTTTTGGGCATCGTGGAATATCCATGCTTCAGCCCCTACAGTTTCATGGTTCCAATAGATGGCGCCGTTATTCGTAGCGTTCAGAATGTCAATTGGCAAATATCCAAATCTAGCAGAGAGGTGCGTTCCAAGCAGGGAGCTGTCATTAAATTTCTTTTGGCAGAAGACCTGAGCATCACAGGTATTCATGGGCGGTTGCAGAATGTCTAGAGAGACCTGGCAGTTAACAACAGCACGATGAGTCCTTGGACCTGGCGTCTTTCATCAACATGAGGTCGCACAAAACCCGACTGATCTCCCGCTTGCCAGACGGCCGCACACAGCTGTGACTCCTGCAATGTTAGAACTTGCGGACGCACACTCAACTTGATCGACCGATAACGATCAGTCACCTCGCTGCACAATTGGACGTCTCTGTTGGTAGTGCTAACACACCCGTCCACCAGATGGAGTACTCAGAGGTGTCTGCTCGCTGGATTTCTCACTGTCCCAACGGAAGACCATAAATAGCAACAAAGGTCAATCAGTGCGGAATTGCTTGTGCGTAGCGAGGCTTATTGCGACCATTTTTTTTTGTCGAAAATCGTCAAAGGCGATGAAACATTGGTTCATCATTTCGAACCAGAAACAAAATGGAAATTCATGAAGTGGCGCCAGACAACTTCTCCTCTGGAGAGAAAGTTCAAAGCCGCGCCTTCAGCCGGTAGGGTCATGGCGACCGTGTTCTGCGACTCCGAAGGAGCTGTTCTGTTTTATGTCCTCCCAGATATGCAACGATAAAATTATGAAGTGTACTGAGCTATTCTCAGGAAACTGAAGGAGCCACTTCAGCGTATTTGTCGCCACAAACATGCAAACCAACTTCTCCTTCTGCATGACAATGCAAGGCCTCATCCAAGTCCGCGCTACCCCAGACAGGAACCCTCAAAACTTCATTGGATTGATCTTATTCATCCCTATAGTCCGGAACCTGCACCTTCCGATTTCCATCAGTTTGGCCCAATGAAGGATGCGCTCCGCAGGAGGCAGTATGTGGATAATGTTGAGGTTATTGACGCAGAAAGATGTTCGCTCCGATGTCGACCAGTGGAGTCCTACCAGGCGGTCATACAGGTCCACCCAGTAACGTGTCGTATCTTCAATAAGACTACTTTCAGAAAAAGATATGCTCCATTACTTGTAGAACGGCCTTCGGTCATAAAGGGAACCTGCATTCAATGAAAATTTTACGTAATCTAACTGTGTATGACGGCATGTAGTTAGTATGAAATAAAATAGCAATCGATTATCAAGTGCAGAGCTAAGTAACGCGGCATCAGCTAGGAGCTAGGAGCAGGAAATTCTAATTTGGTGTTTAAATGAATAGAATATTGAGACAGATATCAGGTATGGACGAGCTTCTCAGGCACTATGGCAAGTATATTTGTTTATTCAATTATTCACGAGGTTTTGGGCAACTATAGTAAGGCCCTTTGCTACATCTGTCTGAGAGAATATCAAATCCAACGTAAAGAGAGAGACAGAGTTAAACGAAATTGGGGCAGTATAATGAGAAAATACGAAAACCAGGAGATGGTGCATCAGAATTTTGATAACAAATTCTTAGCTTAGCGGTGTGTACGCGTCCACTAGCTGCCAACGTTGTTTGATCCTATTCACAACAGCGGTTTGTTACTTGCTGGGGATGGAAAGATAATATTCTCTGTTGCCGAGTGTTTGAATGAAGGAGGGGGTGGGGATTTAAGACTAGCTGAAAGTGGGTGGAAAGGAGTCACATGTGTGTTAATGTCACATTAATTTTGTTCATTGTATTGTTAGGAGGAGAGCATACACAGAGTATAATCTAAGGATACATCTAAAGTAATTATGAGCTTCAGGCGTCTAAAAAGGTTTCAAATTAAGGACTTTTACATCGCAACACTTCCAAGTTAAGATCACCTGAATCATTTTTAAGCGAAACTCTTCATCTGTTTCAGTTATTATTCCTTGCATCAGTTTGCATGTACAGACAGTGCTGTAAATGGACGAAGGGTAAGTGATCAATGGTGAACTATGCAGGCTCACATCGATCTCATTTCTCCACGGGAGTTGTAATCTTTGATTGCGATCCATGCGGGCAGAGCTAGAGGCCGTGCGTGGAGGAAATGTGGTTAACGGGGTCCGAACCGACGTGCGGCAGGAGTGCAAGGACGGCTCTGCGAGAGGCCAGGAAATGAATAGTGATACAAAGTGCAAACGCGGTGAGCCGGGGTCAGTTGTTTTGGCGTGACTGCGGGCGAGATCTTTTCGACCGGTTGGCTGTCCGAGATAGTAGACCAAGTCACCTGGATAGTTACTGGGATGTACCGTGCGGCCGTGGTTGGTGGAACGCCTTGTACTGGCGTCCACGTTTCTTGCTGTCTGCTGACTTTACTGGGAATATGAGTGTCTTACTTCACCTGCCCGTTGTCAAGAATACGTACCATTGGGGAGCAAATTTTGTTGTTTGTGTACTGTGGCGCTGCTATTTCTATGTGCTTGCTTACGTGTCACTAGAGCTTAGACTCACGGAAAAAACCTGTAGTTGAAACACGATCTATAGCGTTATAGAAAATACTACAATTGAAATAGTGATTGATTTCGCTCCTGTCTGTGTTCTCCCGGAAATTGTCAGGTTGAGTGAATGCAACGCAGGTCAAGGCATAAGCACCCTGACCTTTGCGTGGTTGGTATTTCAGAACGCATCTTTGAACGTCAGTCTTGAACAAACTGTTGAGCCAGCCTCCTTAGTGACCGAGCGACGTGGAGCAGTGGTTACCACACTGGACTCGCATTCGGGAGCACGACGGTTCAATCCCGCGTCCGGCCATCTGATTTAGGTTTTCCCTGATTTCTCTTAATCGCTCCAGGCAAAATGCCGGGATGGTTCCTTTGAATGGGCACGGCCGACTTCCTTCCATGATCCGACGAGACCGATGACCTCGCAGTTTGGTCTCTTCCCACAAAAACAACCCCTACAGCCCCTCCTTAGTGGTTCTATTCAGATTTCATTGTCCTTAATAAAAACAAGCAAAATATATTTTCTTTTTCTGTTGTAGAAAGTAAAGCGCTTTCGAGTTGATAATCTTAGTTAGAAGTATTATGTATCTTCTTATACCGGGCAGATTGAGTATTGCTTCTGTTGGTTAGAAAAGGTTATACGTTTCCTAAGATGCAAAGATGCTGTGCAGTCTGAATCACATTGTGCAGTCATTATACGGCCTTATGCTGGGGGCTGAAAATTCTTCTCATTATGTAGTTTGTTATAAATGGCAGTTGACGCTCAAGTCCTGTTATATGGCCGTTTTTCTTTCTTTCAACAAAGTAAATATAGATTTTACTGCATAGCTGGTTATGGCCGTTCAGAATCTTTTTATTAAAAAATAAATATATTAATAACCTCAGGCATGTATTTGCTCTTAAACTAACCGTTTTAACTGCTTGTAATGTGTATTGTTATAAGTACTGTTGAAACAAGAGACCTCCTGGAAGCATATTGGAATTTGCTTAAAGGCAGTGAATATTTCGACGGTTAATTTACTTAAGACCGTTTATACTGAAGGAAATACAGCGTCCGAAATTCTTTTTTGATATTTACATTACCTTGCTTCTGTGCCATGATTTAAAACTTTAGGGTGTTCCCGCTTTGGTTTCCTTAAAAAACAGGAAATTATTATTTGGGCTCTTTGTATGTGAAATGTTATACTAAATTTCAGTCTGTTGTAGTGACAGTGTGACTGCCTTTCTAACCGAGCGTCTGGGGGTCTGTTACGGCGACTGTGTCCGCCGCTTATTCTTATCGCCGAAGACGCTCATCTAAAGACTGTTTCTCAAAATCACCTTATGTAAATGGTACAATCAAAACTTACGTAATTTCATTATCTGTGATGTGTAAATTAAATCTCGTCGTTGAAGCCGGCCATCTAAAGATTCTTGCTCAGAGAGTCTTTTCGGAAATGGTTTAAAATCAAGCTTCAAGTAATTTCATTATCACTGATGTGTGGATTAGTTCATTATCTCTTGAAGTATGTCATTTAACTGTGAATGATGTCCGAAACGTAATTTCCGTTTACTTGTCGTGGCCTGGTACTCCCATTCAGAAACTGATTATAGTGCACCAAGGTGGCTAACCTAATTTCATTCAGTAATAACTAAAGAATTGACCACGTTTCATCGATGTGAACTGTTCCAGAATAAATTTTAAATCAAGTGAAAAGTAGTTTTCGGGCCATATTCTTATGTTGTCTTGGATCACTGCCATTAATTAGTGAAAAAACGCGTATTCATGCTCCTGAACATATGAATAAAATAGTATCCTAATAATTTCGATTCTTATGGCTGTAGATTTCATCCGATATACTTTATTCACATCCGATCTTTAGCATTCCACACCACTTTAAAAGCTGTCTATTTCTTCTTCCGTTTATGCTGCTTAAGGCAAAATATACACGCCACGCAGTGATAATTCAAATATGACAGACATCGGTAGATGTGATGTACATCTGCAGCCAAACAAATGATTACAGTTCCAGAAAAATTTGATGTTTTATTGAACAGAAAGCGTTTCACCTAGTCGGTAATGTGTTGATCCTCCTCTGGCCCTTATGCAACAGTTATTTCGCTTGGCTTTGATTGATAGTGTTGTTGGATGTCCTCCAGAGAGTTATCACGACAAATTCTGCACAATTGAGGCTTTAGAATGTCGAAATCTCGAGATGGTTTGGCGGCCCTGCCCATAATATACCATACATTCTCTACTGGGGAGGCATCAGCGACCGTTCCGTTTAATGTGGGATTTGCCAAGTACAAAGACAAGCAGTTGATATGCTGGCCATGTGTGGGACCAACGATACCGATACGGAACTCGGTCGATAACTGCAACCCCTAACAAGTGTGGTATCAAATGTTGTTACCACAGTCAGTGTAAATCATTTAAGCGTCTAAGTCAATGTAGTCAAAAGACACGGCCATTTATGACACGTATTTTGAGATTCGCAAACCCACTCATCAAAACATGCAGGCCACTTCCCGTTGACCTAGCATCACGAAATTTGGCAAGTAACAAAGTTTTGCAGATCAAGTGAAGAAAAAATCCAAAATTGGTAATTTGTAATAATATCACACGAAAAACAATTTTTTGCTTAGTTTTTCATCCGTCTTTGTATCTGTAAGTCTGTCAGAAAACCCTTTTGAGAGGAATGGTTGTGCATATCAAGTTCAAATTTATGTCACGTAGTAAGATTTACCGTATCTTGTCAGTATAAAATATTGAAGTATCTAAGTCAATGCAGTCAAAATATACGGCGATTTATGTCATGTATTTTGATACTCGAAAACTCAACCATCAAACCTATGGGCTTCTTGCTTCCCATTGACCTAGATTCATGAAATTCGGCGAGATGCTAATGTTTCTATCTTTCTTTCTTTATTCTTTCTTTTTTTTCATCATCCGTCAATAGAATAACAAAAGATATTACTGCATGCAAACATAAATTGTAAGTTGTATTTGTATTTTAGGAAGTACATAAAAATATGTTATTCTGTCTTCTCTCTCTACATGTATAAACACAAGTCAACTAATCACTTTTTTTTCTATGTCAGGGCTAGTGTTTCTAAAGCTTCTGATATGGTCTTGGAATTCCTGAGACCAGCATCTTGCTAAAATCGATATCGATAACAGGCAGAAGTTATCGAGATTTTCGATTTACGGGATGCATAAACTATCTGTATACATAAAGAAGTTTTTACGGAAGACTGAGGGCGAGGGTACAATTTTTATACTGGTTTTTTATATTGCAAAAATTTTAATGCACATGGTACTAAGGAACCGCTTGTCAGTATCAGCGTCCCAGTGAACTCTAGATATGGTAATGAGACTGTTTTACTGCACCTTGCAGCAGCACTTGCGATTCAACCAGTGTCTTCTAGCAGAGAGAGAACCCGCACCCACCCCCACGGCACGGAGAGCCGCAGTAGTGGCGCAGCCTCTTACGACCGCCGGCATTAGCGGGCTGTAAATTACTACAGTCTAAGGTCGCCGTGTCTGCCACCTGAGCCCAGGATGTGGAAGAGCAGCACTGCAGTCACGCAATTTTCCGCCTTCTGCAGTTGCGGGACGCCCTTCCTTTCACCATAGTTCCTCCCGCACAGCTATTTGCAATGATGTACAACATCTTCATCTATAACCCATTTATTTCAGCACATTTCCTTACTTTGCAGACTTCATAATACGTCAGTTACAAAGACCCCCAGCTTCGTAAATTACAGACCTGGTAGTAGGTGATAATTACGCTGGAGCGACTGTTAAACGAAAGAAGAAGAAGCTGTAAATCACTTCCAGTTGTCTTCTAATTCAGTTTCCAACATAAATAATGTAGAATGCCCGGTTAAATGTGAAAGACTGTCTATTGGTATTGACCTCGCATGTTAAATAAATAAATATCTCGTGATTGAAACTTTTGTAGTTTTGAAACTTTTTCCTGCTCGTGAAAAACGCTCTGAACCATAAAATGTGATAGAAATCTGACGCGAAATGTTAGAGGAAATATGAATGGCTGTCGGTATGTGTGAAGTTGTAACTGCTCCGCCTGATTTAGAACCTAACATTTTGTAAACGCTCGGGGAATAACTGGCGCCGCGATCTCCTGTCGTGTGTATTCGCCCCCATTAAAACGGATTTACGGGCGGCAATCTGGGCCCACCATCGAGGTGGCCCGCGGGCGCCGCGAGGGCTCGCAGATAAGGCCGCGGAGGGCGCCGGGCAGCGGCGCGCTGCGGTGCCTAAGTAAGTGAAATTATGGCTGCGCCGGCCGGGGCGGACAGCATAGAGGCCTTTGGCGCCGGACACGGCCAGGGCAGGGCAGGGTGATGCGCGCTGAGTTACAGCTGGCCCAGGTGTGGCGGCTCGTGCGCGCCGCAGGCGGCCACCACGGTCCGGTGGGCAAAGACGCGGAGGACGATCCGCGCGTCCGCCATCCAGAGGTGTACGCATTCCGCTTTCAACCTACCAACGCTTGCCTCCCTGCCAGACCAGCAAGCTGCCGCACATCATCAGCAGCGCGCCTTGGCTGCTTTTGCTTCTAATCCAATCATTCTAAAGAAGACTTGCACCTGCCCATCTTCACACTGTGCAACGCCACGCTTCATTTCAGAGTAGCACTTGCAACCTACGTCCTCAATTATTTGCTGAATGTATTCCAATCTCTGTCTTCCTCTACAGTTTTTGCCCTCTGCAGTCCCCTCTAGTCCTATGGAAGTCATTCACTGACGACTTAACAGGTGTCCTATCATCCTGTCTCTTCACCATGTCAGTGTTTTCCACATATTCCTTACCTGTCCGTTCTACGTAGAAACTCCTCATTTCTTACCTTATCAGTCCACGTAATTTTCTGCAGTCTTCTAGAACACCGCATGTCAAATGCTTCTATTCTCTTCAGCTCCGGTTTCCCCGCAGTCCATGTCTCACGTCCGTAATTGCTGTGCTCCATAAGAAAACTCATGCTCATTAATTATGGATGATTGCAGAATGTGGTGCCACACAACGTGGCACTACACAAAACTGGCGCTAATAGCATAGGCACATACGGAACACAAACGACACAGATCTATACGTCCACGGTATTGGTGATAAGTTGAGAGAACCGTCCCGAAACACGTGCAACAAAACGCCACTGTTTCCTGCACATGTTCGCCGACATCAAAATGGGATATCATCACCATGCAAACGTACACGCCGGCCGTTGCGGCCGAGCGGTTCTAGGCGCTTTAGTCTGGAATCGCGCGACCGCTACGGTCGCAGGTTCGCATCTTGCCTCTGGCATGGATGTGTGTGATGTCCTTCGGTTAGTTAGGTTTACGTAGTTCTAAGTTATAGGGGACTGATGACCTCAGATGTTAAGTCCCATAGCGCTCAGAGCCCTTTGAACCATTTTTGACCCACACGTACACAGGCCACACAACGAGTTGGCATACTCTGGATCATATGGTCCAGCAGCTGCTGGGTTATAGCCTCCCATTCTTGCATCAGTGCCTGTCGGAGCTCCTGAAGTATCCTAAGGGTTTGAAGACGTGCAGCGATACGTCGACCGAGAGCATCCCAGACGTGCTCGATGGAGTTTAGGTCTGGAGAACAGGCAGGCCACGCCATTCGCCTGACATATTCTGTTTAAAGGTACTCCTCCTTTATGGCAGCTCGGTGGGGCCGTGCGTTATCATCCATCAGGTGGAAGGTGGGACCCACTGCACTCCTGAAAAGGCGGACATACTGGTGCAAAATGACGTCCCGATACCCCTGACCTGTTACAGTTCCTCTGTCAAAGACATGCAGGGGTGTACATGCAACAATCTTAATCCAATCCCGCACCATCAAACCACGACCTCCATACAGGTCCCTTTCAAGAACATTAAGGGGTTGGTATCTGGTTCCTGGTTCACCCCAGATGAAAACCGGCGAGAATCACTGTTCAGACAATACCTGGACTTAACCTGGGACTACTGTTCCAATGACCATGTACTGTGTTCTTGACACCAGGCTTCACGGGATCTCCTGTGACCAGGGGCCAGTAGAATGCACCTTGCAGGTCTCTGGGCGAATGATCCATGTCTGTTCAGTCGTCTGTAGACTGTGGGTCTGGAGTCAACTGTTCCACTGGCTCCGGTAAGGTCCCGAACAAGGCTACCTGAAGTACTCCGTGGCCGTCTACGAGCACTGATGGTGAGATATCGGTCGTCTTGTGGTGTTGTACACTGTGAACGTTACGTACTGTAGCGCCTGGACACGTTTCCTGTCTGCTGGAGTCGTTGCCATAATCTTGAGATCACACTTTGTAGCACACGGAAGGCCCTTGCTACGACCTACTGTGTTTCACTAGCCTGCAGTCGTAATAGTATTCTACCCCTCATAACGTCATATGTGTTCTTTGAGCCATTTACAACACACGGTCACCATCAGCACGTCTGAAAACGTGTGCACACTTACTCGCTGCACTGTACTCTGACATGCACCAACACACCTCTGAGTATGTGGACTGCTGCCAGCGCCACCGTGCGACGACCGCAGGTCAAATGCATCGCATGGTCATACACCGAGGTGTTTTCAACCCTCAGACCGCCCACCAGAGCGTTGTTTCACTATGTGTCAGTATTAGCGTTAATTTATTAGTATGAGTGTACATTACTACAATTTCTTCTTAAAATTAAGGCCTATCTTTAATACTAGTAGGCTTCTTTTGTCCTGGAATGCCCTTTTTGTAAATGCAAGTCTGCTTTTGTTGTTCCCCTTGCTCCATCTGTCATTGATTGTTTTGCTGCCTAGGTAGCAGAATTCCTTAACTTCACCTACTTCGTGACCATTAATCCTGATGTTAAGTTTCCCGGTGTTCTCTTTTCTGCTACCTTTGAGTACTTTCGTGTTTCTTCGATGTTCTCTCAATCCATATTCTGTACTAATTAGACTGTTCACTCCATTCAGCATATCATGTAATTCTTCTTCACTTTCACGCTGTTTATTTCGTACGCTTTCGTTGTAGTGCCATGGGTAGCGTTCGACAGTTAATAAAATACCTGAATATCGCAAGATGAGAGTCAATGAAACTTTTGGTCGTTGTAGGCCAAGGAAAGGCGGATTTTATTTGTCCTTTTGTTTTCGGCGTTTTTATGGCTTATTTATTTGTTTCTGTATGAACTGTTTCCTTCGATAAGTCACTCTCTTTCGACAGGTACTGACTATTCTCAAGTTCGAACCATCTTCTGGTCACCTCTAATACTTGGTTTCTGTATGAATTGGAACCATCTGTGAAAGTCGAGATCCGTTACACCTATGAACCTGAAGTTGTTGTCTACACTGCAACGCCAGCTATAGTGAGGTTCTGGAAGACTAGTTTCTATAACTTAAGTGTGCTCCAGCGAAATATGGCTCACAGTTGCACCAATTTTAATTACTTTTTCCCGGTATGTGAATTGCAGGCTCATTAAGTTCATTCTAAGTGGCCAAAATAGTTCATTCTAAATTCCCAGAATACATTTACTCAAACACGAAGTACGTTTTTCATATTATGTTAATCTAAAAAGTACATGTCTGAAACAGGTAGCTTTTCTTTCATACTACGCTTCCTTCGCATTATATTGCATAACCCCAGAACGACCACTATGCCATGTTTTTTCCCATTTCAGCCAATATCTGTTTTAAGTCTAAGAAGCCTATATACACCACTAGTTAGCCACTAAGCCTCTGTCCTCTTTCAAAATAATTGTGCTGTCAGCAAACTGATGAGCAAATTTAGAAACGTGTCTTAGCATACTCGAGATTCCCGGACGAGTGCTTTGTAACTGTTCACGCAGTTTGCATTGCGAGACACCTTCCGATCAATTTGAAGCTGCTTCATAAACACACTTGCACTTTGTTTCGTGAGTAGAATATATTCCCCGATTCTTAATTTCTTCTCAGTCTCCAACGCAGACATATACTTTTCTTGTCTTGAGTCACGTTAGATTGATAGATCAACCTGTTGAAATGCGCAGCAGGTTGAATGGATCACATGAAGCTTACCAAGTTTGCAGAAAGCCAAGCTGGCCTGCTTTAACCACTGTACCTTAGTACGCCTGTACCCTTGTGTCTCCGTTGCGGCAGGCTGAGCTGCTTTAATGATTGTGGTGTAGGTAGGGGCAGTCAGATTGGAAGGTGTATTTGTAGACCTCTGCCTCCATCGCGGTCCACAATTGCACTTGTGCTGGACTCACTCTCCAGTAGGTGGCTCGCCACTCTTTGGCGGGTTCGTGCTTGGCTATCACGGGGCCTCAACCTTTTCAGCATCTTTTTCCTTCCGTGCTGCATGTCTATCGTCTTGCTATTCGTTTTCCTCTCACATAGGGAATATGTCTGGAGTATTATTGGGAATGTTCTGCATTGTCTGTCGCTGATGTAAGATCAGTCTCATCATTGTTTTCGGTCTCTTTTCCTTTCTTTGTTTCCCTTCTCCTCTCATTCCTTCTTTTCGGCGTTTGAAGTTCCTCTTTTTCTTCTTCCTCCCTGTGCGCTCCTGAAGGCCGGCCTTCGTGTCTGACGAGTGACAGGTATCTGGGTAACGCTTAATTCCCAGGGTAGGGCTCGCACGTACCCCATGGTACAGTCCAGGCCCAGGCAGGGGTGACTGCCTGAGCTGCAGCCTCCCCAAATTGTCGATTGGTTCCTCTGTCAGGGTTTAGAGGATGTGACCTGAGGTGCGAACAGTCACCTAAGGCGGCTGCACCCCCTTGCGAAGGAGGCCACCAGTTGGATGGAGGACATTGGAAATCATGGGGGATTTTTTTCGCAATGAGTCAATCATCTTCACGATCAAAGTCTACGAAACATAAACGTAATGAGGCTAATGATTCAAGGACTCCTCTTGCTGCACCACAATTCCTTGTGGTCTCGTACTGAAGACGGTCAGTGCTTTGCCACGGTAAATCCGTTTATTATTCAGAAATATGTTGATGCAGGTGCCGGCCCTGTGAAATCCTTCTCTCATTTACGGAATGGCACTTTCCTTTTGGAGCCTACTTATGATTATCAAACACAACAACTGCTTGCCGCCTCGCTTGTTTTGTCAGCCTCCTTCTGCCCGCTGTGTCAACCGCAATGGTGGCCCTGCCGCCTCCTCTCGGGATGGTCCCGTATATCTTGATGAGCGGGCTGTCCAAGAGATCTGGTTAAAGGAAAAAGTGACTTACCCAGTCTCTCGCAATATATTGGCTAGACGCAAACGCTGCATTCTCCCGTCTGTTAGTTCTGTTCTTGTTACTCCTCGCTCCATGAAGGACAAGGCCACGCAGACACACGACCTCCAATACAGCGCTGAGGTTGTGAAATCACCCAGTGTCAAGCTAGCATCGCCATCCCCCCGCAAAACTGTGCAACAAGTCATCAAACGCTCGCCTCAAGGGGCGAAGCCACCAGCTACAGAACTGGTAGGCCAGAAAGGACAGAAGGAGTACTTCAGTGAAGACTTCCTACACCCCTCCAGCCAAACAACACCTGCGTTTTCCTCTAACCAGGAAGGCTCGAAGAAGTCCACCAAAGGCAAACTGTCTCCTACTTCACCTACTCGAAGATCCTCTTCGACGGTGTCGCGACGTGATACCTTGGCCCAGTCGGCCTCCGTGTCGCCGGTGCGCACCACCAACCGTTTTGCAGCGTTGGACTCAACAGACTGACTGCACAAGCAATCAGATGCTTCTGTGAACCTCATGGAGCATGATCCTCCTGCTTCAGTGCCCTGTAGTAGCGACCCTTCACAGGCTGTCACTCGGCAGCCCCGAGGTGACACCCCTACACTTCTTCCTTATCGTGACTCCAATGGAACGTTCGCGGCCTTCGGTCCTACAAACAGGATTTACGGCTGCTTCTAGCATCGTAGCGTCCACATGTACTTTGCCTTCAGGAAACGAAATTGCGCCGTCACGAGTGCTTTCAGCTTTCACATTTCTTCCCAGTTCGTTTTGACCTTCCCCCTGCGCTCAGCACTCCATATCATGGGGGAGTCATGCTGCTCATATGGGATCACATCCACAGTCTACCGATCTCCCCCACTACTCATCTTCAAGCTGTTACAGTTCGCCTTTTCCTTCCCCACCAGAATTTTTCCCTCTGTACCATTTAGGACCCTCCATCATTCGATGTCACCAGGGCAGACTTCCCTCAGCTTACTGGGCTACTGCCTCCCCCATTTTACCTCCTCACTGACTTTAATGGACATCATCCCCTTTGGGGTTCTCTCAGGACCTGTCAGAGAGGTGTCCTCTTGGCTGACGTTCTAAACCAACTTAATCTCTTGTGCCTTAACACTGGCTCACCCACTTTCCTTTCTGACTCGTCGTATATCTGTTACCATTTGGGCCTATCCTTCTGCACTGCCCAAATTGAGTGGTCCGTTCTTTCTGAAACCTATTCGAGCGACGATTTCCTGTGTGCTATCCTTCTGCTGACTCCTACCTAATCTGCGTGAACGCTCGAATGGCAGCATTACTCCTCCCTGTCGACCTCCGAAGAACAAGATTTTCCCAGTTGTGATGCTCAGGTGCAATATCTCACAAACGTTATCCTTACCGCTGCAGAACGTTCTGTTCTTCGCACTTCCTCTTTAAGACGTAGTGTCCCAGTCCCTTGGTGGACTGAGACATAACGCGACGCAATTGGCGCACGGAGACCTGCTCTCCGCGTTTTTAACCGTCATTCTGCGATGTCAAACTGCATCCATTATTAATAAATACGTGCAAAGTGTCGTCGCGTTCTTTGGGAAAGCAAGAGAGCTTGCTGGATTTCATTCACTAGTTCTTTTAACAGTTTCACCCCTTCCTATGTCTTGTGGGTTAATCTCTGACGGCTCTCAGGGACCAAGATCCATTCCCCAGTTTCCTGCTTGACAGTAGCAGACAATGCCATCGTGGACCCTTTTGCTATCTCTAACATCTTGGGCCGCCTTTTTGGGGAAATTTTGAGCCCTTCCCACTATCACACTGCCTTCCTCCATCCGAATAGTGAATGCCACAACGCCGCCTTTATATGCTCTCAGTACATCCCGATCCTCTGCTCCAGGGCAAGACGCCGGCCACGTTTAGATGTTGCAGCACCTCTCTCTTGTGGTAACGCACTTTCTGCTTAACATGTACAACAGCATCTGGGCAGAGGGCACATTTCCCGGACGTTGGCGTGAAGCCACTGTCATACCGAAGCCCGGTAATGACAAAACCTTCCTTCTAGCTATCGCCCCATCTCTTACCAGCTGCGTTTGCAAGGTGATGGAACGTGTGGTTCATGCGTGACTACTATGATGGCTCGAGTCTAGCAATCTACTGACGAATGCACAGAGTGGATTTCGAGCGCGGCTTTTAGCAGTTGACCGCCTCGTTACTTTGTCCACCCGTGTCATGAATGGTTTTCTGCGGAAATCGCAGATTGTGGCGGCGTTTTTCAATTTGGAGAAGGCCTACGACACCTGCTGGAGAACTGGTATCCTCTGTTGTATTTACATGTGGGTTTTCTGCGGCCGCCTGCCCTGTATCCTCCAGGGAGTTTTAAAATAGCGAGTATTCAAGGTGCGTGTGGGTTCTGCTTTGTCGGACACCTTTATCCAGGAAATTGGTGTGCCTCAGCGTCGTCCTCCTTGCTATCAACCCTTTTATATCCTGTCTCCCACCTGGAACGTCTGGCTCCCTTTTTGTTGACGATTTTGCCATCTATTCCAGTTATCAATGGACCTGTCTCACTGAGCGACGTCCTCAGCGATGTGTTAATCGTCTTTACTCCTGGAGCATCGAACATGGCTTTCGTTTTCCACTGACAAAACCGTCTGTATAAATTTCTGGCGGCCTAAATGGTTTCGCCCACCATCTCTACATGTTGGGCGTGTTGCCCTTCCGTTCGTTGAAACTACAAAATTCCTGGAGCTCATGCTCTTGGTTCTCCCATGTGTCTTACCTGTTAGCCCACAGTACGCGGTTCCTTAATGTCCTACGTGTCCTGAATGGTACTTCCTGGGGTGCCGATCGAACCACCCTCCTCCGTTTGTACCAGTCCCTGGTCCGTTCGAAACTGGCCTTGTTTATACGTCCGGACGTCCATCCGTCTTACGCCGTCTCAAAACTGTCCACCAGCGTGGCATCCGTTTGGCAACTGGCGCCTTTTACACTAACCCAGTTGAGAGCCTGTATGCTGGGGCTGCTGAACTATCACTGTCCTACAGTCGTGACTTTCTCCTCAGCAGGTATGCCTGCCGTTTGTCTGCCATGCGTGGCCACCCATCCTACGCCTCCTTCTTCCTTTGATAGCCAGTATCGGGCGCGTCCCCCTTCTCTATTATCTTCTGGAGTCCGCTTTCGGCGCATGCTACAGTGGCGTAACTTCATACCACCTGCAACTTTCGCGTTGCGTGAGGCGGCCCATGTTAACCTTGGCCTTCATTCGCTGTTTTAGGACACTACTCCCGCCTCGCTCTATCGCCTTCAGTTTCTCGGACTTCGCATGGAACTTCGCGATAGTACCTTTGTATACACTGATGGCTCTCGGACTGACCGTGGGGTCGGGTGTGCCTTCGTCACTGGAACCCGTGTTTCTCGATATCGGCTTTCGACAGACTCCTCAGTATTTACAGCCGAGCTCCTTGCATTTTATCAGGCCACGGAGTACATCCGGTGACACAGCATTTTCAATTTGTCCTCTGCTCAGGCTCTCTCAGCGCCCTTCAAAGTCTACGTGCGCTATACGTCGCCCATCCCATAGTGCAGCGAGTCCTGGAAAACTGTCACTTGCTCAGTCTTAGTGGAGCCAACGTGATGTTTCTGTGGGTTCCTGGTCATGTCGGCCTGACAGGAAACGAGACTGCTGACGCTGCTGCCAAGGCTGCAGTCCTCGTACCTCATCCCGCTAGTTCCTATATTCCTTCTGATGATCTCTGTGTTGTCGTCTGTCAGTAGATGATGTACCTTTGACATCGTCAATGGTCCTCCATTCACGGGAATAAGTACCGCCGGGAAGAGGTCATTTTAACTAGGATGTGTATTTGGCATTACTTTTTTAGCCATCGTCATTTGATAAGTGGCGCTACCCCACCACTTCGTACACATTGCGCCCAAGTCTTAACTGTCCGCCACTTCCTGACAGAATGCCCATTTCTTAACCGTTTACGTTCCCGCATGGGTTTGCCGTCTGAATTATAGGCCGTTGTAACAAATGACGCGTGGACTGTCAAGCGCGTTTTACTTTTTATCCGCCAAAGCAATATGGCGAGGGCCATTTAATTTTTAGTTTTGAATCATGGTGTCTTTTATAGCCCTTTCTCCATGTGCCTGTTTTTAGCTGTCTTCTCTTATGTCAATTGGGACTGAGGTACAGTCGTTTCTTAACTCCTCTCTGTCTTCGTGTTCCATAGTTTTGACTTTGGCGCGTATGAACCCAGCTGTTTTTTTGCGTCCTAAAGCAAAAGGAAATCAAAACCAAACTATCCAGGAACAAGTTGTCGCCAAAATTAATTAAACTGCAACTTCAGCAAGACTATAAGATGATGATGGTCGTTGGTGTTTTAGGACGCTGAACGGCGAGGTCATCTTCCCCCAGCACGACCAGACTATAACGATGATTTACTTAGGAGCTTGTACTGTCGTATCATCAAACCAGGTACACAATACTGAGGTCAAAGTAAATGTTGCATATTGCTTTATTGTTCGTGGTTGTCACGATAGGGGACAAAACTCATCCTCCCAGTAATGGCACAAAGGGCACCCTGTGGCAATACATGATTCCACCCCAAAACATGATTGAATCAGGTGGATAATGGCGGCAGTTTACGATATAGTTAGGATGTAAGCATTGTCCTCATTGTCTCTACACACGAATACCAGTGTTTTGAAAATGGAGATTTATATGGGTCTCATCAGAAAAGAACATCGTGTTCCATTACTATCTCGTCCAAATAGAGTAGTCTCGTGCCCATGCAACATGAGCGCGTCTCCAAACACCAAGTATATAGTAGAAGCCTTCAGAGGTCTTCTGGCACGGATCCCACTTCGTATCGTGTGTTGACACCTGCACTCCTTCGTAGATGTGCAGCATTGTGTCAGTGGTTCCTGCTTGCTGTTATACGATGACATTGGTCCTACACTCCTGTAATTTTTCTTCTGTGGTCATCAGTACTGATGCTTGCGCTAGAAACTTTTTTCATATTCTACAGACATCACTCTGACTCAAAAGGACATTTATAGCGACTTCCACACATCTCCTTCCACGCTCCATTATCGTGGCTATACAGAGCCTCTGATCGTACGTTATTGTTTGTCAGAACCATCTTGAAACAACTGAACTCTCGTTATGACACACAGCATAAGCACTGCAATGTTTACAGGTGACACAGTTGCCATAGGCTGAAAACACTGCCTCTGACGATAGAAAAATCGACAGTATCGATTAGAATTACATTACAAAAATATATATATATATATTGAGACCGTAAAGTATTTCTGGATTACAGCGTTCCACATTAAATTTTCGGAAATATAAAACATTTATTTTGCACTCTATGAAATTTGCGATACCAGTAGGTTCCGATCACTTCAGGTGTAAATACAATAGAAACTGCATAAGAAATATATTTTTATAGCTTGTCAACAATCATTTCACCTACTGCAACTTCAACATTTGTGGTGTTAAATTAACATAAACATGAATATGCCAATATTTATAAAGTAGTTGCAAAAACTTTTACACAGACCATTTTAATAATGGTGACTCAATGTACACTCATTATATTAAAACTGATGACTGTCTGCGTTTAACTGGCATCAGCCTTGTGTACTCTGCTGCCGAGTACTGTGCATCTGTCTGGTTGGAAAGTGTACATGTGAAGAAGGTAGACACAAAATTGAACGCGCTGCATTACTGGTTCCATCAAATCAACCCCATGCCACTGGTTACCGGTATTGAGTCACATCCCTCCACCTCACTTAAGGCGGAAACAAACTCTACTGAGAGAGGCGAAGAAAATCTCTGCATCACCACTGCACCACTGCACTAGGAATCCTGTCATCAGCTACCGCAACGATTGCGATCAAGAAGACCAGCAAGTGTTACTGCAGGTCAACTCATCGCGGATGGTTTTGATGTAAGTGAAAGCTGGAAGCATGAAAACTTTGGGAACAAGAGCCCACCACCTTGATCCCACAAAGAAGCCAAAAGATTCGACCTGCCGAGGAGCCTCTGGTGCCGCCTCATGGACTGGACATGGTTGTTGTAACTATTTCAGGTACACATGGGGCTGGATCATTACACCAATGTGTGAAAGTAATCAAGAAGAGCAGACAACCGAACATCTAGTCCAACGCTGTCCACTTCATTCATACCCTGGAATTCCCGACAACTTGTTCACCCTCACACCCAGCTTGATTAACTGTTTAAAAAACACGGACCTTAAGGTATAATCTAGTCTTATATCATATGTACATTATATAAATTCACTTGTCTTATATGAACTGTATATTGTACAAAATCACCATACGATTAAATAAATAAATGTGCACTCATGTGCAATACTTAAGGACAAAATTAACTTTCGCATTGTATGTGACTGCCAAATAACATACCTCGATGAAACTTGGACCATATATAGAAAGAACTGCTACTTGTAGTACAGATGGTAACTAAAAGAAATCCGCAATGACCCCAACAGAAATGACACTTTCATTCAGACTGTAATTACACTCAAGCCACGGTGTATGATGGTCCCCTGCACATTACAAATGGTGGAACATGGTTCGTAACGGGATGTGTGATCACCACGGAGTTCAAAGTATGCTCTGAAACATGCTCCTCTGCGGTCCACAAAGTCGTGGTTCAAATGGTTCAAATGGCTCTGAGCACTATGGGACTTAACATCTGAGGTCATCATCAGTCCCCTAGAACTTAGAACTACTTAAACCTAACTAACCTAAGGACATCACAAATCCATGCCCGAGGCAGGATTCGAACCTGCGACCGTAGCAGTCTCGCGGTTCCGGACTGAAGCGCCTAGAACCGCTCGGCCACCGCGGCCGGCCACAATTTAGTGGTAGTGGTACTTGTGGTAGAGTGTTCCATTCTTCTTGACAACTACTGAAGGTCACTGATTGATGTACGTGGACGCGCTGCAGTGTGTCTCCCCAACGCAAGGCACAATTGCTCTCTGCGATTTGTCAGGGGAACGGGCAGGTCAGACCGTAAAGATTATGATAAAGAAGTTCACTAATGTTTTCCCATTTGTGTACGTAGGTGAGACTGTAGAATTAGGATTTTATTCCTTAAAGTGCCCACTGTTCATTGTGTGCTAATGGAACATGTTTGAGATAAATGCGTTCTGGTACATGATCTACCGCTGACCTTTTTCCCAGTCACGCTGCACTTCCCTTCTAATTTTTCAAAATATGGTAATTAGAGCCACCAAGATCTGGAAACATTTTCTAATGTAACAGGATTCAGAAAGGACTAATTGGCCCTGCAGTGTACCATACACCCTCAAAGAATCGATCGCTACTGTGCAATGTCACCTGTATTTTCTTCGCTCTCTTATCAACGTACACTGTCCCCGAGATCTCTCCTCTACGTTAACGCTCTTGTCTGAACAACATGGCAGAAACATCCGTTCCAATCAGATCGAAATCCTTGCTGTCCCATTCCGTCGATCAGCCACTTTCTGTAAGTCCTTCTCAGTAGAAGGAACCCGACTCGGAATTAATCTCCCGCATTATATTACAAAGCTGAATGGCATCTCCAGCTTAAGAAGATAGTTAATGACGTATTTACTAAAGCAGTAATAATCATTACCATTGTCCCTGTACGCATTCGTTGTACATCCTTCCTTTCAAACATATCTTACTCGGCCGGTCAGTGTGGCCGAGCGGTTCTAGGCACTTCAGTCTGGAACAGCGCGACCTCTACGGTCGCAGGTTCGAATCCTGCCTCGGGCATGGATGTGTGCGATGTCCTTAGGTTAGTTAGGTTTAAGTAGTTCTAAGTTCTGGGGGACTGATGACTCAGATGTTAAGTCCCATAGTGCTCAGAGCCATTTGAACCAAGATCTTTCTCACTTCCTGGTGTTATTAGCTGGTGCAGTCTCCATAAATTTCCTTTTCGCATAACTCGTTATAACAGAACACTCCTATTTTGCCACTATCACTATTGTTGTTACTGTCATTATTATTGTTATTGTTGTTATTATCATTATTATTATTATTATTATTATTATCATTATGAGTGGGAGCAGCAGCTGTAGTGCTGTCAGTATGAACTTTATTAGCTCATAGTCAATATTATTTATTGACTTTGTCATTATAGATGCTCAGATGATGTTAGTATCATTTCTCATATTAAAATAGTTATTTCTTAGGTAACTATGATGTATAAAAAGATATTATATATTTGAAACCCTGGTCAGATGAAAGAGAATTCCTAATGACTATAACAATATCGCGTTAAACAAATAAATGAATAATGTTGTAGAATCTGTTGTGTGCCTTAAATGTTAGACTATCAATATGCCATTGTGGTAAGTTGTTTTACCACCACGTTGTGTGACATTGCACGCACAGTGAGAGACGATAAGGCGAAAGGCGTTATGGAAACTTCTCTGTGTCTGCCGAGAGATCCGTGGGCCCAACAAGTCCATGTTACGCGGCAAAAGAGGCAATTTAATGAGTAGTGAGATAAAGACAGAATACTATGCATCGCCCATTTTACCAACCTACTATCAAAGTACATCCACTAATAAAGTTAGGGACCTTCTTTAAAGCGTAGCCTTACTCGGAAGTGAAAAGTGGTCGACGGACAAGTCAGACAATTAGAGAACAGAAGTTTCAGAAGAATGCCGCAGTTTAAATGAGTAAATTATGTAATTAATGACAGTGTGAGAGACGAGATATTTATTACACAACTTGACAATAATGTGGGACTTTCCGACGCCTATTTGAACGGAGAGAGAGTAATGTAAATGTGTGGTAGTAGTACAGGAGGAATCGATGTGGAGAAGGATTTAACTAGTCAGAGGAAAATTGAGAAGTAATAGGAAGAAATTAGGACATGAGATAGAAGGAAGGAAGCAGAAATTGAAAGATATGGGAGAAGCATGGCAGTTTACGGTGTGGCAGAGATTAAAATGGTTCAAATGGCTCCGAGCACTATGCGACTGAACTTCTGAGGTCATCAGTCGCCTAGAACTCAGAACTAATTAAACCTAACTAACCTAATGACATCACACACATCCATGCCCGAGGCAGGATTCGAACCTGCGACCGTAGCGGTCGCTCGGCTCCAGACTGTAGCGCCTAGAAACGCACGACCACCCCGGCCGGCGTGGCAGAGATACTGGTGGCCTATTGTGCAGAAAGAGAGAACGTTGCATAGGTCGAGAAGAAAAGTACGCTGAAGGCAGAGTTCTATGTAAGAGACAGATTACCAGGTAGTTCGTTCTAGGTAAGTATGACTGAAGTAGAGAAGGAGAAGAAAAAAGGTTTTGTTACAAGAATTGGAGTCAAGATGCCGGCACCTTGTTCTACGGGAACACTAGGGAAAGACAGGAAAAGCCAAAAAGGTGGTTCAAATGGCTCGAACCACTACGGGACTTAACATCTGAAGTCATCAGTCCCCTAGACTTGGTATTACTTAAACGTAACTAACCTAAGGACATTACATACATCCATGCTCAAGGCAGGATTCGAACCTGCGACCGTAGCAGCAGCGCGGTTCCGGGCTGAAACGCTTAGGGCCGCTCGGCCATAGCGGCCGGCTAGCCGAAAACAGCTATGTAAAGAAGAAGTATAAATAAATAATGTAAATGAAGAGCGTGCTCCCATTCTATGAACGATATGAACTATTGCTTCTAACTTGGTTGTAACATTTTATTAGTGTAGTACAAAGATACGTAAGTGTTGCAGATAAAAAAAAAACCTTTGTTTTCAGTGTACGGATGCCTATTTTGTTTTTAACTAATAAATTGCTATAAATAACTTATCTCGTAATATTTAATATTTCTGCTACATATGTGTAATAACCTCAGGCTCTTTTTACAACCATATAACTTAGGTTCGTGATTAACCACGATTTTTTGCCAATTGACCTGTCTTCCAGTTGGATAGTGTGCTTGAACTTCTCCAATACATTGCATCTATCATTCCCGGTCAATGTATGCGTGCCAAACAAGGAAAAGTTGACTGACGTCTAGTTATGGGCAACAATATGAGCACAAAGCCAGGTTCCCTCTACTTCTGAATGTACTGACTTTTGCTGTTGTTGACATCGAGCTATAATCTTGTAACTGTTTCCTTTATCATTTGGTTTTTGACATTAGTCTGACAATTACTCTTCAGTCAGTCGAAAATAGAAATCTTCCGACATATGTTATACACCACTGGTAGGACTTCGACATAGTAGCATGGAAATACATGTTCGAAGCTTTGAACTTTGTGGAAATTCACAAGTCAGAGTATATTTGTCATATACACTGAAGAGCCAAGGAAGTGGTACACCTGCCGAATATCGTATAGGGCCCCTGCGAGCACGCAGGAGTGCCGCAACACGATGCGGCATGGACTCCAATAATGTCTGACGTAATGCTGGAGGGACTGACACCATGAATCCTGTAGGACTATCCATTAATTCGTAAGTGTACGAGGGGGTCGAGATCTCTACGCTCAATAATGTTCATGTCTGGGGAGTTTGGCTGCCAGTGGAAGTGTTTAAACTCAGAAGAATGTTCCTCGAGCCACTGCGTAGCAATTCTGGACGAGTGGGGTGTCGCATTGTCCTGCCTAAATTGCCAAAGTCCGTCGGAATGCACAATGGATAGGAATGGATGCAGGTGGTCAGACAGGATGCTTACGTACATGTCACCTGTCAGAGTCTTATCTAGACGTATCAGGGGTCCAATATCACTCCAACTGCACACGCCCCACACATTACAGAGCCTCCACCAGTTTTAACAGTCCTCTGCCGACGTGTAGGGTCCATGGATTCATTAGGTTGTCTCCATACCCGTACACGTCCATCCGCTCGATACAATTTGTAATGGAGATACTATCGAAGACAGTGCTGCCAAAGCAGAGTTACTAAACACAGTCTTCCGAAATCCCTTCACAAAAGAAGACGAAGTACATATTCCAGAATTCGAATCGAGAACATCTGCCAAAGTAAGTAACGTAGAAATCAATATCTTCGGAGTAGTGAAGCACCTTTAATTACTTAATAAAATCAAGTCTTTTGGTCCAGACTGTATACCAATTAGGTTCCTTTCGGAATATGATGATGCATTAGCCCCATACTTGAGAATCATATACAACTAATCTCTCGACGACAAAAAAAATGGCTCTGAGCACTATGGGACTTAACTTCTGAGGTCATCAGTGCCCTAGAACTTAGAACTACTTAAACCTAACTAACCTAAGGACATCACAAACATCCGCGCCCGAGGCAGGATTCGAACCTGCGACCGTAGAGGTCGCGTGGTTCCAGACTGTAGCGCCTAGAACCGCTCGGCCACTCCGGTCGGCTGTGGCATTAACCAAGGTAGTCTTATAGGCCCTTTGCTGTCCTTATCTATATAAACGATTTGGGGGACAATCTGAGAAGCCGTCTTCTGTTGTTTTCAGATGACGCTGTCGTCTATCGACTAATAAAGTCATCAGATGAGCAAAACAAACTGCAAAAAGATTTAGAAAAGATATCTGAATGGCGAGAAGAGTGGCAGTTAACCATGAATTACGAAAAGTGTGAGGCCATCCACATGAGTGCTCAAAGGAACTCGTTAAACTTCGGTTACACGATAAATCAATCTAATCCGAAAGCCGTAACTTCAACTGTTTGCCTAGGTATAACAATTACGAACAATTTAAATTGGAAGGAACACATAGAAAATGTTGTGCGAAAGGCTAACCAGAGACTGCGTTTTATTGGCAGGACTCTTGGAAAATGTAACAGACCTACTAAGGAGACTGCCTACACTACGCTTGTATTCTTTTCGAATACTGCTGCGCGGTGTGGGGTCCTTACCAGATAGGACTGACGGAGTACATCGAAAAAGTTAAAAGAAAGGCAGCTCCTTTTGTATTATCGCGAAACATGGGAGAGAGTGCCACGGAAATGATACAGGATTTGGCTGGACTTATTTTAAAAAAAGGCGTTTTTCGTTGCGACGGAATCTTCTCACTAATTTACAATCACCAATTTTCTCCTCTGAATGCGAAAATATTTTGTAGGGACGAACGATCCCCACGATAAAATAAGGGAAATCAGAGCTCGTAGGGAAATAGTGACCATTCTTGCTGCGCGCTAACGAGATGAACCCTCTGCTAGGCACTTAAATGTGATTTGCAGAGTATCCATGCAGATGTAGATATAGCGTGACTCGTCCGACACCATGCGACAAGTATCCAGTCGTCAACTGTCCAATGTCGGTGTTGACCGGTCCGGGCAAGATGTAAATCTTAGTGTCGTGCGGTCATCAAGGGTATACGTGTGGGCCTTCGGCTCCGAAGTCCCATATCGATGATGTTTCGTTGAATGGTTCGCATACTGACACTTGTTGATGCCCCAGAACTGAAATCTGCAGCAAATTGCGGAAGGGTTGCACTTCTCTCACGATGAACGATTCTCTTCAATCGTCGTTGGGATCTTCTTCCTGACGCAGCGATGTTGGAGATATGCGGTTTTACTGGATTTCTGATATTCACTGCTCACTCTTCAAATGGCTTCCTCGGAGATGCCGTGCCCCATCGCTCGTGCTCCGGCTGTAGTACCATATTCAAACTCACTTAAATCTTGATAAAATGGTTAAAATGGCTCTGAGCACTATGGGACTTAACTGCTGAGGTCATCAGTCCCCTAGAACTTAGAACTACTTAAACCTAACTAACCTAAGGACGTCACACACATCCATGCCCGAGGCAGGATTCGAATCTGCGACCTTATTGGTCGCGCAGTTACAGACTGTTGCGCCAAGAACGGCTCGGCCACCCCGGCCGGCTAAATCTTGACAACCTGCCCTTTTAGCAGCAGTAACCGATCTAACAAATGCGCCAGACACTTGTTGTCTTATATATCCATTGCCGACCGCACCGTATTTTGCCTGTTTACGTATCTCTGTATTTGAATACGCATGCATATACCAGTTTCTTTGGCGCTTCACTGTGTGTTTTTACTTGTTATGTTGATAATGGAAAGGAACTACTTGCTTCGTAGCCTGTAAACTTGATGGTAGATATTTCCTTCATTAATATCACTTGATAGTTACTTCTGTGGAGGTAACTTCATTCTTACCTACACAAATTTTCGTATGAAGATGTCGTACTAGGACCCACGTAGGACAGAGGGCGCAACAATTCGTCCAGGTCGTCCTCTCGCGTCTGTGTGTGGATCGGGGCTAACACACTAATTGTTCTTCGCACAGACGACCAAATTTAGTTAATTACAAGCTATCCACAAAGGGGCAGGGGAGCCACTCCCCCGTCAAGAAAATAAGAAAAGCTGAAGAACAAGGGGCGAAGAGCCGTCACCGCCGCCATTAAAATAACTCTTCCTCTTCACATTTAGAAAAAGGCTCGCTTCACAATTCGTCAATAGCAATTTGTGGCAATCACGCCCGGGGAGAGGAGGGTTGCCGGCGAGATAGCCGAAATTAGGGAGTGCGGCCGCTAGCCGGCTCCTTTAATGGAGTTATATCGCTATCAGCTACTGGTGATCGCGGCGCCGTAAACAAGCCGTGATGGATCGGCGGCAGGGCGGCGGCAGCAGCTGCGGAGATAGCGCCGGGCTGGGGACTGCTCTGGGCGGCGCGGCCAGAGCCTGTCACGAGCGCGGCCGCCGCGTGCGGACAGGGGGCCGCCGTGATAACGCCGCCGTCTGACCGCGCCGGTAATTGTGAGGCAAACGGTGCAGGCGCGCACGCACCTACGGATGGTAGCTCAACACTAAGACCCTGACACTGTGGTTATTTCTTTATTAGCTACTAGCTGCGCACAGCACCCGTTGCATTGTTTGTGTTTCTTTCTAACAAGGGAACCTCCCCAGCGCAGCCCCCTCAGATTTAGTTATAAGTTGGCACAGTGGATAGGCCTTGAAAAACTGAACACAGATCAATCGAGAAACAGGAAGAAGTTGTGTGAAACTACGATAAAAATAAGGAAAATATACAAAATGAGTAGTCTATGCGCAAGATAGACAACATCAAGGAGGGTGTGAGATCAGGAGCGGCGTGGTCCCGTGGTTAGCGTGAGCAGCTGCGGAAGGAGAGGTCCTTGCTTCATGTCTTCCCTCGAGTGAAAAGTTTCCTTTTGTTATTTTCGCAAAGTTATGATCTGTCCGTTCGTTCATTTACGTCTCTGTTCGCTGTAATAACTTTAGTGTCTGTGTTTTGCGACCGCACCGCAAAACAGTGCGATTAGTAGACGAAAGGACGTGCCTCTCCAATGGGAACCGAAAATATTTGATCGCAAGGTCATAGACCAACCGATTCTTCCACAGGAAAACACTGGTGACGGCATGTGCGTCACATGACAGGAATATGTTGTCGACCCACCTAATTTGTACACTTGGCGAATGGGTAAAAAGATTCTTCTACTTTGCCCGATTTACATTTTCTTGTGGATGTGATAGTCACTCCAAAAAAATTGGTCACATCGGACGGACGGACGGACAGATAATAATTGTCTGAAAATAAAAACTCAAACTTTTCACTCGAGGGAAGACTTGAACCAAGGACCTCTCGTTTCGCAGCTGCTCACGCTAACCACGGGACAACGCCGCTCGTGATCTCACAAAATCCTCGATGTCGCCTATCTTTCCCATGGTCTACTCAGTTTGTATATTTTGCTTATTTTTTCATAGTTCCACACAACTTCTTCCTGTTTTCTCGATTGAACTGTGTTCAGTTTTTCAAGGCCTATCCACTGTGCCAACTTATAACTAAATCTGAGGGGGGTGCGATGGGGAGGTTCCCTTGTAAGTAGGTAGATATGTACAAAACAAACACATACAAATGTGCTATACATGCAATATTTTTGGTATTTCCATCTTCAGCAAAAAAAAAAAAGCTGTTTGCTCGAAGCCTCGGTCGCTGACAAAAGTATCACATACCAGGTGACCAAAAAGTGAGTATAAATTTGAAAAGTTAATAAACCACGGATTAATGTAGATAGAGAGGTAAAAATTGACACACATGCTTGGAATGACATGGGGTTTATTAGCACAAAAAAAAAGAAAGACCAACAAAGTTCACAAAATGTCCGACAGATTGCGCTGGACAGCAAAACGTCAGTGACAGCGCATGACAATCGTCATGCTTGGCCTCCCAGGTCCCCAGACCTCAGTCCGTGCGATTATTGGCTTTGGGGTTACCTGAAGTCACAAGTGTATCATGATCGACCGACATCTCTAGGGATGCTGAAAGACAACATCCGACGCCAATGCCTCACCATAACTCCGGACATGCTGTACAGTGCTGTTCACAACATTCTTCCTCGACTACAGCTATTGTTGAGGAATGACGGTGGACATATTGAGCATTTCCTGTAAAGAACATCATCTTTGCTTTGTCTTACTTTGTTGTGCCAATTATTGCTATTCTGATCAGACGAAGCGCCATCTGTCAGACATTTTTTGAACTTTTGTATTTTTTTGGTTCTAATAAAACCCCATGTCATTCCAAGCATGTGTGTCAATTTGTGCCTCTCTATGTACATTATTCCGTGATTCATTAAGTTTTCAAATTTATACTGACTTTTTGATCACCCTGTGCATGTCGCGAGCGCGCGCACACACACACACACACACACACACACACACAACACACACACACACACACACACACACACACAGGGTATTGCAAAGCAATAGCGACAAACTTCACGCGGTTTGGTAGCATGGAGCGACCTGATTCTAAAGTTGCGATCTTAATCTATATTTTTTGATGAAAAAAGACATAAATGTGACAGTAATACCACATCCACTGATGATAAGTGCAATCGTAACACTGCGATTAATTAACGTATGAGTAATTTTTACCCTGAAAACATGTAAAACAATTTCTTTAACCTTAGACAAAGCAAGCAAGCAGTACGGTGTGGCTTTATTGAGACAAACGCAATGTTTCGCCGCACCTTACACATTTCTAACTCTGTAGCGTTATTCTCTAAAAATGCCATTGTTGGGGGGGGGGGGGGGGGGGAAGGGGGGGGGGCTCGAAATAAAATATTGAATCCATACCTTTGAATTTATGAACAGTTCCTTTTACTTGAAGGAAATTTGAACTGGGTAACAAGCAAGGTTCTTAAATGATATCCTCCCTTAGGAGATGAAGACTTGGCAGTAAATTAAATATGCGGAAAAACGATTAGCATGGCGGGATGCGGGGAGGCGCGAGGGGAGGACAGGTGGGGGGGGGGGTGATGCCACTACGGATACAAGGTAATGGATTTTATTAGCTTGCACGTGATCCAACATGCTTTGCTAAGGGCAAAGAAGAAGAGATAAAATTGGTATTACGGAGACTTGCAGTGCTGATAATCATAAATTTTCTTTAGCTGATTTGCACTGGACAAGAGCAGAGTGAGAGAAATATTGATATAAGTTACAGGTACTGATGCAAGAGAAATAATACACTTGTCAACCTAAAACTGGATGACGTAAGGAGTTCAGCTTACGAAGATTTCAGCAATTTGGAAAGATTTTGGCACAAAGAATTAAAACTACGAATGAGTTCTGATCGCGACTGAAGTAACAGTACGCCAGCAAGCAGTTGCACTGCGTTTCCCCGCCTTTGCGTCGTAGTACAATTGTGCATCACAACATCTCCAACCCGCCAAGATTATAGCTCGGCCCGTCTTCAACTGCCTACCGTTTGCTCCTCAACATCCCTGTGAGAACGCATATTAGGCGGTCAGCCCGACCAATAACGGGACTTGCTTCCAAGCGCAACACAACTGCCCAATCGGCTCGTGTGAAAAACAGCGCCCTGTGGCTCCCTTGTTCTTTAACTTACAGCTTTTCCAGAAAGTACTCGAAATGTCTACTGTCGTGTAATTCGAGCAACCAATGGAAACACTTGCGCACAAATTCAGAGGGAATGATAGTTCCACCTAAGAGCTTCAAGTATGCCAAGCAAATTGGGATGGGATCCTCTGCAACCATTTCTCTCCTTGTTCTTCGATTTCCTCCCCTCCATCTCCTATTACCCTGTCCAACGGTTTATCCCTCCGTTCTTAAGTTCGAAGGGAGCAGAAAATTCGCCTTAGCCCACAACCAAACGAAAATAATGGTTTTCATGCAAGACAGAAAGTGAAATAGGGGCTGTCTATCATGAACAGGAAGTCCTGAAGGGTCTGGTCCGAGTATAATGTGTTAAAGATGGCATACAAAAATAATAAAAGTCCGTGCCCAGCTAATAGGGTACACTCCAAAGAAAGATGAACTCAGGTAAACGTACTTCTTTCAATGGTAGCAGAGGATGTCTTGAGAAACAAAATGAGGATGGAAACCTGTGTACAGAAATGTCTGCTGCAAGGCCACCTCTTCGGCAGCAAACGTGATCCTTTAGATTGACGGACCGTAGGCAGAAAAATTTCCAATGTGTTTTGTTATTCACTGATCGCGACTGATTGGCATGATCACCAGTGGATAAGATGGAGCTAGCTGCTACGTAGACAGGTCTTGTCTACTATGAATGCGAGCGTCCTTTGCCTCCGTGGATGACGATTTCGGACACAACTTTTCATACGCACGTTATTTTCCTCTAAAATCTCCAATATTTTTCAGTATATAGGAGAAAAAAAATCTGCAAGTGGAGGCAACAGTGTACCACAATCATAGGACACAAGGCCCGTCTATACAGCAGCCAGCTCCATCTTCACCACTGGAGATCGTGGCATTCAGTCACGTTCACCGAATAACAACCAACACTGCGAGGTTTTCCCCCTGCGGTCCGTCAGTGTACGAAGTCGCGTCTGCTGCCGAAGGGGCGGCCTACGACAGGCTCCAACGTCAGCATCTTCGACGCTCTGTAACGTCGTTGGAGATTTTATGAACACGGGAACCTATCCTCAATTTGTTCCCTAAGACTCTCTCTACAACACCTCGAGGTTTGTCGGTATCGTTTTGAACACACACTGTATATTTAAGATATATTTAACGTATTTCACGCACATTTGTAAACATATTTCATTCGTACCTGTAGCGAATTTCACCCTCCAGTTTTATATCAATTCGAGGTAACTTCCAATTCTATCGCTAATTGACTGTCGTGTCAAGAAAAACAACAGTCGCTGGTAAATTATTTCTCTGCTGTTTTACATCAGGCTATTCTAGATGGAACGTTAAATGTCTATGCAATATTGAGCCACGTGTCATGAACTTCTTGCGCGAAACACGCTGGCAATATTATTGATCGACTGTAGTACTCATTCTCGCGATGTGGTTGATGCACTGAACAACGCAAATAAGAGACAGACTGTTTGCGCTTTGGGCGCTATAGTCCCGAACCGAACTGCTTCTACGGTCGCAGGTTCGAATCCTGCCTCGAGCGTGGTTGTGTGTTGTCCTTAGTTTAGTTAGGTTAGAGTGGTTCTAAGTCTAGGGGACTGATGACCTCAGATGTTAAGTCCCATAGTGCTTAGAACCATTTGAAACATTTGTTTGCGCTTTATACTTTTACGGTATTTCAAGAGAAATGCAGATACTTACAGCAAAGAAATACCTACACGGCATTTTCGCCGTTTCTTCATGTCACTCCACCTCGTTGTCACACTCAGACGGGTGATAGAGGTAACTTTCTCTCACAGTATTTTTAGACAGATAACGACTCGTGTACAGTATGTGCAAATTTGGTTGAAATAGCTCCAGACGTTTCTGAGCTCTGCTTTGGCGTCACGCTCTATTCACCCTCGCTCCAGTGGCTGGCAGATGGTTCTTAGACACACAGAAACCTTCGCGGACCGTACACAACAGCTATCCAAAGTTTAATTGTAATCGGCTGTTTAAAGTCATTGTTATTTATTGTTGCACATTTTTAATTGTATGGTATGTTTCGATCTCTCAGGGTTATCTACAGACCTAATTGGTAGCGTCAGCAGGTCTGATGGCGATCCTGAGTCTTCGAAACATATCATGTAATTAAAAATGTGCAACTGATACCAAACAATACGGTTGTGGAGTCTCAAGAGATAAGTCGGTTATATTGTAATCTGATGAATGATACAGTATCACATACTCGTAGAAGACGACCAAATAATGAAACTAATATTCATTTCTCTATATTAGATTTGACATGCAGGGGATGGATCAAAAATGGAAACACTAAAAACACATTACCATACCTAATACGATGTAAGAAAACAGTTGGCATTCAGAAGTGCTTCCTGACGTCTAGGAGTGAATAAATACAGGTGATTTAAAATTTTCGAAACATCTTCATTTCTCCAGCAAAATAGAGTCGTGAATATAATGATGACGGATATGGTTAGCAATCACGCATGCTTCTCTCTTATCGTGCTCAGGAAACCAGTCTTGGGCGATGTGAATGGTCACATAAACGTTGTCAGTAAAACAACTTTGCAGAGTAACCATGGCGCCCAAGGAAGAGTCCTTTTTTCGATATGTGTGTATTCTCCAGTACATAGGAGTGAATTTTTCTAATTTCAGCCCTGTAGCTTAGACGGTGACGGTATTTCTTGCATATGTCCTAGGTTATGGTAGTATTAAGAGACCTTGTCAGTAACTAAAATAAAGACATCAAAAAAATTGTTGCATCACCCCAGTTCCCAGAACTCCTGAAGATAGACGTTGGCTGTGGATATTGTATCACAGACACAGTTCCTTTGACTGTTCAGAGATGTCACTAAACCCGCCCAAAGATGTAAACAACCTTTCATGAGCAGCGCCTTTTGCACAGATGGGGTCCGACAGCCGATCTGGTCCAGTCTTTCCACCAGGAAGGAAGTACATGCTCGTGTTGTATGCCTAGATTGTCAACGCCGCGGTTCGATCGCGTCCGCGTTGTTTCTTTGTGCCAGAAAGTGCTCTCAACAAAGGAAGTGTCCAGGCGTCTCGGAGGGAACCAAAGCAATGTTCTTTGGACATGGAGGAGATACAGAGAGACAGAAATTGTCGATGACATGCCTCGATTCAAATGACTCTGAGCACTATGGTACTTAACATCTATGGTCATCAGTCCCCTAGAACTTAGAACTACTTAAACCTAACTAACCTAAGGATAGCACACAACACCCAGTCATCACGAGGCAGAGAAAATCCCTGATACCGCCGGGAATCGAACCCGGGAACTCGAACGTGGGAAGCGAGAACGCTACCGCACGACCACGAGCTGTGGACTGACATGCCTCGCTCAGGACGCCTAAGGGCTAATACTGCAGTGAATGACCAGTGCCAACGGATTACGCCTCGGAGGAGTTCTGACATCAACGCCACCATATTCAATAAGGCTTTCCGTGCTGTCACAGGACGTCGTGTTACGACTCAAACTGTGCGGAATGGGCTGCATGATGGGCAACTTCACTCCTCACGTCCATGGCGAGGTTCATCTTTGCAACCACGATACCATGCAGCGCGTTACAGATGGTCCCGAGTGGACTGCTCAGAATTTCCGTGCACCCACAGGACGTCGTATTACGAGTCAAACTGTGCGCAATGGGCTGCATGATCGGCAACTTCACTCCTGACGTGCATGGCGAGGTCTATCTTTCCAATCACGACACCATGCAGCGCAGTACAGATGGGTCCGACATCATGCCGATTGGACTGCTCAGGAGTGAAGTCACGTTTTCTTCACCGATGAGTGTCGCATTTGCCTTCAACCAGACAATCGTCGGTGACATGTTTGGTGGCAACCCGGTCACGATTAACGCCTTGGACACACTGTCCAGCGAATGCATCAAGGTGGAGGTTCCCTGCTCTTTTGGGGCGGCATTATTTGGAACCGACGTACGCCGCTGGTCATCATGGAAGGCTCCGTAACGGCTGTACTATAGGTGAATTCCATCCTCCGACCGACAGTGCAACTATACCGGCAGCGTATTGTCGAGGCACTCGTCTTCATGGACGACAGTTCACGCCCCCATCGTGTACATCTTGTGAATGACATCCTTCAAGATAACATCAAACTGGCTCTGCGCACTATGGGACTTAGCATCTGAGGTCATCAGTCCCCTAGAACTTAGAACTACCTAAACCTATCCCAAGGATATCACACAAACATCCATGCCCGAGGCAGCATTCGCACCTGCGACCGTAGCGGTAGCGCCTTTCCAGACTTAAGCGCCTAGAACCGCTCGGCCACTCCGGCTGGCATAACGACATCGCTCGACTAGAGTGGCCAGCATGTAGTACAGACATGAACACTATCGAACAAACCTGGGAAAGATTGAAAAGGGATGTTTATGAACGACGTGACCCACCAACCACTCTGAGGGATCTTTGCCGAATCTCCGTTGAGGAGTGAGACACTCTGGACCTAAAGTGCCTTGATGAACTTGTGGATAGTATGCCACGACGAATACAGGCATGCTTCTAAATAAGCGGACGTGCTACCGGGTACTAGAGGTACCGGTGTGTACTTCATTTTGGACCACCACCTCTGAAGGTCTCGCTATATGGTGGTACAACAAGTGTATGGTTTTCATTAACAATAAAAAGGGCAGAAATAATGTTTTTATTGATCGATATTCCAATTTTCTGTACACGTTCGGAAACTGCCGGAACCGAGCTGATGGAAAACTTTTTCTTTGATGTGTGTATTAGGTGCCTTAACTCCTGTAACGCCTTAATTGCTGTGCACGTCCGTGTAGTAATCGATCTACTGGTAAAAGGAAAACAAAGATGTTCCCACATAAAATTCGGAATGATGAACACAGTAATCAGGAGGTTTTTATTCTCCTCAATTTTGTTTATTACAGTTGACAGGATTCGGAAAAGACCTATTCCTTGATGAAAGATGTTCTTGGTGTCGAGGTTCCCATTTCTTCATCTAGTCGTCAACCCGCTTTTGAGGTAAAGTCCACATCCAACACGGGTTACAGTACGAAACGTAGCGGTGGAACAATTGAAACTATAGGCATAATGTTGTAAGTACAAATGAAACGAACGTGGCTTGTTGTAGAGTTTCAGGTGTCGGATAAGTTGATGATTAGTCTAGTCCGACTTTCTTCTTATACAAAAGATCTATGTTTTTAAAAAATGTGAACCCTCCTGCCGGTTTTACTTTATCTTTGAAATTAGTGACTGCCAAGTAGTTCCTCTAACATTCAGAGCACTTGCGATCAGCATACACCATGAGATCCAAAACAAAGCATTTCACAAACTTCCGTACGTAATGAATGTGAAGGTGATATTTCTGTTGTGTAAATGAGACATACACTACCGGTCACTACTAAAATTAAAATTGTAATAGAATTCGATGAATTTAGTTAAGCACAGTTTACAGTCATAAGAGGATTTGTAGAACGTCAGCTGGTTATTTTAACAGTCATGTAGTGGTCAAGGAAACCACACCATGGTTAACAACAGGATCTTGTGTGACACTGAAAGTAAAGTTAACTTATAAGGTCGATATAACTTATTAGATGACGATATAGATTAAATGGCCAAGGTATTACTTCCAGCTGCGGTCAAGGAAACCACACCATAGTTAACAACTGGATCTTGTGTGACACTGAAAGTAAAGTTAACTTATAAGGTCGATATAACTTATTAGATGACGATATAGATTAAATGACCAAGGTATTACTTCCAGCTGTTGATTGGATTTTCGCAATATAAGGTCGATATAACTTATTAGATGACGATATAGATTAAATGACCAAGGTATTGCTTCCAGCTGTTGATTGGATTTTCGCAATGTTTGTAGATTAAATGACCAAGGTATTACTTCCAGCTGTTGATTGGATTTTCGCAATGTATATAGATTAAATGACCAAGGTATTGCTTCCAGCTGTTGATTGGATTTTCGCAATGTTTGTAGATTAAATGAACAAGGTATTACTTCCAGCTGTTGATTGGATTTTCGCAATGTTTGCACGCTGCAGGTTCTACTTCTTGGTATCATTCAAATCTGTCTGTAGATTAAAGAGGTCGATATAACTTATTAGATGACGATATAGTTTAAATGACCAAGGTATTGCTTCCAGCTGTGGGTATTACTTCCAGCTGTTGATTGGATTTTCGCAGTGTATATAGATTAAATGATCAAGATATTCCTTCCAGCTGTTGATTGGATTTTCGCAGTGTATATAGATTAAATGACCAAGTTATTACTTCCAGCTGTAGATTGGATTTTCGCAATGTTTGTAGATTAAATGAACAGGGTATTACTTCCAGCTGTTGATTGGCTTTTCGCAGCGTTTGTACGCTGCATTCAAATCTGTCTATAGATTAAAGAGAGCACACACGACTGCGAGAAACAACGCCTATGTTCCTGGAAACTGTTACAAAGATTTCCCCTCCGTCGGGGATGGGAAATTTAAAGGATGCAACGGGACCTATTGAAAAACGCTGTAGTGTACTCGTATATCGCCTTCGGTATTTCTTTCATGGAGCTTTTCCATAAATTGATCTATACTTATGGTGAAAGTTTTTGACACTCCGACCATGTTATTTCTAAACTACGTGCGCTGCTCTACAACACTTGGGACGAAATAAACAAAGTCTCGGAGGAACTGAAGGAAAGTGCGGAAGTGTATTGCCAGAGATCTCCCAGTCGTGCACAGGAAGTTGGACGTCACGTAGCATTAGGTAAGCGTGATTATAGCGCCAAATGTAGATGACCCCGCAAGACGAGGCCGTTGTATGAACGGGAAAAGACAGTATGTGTCAATCTGCGAGCAGTTACGGTGAACCGTGGTGGTGTTCTTCATTACATGACCAGTATTCATCATTTGAATGACGTCGCACGGGAAGAACCATTAGGGAACCGAAAAAGGACGAATTGTGACGAGTGAGGCCCAGGAGTTTTGTCTGACTGCGTGGGAATTGTCTATTTGCCGGACGACCAGTACGTTGCGTTCTACTGACACCCGCACATCGGCAGACCCGTCTCCGAGGGTGTCAAGAGCATAGCGAACGGGACAGTAAGGAGGGGGATCGCGTGCTGTTCTCTGATGAGAGCACGTTCAGTCTGAGTAGTGATTGTGAAAGCGCCTTCAAATGGCGATAGGCGGCACGTAATTTTCCCAAGAACATTGCTTAGTCATTTTCTTGATCCAGGTGTTATGAGGTGGAGAGGCATAATGTTTTATGGCGTACTGCCCTCCTAATCTTTGAACACAGTACTCCGACTGGTCAGCGCTACTGTTGCAGTGTACGTCTTTCCCACGTGCTTTATTTCCAGGATTTATTCAGCCCTGACTTCATTTTAATGGCTGACAATGGGCGACCGCAGGTTGAGAAGCACTTAGAACGGGAGGATATCTGACGAACTGACTGGCCTGCCCGTTGTCCCGACTTAAATCCCGTCGCGCAGGTGTGGTATGCGTTGGGGATGCGTACTGCAGCACGTCGCAGGCACCAACGACCATTCAGCATTTGTCAACTGCGCTGACGGTGGAATGGGCCTTTCTACCACAAGGACGCTTTAAAGCATTGTGTCGAGCATGGGGGCACAATGTAGAGGATACACTGCAATCCGTGTTGAACACGCATCCTATTGTGAATCATGTTCAACCTTTTGCAGCGTCAAGGGTACCGTAATAAGTTGCTATAACTTCATGGTGATCTTGACATGAAATCGTTTATTTTAGTTACCTCCTGTACTATACTGTAGTAATTCTTTCTTTCACACGAATGAATATAGAACTGTCAGGAAAAGCAACGGAACTAATTAGTCAAAACTCTCTTAATGTTCTTAGAAGTGTCGTTCTTCCAATTACCAACAACAGATCTAAATCACTGGACTTCGATTACAGTTTTTAGGGCAAAAGCATACAGCGACTCAGAAAATCGACTCAGAAATGTACTGGTTTGTTTCAGCCCATGATGATGATAATCTTACATTTATATTGGTCTGAAATCTGTTAAGTGTAAGAATACAATCGTGCATTTGTAGCTGCAGCTTTCTAATCACGCACCCTGGTTTACTTAGAGGCTACGCAGGTGCAATAGAGTTTATTTTTATTTTTATTCACCTTACTTTTACGCGTTGTAGTACGTTGAAAAGCCACTCTGGTGTACCGGTATATATCTTTCCACCTTGTGCATCCATTAAGAGTATGAATTGGCTTCTTTTGCAAGAAATAACGTAGAGCCCCAGTGCTCACCAATCAAGATTTGGATTTACCGATCTCCGTAGTGATTTAGAAAAAATTTGTCGTCGGATCGCTGCCCTACACCACATGACGAGGATGTGTGTTTTATTACATGCTATAGCACCGCATAATGAATAGGAAAATGGGAAGTGAAATATGATACTGCAGTGCCTGTGGTGTTAAGAATTACAATGCATGTCCGAATGAACATTTCATGGTGCTTCTTAACCACACTGCAATGTCGTGTTTATCTGCCGATACCAGGCAGCAACTTACAATACATGGTTCAAATGGCTCTGAGCACTAAGGGACGTAACTTCTTAGGTCATCAGTCCCCTAGAACTCAGAACTGCTTAAACCTAACTAACCTAAGGACATCACGCAAATCCATGCCCGAGGCAGGATTCCATCATGCGGCGGTAGCGGTTGCACAGTTCCAGACTGTAGCGCCTAGAACCGCTCGGCCACCACGGCTGGCTTTACAGTTAAATTGCCCCCCCAATCCCTTCCCACTTTTACGGAAATAACATAATGTGTACGAGTGCAGCTTGTGACCTATGAACAACGGAGATTGGAAGTTTTGGTTTGAGCGTGATTCGTACAGGTTAGTGTAGTCGTGTAAGGCGACTGATAGCGTAAAGAGGGAATTCCGGGGTCGAGTCCCAGTCTGGAACAAATTTTCATTGTCATTATTCCATTTTACAGCAGATGGTTGTCCGTATTCACAACTGTGAATACATTTCATCTATGAGAATAGGAAGTTCGCGTTCGCCCCCTTCCCTGCAGGTGGCAGTGCCAGCGCGTAAGCTCCACCCACGACAAGTAGTCTCTGTGGAGTAGATAGGTGCGGCATCCGCCCGGCCTTGTGACCAGCCGACACCAGACAGCAGAGTGCCGCCGCCGCGTTTCCAAGAAGCCCCTGGCCGGGACGGCCGACCCACCAAATTAACGCCGCGCCGCAGCCAGCGGCCAGCTTTTTGTCGCTCGCTAGCACGCTCGCCCGGCGCTCTGTTTTCGCTCCCGCCTAACTCAGCCGTCAGATCTCTCTCTCTCTCTCTTTTTTGCTCTCCAACAAACACACACACACACACACACACATTTCTCGAAACTTGTAATCGTGTAATAGAGCTGCAGATCGCTGTGCCGTATCCGTACGTAATTGGTTGCCAATGGCCAAGCTTGATGCTTTCGAATTGGCTGTGCATGGTAACCAGAACGCTATATTCCATCCTGTATACTGCCCCTAATTATTACTGCTTCTTCCACAGATATTTTACACGTTAGGGAAAACGTTACGGAGATAATGGATAAACTCCAGTGGAAGATTTGCAGGAGAGACGCTCAGTACTCGGTGCGGGCTTTTGTTGAAATTTCGAGAACATACCTTCACAGAGGAGTCAAGCAGTATATTGCTCCCTCCTACGTATATCTCGCGAAGAGACCATGAGGAGAAAATCAGAGAGATTAGAGCCCACAGAGAGGCATACCGACAATCCTTCTTTCCACGAACAATGCAAGACTGGAATAGAAGGCATAACCGATAGAGGTACTCAAAGTTCTCTCTGCCACACACCGTCAGGTGCCTTGCGGAGTATAGATGTAGATGTAGATGTAGAGTGCTTTGGGAATTCTACTGCTAAACGCAGAGGAGAGCTGGTAGTTGTAAGTAGTACACTGAAGACCTCTATGAGGGGGAGGACTTATCTGATGATGTGATGGAAGAAGAAACATGAATCGACAGGGAAGAGAGAGGAAATCCAGTATTAGACTATTTCAAACAGCTCTGGAAGACATAAGATCAAATAAGGCAGAGGGGATAGATAAGATTCCATTGGAATTTCTAAAATCATTAGGGAAGTGGCAACAAAACCATTATTCACCTTGGTGGGTAGAATGTATGAGATTGGTGATTTACTTTCGGGCTTCCGGGAAAACACCAGCCACCCAGTTCCGAGGACCGCAAGAGACGAAAAGTGCGAGAATTATCGCACAATCAGCTTAGCAACTCTTGCATCCAAACTTCTGACAAGAATAATATACGGAAGAATGGGAAATAAAATTGAGGATGTATTAGATGACGATGAGTCTGCCTTTAGGAAGACGTTGCTGTTGATAATCAAAACAAAACTAAAAGATAGGGATGTAGTGTTTCGCCTCTACTGTTCAATCTGTACGTCGAAGAAGCAGTGACAGAAATGAAATGAAGACTGAAGAGTGAGATTAAAATTCAGGATGAAAGTATATCGATGATAAGGCTCGCGGATGACAGTGATATCGTTGCTGAAAGTGACGGAAGATCTGATGAATAGCATAAATACTCTAATGAGTACGGAATATGGACTGAGAGTACATTGAAGAAAGACGATGGTAATAAGAAGTTGCTTGAATGAGAACAGCGAGCAACTTGACATCATAATTGCTGATCATTAAATAGATGAAGTTAAGGAACTCTGCTACCCATGATGGACGGAGAAAGGAGGACATAAAAAGGAGACTAGCACTGTAAAGAAGGACATTCCTGTCAAAGAGAAGTCTATTATAGTATCAACCATTCTGAAAATGTACATTTGGAGCACAGCAATAATGGCCGTGAGACATGGACTGTGGGAAAACCTGGGAAGAAGAGAAGAGAACCATTTGACAGGTGGTGCTGCATAATAAAGTTGAAAATGAGGTGGTCTAATAATCAGGACATAAAGCAGCAATAGTCTGCGACGAGAAATATTAAATTTAAATTCAGTCAACCGCCATTAGATCCTGCCGAAATGTCAGTTAACAAGAGGAGTGCTGTACTTAGCCCGTTTCTTGCGAGTGTAACACGACACTAAAGAGACGGAAAGCGATTCATGAACAGAAAGTTAGATGTACTTTGTAGGATTGATAACGGAGGACTGTTGTAAAATATTGTCATTGGATCTAGTGTTGAAGCGTTTGAAAGATTCCATGAAGCAAATGACGCTGCGGAATTACAGTGACGTCGCTACGGCATCATTTCAGACGACAATATATCGTCGTGAGATCGTCTGTAACCAATGACGGCCGTGACGAGTTAATTCACATAATTTTTTCTCAGCCTGAAGAAATTATGACACATACTGCGACAACAACGCAAATGGATAAAGTAATGGTTTATGTGGATCGCGAGGCAGAAACAACTTCAGCCGAACCACTTCTTTTGCAACGTCTACGTGATTGTAATACTCCTAAACATCACACCAGTCTGGCACAAAATGAACATCGTGATTATGTCTGTGTGAAACTCTAGTACCTAAGCAACATTCATGCGAAAACTGTATAATTAAAATTTTTAAGTGAAAATAAATATAACGTGTGCGTTTAAAATTTAACCCAAGTTCTTGTAAAGGCCTCGTCGCTACTGCTGTGGAGGACGAATTGCCACTGTTGTTACGTGAAGCCGAGTATGTGAGTTCGTGAAACGGCTTCTGGTGCAGTGCAACGGTAAGACAGTTTTTCCCTGCCACTATCACACAGCTAAGCACCGGGGTCAGGTAACAGGATAGGAGAACGAAGGTTCGACGACACTCCAACAAATTAGTAACAAAACCACACAAATGAGTTCAAAAGGTTTACACATCTTTGTGACTTGCCGATTAATGAAGTCTGTAACACTGCATGTAATATAACACAAAAAAGATCCTCAATGACTAAGTGCAAATAATCATAGGCAAACTTCACAGTGCATAGCAAATGCAATTTACAACAAGTGTCTTTTCACTTTTATAAGCTTACTATACGACGTTCTCTATCTAAATCAGCCCTGAAAGATGATCTGTAACGAAGTGGCCGAGAACCACTCTCCTATCTTCCGCGTAGGCTTCTGCCCGTTGTCGTTCGTTCGTTCGTGGATTGAGTTCGTACGGCAATTGGCCGAGGAGAAGTCGTTATCTTCATCCTCAGCGCCGCCCGTGGAGCAGGTGCATTTCGCACAAGTGGCGAGTCGCTATGACACTGGCAACAGCTCTCATCTTTGCGCCTTTGGTGCTTTTGCCCTAGCTGTGTCTTGTTCGGACGATACAGCAGAAGTCATGCTGTTTCTTTTTGATTTTCCGAATTCTCCAGAGTTTTGATTATCTGTCTGATCTACGGTTCCACCTAATCAGTTTAAATGAAGTCCATGTCTGCTGCCTATATGACACGAAACATGAAAACACTCTCTGTGCTCAATATCTTTCCTCCGAGAGAAGCTCGTTCTGCTAATATCGATGGAGCAAGACTGTGCCGTCTACCATGGTAGGAAAGAAGCAATGCGCAGCTTTGAATCACTCTGTGACCCGTAATAGGCAGTTTCAGTCGGAAGTACAGAGGGCAGCTTTTCGCATAGAGACCTAGTCCGATATGGTAGAGGTAACGGTCCCAGTTCAGGACATCATTTACTTTTTGAGACATAGTGTAAGTAGGCTGTTTAGGTTTTTTTATTGGTAACGCCACCTCTGTATGAAAATCACTGGCTGTGCTGTGGGCAGTCTGTGTCTGCTTTGCATTGTTGTAATACTCGCCATTGTAGTGTTGGGCAGCGGCAGCTGGATGTGAACAGCGCGTAGCGTTGCGCAGTTGGAGGTGAGCCGCCAGCAGTGGTGGATGTGGGGAGAGAGATGGCGGAGTTTTGTAATTTGTCATGAACTGCTATATTTATATATGATGATATCAAGGTAAATACATTGTTTGTTCTCTATTAATATCTTTCATTTGCTAACTATCCCTATCAGTAGTTAGTGCCTTCCATAGTTTGAATCTTTTATTTAGCTGGCAGTAGTGGCGCTCGCTGTATTGCAGTACCTTGAGCAGCGAAGATTTTTGTGAGGTAAGTGATTTGTGAAAGGTATAGTTTAATGTTAGTCAGGGCCATTCTTTTGTAGGGAATTTTGAAAGTCAGATTGCGTTGCGCTAACAAAATATTGTGTGTCAGTTTAAGCACAGTCATGTATAATTGTTGAAAGGGGAAGTTTCATATGTCGACCCTTAGCCTAGGATACCTCACTGGAATCTTCTGATTTTTTCTTGTAGTTTGTGTATTTAGTGTAGCTTTTGTTTATTGCTAGCGCGTAATTGTAGAGAAAATCTCCTTTGTAGTTGCAGACTTTCATTGTTATACAGTAAAACAGTTGTGGCATGCATATAGATTTGCACCAAGTATTTCGCAGCTACGCTTGCAATTAACTAGATATTATTTTCAGTGCTATGTTAATGTGTTCTGCTATTTTTGCACTTCAAATTGTGCTTTTCTGTGTTATCGTGTGAAATATTGTGACAATTATGGCGTGTGAAAAACGTAACACTAGGCTCCAAAGTAAATTGAGAAATGATAGTGACGACGAGCGTAGCTTGCCAGCACCACTGGGTAATGAATTAACTAATGTTCAAAGTAGTAATTTGGTAATTGCGCATAGGGAAATGGAGCGGGCGGCAAACAATGGTGTAGACAGTGAAACAGGTAGTGAACAGGGAAGCGTTATCGATCGATTGGTCGGCAAAAGCTCGCCTCAGGAATCGGGAATGACAGAACACAATATTGCAAATACTACAGACTCAGGTTTTGGGTTCTCACCGTTTTCTCAAATGAGTCAAGACACTTTTTCCGCTTGTCAAAATGTGAATGTTGCCGGTGCAAATTCACTGCCGAAAAGCACTGAGGAACATGTTTCAGACACCAGTGCATTGTTATTACAATTAATGCAACAAATGGGACAAAAGCTTGAAAAGTTAGACACAATGGAACAACACCAGAGACAAACACAGCAACAGTTAGACGCAATGGGACAAAATCTTCAAAAGTTAGACACCACACTTGAACAAACACGTGAAGATTTAACTAGTGAGTTACATAACATTGAATCGAAATGTCAAAAAGTCTGTAATGACATAAAAACATAAATTTGTGAGCATTTTCAACCCATTTTTTCGCGGCATGAAAATGTATTACAGAATCACGAAGCAGCCATAAAAGAACTGCAAACCATTGTTCATGAAAATCACAACACGTTGCAAGCTAAAATTTACTCACTTGCATCTACCGATTCGGTTACGCAACTTGCAAAAACTCAAGAAAACTTAAAGGACACAGTAGATACGATTTCAACACAAATGGACACTCTGAAACTTGGTTCAGAAAAACACGCTGAGGAAATGTGTTCACTATCGGAGAAAGTAGCCGAACTTTCGGATAAGGTCACTAACTTATCTACAAAGGTAGATGATGATCTGAATGACACAAGACCTGTAGCCTTCACTGACACAGAAGAGTATGAACAAATTAGAAAATTCAAACAGAATCAAAATCAAATCAATACACAGTACAAAAGAGAAATCCGAGAAGTACAAGATCAGCTGACACAGGTAATACAAGAATTACGTATTTCAGAGGATACTCGCGCCCCAATACGGGAAGAGGGACACAGAAATACGGAACAGCCACAAAATAATAACACAGGGCATTTCGGAAGTTATGAAAGAAATTGGCAAGGTGCACCGAATTTTGAAATGGTACCGCCGAAACGACGTAACAATGACCGATATGCGACTCGCCGACATAATGACTTTGACTATAAGCTGTTCATTACTACACGTAAATTCAAAACATTTAAGAATTCTGGCAACGACATTCATCCACAAGCATGGCTCCATCAATTCTCTCATTGTTTTCCTCCCAACTGGTCATTAGAGCACAGATTAGAATTTATGTGTGGCTACTTGGAGAATGAACCAGCTGTAAGAATGCGATCGGTAATTCACGATTGCCACAGTGAAGGAGAGTTTTACCATGCCTTCCTCTCAGCATATTGGTCTCAAGCCACACAAGATCGAGTAAAACATAGCATCATAATGATGAAACGTTTCGAACAATCTGAATTTTCCAGTCTTGTGAAATATTTTGAAGACATGTTGCATAAGAATCAATATCTTTCAAACCCATACAGCCCCTCAGAACTCATCCGCATTTGCTTACTCAAATTACCTGAACATTTACGACATATTATTTTAGCAGGACGTTGCAAAGACGACATTGAAGCTTTTCAGGGACTGTTACAAGAATTAGAAATTGACTCAGACAGTCGTGGGATGCGAAAACAGGGAAACAATCACTACAGGTCACATCCGTCACAATTCCGTGACGACAGAAATGATAAATGGACGCGACAAGGCTATTCTCACAACACAAATCGTGACCAAAACAGACACCACCCGTACGACAACCGTTGGCAGAGTAGTAATAATTACAGGGAAAGATCACCTCTCCGCGGTAGTGACTATCACAGAGACAATCAGAGAAACAGACAATATGGGAACCAAAATAATTATTATTACGGGAGGCAGAATAACTTTAGACGCAACGGTCCAGCGCGCAGTTACGATTCAGGGAGAAATTCTCCACCACTTAACCGACAAGAAAGAAACTACAGGAACTACCGAGATGACGACAGACGATGTGATCGTAACAACAGACCTGAATTGCATCAGAACTGGCGGGATTCAAACAGGGCAGGGCCTTCTCGTCAGAGTGAATTTGTAGAAGTTAGGTCTCCTAATCCCAATAACGGCGCGCGCCAACAAAGAGACAGACAATGACTCGCACAGCAGGCAGCCGCGTGCGCCCGCTGGCTCCGAGAAAAATAACATAAGACGCTAGCCTGGAGAAAAATTTTAGCATTCTTTACCGATGTATACAACATGATAATTGCGTTGAAGTTGAAACTCTGCGTACTAGGATGAGTAAAGGTTTACGCCACATTTCACATGTAAAACCGTTTATTGAAAGATAATCTGCTTTTTAACTTTGTCTTTGCCATATAACTTTTCACTTTACATTACTAGAATGCTGTGATAGACTTAAGAAACTGCTAACATACAACAATGTTTGAAGTTAAATATCCAGTCTAGAACCTAGGGAACATTTTTAAACAGAAATTACGAATGCATTGTTATAGTGAACAGACGACACAGTGTTGTATTTGTACATTCTTGCTTGTTAGTTGCACGATTACGTAACGACTATCTGGCTTACATACTTAGAACATTTACCAGTACTGCTAATGAGATTTTAATGCAACATTTTGGTTACCTGAAAATACATTGTGTATTTAAAGTACATTCTGTGAGATACCAGATGACACAGTGGTTAGTTTATGGGACAGCTACACGATTTATATCACGACGTTACTAATGTGTGACAATTTACATTGTTGCTTTTGTGGAGTATCTGTTTTATATCTGCACAGTTTTTCTGTATTATTCTGGAAAGTAAAACATGTTATAATAGTAACTTTTGTGGTATAGCTACAATGAGACAGCCTTTTCCGTAGCACAACAATACGTTACAGCACAGTAATTTCTTCATCACAACAATAAGCGTAATAACTAAGATATCTATATGCAAAGCATTTCACTTTTGTTTATCATGAGGTAAGTACATTGGCTTCTGCAGAACTTAGCTTTTGGAGGACGATAACTACGACACTTCCACAGAGATTATCTTACAACAAGATGCACATTTAGCGCTGCAGGACACGCATTTCAGTGATTAATGTTGTACTTAAAACATTTATTTTTAAAGATTTTTGAATTACAAAGAAAGTTTTCAGTGATACATTTCATTCCATTGCTGTAATCTGTAACACCTGAGGGTATAATTACATTAATCCTCAGGGGGGTATACGCCTACTTTGTGTACCACGTGTTTTGCAACCACAAGGAACCCTAACTAATATGGTATTTGCTTATACAACTTTACACATCGGTACCATATTTCTCTAACACACAGATTACACAGCTATCTGATCATGTAACTGAGAGATAAACTTTTTTTATTACATCAGTGACAGATGTTTACGCAATTACACAGTTGGATAACTTCACACTTATGAAATTGTATTTTGTCTGTACTTTGTGAATTGCTCATATTTTTTCGGAACCATTGTGATACTATGAGAGCTTTGAATGATGTATTTGGTAAGGGAGCATGATTTTAAAGTACGTTTGAGGCAGATGACACTTTTGACATGAGCAGAGAATTTTTTTAATTATTGGAGGAAGCTACAACGATTTTGAGTTTTGACTGAGGTGTTATGATGTTATTTTTACGACGACGATGTGTATTATGCTGCTGAGGTATGTTTATGATTAATAGGCTGAGGCTATATGAGTTATTTGATTATGCTTCATATTTATAATGACGAAATATTGACATGTCGACGAATATATATATATATATATGTGTAATAAGGTAAGGAGTAATGAATAGTGATTAGGGACTCTGACTTATGGAAAAGGATGTTGGAAACCAAGAATCATACTTTAGAATTATGAAATGTGTACATGTGTGAATCATGTGTGAATGTATCACAATGCCACTGAAAATTTTTTTGGACACTGTTATATTCATAGGATTTTGTTTCTACAGATTTGCAACGCTAATTCTTGACCTGTGAAATATTTTTATGTGAGACTGTCACTGTAGCGGAAACTGCTGTCGTAAATTTTTCCGTAAGAAAGTTAAGTGACCACCTGCACGTAATGCGTCGCGGGCACCCACCTGGGGGACAGCCGCCCGAAAAAAAAAAAAAAAAGCCATTAGCCTTTCAGTGGCACAGGTAGAAAAAAAAGGTAGGCCATTATCCTGGCTATTGACGTTCCTTTGTAGAAAGCATCGCAAATTTTACACGCTCATTACCTGAAAACATATGGTTACTCGTACTTTGTGCTAATTACTGAAATGCTTATGAATTGATGGGAAATATTCGTACATCTGCACACCTGATTATGACAAGTGTCTTTCTACGAGAGTTGAGAGCTACTGAGTTACGAAATGCCATATGACTATTGAATGATGTTTTTATGCTTTGGTTTGCGTAATTGCTTATTTCATTTGACATCTGGTTTCCAGCTGTGTTGCAGCATTGCTTTTATAAAATAAAATGCATTTGCTAATGTGAACACTTTCTGTCAACAGATCTATTAAATAATTATTTTATGACCCACATTCTTCGATAAAGGAGCTCTTGGAAAGGAAAGAACAATAAGAAGGAACTAGTAACAGTAACTGCATACATAATATTCTTTTCAAGTACATGGTAATATTTCTTTTACAATAAGTTGTTGTGGTGCACCACTTTAATTACATAGATATTAAGATGTGAATATACATTTCCCTTATCTGCATTGTTGTCTTTAGTGTAATGTTTTTTTCTGCTTGAGCTATGTCATGTTTAGATATAAGTTGCTTCTGCTGCTATTTGCCAGGCATAGTGCTACTAAATTTCACTTTGTATTACTCTGTTGAGCTAGTTTTACTATTGATTTATTTTTATTGTTGCTGCACATTGGCTCATATTAGTTGTAATTTTGCATTTTATCTGTTAATTTAGATTTGCTGCTGCTTGCTTTGCAAATTGGCATTTTTTTGTCATTGCTGTTTGTGATAATTTGTTATGTGATGCTGCATTGCCTCGTCCCTTAGTTTAGCATCTGAGCTCAGTAGATTTAAGTTAGCTTAAGAGGGGGTAGCCTCTAAGAGAATGAGTTTCGATGAATTGGAAGAAATGCATTGAGAAGTTATACAAAAAAAAAAGTACAGAAAACAGGTTTAGGTAGGATTTTCTTGGAAATAAATGTTGAGGTGAGAAATGTGTGAACATATAAATACAGAAAGCATGCTTAGATAGAATTTTTTTTGGTGGAAACAAAGGATGAAATAAGAGGAAAGATATATGAAGTTTTGGGTTGGACTGCAGTAAAACAAACCCTGTCCTTTCCTTTTGCGTCATTCCTCTATATGTTTGTGTACTCTTGTATATTTGTGTTTTTCCTGTCTTTATGTGTTTAGCTGATGAGAGCTATGTTGTAGAATTTTTCTAATACTATGTTATTTACTTTGTAAAGATGTTTAGACATTATTTATTCTGTTTTGTTTTAATGCTCATGTGTGAAGTTGTTGTTTCCAAAGCTATTCTGATCTTTATGTAGGTACTTATAATTCTTGTAACGCTGATGTATATGTTACTTCGATTCTTTTGTAAAGCCTGTATTACTACAAATGTTATCTGTATCGTTATGTTTTTAATGATGTATCATGTACCTTTGTTATTGTATTTTTATGTTACCAAATTGTAATTGTTACCAGTTCTTCAAATTAAGTAACATTTCACTGCACACATTTCTGTTGGTCATAGTACATGGACAATATGTGAGAAGTAGGGACTGATAGTGTTTGCACGTGTGTTAATGATTCAGCAAGGGACTGGATAACAGCATTGCTGGATCTAAGGACAATTCCAGAAACTTTGTGAGTGCACAAGTGGTGTTTATGGACTTGCTATATTGTCCGCAAGACTCTTCGATGGTGATTGTGCACCTGCACATTTGCAACAGATGGCTGCTGGCTGTCTCTACCAGGACTACAGTGGGTCTGCATCTTTGATGGCCCACCAATTGCTACAAGGACTGCAGTGGGTCTGCACCTCTGGTGGCCCACCAGTACCGTAATTTCTACCAGGACTACAGTGGGTCTGCTCTGTGATGACCTAACTACCAATATTCTTCAAAACGTCGACTGACTCTGCTGTGGGTTTACTCTGTTGTGGCCCATTACCTGTCTGCATGTCGAGTCAGCACTGTCTTTCCGTTGGAAGGACAACACTACTTCTTCAAGACTGCATGGAAATCCACTACGTCTGTGTGTATTGTCTTTTACTGGTCAGACTTTGAGAAAAACACTGCAATTTTACTGTGACGAATGATGAGGACTGTCTTTATGGACTGTGAGAAATTTTTAGCTTTTGACCAACATTGTATCAATAAGTGTGTGCATTTGATTTCTTTGTTATTGTAATTATGAAAATTTTTTTTCAAATCTGTATTGGCCACTGCCCAATCCAATTTGTAAAAATTTTTTGTGGGGAGCATGGGGGCTATGTAAGTAGGCTGTTTAGGTTTTTTTATTGGTAACGCCACCTCTGTATGAAAATCACTGGCTGTGCTGTGGGCAGTCTGTGTCTGCTTTGCATTGTTGTAATACTCGCCATTGTAGTGTTGGGCAGCGGCAGCTGGATTTGAACAGCGCGTAGCATTGCGCAGTTGGAGGTGAACCGCCAGCAGTGGTGAATGTGGGGAGAGAGATGGCGGAGTTTTGTAATTTGTCATGAACTGCTATATTTATATATGATGATATCAAGGTAAATACATTGTTTGTTCTCTATTAACATCTTTCATTTGCTAACTATCCCTATCAGTAGTTAGTGCCTTCCATAGTTTGAATCTTTTATTTAGCTGGCAGTAGTGGCGCTCGCTGTATTGCAGTAGCTTGAGCAGCGAAGATTTTTGTGAGGTAAGTGATTTGTGAAAGGTATAGTTTAATGTTAGTCAGGGCCATTCTTTTGTAGGGAATTTTGAAAGTCAGATTGCGTTGCGCTAACAAAATATTGTGTGTCAGTTTAAGCACAGTCATGTATAATTGTTGAAAGGGGACGTTTCAATAGTTCACTTTCTTTTGAAATTAAATCGAAGGGATGGTGCAGTAAGCAATAGTTTGAAGTATTCTGCTTCAAACCCTTATTGTAAAATGTAATGTATCTACCTTTTTTATTTTGGATTTAGAGAAAAAAAATTGGCAAGCTCACACAACTGAAAGCCGTGCTCTAAATTTAGGCTAGTCCTAAAACAATTGAGATAGCACTGAAACTGAGCAAAATGAGTAAGAAAAAATTAACTTAAGGAACAATCCATTAGAAATATTTTATGAAGTAATTATAGAGCAATGGGGCATATTTTTGTTTTTAGATCACAGTAGTTTATCAAAAATTGTGACATCAAGGAAAACAGCCTATACGATTCACATAGGTCACAAATATAAATGTTTTATCAGCCCCTGAATATTCCTTGTGTGCCCACATATCACACATACGCAAAACGAAAATCTCTTCTTTCGCATCATCAGAAAAGTTTCCTTCATATAAATGTTTTCTAAATCATCAGTGTCTAGCTTATTTTTTCCAGCAGGAAAGTCTAAATCACTCTAGGGGTCTTGGACGAATGGCATGACCGGTTCATCTATCTGTGACTTGTCGAGAGATCTCCTTGCTCTTTTCGCCCATTTCGTTTGCAGGCATATCCTTTGTTCTTTTCTTTCTCTAAGACTTTAGTTTTTTGGTATGATATTTCACACTCTTCTTCGAACTTCGATTTCCTTGTTACAATTCTCCGTTTGGGAGGATTAGTAGATTTTTTGTTTCTTCAGTAGCATTTTTTTGAAACATTGTTTTGTAAGGAGCGCCAGTTTGGAGGGATGATCCTAACGGCTTTACACCTTTTGTTGATTTATGGTTTGTTCTCATAGGAACAAGAGTACTCTCGTGAGGGCTAGAGCTTATTGGCCGAGGATCTTTAATTAAATGCCACTACTTGTGAGATACTCCAGGCGTAGGACAATTTGAAGTGATCAGGAGTGTTTCGAGGGCTGGTCTTGGTCATTTTCATGTGGTATTAACAAGAAGCTAGAGGTTTTCTTTGCTTCATTCGGGACTCCAGTTAGCTTCAGTAAGGGTAATTTTATTAAGAGGATATACCTCTGTGATTCCGTAGCCATTAACTGCAACTTCTACTGTTTGTACTTTGACTTATGTTTTCCCAGAGAGTTACATCATTTAGTAAATGGTTAACGATCTGCTTGAATGACGAATCCATTGCCTTAGTTCTTCACAATAGCACACATTTAAAGATCCCCTGAAAGTCTGTCTAGCGGTTGCAATTTGTGGATAAAATGTAAGGTTCACATTATTTGCATTATGCAAATCAGTGAAATGCCCACTCAAGCAAAACTGGCACAGGTTAGTCATATTGAGAAAAAGGTTCCAAATTTAGACCATTAGTGTTATATAATTTAGGTCAACATCAAAACAACCAAAAATAATAGGTATTAAAACTAAAGACTCCTAAAGCTAAGATGACCGTAAACAAAGGGATGAGAGAGAAGACTACTCGTAAACAAAGAATCTGTAATAAAAAAATAATCGTTGCGTACCTGCAAGTTTTTTTAAATGGTCGAATTTGTGTTTATGTTGACGAAAGTTCCATGCAACAGTGAACTGATGTGTCACCTTTACCGGAAAGTTATTTCACATTGTTTGCACTAGACTAGTCTGGAGCACTATCAACTAGTCAACTATCTAGCTAGTGCAAATTTTGACCCTACCCGAAATTTGTACCATCTCCTCTACCTGTAATTGCTAAATCATTTAGCTTTGCTCTGAAAGACACCCTACGACGTGTAGTCGAAGGTACGTATGCCACCAATGTCTTTTATCCCCTTCCTTATTACATATGGGAAGTTCATGTAGGGAGAATGATTCTGGGTACATCTTCGTATGAGGTTCAGTTAATGAGGTTCAGTTCTTTGGATTTCCTCGTTGTGGTCGTTTCGAGAAAAAGTACGTGCTAGTTCTGTATGGTTCGCAGGAGAGCTTCTGTAAAGTTTGGAAGGTAGGAGACGAGGTACTGGCAGAAGTAAAGCTGTGAGTCGTGCTTGGGTAGCTCAGTTGGTAGAGCACTTGCCCGCGAAAGGCAAAGGTCCCGAGTTCGAGTCTCGGTCCGGCACAGAGTTTTAATCTGCCGGGTAGTTTCATATCAGCGCATACTCCGCTGCATTGTGAAAATTTCATTCTGCAAACATGGGTATGTCGGAAAAACTAACATTGCCTGACTGTTCAAGGAATTTCAACAGTAAACGATGCAGAGCACCTCTCTTGTTTCGTCTGCCTCTGGAATTTGTTGAATATCAGTCTCTGACTGAACGATCCCGAGACGAAACCCGCCGCTCTTCGTTGGATTTTTTCCATCCCTTGTATTCATCTTAACTGGTAAGAGTCCCAGGCTGATGAACAATTCGCAACAACAGGTGAGACGAGTGTTTTGCAAATCACTTCTGTCGCGGAATAATTACCTTTCCTTAAGACTCTTCCACTGAATACAAGACAGCAATCCAATTTTTCTACTGTTTGTTTCAAGTGGTCGCTCCGTATGGTTTGTGTTGGGTGTTTTACGGTACTTACTGTTCCCAGCGATGCATCCTTCTTTACATTTACTTATTAGCTATATTTCACTGTCAGGTTCTCTAAGAGCCACAGCATTGTAGGTGGTCGCTATGTAGCTTATAGGTCTGAAATGCTGCAAATCAAATTCATGAGGGACAGATCGTGTCTCCGTTTAAATATGGCAGCACAAACTCTAAGACAGCGATGCAGAATTAAATCACCTAAAATTGTCTATTGGAAAGAAGGAAGTGAAATCTTCACTTGGTTGCCTCGTGAAATTAGAAACGCAGGCTTCGATGAATTATTGTGCTTTTATAAAAGGGACAGTCAAATGTAAACGAGACGAATGGAAAAAAAAGTAAGTAAACTATTCATTATTTAAAAGGTAATATTCTTATATTTCCAGCGTTGTTTCGAGAACGCTACAGAAGTTTCACAGGTATGCCCTTACACATCCTTCATACAGTTCTAAACTCTCCCCATGTGACTTCCATAGTTTCATTGACCTGAAGGAAGAATTTCGTGGGCGTCGATTTGCTTTGGACGAAGAGGTGCACGACTGGGTAAAATTACGGTTCCGCAAGAAACCGCAACAATTTCCCCGTGACGGTATTGTCTCACAGTGGGATAAGTGTATTAGCAGTCATGGTGACTGCTTTTGAAATAATGAACAGTTTACTTACTTATTTCCATGTGCCTTGTATTCACTTGACTGCCCCTTACATTACTTGTGTTACTGTAGAAAGGCTTAGTGGCCTATCCACAGCAGTTGAATCACAGTGTTCTACGAAGATAAAAACCACTCATAGAGGTATCTGATCAGTAATGCAGAATTTTGTCGTAAGTGATTCTTCCACAAATTGCAGGTAGTGTTTCTCAATAGTTCTTTTTCCGTACTATATTGTTTCATCGCATGATTGGGAAGTAACTGAAGAAAGTACCTGTTCAAATTCTTCCGACTTCCACGAGTCAGAAAAATGACGAACCAAGTATGTTTTTCGTAATGCAGTCTAATAATGAATAAAAATCTCTCTGTGTACATGCCGCGTCAATTGAGGATAAAACTCCAAGCTCTCGACCACTACCTCCATGGTCGTCGTAAACTAGCGAGGCTTCCACTTTTATATGCAAAGGACGGTTTCTGATTGGCTGGAATAAGTCATAGCAACAGCTATATGGCGCGTAGTGAAGTGGTGCCCTCTACTATGCGCCATATCGCTGTTGCTATGACGTATTCCAGCCAATCAGAAGCCGTCCTTTGCATATAAAAGTGGGAACCTCGCTAGTTTACGACAGTCAGTTTTAGCCCTGACGACGACCATGGACGTAGTGGTCGAAAGCTTGGAGCTTTATCCTGAACTGACGCGGCATGTACACCGAGAGATTTTCATTTAAGAAATACGTCGCGAAAGACTTCGTAGCCGTATCAGTTTGATAATGTTTGGCGAAATTTACTTGCTTCGTAATACCGATTGTTTCTCTTTTTTAGCACATTTTATACATTTTTTTTGGTCGAGGACGACTATAAAGAAGGAACAGAGATTGAGGTTCAGCCTCCTCTCGACGACAACGTCACTAGTGACAGATCCCGGTCTTCAGTCCGGAAAACAATAAGAAAGGGAATCACGGTATCCTTTTCACAGGAATCATCTTGATAATGACACTAACTGACTAAGGAAAACCACAGGAAATTCGAATCTGAATACCAGTACGACTATTTCCACCAGATTATGAGTCCGGTGTGGCAACCACAGTGCCAACTCGCATGGTAGTAAGGTTTAGGTGACGTGTAATAGTCCTACCAGATTCGGAACCCTCTTCCCGGTAACGCTTAGCTGTTTTTTGCCTCTCGGGAAGGATGTTGTAGAACGGACAAGCGGCGAACGGTACAGCATTAAGTATTCACGGTGAACAGTCGTTAATCACTAGCTTTCGCACAAAAAGGTAGAATCAGAGCAGACACGTGAAATACAGCGGCCGCATGCACGTGGCTCTAATTCTGGGTGGCGAGTCTGTCCTGTCCAAATATTTCGGTGGTAATTACCAGGCCCGTAATAACAACGCGATCGGCCGAGGACGTGACGCGCCAGCATGGCGCCTCTGGACGGTAGCCTGGCTGGTGTGGGGCTTCCAGCAAGGTGTCGCCGATCCAGTCGCAGGAGGCATCTGTAAAAGCTTCAGCGCCTCCGATGTCGACGCAACGTGCATAAATGAGGACAACAGGGAGAGCCGCCTTCGCCAATCGGTGGCTATGACCGTAGTTTCACTGTAATTAAACTGAATTACCTTCTCCGCCAAGTAATTGTTACAAAAAGACCAAAATTGTCGGTTCAGGGATAGAAGTCAGCGATCGCAAGGATATTATTTTTGTCATTGATCACACGTGTTGAAGGGGACGTTAAGAGAGATAGAAAGACATTCCTGCTTAACAAGTGCGGCGGGAAAGTGATCAGAAACTGCCTGAGCAGTCATCAGCATACATACAGGGCGTAACAACTAGCACAAATTAAGACTTACTGTAGGCAATTTAAGAGAAAAATTTGGTGCTTCGGAATATAGTGAGTGGTGGGAAAGACTCGCGACGATTCAACAGCAATGTTAGGAATAGAGAGAGGAGATAGAAGGCTGCAGACGAGGCTGTCCCGCTGACAAACAAAACTTGAACGAACTAAGTGAGAAGCATTCAATGAATTGTTACACCATGGCTTCGCCAGGGATGACGAACTGTTCGTGTGTTAATAAGCAGAACGGCGCCAGGGAGAGGAAAGCAGCAGTTAGGCTGGAGACCGGGTGCCATTGAGCAAAAAAGAGGTCAAAGGACGAGCCATACAGTAAGATGAGGCCGCGAATAAGCTCTGAAAGCCAAGCTTATCTTACAGCGGCTTATGGAGGAGATGATGAAAGAAGAAAAGTGGGGCAAAAGAGGTCATCACAACCCAACAGCAATGCCTGGGCGTTCCAGCCACGTAAAGTTTCTGTGTGGGAGTGTTGCTGTTGGAGAAATAATAAGCAGACAGTTATCAAAGATAAGTCCCTCTCTCCGTACCCTACCTCTTATTCGGGTGTTCATTGCATCCAGCAGTACCAATGTGTAAATGGTATGCAGTATGATGTGGTCTACGGCAGCTGATGACCCCATGTAGTCTACGCCAGCTGACTACAAGATGAAAACCATTTTCAGCAGCAGATAAAGCAGAAATCCATTACTATCCGACCTTGTACCCAGTAGCTGCAGGGTCCCACCTGTGCTGGTCTAGATACGGGCAACTTCGTGCCTCCGCTCCGATGGGTCAAACCTCGATGACTACCTTCTGTTGCCAGTCATCTCCATGGTCAGCTGCAATTCCAACGTAGGCCGGCTTGCTGCCCAGCCGCACTGTCACTGTCATCTGGCCTGTGTAGACCTACCTTGTTGCTGACCATCGCCTGGAGCGGGCGCAAGTGATCATCTTCAGCCACGCCTGGCACCATCGTTTGATCTCGACTATCCGGGTGTGTTGTCGCTGCGGCGGCGGAGCCATCGAGCCGCCAGGTGCTATTCCTCATCCAGGCCTAGATGGCCACGCTGATGTCAGCTATAATGGCTGTCTGCATGCGTTGCCGACCAGGTGGGCGAATCGCTGAAGTTGGCACCCTGTGCACCCTAATCTAGACTCAACAACCTTTCCTCTATCAGCTGTTTTACCCTTGCAACTAACCCCAATAAAGGACTAGTACGCCTGTGGACATTTTACTGTCGATTCTTCAAATGATTCCTGTCACCACCACCTCTGCAGCCCTCGTCTGGGATGGGAGACGGCGCTCCATCCCATTTCGTTAAAATCCGATTGACTCGCCATCGTAGGGGTCACGTTTCGACCCCTAAAGAATTATAATGCAAGATCTGACCAGCAGAGTTAACAAAAAGATCAACTTCTAAGGATTATATGATGAAATAAAAGAAAGGAGAGACGTCCCTGGTACACCCAGCGGTCTGTGTAGTACGTGGAAGGAAAACTCTGCCATTAGAGCATTCAACGTATACGTGCTTGAGACTTCCGTCGCCTAAAATGTCCACCATGTTGTAGGCAGATGAAATGTTTCGATTGGTATGTACATGATTAATTTAATTTTTGTTTTAAGCCTTACGTCGTACCCTATAATAGTGCCCGAAGCAGGAAATTATGAAACTAGTGCGGCTACAGGTCCAGAATACGGCTTCCTGCTCGTAAGCCACGACTTTCAGAATATATTCTTTTTTTTTGTGCGAATGGTAACAGAAAATTCTGTGATCGATATACACACATCAAAAATGTTTTTCATAACGTCAGCTACTAGAGTTCCAGTACCAGTACAGAAAATTGCAATAGAGATCAACATAAACATCATTTCCGCCCTTTTTATTGCTCATGAAAAGCACACACTGCGTGTTGTACCACCATACAGCGAGACCCTCGGATGTGGTGGTCCAGATTGTTGTATACACCGGTACCTCTAATACCCAGACGTGCTCTTGCAGTGATGCATGCCTGTATTGTCGTGGCATACTATCCACAAGTTCATCAAGGCACTGTTGGTCCACCGGTCGGGGTGGCCGAGCGGCTCTAGGCACTACAGTCTGGAACCGCGCGATCGCTACGGTCGCAGGTTCGAATCCTGCCTCGGGCATGGATGTGTGTGATGTCCTTAGGTTAATTAAGTTTAAGTAGTTCTAAGTTCCAGGGGACTGATGACCTCAGAAGTTAAGTCCCATAGTGCTAAAAGCCATTTGAACAATTTGAACTGTTGGCCCGGATTGTTCTGTTCCTCAACGGCGATTCGGCGTAGATCCCTCAGAGTGGTGTGTGGGTCACGTCGTCCATAAACAACTCAATTCAATCTCTCCCAGGTATCTTCGATAGGGTTCATCTCAGCTGGGCACTCTAGCCGAGCGATGTCATTCACAAAATGTGCACGGTGGGGGCACAATTGTCGTTCACGAAGACAAATGCCTCGCCACTATTCTGCTCCTCCGAGCCATAATCCGTGGGTAGCGGTCATCCACTGCAGTAGTAGCCCTTGGACGGTCTGAGCGAGGCATGTCATCGGCAGTTCCTGTTTCTCTGTATCTCCTCCATGCCCGAACAACATCGCTTTGGGTCACTCCGAGACGCCTGGGCACTTCCCGTTGAGAGACCTTCCTGGAACAAAGTAACAATGCGAATGCGATCGAACCACGGTATTGAAATACAGGCAACACCAGCCGTGTACCTCCTTCCTGGTGGAATGACTGGACCTGATCTGCTGTCTTACCCCCTCCATCTACTAGGCGCTGCTGATACATTGTTGTTTACATCTTTGGTTGGGTTTAGTGACACCTCTGAACAGCCAAAGGGACTGTGTCTGTGATACAATATCCACAATCAACGTCTGTCTTCAAGAGTTCATGGAACCGGGATGATGCAGAAACCTTTTTTGATGTGTTTATATTTCGTGTGATTTCATTCTTTATTGCGTATATCTTGCAGGGATATTACAAGCATTTCATTCACTAGCCTCGAAATCCGTTGTCTGTCAACTTGCAGAGGCTATATTGCCAATACACAACACATGTAGAAGATGTAAGTGCTGATATATTCCTGAAAACGTGATATACAATGCTTCACTGAAGTAAACGTAATATTTGCAGTATGTGTGTCACTCACTAGCAATGCGGGTGTTAGTATAAATGCCTCACTTTAGACACCAAGTATGTAAAACCGTCTGTCCTGTCATATTTGATGTAGGTGATACTGATATTATGTTACCAGTTTATCCTTGATAAACACTTGAATTGTCAATGCGTCAAATGTAACAGTAGTAGTACGCCTCAGGAAACGATATCGGAAGAATATATTCTTCGCTCACTTGATTTTTAGAATTAATCGTATTGAATACAGCGTTAAATTTATTGATTCCTACTACCACCCATGGCGTTGTTTTGTGTGACTTCATACTGTGCGAATATAGAGGTTGTTTCCTGATCAACTTGTCAACGTCATTATTACACTAAAAATTTAATATTATACAGCAGGATTATAATCGTTTCTAACACTACTTTTGAAGCAGTTCATTCTATTCTTCTCCAGAAATCAAGAACATGTGACATTGTTTCTTTACAAATATCAACCACATTTCGTGGTCGCCATATTGTAGTTAGATATGAAAGGAAGTATGATGATCTCTGACAGGCACTATTAGACAAGTAGAATTCGACATTCAGTTAGGAAGAGATCACTTACTATACCATATATGGTGATTTTCGAGCGAAGATCTGCATAAATACTAAAAAGTATGGGTGAAATGCAGAGCACCCTTTCCTAATTCATTCGCCTGTTGTTGAAGTCAGGGTACCATTTATATCTAAAATTGCTGAAGTGTGTTTGTACAGACATTTTAAAGTTCTTATTAGATGTTATGGATATTCTCTTCATAAATCTATACAATCTCTCTCCATTAACATTATCGAATGCCTTAATAAAATCAATGAATGCTTTGTCGATTTCCCTATTATATGTTTCCACGTATCACGATGATTACATATAAAAGCTATATTTTCATTAAAATGAAATCAGTTGCCTTGAGTACAGCGGAAATGATGCTAAAATCTCCCGATAAAATCGGGACAATATTCCTAACGACTGTTCCGTGATTTTTAATTGTTTATTACATGTCATGGAAGGTACATATACAATGCACAAACATGTACACAAACATCACAGTGAAAAGTGATAAACCTCAGGAAAAATAATCGCCTTACAAACTGTGGCGAATTTTCAACGTTGAATATCTAAACCTGTGACATTAATAGTACAACGGTAACGTGACAAGCATTAAACGTTCATCAACTAATATTTAATCCCATAATACAGCGTACTGCCCCAGGAATTGTAACCGAGAAGTCGTTTGTGTTGCTATCAAATGACCTCTTTGAGTCCACATCAGCAATACGTCAGACTGTCTTATTTTCATCGTAGACGCATAAAGGTGATGCCAGCTTGCCCCTGTTGCCTTGAGACTGTTGATAACACTAGCCTTCGTCTGCGCTAATGACCTTTTAATACGTTAATTTGTTGTTTTAAATTTTTTCTCATAGCATTCAAAATTCTTCGCTTCTTCTGCCGCATTGTTGTCACCAACACTGATGTGAAATAATCTGCTAATTGTCTTTATGCTACACTTCGCTGTTTTCATCTTCGGTTTCTTCTTAACCTATATTCTACACCGAGTGTACTACCCATTTCATTCAGTAGGCATTCCAAGTCTTCTTTTCTGTGGGATGCTATTAAGGGAGCCTGATCGGACCTGGTAGTCAAGCAGTAAAGCACGTGCCTGGAAACTGACGTGTCGAGGGATCGAATCCCGGCCTCAAAATGGAAAATTTAGTCTGCCTCTAATCTAGCCTTCGCCTCTCAACGGTGTGAGGAGTCGCTTGAAACGAGAAGCAATTTGGATTCCACATTAAACTGTAGGTCTTCTTTCATCAGCTGGATAAGTGGAGTGGAATAGAGACATTCAAATCGCCGATTTGGCGCCCAGCTGAAAGTCTTGCACCTGGTGTTTGAACCATTCGTAGTAATTATTAGCAATAGACAATATCGTATAGTTTTTCTGTAAATGATGTTAAGTTCTCATGCGATTAGATGAAGAAAGAAAAAAACAAATAGTAACCAAACGCACGTTCCACCAGATAACAGTATTAATAAATAAAGAATAAAAACCATCCCAATGCAATTTCGTGCGATATACCCCAACAAATAGAAAATCTACAATTAGATCTCGTTTTCAACTTAATAACGCACTAAAATTTCGCGTAGAACGTAAGGTGAGAAGTGCACTTGACAAATTTGATGGTTGTGGTATATACACGATCGAGTGTAGTAATTTTGATAAGCGTTATATTGGTCAAATCGGTCGCTCTTTTAATGCAAGGTTTAAGGAGCATCCATAGCCAAATAGCAAAACTACTTTGGGTTGCGTTTAACGGAAACTACCCATACTGCAGGGAGGGCTGCGAAGAGGATGCGTATCTTCCACAGGCCACAAAAAAGCAGTGCTCTCGATTTATTGCAAGACCTTTAAATTTACAAAGCCAAAAAACAACAGCCGGAAAAAGTTGTCAATAGGCAACGCGATTTTGTAGCCGATGCCTACTTTGACTAATTATACAAAGTTTTATGTTAATGTTTATTTTTCTCCCTTTATTGTCATTTCATTCTCTCATGCTGTGTCAGACTGCTAGCAGCGATGTAACCGATCTTCAGCCTACAGTTTTGACCCTAGTAGTTGTATTAACACATACAATGGTGAACAAAATACGAGTACTGGAAAATTTTCAGGTGATGCTGATACTGTGGAGCTGGTGTTTCATGGCGAGCTGCTCGGAAGCGACGGGTTGCAGATGATGCTGATGTGGCGACTGCCTGATCACCTATTCCAGGCAAGGAGCAGACGGAGGAGATTGCGATAGCACGGCTGAAGTGAAACCAAAGACGAGGGTAAAGAGCTGCGTTGCAGTTGTGGAGAAGGAGCAAAAATTGTTGGTGTGGTTGAGAGAGAGGTATGGACAGAAGGGATGTGGTGTGCTACGGGGTTGAAGAGGTGGCTCAAGGCTTCGTAGGAATGTATTATACGAGGGTTTGTACTCGGAAAGGAGGAAGTAGGAGTGGTCATCTGAATACGTGACAGTGGCATTCAAATGTTGTACAGAACGGACTTCCAGAGCGACCTGATAGAGGGTATGTGAAAGCTCGAATGGATAGATCTTTTGAACGGCAGGCGTGATGAAACGCAGGACGCTGTGGCCGAGCGGTTCTAGGCGCTTCAGTCAGGAACCGCGCTGCTGCTACGGTCGCAGGTTCGCATCTTGCCTCTGGCATGGATGTGTGTGATGTCCTTAGGTTAGTTAGGTTTAAGTAGTTCTACGTAAAGGTGACTGATAACCTCAGATGTTAAGTCCCATAGTGCTTAGAGCCGTTTGAGCCATTCGTGATGAAACGGATGATGTCTTCAGGGACAGGAATAGGATTCAGGGAGTTGTTTGATAGACTAGGGCTCGGAATCTGGAACGGTCAACTTTGTGTTTACGCTGATAAATCAAGGTTCCATTCAGAAGGAGTTGATTTATAGTTGAGTGACTTTCGGAAAAGACGCGAATGAGTAATGTACGACCGGAACTGTGGTGAATTCGAAAGGATTTTCGGATTTGTTAGACAGGACCGGAATTTAACACCCACTCAACTTCCCTCATTGTAATTTTAAGGTCCACCTCCTTGACAGCAGTAGCAGTCAGCAGGTGGCTATGGGGGTTGTCTGGGTCATAGTGGGTTGGGTGGGCTAAAGTAATGTAGACCAAAAGTGAAGGAAGGCACTGGTTGCTGTAGATGGGTTTGGGATTCAGGATAAGAGGATTTAATTGCCATGGAGTTTTTGCTGGACAGGAGTTGTGATCTGTTGAGGTTTGGAAGGTACATGTTTACTTAGAGGGAAAGTGTGTTAGGGCTGAGAATCTAACATTGGGATGTAACAGGATGAAGTAACATGTTGGAGAAGATGCGTGAAGGGGGAGGGGAAGGGACTCCATATGTTCTGGTGTTTCGGGCTCGCGGGGAATAGATGTCAGAGATAGGTTTGCTTCATGCTGGAGTGGATGTAGCTGGTGCTTCTGCTTCTGAATACAGATGTAATGGTGATAGTGGTGGCAATGAAGCGGCAGTAGTGGCTGCTGGCGCTGCTGGCTGGTGTAGTTCTGACAGTGCTAATGGTGGTGGTGATGGTGGTCGTTGCAGCGATGGCGATAATGGAGGTGCAGTACATGCTGTAGTGGTGACATTTGTAAATGAGAAGCTAATTAAGTCTGAGGACGCGATGTGTTAGAGGGATGGAAGAAGGTGGGAAGGAGAGTAGGGAGGGACGATCAGGGAGGGGGGGGGGGGGACAATGAGCAATGGATAAAGGAGTACAGATGTATGTAGATGATTGTGGACATTTTAGTTGAAAGCTGGTAAGTCATTCAATGCTGGTAGCGACGCTGATGACAAGCTGGCGATGGAACGGTGGTGAGTAGCTGATGGAGACGAAGACTGGGAGCATAGAAGTGGCAGAGGACCGCTGGCGAATGTGGTGACTCGCAGCTTAGGCAATGTCTTGTAGTGTAAGTGATGGCCGGCCTGGGTGGCCGAGCGGTTCTAGGCGCTACAGTCTGGAAGCGTGAGACCGCTACGGTTGCAGGTTTGAATCATGCCTCGGGCATGGATGTTTGTGATGTCCTTACGTTAGTTAGGTTTAAGTAGTTCTAAGTTCTACGGGACTGATGACCTTCGAAGTTAAGTCCCCTACTGCTCAGAGCCATTTGTACTATTTTTTGTAAGTGATGATTATGTCGATGATGGGCAGCAAGCCCTGTCGGAAATAGTGCTCATGTAGATGGCGTTGGCTGGAAGCTTTCCCCTATGGGAAATCCAACCCTCAAAGTAGCCCAGCCAGCTGTTATTCCCGAGGGGAAGGTGGGTTCCAACCCTCGGGTGTACTTTAATAATTGAATGCCCTATTACGCATCAGGTAATTCCTCCATTTTCTTACGTTGTCGCATTACTCTCGTGTTGGATTGTCCCTCCTCTGTTTATGTAACATATGTCGTTAACAAGATAAGCTTATTAAGAGACTGATACAATATTTTATAATGGTTTTCATGGAACAGCCTGTGGCAAGATACGAGAGGCCGTCTGGCGGTTCAATTAATCAAACTTCTCGCCTATGCTGCGTTCTGGCGGTTACTCCAACAGAGTGCGCTAATTGCTTACTATAGTGTTTTTTCTTACCTTTTTTCTCTTTCCCTACCTATTTATATTATTTTAGTAGCTCTATACGCTTAATATTGTCTTATTACTTTTACCTAAAATGACCGCAAGAGCATCTCTGAATCACATTTGTCACTTAATCATTTACTTTTTTAACCGTTTTAGATTTCACTTTTTTCCTTTTTCTAATTACATTTCTTTAATGTAATAAATTATACATGTGGTAAGCACATAATAAGCCTCACCTATTGTATTCTTCAATTTACTGTATAGTTTTATAACTAACAAATATGCCGAGACCTGTAGTAGTGACATCTAACGAACTTACGACACAAACACATTTTGTGGCTACTGTACTACAGCTTGTTATGAACAGTAGCGCTATTGACACTATGCACTGTGGCACTGTTGTCTAGTTTACACCATATTCAAAATATGTGCGACAATGTTAAGCTGTTTTTGTGTCTGTTTTTTGCCGATGCCATTACGGCATCATTAGATTAAGACATGTTGTAAAACAGGTGTGCCTCGTCATATTTTGAGTGCATGTTTCCACATCTATGGAAATAATACTTTTAATCATGGGAGATTTTACTGTTTGAACGTCAAAACTGCCTACTAGTTGTTATTCTTATCCAACGTTTAGCTGCAGATCTGTGATGGTTACTCCTGACCAAACCCAGTAGCCTCAGGACGCGAAGTTCTATGATCAGTGACGGAAATTATACAGATTTATTCTAATTAATATTAATGGAACTTCGACCGTAACAGGTAGCGTTTTCTCCTTCTGCTTTGAGAATAACTTCTTGTAGATCCATAATACCTAAGACGTTGCAGTTTAATGTCAAGACAACTCATAAAAATTAATCATGTTTGTCTACAAAGCATTCAAATGGTTCAAATGGCTCTGAGCACTACGGGACTTAACATCTGAGGTCATCAGTCCCATAGAACTTAGAACTTCTTAAAAGTAACTAAGCAAAGGACATCACACACATCCATACCCGAGCCAGGATTCGAGCCTGCGACCGTAGCGATCGCGAGGTTCCAGACTGAAGCGCCTAGAACCGCTCGGCCACACCATCCGGCTACAATGCATTACGCGAGTAAATTAAGTTTAACTTGCGGTCACCAAAGTCTCCGCTTAGATTTCCACGAAACGTAATTCTTAACGGCTTGCCAACAGACAGTGATAGCTAGCGAAGCCAGGATGTGACGTTCTACCTAGCTTACACCCTCAGAAAATTTAACGGGCACAGTCAAAATAATTGAACTAGGCGCTGTCTGCGATAGCTTTTCATATTTGAAAGAATGAAAAATATTTGTTCTTCGAACATTATGATGAGCCTAACTGGATTTCACATTAAGGCAACGATCTACGTCAATTTTAATGGGTAGATAAGAAATTTTATTTCAAAGCAACACATGTGCAGGACGTATGTACGTTTCTGTACATGTGTGTGTGCGTGTGTGTGTGTTTGTGTGTGCGGGTGGGTGCGTGGGAGGGTGGGTAGGTGGATTGGTAGTTGAGTGAGTATCACTTTGCGACATTACTCCCTAAGTGCTAATTTGACACAACAAAAAGACGTTGTTACATCCTCGCTAGAAGTTTAATTATGAAAGAGCGAGTTAGGGAAAACAGTTTTACTTGACATTTAATTTCCTCTAGTGCTCTAGCTGCATGAAATTTTTTTCTTACTTTAAACGCGCAATATGGTCCGAAGTTTCTTAACTAGGTTACTTCCCTTGCAAACCATCTGATATGTGACGCGTGTAAAATGAGCACCAATGTTCAAGAAAGAAAAGAGTAAAAACTTTCGGTTTGTCAATTAACCGACAACTTGCCAATTTTTGATCTCGTTTCACGAAATTGTAAACCCTCGGTTCCTCTCATAGCAGTACAAAGATTTGCCCATATTATACTTCCGCCTCTTTCACTCTACTCACCATTTCATGTGTTTAGGGTACCGATGTTGAATAGTAATTGAACATTCGTAAGAAACTCTGATACGGTTTTAGACAACCTACTGCACTGTTCATTCATGTTAAATAACCAAGTACTCTGATAATCAGCCATAATATTTATTCATCAGCACATTTAGCATATTTCTCATTATTCATCATATGATGATCTGAGGCAGGTTACGAATTCACTAATACGTGTCAGTTCTGCAGAATTTAATGATATTTAGGGCTCAGCATACACCAAGTAAAAAGGCAATCGTTAGGGCCACACGGAAGCTATATGACTAACACAGAAAGATTAATTGGTAAAGAATCAAAAATTGTGGTCGACGCTGCGTAGACAGAGCGAAATTGTGATGCTTCAACAACGGCGGGCGAGTACCCATAAAACGTTAAGTTCGTCATACATTCTGTTGCTCATGTTTCAACTACACAGATAAGGTGGACGAGCAGCGGGGAAACTGCTCACAGAGTAACGCGTCCTGTAATTGAATACTGAATGTTGCGGCCACTGAAGAAAATCTGTGATTCACCTCTCAGAAGAGTACACTATACTCGTTAGAGCACATTTATGCAAATTGTGTTCCCCTGCTGACAACATATAGATGTACTGTTAGTGACCTTATAGCGGTCCTCTATCCTTGCATACCTAGAACAAAGTTGGTGGAGTCACTGTCACCCAATAACATGGATTTTTTGTTGTTGGCACAAACTTCCTATGGAAGAAATACAATATCTTATGTTCTATGCCTACCTCTAAGTGCCAAGTCGTCTAAAGCCCCAGATACATTAAGGGACTTTAGAACTAGTTTCTACCACAAAGATGAAATGCACAACGGAAATCGAAGATTTCAGATCAACCGATAAGGGGTTGAACTTTATCCACTGTTTATAAGTGACATCTTTGTAAAGGGTGCCTGAGGTTAGTAATTACAGGAAGCAAGATGGACTACTGGTGTGCACACTGGGTAAACACATTTATTCTAAAAGGGAGCGTACTCCTGAACTTTCTCCTTAAGGAAAAAAACTGTATTCATCATACACTATTTAATAAAAAGTATCCGGACACACGCTGAAAATTACTTACAAGTTCGTGGCGCCCTCCGTCGATAACGCTGAATTCAATATGGTGTTGGTCAACCCTTAACCTTGATGACAGCTTCCACTCTCGCAAGCATACATTCAATCAGATGCTGGAAGGCTTCTTAGGGAATGTCAGTCCATTCTTCACGGAGTTCTGCATTGAAGAGAGGTATCGTTGTCGGTCAGTGAGGTCTCTGTTCTATAGGATTCAGGTAAGGACTCTGTGCAGGTCAGTCCATTACAGGGATGTTATTGTCGTGTAACCACTCCGTCACAGGCCGTACATTACGAACAGGTACTCGATCGTGTTGAAACAAGCAGTCGTCATCCCCGAATTGCTCTTCAGCAGTGGGAAGCAAGAAGGTGCTGAAAACATCAGTATAGAACTTTGCTGTGATAGTGCCACGTAAAACAACAACTGTTGCAAGCCCCTCCATGAAAACACGACCACACCGTAACACAACCGCCTCCGAATTTTACTGTTGGCACTACACGCGCTGGCAGATGACTAACATTCACTGGGAATTCGCCAGACGCACACCGTGCCATCGGGTCGCCACATTGTGTACCATGATGCGTCACTCCACACAACGTTTTTCCACTGATCAGTAGTCCAATGTGTACGCTTCTCACACCAAGCGAGGCGTCGTTTGGCATTTACCGGCGTGATGCGTGGCTTATGAGCAGCCTCCCGCCTAACTGTCTTAGTACTTGTAGTGGATCCTGATGCAGTTTGGAATTACTGTGTGATGGTCTGGATAGATGTCTGCGTATTACACATTACGACCCTCTCTTTAAGTCAATAGACGAGGTCGGCCTGTAAGCTTTTGTGCAGTAATTGTTCCTTCACGTTTCCACTTCACCGTCACATCGGAAACAGTGGACCTAGGGATGTTTAGGAGTGTGGAAAGCTCGCGTACAGACTTATCACACAAGTGAGACCCAATCTCATCACCACGTTCAAAGACTGTGAGTTCCGCGGTGCGCCTCATTCTGCTCTGTCACGATAACTAATGACTACTGAGGTCGCTGGTATGGAGTACCTGGCAGTAGGTGGCAGGAAAATGCACCTAATATGAAAAACGTATGTTTTTGCGCGTGCCCGGATACTTTTGATCACATGGTGTATTTATTCAGCAGGAAACAGGCTGTGTCAGTAGCTTAACATGGAAGCTCATCTGCTCACACGTAGACATTCACAGGCGTACCGAAAATAAAATTCACTGTTTTCGAAGCACATCTGGTTCGTTTAAACTGTCTTGGACCTCGCAGCAGAAAGGTAACTCGAACCTAATCAGGATCGCGATGCATGAAGTGAATCGTGTCTAGGTAAAGAGCAAGTTCTGCCTCATTTGAATCTAGTCAAATGATAGCAGTTTCAACACTTGCGAGAAACCAGAATGTTCCTCATAGGTAACCTTAAAGTTCCATAAAGTTTCTTAACTCGAAAAGCCTCAGGTAGTCCGCGTCCAAACTGGTTGTTTAAGTGCACACAGAAGCAGCACCACGTACGAGCCGCTAGCACAGCGACCCTGCTGCGGTTCTGCTCGTCAGTGCTCCGATAACTTCTGTTCAAAATCCTATCTGCCGTTCCTTCAAGCACTGAGTGCGAACAGTTCGAAGAGAGGCAGCAAACAAATTCACAACACAAATCTTTAGGAGGAGCCAGGGATCGCCTCCAATCAAGAGATGTGCGATACGACGCCTATTTAGGAAATCTAACAATTTTCCACGCGTTTAACATTTAGGGTTTTGTAGCAACGCACCCCGGTCATACGGTGTGGAAGAGCCAATCGCGGGAGCCTCCTGTACGGAGACCTGGGCAGGTGACGCTCTCACGCCCGCCAGAGTGGTATTTTGAGCTAACTTTGAAATTTCAGTTGCCGTTTACAGGCCTCTGCCGCAAAGCTACACCAAGAAGATCCAAGTGCATCTACACTAATTTAAGTGTTAGCGGTTACACTGATGAAACCGAACATTGTGACCAGCGAACTACTGTCAATCTAAACCCATCCGGGCGACAGGAGTGTCACCTGGCGAGGAATAACTACAAGGTCAGACACATGCAAGATGCATTTATTTTTTTATCAGTGGGCGTGCTGTCCGAGTGTAGAACGGGAAAGGCGCGCGATCTACGTGAGTTTGACCGAGGGTAGATTGCGACGGCCACGAAGCTCAGCACGAGCATTTCGGAAACTGCACAACTTGTCGGGTGTTCCACGGGTGCTGAGATGAGTGTCTTCAACATGTGGCGAAACGAAGGTGAAACCATGTCCAGACGTCGTGGGTTTGGTCGCCCACAGATGTCTGGCGTCGTAGGCTAGGTAGACTGGTAAAACAGGACAGGTGGCAAACGGTGGCGAAACTGATATCAGACTTTAATGCTGGGCAGAATGCAAGTGTTTCTGAACACTCTCTGCACCGAACAATCCTAACAAGGTTAACATCACAACGTCGGCAACAGCGACTGAAATGGGCAAGTGACCATTGTCATTTAACGTTGGCGCAGTGCCAGAGCGTTGCATGGTCTGACCAATCCCGATACTTTCCTCATCATGCTGATGGAGGGCGTGAATCCGCCGTCTCCCAGGGGAGTATCGTGCACTGGTTGCGGAACATGTACACCCCTTCATGACTATCATGGTCCCCGAAGGCAGTAGTATTCTTCAACAAGATAATGCACCACGTCACAAGGCCAGGAGTGCGATGGGGTGATTCGAGGAACACCATGGCGACTTCCAATTGATGTGCTGGTCCCCAACTCGGCACATCTGAACCCGATCTAACACGTATGAGACGTGATTTTAAGAAGCAACAGAGCTCATCGCCACCCTCACCGGAATATACCGGAATTAGATGACTTGTGTGTGCAGATATGGTGCCAACTCCCGCCTGCGACTTACCAAGGCCTCACCGCATCGCCGCTGTTATCCTCGCCAAAGGTGACGATACAGGTTATTAGGTAGCTCATCATAATGTTCTGGCTGAAAGAGTGTTTTTCCTCTGCGGCATGGCAAAGATGAGAAAACTCTGTCAGAGAGAAGACACTCTGCATTACTTGACAAATCAACAAAATTATAAGGCCGCAAATTTATAAAATCACAAAAGTATATGAAACATGGATTAAATCACAATACTGTATGAAATTTGGATCAACTATTGTCTTTCAGCCTACTGAGACCGGATTCTATTGCTGCAAGACTTGTACATTGAGAACTTTTGACAGCATCAAAGGCTCAGTTTAGATACAGTGGGGGTCAGTGAAGTGAAATGGAAATAAGAGAACGATGGAACAGGAAAAACAGTCTTGGTGTCACAAGACACATCTATTTAATCTTCAAATGTGATGTTTCGCCTTTTCTAGGCATCTTCAGACAATATGGGGAAATTACAAATTGGTGTAACTATAAATCGCTACTAAAGGCAATAATAAATGAATAAATTAATAACAAGAGGGAGATGTACACCGATTGGACTATGGAACACAGGGCTTGGTGAGGTGAATAAATTTCAGCTCATAAAATATTGCACCATAACTGAAAATATCGATAAAGTTTTTTTGCTGAGAGTAACCGAGGCGCCGAACGTAATTAAGAGTCCCATAGAACTGGGAGTCGCTTCATTACGTCACCGATAAAGTTCTTCCTACTCTCAATCGAGATGCCAAACGTGATTAACAGTCATCTAGAAGCAAAACGAAATGATTATATTAGTAAAATCGAAATGTTTTTTGCCGAAAATGGTATGTACCGTATTTTTTCTTACCCCACAGCAGCCTTTGGGAAGGTCTTAAAAAATTCTCCTGACAGCTGTTTGTTCATAATTCCGCCGCAGCAACTTTACGGTTTGAAAGACATGAACCCCCGAACCTCTGCGCTACATGCACAAATAAAAACTCACAAAATTGACCATGCGGCGAGATTAGTGGTGTACGGTATAGAGAGCCCTGCCTACAAGGCCGCTAAATTTATTTTTCAGATTTTAAAAAACAATGTCACCCTGAGGTGGATTATTCGGTATGTAACAGGAAACAGTTAGTTACCTGGTAGCAAGGCACTTGTCCGGCCGGAAATTGTTATCTACTCACCCTAGATATCAAAAACTTCTACACCAATTTTTCTGTGACCAAATCCATTGGAATTATACGTATATCCTTGACTGCAAGAGGCTCCCTCGTAATAGAGGATGTCACCGAGAGCACTGGCTTTCTGGAAATTTTAATTTCCCATAATTATTTTTGTTTAACATTTTTTTTAATAGACAGGGAGCACTTGCCGCTGCAGTTTCTTGGCCGATGCATGAGTCACTCACGTTGAATCTGAATATTTTAAACTAAAATCCTTCATTATTGAAACACGATTCTTGAATGATATTTTCACCGTTTTCAAAGGCACTCGCGAAAATGTGGAGTCCGTGATTGAGGACTTTAATCAGTTGCACGCTAAATTAATTTTTGTCCATGAAATATTGGTCCAAGATGGACTTAAATATCTTGACCTCTCTATATGGCTGAATGACGCTAAAATTGCCTTCGATATTTTCAGAAAGGGTTCCATTAGTGTTTCAGTAGTGCACTCCTCCTCCAGTCGTTCGAGGAGCTATAAACTCTGTATTTTAGAGCTGCTATGACACGAATGTGTAAACTCTCTCTCTCCGACGGCCGTTTCAGTAAAATATTAGACAATCTGCGCTTTGTAGCACGTAAAAATGGTTGCAGCCGTTCCCTGGTGAACCGTTTATATGTAGAACGAGAAAACGCTGTAGTCTTCACTATTAATTCTTCGCTTACATCCGCGGTGTGCGATAGCACACGTGTAGCTATCCCATTTCTTGGGTCGTTTCCATACAACTTCGCTAAGCTATTTCGGCATGCTAGAGTTCAAGTTGCCTTTTTGTTTTCCAAGGTCTCTTCCATGCAATATACGCTATCCCATAACGAGCAACCTATCAGGAATCTATTACCTACGTCAAGCGTCCACAAAATTAGATGCATAGAATATTTAGCCTAGTATATAGATAAAATAGAAAGATATTTCGCTTTAGGTAAAGCGAGCATCTACTGACAAAAAAAAGTTAGGTGAATAAATTTCCCCCCCTTTGCCCAGCACCTGAAATCATCTGGCCATCGGCCCCAAGATTTAGAAAATGTTAAAAACCTTCACGTGGCCAACAAAGAGAAGAAACTGAATTTATTGAAAAGCTTGAAATGTTTAAGCATATTTCTTTCAATTTTCTTATCTAATAAATGAACAAATGTTTTCGAAACATCAAACATTTTTGATAGTATTGTGCATATCTTAAGATGATGCTTTCCACCTGTATAATTTATTGATTTCTTTGTTTAAGCCTTTGCCATCAGTTAAGTTTTGGCGTGTCACCTTTATGAGCCTTTTCTCACTACGGCTTCACGGGTTCTTAACACTTGCTTGACAGTCTAATTGCCGGCATAACAGCAGTGCTCACAGTGTGTACACATATTTGTGCTCATGGGGCGATTTTTCAAGGGTAAGTTGTCATCGTTACAGTTAGTTTTCCAGTTTAGCGTTGCTTCTGGCTTCATTGCTTCATATTTATAGTAAATATTTTAACTGTTTCTTTATTCTTACAAGTGCCCAGTCATTTACTACAGGTGTAACCGCCTAGTCATTATATGGGTGTGTTTTGCATTCCTGAGTTTTTTCTGCACACTGAATGCTCCTCCTTGCCTAAGCTACGTCCCACTGCAAGCTTTGGTAGCTTTCATTTTCCTATTGTCATTACCTTTTTCTTATTGCTTCTAGGTGACTCGCGTTCGACGCCTCGGTTACGATTAGCAAGAAATTTCATCGGAACCGTTGTAGGGAAAGCGAATGATCGACTTGGTCTTACTTGGAGAATTTTAGGAATGAGTGATTCACCTGTAAAGGAGACCGCATATGGGACGCTAGTGTAACCTATTCCTGAGTACTACTCGAGTGTTTGCAATCCACTCCAGGTGTATTGAAGGAACACACCGAAGCAATTCAGAGGCGGGGAACTTCATGAAACTATAGGGGCTGAAGCGGGAGTATTCCACGATGGTCCACAGAAAAATTCCGCATGTTTACAGCGGAAACTGACCGAGAAACAACTGCGTTGCATTGCTCATCGAACGCCACTCGTGTTTATATAGTTTTACATATACTGATGATGGTCGAAGTAGAGAGGATATAAAATGTAGACTGGCAATGGCAAGGAAAGCGTTTCTGAAGAAGAGAAATTTGTTAACATCGAGTATAGATTTAAGTGTTAGGAAGTCATTTCTGAAAGTATTTGTATGGAGTGTAGCCATGTATGGAAGTGAAACATGGACGATAAATAGTTTGGACAAGAAGAGAATAGAAGCTTTCGAAATGTGGTGCTACAGAAGAATGCAGAAGATTAGATGGGTAGATCACATAACTAATGAGGAAGTATTGAATAGGACTGGGGAGAAGAGAAGTTTGTGGCACAACTTGACCAGAAGAAGGGATCGGTTGGTAGGACATGTTCTGAGGCCTCAAGGGATCACCAATTTAGTATTGGAGGGCAGCGTGGAGGGCAAAAATCGTAGAGGGAGACCAAGAGATGAATACACTAAGCAGATTCTGAAGGATGTAGGTTGCAGTAGGTACTGGGCGATGAAAAAGCTTGCACAGGATAGAGTAACATGGAGAGCTGCATCAAACCAGTCTCAGGACTGAAGACCACAACAACAACAACATATACTTTACATGATGCTAACTAGTTATTTCTACGCTGGTAGCTATAACACATCTTGGCTTCATGACACAGGCATACAAGCAAAACGGCTTTAATTTTTTTTCCTATTTCGTTCCATTTCAGACTGTAGATCGCTTTGTTTACATGTTACTTACGATTGTTTCCCTTTCCTTCGAGACTTGCCTTCATTGCTAACGTAAGTTCTGATGGTTTCAAAAGCACTTTTTATTTATTTTGCCACAAAAACACAAGGTTTCAGTCGTCATTAAACGATTTGTTGCAGCTGTTTGCACCCCACCTGTTTCGTTGTGCGTTTGTTTGATTGCACAATAATTGCGGAAAGGTATTTGCGTAAAGAGAAACAATGTCTGTGATGATGTAGAATATCTCTCTAATTTTTCGCAGCAAGCACGGAAAGAAAGAAGAGCATCAACGTGCGAAACTATGATTAAAACCTGAAAATTGCAAGCCAGTGGACGGCATATAACTAGTCTTTATATACAGACGGCCGAGCTCTTGCCAGTGAGGGAGGGTATTCTATTGTGAGCCGACTCGAAACAGTCAAGCAGGCAGTTGGTCAGCAGTACCAGTTTTGATGTCTTGTGACTTCACGTCTCGTTAAGCAATAGCTCGATCTGATGAATAATTTATATGTACTACAAATATACGCTCTACTCTGAAGCAGCCCACAATGTCTTCCTCACCCCTCTCCTGTGCCAACCTCTTCTTCTCGGAGTATAGCTCACATCCAACCTACTTGATTTTTAGTTTGATAGTTCCAGTCGCTGATCTTCCCCAACATGTTTCCCTCTACTGCTGTCATTTGTGCCATGGAAGCTGTTCCACGATCTATGAACATCTGTCCTATCATACGTTCCCTTCTGCTGGCTACAACACGTGATAGCTGGTCGTCGCCGTCGTTAAATATAAAAACAAGTGTAACTCATGGGAGCAGTAGCGTATCGTCAGGAATAAATGACTCCAGATTACTTGATAACTGTTAACGATGTAAAAACGATTACGTAAACTTGTAATTAAAAATGTGGTTCCCCTCAAGAGTGGTAATACCGGAGAAATTACACCAAGGAAAACTGAACATTCTTGCAGACAGGTACAGTCTGACTTATGAATCTGACACTTTCTGTGGCGAATCAGTTTCGCACGGGCACTCATGAGATACTCACCCATGTCAGAGTGTGTGGAAACATTATTCGGCGTCTGAATAGCCATCATGTATTATAACGAACTTATCGCTCAGTCGCCTCATGATTCTGCCTATCGCGTAGGTGATTTGGCCAGTCTTCTGACAACCGTATCCTTGAAGCATGTTTATAGTTACCTACTTATATGGTTACGATTAAAATACCTTATTGTGAATATCATACAGTAAACAGGCGGAGGTTCAAGTCCTCCCTCGGGCATGGGTGTGTGTGGTTGTCCTTAGGATAATTTAGGTTAAGTAGTGTGTAAGCTTAGGGACTGATGACCTTAGCAGTTAAGTCCCATAAGATTCCACACACGTTTGAACAACACGAACAGGTCGATATCAACCGTGTCCTCAGAGAATAGTAAGTATAGACGTTGTCGTAAACAAAGAACTTTCTCCTTATTCATGTTGTGAGAGTGAAGCAATTACCATAAGAAAATACAGGTAATACCACATCGTTAAAAAAGCTGTTCTCTTGAAATGTACCATTTTCATTTCCCTTTTTAGATAAATGTAGCAGCTTTACCTAAAACCAATAAAAAGTAAATGTAAAAGCATAAAATCGAACATAAATCCGTCAATAATCATACTATATTGCTGATTAGTAATCTAAACGATGAAGCGCAGTGAAAGCAACGTTTCGTACATAAGCAAAATTAGTACTGTGAACCAAGTAACGGAATGAAACGAGGTGTCTATTGTTTCTCAAGTCTTGTGCATAATTCTCCAGCGCATCTGATAATCAGATTAGTAACAAGGTTAAGCTGTTACTCGACCGTGCTAGTTGTTCTTGATTTATAACGACGGCGCGGAAGTGTAGCACAACGGCGAGCACTCATTACGCGCCGTTCGGGTGACCAAGCGATTGCTACCTTCGTGTCGTTAATTAGACTGTGTTTAAGCACCTCTCTACTAATTAACATATGAATATTGCAGTAGGTAGCTAATTTGAACGTTTATGTATGTAGAGCAAGTCAATTACTACTGTCTGAATCTTAGTACACACAATGACATATTGAACGTACCGGTAAAGTAGTGTTCAGTTGAAACCGATTATTAGCTTAGTCTGAATAATGGAACGACCATATGCTCTGCGAGGTCTCAACCCTAGGGCGCTACAAGACTACTGTTTTTTGTCACATGATTTAAACTTTTTTTCCACGATTCTAAATCTGAGGCTGTTCTGCTTATTGTCATAATGCATGAACTGATTTCTCTGTCTTGTTTTCGAAAGAAGAGGAAGCTATTTTAAACTGCTCGGTTTATTTGGTAAAACAGAAACCACCTTGTGTTCGTTACACATTTTTGAGTACCAGCTGTACCTAATAGAAACGCGCATATATACGTCCCCTGAAAGGTGCTATTTCCAGTTTAAAATAGCAAGCCAAGTTCCGTAAATGACATTGGGTAATGTGATTTTAACACAATTTTAATTTTTCCATCAGTCACAATATAAGAATACAGATGCATGACCGTTTCAAGAAATCTTACAGTAGGAGAAACAAGATGTTTGAAAAGTATAATATCATGGTAGGGCTGTTTTGGAACGTTCTTCACACTGAACTATACTGTGCTATGTTCGCTAAAAGAACTATAAATCTCGTTGTCATTCTTTGCTTCTTTAATATTTTTTCCGCCCTTTGCATTTTGGTCGCCCAAAATTTGAATTTTAGGAATGGTGTATCGGACGTAAGTTCGGAGTGTGCAAAAAAGGTATGTTTATTATAAACATATTTTTTGCCATAAATGGCTATAAAATTAAACTTTCACAGCAGTAGCCCAGTTTATTAAAAGATTTTATGAAACTTTTCTTTGTTAAAAAATGCTGCTCACTGTTAAGTGGTGGAGTCAGATGTTCTCAACCTTGTATCTTCATGTCTCTTCACAAGATCACAGTAAAATTCATTACCCTGTTTAATTCTTGTTTTTTTGAACCGAAGCTATATCTTCAGTTTTTCTGCATATTTATACAATAGTTGCAAGGACTAATGTTTACTTAAAATCATCAACTGACTGTCTAAATATTTAACATGATTGTACAATATCGTTTTCCGAACGATCTGTAAAATTAGTTATTGCCTAAAACATGTTAGACGGCCTCCTCGTTATTTTCCCCCGAAACTTTTGTCCATCAGCTAATATATTCCTTCGAACGAATATTTCGGACCAATTTCCCTGATCGACTTTCCGTGCGGTATGGGAGTGCTCATCGATATCATCGTTCTGTCTGCCATTTACAGGAAGCTCAGTCCCCACACCTCAAGCAATTTTAATTTTCATAATTCTGTTGAACAATTGCCGTCATTTGCTGTCTACACATTATCCTGTGTGAAGCACCACCAGCAGGAGCAGCGGTAATCGTGTTGGAAGAAGAAGACTATCAGTAAGTATTTTCTCCGTTTTCGTCTAGTGTTATTCTGTGTGTGTATTTCGCTGTGTTTAGGTTTTAGTATTCTCACGGACTATCATCCGATGCTGGACAAGGACATTCAAGTGTTCGGCTGCGTGCTGGTGCCCAAATTACCGCAGCAACAATAGCGGCCGCTGTCCATAGGAGGTCTTGTAGAACTTCAGGACACGGTGTCGTTCGACTGTACTGTAGCAAACCCACAGGACTCTCCCGCACTTGTGTCTCACATAAACGCTATTCACCAATTTATACAATGTAACAGTAAATGCATTTAAATGTTTGGATGTAGCCCTAGTATCCCACAGCGACTTTGATGTGCTGGTTCAGGTAGAGAATTTTTAACTTCCTGTAATTAGAGTGCAGTACGATTGGTGTGAATGGGACTATCTGTGTAGTATGGCAGAGCGAGAAAGATGACGACAGAATGCAACCCGTCTCATACTCCCACTAACATCAGCACTTTAAATATGAGACCTGAAATGTTGATATGTATGGAGAGACAGTGCTTGAGTTGAAACTGCCTAAATACACTTATTAACCATAAACTCATTAACCATTACTTACAATCCAACCCGACCCATTTTACACCACTGGATATAAATTATTAATGCACAAATACTTCAAATAATATCTTAAATATCATAATTCAGCAACAAAAACTGCAATACCAATATCACCTGGAGAGAATCAATATACCACACATGTAATTCACATCTAAAACCGCTTTGCAAATATTCATTCGCTCTACCACCAAAACCTGCATAAAATCACTCATGGCACAAAAGAACAACTTTATTAAAAAAGAGACTACGAGTACCTCTTAACAACCAACTGCGATTACCTCTTAACAACCCACCTTTCCGTGACATTACAAAACCACACAACATGAATCTTGAATCTGCTTAATTACTTAAAGGTTTTCTACTATTGATGTCGCTCATCAGTAATCCAAAATGTTTTGCACATTACGGATACTCAGATACTCACAGATGAATCCCTTCAGAAACATTCACATCAATAAAACTCTTAACAAAGATACATATTGATAGAGAGATAGGATAGACCAAAAATAGAAAACAGCATAATCAGAAAAAGAGAAGTACTAATGTTTCCGTTAACTTTCCTCGTAGTGGTGAAGGACATGCCATATTCAGAACATAGACCTCTTGAAGGTTCAATTTGATATTTGTCATTCACTCTGTGCACTGTCAATGCTCAACATTCAGACACCCTAAATATAACGTATCTACACTTTAAACACAAATCTGTTTCATCACTCAGCATCCAACATGGACTATACCTCACTGCATAGAAAAACAGTCCCTACCATGATCACTTTTCAAAATTTTATAAACACAGTGCAATGTAATACATCATGCAGAAACTCACTGTCTTTGTTGCAAGCTCATCAAACCCTCAGACACCATGTGGAATAGTACTCATATCTGTCTTACCAGATCTCACACGCAGAGATAATGAAAATGGTACGAAACACAAAGCAATCATCTTATCAAGGAAGAAAACATTAATATCAAGAACTGCTAAATTTAAAGTGCTGTCGGCGGTCTCAGGAACACGAGTTATCAGTTTATCTGTAATAATAACTATTTATTTGGTAAACTTCAGATGACTTTTATTTGCTTTTGAATAAGCACAAGAAACAACTGTAACAGTTGGCAGCCACATAAACAACAGAATAAAATATGACAGTAACTCCTCCTCAACACAAATAACTCTCAACCTTCCTCGGCAACATCTAAACGATCTCGCTGCTCAAATTTTTCACTGTGATAATGCCTTAGTCCACAAGTCAGCCAGTCGTTGCTTCGTATTTATATAACAAACGTCAATAATTCCTTTGCTCACATAATCTCCAACAAAATTTAATGTCATTGTCTTTCATTCTTTGATGCTCCCACCTTTCAAGCAAATATTGACAAGATTGGTTGTCTTCAACAAGCCTTACTCGATAATTGACATTGAGGTCCATGTCCATCAACATTTGAATTATCAACAGAAGTCCAGCTGCTGCTGTGGTCCAGACCATACATTCAGCTTCAGGTGAAGATAAGGTGACACAGCTTTGATATTTTTTCATCAAAAAAACAGTATTTTCACCCCTTGATGTAGAGTTTCTGTCTTCTCCACTGTCGAAATCTGAATCTGTGTTGGAGAGAACCAACTCATCTGCTACTTTTCATAACACAAAGAAAAAATCAACTTTCCATTAAAGTACGTGAGTAATAGCGCTGTTTTAAGTCCTTTCCACGGGCTTTCTGCTGGTCTCTTATGGTATCAACTGAAATAATTTACTGCTACACTCTGATCCCGTCTTGTTGTAGGCGTAGCATACATCGAACAACCTATCCAGTGACGAAATAGCTTAGATCCATCTAAAGCAGATAATTACTCAGTTATGGTCTGCTTTCCATTGTGTGTTTGGTCTGCATTGGTGACTTACAATCCCTCATGGCAAAACGTTCCCGTAGTTTTCGCAAGTATGTGGGTTGACTCATAATTCCTCTGTCACCTGATCTTTTGGAATCAGTGCCTTATCTCGCATGAAAAATGGAGTTTCCAGAGTCATTTAATCTTGTTTATCTGATTAGATTTATTTACAGTAATTAAATCATCTACATAAAACGGAAGGTACATTCTGTCATACTCTACAGTACCAATATACAAGTCCGCAGCTCGTGGTCGTGCGGTAGCGTTCTCGCTTCCCGCACCCGGGTTCGATTCCTGGCGGGGTCGGGGATTTTCTCTGCCTCGTGATGACTGCGTGTTGTGTGATGTCCTTAGGATAGTTAGGTTTAAGTAGTTTTAAGCTCTAGGGGACTGATGACCATAGATGTTAAGTCCCATAGTGCTCAGGGCCATTTGAACCATTTTTGAACCAATATAAAAACATCTATCAACATTAAATTTCTAAGTCCAATACTCTTGACAAGAGTACCAAATGTGGTATTCCATATACGATGACCCTGTTTCAGTCAATAGAAGGCCTTTTTTAATTTGAAGATTGGTTTCTTTTGGTCTGTGACTCGTTGAGATGTTTTCATGTAGATATCTTCGTGTGGTTCCCCATGAAGGAAGACAGTTTTGACTCCCCGGCAAATAAGCTAGCCAAACGTGCAATCAGATCACATGTTTCATCATAATCATAACCCTTCTTGTCAGAATAGCCTTTACCTACATGCCTCGCCTTATATCTTTCAATATCTCCATGTTGATTTCGTTTAATCTTGGACACCCATTTGCTATCAACTGGTTTCTTCCCTGAACAGCACCCTTGTAAGTAGGCTGTTTATGTTTTCTCTATGTAAGTAGGCTGTTTATGTTTTCTTATTGGTAACGTTACGTAGCGCTCAATATGAAAATCACTGGCTGTGCTGTGTGCAGTCTGTGGCTAGTTTGCATTGGTGTCTGCCATTGTAGTGTTAGGCAGCTGGCTGTTAACAGCGCGTAGCGTTGCGCAGTTGGAGGTGAGCCGCCAGCAGTGGTGGATGTGGAGAGAGAGATGGCGGAGTTTTGAAATTTGTCATGAACTGCTATATTTATATATGATGATATCAAGGTAAATACATTGTTTGTTCTCTATTAATATCTTTCATTTGCTAACTATCCCTATCGTAGTTAGTGCCTTCAGTAGTTTGAATCTTTTATTTAGCTGGCAGTAGTGGCGCTCGCTGTATTGCAGTAGCTTGAGCAGCGAAGATTTTTGTGAGGTAAGTGATTTGTGAAAGGTATAGTTTAATGTTAGTCAGGGCCATTCTTTTGTAGGGAATTTTGAAAGTCAGATTGCGTTGCGCTAACAAAATATTGTGTGTCAGTATAAGCACAGTCATTGTATAATTCTTCAAAGGGGACGTTTCATATGTCGACCCTTAGCCGAGGATACCTCACTGGAATCTTCTGATTTTTTTTTTCTTGTAGTTTGTGTAATTAGTGTAGATTTTGTTTATTGATAGCGCGTAATCATAGAGAGAATTTACTTTGTAGTTGTAGTTTTTCATTGTTGTACAGTAAAACAGTTCTGGCATGCATGTAGATTTGCACCAAGTATTTCGCAGCTGCGCTGGCAATTAAGTAGACATTATTTCCATTGCTATGTTATTTTATTTTGCTCTTCAAATTGTGCTTTTCTGTGTTATCGTGTGAAATATTGTGACAATTATGGCGTGTGAAAAACGTAATACTAGGCTCCAAAGTAAACTGAGAAATGACAGTGAAGACGAAAGCAGTGTGTTAGCGCCGCAGAGTAATGAATTACCTAATGTTCAAAGTAGTAATTTGGTAATTGCGCATAGGGAAATGGAGCGGGCGGCAAACAATTGTGTAGACAGTGAAACAGGTAGTGAACAGGGAAGCGTTATCGATCGATTGGTCGGAAACAGCTCGCCTCAGGAATCGGGAATGACAGAACACAAAATTGCAAATACTGCAGTCTCAGGTTTTGGGTTCTCACCATTTTCTCAAATGAGTCAAGACACATTTTCCGCTTGTCAAAATGTGAATGTTGCCGGTGCAACTTCACTGCCGAAAAGCACTGAGGAACATGTTTCTGACACCAGTGCATTGTTATTACAATTAATGCAACAAATGGGACAAAAGCTTGAAAAGTTAGACACAATGGAACAACACCAGAGACAAACACAGCAACAGTTAGACACAGTGGAACAAAATCTCAAAAAGTTAGACACAGTGGAACAAAATCTCAAAAAGTTAGACACAGTGGAACAAAATCTTAAAAAGTTAGACACAATGGAACAAAATCAGAGACAAACACAGCAACAGTTAGACACACTGGAACAAAATCAGAGACAAACACAGCAACAGCTTCAAAAGTTAGACTCATTGGAACAAACTCTTGAACAAACGCGTGAAGATTTAACTACTGAGTTACATAACATTGAATCGAAATGTCAAAAAGTCTGTAATGACGTAAAAACTCAAATTTGTGAGCATTTTTAACCTATTTTTTCGCGGCATGAAAAGGCAATACAGAATCACGAAGCAGCCATAAAAGAACTGCAAATTATTGTTCATGAAAATCATGAGACCTTGCAAGCTAAATTTGACTCAGTTGCATCTACCGATTCGGTTACGCAACTTGCAAAAACTCAGGAAAACTTAAAGAACACAGTAGATTCGATTTCAACACAAATGGACACTCTGAAACTTGGATCAGAAAAACACATTGAGGAAATGTGTTCACTATCGGAGAAAGTAGCCGAACTTTCGGATCAGTTCACTAACTTATCTACGAAGGTAGATGATAATCTGAACGACACAAAACCGGTAGTCTTTAATGACACAGAAGAGTGCGAACAAATTAGGAAATTCAAACAAAATCAGAATCAAATTAATACGCAACATCAAAGAGAAATCCGGGAAGTACAAGATCAGCTGACTCAGGTAATACAAGAATTACGTATTTCAGAGACCACTCGCGCTCCAATACGGGAAGAGGGACTTAGAAATACGGAACAACCACAAAATAATAACACAGGACACTTCGGAAGTTATGAAAGAAATTGGCAAGGTGCACCGAATTTTGAAATGGAACCCCCGAAACGACGTAACAATGACCGATATGCGACTCGCCGACATGATGACTTTGACTATAAGCTGTTCATTACTACACGTAAATTCAAAACATTTAAGAATTCTGGCAACGACATTCATCCACAAGCATGGCTCCATCAATTCTCTCATTGTTTTCCTCCCAACTGGTCATTAGAGCACAGATTAGAATTTATGTGTGGCTACTTGGAGAATGAACCAGCTGTAAGAATGCGATCGGTCATTCACGATTGCCACAGTGAAGGAGAATTTTACCATGCCTTCCTCTCAGCATATTGGTCTCAAGCCACACAAGACCGTGTAAAACATGGCATCATAATGATGAAACATTTCGAACAATCAGAATTTTCCAGTCTTGTGAAACATTTTGAAGACATGTTGCATAAGAATCAGTACCTGTCAAACCCATACAGCCCCTCAGAACTTATCCGCATTTGCTTAATCAAATTGCCTGAACATTTACGACATATTATTTTAGCAGGACGTTGCAAAGACGACATTGAAGCTTTTCAGGGACTGTTACAAGAACTGGAAAGTGACACTGACAATCGCGGAACGCGAAAACAAGGACACAACAATTACAGGTCACATCCGTCACAATTCCGTGACGACAGAAACAATAACTGGACACGACAGGTCTATTCTTACAACGCAAATCGTGACCAAAATAGACACCACCCGTACGACAACCGTTGGCAGAGTAATAATAGTTACAGAGAAAGATCGCATTTCCGTAGTAATGACTATCACAGAGACAATCAGAGAAACAGACAATATGGGAACCAAAACAAGTATTATCAAGGGAGGCAGAATAACTTCAGACGCAACAGTTCGGCGCAGAGTTACGATTCAGGGAGAAATTCTCCACCACATAACCGACAAACAAGAAACTATGTAAACTACCGACAAAACGACAGACGTGAATTTCATCAGAACTGGCGGGATTCTAACAGAGCTGGGCCCTCTCGGAAAGGCGAATTTGTAGAAGTTAGGTCTCCTAATCCCAATAACAACGCGCGCCAACAAAGAGACAGACAATGACTCGCACAGCAGGCAGCCGAGTGCGCCAGGTGGCTCAGAGAAAAATAACATAGACGCTAACCTTGAGAAAAATTCCAGTATTCTTTACCGACGTATACCGCCTGACAATTGCATTCAAGTTCAAACTCTGAGTACTATGAAGAGTAAAGGATTGCACCACACTTCACATGTAAAACCATTTATTGAAAGATAATCTGCTTTTTAACTTAGTCTTTGCCATAAAATTTTTCGCTTCACATTACTAATATGCATTGTCAGACTTAGAATCTGTTAACATACAACAATGTTTGAAGTTAAATATCCAATCAAGAACCAAGAGAACTTACTTAAACAGAAATGACGAATGCATTGTTATAGTGAACAGACGTCACAGTGTTATTGTGTGTGTACATTCTTGCTTGTTAGTTGCACGATTATGGAACGACTATAAGGCTTACATACTTAGAACATTTACCAGTACTGCTAATGAGATTTTAATGCAACATTTTGGTCTACTTGAAAATATATTCTGGATTTAAAGTACTTTCAGTGAGATACCAGATGGCACAGTGGTTAGTTTATGTGACAGCTACACGATTTTATCACGACGCTACTAATGAGTGACAATTTACAATGTTGCTTTTGCAGTGTTTCTGTTTTATATCTGCACAGTTTTCTGTTTTATTCTGGAAAGTAAAACAGGTTTTAGTAGTAACTTTTGTGGTATAGCTACAATGAAACTTCCTTTTCCATAGCACAACAATACGTTACAGCACAGTACTTTCCTCATCACGGCAATAAGCGTAATAACTAAGACATTTATACGCAAAGCATTTCACTTTTGTGTATTATGAGGTAAGTACATTGACTTCTGCAGAACTTAGCTTTCGGAGGACGATAACTACTACACTTCCACACCGATTATGTTGCAACAAGATGCACATTTAGCGCTACAGTACACGTATTTGAGTGATTAATTTTGTACTTAAAACATTTATTTTTAAAGATTTTTGAATTACAAAGAAAGTTTTCCGTGATACATTTCATTCCATTGCTGTAATCTGTAACACCTGAGGGTATAATTACATTAATCCTCAGGGGGGTACACGCTTACTTTGTGTACCATGTGTGTGGCAACCACGAGGAACCCTAGCTAATATGGTATTTGCTTATACAACTTTACACATCGGTACCATATTTCTCTAACACACAAATTACACAGCTATCTGATCAGTTAACTGAGAGAGACAAACATTTATTTTACTATATCAGTGACAGATGTTTACGTAATTACACAGTTGGATAACTTCACACTTATGAAACTGTATTTTGTCTGTACTTTGTAAACTGTTCATATTTTTTCGGAATCATTGTGATACTATGAGAGCTTTGAATGATGTATTTGGTATGAGATCATGATTTTTAAAGTACGTTTGAAGCAGCTGACACTTTTGACATGAGCAGAGAATTTTTTTAGGCTTAGAAATTATTGGAGGAAGTTACGACGATTTTGAGATTTGACTGAAGTGTTATGATGTTATTATTACGACGACGATGTGTATTATGTTGTTGAGGAATGTTTATTATGCTACGTATTTCTCATGATGAAATATTGAAGAAGTGTCGACGAATATGTATATGTATAATGAGGTAAGGAATAATGAGTAGTGTTTAGGGACTCAGATTTATGAAAAGGATGTTGGAAACCAAGAAACGTACTTTAAGAGTTATGAAATGTGTGTGTATATGCGTGAATGTATTACAATGCAGACGAAAAATTTTTTGGACACTGTTATATCAACAGCATTTTGTTTCTACAGATTTGCAACGCTAATTCTTGACCTGTGAAATATTTTTATATGAGACTGCCACGGTAGCAGAAACTGCTGTCGTAAATATTTCCGTACGAAAGTTAAGTGACCACCTGCACGTAATGCGTCGCGGGCACCCAGCTGTGTCAGACGCCTGGAGAAAAAGCCATTATTGCGAGCCCTTTTCAGCGGCACAGGTAGAACAAAAAAAAAGGGGAGGCCATTATCTTCGGAAATATTCTTACATCTGCAAACCTGATAATGACAAGTGTCTTTCTACGAGAATTGAGAGCTACTGACTTACGAAATGCCACATAGCTATTGAATGATGTTTTTATGATTTGGTTTGCGTAATTGCTTATTTCATTTGATATCTGGTTTCCAGCTGTGTTGCAGCATTGCTTTTATAAAATGAAATGCATTTGCTAATGTGAACACTTTCTGTCAACAGATCTATTAAATAATTATTTTATGATCCACATTCTTTAAAAAAGGAGCACTTGGAAAGGAAAGAACAATAAGAAGGAACTAGTAACAGTAACACATAATTTTCTTTTCAAGTACGTGGTAATATTTCTTTTTACAATCAGTTGTTGTGGTGCACCACTTTAATTACATAGACATTAAGATGTGAATATACATTTCCCTTATCTGCATTGTTGTTTTTACTGTAATATTTTTTCTGCTTGAGCTATGTCATGTTTAGATATAAGCTGCTGTTTGCCAGGCATAGTGCTACTGAACTTTAATTTGTGTTACTCTGCTAAGCCAGATTTATTTTTTTGTTGCTGCACATTGGCTCATATTAGTTGTAATGTTGCATTGCTTGGTAATTTAGATTTACTGTAGCTTGTTTTGCAATTTTCCAATTTTTTGGTCGTTGCTGTTTGTGTTACTTATTTTGTGCTGCTGCATTGCCTCGTCCCTTAGTTTAGCATCTGAGCTCAGTAGATTTAAGTTAGCTTAAGAGGGGGTAGCCTCTAAGAGAATGAGTTGCGATGAATTGGAAGAAATGCATTGAGAAAACAGGTTTAGGTAGGATTTTCTTGGAAATAAATGTTGAGGTAAGAAATGTGTGAACATATAAATACAGAAAGCATGCTTAGATAGAATTTTTTTGGTGGAAACAAAGGATGAAATAAGAGGAAAGATATATGAAGTTTTGGGTTGGACTGCAGTACCAAATGTTACACTGAAAACGAACCCTGTCCTTTCCTATTGGTGTTATTCCACTATGTGTTTGTGTACCCTTGTGTATTTGTTTTCTTCCTGTCTCTGTGTACTGTTTCATAGAACTTTTTTCTCTTCTAATACTAAGTTACATTCACTATGATGAGGAATACTGTTATCCTCGAATATAATTGGCATTGATAATATGTTATTTACTTTGTAAAGATGTTAGACATTATTTATTCTGTTTTGTTTTAATGCTCAAGTGTGAAGTTGATGCTTCGAAAGTGATTCTGATCTTTTATTTTTGTACTCATGTCATAATTCCTGTAACACTGATGTATATGTTTATTTCTATTCTTTTGTAAAGCCTGTACTACTAATGTTATCTGTATTGTTATGTTCTTTAATGATGTATTTTGTACCTTTGTAATTGTATTCTCATGTTATAAAATTGTAATTCACACCAGTTCATCTTATTATTAACTTGTAAATTACATTTCACTGCACACGTTTCTGTTGGTCATAGTATATGGGCAATATGTGAGAAGTAGGGACTGATAGTGTTTGCATGTGTGTTAATCATTCAGCAAGGGACTGGATAACAGCATTGCTGGTTCTAAGGACAATTAGAAACTAACTTTGTGAGTGCACAAGTGGTGGTTTATGGACTTGCTATATTCTCCGCAAGACTCTTCGATGGTGAATGTGCACCTGCACAATCGCAACAGATGGCTGCTGGCCTTCTCTACAAGGACTACAGTGGGTCTGCACCTCTGGTGGCCCACCAATACCATTATCTCTACAAGGACTACAGTGGGTCTGCACCTCTGGTGGCCCACCAATACCATTATCTCTACAAGGACTACAGTGGGTCTACATCTTTGATGATCCATCAATACCATTATTTCTACAAGGACTGCAGCGGGTCTGCACCTCTGGTGGCCCACCAATACCGTAATCTCTACCAGGACTACAGTGGGTCTGTTCTGTGATGACCTACCTACCAATATTCTTCAAAACGTCAAATGACTCTGCTGTGGGTTTGCTCCATTGTGGCCCATTACCTGTCAGCATGTCAAGAGTCAGCACTGTCTTTCCGTTGGAAGGACAACACTACTTCTTCAAGACTGCATGGAAATCCACTACTTCTGTGTGCAATTTCTTTTACTAATGAGACTTTGTGAAAAAAAACCTGTGATTACCGTAATGAATGATCAGGACTGTCTTTATAAACTGTGAGAAAATTTTAGCTTTTGACCAACATTGTATCAATAAGTGTGTGCATTTGATTTCTTTGTTATTGTAATTATGAAAATTTTTTTTTTCAAATCTGTATTGGCCACTGCCCAATCCAATTTGTAAAAATTTTTTGTGGGGAGCATGGGGGCTATGTAAGTAGGCTGTTTATGTTTTCTCTATGTAAGTAGGCTGTTTATGTTTTCTTATTGGCAACGTTACGTAGCGCTCAATATGAAAATCACTGGCTGTGCTGTGTGCAGTCTGTGGCTAGTTTGCATTGTTGTCTGCCATTGTAGTGTTAGGCAGCTGGCTGTTAACAGCGCGTAGCGCTGCGCAGTTGGAGGTGAGCCGCCAGCAGTGGTGGATGTGGAGAGAGAGATGGCGGAGTTTTGAAATTTGTCATGAACTGCTATATTTATATATGATGATATCAAGGTAAATACATTGTTTGTTCTCTACTAATATCTTTCATTTGCTAACTATCCCTATCAGTAGTTAGTGCCTTCAGTAGTTTGAATCTTTTATTTAGCTGGCAGTAGTGGCGCTCGCTGTATTGCAGTAGCTTGAGCAGCGAAGATTTTTGTGAGGTAAGTGATTTGTGAAAGGTATAGTTTAATGTTAGTCAGGGCCATTCTTTTGTAGGGAATTTTGAAAGTCAGATTGCGTTGCGCTAACAAAATATGGTTTGTCAGTTTAAGCACAGTCATGTATAATTGTTCAAAGGGGACGTTACACCCTGCCAGCTCTCATATCTCATTAAGTTCCAGTGACTTCATTTCTTCACTGATTGCTTCCCTCCATTCTTGTTCATTGCGTCTCCCTTGCATATCTTCATTGCATTCACAAACATCATCGACAAATTAATCAGTTTGCAAGGCCAGTAATGCATAGTAGACAAATCGTGTAGACATCTTTCGTTCCCTGTTGCTTTGTCGAAGTGTCTGTATCTTTTCTGGCATCTTGACTAGTTCTCTTGAATTTCGTTTCATTAAAAATTGCAATATCTCGCGAAATTACTTTCTTCAACTCTGGACACGAATATCTGTATCCCTTTGGACAGAAGCCAGTAAAATTGCATCGTAATGAACGAGAATCAAACTTTCCATTTACAAGTTCCTTTCGAACTTTTGAAGGGGCTTTACAACTGGATCATCTATCTCTTCGCTTTCGACTCCTGTTTCATCTTCTACACCGTCATCAAACAAGTCTTCCCCTCATATAGGCCTCAGTGTACACTTTCTACGATCTGGTCTCTTCTATCATTTAAAAGTGGAATTCCCATTTCACTCTTAATGTTACAACCCCTTCTTTTAATTTCACCATTGGCTGTTTTGACTTTTCTATGTGCTAAGTCAGTCTTCCAATAATCATAACCTTTTTGATTTCTTCATATTTTTTCATGCGACCATTCCACCTTAGCTTCCCCAAGTTTCCCATTTTTTTCACTCCTAAGTGACTTATGTTTCTGTATTCCTGGATTTTTTACTTTCTTCTTTCATCTATCAACTGAAATATTTCTTCTGCTACGTACTCATGGTTTCTTCGGAGCTGCCTTCCTTGTTCCATCGGGTTGCTTTGCAACTTCTGTGACTACCCTCTTCAGAGATGTCCATTCCTCTTGAACTGTATTGCCTATTGAACTCATTATAGCAGTGTCTGTAGCCTCAGACAAATTCAAACATATCTGTTTATTCCGTATCACTTCCTTATCCCACTTACTTGCGCACTGTTTCTTCTTGACTAGTCTCTTAAACTTCGGCCTAATGTTCATCATTACCAAATGGTGATCTGAATCTATATCTGCTCCTGGGTACGCCTTAAAGTTCAATATCGGATTTAGAAATCTCTTTCTAACCATGTTGTAATCTAAGCGAAATCTACCCATGTTTCCCGCCCTTTTCCAAGTACACCTTCTCTTCCTGTGATTTTTGAACAGAGTAATCGCTACTACTAACTGATATTTATAGCAGAACTCAATTATACTTTCTCCTCCCTCTTTTCTACTACCAAGTCCACATTATCACATGACCCTTTCTTCTACTCATTCGTCTACAACCGCATTCCAATCCCCCATGACAACTAGATTTTCGTCTTCCTTAACGATATGATTAACCGTTCAGTATCGTCTTATACTTCGTCTTCTGCTTGCGATGTCGTCATGTATACCTGAACTATTGTTGTCGGCGTTGTTCTGTTGTAGATTACAGACCCCATGTCCTGTGCATACGCATGAAGTGTCTTTAATGCAGTGGTTTCCATTGCTTTCTATTTCCTCATGCTGTTGATCATTACTGATTCTCCCGCCTTTAGGGGTAATTTCCTACCATAAGGGCAAGAGAATGCCCTGAGCCTCTTTCCGCTCTTCCGCCCTCTTTGAGAAGGCCATTGAGTGAATTACGGTGACTTTTTTTGCATGTTGTTTGTGGCCGCCATTGCTGATGAGATTTATCTAAAAATTAAGCGGCGGAGGTGTTCCAAACCGGGACAGAGGACGTTTCGATTACTAATCAAAGACGCTAGCCCTAGAGCATGGGTGGATCATTGTGCAAAAATACGCACCTAAATTCTTTAGGTATGTCTTCTGGTAGATACTGCAAGTTCAACAGAACTTAGACAGTGGTATGTCCACACCTTGCTTCGGTAATTCAGTCCGTAAATTCGTTGGGGTGACCTCCGTTACAAGGTCATTACTGTGTCATGCTGGAGACATTTGCTGCAGGAGGACTGACATTCTAGTTTTTGTTTCCTTGGTCGTTTTACTTATCACACGTATGCGCGTCGAGATGTCAGTCATCTGCACGTTTACCCTCGTTTCAACCTTCGTTGCACATACTCGTATCATTCAGTCGAAGCTGTTGGTGACCTTCGTCCGTATCTTTCTGTTTGCGGCCTCCAATTTTCGTGAATCTTCCCATCAACCTTACGTTCACAAAGTTGAAACTGACGTCCAGTCTTTCAATTGTGTTTTATTCTCCTCCTCCGTGGTGGTTAATTGAGATGAGTGGTTCTCTAACACCGCGAGAATTTGGTCCAGTGGATTCTCACGTTGCATATCCCCTGCAGATGTTCTCGTATTTCCTCGTTCCTCAACTGACCTGTTGGTTGCTAGTGGACTCTGAATCTGTGTACTCCCCACAGACGTGCCTTGAGTTTCCGTGCACTTCCGCAACTTCTCCTCAATTGGCCTGGCAATTTCCTGTGAATGACATTGTCTACTCCCCAGAACTGTGAGTTGTTCCCTCACTCATCCCCGAACTCCAGTTACTTGTCAATTACTATACTTATCAGTCTCAGAGACCTCAGTTCCATAGAAAATATTCACCGCAAAACCAAAGTTTTATGCAGAATGAACTAATACAAACAATTAGACACTCATGGCAACGTTAGTATCTACAAAAATATCAATGAAAACCATTCGTTCTAAAACTACTTCAAGAACTACGAGAAAGGCAGTGGGAACCTATTAAAAACAACCTCTGTGTCTACATCATATGACACGTTTGCAACATAGTCAGTGCCAACAAATAAAACATCAGTGCACTTAACATCAAACACATAGAGTTCGAATATTACTAGGAGGATGGGAAGTTAAGTCTTCCTGAGTTGTGTCTGAAACTTCAGAAGTCCTCACACTAGAAGAAACGTGAGAATGAAGTCAAATCGACGCCCTATGCTGGGCACCGAAAATGTAATTATTTGAGACTTCTTTGATCTTTTACACAAAATGACCTGCAGATTACTAATTACAATGTCCCACGGTGGGAGCCAGAGACATACTGTAGCCTTCAAAATGTTCTTTGATATCAATAATTAAGTCAAATCAAACAGCAAAGTGTTATGAGATTAAGGGATTGATAAGAGAACGGAAAAGATTGTTTACATGAGTAAAACATGAAATTTTATATAAAAAAAAACAGAAAATTTATAACTCTCAGGGCTGATGTGACTGGTCGTGTACACGACACTGTTATCAAAGGGAAGGAACAGGGAAAGATTTCTTCATAGTCGTTTGTCGTGTGGTGAGGGCAGTGGCACGCGCTAGGTCAGTATGGCGAGTCGCCTCAGAGCTCCCCACAGTGTCCCGATTTTGCGGCGAGGCCCGGAGCGATCTCCGTGTTGACTACTTGTTGTGGACTGCATGGCTGAAGCTGCTACATCACTCTGTCGGGATGCATATGTAGGCGATGGATGGAAGAGTAGTCATGTCCTCTCGCTTCGGTGCTGTCTCGCCGACTCTGTTTTCACCTGGGTCACTACGCCTAGCTCATAGACTCTCTAATTTTTCCTCCTCTTGACGTTGTAATTTGCCAACTAAATTTGCAGTGCCACCCAGTGACTGGTGGCCGTTTCGTAACCATGAATCCCAGTGCAGGGCGGAAAATTTTGCTTGGGTTGCTGTGTGATTCGGGAATTCGGGTCTTTCTCACGGTAGTCGTATATTGTTCCGACGTTTCTCTGCCATCGTAAGTTGCTGTGAACACTTCCTTGTGACGGCTATCACTGCTTGAGACCTCTATAGTGTCGTGTTTGTGCTTCGCCTAACAATCTGCTGGCATTCGTGAACTATAAGCAACTTGCAGAATACGTTTTTGAGCAGCCTGACTTCTTCCGCAGTTCTATAGTTTTAAATGTCCCCCTGTGTGAATTATTGGTGCTTAGCATCTACACTCTAGCCCAGTGCTTGTGAGCGTGCTTGAATTCTCGACGCGTCCTCGCTCAGGTGAAGACGGCTGCACTCACCCACGTCTCCACGTTGGCATTCTTGACGCTTTTGTGTCTATCCTCAATCGTGCCTACATGGGGCCCACATTTATCTGTACATTTTGCTTTGTCCGCCAGGTTCACTGCAAGATGGACATTCTTAAATGAGGCGAGGGCATGCGCCAGGCTACTCCCTGTGTCTATGGCACTCGCTCTATGAAGTGCGACTTCCCCTCGTCCTGCGCCACAGCGGATGTCTTACAACAGATTGAAAACCATCGGGGATAGGCTCAGTCTTTGATTCCCTTTCATTCCTCTTGAGTCTTATAACCTCCATCCGGTTTTTATACAAGTTGTAAAAAGCATTTCCTTATATCATTTTACCTCCGCCATCTTCATTATTTCAAATAGTGTATTCCAGTCAACATCATCAAACGTTTTCTCTAAATCTGCAAATGCTGTAAGCATAGGTTTGTCTTCTCTTTACCTTCTAACAGAAGCCATAGGTTCAGTTTTGCCAGCTTCTCTGCCTTAGCTTGCCACATTGCCATCATCAGGTGCAATGATGAACTGACTGCTTAGAGGCAGGTGTGTCGCTCTTATCTTTGTCCCCTTCCCTCCGATCTAACGCTCTGTCCATAATCCGCACCCAGACACGGGCGCTCATACAGCATGTTCTCCCCCACTCTCCCCGTTGACAGCTCACTCCGGGACGACCAACCATTTAAAGCCTGTCTTGACGTTGACATACTTTCTTGTCGACGGTCTTTATTTCCAGTAGACGGAAGGGAGTCGTCTTGACCAATTTTTACCGATATATCGATGACACCTGCGCCATATAGCCACATTGAACAGATAAGCTGAATGATTTCCTCTTACATTTCACTTTTATACTTCAGAACATATGGTTTTCTATGAAAGTCAAATGTTGGACCACAACTTCTACCGTAAGGAGATGCACACCGACCAGTACTTGTATTACCGCCGTATGGTGCAGAGTTCGGAGTGCTCAAAACATTGGTACATACGGTTCGTACCCTCTCCGACAATGAGTGTTTCAGCCAAAAACTAGATCATCTGAGGAACACAGAGTGGCAAATTCGGAGAACCCTACGTCATGTACCGACAGAACAACCAATAAAAATAGAAAAGAAACTTCTGGAAGATGTGCCTGTTGCGTTTACTAGATTTTGTGGTACATTATCTGGAAAGATTGCACGAATTCTTCGGAAACACTAAAATGTCTCTTCAGGCCAGGAACTAAAACGAATGTACTGCTTCGTAGTGGCAAGGACTACCTCGGACTATAGAAGTCTGGACTCTATTAGATACGTACATGTTGAACAATGCGTACTGTGGAAGACTGCTGCCCTGAACATCAGCAACAGCCTAAAAAGTCGGCAGTAGTAGAACATTGCCTTTCGAAATTACTCGGGATGGGTTACAACCTCACTAATATCCTGACACAGAGGTCTAATTTCTGGAACTTGTCATACTAGAATCCATCGACTTTCGGTAACAGAACTTTTGGTCAGTCGTATTGTGGTCACACACACTGGAAAGCCTGGGAATCCGCACATAATGTGATTAAGAAGAGGACCGAAATATCTCACAGTGAAGTGACTTCGGCGCAGGTGGGGCAAGAACAAAAGCAGAGGCACCGCCATCTTGCGTCTCTGGTTCTGACAGGGATGCTGCACACACGTTTACACCTGGGCCGGATACCTACAGATCGGTGGGAGGTGGAGAAGAGATAAAAGTGCTACGTGAGCTTCTAAGCAGTCAGTTCATCAGCACACCTGATGGTGGCTAAGTGGTCGGTTGCAGAAAAAATGCGCCCACTATGCACTGACATGTAGCGGTTCACCCATGCACTGCTTCATCAGTTCATAAATGAATATCTACATTTACTGCTTCAAAACAAATAATATATTCAACATGTAATCAAAAGAACAAGAAGTCAGCTCGTAAAACAGGCCGTTGGCCTTGTGGTAGTTAACGTGACTCTGTATGTAGTGGAATTGCAAGTCCTGCTAGTCGCAGCATGCAAGCATCCCACTACTTGTTCATATTATCGCCATTGTTGCGCATTGGGAGAAGGCTTCGGTCCCTTAGTGCGGTAGTTGAATCATCGGACTGCGGATGAAGTGGAAGCTCTCTCGCGTTGCAGTCGTGTCCAACTACCTGCCGTGCAAATCTTGACAAAGACCGTGGACTAGCTGCTGATGATATATAGCAGTTCCACTTAAATCTACAAAAATTGTAGAATGTGATTTACATACACCGGTTGAACAATCGCTCTGGAGAATAGGTCGAGGAAGGTCCTGCATAGTGAAGAAGCAAATACAAGCACGTATCAGCTCAGATTCCAACCTGTCCAGATAATTACCTGAAGAAATTACGGACAATGTTATAAATCCTCTGGTCTATTTCAGGTCTTTTGTATACCTCTTCGCATTTTTTCTTCCACTACAAAGCTAATTCGAAAATTTTGGAATGTCCTCTCCTTGTACATGTACGATACACCAAATGGAGACATCTGCTTTCCCTGTTCACATATATTTTAAGGTTATGACGATCCTCTACTCAGTTAGCTCTCATCAGCTCATGTTAGACAGCTGGTGTTGGCACTATGGTGTTCAAATCCACATACAGAAACGTTATTTACGTGTGTGTGTGTGTGTGTGTGTGTGTGTGTGTGTGTGTGTGTGTGTGTCACGTAACGGGCATTAGTTGCCAAATCACTATCCTGAGGCCACAAACAGAGACAGTTGAGTAGGTGGCACTTTTTAAGCACAACTAAGTACTACTACTGTAGTGACATAATACGTCTATACAGTGGTAATGAAACTGAGTTCTTTTACATACAGCGGATGTTCGTTTATCAGTCGAAACTGACAATCTAAACCATAATGTGCAATTAAGGAAACTGAAACTTGTACAGAATGGAACTGACAATTGCAGTGAAGTGTGTTTAGTCCTGTTTTGTATTTTTGCTTATGAAGTTCTGTGATTTGTTCTTTGCCACGATACAGTGAGTCATTAATTAACTTCATATTCCTTGCAAAAGCTAGACAGCCTATGGTAACTTTATTTGGTTTTCTTCCTAGCTGAAAACCCTTAGCAGCATTGGATTACCTCCATTATCTCACAACCTTGTGAAGTAAAGGTGATAACCATCTCCCTGTCTCACTCCTACTTTTATTTCGAAAGGTCTTGACAGTTCCTCCAAAATTTTACTTTCTGCGGTTGTTTCATTAACGAGACCGAATTGCTTATAATATTGATTGGAGCATTGCTATCAACTGAGTCATACACCTCTTTAAAGTCTACAAAATTTATCATATTTTCAAAATTTCTGATTTTCCTGATTTCTTTTGTTTTCTTTACTTTTATTATTTGCTCTGCATCAGATCTTCCTGTCTTAAATGCTGCTTCATATTCTTCTAGCTGATAGTCGAGTATTCGTTCAACTCTCTTAAAAACTGTCAGGGACAAGACGTTATACGTCACTAACAAGAGGAAGATTCCTCTATAATGGTTAGGATCCATTTTCTTTCCATTTTTATGCAACGGATGTTCCGTCGTCCATTCTGAGTGAGGATAATCTCTTTTTGGTTCGAGTTTTGTTAATTATTTCTGCTAGACATATAATAATGATGTGACTAGAGTGTTCCCACAGTTCAGCAAGTATATTGTCTTAATGGCGCTTTGTCATTTTTAAGTTGTTTTAAGTTTTCTCTGATTTCCGCTACTGTCGTTCGAATTTGGTTGTATTTGGATCACATTATGAAAGTGAAATTTCCTTTGGGTGGATCGCAGTTGTGTAGCAATCCGCTCGTGTACGGCAGTTCTTAGCTTTATTACATGCGTGTTCTGTATTTTTGGATCTGTAGACTGTAAATTTGGTAGGCTGTGCTTCTTTAAACTATTTTTAAATGTTCTATAAAACGTCTCTTTTGCTGGTGTGATTAAAATATGACTCAGTTGAGTTAGATGATCTTTTATAAGTCGTACTCTGATCATTTTGAGACCTTTTGATGCACGTTTTCTCGCTTCTATAAATTATTCTCTGTTCTTATCATTTTCAATTGCGTTCAAGATATTGCAAGGTCGTTGTATGCTCGTTTTTTACCAAATATATTTCATAATAATTTTCTCCAGGTAACTTCTGCATGTCACATTTTTGGGTAGGTATTCTAAGCATTGATCTAACTGTGAATTTAATTATAGACAGGTAGTTGTCTGAATGTAAAGCGGCAGTCTTAGCAACTTTTACACTGAGTACCTCCATTGCAGAGAGTCTGCTTATAACAACGTGATCGAGTATTTTTGCCCGCAAATCGGATTTGATGATACCTATTTAGCTTTCTCTCTGGGAAGTTTGTCTGAAGAATGTAGATGTTAGTACGGTATTATGCTTCCTGCATGGGTTTAAGTGCCTTTCTGCATTTGCGTTTGTTCTTTTATGTGCAGGGAATTTTTCCTACTACGAACCTGCACTGACGTTCTTTGTTTCTGCATTGAAGTCTGCTAGCAGTAACAATATGTTTTTGAATGGACTGTGATCAAAGATGTTTTACGTACTTTCCCGCAGTTTTTCTGTTTGTCCGTTGTGTGTCCAGTTTTTATCACTTATTAGTGTATGTGTATTTGAAACAGTGTAAACATTGATTAATGATTTAAATTTTAGTGTCGCAAGTCTTTCATTAATTTATTTAAATTCTGTTTTTCAATTTAATATGGTATTGTTTACAATGAAACCTGTTACAGATTGGGATACACACTTCCTCATTCTTTTTCCTGGTTTTCCCTTAAATATCCAGAATCCTCCTGAACCGAAGGGATTTTTTTCAATAAATCTTGTTTCGTGCAGTGCTTCTGTCACTAAATTTTTTTACTTTGGGAAGTTTAGTAAAGTTATAAGTATCATGTTTTTAAGAGTGCGTTTCCCTTAAAAATGGCTAGGTAATTCATGTTTCTATGTTTGATTTTACGTTTTTTATTTCTTTCTTTAAGGTAGATTGCACACTGCTCCAGCTCATTCTTTGCACAGTGCTGCAGGCCTCAAAAATCTGAATGACTGCATCTCATTTCCTTGGAAACAGGAGGTCGGGTGCCGAGCGTAGTAGACGCACGGTCTTGGGCGTCTTGTCTCGGTCCGCGCAGCTTCCCCCGTCGGAGGTTCGGGTCCTCCCTCGGGCATGGGTGTCTGTGTTGCTCGTATCATTATTTAGTTTAAGTTAGATTAAGTAGCTCATAAGCTTAGGGACCGATGATCTCATTAGTTTGGTCCCATAAAACCTTACCACAAGTTTCTAAAATTTTCCAGGTGCTTCTTGGGTTAAAATCATTTACATAGTACATCTCAACTGCCGACTGCTTGTTGATTTTGGGGATCAAGTCCCGTAAAGATAATATGTTTCCAGCAGCACCACTGGTGAGCAGACGCTGACCACTTTGTCACTTGTTGCAAATCAGACGCACTGTGGATATTTTCTTGAATTGTTTATTACGCTAGTTCCGCCGTTCCATGGCTTCCGCAATAACTATCGTCAGTATTACTATTCCTTTCCGAACAATAACAATTCGTTGTAGCGTTACAGACGTTCGGTGAAAGCGTTGAAATGAAAGACAAAAGATAATCTCGAGAGCGGAATGAGTAAACTTCTAGTCTGCTCGAGAACTGTCTTATTCAAGAGCCTCGTAAAACGTTGAAACTCGATTTTCCGTAACGCCTAAAGAGCGCATCGTATTGCAGCGACACTCGTTACATCTTAGTGCGCTCTAGAACCGTGAGAAATCGGAGACCCGTTGTGTGCATGCGTCCCTTCTTGCGAGGGGAGCAGGGCAAGTGCCATCGCCGGATTTCCCAGGATCTTCGCTCTGTGGAAGGCGAACACGTGTCTCAGTTTATCCGCAGATACTCGACCGTTTGTGAAGAAACGACGGTCAACGTTTTCGAAGAATTTTCGACACGATTTATGTGCGCATCATCCTCTTATGGACTGGTGGCACAGTGGTTAGCATAGCGGCATTTATTTTTTTCTTAAATTTAGTCCCCCGTTTTCAAAACCCGGTTGTTGTTTTTATGTTCATAAATGGTTCCAATGGCTCTGAGCACTATGAGACTTAACTGCTGAGGTCATCATTCCCCTAGAACTGAGAACTACTTAAACCTAACTAACCTAAGAACATGACACACATCCATGCCCGAGTCAGGATTCGAACCTGCGACCGTAGCGGTAGCGCGGATCCAGACCGTAGCGCCTAGAACCCCTCGGCCACTCCGGCCGGTGACTGAGAATAAACCGAATACGGACGAAAGTAGTGAGAAGTAGCAGAAACGAGAACAGCTAGAAACTTAACATCATAATTAGTGATCACGAAGTAAATGAAGTGAATTTTGATACCGAGGGTATCACGCGGTAAAAGACACATAAATACTTGAGAGATACATAAAAAAATCATGTGGATATTTCAGGAGTGGTCGAGTATCTGCAGATAACCGAAAAACGTTTCAGCTTATTTTGACCCCTCTTCCAAAGAACGAAATTTCTGAGAAAACGGGTTATGGCACTTGTCGTGTTCTCGTTAGAGCAGCACATCGTTGATGTGCTAAGATTGTAGCAGTGTAGTCGTGCAGCTACTGTGCACCGGCGGGCAAACGCGTCGCTGCTGCCATCGTGTCTGGCTGCACCGCACGTCTCTGGCGACTGCCGGAACTAATGCCCGCCGGCCAGCAGGCCCTCATGGCGGCCGTAAATCTTGCACGGACAGCGCGTAAGAAGAAGAGGCCCGCGTCACCAGCTGCCGCCGTAATGCCAGGGCGGGCTGCTGCGCCGCGCAGCCCAGCGGCCTATTTAAAAGAACACGCGCCATCGCGGGTACGACCACCATCACAGCCGCCTCAGCACGCGGGGAAGATTCTGCGTATTCCCGCTCATGAGCTCCATTTTGCTCTTATGCCTGTAGTTGTAGTGCGAAAACTGCTTTGGTGCAGCTCGCTCTGCAATGCGAAATCCCTTTCATCTCTAAGTAAGTACAACAGGCCACATCCACTTGCAGTCAAGATTAGCTCTCCCTCCATAGTTTCACCCTCCGCAGCATCTTCCATTAGCTAACTGACGATTCCTTGATGCCTCAGAGTAAGTAGAATCAACCGATCCCTTCATTTAATAAAGCTATGCCACTCAAAATGGTTCAAATGGCTCTGAGCACTATGGGACTAAACTTCTGAGGTCATCAGTCCCCTAGAACTTAGAACTACTTAAAACCTAACTATCCTAAGGACATCACGCACATCCATGCCTGAGGCAGGATTCGAACCTGCGACCGTAGCGGTCGCGCGGTTGCAGACTGTAGCGCCTAGAACCGCTCGGCCACGCCGGCCGGCAAAGCTATGCCATTAATTTCTTTTCTCCACAGTTCAGTGCAGTATCTCTTCATTAATTATGCAGTCTTTTGCATTTGTCTGTAGCACAACACTTCAAAAGTTTTTGTTGTTCCCTTGTCTGGACTGTAATAGTGTATCAACGCTATGTGATCAAAAATATCCGGACACCTCCCAAATACGTACTCTGGTCACATTAGGTGCATTGTGCTGCCACCTACTCCATATCAGCGACCTCAGTAGTCATTAGACATAGTGAGAGAGCAGAATGAGGTGCTCCGCGGAACTCACAGACTTCGAACGTGGTTAGTGACCTCTGCACGCGAGATTTCCACACTCCTAAACATCGCTAGGTCCACTGTTTCCGATGTGATAGTGAAGTGGAAACGTGAAGGGACAAGTACAGCACAAAAGCGTACAGACCGACCTCGTTGACTTACAGAGACCGCCGACAGTTCAAGAGGGTAGTAATATATAATAGGCAGACATCTATCCAGAACATCGCACAGGAATTCCAAACTGCATCAGGATCCACTGTAAGTACTATGACAGTTAGGCGGAAGGTGAGGAAACTTGGATTCGGTGGTCGAGCGGCTGCTCATAAGCCACACATCAAATGGCTCTGAGCACTATGGGACTCAACATCTGAGGTCATAAGTCCCCTAGAACTTAGAACTACTTAACTAACCTAAGGACATCACACACACCCATGCCCGAGGCAGGATTCGAACCTGCGACCGTAGCAGTCTCGCGGTTCCGGACTGCAGCGCCAGAACCGCTAGACCACCGCGGCCGGCAAGCCACACATCATGCCGGTAAATGCCGAACGACGCCACGCTTGGTGTAAGGAGCCTAAACAATGGACGACTGAACAGTGGAAAAAATGTTGTGTGGAGTGACAAATCACTGTACACAATGTGGTGATCCGATGGCAGGGTGTGGGTATGGCGAATTCCCGGTGAAAGTGATCTGCTAGCGTGGGTAGTGTGAACAAAAAAACTCGGAGACGGTGGTATTATGGAGTGGTCGTGTTTTTCATCGAGGGGCTTGCACCCCTTGTTGTTTTGCGTAGCACTATCACAGCACAGGTCTACATTGATGTTTTAAGCACCTTTTTGCTTCCCACTGTTGAAGAGTAAGTCGGGGATGGCGATTGCATCTTTCAACACGACGGAGCACCTGTTCATAATGCACGGCCTGTGGCGGAGTGCTTACACTACAATAACTTCCGTGTAATGCACTGGCTGCACGGAGTCGTGACCTGAATCCTATAGCATACCTTTACAGTTTTTTGGAACGTCGACTTCGTGCCAGACCTCACCGACCGACAGCGATACCTCTCCTCAGTGTAGAACTCCGTGAAGAATGGGCTGCTATATCATAAGAAACCCTCCAGCACCTGATTGAACGTATGCCTGCAGTAGTGGAAGCTGTCATCAAGGCAAAGGGTGGGTCAACACCACCTACAATTCCAGCATTACCGATGTAGCGCGCCACGAACTTATGTCATTTTCAGTGAGGTGTCTGTATACTTTTAATCGCATAGTGTGTTACTTCCGTGTAAGGCTATACTTCAGACAAGTACATTCAGTAAGGGCTTCATAGCACTGAAGAAAATTCGATTGTAACAAATTTGTCTTTCTAAGAAATGCTTTTCTTGCTATAGCCTGTCTGCATTTATATCCTGTCTACTTCATCTATCTCATCGACCAGTTCTCATACCTCTTTTCCTAAACTACGAGGAACGCTCAATAAGTAATGCCACACATTTCCATTCTTGTACAATTTCAGTTGAGAAAATGCGGAATTTGTTGTGAGACATCGCGGAATATTTCCGCTTCAGCCCCTACCATTTCATGGATTTTCGAAAGGTGTTGTTACTGTAAGTACCTTTCTAAATGCCGTCTGTAACGGGCTTACGTTCCACCACGCCAAGGGCTGTCATTCAGTTTCTTTTGACGGAATACCGGAGTACCGCAGGAGCTCGCAGGCGCTTGCAGGATGTCTACGGAAATCTGGCAGTAAACAAAGGGACGGTTTGTCGTTGATCGAGGCATCTGTCATCATAGCAACAAGGTCACGCAGACCTCTAAGATATCCCGCGTGCTGGACGGCCGCACACAACTATGACGCGGTCAAAGTTGGAACGTGAGGTCGGTCTCATTTGAGGTGATCAACAAATCACAATTAAACATCTCGCTGCTCAACATCCTCTGATGGTAGTGCTGACACTTTTGTCCACCAGTTGGGGTACTGGAAGGTTCCTCGCCGCCTAACGGAAGACGCTAAAGAGCAACAGAGGATTGTCTGTGTAGAACTGCTTGTGCGTCACGAGGCTGACCATGACAATTGTTTGCCAAACATCGTCACAGGCGATGAAACAGGGGTTCATTACTTCGAACCAGAAACAAAACGGAGTGGTGTCGCACCACCTCTCCTCCGAAGAAAAAATTCAAGGCCGCACCGACAGGCGGTAATGCCATGGTTCATCACTCTGAGGAAAACAGTACGTGGATGACGGGGAGGTTACTGATGGAACAAGTCGACCAGTAGCCATACAGGCTCTCTCAGTACGGTGGCGTAAGGCCGCTGCATTGAACGGATATTACGATAAAAAACAGGATTTTGAAGCAAAAAGAGTAGGGAATGATGTGGAATAGAACGAACCTACTTTCAGAAGAACTTGTTGCATTAGCTATCGAACACCCATCGTAATGTCTTCAGCACTGCATGATCTAATTTGACTACTTTTCACTATTCTTGTGTTAGTATTGTTAATGTTCATCTAATTACTTCTTTCCAAGACACTATCCATTCAGTTCAACAGCTGTTTCAAGTTCAAAAACTTGGTTCAAATGGCTCTGAGCACTATGAGACTTAACATCTGAGGTCATCAGTCCCCTAGAATTTAGAACTACTTAAACCTAACTAACGTAAGGACATCACACACATCCATGCCCGAGGCAGACAGGATTCGAACCTGCGAACGTAGCAGTCACGCGGGTCCGGACTGAAGCGCCTAGAACTGCTCGGCCACCGCGGCCGGCTTTCAAGTTCTTTGGAGTCGTTGGTGGATTTAAAATGTCATGGCCAAAACTTAAAACTTTTCTCTCCTATCGCTGAACTTTAATTCCGTTAGCAAATTCATCCTTGGTTCGCTTTACAGCTTGCTCAGTGACATTGGTGATACTTTATAATCCAATCTCAGTCCCTTCTCGACTATTGCTATACACACTTCGACACTGCTAACTGTTGTCTGATTCTTACACATGTTTTAGTTAATTTTTCGCGAATGACTTAGTACGTGTTTCTATTACATGCAACGAGTTGACAGGAAATTTTAATAATCTGTAGATGATTACTTAAACAGTCAATAGCGATCATCATTTTATAAATGCGCGATTAAGATAAATAAATTTTACATGATTTAGAACAGGCATTTGTACATGTCTGGTCAGGAAATGGCATATCAAACACCTGAAGAGCAAAGAGCGACTCGTGACTTTTTGCTGTGTGATCGCTAGCCCTGTTGTTGTGGCGCCAGCTTTTTGCCGGCTAGCGTCACTGCTTTCAAACGACTGCCTCAACTGTCACGACGTGTTCTTTACTACGTTTAGGCACGGCATGTGAGAATTCCCTGTGGTGAAATATTACGTTTTCCATTACAGCTTGTCTTTCAATTATTACTCTGCACCCTTGATGTAAGCCATCATTATTGTGAAGCCCCCCCCCCCCCCCCCGGCCCAATTTGGTGTCATTCCATTAGTAGCCCCGGCTACAGAGATTATCGATAGGACTGGCAGCGCAGAAGTGCTTAAAATTGCCAGCAGGGAACTCGCTTCTACTGGCCAAAAGGCGAGGCGTATCTCATGTAAGTGGTCCCAGCTTGGGGAGAGCATCGGAACTTGCTCCCTGCTGTATGCAGTGTATAGTCAATCATCGTGTTACTCTGCCTTGTTGTTGACCAGTCTGGGTTCCGCTAGTAGTATACGTGTAGTACGCAGTCCTCTACAATGCTAGTGCTATTTACGACATACGTATACGTATAATTTTTGGACAAAAAACGTGTATTCTAAGAAACCGCGACTGCTACTCCATACTATACTAAGTAATGAGATACCTTTTTTTGTCCTGGTCAATTAGAGGTTCTCTTCATATAGCTTCTCCTGTTCGTCTTGCAACGGATCTGTAGCGAGAATCATGCTGTTTTCAAAGGTAGTTCTTGCTACCGAAAATGCACAGTATATTGTGAAGCAGAGAGAGTTTAACAGAGGGGTACATATTGCTTTTATAGATTAGATAGTAGTTTAAACTTCATTTACTGACGAATCACGATTTAACAACTGCGTGCATTGTCTTGGGGAGGCTTGTGTCAAACTTTAAAAAATCTAACTTGAGTTTACCCCGGCTACCGCAAGCCGGAATTCTTTCTGGTTGTGTGCACTAAACGCAGAATTGTCAACGATGAAGATCTGGATCACGGGTACAGAAAGTTAAATTACCATCAGGTGTTTTTGATACATTCTTCATCGTTAACAAAGTTGATACCTGGCACCAAGACAGTTGTGCACTTGATGTGTTGTTGTTGTCAGCACTGTAAACAGAAACATTATATCTCATCACAGTTGCGTGATCGATATGTATTCCTCGTAAGTGATCTTAGAAATTACCACAACTTTCTTTTTCTTTTTTTTTTTTTTTTTTTTTTGACTCATCAGTGTTCTGACTGATTCGATGCAGCCAGGCACTAATTCCCCTCACATACCAACCTTTTCATCTCTGCGTAGCGGTTTCAACCTACGTCTTCAATTATCAATTATTTGCTTGATGTATCGCCATGCCTGACTTGCTGTATTATTTTTACATTCTGCGACTCCCTCTAGTACTATGAAAGTTACTTCCTGATTTCTTAACAGATGTCCTATCATCCTGTCCCTTCTACAGGTTTCCTCGCCGATTCTACGGAGAACCTCCACAATACTTTCGTTATCAGGCCACCTAATTTTCACATCTCAAATGCTTTTATTCTCCTCTTTTCTGGTTTTCCCACAATCCATGCAATATTACCGCAAAAGGCTGTAGTAAAGACCTACATCTCAGAAATTTCTTCCTCAGATTGAGATGTATGCAGACTTCTCTTCCCCCAGGAACGCCCTCTTTGCCATTGCTAGTCTGCTTTTTATACCATACTTGCTCTGTCCGTAATGTGCCATTTTGCTGCCTTGGTATCAGAATTCGCTTCATATTTCGTGATCACCAGTTATGATATTAAGTTTCTAGCTGTGCTCGTTTCTGATACTTCACCATACTTTCGTCTCTATTCGATTTATTCTCAGTCCACTCATGAGACATCAATCCACTCAGCAAATAATGTAATTCTTCTTCACTTTCACTGAGGATAGCAATGTCATCAACGAATCTTATCATTGACATCCTCTCACCTTGAATTTTAATTCCATTCTTGAACCTTTCTTTTATTTCCGTCATTGTTTCTTCGATGTATAGAGTGAACAGTAGGGGCCAAAGACTACGACCGTGTCATACATTCTTTTTAACCCAAGCTCTTCATCCTTGGTATTCCACTCTCATCGTTCCCTCTTGGCTCATGTAAATATTGTATATTACCCTTCTTTCCCTACAGATTACTCCAATTTTTCAAAGAAATTCCAGATCGACAAATCCTATAAACGTGTCTTGATTTGTCTTTAGTTTTGCTTTCGTCGTGAACATCAACTACAGAGCTGCCTCTCTGGAGCCTTTACCTTTCGTAAAGCAAAACTAATCCGTCATCTAACAGGTCAACAATTTTTTAACCATTCTTTGGTATATTTTTCTTGTCAGCAGTTTGGGTGCATACACTGTTATGCTGATCGTGCGATAATTCTCACACTTGTCGGCTTTTGCAATCGTCGGAACTGTGTGGATATGTTTTTCCGCAAGTCAGATGGCATATCGCCAGACTCATGCATTCTACACCTCAACCTAAATAGTCGATTAGTTGCCACACCCCCAACCCCTTCCATGCAGTAATGAAATTTATATCGATGTTTAGTCTTAATATTACCCCTCTGTCTGAACAAATCCCATAGTTTTTCGAAATCCCCTAGCTCCTTCCACTCCACTCCAGTCAACCCCATCCACCACTCCTCCGTCCACACAATCACCCACAAGTGCACGTTATATTTCCTTCAAGCATCCAAAATAGCACTCATCTCCTCAACTATCGTCATAAACAGATTTGTTGTCATCGATCATCTCCACCGCCATTCCACAGCAGGAGTGACATCATGACATATATGTGTACATTTGAACAGTTGTAGAAATAGCCAGTGTGTGGAGTTCCTTAAAATACGGGCACACTAGGTTATCTAACTTTAAATCATTCTCACGTCTTCTTTGTGTGTTTTAAAGGCATAATGAGAATGTGTTTATAACAGTAAAAAGTAACCATTTTTTTACTGAATAATGGATATTCTAGGTGTCAAGATTGTTCTAGACTGAGGAGAAACAACTCAAAGAAGTCGGTGAGCCGTAACAGCTGCTACTGTCGCTATGCATCCGGCGACTGCAGCCGCGGTGCCCAGTGGCTGGGGAGGCGCCGCCGTCGCGGTGGCTGCGCGCGCGCCGGACCACTGCGGTGACGTCATCGTCAAGGCGGCGGCATCCCCGCCCGCGTCATTGTTATTTTTAAGAGCGCTCCGCCCGCCCAGCACCGCTGCCGGCACGTGGCGCCGGTGCAGGTAGCGGATCGAACGGTAATGCACCGCTGCCCCGAGTCCCGCCTTTTGTCAGCCGCGCCGGCCGTGTCGCCCTGCATCTGCACCTCCACTATCGTGCTCTATCGAAGGCGCAGCAACGTCACAATTACCGAAGAAAACGAATCTTTTGCTATCGCGTTTTGGTCGTTTCTCATCTGCAGTTAGTAATACAAATAAGTCAGACGAATACCGCTATTGATTTGACAATAACCCCATTCAAAAAAGCATAGCAAAAGCCAGAGTAACTTATATGTATACACTGTGAATCGTCTGAAATTGCACCGCAACTGTTGCCTAAATGGTAGGTGTTATTGATGTAAGGAGTTCGTATTGTTAGTCAGTACAAATAATACTTACCAACCATGTTTTTGTGAGAATGGGCACTTTTTAAATGGACAATACCAATTGACACTAACAAACTTAAAGTAGGGTAAATTAGAATGTCAGTGGTGTTTGTTGCAGTTCCCACACTGACACTTGTACAATACCTATAACATCACACATTTACAAAAAAAAAAAGGTGCATACATTAGGTATGTGGATTTGAGCAGTAACGAGACAATTAAAATCACAAGTTGTGTTCAAAATGACCAAAGGTAACGCAACATACGCATCCAGTCTGTTATGGAATGACTGCTGCACTCAAGTTAAAATTTCAACAGAAACGTCCGAGAATGCTGGCATGCTGCAGCAATACATCGTTGCACACAATTGGGTGAAGTTGGTATGTGATGTGGACACCAGTCTTTGGCGTCTTTACAAAAATCTTCAAGATGAATGTGATAAAAGAGAACCATAAAATATTAAATTTGAATTAGATCAAATCAACATCAGTTTAGTCAAACCACTACCTTAAAAACCAAGATCAATCTATCGTCCTTCGTCCATCTCACCATGACCCCTTCCTCCCCCTCTCCCTCTCACTCACCCCTTCTCTCCCTGCCCCTCCCCCAACTCTCTCCCTCTCAAACTCTTCCCCTCCCCTCCCCCTCCCCCCCTCACCCCCTCACCCTCTCTCTCCCTCTTCCTCCCCTCCCTCCCAACCATACCCTTTTTCCTCTCACTCTCCCTCTCCCTCGCTCGTCCCTCTCCCTCACCCCTTCTCAGCCTCCCCAAACTCTCTCCCTCTCCCTTTTGATCCCCCTCTCCCTTTCCCACTGTGCCCCCCATCCCTCCCCCTCTCCATCCCTCTATCTATCCACCTCTTCCTCTGCCTCTCCCTATCCCAAACCCTCTCCCTCACCCTTCCTCTCTCACTCAATCTTCCTCCCCCCTCCCTCCCACCCCTCCCCTTCTCCTTCTCCCTCTCCCTCTCCCTCTCCCTCTCCCTCTCCCTGTCCCTCTCCCTCCCTCTACCCCTCACATTCCCACTCTCCCACTCTTTCACTCAGAGAGAGAGAGAGAGAGAGAGAGAGAGAGAGATTAAAGTCAATCCATTTGTCAGTTTTAAGGCAGTCAGTGAAAGGAAAAAGACGGTTGAAACTGTACAGAAGAACTGAAAAGTTACACAGGGTTGCACGAGTACACAAGAGAAAGAGAAGGAATCCGCTAACTAACAGACTCATATTATCTTCGAAAGCATTTTGGAACATATACTGTGTTCGAACGTTATGAACCATCTCGAAGAAAATACACAGGATGTATGCGCAAAATATCATTCTTGTGAAACCAGATAGCTGTTTATTGACACGAAGTAACGAGTGCAATCGATACCTGTTTCTGAAACTGATTCTGTGTTTCTATGTTTCCAGAAAGCTTCTGACATCATTCCACACAAGCGACTTCTAAACAAATTGGGCGTCTCAACTGTGCAACTGGATTCGTGATTTTCTGGCAGGAAGTTTACGGTTCGTAGTAACTGACGGAATACCATCGATTAAAACTAAAGTGACGTCTGGCGTTCCCCAGGGGATGTGTTCCAGACCCCTGCTTTTCCTAATCTGTATAGGCAATCTGAGCAATCCTCTTAGATCGTTAACAGATCATGCTATCGTTTACCGTCTGGTAATGTCAACAGAAAATCAAAATAAATTCCAAAGTGTTTTAAACAAAAGACCTAAGTGGTGGGAAAAGTCGCAAATCACTAAAAACAAAAAAATTTTTTAGGTAATCGGCATGAGTAATAAAGTGAATCTATTATTTTCGGTTACACGATAAATTACACAGACCTAAAGGCTACGGATTCAACTAAATACCTTGCATTACAGTTACAAGCAACTTAAATTCAACGATCTCATAGAACATGTGGCGAAGGCGAAACCAAGAATGTGTTTCATTGGCAGAATACTTAGAAAATGCCAAAGAGTCTGCGTACACTACGACTGTCCGTCCAATGCTGGAAGACTGCTGCACAGTATGGAACCCTCAGCGGGTGGAAATGACAGAGGAGGTCGAAAAAGTTCGGAGAGTGGCAGCTCGTTTTGTGTTATCACAAAATAATTGAGAGAGTAACCGCGATATGATACCCGAGTTGTGGTGGCAAAACAAAACAAAGGCGGTTTTCGCTGTGCCGAGATATTTTGAAATTTCAGTCAGCAGTTTCATAACGCCCTTACCTGGAGACAAATGATAATCGTAAGAAAACAAGAGAAATTAGAGCTCGCACGGAAATACTTTTGAGCGGCCCTATTCCCGCGCATTGTTTGATATTGCAACTGCAGAGAAATAGTCTTAAACTGGTTCGATGAACTCTCTGCGAAGCACTTAAGTGTCAATTACAGGGCTGTCATGTAGTTGTACATTTAAAACAGTACAACAGAAATCGTTTCTGGCAGGTCACTGGACCAATGAAGGATGAGCCAGCCACTCTGGAGCAGAAAAAAAATCCCAACCTAAGAGTTTAAGATAGCGTCTGGACATTTCAAACAATTTTTAAAAAAAGTCTTACACTCGTCACATAATCACTGAAATTACTGTTTCCCTCCCCCGCCCCCTACTTGCCTCGTCAGAATATAATACGCTCTCCATTAAGGTATGAGATACTGAAATGTGCACGCCACATTCATCACAGACGGGTGGATCCTCTCACCAGAGCAGAAAGCCACGCGTATCCGGGCTGTGTCTCACTCGGAGGCGAGAGAGTGGGACTTGATCCCTCCAGGGCGACGAAGGACGACGCCAGAGAGTACACTACGGTGGCAAAGTATGGCCGAATAGCTTTCTCGCACTTTCGTACGAACTACACCAACCTGCTGCTACGATCCTAGTAGCACGCCTCTCGGTTCTTTGGATGTCTTGCTTGCCGGAAAAGTACTGTAAACGCCTGAGTAGTATCGTAGAATCGGTATCCAACAATTGGTCGTACAAGCATGTCGCATGCTATATCCATGTAAGCTAAATCCAGTGCGCTTTCCTAGAGCCTTACAACGAAATTCCACGCGCCTTCCCAAACAGTCAAGTCCCATGATCCTCCCATTCCATTTCGCTTCTTAATACTCCTCCTAATATTTTTGCAATGTTCTGTATTCGAAATGTTTACCACTAATCTTATAAACATGTTCTACACGATTCTGTTCTTCTTTTATATGCATAATACCACGTTTAGCCGAAAGCTGCCATTCATTAAAATGACTGCATATTGTCTCCAACTCTTTCTGCTGTTCCTTTCACTCAGATAATGACGATAGTTTTCTGTACACAACAACATCATCATCACCGAACGATGGTACAGTGCTGCAGTCGCATATATGCGAAGATTCAGCGTATGATCGCACCTCTGTTAATGGTCGCCGATGTGGAACAGTGTCGAACGAGTTACGGAAATATACGAGGACAGAATCTGCTTCTTTGCCTGCATCGGTCGTTTCCGGGATGCATTTCTGAGAATACAAAAATGGTTCAAATGGCTCTGAGCACTATGCGACGTAACTTCTGAGGTCATCAGTCGCCTCGAACTTAGAACTAATTAAACCTAACTAACCTAAGGACGTCACACACATCCATTCCGGAGGCAGGATTCGAACCTGCGACCGTAGGTCGCTCGGCTCCAGACTGCAGCGCCTAGAACCGCACGGCCACTCCGGTCGGCTTCTGAGAATACAGCAAGCTGTATATCACAACGGAGATCTTTAAAAAGCATGTTGATTCTTTGAGAGGAACGCAACAATGTTCGAACTTACAATATATTCTAGGATACTGGAACGCACAGACATCAGCGATATTGGTCTACTATTCTGAGCATCCGATCTATTACCCTTTTTATAAAGAGGGACAACCTATACTCTTTTCCAGTCAAGTTTGACAATCCGATGTTAAAGAGATTCTCGATAAATTTATCGCTACCGTTAGCGCCTTTTTCCCGGAAGTTCGGCAGTGTCGGCGTTGTTACAATCGGATTTGGCGTGGTTAATTTGAAGGGGTGGCCGGATGTCCTGCCTGCCACCACCCAGTAGCCCACAGGACGGAATCGATGTACCCCAAGTGTCTGCATCTAGTGTAAATCATGAAATAGTGCGAACGTGTTTCAAATCTCTGCGTGTCGTATAACTGAGGCGGAACGTGGGGACCAGCCCAGTATACACCTAGGGGTGTGTGGAAAACCACCTAAAAACCACATCCAGGTTGGCTGGCCGGCACACCGGCCTCCTTCGTTAAGCCGTCGGGCGAATTTGATCCGGGGCCGCCACGCCTACCCGAGTCCAGGAAGTAGCGCATTAGTGCTCTCGGCTAACCTGGTGTTTAAGATGGTTCAAATGGCTCTGAGCACTATGGGACTTAACATCTGAGGGCATCAGTCCCCTAGAACTTAGAACTACTTACACCTAACTATCCTAAGAACATCACACACATCCGTGCCCGAGGCAGGATTCGAACCTGCGACAGTAGCCGTCGCGCGGTTCCAGACTGAAGCGCCTAGAACCACTCGACTGCACCGGCCGGTGCGGGTGAAGAGATTCTCGATAAATATGAACTAGAAAACGAGTAAATTCCGTTTCTTCTTCTACGTAGAATCTAACTGAAGTTCCATCAGAGCCTGGTACCTAGATTACTTTAAGTAGTGGTTGAAGCAAAGTGCTAGCACTGCAAAGTGCAAGACAGGGAGACAGTCTACTTTTACAAAGTACATCGGAGAAGTAATGAAGGAAATAAAGTAAAAGCTGAAAAGTGCGATTAAAATTCAGGGTGACTTTCACGACTCTAGTTCTGTTGAAGAATTTGATACAATGTGCACACTCTCCAATTCAATTGGACGACACGGTTCTCTTGCAAAGGGAAAACAAAGTTTTAGACTGGATTTGCTAGAGAAACTCCAAATCTTTTAAGCACATTTTCGTTGTACAGACTTTGTTCCTAATGGTGATTTACTGCTTAAAAACAGAAACTTTTACGATGGCTTTCGGCCTGTTCTCAAATTAACATAGCGGCTATATCAGGTTTCCTCAAAGGCGAAATCTGTCACCATCTCACTTCAATTTGTGTCTTTTTTCTGTTCGATATTTGCTTGGGTTCATATGCTTTTCTATAATTTTCCTTATGTTGCTGTTTCCGTAAAATTATTTTAATGCAATGGTATGAACGTATCAGGTGTGTTTTGTGAATGGCACCGATTCTTATGTGAGCGCCTCATGAGCATACGTTTCGTGATGGATTGTCACTTTTGTCTTGTTAGTTGTCCGTCTGTGTGTATTATGAACGTCTGCCTTAGAGCCGGCCGCGGTGGCCGAGCGGTTCTAGGAGCTTCAGCCCGGAAGCGCGCGACTGCTACGGTCGCAGGTTCGAATCCTGCCTCGAGCGTGGATGTGTGTAATGTCCTTAGGTTAGTTAGGTGTAAGTAGTTCTAAGTTCTAGGGGACTGATGACCTCCGATCGTAAGTCCCATCACATTGCTCAGAGCCATTTGAACCATTTTCTGCCTTAGAGTTTACGTGCCGACTTTACTGTTGTTTAGGCCCTATGGTTATACTACATTTGTATGGATCGTTGTACTGTTGACTAAGCCTTGGTTTCCGTTTTTACACAGTGTGTAATAAGGAAGTTCATTTTGCATGTAATTTTCTTACGTTTCATTTGCTGCGCACGTAACTTCCATATACTGGTTGTAATATGTCCTGTTTTTACGTGTTATTACTTTTTATGAAGAAGACATGTATATATGCGTCGAAACCTAGATAAGGGTTTGAATAAACTTTTGGCGTGCTGCTTGTAGCCTATATGATTCCCACTGTAGACATAAGTAGCACTGTACCGGAAGAAGAGTGGAGAAAAATACTAGGTGAGAGTGGGAACACGTGGGGCAAGTGCCGGACCACTGATGCAAGGTCAGTTGTGTTCAAGCACCCCGTAATGAGAGAGAACTTGAGTGATACTGTGAATCACCGGTGGCCTCACCTCGGGCAGTGGTATGCGAGATAGTGACCGAACACCAAGAGGTGTCTTCGAGGACGTCTAATTAGTGAAAGGGACGGCCGGCCGCGGTGGTCTAGCGGTTCTGGGCGCTCAGTCCGGGGCCGCGCGACTGCTACGGTCGCAGGTTCGAATCCTGCCTCGGGCATGGATGTGTGTGATGTCCTTAGGTTAGTTAGGTTTAAGTAGTTCTAAGTTCTAGGGGACTGATGACCATAGATGTTAAGTCCCATAGTGCTCAGAGCCATTTTTTGAAAGGGACAACACATACGCAATGTGAGGTACTGGCAATCAGAAACGAAGACAACATTGACCTGTTTAGTGATGACTCAGAGATGCCTGAGATGGTAAGAATACGGTGTCCGCTCACTGGAGTAATAGCGGAAGGAATTAAGAATAGAAAATGCCGCGGTTGCGACCTGGAAATGATGGAACACTCAATGCATTTTCACTGAAAACTGGTGGATAGTGTCTGAAAAATTAGCTGAGATGCCATTAAGGGGATCTCACTAACTCACGCGTTTGGAGCGAAAAAGAAACCTGTGGAAAAGTAGGTCTCGATGTCGCTAAACGACAGAAGAACATACTTTCAAGTGAATGCAGTTGTCGGCGAGGCTTTAATCAATGTTGCAATCAACAGTTATGTTGAGGCGAGCCCCTTTCATGGACTGAACCACGAAATAATGTTTATTTTATTTTATTCCATGTATTTTTTAAGATTCGTTCGCACTAAAGGAAAAGTCATGATAGGCGCATTAACTGTGTAACATATACGGAGGGAAAAGAAATTTTATTGGATGTCTGCGGAAGACAAAAAGCTATTTATGATAGCGAACAGTGCTTCCAGACGAGACAGTTAAAATTCCGTGGGACGCGATGATCGTTCTAAGCGCTTGTCCAAGGAAGAGAAATCTGACAGACTCGTTGCGACTGCTCGTGGGTTAGAGAGACTAGCATACGCACTTATAGGGTATTGAGGGCCTCGAGAACACCAATACGTGTTCGGCCATGTACTTACACTATCTCACACACCTCTGCCCGAGGCGAGGTCATGGTGGTTCACACGTACCACTCAAGTCCTCTCTCATACCACACGCTGTCTATGCGAAAATGGAAGCTACGCACCGAGAAGAACAACCAAGAATGCGGGGAGAGGCTACAATCGTCCTACGAGCTGAAGAAACCAAGCATAAGGTTGCCAACAGAATAGCAAAGGCCGCAAGTGAAACTCCCATGGTGACAGACGCTCATGTGGAGTGGAGAACGAGACAGAGACCGCAATGTGTCAGAGAGACGCTTGGAGGTGCGTCACTGATTTATATGATACACCCACCCACCAGTAGTCAAAGTCAGTGTTGTCACATCCATTGTAGAAATAGCTTCCTACGTTAAACGGTTCTGCAGAAGCGCTTCCATGCGTCTTAGCGGTGTGACAGGTTGCGGATACCTCGCTCGGACGCGAGTGAGTAATTACAAGGGATACAAATTCTAATGGCTCCAAGCACTATGGGACTTAATATCTGAGGTCATCAGTACCCTAGACTTAGAAGTACTTAAACCTAACTAACCCAAGGACTTCACACACATTCATGCCCGAGGCAGGATTCGTACCTGCGACCGTAGCAGCAGCGTGCTTCCGGACTGAAGCGGATAGAACCGCTCAGCCACAGCCGCAGGCCAAGTGACACGAACACCCATTATTCTGTAATAGTTATTAGTATGTAAATATTGTGATAAGATAGTAGTTCGTGTTGATGAGGGCTGTAGCTTATTTGTATGTGTTGTGTAAAGATGGAATATCGAGCACGTGAGTGACTGTTGACTGCGCTGAAGACCACGCCACGCGAGGCTGGGAAAAAGACTTCCCATTGTACTGATTACAACGCTGCCCGCGCCATATTTATTTATTCGATGTTTTGTGTTGTTTATGTATAATTTTAATACGATGTGCCCATATTATACAGTGTACAGTCGAGTGATGTGTAGATTTGATAGTAGTATGGATTGTGGGAGCCATACACGCACGTCAGTATCATTAGCTTCATGCTGCAGTTCACGAGGATGCGCCAGGAGCACCACGTTGTTGGACGAGAGGCCATTCTAGTGTAAAGTTGTGCAGGAAAAGCACATTGAAACATCTGCAGATTAGTTTGCTTGTTAGAATTTAAGGGTTGGTTACCACACCCTAAGCCATTGGTTCCCAAACTGGGGGGGGGGGGGTGATGATGTTGCTATGGGGGCGCGGGTGGAGTTAGCGGTTGTTGTTGTTGTTGTGGTCTTCAGTCCTGAGACTGGTTTGATGCAGCTCTCCATGCTACTCTATCCTGTGCAAGCTTCTTCATCTCCCAGTACCTGCTGCAACCTACATCCTTCTGAATCTGCTTAGTGTATTGATCTCTTGGTCTCCCTCTACGATTTTTACCCTCCACGCTGCCCTCCAATGCTAAATTTGTGATCCCTTGATGCCTCAAAACATGTCCTACCAACCGATCCCTTCTTCTAGTCAAGTTGTGCCACAAACTTCTCTTCTCCTCAAGTCTATTCAATACCTCCTCATTAGTTACGTGATCTACCCACCTTATCTTCAGCATTCTTCTGAAGCACCACATTTCGAAAGCTTCTATTCTCTTCTTGTCCAAACTGGTTATCGTCCATGTTTCACTTCCATATATGGCTACACTCCATACAAATACTTTCAGAAACGACTTCCTGACACTTAAATCTATACTCGATGTTAACAAATTTCTCTTCTTCAGAAACGATTTCCTTGCCATTGCCAGTCTACATTTTATATCCTCTCTACTTCGACCATCATCAGTTATTTTACTCCCTAAATAGCAAAACTCCTTTACTACTTTAAGTGTCTCATTTCCTAATCTAATCCCCTCTGCATCACCCGATTTAATTTGACTAAATTCCATTATCCTAGTTTTGCTTTTGTTGATGTTCATCTTATATCCTCCTTTCAAGACACTGTCCATTCCGTTCAACTGCTCTTCCAAGTCCTTTGCTGTCTCTGACAGAATTACAATGTCATCGGCGAACCTCAAAGTTTTTACTTCTTCTCCATGAATTTTGATACCTACTCCGAATTTTTCTTTTGTTTCCTTTACTGCTTGCTCAATACACAGATTGAATAACATCGGGGAGAGGCTACAACCCTGTCTCACTCCTTTCCCAACCACTGCTTCCCTTTCATGCCCCTCGACTCTTATAACTGCCATCTGGTTTCTGCACAAATTGTAAATAGCCTTTCGCTCCCTGTATTTTACCCCTGCCACCTTCAGAATTTGAAAGAGAGTATTCCAGTTAACGTTGTCAAAAGCTTTCTCTAAGTCTACAAATGCTAGAAACGCAGTTAGCGCTATAAACCTAATATTTCTTTTTAATATAAATATTTTAATAAAAATGAATGTGCAGGTATTAATGATAGATTATGGTGCTAAATGCAATTATTTGGCGTCCCACTTCCCGCAATCCTATCTCACTAACCTATCCTAGAACATACAGCTTTTGAAGATCACGTTTAGAATGTCACACACAGAAACTCTCAAAATTACGAAGGCGATATGCGTTAATTCTAATATATCAGATTCGTAAACAACTTACTTCTGACAATTGGAAAACAGAAAAGTCAGGTATTAACTATTCCGTACATTTGTACACATGAACTGAACGTAATCATGCTATAACTTTTAGCCGTAGTAGGCTATGTCCATCAGTGTAATTATCACTTATACTGCGTAACTGCAGAAATGCCGTTTTATTATCCTGTCAACCCGCGGTTCCCCAAGTGATGCGATTACAGTGACTTTAATATACTGTATACGCTTCAAATGAACTGGCGGGATCCTAATTTGGACGCCAAGGTTATGCCCTTTGTCACCAGAAAAATGTGCACGACGTGAATGCGAAACTAGTACAAGCGTTCGTTCTGAACAGAGTACTTCACACTGTATTGTAGTGACTGCTAACGTAGCCCAGTTAGGTAGACAATGAAGTCCATTAGTGAGGCCTTTTTTTTTTTTTTTTTTTTTTTTTTTTTTTTTTTTTTTTTTTTTTTTTTTTTTTTTTTTACTACAGCTCTTTCATTCGGATTACTTATCTGACAAAACAATTATTTTTCTTCTGCCTTTTTGAAATTTGGCATAATTTCGTTCGAAATTAGTGTACGTTCTTTGCAGCGACAATGTCGTCTTTTGGCACGAGTACAGAGATAACTGCTGGCAGTGTGCTCAGTTTCCAGCGATGTATGAGGTGTATCCACGACCTTACTTAATTACTGTGAAATTTGACAACCAGTTCATTGATGTTATCTCAAAACTTATAACGTTTCATTTATAAGTAACCATAGATAGGGGGCACGAAAACGATTTTTGCATAAAACCCCAGGCTGCACTGCTCAGAACAGCACCGCAGAACAGGTAGCAAATTCTTAGGCTGCCTGTGGGCTGTTTCCGCCCTAATCCGGGAAAAGCCCGTTTCTGACCAGCAAGAGCCTAGCTCGGCCTCCAGGTCGCAGGCAGACAGTGCACTGACTACCTGCGCTGCGGCTGGGCTTCCCCATTCTTCGCCCCACTCCTCACAGGCAGTCATCTGAGGTGCCGACAGACGACAGTAGCTTTCCTTTATTTCAGTTGGCTGCTTGCAGTTGTTGACACATCTGAAGTATTGGATTTTGCTGAAATCGCGTTGAATCTTTCACAGTTTTGCCTCAGTAAAATCAGTGTTAGTACGAAATTATACTGTTAACTTCTTGTGTTCTTTTTACTTCACCATGAGTGTCATGAAAAAACGTAAATATAATGTTGATTATATCAAATACGGTTTTGCTTCTATACAAAAAAATGGTGTTGACCAGCTGCAAAGTGTTATTTGCTATGACGTATTGAGCAATGATTTCATGAGCCCACTTCGTCTGGAACGCCATTTGTGGGCAAAGCATGGTGCATTGAAAGGAAAGCTGAAGGAATTTTTTGCTGCAAAATGTGATAATTTGAAACGAATGAAGTTGGACACTGCTAGATCCTTCGCTCAGACATCAGAAAAGGTACTGGAAGCCTCGTATTAGTTATTGCTACTTATCAAGGACTAAGAAAAGTCATATTATCGGAGAGACACTAGTCAAATCCTGTTTGTTGAAAGCTGCTGATACTGTTCTTGGGCCAGAAAGTAAACAAAAACTTTCACAAATACCGCTTTCTGACAATACTGTCAACTTCAAAAGCAATTCATATAATGGCAGCCGTCTCTGATTCTTTTGAAAAAATGAGTTATCATGGCAGAAACTGATAGGCGTATGCACAGACGGCGCCCCATCAATGCTTGGATGTCGCTCAGGATTCGTGCAGATGGTCAGAGAAAAAAAACCCTAGTGTTACTGCTATCCGCTGTGTAATACACCGTCAAGCATTGACAGCTAAGACACTTCCAAAGGAACTAAATGATGTCTTGAAACTGAGCTTCAAAATCATGAATCATATTAAAAAAGAGTGCATTAAATTCCAAGTTATTTACGGCTCTTTGTGAAGACTTGAGAGCAGAGTATAAAACACTTATTTCATACAGAAGTACACTGGCTCTCAAAAGGAAATTTGCTAGGATGATTATTTGAACTTCGTGACAAAGTGATGCAGTTTTTGGAAAATAACAAACAAACTGAATTGTGTATGGAATTTAAAAAGCCCGGTGTTCATGTTGCATTGGCTTATCTGTCAGATATTTTCGGATCTTTAAACACACTGAATTTGAAATAGCAAGGTGGAGGGTCAAACATAATTTTCATCGGGATGCCATCAAAGCGTTTACTGATAAGTTGCAACTATGGAAACGTAAAATTTTAGCCTGCAATTATTCCTGTTTTCCCAGATTGTTCGGAATCCTGGAAGAAGCCCGATTTCAAAACGATTTTAAGGATACTGATACTAGGAGTAAAATATCGAACCATTTGCGGCACCTCATTGATGAATTCGAACGATACTTCCCCAACAGTCGTGATGATAAAATTTATTATAGGTTAGCGACGGATCCATTTCACGTTGACGTGGATGTGTTGCCAGACAGACTACAAGAGGAAGTCTTAGAAATTAAAAATGATTTTGCAGCGAAGTATGACTTTGAGAAGGTGGATAAGCCTTTATTTTGGGTGAAATATTTCACAGCGTATCCCAGCACAGCAGAACAAGCACTGAAACAGTATTTACCGTTTTTAAGCACTTATTTGTGCGAAAGAGCATTTTCAGAGGTAGTGGCGATAAAAAATAAGCTTAGGAGCGAACTAAGTATTGCCAATGATTTATGTTGCGCAGTTTCTACTATTCAGCTAAGAATTCAAAATCTTGTAAAAAATATGGAAGCTCATCCTTCATATTGATTTATTTGTTTGTTTCTTGTCATATGTGTGTGGAAATAATATTTTTATAATAAATACGTTACATTATAAGAGAACTTGTTATTTTCCTCCAAACAATCCTTACATGTAGGTAATACTGTAAAATAACAAAAAACTATTTCGAAGAAACAATATAAAATAAACATAGTGAATCTGATTTAAATATAAATACTGCGTGTGATCCTTATGGATTCTGATGTTACATGTGGTATGTTATTTCAAATAATAATAGTATTTCTTCTGGGTGAAGACACAGCGAAATTTTATCCTAGATATGGCAAGCGAAGAGTAGTCCTAAAATCGTATACTGGTGAAGAAATGGTGTACAGCAAGGGAATGTAATCAAGGTAAGGAAGTTGTTTTATTCCTATTCTTTAAAGTTCTGTGTAGTCTGCAAAATTATTTCGTAAAACTTATTTTTTATTTCTTTCTGGTTCTGGGAACTGGGCCTTTGTCGCTGTTCGGTAACTGTCGTCGTTGACATAAATGCCAACCTACGTGCAATGACAATGGGGAGCGCTATAGGCGTAAAAATCAGTGATGCTCGTTAACACCGCGACTGAGTGACTATTTCTGATAATGAGTGAAAGTAATAAGCTACACTCAACTTAAAATAATGGCCCGCATCCACTAATCTGCAAAGGTCGCAACCGTTTTTCCTTGTTTACCAAGGACTTTCTTTCCTTTAGGAGTGGCTTACAATCACTAGACTAGACTGATGACGTAATAACTGCGACTGGATACATTAACAGCCCACCATGTTACATGACGCCACCATCACAAATTTTTCAACAGTTTCTTGATAGTTAATAAAAATCTCTATACTTTTTTTTTTGGGGGGGGGGGGGCGGAAGTTTTTTTTTCGGCAGAAGGGGGGCGTGACAAACAAAAGTTTGGGAACCTCTGCCCTAAGCAAACAGAGGTCGGTATATGCATCGGTTATTTTGGGATTGAAAGGGTCCTTTCTTAGCCGCTTTCACGTAACTGTTATCTGGAACGCTTATTTTACATTCACTTAGTCTACTCTTTTGACGTTTGTTTTATGTAACGCGTAACTGAGAGAAGGACTGCGTACCGAACCGTCGATTATTGATTCTATTTTTCTGTATTTCACATCAGTAATCTGTCTTATCGTTTCTCTAATAGTCCCCACTTGCGTAAGTTCTGTAATTTGTAAGCGAGTGAGTAATAGGAGCTGCACTTGTAACTGGTGAATCAGGGTAGCTTTGTCTAATTCTTTCTTAGCAGAGGCTGGATAAATTTCCGTTGGTGGCTAGGGACAACAAAGGTCCTCCTTGCGACTGACCAATTAAAATCCAAAGAAGGAAGCTATGAATATTTCCATTTCTTTCTGTTTAATCTGTGTCCGTAAACTTCAGTGGCAACAAGGCATCGACGGTTTTGGAAGTTTGCTAGCTCTCACGCTACTGAGTGGCTGGTGAAAATGGTTCAAATGGCTCTGAGCACTATGGGACTCAACTGCTGTGGTCATCAGTCCCCTAGAACTTAGAACTAATTAAACCTAACCAACCTAAGGACATCACACACATCCATGCCCGAGGCAGGATTCGAACCTGCGACCATAGCAGTCGCACGGTTCCGGACTGCGCGCCTAGAACCGCGAGACCACCGCGGCCGGCTGAGTGGCTGGTGACTCCTGAGCGTTTTACCGATTGGCGATCATACGGTGGCTGACGTAGACTTCTAAAATGTTGGGAGACTTTCGCTCAGTCTGTGTCGACGTCTGGAGCAACAAGTGGTTTGCGTGGCTCTGAGCACTATGGGACTTAACATCTGAGGTCATCAGTCCCGTAGTACTTAGAACTACTTAAACCTAACTAACCTAAGGACATCACACACACCCATGCCGAAGCAGGAGTCGAACCTGCGACCATAGCGGTCGCGCGGTTCCAGACTGTAGCACCTAGAACCGCTTGACCACAATGGCCGGCACCAAGAAGTGGTATTACGAACTCATCTAGTATATATTTTCAGTAAGGATCCATTAAATAATATGAACTCCAATTTAGATGATCATTGCGCTATTTAAGTTTAGCCACTAGGCGAATAAATCCTCCTTGGTGACGTGTGAAGCCACGGTTTTTACAAGATCTGTTGCTTTTCTGTTTGCAAAGTATGAGTGTGATCTCATGGATCAAATTCTCATCGTAACAACTAACCAGGGCTTTCTTAGTTGGGCGGAACGAACAACTGGATCGATATCGAAATTTGCGCGTGATCATTTCTACCCATTTTCTATGGTTTTGATGCATCGAAGTTAAGCTGAAGGGTCTCGCATAATAGTATCATGCCTTTGGAATTTGTCACAGTTATCTGAATTTTGTTCAGCATGGTTAAATTAGCTCATATCCTCCTTTCATTCACGTGAAATGATATTGCTTATAGGTGTACGAAGCCTCGTTACCTTCCTCCTGTAGCTTCCTGCTGGTTCATGTAAATGCTTCGATGTTACAAATGTTAGAGCTTATTGCCTTCCGAAGTGCATTTACGAATAATCTCTTTTAGATAAAGATCCCTAGCTGATGATGATATTTATTGTGAAAACTACCCAACTTTAAGGATCCATATCAGTAAGATAGTTCTGTATTTGGAGGTTTATAAAGGATAGTTCACGAAAAAATAAAAATTTATTTAACATAATTCAGTTTTCGTTTTCCCACCATGTGAACACCACCTTATATTAGCTGTTAGATCAACGACAATAGCATTCCTTTCTTGGGAAATGATTACTGTAGGCTTGATGTAATCCATTTCTTAGGCAGCCGTGTTGAAATACATATTTCCGTTGCGCGCTAAGTACAATTTAGTGTGCCATATTCTTTTAACGATATCACACTACAGTTAACTCATTGGAATAAGGACACAGTGAGGCTTTCCCTACTGTTAACATTTCAGAAAAGAATTGTGAGACGGCGGCCTTTTTGAGGTATTCTCCATACATTTTATCCTATTGAATATTTAATTTGTATGTAAGAGCGTCTTGATTCACGCAATAACTTCTCTCTTGTTTTGCATGCTGATTGTACGAGTGGTTAGGACGTTGCTTGTTGCAATGTAAATAACTCATCCTTTGTACCTAAGCTAACATTTCAGTCTTGTTGTACCTATTGCCTTTGATGTATCTGGTCTGGCTCACGGGATCTCCTTTTTGCTGGCGGAGGTAGCAGGTGGAACATTTCACACTCTCTTTAGGAGTTGCCTTTCATTAGCCTCCATTTCACGTTAGATGACCCTATGGACGACTAGTAAGCCTTTCAGGGATTATCCCGCAGATACCACGAATAATGGGCAATGGAACGATCGAATGTCGTCCTCTACAGCAGAACGGGAAACCAGTGGTGCAATCGAGAACTCCGCTTCCTAGCATACTTCTGAGTGGGGCCCTCGGCTGGTTACATATGGTAATCCCACTGTAATTTGGTCTCGACCGTGTTCGGAAAGTGAGGTACCAACTGCCTCATTCTGCTTTCCTCAGCACCTTTCAAATTTTTCTCAAAAATTTTGGCATACAAACACAATGACGCTTTATTATGCTGAGAGAGAAGGACACAGTGAGAGAGGCAAAGGGGCGGAAAAGTAATATTATTGGAAGATAGTAGAAAGTAGCTGTGCCATAATAAGAATGAAGGAGACAGTTGCAGAGTGAGAGAAAAAGGGGACACAGTGGTAGTGGAATATAGTTGACAGTGACAGAACGCTGCTAGGAAAAGAGTGAAGGAGACAGTGCCAGGGTAGTGGAGGAAATAGAGCCGGCCGCGGTGGCCGAGTGGTTCTAGGCGCTTCAGTCCGGAACCGCACGACTGCTGCAGTCGCAGGTTCGAATCCTGCCTCGGGCATGGATGTGTGTGATGTCCTTAGGTTAGTTAGGTTAAAGTAGTTCTAAGTCTAGGGGACTGATGACCTTAGATATTAAGCCCCATAGTGCTCAGAGCCATTCGAACCATTTGAGGAAATAGTGGACGTAGAAAGTGGAAGAGGGAGGAAGTCAGTGAAAATGAAAGACAGGTTATATGACAGTGGCAAGGAGGCAGAGAGAGACAGTGAAAGTGAGAAGAGACAGCCGCAGTAGGAAATGAGTTATTATCAGTAAGGGAGAGCAAGAGAGAGTATTGAGAGGAGGCTCTAGTCGCTGGACAGAACGATGGGGACTATGACTATGAAACAACAGAAAATGACAGAGAAAGACACAAAGGGACAATGGCAGTGAGATGTGCTGAATGAGTGAGTGAGAAAGGGCAACTGGGAGTGGATGAGTGGATGGGTGTGAGTGATGGACTAATGGGTGTGTGTGAGTTACAGTTAGAGGAGCATGTGGGAGTTAGCGACGTATTGTATGTTAAAAGAAAGCGCGAATATGATCGCATTCATATCAATTTGGAAAAAGTTTACAGATGCTGAGGAAGGTAGAATGTGGCAACTGATTCCCCACTTTTTTTTTTTTAAATAAAGATCGACATACTCGCATTTTGTGTGCTCCGATAGGAACATTTTTCCGGTGGTTGTATATTGTCTAAATAAAACTTACGTTTACCAGATCAGACTCTGTCATTCAGAAACCATTAAAGTGAATCATTCAACTGAATTGTCGAGGGCCTCCAACTATAATCAATAGGCAAGGCCCCTGATAAGTTCAGAATCTTATCAAATAACGTTTCCAACGTGCGTGGCAGTTGGTTTTTCAAGTGGCCTATTAACTTCATGGGGGAAATTCATCATTTTACTTGATCTGGGGTTATAGCATCAGTCTAACTTGCATACCCACGGAGCACCTGATAAGCAAGTGGTCGTGTGCGCTGCTCACGTGTTCCTGTCAAAATTAATGTCCATCTTTTATGGTGACATTCGAGAGCGTTGGCACAGCTCGCACCGTTGTCACCATGACATTTAGAGATGGCAGAGGGGGCCGCCAAAGATGCGTAGTACGTCGCAGTTGGCAAACCATCTAAGACTGTTGAGATTTTATTTACCGGTTGCCGATCATTATGTGTTCTCATAATGTGTGGCATCTAACAGTTGGCTGGGGTTGACACACTCTGAGCTCAACTGAAAACGATTTCCCACTTCCCCTTCTCCTCCCCCGTTCCCAACCCATTAATATCCACTCAACTCGCGAGTGAAGTGCAATACTCCTTTAAAAGGAAGAGAGGGCTCCTTTTAAAATACGAAACCTGAGCACAAATTGGCCTAAGTTCTGCACCATAATCTTCAGAGTTATGCCAAGCAGTCAGGACAAGATATTTCCACTTGCACTGCACCGACTTTTCCAAAAGCCATACAGAAACAGCTTCAATGAGTGTTTGCTTCACTTTAATAGTGTTGAGCTTGACGGAAACGCAGAAGCGAACAGTCTGTTCACGTGCTATTGTCGTGGTTGCAGGACGACGAGCCCCGATTAGGCGATAAGTGCTGCACATCTACGAGTCGTCACACAACGTGGAAGTCGCAGCTCGCCTACCGTACAGGATGAACAGTAATAGAACCGACAAAGTGCAGGGACGGATTTGTGACTGGAAATGGAGCAAAAAAGGTCCTCCGAACGAGTGTCCGGAAATGCATTGTTGCCACGGTAGACTGCAATGACGAATAAAAGTTCGTCTGACCATGTACCGTGTGTTCCTTGTCTGTAGCAGGCTGTGTGAATAACGCAGCGTACTATAAGCAGCAGAAAGGTCCGGTATTCACGTTCGGAACAAGCCGAGATTTTGTTTATGTATGCCCAGTCGGATGGAAACGGTCGAGAGGTGGAAACCGGACCTCCAAATCAGGTTTACGCACAGTCTGCCGCCTACCTGCACGTTCGTCTGTCTGAAAGAAACTGTGATCACACAGACGCCCAAAAAGGACTTCAAATGTTGTGTCACGTGGTTGGTGTCTGTGAGTACAACCGTGAAGCTACATAAATACCGGAACATTCTGCTGCTTACAGCACACTACGTCAATCACACAATCTGCAACCCACAAGGAACACACGGCACCGGTCAGAGAAACTTCGGTTCGTCAGCGCCATCTAGCGTGGCAACGATTAATTTCCGGAAACCTGTTCATAGGAGGTTCCCTCCTCCATTTCCAGTTTGATTCCATCCCTGCGATCTTCCGGTTTTATTAATGTTCACCATGTATAAAGTAGTATATTCATCGGGTAGTGGCAGATTTGATTACGGAGTACAGCACTAATGCAGGCACAATTGTGGAGCACACTGTTCTGCGCTCATTGTTGACCATGGGACTCCGCAAAAAATGACCGGTATGTGATTACATATTGACCCAACGACTACGTAGTTACGATTGCAATGGGCATTAAGTCCTCGAGATAGGACCGTGGGTCAGTGAAAATGTGTCACTTGGACGGATTAATCCCATTTTCTGTTATACCAGATCAACAGCCGTGTCTGCAAATGCTATCATCCAGATGAATGAAACACACACGGTGGTACAGACGCAGACGAGTGAGGGCTATGCTATACTGTGAGCGACATTTACTTGTGTTTCCATGCGACCTGTGTTAGTAATAGAACACGCTCTTAACAGCTGTAAACTACCTGTATGTCTCCCAGACAGCATGGTATCTTCCATCAGGATAACTGTCCATGTCACAAGACCAGAATCGTGGTAAAGTGGTTTGAGGAGCATGATGTTGAACTCCCTACTAAACATCCCGACCCAAAGCCGTCACATCGAAGATGCTATCGGGCGCTACCGCTACATCCACAAATCACTGCATTTAATATTTATTGGAGTTCCTTGACGTATTGTGTTACGGGCAGGATGTGGCTGTGCCCAGTGGGGAAACATAGTCCTTCGGGGATTTGCTACCAAGTGAGTGAAATTAATTCACACGCAACGAGGATGATTAAGTAATTTACCCCCTACACAAGCAATTCGGACTGCTGTGTCTACTTGCAGGAGAGGTTCGGGTCTTGTAATTTTGCTGATGGGGGTTGTGTCCTGCGAGGGATAAGGGGACTCCTCCCTACAGCCGTTACTCAACAGGTCAGAAAGATTTTTTCGGCACTGAAAAACAAGTACAGAAAATTTATGAGTGATTTTAGCAATGAGTACATCATTGACCTACAAGAACCATTTTGAGTTAGTTAAAATAGCCCACAGTGCTATGCAAAAGTTGTATTGGACTGAAATGAAACACTACAATGGAACACTCACTGACAGTGAACACTCACTATACAGCAAAGCTAGATACAGCACCCCAGGGAGCATTTTATCAAGGGTCTAACCCAAGTGGTAAAGACTCATCACGCAGAGATGATATGGGCTTACCTCTGAGACTGCTGATATGCTAACATGATGGCACATAGGCGGCGATGGAATCAGATCGAGAACGGCTACAGCAAGACTGAGCATTGAAAACTGAAAAGTGAGAGTGTAACCTCCCCACAAATATATTTAAATTAAAATGTACCATGAACCAAGTGTAACCTCCCCACACGAAAATATTAATTAAGTGATGAACCATGAACCAAGTGTAACCTCCCACGGAAATAATAATTAAATGAATTTTAATCATTGTAACCTCTGAACAAAATTGGCTCCCATTTATAATCTCTGTGCAGAAATGCATTCACATTTAATGTTCCCACAAAATTCTTTTCTCATTTAATGTTAAGTTCGAAACAGAAAAATTCCTAAACACCAAAATAATAAAAAATTCAGTAACCTGGTAAATTTTATGACGACAGCAGCGCTGCGCCACGGCCCTGTATTCTGAATTAAAAAAAAAAAAAAAAGCAAAAATTCTTACCTCAATAAAAACTGCGAATATATCTGCTCTTACATAAAAAAGTTTTGGCACAGCTCCATGCAATGCTGGTCTATGCTTTGTGAATCGCGAAAGGAGTAATTATTCATTGGATAAAATCTTTAAATTGAAATGACTGCTTTTTTAAAAAAATTACTTTATATTATAAAAATTATTATTTTGGCATTTAAAAAAAATTGTAATGACAATTCACATACATTACTAGATATGCGCAAGGCTGCTGCTTTACCTTAAACAATAGTACTCATCCTCCAGAGTCTCGACCAGAGCAGACTCCCGACACGCGCACACAACTGCCGACTACCAAAGACTCACGCAGACTACAGAAGACTAGCGACAAGCAACAACTAACTACATACTGCTCTCTGGTCAGAGACTCTCCCATGCCTTGCCCATCGCCGGCAACGCTCATGTCTTATATAACCCTCCACTGGGGGGGCAAAAATTTGGCAGCGATGGTGAGTCAATTGGACTTGCCATGAGCAACAAATTTTTCTTAATTAACTAAGTTTACAATCACAGTATATATATAAGTGCAGAACATGAAATTAAAATATAGTGAACACCCACTGGGTACAGAACATATCAAGCAATGACAAAATGTATACACAATGAATACAAAACATATTAACAAATGGCAAAAGTGCACACGCACTGTAGTACAGAACATATCAGGAAATCACAAAATGTATAGGCAATGAGTACAAATCGTATTAACAAATGATATAAAGTGCACACGCACTGTAGTTCAGAATATATCAGGAAATCACAAAATGTTTACGTAATGAATACAAATCATATTAACAAATGACATAAACTGCACACGCACAGTAGCTCAGAATATATCAGCAAATCACAAAATGTATACGGAATGAGTACAAATCATATTAACAAATGACATAAAGTGCACACGCACTGTAGTTCAGAACATATAAGGAAATCACAAAATGTATAGGCAATGAGTACAAATCATATTAACAAATGACATAAAGTGCACATGCACTGTAGTTCAGAATATATAAGGAAATCACAAAATGTATATGCAATTAATAGAAATCATATTAACAAATGACATAAAGTACACACGCACTGTGGTACATACGTAATGAATACAAATCATCTTAACAAATGACATAAAGTGCACACGCACAGTAGCTCAGACTATATCAGGAAATCACAAAATGTATACGGAATGAGTACAAATCATATTAACAAATGACATAAAGTGCACATGCACTGTAGTTCAGAATATATCAGAAAATCACAAAATGTATGGGCAATGAGTACAAATCATATTAACAAATGACATAAAGTGCACACACACTGTAGTAAATACATAATGAATACAAATCATATTAACAAATGACATAAAGTGCATACGCACTGTAGTTCAGAATAAATCAGCAAATCACAAAATGTATACGCAATGAATACAAATCATATTAACAAAATGACAAAAGTGCACACGCATTGTAATATGGAACATATCAGGAAATCACAAAAAGTATACACAATGAATACAAATCATATTAACAAATGACATAAAGTGCACATGCACTGTAGTTTTTTTTTACTAGTTTACAAGAACTAGGATAGGAAAGGGAAGGATTGCATCATGGTTGTAGCACATTAGGTTGCACGCAGCTGCAATGAAAGTCCATATCTTTCTACAGAAGCACAACAGCAAGTGAGACAATCTGAAGTTCCTTTCTCTGAAGTATTAATCAGTGTAGGCAAGACACTGAAATGTCGTATTAATATTCCATGTTATCATTTTGGTAGTACATTAGGTACACCAAACAGTGGGACCTTAATAACATCTCCTTCGCTCAAGGTGGTGGACAGCATGTCGTGTCAACACCACGTTCTTGTAAGGTACACCAACGTAGAATTAGTGCAAAAACCAAATATAGTGCTCCATGAGCATGAGGAAAGACAGGAGAATCGGATATTACAGTAATTTCTGATAATTAGGTCACAAGGTGAAGGACATAAAGTCTTATGCCAATCATCATTGATAATTACACTAGTCTAACAACTGATTTGAGTAATTTGTGGCACTCATCGCCCAGTTATTGAACATTTCAGTACCATGTATGAAGTATCACAGAATAACGTTCATAAGCCATTTTTTTTTACAGAGAATATTGGTACTCATTGACCAGTTACAAACAATCAGAAGTCATCGTTCAAAACAGGAGCTAATGAGTGTAGCATCAAGCTACTAGCATTCATATATATAGCATGAAAGTGACATAATATAAATTTAAAGTATAAGAAAAGGTGGCATTCATTGGTCAGCAAGTATTGAATATTACAAAAAATTTTTCATCATTCAAGTGACATATGACATATTTAAAATAATCATTGGCACTCATTGATCAGTTACTAAACATCAGAATTCATTATTCAAAACAGGAGCTAATGAGTGTAGCAACTAGCTACTAGTATTCATATGTATAGCATAAAAGTGACATAATACAAATTTAAAATATAAGAAACAGTGACATTCGTTGGCTAGCAAGTAATGAATATTACAAAACATTTTCCATCATTCAAGTGACATATAACATAAATAAAAATAATTATTGGCACTCATTGGCCAGTTACAAAACATCACAAGTCATCAGTCAAAACAGGAGCTAATGAGTGTGGCATCAAGCTACTGGTATTCATATATATAGCATGAAAGTGACGTAATATAAATTTAAAATATAAGAAACAGTGGCATTCATTGGTCAGCAAGTATTGAATATTACAAAAAATTTTTCATCATTCAAGTGACATATGACATATTTAAAATAATCATTGGCACTCATTGATCAGTTACTAAACATCAGAATTCATTATTCAAAACAGGAGCTAATGAGTGTAGCAACTAGCTACTAGTATTCATATGTATAGCATAAAAGTGACATAATACAAATTTAAAATATAAGAAACAGTGACATTCGTTGGCTAGCAAGTAATGAATATTACAAAACATTTTCCATCATTCAAGTGACATATGACATATTTAAAAATAATTATTGGCACTCATTGGTCAGTTACAAAACATCAGAAGTCATCAGTCAAAACAGGAGCTAATGAGTGTAGCATCAAGCTACTGGTATTCATATATATAGCATGTAAGTGATATAAAACAAATTTAAAATGTAAGAAACAGTGGCATTAATTGGTCAGCATGTATTGAATATTACAAAAAATTTTTCATCAATCAAGTGACATATGACACATTTAAAAATAATTATTGGCACTCAGTGGCCAGTTACAAATCATGGTAAGTCATCATTCAAAAGAGGTGTTAAGCAGTGTAGCATCAAGCTACTGGTATTCATATATATAGCATGAAAGTGACATAATATAAATTTAAAGTATAAGAAAAAGTGGCATTCATTGGTCAGCAAGTATTGAATATTACAAAACATTTTTCATCATTCAAGTGACATATGACATATTTAAAATGTAACACTCTGTAGCTATTACTCAAAGTCTGTGGTTGGAAAAAAGTTATTCAGTATTACTCATAACTCTTTTAAATTGGTATCATTATTTGGGACTGGTAATACATTTTTATTGTGCTAGCAATGCATTGCGTTGGGATCGATAATTAAGTGCTGGGGCATAACAATGTTAGCTTTTGACTTATTGCTGCAAATGAAGATGGGTAACGTCATTCGTCATGAGTCAGCTGTAGCAAGGTTATGAAACAAATAGAGTATATGTGATCACATTCATGAATGACACAGGTTTAATGACCAACTGCCTATAGCACATTAATTTCATGAATAATTTCTCCTGCAAAGAAAATACAAAATGGATTATTAAGCTGAAAGAAGAAACGCATATTATGCTGAAAAGTAGTGAACTTCGAATTAACAGGTATTGAAATGTGTGTTAAATATATATGTTCTCTAGCTGTCCTTTCCAAAACGAACTGCAACAAATACCTAAATAACTACATAGCAAAAATACATAAACTTCAACATTATCCTCATCTGCAAAGAAAAACTTCATTATCATTACTATCATCACCTGAAAAGAAAAAACTTCATTATCCCTATCACGATAATTCCATTATTATCATCACCTGTAAAGAAAAATTTCCATATTAGCATATTCTTCATCATTATTCATCATCATTCATTATCATCTGCAAAAAAGTCACTTCATTATTCATTATACAACTTTTCATAGTATAGAGCTCCTTATTTCTAGCATATTTCATCACTAAAACTAAGATGTGTATTTCTGTCTGACAGTCAGCATCAATCGCCTCGTATTCTGAAAGAAAAAATTAGTTAAGACTGCTATCATACGATGTGTATAGTATATTCTTGTTAATGCTTGTTAATTCTGATCAATTTACTCTTCGTGACGACGTATTGTATCTTCTTTCGTTCATTCCGAAGGTGAAATTCCCATAATTTATTTCTTTTACACGTTATTTCTTTCTGAAAATGATAAACAATGATTAATGTCTTACATTTATATCATATACCCATTAATTAATAGCTGGTTTCTAGTGATAAAATTGAGCATACAGCATATCATGACAGAAAACGTAATATGTCAAAAACATAGACAGTGTGCAGGTGCAAAAATGTACACTGAGTGTCATAATGTAGCAGCAAAAAAAAAAAAAGAAAAATGTATAATAGTCACGATGTTGAGATGTCATAAGGCAAATGTCAAAATCAACTGGTATTTGCTACATCTTAAATATTTCATAGTGCATACAAACAAAATAGGAAAAACATACATACATGAAGAATGGAAAATGTGCACAGTCTGATGTGTAACGACAAGAAAAGTGACCTGCTAACCTTACTTTGCCGAGCACTTGCCATGAAAACATACTATAATCATCAGTAAATAGTCACATAAATATAATTGCCTAAGTGGTCATAAAAAGTGTAAGTTCATCTGGAAAAATGTGCACGGTCTGATGTGTAACGACAAGAAGAGCGACCTGCTATCCTTACCTTGCTGGGCACTTGCCAAGAAAATATACGATAATCATGAATAAGTGTTCATGTGAATATAATTACATAAGTGGTCATAAAAAAATCAGGAAATGTCATTACAGTGTGATAAATCATAAAGTATGTTCATTCAATAAAGGGTTTGATGTTGGAGGTATGGTGGTTCCCTTTGGTTTCTCTGGTTCTCAGAGTTTCGACGTGTACTACATTGGGGTGAGGAGTGCTGCGAATTCGATATGGACCTGCGTATAGAAGCTCAAATTTACTACATCTCCTATTTCCTCTATTAGATAAATAATGTGTGCGTACTAATATCTTCTGTCCAATGTGAAAGTCACGGCGTGTACAAACCTGTTTTTGCGGTCTTCTCCGGCGCTCTGCGGCACGTTTGATGTTGTTCAGCGCAATGTCAATTATTTCATGATGTCGTAGTCGACGAGATGTAGGAAAGGTTACTAATTCTTTAATTTCGTTAGGTGGTTCAACATTTTTCACTATAACAGACGGAGATAGCATAGTAGATTCATTTGGTATGGAATTAATTACATCCTGGAATGAGAGTATGTGTGTGTCCCAATCAATATGTTTTTTATGGCAGTATATTCTACACAGTTTACCAATATCTTTCATTAATCGTTCACAAGGGTTCGAAGAAGCATGGTACCTGGATATATAGATCGGAGAAATGTTTCTAGCTCGGAACATACGTGTCCATATAGCAGATCGAAACTGTGGTCCATTGTCGGAAATCACTTTCAATACATGCTCTACATGAAATAGAAAATGTTTTACAAATGCTTTCTAAACAGTTTTAGCAGTAGCTTTGCGTAACGGAGTGAAGGTAACAAATTTTGAAGTGAGTTCAACAGCTACAAAGATGTAGCAAAAACCTCTATTAGTTCTGGGAATCGGACCAAAAATGTCTACAGCGGCCATGTGTCTCAATTTAACAGGCACAATGGGATGTAATGGGGGAATATGTGAAGTCGTATCTGACTTAGGTTTCTGGCAGATTTTACATGACGCTAAAAATCGTCGAATACGTTTCTCCATGTTGGTAAAATAACAGTTCTGTCTCAGTATAAGAAAACATTTTCTGGCTCCGTAATGTGCGTAACTTAAATGAGTATACCAGATTAATTTGCTAAGAAGGTCGTCACGAATGCATAATAACCAATTATTGCTGTCAGGGTGAGAGCGGCGAAACAGAATGTTATTGCGTACAGTGTAATGGTTTCTAATGGTAACGTTATTCCTATCTTGCCAAAGGTGTTTAATTTCTTTCCATACGTTGTCTTTACTCTGCTCTCGTGCTATTTCTTGTAATGACGACGAAATGAAATTCTCAAATGCAACTTGTTGAATGTACATGACGCTGAAATTTGCTTTGCAGAAGTTGGTTGCAATGTCTTGCTGATTGTTGCTGAGAGAACGGGATAGTGCGTCTGCTACAATATTTTGTGTAACGGGAATGTGAACAATTGTAAAATTAAATTCCTGTAAATAAAGTTTCTGTCTACTTAATCTGTCGTGTGTAAATTTAGAGGAAAGTAAAAACTGTATCGCCCTATGATCTGTGTAAACGGTAGTGTGTCTTCCATAAAGAAAATGTCGAAATCTCGTAAATGCACAAACAACACATAATGTTTCAAGTTCTGTAACAGAATAATTGCGTTCAGCAGGTGACAGAATGCGACTCGCAAAGGCTATGTTTTTAATTACTGTAGTGCCATCTTCTTCAATTTCCTGAAAAATGTGTACGCCTAAAGCGGTGTTAGAACTGTCGGTGGCAATGGAAAAATTTCTAGTAAGATCTGGATGCGATAAAAGTGGTGCATTCAACAAAGCATGTTTCAGGTTCATAAATTCAGAATGTGCTTGCTTATTCCAGGACCAAATAGTGTTTTTACCTGTCAATTGACATAATCTAGGGGTGTCTAAAACAGAGTAATGAATAAATTTACGAAAAAAGTTAATTAAACCTATAAAACTGCGTAGTTGTTTCTTCGTCAGAGGAACAGTAATGTCACGTAAAGCTTGAAGTTTTCCCAGGTCAGGCGCAATGCCCTCTGCTGAAATTACATGTCCAAGAAATTTTATACAAGTTTTACCAAAGTGCGATTTACTGAGATTAGCTGTGAGTCCTTGTGCACGAAACGTTCGTAACAGTTGTTCAAGAATCAGATTGTGTTCAGACCAGTTACCTTCTGCAATAAGAATGTCGTCTACGTACGTTGTGATTCTGTCTTTCATGCAAATGTGTGTCGGATGTCGTCAAAAGTAATAACATTTTCTTGAACAAGATTCTGCGTGTCGAAAGTATTGCTTGTGTTACTGGAAGATGCAACCTGTACTGTATCTAGTCAAATTCTATCTGAAGTGCTATTATTTTCTGGAGGATGCTGTGGCATTTCCACTATTTGTACTGTTCTGTTATTTCTTCCTGACGTATTGCGTTCGGAGTGATATCTACTGTCTGGTTCATTCATGATAATATGTTGTTGCGAATGATTTTGCTGTTGGTAAGACCAACTGTTATTAAACATACGCTGAGAATTGTGCTCATTACATTTACGTCTGTCATGATAGTCATTTCCATATGGTGCATTGCGATAGGAATTGAAATGGTGTGTTTTCTTTGCGTAGTTATTTCCTTGTTGCTGTGCGTTACTATTTGTTGGAGCTGATGCTATACGTGCAGGCGGCGAAACATTAAAGCTTGGTTGACCTTGTACATTACATTGTTGGTTAGGTATGCTAACCGGTTAGCTTTCATGCTGTTGCGGTGAGAAACGTCTATTGTTACCAAAATGTGGTTCCTGTTGCTGATAATTTTACATATACTGATGATTAAAATTTTTTTGTCTGGTATTAAAGTTATGCTGGTAGTTCTTGCCATTTCGGGAGCGTCTATAAAAAATTGTCACTTTCGGTAAAACTTGTCTTATCAGGTTTTCTTTACACGTTCATAATTGTAGATAGATCGATAGTTAAAGAGCTGTTTTAATAGATATAAAGGATAGTAGAAGAGAAGGCAGCAGTGCAGAAAACTGAAGATGAAATAGCACTACTACAGCTCGGGGCCCTGTGCACGCTACGGCACATATTCATCGAAGCGTAATGAATCCCCTGAGGTCATTGCGTGCTGCAAATAAATTTCAATTTCTGCGTTACAGGCAATGCCGGTGAAAATTCAGAAGCAAATTGTTGTATCCATGCTAATTCTAGTTTCTGCATTACAGGTAAAGGCGGTTAAAGTACAAAAATAAATTGTCGTATCCAGTCCAAAGCGTGGCTCTGTGTTTTGTCATTATTAAGTACTTTTAATTTTCTCACGGATAGAAAATGCTCTTAATCGACGTTATCGTCTCTGTACGTCTGAAAAGGTTCAGGATTGTATGAGAATCTACTTGTCTGTGATTGTTCGGAATCTAAGTCACGTACTCTCTGTAAATTACCTAAATTATACTGGCTGTGTGAGTGTGACAAATGTTCGGAATGTGGCGTATGCTGTGACGTGTTAGTGACTGAAACATTTTTCATTTCTGTTACTTTAATATGTTCGTCAATTTGGCTGATCTGTTGTTCAAATTTCTTATCGACTTCCGTATTCAGAGTGCGTGAAAGTTCTGGTGACTTTAAACTCAACTCATCGCGTAACTGTGTCACATTTTCAGAACATTGTTCAGTGACTGCATTAATTTCGTCTCTAAGTGATTCTGTTGTAACTGCATGTGTACTATTCAATTCTTGTGCAACAGATCTATTTTCTTCATTACTGTTCGTAGTACAAGTCTCAGTATCGTCGTGTTTTTGTTCTTTAGTATCATGACGTTGCACAGTATCGGCTAGAAACTGTTCACTAAGTTGTTTATTCTGTTCATTAAGGTTATCGTGTTTTTCGTTCGACTGTTTGAAACTTTCATTAATTAGTTCATTAAGTTGTTTGAAATGGTTATCTAGCATTTCATTCTGCTGTTTGACACTTTCACTCAGTCGTTTGATATTTTCACTCTGTTGTAGCAATACTGCCATAATTTGATCCAAGCCAATGTTACCTACTCTATTCTCTGTGCTGCGTGATGGTGTATCTGCTTTTGTCGCGTTTTGTGTAACCAGTTGGTCATTCTCTGATTCTTGAAAAGCTTCGCCACTTGGATGTGCAATGTTATTCACTACACCGGACTCAAATAAATCTGACGTATTCTGACTACACTGTTCATTTTCGTTAAAAACATTTATCTGTTCGTTACGCAAATTTTGCAAACCTGGTGTGTCAAACTGGGCAGCGTTCATTGTATCGGAACGTGCCGCGTCATCAATTGTCGTTAAATTAACAAAGAACACAATTGAATTTGTTTGTTCCTCATTAGCATTAGAATCATTACTAGTGGTCGGAACGCACTGATTGTATGTATTTGAAGAATTGTCAACGTATTTTTCATTGAGTTGTTTGCACGATTCATTAAGTTGTTTAATATGGTTGCCGTGTTTTTCATTCAACTGTTTGGAATTTTAAGGTTGTCTTGTTTTTCATTAATTTGTTTGAAATTGTTGTTTAGTTTTTCATTCCCTTGTCCGAGATTTTCATTACGTTGTTCGTACGATTCATGAATTCGTTTGAGTTTTTCATCAAGTTGTTTGTACTCATTGTCTATTTTTTATTGAGTCGTTGTAAAAATGCCATAACTTTATCCCAGCCAAAATCATCGGCTCTATTCTCTGTACTGTGTAATGGTGTATCAGCATTTGTCACGTTTTCTGTAACCATTTGGTTATTCTGTGATTCACAAAAAGGTTTGCCCATCGAATGTGCACTATTGGTCGCTAAATCGGAATCAAATAAATTTGACGTACTTTGAGTACATTGTTCATTTTCGTTAGAAAAATTTGTCTGTTCATTACGTAAATTTTGCAAACCGGGTGTGTCAAGCTGGGCAGCGTTCATTGTAACAGAACGTGCCGCGTCATCAATTGTCGTTAAATTAACAGAGGACACAATTGAATTTATTTGTTCATCATTAGGATCAAAATCATTACTAGTGGTCGGTACGCACTGATTGTCTGTAAGTGGAGGATTATCATTAAGACACTGAGTGTCGCAAATATTATCGGTCAAATTATTCGAGTCGTCTATTTCACTCATTACACATCGCGATGTACTGTTAACAGTTTTTCGCGGCATTTTTTCACAAATTAGAATTAAGCACAAATGCAACAAGGGCAATGCAGAAATGCAACAACACAATTACAAGAAAGAGCAACAAATTGCCGATGATTTGTGAAAGAAAGAGTGACAAATTAGTAAATGCGTTGCGCCAGATGCAAACTACATTTAAGTAAATAAGAGCAGATATATGACTACTTCTCAGAAGATTCACAGAGAAATACGATCCCGGCCGGATGTCGCCAAGTGAAACCTCCCAACAGAAAATATTTAAATTAAAATGTACCATGAACGAAGTGTAACCTCTCCACACGAAAATATTAATTAAATGATGAACCATGAACCAAGTGTAACCTCCCACGGAAATAATAATTAAATGAATTTTAAACATTGTAACCTCTGAACAAAATTGGCTCCCATTTGTAATCTGTGCAGAAATGCATTCACATTTAATGTTCCCACAAAATACTTTTCTCATTTAATGTTAAGTTCGAAACAGAAAAATTCCTAAACACCAAAATAATAAAAAATTCAGTAACCTGGTAAATTTTATGACGACAGCAGCGCTGCACCACGGCCCTGTATTCTGAATAAAGAAAAAGCAAAAATTCTTACCTCAATTCAAACTGCGAATATATCTGTTCTTACATAAAAAAGTTTTGGCACAGCTCCGTGCAATGCTGGCCTATGCTTTGTGATTCGTGAAAGGAATAATTATTCATTGGATAAAATCTTTAAATTAAAATGAACGCTTTTTTTAAAAAAAATTACTTTATATTATGAAAATTATTATTGTGGCATTTTTTTAAAGAAATTTGAATGACAATTCACATACATTACTAGATATGCGCAAGGCTGCTTCTTTACCTTAAACAATAATACTCATCATCCAGAGTCTCGACCAGAGCATACTCCCGACACGCGCACACAACTGCCGACTACCGAAGACTCACGCAGACTACAGAAGACTAGCGACAAGCAACAACTAACTAAATACTGCTCTCTGGTCAGAGACTCTCCCATGCCTTGCCCATCGCCGGCAACGCATACGTCTTACAAGAGAATGTGAACTTAACAACTGAATGCTGGCAGCTTTATGGCTTCGCCAGTCGAATTTTTCCGTTGAGCACGACCACCAGCAAGTGGCTCCAGACATCTACTCAAATGGGAGGGACCCGAAGAGAACCACTCCCGGTATCCCCCTGCCGAAGCCTAGGGCGAGCATCTCCTCCCATAGTTGGAAAGATCTATAATTGGCACGACGTTGCCACGTAATGCCGAAGGCAGAGGAAATGGATTGTGTTTGGTATCCTTGGCCCTGGGACTTTACAGAGACCCTTATACCTAACGATCACAATTGGAAACCTTTTCTTACTTCCCCAAGTGTTTAGAGGCAGCTTTCTTGCTCTTATATGCTGCATTAAGGTTTATTAAATTAAATGCGCTATCGATGTCGCACTTCAGGTGACGAAAAAACATGTCGGAAACAGTTTAGTTGCTCTCGAAATTTGCTATGTTCCTATTTGATAGCCCAATTGGAGATTAGTGTTACCTGGAAAAGATATTTTTAATCGTTTATTGTCACCGACTGACATCTACAATTGCCAGTACCATCTTAAATTTTGCATTTAAACTGCGTGATTGTCAAGAGAGGACGGCAGCAGCAGTCTCTCTAACCCATTATGGTGCCACATGCCAACGAAGGACTTGCAGAATCCATACTACACACAGAATCACTACCGCACTTTGCCACAAAGGTAGACCGACACGGTTTAAGTAGATGGCCATAATCTTTTCTCCCATCGGTATAAATGTCTTGCTAAAGATTAGAACTTGAAAATCAGGACCAATGGAGGCATCTATTTCACGCAGATAAGGATGAAACTTCGGATAAAAGTATTTCTTTGAGTGAATTAGGGCACTGAAGAGAAGCATTGGAGTAATAGCGATGCAAGAAACAAGACACACTGAAGAAGATACATTGGACTCAGAAGGCTTCTTAATACTGAAAGGGAAACTAAGAATTAGAGTGGGAAAGGAAAGACACGCACCTAGATGCTTTGGTACTGTATTCATAGTAGACAAGAGATACGAGGATGGCATAACTGAAATGAAGAGCGGGTCAGAAAGTATATCAACACTGACATTTCAAGCAGGGAACAAAAAGTATACAGTAATAAATGGACATGCACCTACAAATGACAATAACAGGAAAGACAAAAAAGTTGCAGGCAGTTTCTGGGAGGAGATAGATGATACGCAGAAAAACATGCCATATGGATAGACATGTAAATATGCTCGTAGAAGATTATAACGCATAGACTGGAAGAGAGAAGCAACATAAAGGAGTAGTGGCCGAGCTCCCTGCACACCAGCGGACGAACAAAAATGGAGAAAGATTAATTGAAATGTATCGAGAACACAAAAAGAGATTGATGACAACACACTTCAGGGCCAAACAGTATGAGGAAAAGACATGGGAAAACCCATACACCTGCCTTGGGGAATTCCAAATTGACCAAATATCGCTACTCTAGGTCGGATACAAGATGCTGTCAAAACTATTGCTCAAGAGAGTAGAACAGGTACAAAGTATAACTGGCGACTGCCAAGCTTGATTTAGGAAGGGAAGAGGTCGTATAGAACAGATATTTATCCTGAAGCAACTGATAGAATATAGGGCCTTTAAAAAAAAAGAGAGTAATAATCTTCTTGGACTTCACAAAGGCATATGACCCCATAGACAGACAGACTCTTGTTAGGATCCTGAAGGACAGAGGACTGGAGGGAACTACACAAGAACTCATAAAAGAAATTCTGACAGACACAAAAGCATGGGTGAGATTCAGAGGAGAACTGTCAGAAGAATTTGAAACCAAGACAGGTGTTAGACAGGGAGATGGATTGTCACCATTGTTGTTCAGTATAGAATTGGACGAAGTGATCAGGCAGTGGAGAGCAATAAACGAGGAAATGGGAATACCAAAGACCCATGTGGGGGACAAAAAGGACAACAGGGCTTAAGTGGACTGCCTAGCCTTTTCAGACGACATAGCAATAGTAAGTGAGACGGAAGAAGACGCAGAGACACAGCTGGACAACTGAAGTAAGGTAGCCGGAAAGGTGGGACTGAGGATCGCCTGTAACTAGACAAAGACATTAAATACCACTGCAGACTGGGAAACACCGGAAGGCACTATGCAAATGGTGGACAAATTTAAATACCTGGGAGAATTTATAACAGGAAAGAACAGGAGCAAGGAGGGAATAACAGAGAGGATAAAGAAGATGAGTTCAGCCTTCTGTATGACGGGAGGGATATAAAATAAAAACAATATATCCACAGAGGCAAAGGTAAGCCGCTACAAGGCTACAGTGAGGAATGCAGTATTATAGGCTGCTGAGACGATGACATTAGGAAGAAATGGGACAGACCAACTAGAGAAAGAAGAGAGAAAAATACTGAGAAAAATACTAGGTTCCAAAAGAGATGGAGAGATGGAGAGAGGTGAATGCGAAGATCTAGGGAAGAGTTGTACCGGAACATGAGAACAATATCTGGGGAAATCGGACTCAAAAGGGCAAAGTTTGCTGTATATTTAGCTAGGATGAGTATGGACAGAATGACGAAGGGAGTGTGGAAAACAACAGGGAGGACAAGGGGAAAGACAGGAACCAAGTGGGTTGTTGAACTTCGGAAGGACTGGTTGGAATTGGGGGTCAAGGTCAAAGGAAAGGAAAATTGGAAGAACAAATATACACCGAGCAATATGCCGGAGATGAACGACAGAGAAGAATACAGGAAAGGAGTATAGTGTCACCACTGGAGCCGGCGGGAGCAAAGGACACTGAAGATCTCGGAAGAAGAGCGGGAGAGAAGAAGAGAAAAAAATAAAGAGGTTCTTGTAGAAGAAGAGAAAAAATGCAGTCCACGAAGGATCTACCCGTGGTCCTACAGAGGCCGTAACGGAAGATGAAGAAGAAGAATTAGGATACTGAAACAAAATCTCCCACTGTTGGCACTAACTGCCATCTACCAGTGTGCAACATACCATAACGATCCGGACACGCTCGCTACTCGCAGCTGTGAGTAATTAGACGACCGCGCGATGCACTTACTGATGTTTATCCGTCTCTCCTTCCTTGAGTTTGTAATTCGTCTGTGGCCTCCCTCTCTTAGCGACATCCGTCGTCTCTCTCGTCCTCTTACGCCGCTTCGTCCGATATGATACGTTCCGGTCTGACGCCTCCTCTTCGCGCGGGCATTCCGGTGCGTTTGGCTCAGCCACAGGCGGCGCAGACTCGGTTAATGGCCATTCCCTGCTATCTCCGCCGTTCCTCCCCGTCCTCTTTCCGCTCCACAGCGGCGGCCTTCCTCGAGCGAGGAGAGTGCCGAGAGCGGGCGGAGGGGGTCGCCTAAATGGATTGGGTTCGTTCCGACTGAGGATGTCGCCGCGCTTGACGCCGGTGTTAGAGACGGACTCGCCGGTAATTGCAGGGCCAGGCCGCTGCTCTGGCGCTCGAGCATTATAAATGCTGGCCAAATAATCGTGCTTCGCTGCGTCTCTCTTTTAATTCGACGAGACGACACCCTGCCTCCTAAAAGAATAATTACGCGCTGCTGGAAAAGTCGCGAAGAAAGGCCAAAAACGTGGAGTGCTTTCCCATCTCGTCGTGATGAATTAAAGACAGACCTGTCGAAGAGGGCGATGTCTCTTAATCCCCGGCGCAAAGTATAATTTGAAAGAAATGGATTTATAAGTATTTATTTTGTTCAGTTATTTTACCTGGGGAGGTTTGGTGAATCCCTCTCTTAGGCTAACCACAGATTCTTATCACAATCTGCAAATACGAAGTGTGGCATATTCAGCATACTGCACGGTTTGCCACAAAAAAGTTAGCTGCGACAATGAGCTATGATAGCAGTCTCACTGTCAGCGGCCGTAAATGGAGTTTACTCGCTGTTGTCAGAGGAGACTGCAAGTACAACACTATTTGCGAGTCAGCTCACAATAATCATTCGAAGGAACAGTCCTCGTAACAAATTTTATAACCATTCCATTCAGTAGCCATGCGGAATTCAAGTTGAGAGGGCTATCGTCTTAGACAAACTTTTTTTGCCGTTATCAGTTGGAGTAGACGATGCGAGCTATTATCCGTTCTTGCCGCGGAAACTGCAGATGACCGTTTTCTGCTCTGCCTAGCGAGTCCCACTTTAGAATATTTTTACCTCGGGGAATCTGCTTCCGGCATTAGCCTTGGTAACAAGGGAAACCTTACAAAAACCTTGATCACAATAAGGCCATAGAATCTATTTTAAATAATTGCCAGGAAAAATAAGTCCTACCCAAAATATTGACAGCCTAGTATGTATAAAAGTCTGTTCATATTGGGGTATGCAGGATGCAGTCGAGATAAACAGTAATTCAGTTAAGTTCTTCTTTCATACGTTAGGAAATGAATTGTGTGTATTTTTATGTGTAGACTAATGTTTACTACCTAAAGTTTTTTTCCATAAAAGGAGAACTTTATTTCTGTTTTAGAAGCTATCGGATCTTGTGACCACATCGTGTGGGGAGAGATCTCTGTACAGCAGATTTTAGTGCTTGTTTATTTTCTTGTTCATATTTTTGGGGTACCTTCCAATCTCAGGAGCGCCAGAGTCAAGTAATTTTGTGTTTTGCGGGGGTCTGTTTGTACTTCCTCACTTAGTCCTTACTGTTCTGTTCGTCCTTTTGAGTTCTTATTCAGTGCTTTGCAGTTAGATATGGAACAGGCACAAGGAGAATTGACTGTTGTCTGTAATCAGTGTGAGGATATGTTGGCCTCACGAATATCAGACTGCCTTGCTGAGCTTTTTTTTTTCCTTTATTGAATTTCGTTCCCCCCAAAGGGGCTGGGCTCACAGCAGCTTATTACGCTGGTCTGCAGCCTACAGATTTTGTAAAACGTAAGAAGAAGATAAGAAACAATAAAAGCAGGCGATAAAATGGTGACTTAAATTGTAAAACGGCGGAAAATTGAGGAAAATTAAAACATAAAGCAAAGGGTTCACAAAGTGAATAATATACACAGGAAACAAACAGGTAACATAGTAGACAGACAATTAAAAAACATGGCGACAGTCTGGTTTCTGTTCGCAACAGATATAAAACCACACCCAGTGACAGTATGATGTCCGTTCGCAACACTTGGGAAAAGACACACAACACTGAACACTCACTGTAAACACTGCACTAAAATGTCGGCACAAAGAGGACACACCATAGCCAGGGGCAGATGGGTGGGGGGGGGGGGGAGGGAGGGTGGATGGACAGATGAGGGGGAAAACTAAACTAGGAGGGAGGAGAGGAAAAACGAAAGGGGGGGAACCAAAGGAGGGAGAGAACTCATAAGGGAGGGAGGGGCAGTGCAGACACGAGACGGAATGGGAAAAGGCAGAGGAGGGAAGCGCAAAAGGACTCGAGGGAGAGAAGGGGGGCAGAGGGAGGGTAGGTGGGGAAAAAAGAGGATGGAAGGGGGGAGAGGGAGCCCAGGAAAAGGACGGAGGAAAGGAGGGGGAGTGAGGATCAGAGTTGATAAGAGGGAGAGAGGGCATAAACAGGGAGGGGGAGTTGATGGAATCCACCTTGGGAAAGGAGATGAAGGGTGTAGAGATGGAGGGTAGGGGGGTCCTCGCTGAGCGAGAGGCAGGCGCTTAAATACATACTAGGGTACGTCACTATTGGCCGCTTGGACCACGTGCTTCACTGTGGCGCCCTCGCATTATACGCAGGCCAGGCATCTGGCTACTGCTCAAAATAGCGGCGACATCAGGGAGCCAGCGACGAGACCTGCAACACCCTTAGTGCTGTTGTGATCCTCTGGTGATCAGATTGTAGCTGCTTCTTCTGGTATGCAATATCTGACCGGTTCGTCTTCATTCGTTAGTGAGTGGCGGACAGTGTGTCACTGGGCAGAACCCGAAAGAGGGAATGGGTGGCATGGTTGGCTCCATATGCCTTAGCAAAAGGCACAAGCTGCTATCCGTTGGCGGTAATACTTCTGAGGCAGCACGGCCTAGCTCTCCAGTTGGGCTAGCAGGCGGTTTTCGTGCCTTGTCCAGAAAATTGCAGAGGGCGGGTGCCCTGTCATTGGGAGCTCCAACGTTAGGCGAGTAGTGGAGCCCCTGAGCGGAACAACATGCAGAGTGGGAAAGAAGGCCAGTTGTACTCGATATTTTTGCAGGGGCGGGCGTCTCGTCTGTCACGTGGAACTGCAAATGGTGGCACATGTTTTCACGAATGACACCTCCCTCTTGGGTTCCGAAGCGGATGGAAAACGTGGTGAAAGCACATAGCATCGCACGCGGGGTGCAGGCTGATTGTTTGTGGCCTCGTACCCAGGTTTGATTGCAGACCTTTGGTTTAGCACAGAGTGGACGCAGTAAACCAGAAACTCAGACGATTCTGCGACGTTGAGAATTTCTCGACCCCCCACAAGCGGGGGAGGGGTTTTGACGTCCTTTTTCATAGATACGTCATGCACTACGAACAGTTAGCGGCTACTATTCTAGAGGAGTACGTGTGTTGTCCAAATGTGGCTTTTTAGATTATGACCCCCCCCCCCACACATACACACACCCTCTTGGGATAAGAAATCAATTATCTGCCTAAATCTAAGTTACACTAGCCACAATATTTTCGGAGAAGGCTTATGCTCGAAGATTAGATACGGAAAAGGTTAATATCTTATTTATAAACTGTGGGAACATCCAAAGAAAAATCCCAGAATTAGTACCGATTATTGAATGTTATAAAGCATAGATAGCACTAGGAATAGGAAATTGGATGAAACCGGAAGTGAACAGAAAAATAAATCCTAAGTTGAAATTGAGGTATTTACAGTAAGGTCAGGTTAGTCGCCAAAGATGGCGACGTATTTGTTGCATTAAGGAATACGGCACTATCTAACGAGCTTATCACGGATTCCGAATATGAACTAGTCCGGGTGAAGTTAAGCATCAAAGGTTGATCGTAAATTGGCAGCGGTGGTGATGTAACTTGCCAGGTATAGGCTGCGAGAGTCATGCCATAAAAACTGGTGCCAGAAAGGGATTCGTGTGACATTATGCTGAAACTCGAGGGCTGTGGGTTTCGAATCCGCGCCATACAGCATGGACCTCGATTACCACTGGAGGTCTCTACAGCCGTCCCGCCGTAAGCCGTGGCTGCGCCAGCTCCTGGCCCGCGTATAATGTGAGGGCGCCACGGTGGAGCACGTGGTCCCAGTGGCCAATAACTACGTACCCTATCAGATGTTTAAGCGCCTGCTTCTCGCACAACGAGGCAGTCTGATATTCGTATAAGTCTATTGACATCTTGCCTACAGACAGCGTGTTTACTTTGTTTCTGTGTACGAGTGGATGTTGTTGATTCGTGAGGTTTTCGCTTGTGGTCCCGTTGATTCTTGCGTGCTGTTGTTTGTAAGGTCTTCCTCGGTCGTCCATTGTTGTTCATGTCCGTCCTTTACCGTTCGTTTTGTTTGTTTGGGGGCCACTCCCGTTTGGTCCCACCGCACTTTCTTTCTCGGCAACCCTGCGACCATTCCAGTCGCGGTTACAACACAATCAGATAATGCGGAGGAAGGCATCAGTGGTCACAAGACTGTGATAGAAACAGTGACTAAGAGTTTGACAAGGAATGTTAAGAAAGGCAGAAAATCATTTTACCTTGGCAAAAGAGACAGGGCACGAACTGCAGCAAGATATATTCAGTGCTGAGGACGAAGATATGCAGCACAAATGGAAAAAGTCCAAAAGAGTCGTAAAACTACAAAGGAACTGCCCGGCAATGGAATTAAGTGATTCGGATGAATCACGAAAAATCAAAATGTGTATGGCCGGACTGGGGTTTGAACTATCACCCTTTCCAATGTGAGTCAAGTGCGCGAATCTTTACTGATGATGATCATATCATCATTAAAATAATTATTTCTAGAAAAGAGAAACATATGTATGAAATCAAGGGCACAGATGGAAAGTAATATACAAAGAAGCGAAAGTATGAACATCGGAGGAATGTATAGAAAGGCTATATATAAAGGTAACTTACTTGACGAAGTTATTGTAGTAAGAGATGAGAAAGTAGATGAGCGATGAGATCGACGGTACAATACTGCTAAGATAATTTAATAGAGCCGACGACATTTTTTTCTAAACTACTAAGATTCTTTGAGGACTAAACAACGAATAAACAGATTCCCCTAGGATGTGGGATATACGACACCATAAGAATTCCGGAAACATGGAATAACCCCAATACCAAAGAAAACAGGTAAACTAACCAGCTGCTTCATAAGTCATGTTTTCAAAATACGACTTCGAATTACCTCAGAAGAATGAAACGACTGTTAGAAGCCGCATCTGGGAAGATCAGTTTGGTTTTTGGGTTTTAGCATTACGCCGTACCTCTGACTCTGACGATAGGGAACAATCAGACAAACCTACGTTTATGGAATTTGTAGATTTTCAGAAAGCCTTTGACGAATCTAGCCAGCATACACTCTTTGGAATTCTACAGTTATTGAGGATAAAATGTAGGCAGTGGAACTTTATCTGCAACTTGCACCGAAACTGTAGTTCTGAGATCAAAAAGAGCTAACAATTTGGAAGAGAAAGAAATAATGTTTTATACTAATGTTAATCAATCTGTACTACGAGTGAGCAGTAAATGAAAGCAAAAAGACATTTGTACAAGGCATTATGATTCACAGAGAGACGAAAGATATTAAAAGCTGAACATAAACAAAAAATATGAGATTAGAGGATCGTAGTCAATTTAAGTCATGTGATGCTGAAGGAATTAGATTAAAAAAGAGTTGCTAAACGTTATGGATGACTTTTACTACGTAGACAAAAAATAATGCCGAAATATTAGTAATAAAGATGATCTAAAATGGCTGGCCTAGCGGCGGAGTGGTTCTAGGCGCTACGGTCTGGAACCGCGCGACCGCTACGGTCGTAGGTTCGAATCCTGCCTCGGGCGTGGATGTGTGTGATGTCCTTGGGTTAGTTAGGTTTAAGTAGTTCTAAGTTCTAGGGGACTGATGACCTCAGAAGTTAAGTCCCATAGTGCTCAGAGCCATTTCAACCAATTTGATTTAAAATGTAGAATGGGCAGAACAAGATATATTTTCATGGAGAAGCGAAATATGTTAACTTTGAATGCAAAAGTAATTGCATGGAGCGTCTAATTTTGAACACAAAAGTAATTGCATAGAAAGTCATTCTGAAATACCTGTGTGGACTCTATGCAGATATGGAAGTGAAGCTTTGGCGACAAACAGAGATGACAAGAAGAGAGTAACAGTTTCTGAAATGTGGTGTTACAGAGCAGTGCTGAATAGAAAATGGATAGTTCGAGTTACTCATAAATCGGCGCTGAATAGAGTTTGTGGGAGAAGTGCTTCGTGGCACTAATTTTTAAAAGGACAGATTGACGGAAAACTGCGTAAGGAAAGGAATATTTAATTAGATAATGGCGGGGAAATTATAGAGTTAGACCAATGCACCCACGTTGTTCATGGAAGGTAACCTGATGAGATATAATAATTATTTGATATTCGAAGTGAAGTGCTGAGGATAAAATGTGAACATATACAGAAACAAAAACAACGTTAGATAATGGCGTTGTCAATAAAAGATGTAAATGTAACACATCAGTCTTTTGTCTTGATTGTATTTCTGTCTACATTGTTCCTTTCAATTTTTCAACTATAACTAAATTCCGTATTTTGACAAGCACCTGTTATCTGAATGTGCATGAAGATAGTGCTCTATATACAGTCCCAAGGCAAAAAAGTACAGTTTGTGTCACACTCAAATAACAAATCAAATGACAGCCACATATTACTCGAGTCTGTCCCTGATACTAGCGTTTCGAGTTGAGAATATGCAATGTTTACTGAGCTGAATTGCTTTCTGATGCTGGCTGTGCCAAGATATAGGCCTACAAGGTAATTGATCGTAATTAACATAAACGTATGTTCTGGAATGAATTGGATACGGAAAGCTTATTTGATCCAGTCCAATGCAACTGATTCTATGACTCAATTGATTCGTCAAACGGGCCAGTTGCAATGGGACGAATCAGGAGATTCGGTGCCGTTACGCATTGTTTGAGAAGCGTAACACAGGTCCAATAAAATAGATGGAAGAGCAACGCTGTCTTTCATTTCAGGTGAAATTCAATTTCGAAATATTTGTACAGTCCAAAACAATATTTCTTCCATATTGTTGCAGTGTATTCTGCGTAATTAACACTACACGTCCATAAGTACACAAGTATTTTCACAGAATTTTCTGTATGGTAATGTGTCGCCTTCCGAAAGGGTGGGAAGCTAAGACTTGTGCAAATGATCGCTGATATGATTTGAGAAAGATGTTAAGACGACTAAACATTTCTTTGTATTCAGTTGTAAGCAAAGACTTTTCACCCATTTAGACACAAAGCAGCAGTTGTCATAGGAAGGCTTACATATAAATAAGTGGAGGTTCTATACAGGGCCATATGTAGCCTAAATATGTTATTTTCTGTGTAATTCCAGCATTATGTTAACATAAAGAATCATCGGCTCAAATTATTTATTATTTAATCAGGTTTACGTCACAGTTGCATATAATTTTTGTTGGTGACTAGTTTCGGACTTTTGCGTAGATTTTCAAACTATTGCCTATAGTAGAAGGTGCAGTATAAAATCTAGCATTTCCAATATTTGCCTATTTCAGAATTCCAGTAGAATATTCTAATTAGTTGTTCACACACGAGATGAACATGACAGATGTCACACAGTTATGTTAATTTCTTGTACGACTTAGTCATTTAAATGTTTCATTGGAATTATCATACAGTCAGACCTTTACCAGACGATATTTTATTTTTATTTTTATTTACACGTCAAGTTCCGAAGGACCAAATTGAGGAGCAAATCTCCAAGGTCATGGAACGTGTCAGTACATGAAATTACAACATAAAAGTAATAACAGTTAAAAATAAATGTTCATGAACCTGAAAAAAGTTAGTCCATAGGTTTAAGTAAATAATTTTTCAAGGAACTCATCGTCAGAATACAAGGAGTGACCCATGGGGAAACTCTTCGGTTTCGATTTGAAAGCGCGTGGATTACTGTTAAGACTTTTCATTCGAGTGCAGCACTATACTGCACACCTCTTTGCACAAGAGTTAAGGAAGTCCGATCCAAATGCAGGTTTGATTTCTGCCGAGTATTAACCAATCGAAAGCTGCTTATTCTTGGGAATAAACTAATATTGGCAACAAGAAACGACAATAAGGAATATACATATTGAGAGGCCAATGTCAAAATACTCAGACTCGTGAATAGAGTTCCACAAGAGGTTCGTGAACTCACACCACTTATTGCCCGAACCGCCTGTTTCTGAGCTGAAAATATACTTGTACAATGGGAAGAGTTACCCTAAAATATAACACCATACGAGATAAGCGAATGAAAATAAGCAAAGTAGATTAATTTTCATGTCAAAGTATCACTCAGACCTGATTCCGTTCGAATAGTACAAATGGCAGTATTAAGTCTTTGAACAAGACCTGAACGTGGGCTTTCCACGACAGCTTACTATCTATCTGAACACCTAGAAATTAGAACTGTTCAGTTTCACTAATCATATGCCCGTTCCGTGCAATTAAACGTCACGTTTTGTTGAATTGTGTGTTAGAAACTGTAATAACTTAGTATTACTGTGATTTAACGTTAGTTTATTTTCTACAAGCCATGAACTGAGGACATGTTCTGCACTTTTTGAAACTGAGCCAATGTTGCACATAACATCCTTTACTACCAAGCTAGTGTCATCATGAAACAGGACTATTTTAGAGTTAACCGTCTTACAAGAGGGCATATCATTAATATAAATAAGGAAATGTATCTTTTGATGTACACCATGGTTTGTAAATGAACGCCAACTTTCAAATCTACTTACTACCGAAAAGCATATTCAGCTGTCACAGAAAACTAAATTCGTAATAATTATATTTTCTCCTTCTTTTCGGGAGAAAAAAGACGTATCGTGCACGAAGCAATTCAGTCGCGTTGTATTGCGGACGAATAAATTCCAACGATTTGAGACCAGTAACTGGAGCGACAACACAACGGGCGATCGGACTTTTATTTCTGCCGACAGCAGTAATTTGCGATGCTGGCTCCGATGTTTACGTCAGTGTTAATGTAGCGGCGAGTAGCAGAGCTACAGGGAATTCATGCGTATTGCGATCAAATGATAAATGTGTTAGTGGGGCAGCTTGCCAAATGGAATGGTGCGGCAGATGATATATCAGCGATGGGGGATTTCCTATGGAGGTGGTGTGAGCAGTGCGTGAGATTTTTGTTTTTCTTATTAATATTGGATTTAGTCAACTGATTGCTCGAAATCCTACCATATCACAAATAAAAACGAGCATAAAGTGCAATTCAATTTATTTGAACAAACCCTTGCAGTTTATTGGAATAGGGTGTCCAGAATTATAGTCCTGCGCGAGGATACACGATAAGTCGCACAAAGTTAAAGGCTGAAAATTCGACTGAATGTTTAACAAATACGATTACGAATAACTTAAGTTGGAACCATCATACAGGTAATAGGCTGCGTAAAGCAAACCAACGACTGCGATTTATTGGGAGAACACTAAGAAAACGCAAAAGTTCTTCTAAAGAGATTGCCTACACTACGCTCGTACGCCCTCTTCTGGAAAATTGCTGTGCAGTGTGCGGCGTGGGATCTGGATCAGATAGAATTGACGGAGGACATCGAAAAAGTTTAAAGAAGGGCAGCTCGTTTTGTACTGTCGTGAAATAGGGGAAGGAGCACCGCGGATACGCATGTCAACTGGGGTAGCAATCGTTAAAACAAAGGCATTTATCTTTGTGCCAGGAACCTCACATGATGTTTCAATCACGAACTTTCTCCTCAGAGTGTGAAAATGTTTTGTTGGCGACCAAGTACATGGAGAGGATTTATCGTAATAATAAAATGATATATTTAAGTGTTTATTTTTCCCGCGGGCTGTTCGAGGGTGGAACGGAAGAGAAATAGCATGTAAGTGGCTCGATGAACAATCCACCAGCAACTCAATTGTGAAATGCAGAGCAATCATGTAGATGTCCCATTGTGGAAAAGGAGGAAGAAGAATTAGTGCATAACGTCATGTGGACACAAACGTACTTAAAGAATGGACAGAGCATGTGATACGAACACTCGAAATAGTATACACTGGTTAAAATGAGACAGATTGATGTGAGGTTATATCACTGCAAAACTACACACACGAACAGATATTTACTTAATAGTTGTAACCACCTACCAGAGCGAGAGAGAGGTGACAATAAAAGTCATGTTGACAGGAGCAAAATAATTTTCGGACTGGAACGCTTACACTTCGAATTACATCTCAAAAGAAGACGTAATTACAGTTTCGCAACGTTGGCCGAAAGACAAGGCTGAAAGAAATGAAATAACACAGTTTCTCTCTCTTTTTTTTAAGTAAATAATTGATCAAATTGGAAAGATTAGACGAGTTTCTATGCCAATAAAGAGAATTTATTGAAGCCTCACTAAAGAATAGGCGCCTTTCTCTGTCAACATGTAGGGTATATAAAATTACACGTACCTCTGGTACGATCTACATACTAATTACAAGGAGAAGCATAAATACCCATCTGAGGCTGCAAAAGAATTCTTTCCAGACTGCTGAAAGTAGAAAAATCAGTTGTACCAATGCATACCTTTTAGTGAGGAAACAGTTACTGTTGGTGGGTTAGGTCATTGCAGGGGCAGTGTTCAGATTTCCTAATATTGTCTTCAATTAGCACCTACCATAATAAGAGCAGACAGCAAGAGAAAAATATGCTTCTCATGCACGAAATATGTGTTTATGTTCTCTTGCTTTCAGTGGAGTAAGCTGCAGTTATTCACATAATCGAAAGTATTTCTTCGTGAATAAATTGTAACTTATGTTGTTGATCAGTGATATTCAGCTGTTTTTACGTTTATTTCCCGATATTTATATTTCTTGGTAATTTAATAACGCATGGAACGCAGAAATACAATAACCATTTTCTTATTTTAGCAAAAACGTTATTAAAATAGCTATTATCCCTACGATACATGCGACTATCAGCTTTCTCTTAAAATACCTTCACATCGGATGATGGTTGACATCTCAGCAATCTTTCTGCTTTTCAGCATCGTCAGTGAACTGTCGCGCTTGGCTAGTTTGTATAATTATACCCGAACGATAGTCATAAGCGAACCGTCACAAGGTGAATACATTGGTGGGCCCTTTACTGAGATTCATTCCATAATTTTTATTTAATTTGATATTTTACAGATGATGCTGAAAAAATACTGCCAGGTGGGATCGTAATTTTGCGACTGTACTACCGCAAGTAAAACAGAATACTCATGTTTCTATTTCAAATTCAGACAAGCTGTTTTAGTAAAATAAAGCAGTTGGGTGTCACGCTTGACAGGTCTAGACCTAACGTCAACACTTAGTTAATTCAGTGACCTGAGTTCACAGCAGGAATAACAGCCTTTCAAATCTGCTCATCATTGGGATTGGCAGCAAAATATTGTGCCCTGTGTGGCTAAACTTCAACCATACCCGATTCAATACAAATATAGCGTGAAAAACTAATCGCCACCGGGCTGTAATTCCTTTGGTGGTTAGTAAATGAAGAGGACGTACTATCGACGCAGCAGTGTCAAGAAAGTTGATTTTAAAAAGAAATGGTTCAATCCCATTGGTGGTATTTGCTACTCTAATAGTTACTTCCCTCCTCTAACTACAAATAAATATTTCAGTATCTGCAGAGATCTTCTTCACTGTAGAATCATCGGAGATCAGAACCTGCAGCAAGTGTTTCAGGTGGGTTGTATTTCAATAATTACTGACGGGGCAGGGAAGAGGGAGGGAGAGGGGAAGGCTACATTAAGTAACAGATGAGCAAAAATTTAATGATCTCCCATGTATTGACTCGATAAAGGGAAAAAAGTGCGATGAATCCTTTAGAGTGCGAGTAAAACACAAATACACCATGCCGGGTTACTGGTAGTGGGAAAAACAAATTGTGTAGAGGTAAGCGACACACCCCGACATCGCAAGGGTAGCACTAAGTATCTACAACCGAACTTACCTGGAATAGCGGTAATTATAGTTATTGGGCACAGCGCTGAATTATATTAAGAAATTAGAAAACACCGGTAGGTAGCTGAATATAATCATTTTCGTTTGTACTAAGCTATTTAAGAAAACTCTGCGGATACAGTACTTTATCATAGTTCAGTCAATTTGCACAAAACATACTGACGGATTAAAATCGCAACACCAAAAATTATTATTGTAGAATAACCAAATTTTGGGAATAAATTTGTCAGGATAACATACTTACATGATTAACATTACAGAGTCACAGGTTAATGTAAGTGCGAGATAAGACATTGCAAATGTGAAATTCTTGTACATTAACAAACGGTTTAACCGCCGTAACATCGAATGCAAGCATGCAAACGTACGTGCACTGTGTTGTACAGGTGCCATACGTCAATTTGTGCGATGGAGTGCCATGCCTGCTGCAAGTGGTCGGTTAATGCTTTTTGTGCATGACGATGGATTTGTCGTCCGATGATGTCCCATATATGCCCGACTGGAGAAAGATCTGGTGATCGAACAGGCTAAGGGACATTCGACACTCTGTAGAGAATGTCGGGTAAGAACAGCGGTATGTGGGCTAGCGTTATAAAGTTGGGAAACAGCCACTGGAATTCTTGTTCATGAATGGCAGCAGAACAGGTCGAATCACCAGACTGAAGTACCAATTTGTAGTCAGGCCATAACTCCAGGTGTAGGTCACAAAGGTAGGTTTCAAGTCCTCAACTGTCCTCCTTCTAACCAAAACACGATCATTACTGGCACCGAGGCAGAACCAGCTATCCTCAGATAGCACAACAGGCCTCCCCAGTGAGGTCGCGCTTGACACCACTGAAACCGCAAATGGCGGTGCTTCGGGATCAGTAGAATGCACGCTACAGGGCCTCTAATAAGGAGTTGTCCTTGAAATAACCCACTTGTAACAATCTGTTGTGACACTATGGTGCCAACTGCTACTCAAATTGCAGTTGCGGGTGCAGTATGATGAGCCCAAGCCGTATGCCGAACACGATGGTCTTCCCCCTCCATAATGTCAGATGGCCGATATGCTGAACACTATGGTCTTCCCCCTCCATAAGGCCAGATGGCCTACCGGAGTCCGGGTCTTCTTGCGACCATACATTATCGTGATCACCGCTGCCAGTGGAAACCTACAGCGGCTACGCTAATATCAAATCTTTCTGGAGTATCGCGGATGGAACAGCCTGTTTCCCGTTGCCCTATTATACGACCTCGTTGCGACTCAGTGAGCTGTTGACAATGGCGTTCTTTACTAACATCAGCTCTTCACGTACAAAGTTAACTTAGGCTCATGACCGTTACAGCGTGAATTTAAGGCGAACGTAATTTGCATTCTCATAGTGGCGCTACTAGCGCTGCTCTTATGCGACTGGAGCGAAATTTGAGTAGGTATCGTCTTTCACATGTAAAAACACCTAACATCTATCGTTTATTTGGCACAACTAATTCTTGGCCTTGTAATTTTTTTTTTTTACGTCAGTGTATCTATAACCTTCCCCGTGAGTCAACATATATACTAGTGTAAACTTTTCAAACAATCTTCCTATACAGATAGAAAAAGAAAGTGGGGGACTTTAATTTATAGGATGTATATATGTATAGGTACTGCTGATAATAATTTTGAGTGGTTCGTTGTCTCGTTGTTCTGGTGCAAGTCTTTCAATTGGACGTCACTTCGGCGACTTGCGTCTCCCCAGCCAATTACCCAGGCAAATCAAGATGACCCACAGTTTAACATGGAATCAGATACACATTTCGTTTCTGGCGGATACCACGTTATGTAGAAATGATTGTTTAGCTTTAAAAAAAACGGCTAGGATTCACAGTGGGACTGGGACTCGGTCTCGCCAGCTTTCCCTTAACAAACCCGCACTTTACTGCCGGACAAGTTCGTTTCTGCGAGACCATGGACTCCAAATCCCATTTCCTTTCTGAAGAACGTGCTTGAGAGGTGATTGTTAGGTTACAAGACAGTGAAATACTCGTCGTACGACAGGGATCGATCCAGTGACATTTCGGTTCTCAGATCGTGCTAGACTATCAAGCCCGACTATGATTCTGTCCAAGCTTCGCTGCTGTCTTGAGTTGCGGCTCCTGCACCCCAAGAGAGCCATGCTATCATTTTCGCAGCGGCGGCGGAACTTAATTCGTCATAGTTCAGCCAATTTCCATGAAATATTTATTAATAATGTACACGAACCTTCCTAGTGAATCAGTCGATCAATTACCTAGATCAAATCGCTACAGTAGCTCCTGAGATCAGCCCGTACATATAAGCGAGCAGGAAACTTCATCTACATATAGAGAGAAGAGCAAGCAAGAGCAACAGATAAGTGAGAAATGGGAGAGTTTTGAGTGAACAAGAGGTACGTAAAACTGCTCTGGGGAGAAGAGGGGAGTCATTGGCTGGGCGTGAGAGTAATCGACGTTCGTTTGTAAAGAGCTCATATGTTGCTAACTTAAAAGAGCTGCCTCAGACTTGGCTCTCAGCGGTCACTGCGGTCGCGAATGGTTACAGTACCTTCGATAAGTTACTCTGACGGGAGAGCCAGTATCCGCTAGTTTCAATACGTAGGAGGTGTGCCTTCATTATGAAAACGAAAGTCCGTGCAACGAAGCTTACAGCGGACTCTGCACTCAACTCCCCTGGTGCTTCTTTGTAATGGGGGTGAGCATGTCTTCCCAGCACTCGGGATGGGTATTATGTTTTAGCGCTAACTTGAGAGCACCGAGAGAGATGTATGTATCCTTCTGCAACAGTGTGCTAACGAAGCAAATCTGAACCAAACAGCTTTTCTTTTTTCATAGTTCAGGTGACGTTGATATCTCAATAACACGCATTAACAGTATCACATACTTATTCCGAGCTTTCCATCCGATGGGGCCGGCCGCTGTGACCGAGTGGTTCTAGGCGCTTCAGTCTGAAACCACACGACCGCTACGGTCGCAGGTTCGAATTCTGCGTCGGGCATGGATGTGTGTGATGTCCTTAGGTTAGTTAGGCTTAAGTAGTTCTACGTCTAGGGGACTGATGACGGATGTTAAGTCCCATAGTGCTTAGAGACATTTGAAGCATTTTGAACCATCCGATGGTATTTTACGGTAAAGTGATGGGGGATGTATTGCGTGCACAAGGTATAAAATGGCAGTGAAACAACGGAACTGTCATTTGTACTCAAGTGAGACACGTGAAAAGTTATCCGACGCGATTATGGCCGCACGAGGGGGTTAACAGCTTGTGAACGTGGAATCGTAGTGGGAGCTGAACGCAAGGAACATTCAGTTTCAGAAATCGTTTGGGAATTCATTATTCCGATGTCCACAGTGTCGAGAGTGTACCGAGAATACCAGATTTCGGGCATTACCTCCCACCCAGGACAAAGCAGAAGTCGACGGACGTCACTTAGCGACCGAGAGTAGCAGAGTTTACGCAGAGTTGTCAATGCTAAGCAATGTGGGACGCACGACGAACATGTCCGCAGCGCAGCGTTAATGGGCTGTGGCAACAGGCGACAGAAGTGAGTGCTTTTGCTAACAGCAGGACAACACCTGCAGCACCTCTCTTCGGCTCGTGACCATTTCGATTGCATCCTAGACGACTTGAAAACCGTGGCTTGGTCAAATGTGCCCCGATTTCTTTTGCTAAGAGGTTTGTTCGAGTGTAGCGCAGAGCACATGAAGCCATGGACCCAAGTTGTCCAGAGGACACTGCGAAAGCTAGTGGTGGCTCCATAATGGTGGAGGCTGTGTTTACGTGCAGCGATTTATGGATTTTATATACCCAAACAACAATGAAATTTTTAAGAATAACAATGCGTCGTTTTCCCAGGCAACAATTCATAGCGTTTGGTTGGAAGAACATTGTGGGCAATTCGAAGCAGAGGTTTGGCCACCCAGATCGCCTGACATAAATCCCATCGAATGTTTATGTAACATAATCAGAAACTTAGTTCGTGCACAAAATCATCTACCATCAACAATTTCGCAGTTGTGGACGGCTATCCAGGCAGCATGGCTCAATATTTATGCCTGGGTCTTCCAAAGTCTTCTTGAATCCATGCTACGTGGAGCTTCAGCACTAAGTCGGGCAAAAGAATGTGCGACGCGATATTAGGAGGTTGGTTGGTTGGTTGTTTGGGGGAAGAGACCAGACAGCGAGGTCATCGGTCTCATCGGATTAGGGAAGGATGGGGAAGGAAGTCGGCCGTGCATTTTCAGAGGAATCATCCCGGCATTTGCCTGGAGAGATTTAGGGAAATCACGGAAAACCTAAATCAGGATGACTGCATGCTGGATTGAGCCGTCGTCCTCCCGAAAGCGAGTCCAGTGTGCTAACCACTGCGCCACCTCGCTCGGTCTGACATTAGGACGTAACCCGGGTAACCTCAGTGGAAAGACCCATGAAAAAAAACGTAAAACAGACAAAAAATATTAAAGAAACTTAGAGCGGTTTGTCTCTGCGTTCGTGGAAGATAGCTATTAGAACTGATACAACTCATGGCATATGGAACGAGTTTCTCTTCAAATGGAAGTGGTGGACACTTATAACATTTCTTGCAATGCGTGTCACAGTCAGAAAAGGAGTTAACGTTTTAGGATGTTTCATAGCCATTGCGCGAATGAAAAATTTTGGTTTGTCCATGTGAGACATTGTTTTCTTGCCCAACATGTCTACAAGGAATGGTGTACCACTAGACTTGTGTACCACTTGCAACATCGTACCCGAGTTATGCATAGTGACCGTAAAGATAGACTGAGTAACATAGAGGGATGATGAATGGCACGCATTGTCATTGACAACTGGATTCGGTCCTGACGATAGTTGTTGCAGGTCCTCTTCGAACAGTTTCCCCACGAACATTCCCAAAGGAAATGCTTGCAATGAACATTTGGACTACAGAATCTCAGAGCGGCACATAAAACTCCTCATCACCACTAGGTTCGTCACTACAGAAACTTGACAATAGCTGAGTAGAAACGTGCAGTCAGATATGACGAGTTGCGATTTTCCCGGTTTTAAAATGCAGGGAGTCGAGTGCAACGACAGCCCAAACAGGCGCTTAACCCGCGATGTGTGAAGGGTATAGTTCAGGATGGAGATGGTCCTATAATGCTTTGGCGGTATTTTTGTACCACGAATTCGGTCCTCTCACTCAAGTTGCTGTAAAAATGAGCCCTGTAGTTTACTTTAACCGGGTGTTATCGTTTGTTTCAGATCTTCATAATGGGTATGCGATGGAAACTCTCGCCTCCCAAGATGACGACAGCCATGTTCACAGGCGCGCACGTGTATGTACTCCTTTCAGGAACAACCAGGCATCTCAGCTGGGTACTCAAAAGCTTCCACCAAAGATACACTACGGGCCATTATAATTGCTACACCAAGAAGAAATTCAGATTGTACACGGGTACTCATTGGACAAATATAGTATACTAGAACTAACATGTGATTAAATTTTCACCCAATTTGGGTGCATAGATCCTCAGAAAACAGTACCCAGAACAACCACCTCTGGCCGTAATAAAGGCCTTGATACGCCTCGGCATTGAGTCAAACAGAGCTTGTATGCCGTGTACAGGCAACACGACACCACAGTTCATCAAGAGTAGTGACTGGCGTATTGTGACGAGCCAGTTGCTCGGCCACCATTGACCAGACGTTTTCAATTGGTGAGAGATCTGGAGAATGTGCTGGCCAGGACAGCAGTCGAACATTTTCTGCATCCAGAAAGGCCCGTACAGGACCTGCAACATGCGGTCGTGCATTGTCCTGCTGAAATGTAGGGTTTCGCTGGGATCGAATGAAGGGTAGAGCCACGGGTCGTAACACATCTGAAATTTAACGTCCACTGTTCAAAGTGCCGTCAGTGCGAACAAGATGTGACCGAGACATGCAACCAATGGCACCCCATACCATCACGCCGGGTGATATGCCAGTATGGCGATGACGAATACACGCTTCCAATGTGCGTTCACTGCGATGTCTCCAAACAAGGATGCGACCATCATGACGCTGTAAACAGAACCTGGAGTAATCCGAAAAAATGCTGTTTTGCCATTCCTGCACCCAGATTCATCGTTGAGTACACCATCGCAGGCGTTCCTGTCTGTGATGGAATGTCAAGGATAACCGCAGCCATGGTCTCCCAGCTGATAGTCCATGCTGATGGAAACGTCCTCGAACTGTTCGTGCAGATGGTTGTTGTCTTGGAAACGTCCCCCATCTGTTGACTCAGGGATCGAGCCGTGGCTGCACGATCCATTACAGCCATGCGGATAAGATGCCTGTCATTTCGACTGCTAGTGATACGAGGCCGCTGGTATCCAGCACTGCGTTCCGTATTACCTTCCTAAACCCACCGATTCCATATCTGCTAAGAGTCATAGGATCTCGACCACCGCGAGCAGCAATATCGCGATATGATAAACAGCAATCGCGATAGGCTACAATCCGACATTTATCAACGTCGGAAACACGATGGTACGCATTTCTCCTCCTTACGCTAGGCATCACAACAACGTTTCACCAGGCAACGCCGGTCAACTGCGGTTTCCGTATGAGAAATCGGTTGGAAACTTTCCTCATGTCAGCACGTTTTAGGTGTCGCCATCGGAGCCAACCTTGTGTGAATGGTCTGAAAAGCTAATCAGTTGCATATCACAGCATCTTCTTCCTGTCGGTTAAATTTCGCGCCGGTACACGTCATCTTTGTGGTGAAGCAATTTTAATGGCCAGTATTGCCTATGTATAGATATGCGCTGTCTGTTGTTTCGGGCATGCCCGAAAGAACGCGCTTGTAAGTCATTTTCAGCCAGGTGTCCAGATACTTTTGATCACATAGTGTATATGGTGTGTCACAGACAGGTGCAACCAATGGCTCCCCATACCATCACGACTGGTGATATGCCAGTATGGCGATGACGAATACACGCTTCCAATGTGCGTTCACTGCGATGTCTCCAAACAAGGATGCGACCATCATGACGCTGTAAACAGAACCTGGATTAATCCGAAAAAATGCTGTTTTGCCATTCGAGCACCCAGGTTCGTCGACAGGACCACCTGCGATGGTGTACTCCATTGAAAATGCTGTAATTCAGTATGGTGTTGGCCCACCATTAGCCTTTATGATAGCTTCCACTCTCGCAGGCATACGTTGAATCAGGTGCTGGAAGGTTTCTTGGGGAATGGCATCCGTATTTCCCCGAGTGCTGTACTGAGGAGAGGTATCGATGTCGGTCGGTGAGGCCTGGCACGAAGTCGGCGTTCCTAAACATCCCAAATGTGTTCTGTAGATTTCAGGTCAGATCTCTGGGAAGGCCAGTTCATTACAAGAATGTTATTTTCGTGTAACCAGTTTGCCACAGTCTGAGGATTATGAACAGGTGCTCGATCGTGTTGAAAGATGCAATCGCCATCTTCGAATTGCTCTTCAACAGTGCGACTGAAGAAGGTGCTTAAAACATCAATGTAGGCCTGTGATGTGGTAGTGTCACGCAAAACAAGGGGTGCAAGCCCCATCCATGATAAACACGACCACATCATAACACCACCGCCTCCGATCTTTACTGTTCACACTACACACGCTGGCAGATGACGTTCACCGGGCATTCGTCATAGCCAAACCCTGCCATTGGATCGCCACATTGTGTACGGTGATTCGTCACTGCACACACTGTTCAATCGTCCAATGTGTACGGTCCTTACACCAAGCAAGTTGTCGTTTGGCGTTTACCGGCGTGATGTGTGGCTGTTCGACCATGAAATACAAGTTTTCTTACCTCCCGCGTAACTGTCATAGTACTTGCGACGGGTCATGACGCAGTTTGGAATTCCTGTGTGATGGTCTGTATAGATGTGTGTCTATTACACATTACGACACTCTTCGGCTGTCGACGGTCTCTGTCAGTCAACAGACGATGTCGGCCTGTAGACTACTGTACTGTACGTGTCCCTACACGTTTCCACTTCATTATCACATCGGAAACAGTGGACCTAGGGATGTTTAGGAGTATGGAAATCTCGCGTACAGACGTTTGACATAAGTGACTCCCTGTCAACTGACAACGTTCGAAGTCCATGACTTCCTCGGAGCGCCCCATTCTGTTCTCTCACGATGTCTGATGACTGCTGAGGTTTCTGATATAGAGTGCCTGGCAGTAGGTGGCAGCACAATGCACCTAATATGAAAAACGTATGTGTTTGGGGGTGTTTGGTTACTTTCTGTCACATAGTGTATATCGCCGTTGAAGTGCTTCAGATAGGGTAGTAATATTTAGCTGGGGTGTCGTCGGAGCACTCTGTGCTGTGGGTGTAGAAATGTAATTAAATTTGTTTAATATAGTTACTCTTTATTTCGAGCACAATTACATGTGTCTTACTACGGCAGAAGTAGTTGGTATAACATATTTTTTCACTTTTGTCAGCAAGTCTCTTTTTCCTTTCACGTATTTATAAAAGTCCGTGCAAGTCAACTCGTAGCTAAAGTGGCGCTGTAAAGTTGATTCCACAGTCCGTGGCAACAGCTGACTTCTGTCATCAGTGCACTGGGCCCACGGCAGAGAAAATACTCTTTCCACGGTCGCGTTGTGTGCGGGAATAGAAAACAAATACCGGCATAAATGTAACAATTCACATTTGCCTTCAGGTTTTTCAGGTTTCTCGTTACCAGTGTACATATATCGAGGTCAATGGAAGTCTGGTATACATATATTACATACGTAGGTCCTTCTGTCATCAGTAATACTGATATGTACCTAAGAAAAGACTGTTAGTAATAGCGAAGACGAAATAAAAAACACATCTACAATTTGTATCCCGTGTTCCACTTAGGGTTTACTGAAGCGGAGGATACATCGTTCAAGTGAACAGGACAGTAATGCTAGTGAAAACGAAGAAATCGCCTACATCTACATCTACATCTACATTTATACTCCGCAAGCCACCCAACGGTGCGTGGCGGAGGGCACTTTACGTGCCACTGTCATTACCTCCCATTCCTGTTCCAGTCACGCATGGTTCGCGGGAAGAACGACTGTCTGAAAGCCTCCGTGCGCGCTTGAATCTCTCTGATTTTACATTCGTGATCTCCTCGGGAGGTATAAATAGGGGGAAGCAATATATTTGATACCTCATCCAGAAACGCACCCTCTCGAAACCTGGCGAGCAAGCTACACCGCGATGCAGAGCGCCTCTCTTGCAGAGCCTGCCACTTGAGTTTATTAAACATCTCCGTAACGCTATCACGGTTACCAAATAACCCTGTGACGAAACGCGCCGCTCTTCTTTGGATCATCTCTATCTACTCCGTCAAACCGATCTGGTACGGATCCCACAGATGAGCAATACTCAAGTATAGGTCGAACGAGTGTTTTGTAAGTCACCTCCTTTGTTGATGGACTACATTTTCTAAGCACTCTCCCAATGAATCTCAACTAGGTACCCGCCTTACCAACAATTAATTTTATATGATCATTCCACTTCAAATCGTTTCGCACGCATACTCCCAGATATTTTACAGAAGTGACGACAAACTCGTATTCCGGACTGTGCTTTAGCAACACACTTCGAATGAGCTTTTAATTTGTATCGGGTGTTTCATTTACGGTTTTGTGAAGCAGGGGATACATAGTTCAAGTGAACAACAGGACAGCAATGCTAGTTGAAACTAAGAAACCGACTACACTGAACCTGTATCCCGTACTGCACCTAAGCAATACAGTTCGAAAGACTTTCGAGATACAACTGACATACATGTAACGTGATGTATTCTTTGCTAGTAATATATTTCATTCATTTCTTTCCATAGCATTTTGCGGAGAAATAGTAAGATACAAACACGCGATATCGTTAACGTGAAAATATTACTGGCCCTTATATATGTAAAGTACAGTTTTTCTGTCTTGCATTCCTTTGTTTCTGAACATTCTTCTCAGCTCTTTCATCTTTGTAATACATGCTCTCTGGCGAATTCTGACGTCATTGGTCAAAGCCGACGGGGCGCTAAACTAGACCCAACTCCCCTTTGTATATCTCTTTCACTACAGTAGACGTAAGTTTTCTGAAGTAGATCGCACTTACATTTATTGCAGCATGTCAGCGAGGTTCGTAATATTACGGTGGTGATTGGCATGTCAGTGTGATCAAACTGACTTATCAAGAAAGCTGAGGCACAGCATCGTGTGGAATCTTCTGGCATCCACTACTTGAGGATCGCTCTTCAGCGGCGATTTCATTACGCATCCTGCATTTGAATCGGTTCCATCACCCTTGTTTGATGTCTGTGGACGCTGAGCAATTAATTCAGTGACATCGATGCTTAGCAGCAATCACAGTCGTAACTTCGGAAATTACAATGTTCACTCAAGACCTCTTCATTCAACTACCGTCGGCATACATCGCCGTGGAAACAGTGGCGTTACTTCTCGCCAAGACCAAACAAGCAAAGATGCTTAGCTTACTCCAGTATTGATAGTGGCCATGACAATCACAACAAAACAGTTTGCTCATATGTACCTCAGTTCCGGTTAGGCAAACCCCTTAAACAAGTACCATCGATGTGTATCAACATGGAAACCGTGGGGTCCAGAGGCTGTAAAACAGGGATATCTTCCTTACACCATTACCACCGACTTGCCCAAGACAACCTCTAGACAACTACCTACACGTCCGTGGCTCACAAGGATACCACACAGCTGTCAGGTTTTTGTAATTTTTTATGTTTATTATATGCGAAGTCAAGAACTCAAATATCAGTATACCACATCTGTTCGATGCAACTCTCAAAAACTCTTGAGAAAATCTGATTATGAAGTTTTCTGAGCTTCTTTAATTCTCTACGTCAAGGTTAATTTTTCGAAGGGTATACACGGTCCAGTTGTAGAACTGTAGCTTGGCTTTGTTTCACTTCCTGGCTGATGCAAAGCTTTAAATAAAGTCGAGTATTCAATGTCATTCAGTTTGAATAACTACCTCATTTAAATATAAAACGAATGAAATATGTACCAATTATCACACGTAGAATTGCCTTTTTTATGAAAAATGCATTTCTCTGTTTTCCAGTTGCATATCACCCCAAAAAATAGGTTTTCATCGCAAATATAATTTCGAAATTACCCATTGTTTCCAAAATATTGTTAATAAAGATGGTTTCAATTTTAAAACACTACAAAATGATATTTTCACGTTTGTGTATTTTAGGTCTCTCGGAAATACTCGCCGAACATTCTTCTTTGCTTACAAATTCAGAAGAGCCTGCAATCGAAGCCGGGCCACCTAGGTAAAAGAGAGCATTCTGCTACAAAGTCACACCGTTTTCAATAAAGTGGCCTTGCTTTAGGAAATTAAAGATGCCCGCAAAACTTCTAAGTCGATTTTGTCGACTGTTTTGGAAAGATGCTTGTACATACTTTGCAAGATTGAAATTTGAGTCAGAACTTCACGTACCATAAATACAAAAAATAAACACATAATCCAATTGTCGTTTTGACTTCTGGTCAGCACTGATTATGCATGTCATACAAGCAATTCAGATGGTTTTTCCGTATGTTTTCCCGGTGATATACCAGTAACACATCATTGTCAGTTATTTTCAGTTTGTTTTTAACTTCTAAAATTGTGAAAGACTCGTGAAGAGGGCGTGACTACGCCTTTGTAACTGCCAGACCTCTGCAGTTTTCTTAGTAGACCAATGCCCCAAAATATAAGACATATCCTAGTCCTTTTATAAAGTTTCATTGTCTTAAGCCGTTATTATGCTATTTCTTTATGTCTCGTGGACCATTTTTATCTTTAACGTTGGTCTGATGATGGTTTACTGACCGAAGTCACCCACAACAGTTAATAAAAATCACAATAAAACTATAAAATCGGCCGCATTTCCATAGACATTGCATCAGAAATTAGAAAACACCCATAACAAGCACTAACACTCAACAGATACATCAGCTCTCATACACCATGTAGAATGCGGACATTGCACTCTAAGGAGAAAAAAAGCCTTTCCGATTAGGCTGCTGAACAATCTCTATGGTCTAGCAGAAAACAATCTTTCCTTTGCGCATACTCAAGGATCAAGTATATAAAAAAAGAAAATATTACTATCAAATGTTGCTGAGATGTTTTTCTTTACCTCCGTAAATGATTTTGCAGTTTTACTATGAAACGGTACATAGACGATTTTCTTTCCCTCTACCTAAATGATTTTGCAATATTAGGGTGGTGTTACATGAGACTGCTGTAATTTCGCATATTTGTTTTTTATACTGAGGTATTCAACTATTTTTTTTTATTTTGTATGTCTCAGACAGTAAGAAAAATTTCTTCCCATTTTCTGAAGATACAATTTAAATTCAGTATTTAAAGGGCTTGAACGTCGCCATGTGGTACCTCCGTGGCCTCTAATCGGGATTTTGAGGAAGGCCACTGCTGCCGCTCGCCGCAGCCGGCTGGCTTCGACAGTTTCTGGAACACAAATTGCAGTACCATTAGAGGCGCCTACACCACAATGACAAACGGCGAACGGATATTTACAACAGTGCGTGACCCGAGTTAGCAATTCCGTGTTTCGGTTACGAGTTCCAGTAACGGCCAGGTGGTAAACAGCGGCTGGAGGCAATTGGCTTTCGCCCCGTGGGCCGCAGGTAATAGGAAATTCCGTTTCTGGCCGTTGCTATGGGATCGTAGGGAGAACGGAACTCGCCCGAAATTGATGGCCCCGAACGAATCGACAGCAACTGAAAAATGAAAAGGCTTCTGAGTAAATGTTTCATTCGCCGTTCTGTAGAGACTACCACTTATTACGGAACACTTGTGGATCCCATCTCTTTGCGAACACTTTTAAACACCCATGTATTACAATTTGTATAAAAAAAGGGAAAACAAGCAAACACTTCTGAAAGTTATAAAAAACACTTTGTAGTGTAACCTAATGTACCTTCTTTGAAAATCATTAGAACAATACATTTTGCATTTTTTACAATTTTTCAAAGAAAGTCTTGCATATTTCCCGTTCCACCCCACACACCGGGCAGAATGGGATCAGGATATTTTTTGTTAAATTGCATGGGGGCTTAATTAAACAGGAAAGAGTAATATTAATGAATAAATGCTATAATTTTACAGGTCGGTTACGCAGACTCGTAACCGGTTGGCCCTGACTATTATTAGCAAGCAATCTGACTGCATAAAATAAAAATAAAGAATGACAAGGAATTTCCATTAACACAATTGATTAATTAAGTCCCCTGCAACTATAAAAGCTACGAAACAACAAAGCACAAGTGTAACTGTTCTGTGTGGTAGTGTGGTTCAACGTACATGTATCTGGCTCGGTTCTTTCTCAATACGACAAAATACTTTAAACACCATTTACAATGAACTAACTGAAAAACCAGAAATACTACAACTGCACATAGAAACCAGAACTACAAGTCTAATAAATGAACACGAACCAGATGCTTTGTTGACTGTACCTGTGAGCAAGAGGGATTGTTATTAAAGAAAACTGTAATACCTTTTTACCTCATTATATATTGACGACAATGTTCCATTACACCAGCATCATAAATCAAAAGCCCATTTCCTTTCTCAAATATATTCTGACAATTACATCTTCTTTCATCTATACATTACACCATCCGAACACTACAACATTTCAGCTCGTCTACTCTCTCGCCCAACAGAACAACGACTGCTCTCGATATCCTCTGATCCTCTGAACTACTACTGCGCCCAATGGAGTCGGCGGGATAATAATCTTTGGTGTAGCCACCTTTCAAAATTATTGCATAAACGTTGATTTTGAATTACGAATATCGTATTAAAGCATGACAAAATGTTGTATAAAAGGCACTTCAGACTAAGGAATGTGTAATTTAAACAATGAAAAAGTCAATCTTCAAAATAAGAAAATATTTTAAAGTCATTCTGAAAAATGTACAATGCTTAATAACCACTAAACCACTAACTACTAGGCCTTTCGACAACAGTCACAAATCAGTATTTCCTCTTCATCTTCACTGTTTATGCCAGCACATGAATTGTGTGCCCACTTGAAACACCTCTGGCATGCGACCCAGGTCTCATTAGAAAAGGAGTAGAAGTCCCCACAGTAGAGACACTCAGCATCCTCTCTCTCTGATTCTCTCTTCTCCATCGTTTTCTTCCTTTTATTTTTCTTGAGGCCTTTGATATCCTCTGTTTTGGTTTCTTGGGTGTACAGTTCGATATTTTTGCCTTAGGTTCGATTGCACATGACGTCTTGTCTTGACATTGTTCATGTTTGTGTACCCTCCTCCTTTCTGTAGGCCTACTTTACGTGCGACAGCATTCTGATGTTCCTCCTTATAAGCAAAATCTGTTAATACGACGGCTTTTCCTTTTCGTCTTGTAGTCCTCCGAGTACTTTGACATATTAGTGGGATTAAATGGACAGCCTCGGGCGACATCTGGGAAGTTGAGTTGTCTGGCGAATGTAGCTAGCTGGGAGAGTCTGGCAAGCATGAACATCCAGGCTGGGGGTCAATGATTGAGCCTTGTTCAGTCTTAGTCGCACTGGAGAGCCTGTAACCAACGTGTCAGATTGTCAATCTGTAGAGTGTGTAGTCGGACTTTCGCAGTTTTCGAACTGAATATCTGTTGGCGCTGATGGGAGGTAGTCTGCGTCTGAAAACACATTCAGGTCAGACGGCCATATTTCAGTTCGCTTAAAGCCATTTATAGCCGTCGGCATCGTTGCAGCATGTAACAACGCGGCCCTAAGTAGCGATGATATTTGGAAAAGAGTGAAAACTTTTCCTGGATGCCTCCGTAGCCATTTTCTTATCTCTTCACTGTTATAACAACTCAGGGGCTTGAAAAAGTTACGTCCAGGGGTTGTAATTTATGTGGACTTTGTGGCGGTAAACAAAGGAGGACCACACCATTGTCTCTAGCCATATCAAGCAGCTCCAGGTTTTTAGTGTGAGTTGAATGTCCATCAACAATTAGAAGCACAGGTGGTTCTTTCATGGCCTTAGAAAATCCCACAAACTTTCTAAACCACACTAGAAATAATTCGTTAGTGATACACCCCGAGGCGTGAACTTGAGACCAGCGTCCTGGAGGCAATCCAAGCTCAAGTTCTTCTTTCTTCTTCTTCCTTGGAAAGATAAGCATGGCCGACATGTATAACTCAGATGCAGACATGCAGATGACTGCTGTAACGCTTTCTCCACGTTCTGAAGATGTTACCGCTCCTACTTGCCTTTTCCCTTAAGTGCTATTACTTTTGACTGACTTTTAGGATTAACTCTCAAGCCACTTTCATCATAGTTGAATATTTTGTCAGCAGTAAGCTTGCACTTATCATAACATTATTGAGAAGAGAGTTAAACTGTGAAACTGCTACTTTGTTGAATCCCATTGCTCGAGCACCAAAATCATTTTCTGGTTTGCGAATAGACAGTGTAGGATGCCTCGTAATAAATCCTTTAACCAAGTCTTGTCCAGATAGACAAGGTTGTTTGTCAGATCTGTGTTGTAAGCCATTTCCTCGGCTAGTTGATAGGCTACTTATCTGAGATCTTTTATTCTTTCATTGTTAGACCAAAAAGTCTGCTTTCCATCGACCTGAGATATGTTACCAACTCATGTTCTTGTTCTGGAGTGAAAACCTTTTTAAATTTCCCATATTATTTGTCAACTATGTAGTCAGGATTATTTGTAGCTTTACGCACATATCTTTACAATGTTGATTCCGGAACGTTGAACTGCTTAGACGTTTTTAAAAATCCCATTTGGAAAGGTGAAACGGATAAAACTGCCATTTCCATCGCTTTTACGTCCCATTGCTGTCTATAAGTCTTTTTCATGTACGTTCGCACCATCTGGAACAGCAAGGGGGAAAGTAACAGTGAGGGGGAAAGAAAAAAGAATATAGTTTGCTTTCTTCTTGCATCAAAATATGACGGGGCAGAACGGGACACTATCTCATTCTGCCGCATCCTCTTCCGCCCCAAGAGAACTTTTGAGGTTAACAACTTTTATGGAGTGTAATAACTGACGTATTTAAACGCATTAAACAACTAAAGTATAACAAGAAGCGGACAGAAGAGAACAGAAGAGAATCGAGCAAAAAGACTACCCAAATTAATAGGAGACGGTTCTGTCAGAGCTTTAGCGACAATTTGATGCTAAAGCTTATTTCGAATGACAGTGAAGAATTCAAATCATCCATGAAAGAGGTCGATATTTTGAACAGTAAAAATGGCCCTATGACATTGTGAGCCCGTGGCTAGAAGGGGAAGGAAATCTATGAAAAATATGTAACGGTTTTCTCCTTTCTTATCCAAATGTAAGAGGAGATTTAGACTCGTCAATGTGTACAGAGACTTTGGAATTCTTCGATATTATGAATGAATAGAACTGCATCCTCATAGTGTCCACCATGGAGTCTATGATGTTGGCACAACTGAGTTTACTATGCAGTGTTTTGCTGATGTGGAGACGATTTTGAATTTGCAACTCCACAAGTTCGGCGAACTCTTCGGAAGTAAGAATCAAGTCGTTCACTATTCGACCACAGCTGACTCAAAACGGCAGCAGTGATTGGACCTAATGCGGAGATTTGCCGGCTCATTCTTCCCTGGCTGAAATATTCTAGAATGGATAAGACAAGGGAGCTAAAGCAGAGGTAGCGTTGACCACGCACCATACATTAGTCTGTGTAGCATAGATGCAGGTGTATGACGGTGTCGAGGCTAATAACCGACGATATAGCACCCTGTAGAAAGCCTAATAGGAACATAAGAGAGTAGAATATAGCTGTTCACCTGCAACTGTTATAGCCATGATGTCGTATATGAACAAAGCGTTCAATTTTACTGCTTTTCATTGATTCAGTATGTGTACAGTCGAGGATGTATATGACTCAGTTAACGTTTATCGAGGAATGCTATAATCTGATGAGTCTGTATGGTTTGTGGATCTAACACCAGTGGACGATGCTACCAGGGAAGCGTTGTGAATTGCATTGCATAGACAACACTGGAGAGAACATTCCTGAAAACCTGAAACCAATTTTTGTTTGTGTTGATACAATCCCTGTGAACACATCTGACTGTGAAAGAGGCTTAAGTACAATGAACTTAGTTATGACAACTATGCTGAATTTCCTTTCTGTGCGCCATGTCTCAACCTTAATGTTTATTTCAATTGTGGGGCGTCCGCTACATCTTTGTAACATCGAGGATTACGACAATGTACGGATCAAAACCCACAGATATGCCAAGGGCAACCAATGCAAGAAGGCTAACACGTGCAGCAGTCTGACCGGTACTTCAACATATGGGATCTTCTGTAGGTGAATCCACCCACCATTTTTGTTAGGAATACTGCATTTGCTTCGTCGGAGACCTGATGTTCCGGAAATCTAACAATGAACATTTGCACGACTTTCTGTATTACTTATTCGAAAAACCTATATTCTTGCAAATAGTGACTTTCCACTCATTAAGTGAATCAACTTCAAACAAAACTGCGTAAACGAAGAAATGGGGAAGCTGTCGATTCAACTATTATGAATACCTTCGAAGTATCTGCTACAAGAATACGAACTGTATTCTAAAATGCGGATATGGACAACCATCAGCTGTGTAAAGGAATGACGATAGTGAAAATTTGTGTCAGACCGGGACCCGAACTACGATTTCCCGCTTATCGAGAACGGTCGCCTTACAATTTGGCTACCCGACCACGACACAAGGTCAGGTCCTAACTTCCATATGTCGTCAACCAAGTGCCTATATTCGTAAATCCTTTATGTATATACCCGTACAGGGGAGACATTTTACTTGAAAATTGCTTGCCCGATGCCGGCAGATAGATACGGTATAACAGTGCCTGTATAACTGAATTACGATGCAATATTCCTTCGGACAAGCATGTCCTAACGAACGTTTCATCATTATTCAGAGTAACACAGGTACTGGAATATTATATCGTATCATATCTGCTACAAGTTTCCCACCTACATAATGTTGTTACTTATGCTTGAAAAATGTCACTTTCCTAAATGAAATTTTCGCTCTGCAGTGGAGAGTGCGCTGATGTGAAACTTTCTGGTAGATTAAATCTGTGTCCCGACCGAGACTCGAGCTCGGGACTTTTGCTCCACAGACTTAGCTTCTCAAGCTCGATTCGCTACCCGTCCACACACCTTTTCTTCTGGTAGTACCTCATCTCCTAGCTTCCAAACATCACAGAAGCTCTTCTGCGAAAGGCTAAGGCAAAGATTGCGAGTTAGAGTCTCAGTTCAGTACACAGTTTTAATGGGCCCGAAAGTTTCAAATGCAACTTTGATTGTACTGCACTTACATTATGAAAATATGTAAAAGCCAAATATTTTTGACCATACCTGTTGCATGTAGATAGTCCTAATCTTGTGTAAAATGGGAAGAGAAATGTTATGTCTCTGTTGATGGCTTATGGAAATCAACACGAACGCTACGGGAAAATAAGATGGCAACCAATGGGAGTCAATTCGTTCTCTGTCGACGCCACTTAAAGGGAATCAAGATGTCCGTTTCGGAATTCAGGCGCTGTAATTTCCCGAATTTTCTCTTTGTGGTTACTTCCAGAGACTTATGTTGGAGGAAATAACTTGTTTTAGAAGCTTCCGGAATGTTCTCTCTCGGAATTTCAGTATAAAACCTCTCCGCATTGCACAACGCTTCCCTGGTAGCATCGTCCACTGGTGTTACACCCACAGACCATACCGACTCATCAGTATATAGCACCCATCGATTAACGTCAACTGAGCCATATACATCCTCGACTGCACACACAATTAATTAAAGGTAGTTAAATGGAACGCTCAATTAGAGTCAGCTCAATTCATAAAGAGAAACAGTTACACAATGAGCATGACAGTATGTATTCTTGAACATGCATGTTTCCACCTACAACATTTACATTGTAAGAGTATTAAGTTACAATGTAAATTTTAATTAGTTATTCATAATGTTGCTTAGGTTAGCATGTATTTCAAATAGGTTAGGGATACATGAATCATATTGCAGCAATGAATAGAACGGGTTATTTTCTATAAAAAAAGGCACCATCCACGATCGTATAATAATTATTCAAGGCATAGAGAGCAACTGCAGTTAAGATGTGTATTTATTCAATTTTGATATCTGGGAAAATTACTTGACCTAGGATCAAGAGTAATACGTCGTTTTATTCAGTTTTTTTCCTGCTTCTGGTAAAACATTTATTTTCAAGACTGAATAATGGTAGATACAAGTTCTTCATGATGACGATAGGGACACCTAAAAATATACTGACGGAAAAATAATCGGTACACCAAAAATAATTATTTTAGAGTAATGAAACTTCCGGAATACATTTGTCTAGATAACATATTTATGTGATTAACATTGCAACATCAAAGTTAATGTAAGTGCGAAGTTTGCCATTGCAAATGCGAAATTCTGGTACATTAATAACCAATGTAACGAACAGAACGATGAGTGCAAGCATGCAAACGCGCATGCATTGTTTTGTACAGGTCCCGGATGTCAGTTTGTGCGATGGAGTTCCAAGGCTGTAGCCCTTGGTCCGTCAATACAGGGACGGTTAATGCTAGTTGTGGATGACGATGGATTTGTCGTTTGAAGATGTCCCACTTGTGCTGGACTGGAGTAAGATCTGCTGATCGAGCAGGCCAAGGGACATGTCGAAAATGTAGAACATACTGGCATACAACAGCGGTACGTGGGCGATTGTTTCCTGTTGTTCATCAATGACAGCACAACCGGTCGAATCACCAGACAGATATACAAATTTGCAGTAAGAGGGCTGGGATAACCACGAGAGTTCTCCTGATTCCATACGAAACCGCACCCCAGACCATAACTCCAGGTGTGGGACTACTGTGGTTAGCCAACGGACAGGTTGCTTGCACGCCATCTTCTAACCAACGCACGATCATCACTGGGACCGAGCAGAACCAGTGTTCAGCGGAAGACACAATAGACCTCCACGCTGATTTCCAACGAGATTTCGCTTTACAAAACTGAAGACGCAAATGGCCTTGGTTTGCGGTCAGTGAAATGCATACTTCAGGGGGTCTGGCTCGGAAATGTCTTTGAAGTAATCGATTTATAACAGTTCGTTGCCTCACTGTGGTGCCACCTGCTGCTCAGACTGCTGCTGCAGATGCAGTACGATGTTCCAGAGCCATATGGTCTTCCCTCTCAATAGTGCCACGTTGCCATCCGGAGCCAGGTCTTCTTGCGACCGCTCTTTCTCGTGATCACCGCTGCCGGAAATCACGTACAGCGACTACATTCCTGTCAAGTCTTTCGGCAGTATCGCAGAAGTAACATCCAGCTTCTTGTAGCCCACTTACACGACCTCGTTCAAACTCACTGATGTGTCGGTAATGGCGTCTTTGCCACCTCAATGGCATTCTTGACTAACATCAACGCACCGCGTCCAGTCCCAAAGGTAGCTGACGCTCATGTCCGTTATAGCGTGTTCTTAAAGCAAACATCATGTGCATACTCATAGTGGTGCTGCAAGGGCCACTATTATGCTGCTGGCGCGAAATTTTAAGAGAGATAATCTTTCAGATGTAGAAACACGCCTAGCAACTTTCAATTACGTCGCACGATCCCTTCTTGGTGCTGCTATTCTTTTTCCGTGAGTGCATTCCGTACGGTAGCTCAGTGGGGACTCAGAAAAATCCGCAGTGATCAGCAATCTGATTTATTCTGCCAGCAGTTCGGTGGGACTTCCATTTTCACGTAATAAGCCTGTTCGGACGTACTGAGTCGAACTCATTGGATGTATGAGGTGATCGAGAATTACGGTCATTCTATCGAGTGATTACTGGACTTTTATTTTTTATATTTTGTGTCGAACCGAACTTATAGCAATTCTGAGATGGGAACACATGCTATAAGAACGGTTATTTTAATTGCGAAGTCCATTTAATATCCGCTATATTGGTGATTCGAATATATAGATCATCTTAGCTTCACTAATGATATTAATGACCAGCCTGCATTCAGTGAGTGACAAAACACAATAAATTATTTTCATTGAACTTTGGAACATGTTGGTAGGGACCGTTATTTATATTAATGCAATTAATTCAACCTACCATTGTTTATTCTGATTTATTCATCAGGAACGGTCTGTTACTTTACTTAAGATAATCGCACAGTTACAACGCATGCAAAGAACGAAACAAATTATTTTGTAAATACTGAAGCGTGCAAGGTGCTTGCACTTGTGCCGAATAAACGATCTCGGGAAGAAGCTCGCCGCTGTTCATTGTATCTTTTCTAGTCTTCTATTAATCAAAATCTGTAAAGAATTCAGACTAACGCACAATACCCAATAACAGGTTGAACAATTGTTTTTGCAAAACTCTACCTTCTGTTGGTAACCTAACAAATACATGATTTTCTCGATGAATATTTGACTAAAAGAACCCAGTACGATGTATTATAAAGAACGCTCTACAGAAACGAAAGAAATGGCATGTATGCCCAAAGGAATCGCGACAGTACGCCAAATATTATCAGACAGGATCAGCGGTTATATAAGATTGCTCGCTGACGATAGTGCTGCCTACAAAGAAGTGTCGGGAACGATCGGCAGAAAGACAGAAGGTTTGCATAGTATTTTCATTTTTCGTAATGAATGGTAGTCCTTCATATGCTGATAAATAAGTGAAAGAACAACTTAGTGACACAAGATTAATGGTAAATTCTGAGGATGTCGTGGGTAGCACGAGAAAAGACGGAAAACGAAACGAACACTTAAAACCAGTATTTTCTCTACTTAGACCATGGACAGTTTTTGCTGTCCATGTGGCAAGACTACTCGGCTACTTTTACCGCCGCATTTCCTAGCCTATGTCCTTCAGTGTTAATTTAATGCATGCTTTCCATAACCCTTGTTTTACTTTTCTTGATATTCACCTTACAAATAATATTCACGAAACTATGTCATCGACAAATTTGGAAGTTCTGGCAACTCATCATCAACTATTTTTCCCTTACCAAATTCCTCTTTGAATTCATTTACTGCATGCTCAGTGTATGAATTGAATAACATCGCTTCCCTTTGAGTCCTTCTGCTCTTATAACTCCAGTCTGGTGTCTGTAGAAGTTATGAACAATCTTTCACTGTTCATTATCTCTGCAACCTTCAGGACTGCAAAGAGTATGTTTCATTCTACAAGATCAAAAGCTTTCTCTGAGTCATTAAATTTTATAAGCGTGGGACTGCCTTTGTTGAACCTAAAAAAAGTTTTAGGGTCAGTATGGCCTGGGATGTTTCTTCATTTCTACGGAACCCAATGTCATCTTCTCCGACTTCGCCTTCTACCACTCTGTTCATTCTTCTTATTTCGTATAGGCCATCTAAGAACCACGACATTCAACTATTGCGTATGGAGTGGGCTTTGACGTTTGCCCAGTAATTACGCACCCTCTGGCTATGTTGTTCCTTCCCCTCCTGTGTGCAGAGGGCATCAGTCTTCTTTTTTGGTAGTCTGTCGTGAAACTTCTTTTGTCTAAGCTTCTTCCTGAGTATCGTTTGATCCTTCAAGTTTCCTTGTGTAATTCCAAGTTCCTGAAGATCTTTCTCCACTTCCATCAAATGGTTCAAATGGCTCTGAGCACTATGGGACTCAACATCTTAGGTCATAAGTCCCCTAGAACTTAGAACTACTTAAACCTAACTAACCTAAGGACACCACACACACCCATGCCCGAGGCAGGATTCGAACCTGCGACCGCAGCAGTCCCGCGGTTCCGGACTGCAGCGCCAGAACCGCTAGACCACCGCGGCCGGCCCACTTCCATCAACCACAGTGATTTGGTCTTCCTCTTTTGACAGTACACAGAGAAGCTGGTTATTCAATCTGTCACGATGCATCCTGTAAACGTGTCTATAAAATGTTATACTTCTTTTCCTAGCTACATCTGTGTTTCTTTCGCAGTACTCGTAGAACTCTCGGCTGGGTCGCCTTTTATAATTGTCGCCTTCCTTAACTGGCCCCAGTACCTTCCTCGTTATCTTTCTCTCCTGGATTTCGGGCTTTTCAGTAAGTCCCTTCGTATTGAGTATTAAACATTCTGAAACATATAAGGCTTCAGGACGCATGACTTTCCGGTAGTGCTTCAGTTTAGTGTTACGGGGGAGACATTTCTTATTATAAGTATTATTGGTCAGCTGGTATGCCAGCTCTAGCTTGTTGACTCGAGTCGAAAGTGCTGTTCCTTCAGATATATTAGGTTCCATTCATTCTCCCAAGTACATAAACCTGTTGGTTTTGTTGAGCTCTCCCTGGTCTTGATGCAGTGTACTAGGAGATTCCACTATGTTCGTGATGTACTGCGTTTTTTAAAGTGATACATGAAGCCCAACCCTTACCGCTTGCTTCCTGAGAACGTTGAGTTGTTTCATTGAAGTTTCTATATACTCTGATAAAATTGATAGGTCATCGGCAAATGCCAGGCAATCAACATTCATCCCATTGCACTTATGTCCCAGAGAGACACCATTTGGAATCACCTCTCGAGCTGACTCCCTCCGCCACTCTCTTATTGCCTTTTCCAGGGCACAGTTGAAGTGGAGAGGGAACAGACCATCTCCCTGTCTTATTCCAGATATGATTTCAAAACTTTCTAAGAGGGTTCCTCTGAACTTTACTCGTGACCTTTTGTTCCTTAAAGTCTGTTGGATGGGGCTGTGGGTGTTCTCATCTAGCCCTAGTTCTTGCAGGATCTTCAGGAGAGTAATAGGTCTCTCAGTTAAGTCATATGCCATCTTGAAGTCAATGAACATGATGACATGCATCTTACCAGCCATTTTTACTTGTCGTAGCACTGATTTCAGGTTCAGTATTTGTTCAGTACAAGAGCGTCCTTTTCAGGTCTTGCCTGGTATTCCCCAGGTCCAGTTAAGGTTCGGTTTTGTTTAGTAAGACCCTGGTGAAAATCTTGTATGTGACAGGAACTAATGAGATTCCTCGATAATTACTGATGTCAGTCAAAGTCCCTTCCTTCTGTAAGGGATGAATCAAGACAGAGGTCCAGTGACTAGCTAATGATTCAGTCGCCCAAATGTTTCTTAGACTTTCCATCTACTTGCTTATAGTCTTGTCTCCCGCCTGCTTCCATAATTCGGCCGCTATTCAGTCTTCTCTTGATGCTTTGTTTTTTTCCAAACACTGAACGATTTCTGTTACTTCTTCTTTCGTCGGCGTTTACGAGTTTGGATGCTTCGTGCTGTCTTGGTAATCAAAGATGTGTTAGGTGAATGACAGTTCAGGAGATTCTCGAAGTGCATGGCCAGAAGATGGCAGTTGTCTGTATCGTTGTAGGCTAGCTTCCCACCTGGTCCTCTGAAGTGGAAGCTAGGTGGACTGTAGTGGTTTCGGTCCCGTTTAAAAGTTCTGTAGAAATTCCTGGTGTTGTTTTTCTTTAAGTCATCTTCCAGTTGTGTCAACTGGTCTGTGTGGACTGCTGTTATACTTGACTGATGGTTCGGAAGGTAACTTTCATTGTTGTACGAACTTGTCTCTGTTCTCTTGTGTCTTCGAGTTCCACTTGAGCCACGCCATCTGTCTGAGCATCACTGCTTCCTCACAGGTGGTTGTCCACCAGGCATGTTTCTTTTGTTTCAGTAATGGTGCAGTCTCTGTTGCAACTTTCACTGTGTTCTTCCTCAATTCATCACCATCTCTACGTTCCAGTGATTGCAGTTTCTCTGTGAATTTGTTGGAAGTTGAAAGTTTTTCTATATCAGAATTAGTAAGCTTGAGTGACTTGGTTCTCTTAGTGTTCCTAGGCAGAAATCTCAGATTTAATTTGGATAGGTAGTGGTTAGAGTCCAAATTGGCTCCACTCAACACTTTTACATTGCGGATCTCTCCATGGGATTTCCTTGAGATGGCAACATGATCAATCTGAAATTCTCCCAAGAGTTTGTTGGGAGATGTTCATGTCATCAGCTTCTTTGGTAGTCTCTTGAAGGCCGTTGACTTCATTACGAAGTTGAAAACTTTACAGAATGCCACAAAACGCTCACCATTGCTGTTGGTCCGTTTGTGGGCTGGGTATTCTCCTACGATGTCTCTAAATTTGCGCTCTTTTCCCAACTGCTTGTTGATATCGCCAACTAGGATGATCGTGTGACGTTCTGAGACCATGCTGACAATGCCCTCTCGTTCTTCCCGAAACTTGTCAGTATTTTCCGGATCCTATCACAGATTTCGCAAATGAGGTTACTTTACGTCATGCAACGGCATTCACGCTGTGTTATTATCAGGCAAAAATTAATTTGTTGCTATTACTACAAAATTTGTTTTTCGGCACAGTGTATGAAGGACTTACTTCAAATAGTCGAACAATTAAAAAGAAATCAAAGAAATATTGCAGTAATATTCGTAGCTACAATGCAGCATAAACACATTTGGTCGAATTTCGGCCACAGATGACACTACTTTATTGTAAATAGCTGTAATTGATTAGATGTGATGGAATTACGTTTTCCTGGATACATACTGAGATTGAACTTTATCTTCAATGAGGATGGAAGCTGAAGAATTAAAATCTTGTGTCATGGCCGGGACTCGAACCTTGGTCTCGTGCTTATTGGGAGTTTCTTGTAATTCACTATACCACCCTGTTATTGTGGCTAATCGAATTGGCTGATGTGTGAATTGAAGTTTATGTTAGGGAGGGCATTCGACTAGGCTATTCCGTGCAGGTGGATTAGCCGCTGTGCCAGGGTGGTGCAGTGGATAACACATCTGCACAGTAATCGTAAACCCCGTCTCAAGTTCTGACCTAGACACAAATTTTAATTCATTAATTGAGCTCCTGGGGGCTCCTTATCCTTGTCGAATCTAATGTCTTTGCATATCAAGACTGTATAATTGATTAGGTTCGTTTCCAGTATAACGTTCTATGGAAGTGAAATGCGGTCGACATGCAGTTCAGACAAAAAGAAAACAGAAGCGTTTGTAATGTGGTGCTACAGAAAAAATTGAAAATTAGTAGTTAGCTGGGTAGATTGAATAAGGAATGAACCTGTACTGACCTGAGCTGGGGAAAAAATTATTGTACTACGTCCCTCATACAGTCGTCGGTTGACATGACGCATAACGAGGCATTAAGGAATGGTAAGATAACAGAAGGAAGTGTTGGGATGAAAATTGTAAAAGGGAACCAAAGCTTGACACTACAGTAAGCAGGCTGAAATTGGTGTAGGTTGCAGTAATTGAGCATGGTGGAAGAGGCTTGCAAGGGGTTAAGGGGTTAACCTTCGCAGTGCTAAAGGAGAGCGGGGAGGGAGGGGGAGGGGGGTACTCTATGCCTATCTTTTGAAAATATTGTAATCTAGTCGCGTACTTTAAGGTATACACTATATTTTTAAGGAATATCTATTGATTTTAATGATGTCTTATAACAAATTCCAGAATTGCTTTACACTTTTCAGTAAAACTTAACTCAAAAATAAATGTGTTTGTAGTGAATGACTATTCGCATCAAATATCATATTCACATTTTAAAATTCAGAACCATCCTTACACATCTGTGTAACTATAGAAAGTATGTCGAGTAAAAGAAAATAACAATGAACGAGCTCTTGATTTTTTAACTTTTCTTATGGTGTTAGGCACAATAAAATACCTGTCTCCTCTGGTTACACATTATGGAAAATGCGATGGCACTCTAAAAAATTGTGCTAAATGATATTTTCATTTTCAGGACTTACAGATTAGTACTTTATTAAAAACGATGTGTTAATAAAAGTTGACTACAAATAAAGAAATTTTCTTTTTAAAATTTTTTTGATGGTTGGCATAAGGACAAGCCCCCCACCCCCCACCGCGCCCCTTGACATTACGTGTTACGGAAAATGCGTTGGTACTGCTAGAGTTAATTGGAATGGGGAGATGAGCTGCATCAAACCAATCTTCGAATTGAAAACTAGCAGAACAACAGTAATAGGACTAAAATAATTTATAGTCTTTACTAAACCATAGTTTTTTCACTCGTCCGAAAATTTCTTTTTGCCCTCTACTCCCACACCTCCATCTCCTCCCCCACGACTTCGCTACACCGAGGTAACGTATAGGAAAGCATTCATGCTTTTGCGAGATTCCGTTCTGCAAGAGATCCGTTTCATGCAGGGGGAGCGCGAGAGAGAAATGCCGGCACGCGCCGCCTTTGGCGCTAGGGCATCGGCCGGGTCGATTATTTTGCCAAGCGATGCCAGGTTTACGCGGGAGGACGGGCTTTGGGCTTTGGCGGCCGCACGGCAGAGGAACGGCGCGGAGAGCTCGGCTTCCGGGGAATAAAAATCGCTGCGCGACGTGTTTCCCCACACCTGACACAGAGGAAGCAGTGCAGCCATCCACACCAAGCTGCCGCCGTCCGCCTTTGCGGCGCCGCCACCGAGGCGAATCCCCTTGTTTATTGTGGAAAGGCTCCGTGACGCATAGAGATGTGGGGCGCACAGAAACTGTCACAGTGCTACAGCGATAGATTGTTTGTCGAACGGAAAGAAAAATGTGAAGGGGTACGTGTGCTCCAGACAACGGAAAAATGTAGCTGTCTTTCACTACCTGATTGTTGAGGCACAAACGGAGGCATTTAGGTCGTACAAATGTATGGATGTATAAACGAACACGGACATAACATGGAACGGTCATATTGATACAATGGTGGGTAAGTAAACCGCCAGCTGTATGACTAAAGCTGTATGACTACAGTTTAAGCCGGCTGGGGTGGCCAAGAGGTTCTAGGCGCTACAGTCTGAGACCGCGCCACCGCTACTGTCGCAGGTTGGAATTCTGCCTCGGGCATGGATGTGTGTGATGTCCTTAGGTTAGTTAGGTTTAAGTAGTTTTAAGTTCTAGAGGACTGATGACCTCACAAGGGAACCTCCCCATCGCACCCCCCTCAGATTTAGTTATAAGTTGGCACAGTGGATAGGCCTTGAAAAACTGAACACACAACAATTGAGAAAACAGGAAGAAGTTGTGTGGAACTGTGAAAAAATAAGCAAAATATACCCACTGAGTACTTCATGCGAAGATAAGCAATGTCAAGGACGCTGGGAATGCAAGAGCGCCGTGGTCTCGTGGTAATGTGAGCAGCTGCGGAACGAAAGGTCCTTGGTTCAAATCTTCCATTGAGTAAAAAGTTTAATTTTTTATTTTCAGTTTATGTGACAAACTCTTACGTTTTCATCACTTTTTTGGGAGTGATTATCACATCCACAAGAAAACCTAAATCGGGCAAGGTAGAAAAACCTTTTTACCCATTCGCCAAGTGTACAAGTTAGGTGGGTTGACAACATATTCCTGTCATGTGATACACATGCCATCACCAGTGTCGTATAGAATATATCAGATGTATTTTTCCACAGTTCCACACAACTTCTTCCTGTTTTCTCAATTGATCTGTGTTCAGTTTATCAAGGCCTATCCACCGTGCCAACTTATAACTAAATCTGAGGGTGGTGCGATGGGGAGGTTCCCTTGTCAGAAGTTAAGTCCCATAGTGCTCAGAGACATTTGAACCATTTGAACTACAGTTTACTCACGAAAATACCGCTTATACAATGCAATGAGGTGACAAAAGTCATAGGACAGCGATATCCGAACATACAGATGGTAGTAGAATTGCGTCCACAGGGTATAAAACGGCATTGCATTGGCGGACCTACCACTTGTACGACCGGCCGCTGTGGCCGAGCGGTTCTAGGCGCTTCAGTCCGGAACCACGTGGCTGCTACAGTCGCAGGTTCGAATCCTGCCTCGGGCATGTATGTGTCTGATGTCCTTAGATTAGCTAGTTTTACGTAGTTCTATGTCTACGGGACTGATGACCTCAGATGTTAAGTCCCATTGTGCTTAGAGCCATTTGAACCATTTGAACCACTTGTACTCAGGTGATTGTATTGTATTGCATGTTAACCGGGGACTTACCGCGGAGAGTCTCCGTCACCGCCGGAGCCGCAGTGGTCCACAACCCCAAGACGACTACCGCATTCCACTTCACCCCTCCGCTGCCCCACACCGAACCCATGGTTACTGTGCGGTTCGGCCCCCGGACGACCCCCCAGGGAACGTCTCACACCAGACGAGTGTAACCCCTATGATGGCGTGGTAGAGTAATGGTGGTGTACGCGTACGTGGAGAACTTGTTTGCGCAGCAATCGCCGACGTAGTGTAACTGAGGCGGAATAAGGGGAATCAGCCCGGATTCGCCGAGGCAGATGGAAAACCGCCTAAAAACCATCCACAGACTGGCCGGTTCACCAGACTTCGACACAAATCCGCCGGGCGGATTCGTGTCGGGGACCAGGCGCTCCTTCCCGCCCGGAAAGCCGTGCGTTAGACAGCACGGCCAACTTGGCGGGCCGTACTCAGGTGATACATGTGAAAAGCATTTCGACGTGATTATGGCAGCACGACGAGAATTAATAGATTTTGAACGCGGAATGGTAGTTGGAGCTAGATGCAAGGGACATTCCATTTTTGAATTCTGTACTCCAGATCCATATTGTCAAGGGTGTAACGAGAATACCAAATTTCAGTCATTCTCTCTCACAACAGACAATTCAGTGGCCGACGACCTTCACTTAACGAGCAAGATCAGCGGCATTTCCGCAGAGTTGTCAGTCCAAACAGACAAGCAAAAATGTGTGAAATAACCGCATAAATCAACGTGAGACGTGCAAAGAGCGTATCCGTTGGGACAGTGCGACGAAATTTGGCGTTAGTGGAATATGGCAACAAACGACTGACGTGAGTGCCTTTGCTAACAGCACGACGTCGCTCTTGACCATATGGTTTGGACCCAAGACGGCTGGAAAACTGTGGTCTGGTCAGATGAGTACCGATTTCTGTTGATAAGAGCCGATGGTAGGTTTAGAGTTTGGCACAGACCCCAAGAATCCATGGACCCAAGTTGTCAACAAGGCACTGCGGAAATAGCCGGCCGGAGTGGTCCGGCGGTTCTAGGCGCTTCAGTCTGGAACCGCACGATCGCTATGGTCGAAGGTTCGAATCCTGCCTCGGGCATGGTTGTGTGTGGTGTCCATTGGTTAGTCAGGTTTAGGTAGTTCTAGGGTCCCATAGTGCTCAGAGCCATTTGAACCATTTGAACTGCGGAAATTCGAGATGGCTCCATAGTGGTGTTGGTTTGTTTAGATTACATGGAAGCGATCAGTGACAGGAAGTTTTTATGTTGTGCTACTTGGAGACCTTTTGTAGCCCTTCATAGACTTCATGTTCCCAAACAACGACGGAATTTTAGTGGATGACAGTGCACCATGTCACCGGGCCACGAATATTTACGATGGGTTTGAAGATGAGTCTGATCAGCTAGTGATTTGTCCAAAATCGCCTGGCATTAATCCCACTGAATGTTTATGGCACATAATCGAGGGTTTAGTTCGTGGACAAAATCTTACACCGGGAGCACTTTTGCAATTACGGACAGCTATAGGGGCATCATGGCTCTGTATCTCTACAAGGGACTTTCAGTGACTTGTTGGGGCCATGACACGTTCAGTTGCTGCACTACATTGAAAAGAGGAAGTTCGACACAGTATTGCGATGTATACCACAACGTCACCTTAGTGTACGTCTTACGGGGTTCCCTTCAGTTTGTGCTAGCGCTGCAGATACCAAGTACTAAAATACGTTTTCGCAAATGTTTAGTGATTTTTTCAAAGAAAGGCATTTAGTTCATGACGGAGGCATCAGTCATTTCTCAAATACATTACTCAAATAGTTTATTTCCTGCTCAGTCGCACGCAATTCTTCATTTCGGCAGAAGTCAGCAGTAGTTCACGCCGAAGCTCTTTGTGAGCCAGTTTTAAAATCTGTACAGAATTGCAAAAATTTAACGAAAATCAGCAGACTGATTTTTTGAATTCGGTTTTCAGTGAACATAGAAGTATTGATCGTTCCCAAGTTCCACTCTGTAAGAACGATTTCTTCCATTCTTATACTACTGAAACTACACTGGATGTGGTATGACGACCACTGAAATTGCAGTGATCGTTCGGTTAAGGGCCAAGTGTCATCGTTATCTCAATTCATGCCAGTGAGACAAAGCTGCTGCTAAACACAATATTGGCGGCCTCATAGACTACATGGGCCTACATTAAAAGCGGTTATCATCTCAATAACTGATGTTGGTTGAAGTAGAGAGCATATAAAATGTAGACTGGCAATGGCAAGGAAAGCGTTTCTGAAGAAGAGAAATTTGTTAACATCGAGTATTGATTTATGTGTCAGGAAGTCGTTTCTGAAAGTATTTGTATGGAGTGTAGCCATGTATGGAAATGAAAGATGGACGATAAATAGTTTAGACAAGAAGAGAATAGAAGCTTTCGAAATGTGGTGCTACAGAAGAATGCTGATGGGTAGATCACATAACTAATGAGGAGGTATTGAATAGAATTGGGGAGAAGAGGAGTTTGTGGCACAGCTTGACTAGAAGAAGGGAGTGGTTGGTATGACATGTTCTGAGGCATCAAGGGATCACCAATTTAGTATTGGAGGGCAGCGTAGACGGTAAAAATCGTAGAGGGAGGCCAAGAGATGAATACACTAAGCAGATTCAGAAGGATGTAGGTTGCAGTACATACTGGGAGATGAAGAAGCTTGCACAGGATAGAGTAGCAAGGAGAGTTGCATCAAACCAGTCTCAGGACTGAAGACCACAACAACAACAACATCATCTCTAATAAGAGAACTACTGATAAAAAATGACAGCTGGGAAAAGTGTACACTGTTGTTGTTGTTATGGTCTTCAGTCCCGAGACTGGTTTGATGCAGCTCTCCATGCTATTCTATCCTGTGCAAGCCACTTCAGCTCCCAGTACCTACTGCAACCTACATCCTTCTGAATCTGCTTAGTGTATTCATCTCTTGTTCTCCCTCTACGATTTTTACCCTCATTTAACCATACAGTAAAGCTGCATGCCCTCGGGAAAATTACGGCCGTAGTTTCCCCTTGCTTTCAGCCGTTCACAGTACCAGCACAGCAAGGCCGTTTTGCAAAAATATATGGACAGACCTATGTAATGACGAATTGACCACTTCACAAAAAGTCAGCCATTTATAATTCCAATCTTTTTTGCTACCAGTTTTGGCTTTGCAGTAAGCCGGCGTCGGAATACCAACTCCTGTACAAGCGAATTAGGACCAGCGTACAATAATTGGTGTCACTTGGTGTCACTTGTGAGTCCTATAGTGGTATCAGTAATTAAGCTAGCACAACGACTGGGTGAAAGGAGTTAAAAAGAATGGGTCGCAATAGTCAAGTAGCTCCTCAGGAATCACGAGTTTCTGTAGTCACTGCTAAGCGACGTTTGCGGCATTGTAAAGAGTGACGTTACTGGACAGCGAAAAATAATTATGTTGAGTTATAAATCACGCTTTTGCAACCCGTGACTGGAAAAGAGTGATATAGAGTGATGAATCACGCCGCACACTGTGGCAATCAGACGGAAGGGTTTGTGTTTGCCGAATGCCCTGAGAACGTTACCTGCCGTCATGTTCAGTGCTCGCAGTGAATTACGGAGGAGGTGTGTTACGGTGTAGAAACGGTTTTTTTTGCTACTTTGGGGTCCACTTACTACGTTTAAGAAAACGTTAAATACGGAAATATATGAAAATATTTTACACCACTGTGTACTGCCTACATTAGAGGAGATTGTGTCACCAAGTCTTCCCTCTCATAAAGCACCATGTCTGAAGTAACAGTTAGTGGACAATAGCATTTCTGAAATAAACTGGCCTGCCCTGAGTCCTGATCTGAACCCAATTGAACACCTTTCACAATGTCGACTTCTTACCAACTTCCAGCGTCCATCATCACTAACTTCTCGGTTTTCGGTTTTTGGGGAAGACTGCGGCACCATTCCGTCTAGAGATCCATTCACCTTACTGGAAGTGTCCTCAGCTGTCGTATAGGCAAAGTGTGGATACTTCCCGCCTTAATGCCTGCGAGTCGATGTCCGGAAACTTTTGACCAGATAGCCTACGTTTAGAAAGCATGGTGTGAACTATTAAAATGGGTAAGTTATTGCATAAACGAGCGTGCCTTGTGGAGATTCTGTTGGCTGATGCTTGTTAAAAAATACTCGAACACAACCTTTCAGAACACCCAGTGTGACCCTAGGAGTCAAATGTTCACTCCCTTTCGTACTTACAATACACTTACTTATGATGAACGCAAGGGAAGGATAAAAAGACAACTGCCAGTACCATGCTCTGCAGGTCATACACTGGCTTGCACTCTATTTTCCTCCGTTTCCTTTGAGAAATCCATCCCCGCAGTTTGACGATTTTATTAATGTCTGACCTGTATCAGAGGGAAACGCTGTTAGCAAAAATCGCGAAAAGTTCTTGACTAATTTATTCCAAAGTTTCACGGTACGCTCTTATAGACATTCATAGAGACACAAGTTACCTAGCTGAGTTTTGCTGTACTGTGAATATGTGCGGTTTTGTTTCCTTTCTCGTGATCAGTTTTAACTATGACAGTACGGCATTTCAAAAAATTCTAAAAATTGTTTCCCCCCTACATATCTTTTCCTATAACATGCATTTATTAACAAATGTACACACAATGTCTTATAGTGTTTCTTTTCTAGCAGTCGTATTTTACAGAAATCAGAAAAGTGGTACCTATGGCTTATCAGCTTATGAATTGAATGTATGGGCTTTGGATTTGCAATAACAATCAATTAGGTTCAGGGTCAGAGAGAGAGGAGGAGTTGGATTACAGAGAAAGAGGGGAGGGGGATGGACATAGAGGGGGAGAATGAGAAGGTAGACAGTGAGAGCGGGAGGAGGAGATGAAGAGCAAGGGGTAGCAGGAGGGGATGGCAGAGGAGGAAACGAGTGAGGCGGTGGTGGACAAGGACGAGGAGATGAACAGAGAGAGGGGGAGAAGGAGTGGAGGACTTATATCCAATTCAAATTCATATTGAGCAGTTTCGAATCATTGTCGGGTTTGCTAGTACTCCATACAATGATATGCATGTGCAGGAGAACAAGGCATTAAACAACATCCTCCTAGTTCAGAATTTTAAAGTGTAACTGGCTCGATGAAGAGAAACTTAAAATACTATAACACTATACAAAATAGCCAGCATGTGAAGCTCCAGTTAGCTTTCAAATTCACAATTCGTATTACCTGACACATATAATTAATAACAACAACATGCACTTGTTTAAGTTAAAGGCCACCCTTGTGATTCAGAATTTTAGATTAATTTCACGTTAGAGGTGTACATCAGAGTGAACATGACCCTGGGTTTCTTTTTCCTTTGTTGTTATTTTGCATGCGCCACTGCATATACATAGCCTCCCGCCACCAGTGTAAATTCAGAGTTGAATGGGACCTTGTACAGGACTGACGTTCGGAGTTGTGAGACATTATTGTTTAATTAATTTGAGCCGGCCGGAGTGGCCGAGCGGTTCTAGACGCTATAGTCTTAACCGCACGACCGCTACGGTCGCAGGTTCGAATCCTGCCTCGAGGATGGATGTGTGTGATGTCCTTACGTTAGTCAGGTTTAAGTAGTTCTAAGTTATAGGGGACTGATGACCACAGAAGTTAAGTCCCATAGTGCTCAGAGCCATTTGAACCAGTTGAATTAATTTGACAAATATTTTTTGAAGGGTCACTGTGATTCTGGAGTATACGTTGTGTAACTGTTCTGTCACTGGGTGTGAAGTTCATTTACGTGAAAATCGCTAGTAGGAATGACAATTCACTAACGAAAGATGCCATACGGGAATCATTGTTAGAAAAACTCTGTCGTGAAAGTGACGTAAGTGATTTTCGTGATGAAAGTGATTCTGAAGCTGATGCTCATGTAGCAGTTATGGTAAATTGTGCAACTCATCGCTCTGGTGAATCTTCAGACAACATTGAAGAGAACACAGTCGTCTACGCAAAGAATGGTCCTAAGAGAACAGGCCTATCTGCTGTCGATAACGTTGTAGTCTATGTTACAAGAGTGTGGAAATACGAATAAACAGATTTATGAATAATTGAGAAAAACTCAAGATTTTCGTGTAATATGTGCATTTAATTAAATAAATAGCAACTTCACCTTGTTAAATTCAAAATAAAGTTTATAGATCACTTCCAAGATATTTGATGGAAAAAATCTCCGTGATTTTTTACTTAATACCGAATTTTGGGTACATTAAAACTAACACTGATTAAAAAAGTACGTGAGAGAGGTTAAAAGAAAAACCATTCAATACATGAGTGTTCAATTTCATTATGAAATATTCTATTTTCAGGCAATTTCTTCAGGAAATAATTGATCACTGTGACTCTTTCGTACACCTCCTGTGACAATTTCAGAAGTGCACAGTAGTACGGTTAATACGGGGAGCATCTGATTAAAGATTCGGCCAACAGACCACTTCTTAGGAATGGGTCGTATCTCACTCATGCATCAGACCCATAGCAACAACGAGATCCATCAGCAGTGACCCCAATGCCCACTGAGTTGTGTCCGTAATGACCTGAACCGGGTGGGAATGACGAAGGCTGCGATCCGATATAATTCATTTGCCAAGCCAAAAACAGCAGGGGTCAAGAAAAAAATCCTCGGAACACAATAGCACTTCCAAGGCTATAGACCAGGAAAAGTTGACCAACCACAAACACAGTCTACATTAAAGAGTCCAGTGTAGGTAACAGGAGAACGTACCGCTTGCATTCTACAATTCAGTGAAGTGAGTGCATTTACCCACAACACATATCCTTCTGAAAATTCGAGTATTCTCAAGTAGATGAGTGAGGGTTTCGTTGAGAAACTAGATTTCGAACATCCACAGCTAATTCGAATTCCTGGACAGATGAAAACCTACTATCTGCTGCATGTACCGTCGTAAACAGTCACACCACTGCGCTGTCCCACTTCATGTAATGTATAATAACGCAAGGAGCCCCCACTGCCAACTCCCACAGTCAGTTTGCTATCACCTCAGGCGCTTCCCGTTCTTGCGTTTCAAGCGGTTGCGATTGCGGTGGCTCCGGCATATCTCTTTGGCTTCGGCACACCGGGGGAGCCACCACACGAACCAAAAGATCAAACATCACGCGTCAACGACAGTGTGTTGCAAAGTGGCTCATCACGGAAAACTTCAATCGAAATGGCTGAATCGGGATTCGATCCGCTGTAATCTCTAATACGAGTCCACTGTGTTACTACTGGCCCGTAACACTCAGTTGTGTGGGACAGGAGACAAAATAATGTCTCTGAAAGTAATTTGGCGACGCCAGGTCTATTTCAGGAATAAAGCTTATCACAGTGTGTGCAGTTAAAAGATGATATAAATTCGAAGAAATGTGAGATTTTTCTGCAATAACCGAAAGTTCTATTATGTGTAATATGCATGTAATTTCGCTATCGTAATATGAAGATTTTAAATAATAGAATCGTCACATCTAATTTTATAGTATGTGACATGTGGTCAGCACTTCCTTTTTCATGGTGGAGAAGCTTACTCCTATTTGCAGCTGAGAGAAGCAGAAAAGATAAATATAGCCTTTTCCGGTTGACAACAGACGTCGAGAGAGACATCTAGTGAGATTTTGCTCCCTCGACCTCATTAGGAAGCTGCAGCATTGGGAAGTATTGGTTTTTTAGCCGTGCTGTTCATTATTTCTGAGCCTCGTAGGCGAAAGTGATGGATCGCCACAAAGCGGATATTTCATTTCGTCAGCTTCAGTCAGTTCTTTCCTGGGGTATGTCCATGTTTGTTTTACGCATGTTATATGCATTGACTTGTCCTGGATTTTGCCGGGTGCCAGGTGCTGTTTCGGAAGTCACCAATGCACGGGGGCGTTACTTCTACACGATCTGCTAGAGAGTTCTCTTCCGACGTGTTCTCTATGAGACTGTTCATTGTACCAGACTACGGTTACCCTCTTCCGAATCGCGTCAGGTTCAGTACACTGTGTTACATGTAATATTCCGCACGTTCAGCTATACGAACAGATTTTAAGCTGTTCTCAGTATTCAGTGTGATGCCTATTTTTAAACACTGGTCTGCTGATAAAATACAAACCATTGTATCAAATTGAAATGGTAATGCATTGCCTAAAATTCTCGAACTAAGGTTTCATATTAAATACTTTGCTAGGCACAAAACTACTATCGTTAAATGTAGTGGGTGACGCAACGAAACGAAACTAAAGACACAGAACACTAGGAATGGTACGGTGCCAATTACGGACAGAACAGTGTTGCTGGATCATTATCGGATCAATACTAAAAATGAACGAAGAAGAGAAAAATCTTGGCACATAAGATGGGAAGGATTAAGAAGATCGTACAAACACTACCTGACTCAGCAGTTAAGAACTGTAGTCATGTGTAGGGACTGTGGTTGTTGTGAGCGGACGCAAGGAGAATTGGCCACTCTTCGGGGGCAGGTGGAGGCTTTGTCTGTTAGGCTCATCGAGCTCGAGGCGCAGGCGTCGGCTCGTAGTGGCGTTGGGGCAACTGTGGTGAGACCTATGCCTACGTCGGTGGCCTTGGAATCACATGGAACCCCTGATGTCGCTGCGTCTTCCGGCAGTGAGCATCTTACCGGTCAGCCATCACTCCAGGGTGAATGGCGGACAGTGGTCGGCTCGCGCGTGCCTGGCCGAAAGGCGAAGGTGGGATCTGGCCGCGTGGCAGCTGCCTTACACCTTTCCAACAGGTACGGGGTGCTTCCTAGTGGTGATGACATCGTTTCCGAGCCACCACAGGATGCCTCGCCTGTTGGGCCAGTGGCCGATTCTCCGGCAAGGTCCCGACAGTCACAGAGGGCGGGCCTATTAGTTATAGGGAGCTCCAACGTTAGGCGGGTTATGGAGCCCCTTAGGAAAATAGCGGGTAGGTCGGGGAAGAATGCCAGTGTGCACTCGGTGTGCTTGCCGGGGGGTCTCGTCTGTAATGTGGAGGAGGCCCTTCCGGCAGCTATTGAACGCACTGGGTGTGACCGGCTGCAGATAGTAGCACATGTCGGAACGAATGACGCCTGCCGCTTGGGTTCTGAGGCCATCCTTGGTTCCTTCCGGCGGCTGGCTGATTTGGTGAAGACAACCAGCATCGCACGCGGAGTGCAAGCTGAGCTTAATATCTGCAGCATAGTGCCCAGAGTCGATCGCGGTCCTCTGGTTTGGAGCCGTGTGGAGGGTCTAAACCAGAGGCTCAGACGACTCTGCGACTATAATGGTTGCAAATTCATCGACCTCCGTTATTGGGTGGAGAACTGTAGGGCCCCCCTAGACAGGTCAGGCGTGCACTACACACCAGAAGCAGCTACTAGGGTAGCAGAGTACGTGTGGCGTGCACACGGGGGTTTTTTAGGTTAGAGGGACCCCCCCTTGGGCGAAACGATAAAATACCTGACGGCTTACCAGAGAGGACATTATCATCGTTGATAAAGAACGTCCGTCCTCAGAGACCAAAAACAGGAAAAGTTAACGTAATATTGGTAAACTGCAGGAGTATCCAGGGCAAGGTTCCTGAATTAGTATCTCTTATTGAAGGAAATAGTGCGCATATAGTATTAGGAACGGAAAGTTGGTTAAAACCGGAAGTGAACAGTAACGAAATCCTAGACACAGAATGGAATATATACCGCAAGGATTGGATAAACGCCAATGGTGGAGGAGTATGTATAGCAGTAAAGAATTCAATAATATCCAGTGAAGTTATTAGCGAATGCGAATGTGAAATAATCTGGGTTAAGTTAAGTATCAAAGTTGGGTCAGATATGATAGTCGGATGCTTCTATAGACCACCTGCATCAGCAACCGTAGTAGTTGAGCGCCTCAGAGAGAACCTGCAGAACGTCGTGAAGAAGTTTCGTGATCATACTATTGTAATAGGGGGAGACTTCAATCTACCAGGTATAGAATGGGATAGTCACACAATCAGAACTGGAGCCAGGGACAGAGACTCTTGTGACATTATCCTGACTGCCTTGTCCGAGAATTACTTCGAGCAGATAGTTAGAGAACCAACTCGTGAAGCTAACGTTTTAGACCTCATAGCAACAAATAGACCGGAGCTTTTCGACTCCGTGAATGTAGAAGAGGGTATCAGTGATCATAAGTCAGTGGTTGCATCAATGACTACAAGTGTAATAAGAAATGCCAAGAAAGGAAGGAAAATATATTTGCTTAACAAGAGTGATAGGGCACAAATCGCAGAATATCTGAGTGACCACCATCAAACGTTCATTTCTGAGGAAGAGGATGTGGAACAAAAATGGAAAAAATTCAGAAACATCGTCCAGTACGCCTTAGATAAGTTCGTACCGACTAAGGTCCAAAGCGAGGGGAAAGATCCACCGTGGTATAACAATCATGTACGAAAGGTACTACGGAAACAAAGAAAGCTTCATCATAGGTTTAAGAGTAGTCGAATCATAGCTGATAAGGAAAAGCTGAACGAAGCGAAAAAGAGCGTAAAGAGAGCAATGAGAGAAGCATTCAACGAATTCGAACATAAAACATTGGCAAACAATCTAAACAAGAACCCTAAAAAGTTTTGGTCATATGTAAAATCGGTAAGCGGATCTAAATCCCCTATTCAGTCACTCGTTGACCACGATGGCACCGAAACAGAGGACAACCGAAGAAAGGCAGAAATACTGAATTCAGTGTTCCGAAACTGTTTCACTGCGGAAAATCGTAACACGGTCCCTGACTTCAGCCGTCGCACGGACGCCAAAATGGAAAATATTGAAATAAACGATATCGGAATTGAAAAACAACTGCTATCACTTAGTAGCGGAAAAGCATCCGGACCAGACGAGATACCCTTAAGATTCTACAGTGATTATGCTAAAGAACTTGCCCCCTTTCTATCAGCAATTTATCGTAGATCGCTGGAAGAACGTAAAGTACCTAGCGACTGGAAGAAAGCGCAGGTCGTTCCCATTTTCAAGAAGGGTCATAAATCAGATGCGAATAATTATAGGCCTATTTCGCTTACGTCAATCTGTTGTAGAATAATGGAACATGTTTTGTGTTCTCGTATTATGACGTTCTTAGATAATACAAATCTCCTTCATCATAACCAACATGGATTCCGCAAACAGAGATCATGTGAAACTCAGCTCGCCCTATTTGCCCAAGAAATTCACAGTGCCGTAGACACTGGCGAGCAGATTGATGCCGTATTCCTGGACTTCAGGAACGCATTTGATACGGTTCCGCACTTACGTTTAGTGAAAAAAATACGAGCTTACGGAATATCGGACCAGGTTTGTGATTGGATTCAGGATTTCCTAGAAGAAAGAACACAACATGTCATTCTTAACGGTTCAAAATCTTCAGATGTAGAGGTAATTTCGGGAGTACCCCAGGGAAGCGTGATAGGACCTTTATTGTTTACAATATACATAAATGACTTAGTTGACAACATCGGTAGCTCCGTGAGGCTATTTGCAGATGACACGGTTGTCTACAAGAAAGTAGCAACATCAGAAGACTCGTACGTACTCCAGGAGGACCTGCAGAGGATTGATGCATGGTGCGACAGCTGGCAGCTTTCCCTAAACGTAGATAAATGTAATATAATGCGCATACATAGGGGCAGAAATCCATTCCAGTACGATTATGCCATAGGTGGTAAATCATTGGAAGCGGTAACGACCGTAAAATACTTAGGAGTTACTATCCGGAGCGATCTGAAGTGGAATGATCACATAAAACAAATAGTGGGAAAAGCAGGCGCCAGGTTGAGATTCATAGGAAGAATTCTAAGAAAATGTGACTCATCGACGAAAGAAGTAGCTTACAAAACGCTTGTTCGTCCGATTCTTGAGTATTGCTCATCAGTATGGGACCCTTACCAGGTTGGATTAATAGGAGAGATAGACATGATCCAGCGAAAAGCAGCGCGATTCGTCATGGGGACATTTAGTCACTGCGAGAGAGTTACGGAGATGCTGAACAAGCTCCAGTGGCGGACACTTCAAGAAAGGCGTTACGCAATACGGAGAGGTTTATTATCGAAATTACGAGAGAGCACATTCCGGGAAGAGATGGGCAACATGTTACTACCGCCCACATATATCTCGCGTAATGATCACAACGAAAAGATCCGAGAAATTAGAGCAAATACGGAGACTTACAAGCAGTCGTTCTTCCCACGCACAATTCGTGAATGGAACAGGGAAGGGGGGATCAGATAGTGGTACAATAAGTACCCTCCGCCACACACCGTAAGGTGGCTCGCGGAGTATAGATGTAGATGTAGAATATTGATTTAACTTTGTGCTAAATGTATATTCCGTAAATATCTTTCGCCCGTTGCTTAGACAATCCACTCATAATGGAAATGCATTATGGCAACAGGCAGTTCCACGTTCTTCAGATTCGGTGAATGTACATACAGAAATCAGCAACCACGTGGGTACAAATATAACGCTGACAAAGTTGAAAAAAACTTACGAACGGTAGGAAAGGAAGGAAAGGAATTTCTGGTAATTCAAGTTGCCTAGATAGTAATTTCAAAGTTTTTGAACAGTTGAGAGCTAAATTTCTGATATCGTGAGCAGAACTGGAGCGTTTATGATACAAATTCAATAGTTGTAGGCCATGTATTGTGGGACACAATGACTCAATAACAATATTAGAATGTTACTACAAATGCATAGAGTATTTAAACACACAGTAATTAAACAATGTATTATTCTTGTTGACTGAAGGTAGTGATTGAAATGAACGTTAAATAAATTTTACATATTGTTAAAAGTAGAAGAAAAATTTGAAAAAAATTGTATGTACTACTTACAACTATTCAGTTTACGTACTAATTTCCACTGTACTGATGGTAGTTCATCGTGATAGCATTGGTCAGGGTGGTAGTTAAAAATCACATAAAATTAACAGAAAGAATTACTCATGAGTGCCAAGGTACTACCGGCACTTAAAAACAATGTGGTGAAAGGTCAAGCAGCTCGTCATACAACACATATTTTTGTAGTAAATGCTAGGCGACACTTGAGGTGGTGCATAGAGCAACGCCACCGTACATCAGATGGTAAAAATTAATAATAATGTAAAGTGGTGAGTCACGCTATACCAGGTGGCGATCTGGTGGAAGTTGTTAGATTTGCCGAAAGTCTGGGAAACGTAACCCACAGCCCATGAGTGATGCGTAGGGTGAAGTACGAAAGTGGTGATGTGACGGTACGGAGCTACATTTTAGCGATTAATGTGTAGATCCCTTGCTTTAAGAAAATCGGTAAATGTGGAAGGACATAAATCCTTTCAACAGCATTGTGCACTGTGTATAAGAGAGACAAAATTCGGAGACGATGGCTGCTTATATAAGCAACACAATGCACTCTGTGAGAAGGCAGCATCCGTGAGGCAGTGGTTTTTAGTCAATAAGATTCCTGAAATGGAGTGGCCTGCCTAGGTCCCCATGAGTCCTCCACAGACATTCATACACGTCATTGAGCGTGTCCCCAGCACATTTCACGCAGCAACAAAGGTTAATGTTCACTAACAGGAGACCGAATACACTCGATTACCATAGAAGCATCAGTCCAGGCGACTGAGGATGGAATTCAACATGAAACTCCATATAAAATTAGCAACATGGGGCGATTTCATTACAAATCATACTGCTCAAGAATGAATGTGTCACATCAATATTTCAAACTTTACTGGAAAAAATATATTTTGAAGATCTACATGATACCTCTCCTAAATTACAATATCTCGATTTTCTGATGAATTGTTAAAACGCTACAGACCTCCCTAAATAAGATTATTTGTGCCAATGTCGTAACGAAAGGGAAAATTGAAAATTGTAATAAAAAAACCAAAAGTGATAGAGCACTGATTTTATTTTCTATAAATACTTTGTTCCCGATACTATGAGACTTGATTGATAAAAACACACTTCTGAGCTGTTTTTTTTTTCGAAAGTTAAATTATGAAAAATTGTAACCTTTTGGGAATTTCAAACTTATGTTTTGAGGATACGAAAGGCCACAGGATGTTAACTGTCTTGGTAATGGGAGGACTTCTGTCAGCTATGACATTAATGCATGAAATTCTTAAACCGTCAAAATATTTGTATATAAAGACGAAAGGATCTGAAAATTTTTGCTTATTTAGACATTATTTTCTTCAAAACCCACAACCTGAATGTTCTAAAAATTCCGTAGTACATTAGTTGGTCATTTTGATTATCGAATGTATAACTAAAGTGGCCAATACTTGTCTGTACAAAATGTCAAAAATTATATAGGTAGACGTAGCTCTACTCGCAATTTAAAAATTCATGGACCCTAAATTGTTTAAGCTGAACTCTGATTTTAAGTAAATGTAATGCAAATTTGGTATTTCTGAATCAAAATAATTACTTTACAAGATTATGAGTGATTGTAAAAAAAATTCATAATTTTCTTCGAAAGAAATTTATAACAAAAATGAAATATAACTGGAATATTTATAACTTTTTATAATATTATTCACAAATTATTCTCTTCTGTCATGATTTTACTTCATCATGACGTTCCATGAATTAAAGTTGCCTACAACGTAAGAATGGACACTGCACTACTGAAAAGAGTTTATATGTTGTTTTTTTTTTCATCTGCTTCTCATTGAACTGAATTTGCACATGGAGAAGGATGATTCGATAATAGCAGTTTGGGAAGTGGGTGCTGCACACTGACCTTTTGATGATGGCCTTTGGAAAGCATCAGCACGACCATGTGGCATCACAAAGGAGACGGTTATATCTTGCAGCTCATGAGAGACACTTATTATCTGTCCCATCCACCACTGATTGTCGTACACACAAGAAATGAAGTGGCTCACTACAAAGTCTTCTAATGTATACTGTGGTCTCAGCATTTCACACACAGCAATAGGCTGCAATTCCTGGAGAACTGGTCTTGCAATGTATTTGCCAAACTAGGATGCAACCCAATAGTGATTTGATTGAATTCCTGTCACAGGCTTCATAGCAGACCACACATCTCTCCTTTTTAAACGGAATTCACTTAATGTACTTTCATTTAGAATTTAGAGTTTCGTGTTTGTTCCTAATGTTCATATGGTGTGTAGAAGTATCTTATAGAATCAACAGCTTCATGCTGGAGATTAAATCTTGTTGCAAGATGTTTACAGAGACCTCCCACCCCATCACATGCCCTTTTTCCGTGACATATTACTGCAAATATCCAATTTTTGTCTTAATACCTGTACTGTAGCGTTGCCGAACCACATAAAGCCGAAATCTGTTTTTAAAATGAGATGTTGCACCATCAGTCACATGCACATCTTTAGGAAATGCGTGGCCTCTAGATGAAATGTCATCAATTATCAAGCTGGCAATGTAGCATGCATGTGCACTGTCATGAATGAGATCATCACTCACTGTATGAAATAAATGTGCTGTTCCAAGGAAGTGAGCAACACATATGAATATTGATACCTGTGATGTGTACCACTGATAACAGTGAGTTTCGTTCTTCAAAGTAACATACCTGTCCTCAGCAAAGCCGAAATGAAGAACTAATGTGTCAGTATTCTGGGGTGTTGCTGATTTTACTTCTGCTTAGGCTGTCACTGAGTCCTCCGAATATAATGGTGAGCTATTCCTTTCATTATCTAGTGCCTAACCTCTGTAACAGACATCTATCGCTCTATTGTCTTATTCACCCTCTCTCCTCCCTCCCACAATGCATAGGTTATGTTATTGTCAGTATCGTGAGTACTTAATGCTTCAACAGTCATCACTTCAGCACCAGCATACATTGCACCCTCCTGCAACTAACGTTTACCTTGCAGCTCTTGACATAATCGAAAGCGTCAGGTCAATCTCTGTGTACTTCTTTCTTGTGACGCTGCTTATAGCGAAACAAACCAGTTTCAAAATGGTGCAGTAAATACATGTACATACTTCCTTCAGCCTGCTTAGTACTTTGCCCGCTGTACTCTTTGTCATGACTTAGGTAATATAACAGAGCAACAGTAAGCGTGATGCCCACAATAGGAATCTAGGCATGATCAAATACCTCCTTCATTCTTTATTTTACGAGCTTTTGAAATCAAATAATATGAGGAAATTAGTAGGTATTTCTATATCTGCTGCTTAAAGTGGCTACCTGGTATCAGTGTTAGTAACTCTATCTCCTCAGTATAAGTGGCTGCTGAGATAGCAGTATTTTGGTTTTGAAACCACAAATCACATTTCGTTCACAAATCATTATCTTCAGGTTCCGCATCAAGCGCATCTACATTATACACTTCACAAAGTTTTGAAGATGTTGCTTGTGCAAAACTCGTTTCAGTTTCTTCCACTTGTGTTTTTACATTCTGTTTTCTTCTTGTGCTTCTTACGTTTCCTGTACGTTAAAGGTGGGATATGGTAGGGGATAGCAGAAATGCTAACATTTAACGCATCAACAAATTCACAACCAGGAATATAAACATCTGCACCATCTTCTTCAATTTCACATTCGAGTAACGGTAATCGTTCAGGTGGGTTCTCGGTAAATTTCTTCTTATAGTGAATGTAGTAATTTCTGCACAATGGATGTGATGCTAATACCATTACTTGAGGACCAAGATATTTTTGCAAAACCTCTGACAGATTTCTAACAACTGCGAAGTCTTTTTTTTCATTTTCCTACAATACCACATTGTTGTGTCTTTCTTCATAATCCTCACTCTACCGTATGTCCTCAGTGAATGCATCTAACAAGAAAAATTCAAGCCAGATACAAAACTCGATTCAGAATGGTTTACATGCAAGTTCTCAATCGTTTGTTATAAACTCGAAGAGCGCTGGAATCAGTATTGCCAACATGCACAGTTTACACTAGAAATTCATTGATGCGAAATATGCAGAATATTGAAAAATTTTTAACACTCTACACAGAAAAATATTATTGACTGTGTTTGCACTAACTAGTAACGTATTTATCAAACAATATTTTGCTCAGTTCTCAGAAGTTCTTGGATGGGGTTTTTCGAGTCAATAATTCGTAGAAACGTGTAAAAATGTCCTTTTCTTACACGTTTAGTAATAAATATTTACATATTACAGATAGTTGGATCAGAGAAAATACTACTCACAATTACATCAGTAGTATCTGGTAATATGACAGAAAGGATAGCGTTCTGTGACTTTCAAAGTAGATAGAATACTTTTAAAAGTGGAAATATCAACTTAAATTTCGTATTTCAACTTAAATTTGTAAGTTTAAGGAAGCCCATGAATGTGCGGGTGTTAACTACATTTCAACACAGTAAGAGAGAGCTTTACACAAAACCTCTCCTAGGTCCCAAGTGCTTTTGGTTTATTAGTTATACATTTTGTTCTCTATTGTTTTAAGAGCTATTTACAAAATATATATATTTGAAAGGGTCGTACCATTTACAAAAATTAAGATAAAACGAAAATACTTTATTTCTTAACACTTAGGATATAGACGCCTAATTTATATTTTTTCAGAGAAGTTCATGACCACGAGTTGACATGATCTGTATGATTTGAAACGAAATCACCCAGTGGTGAAAGGAGACGCTACAGCCATATTTACCATAAGAATCTGAATTAAATGTAAACCCATCCGCCATGACGACAGTCAGAGAGAGACATATATTAGGACTGATACTGTTAACAGTCAGAGTCCTTACCAAGTTAGATTAATGAACAGGTCAGAGGACTTTAGAAAAAGGGCTATATACTTCTCTACCGATTTGGCTGATTTAACCAGGGAGACAAAACAACACTGGTCCTAAGCCTTGTTGTTCACACTTAAACTATGCCTTTCTAGAAAGTTGACCAATATCCTTAAAGAGTAGTAGAAGTCTCTTCACTAGATCTCCATTAGCCAAAATTTCTTCAGGAAATAATTGTCCTAATATTTTGTGTCTTTGGCCTCCTGTGCTTCGCATTGGAAGATTAAATATGGAGCAGTATCATATCCCACAGCACATAGTATCCAGTTAAGGGATTTTTTCTCTTTTCCCTATTACGTGCCACTGTTTCTTGAAGTTCACATTGCCAGTCATTAGACCTACCGTGAGTTTTATCTTTCACCTCTTGAAGACCAGGATTACGGAACTTTTGTTAGATCATGGTTTCGACATCGTTAGCTTATCTTGTTTTCGTTTTTGGGCTTTAGTCGAATTATCTGTACTGCCTTCCGATCCACCTACATGGTTTAGGTTGCAACATCGCCTAAGTGGTGGCTAAGACTGGTTGCTGCTCAACAAACTGATTCATCGCCCTGCTCTTACGGCCTATCTGTTTATTGACACTAATTCCTGAGTGACCACAACCCACAACAAGTTTATCCTGTTTCTTCACTCGAGCCTCACAAAGGTTTCATGACATTGTACGACAATCTTTTGTCTTTTTGCAGGGGCTGATAGAGATTCCTTAGCTGCTTCGCTGTCTGAATGAATACAGATGCTGCGACCCTTGTAACGCCTATGTAAATTCTCCTCTGCACCAACTCTGATAGTGAATATCTCCACCTGGAAAACACAGCTTGCTTCAATCGAGAGACTGCGCTTTCCAGTCACAGCTGCATCCTGTATACCTCGGTCCCAGCACCTCTATCTGTTCTTGACCCACAAATAAACCGAACGATGATACCTGGATATTATCGTAGTTTTTTCTCCCGCTACTCCCTTTTCCTTACGATTAAATACGGAACGCTTACTGAAGCAGCGGGAAGTTATCATACAGTCAACTGCCATTTCTCCAATTATCCCTATGAGTAGGTATGTAATGGGAATTCTGGACCAAATGCACTCGACTAGCACCTGAGAGGAGCCTCACCGGTTGTCACCACGAAAAGGAAATACGTTTCAGCACATGACGCCGTCAAGATGTCACTGACGGAAAATTTAAACGTGTAAAATGACGTTGGTGGAAAAATCAAAAACATGAAAGAAGATTATAAATTTAGAAACAGAAGTAATTAAATTTAAAAGTTTCAAAACATTCAAAAGTTTGGATATGAAGGGGTCTGAATTACTGTCAGGAACTGGGAGACTAATTAATATTATAGGTTGGGCCTACTCTTGGTGTAAGCCACAATATTCCCTGAAATCAACAGTTTCCACAACTAGAATGTTCTTTCTTCTTTGCATAATTACCTGGATATTTCAAATTAACGAAAAGAAGTAAGAACACAAATAAGCCACAAAGGAAAACATCGACACTATCTGCTTCTAAGGGCTTGACTATACAGTGTGGCAAAACCAAGCTGTTAATGAGATCAATACTGGGTATGGGCCGTCAAAAAGAGCAATTTTATTCCCAAATAACCATAGGTTGGACATTCAGCGCTATGGAACTACGGCCGTAAAGCGACTGTCCACCAGCGTCTAGCGTGCCGAACTTTGTGCATTCGAAGTAACTTGTCCCAGCGAATACATCTATTGCTGGAGTAAACTAATTAAGTTAGCTGAAAATAATGGGCCCAGATGTTGGCGAACTTTAAATTGCCGTCCATGCCAGTCTCCATTAGATGTGAATTTTCTGTGAAGTTTACGGGAAATAGCTGATTATTCAATCAACTACGCTAAAAGCTCCGTAACTCCGTTAAATTTGTGACGATAATAAGCTGTACTGTGACGAGAAGACTGTAATAGGACAGCCGGCCTTTGGTGTTTTAAGATTTAATGTTATTAATTATAAAACCTATAGGCTGAATATTTTAAAATTGGTTAATGTTCTGTGAGTCTAAATGAAAATTAATGGCAAGAAGCAGCATGAGGGAAACAATCGCGTTACTAGAGACATCATAACACATTCACGTACCGGACAAACTTCCGTTCTAGTCGCTTGTTGGCTGTTCTTTTATGGCCGTACCTCTATAATGACACTTGACTTACGACTATTCGAAAGAATTTGATCGAATATGACTTCCCTACCCTGCCTTCATCTTATTATCAGATTGTCTTGATCGACCTTGCAAATTAAATAAAGCCTCCATGTTATTTCCTGTAACCGAATTCACCAGTAAACCAGTGTACACCAGGCAAGATCTGGACATAAAACGCGCCGCACTTTCCCGTATTCCCGCTAATACGTCAGCTCTTTAGTGAGTACTGTTTAGGTCACTACTTTATACCTCACTTTTTTGAAAGACATTTTCCTCAGGATAGTCCAACCAAGTAAAGTATTGAAGAAAAGAAATACTGAGAGCCAAAATGTTATAAATGATTTCAATGAACTACCAATCTCGATACCTCACTGCCATCATCTTCATGACCTTTTATAAATCGACACACTCAAGCTGAAAATAGAAAACAAATCAGATATGAAACATCAGCTTTCGTTATTTGATACAAATGAACCACATATACTCATCGTAACAATATAAGAAGGGAGAAAAACGCTGCAAAATGGTAAACTGAAGTGCCTGAATACAGATATAGGTCACAAAAGTGTCCTGAACCCATCATCTGTATTAATAAAATCCACATAAAATACACTGCTAACATAAAATTACGAAAAGGAAGTAAATGTTCTGATAATGTACTAACAAGAAAAGTCTTCAAGGAAAAAATATGCTGGGTCAATGTGTAGAAACATTGGTATCACAAACCGTCGTGTTGCTGTAACGAAACGTCTTTAAGGCAGAGAACCCGTCTCAGAACATAACTAATGAAAAATAGGTACTCGAAATAATGAATGCGTTAATATGATAACGGCTCAGAGCAAACCAACAATAGTAGTGTAATCGTACTGTGAAAAAATTCAACAACCGTCAAAAAGAATAGAAAGCCCGAAATGAACCAAGAATTTAGGTAAAGTAAGAGCCTAAGATCGAGAAAGTATTTGACTTTTTCGTAGTATGTTGCTGTGATCCACATGTTCTATTACACGTACGTCATATCGACGAAAACACCACATTTTAAATATATAGGTGAAAGAAATAAAACACAAGAAAATAAAACAGGAAGTCATCAACAAAGTAAACTCTCGGGTTGTGGGTGCTGCCGTAGAAGTATAGAGCGAGAGAACTCTAAAACTCAGTCAACCAGTACTGTAGCTATCGCTATGTAGTGTAATATGAGAAATACTGCAATAAAATGTCGTCAGCCGTTATAGACTGTAATAGCATACAGTAAAATAGTTTATGAAGGAAACTGATTTGTCAGAATAATAAGAGCAAATCCTCAACAAAATATGAATGTACGAACAAAGGGCCAAGAAAGACTGAATATTATAAAAGAAGGTAGGATGTGAACCAATATCTGCCTAATTGTAGAAACGCTAAGCAAATACGAAAGATGAAAGAAGAAGGAGCCCACTGAAAACGTGTTTAAATAGAACCATCAATCATGTCGCAGAGCAGTTAGTATCTAATGAAGACAACTCAAACCCTAGAAACCAATAAAAAGGCTACTTGCAGAAAATCTCCTGCCAGTCGGTCAAAAATCTACATAAATATTAACTATGAGAACGTATAACGCAATGGGAAAGAGGGTTGAAAGCCAGAAGAGGTTATTAAAATATGAAATGCAGTAACACATTAACGACATGAACACTAAAATCATAATAACCGCAGGGAATTTAAACAAAATTGAGGAAATATCTGTCAGTCATAGTGCACGGTAGCTATGGCGATAACTATCACGATGGCAATAGTTACCATTTTACTAAAATGTCTTACTTTTATTTATGTGTTCATGCAGCGTAGCAGTCTGACAGGTGTTTCTTCAGCTTTTTTTAGTTTCTCAATGCATTTTATGATCTTAATTTGGTATTTCTTAAAAGAATCCATTAGTCAGTGTAGGCAAAGGGCATCGTCAAAAATATCAGGCCAACATCGTCTTCGTTAAACTGAGTAAAACTACTACCTGAGCCCCCATCTTATTCTGTTACTCGCTCCTGTGAACGGGAACGCGTTGCGGAGATCTTGGTGTCATTCGCGTCCATCTAGAAAAGTTTTACTGAGTTTAACGAAGGCGATGTTGGACTGATATTTTTGACGATGCCCTTTGGCTACACTGACGAAAGGATTCTTTTAAGAAATATCAAACTAAGATAACTTGAAGATGCCTAAATAAGACGAAACGCGTCGTTGAAAAATAAAAAACTAAAATTGCAACCAAGACTGCTTTTAATCAATACATTCTTATACTCTTTACTAATGTGAATAAATGGTTAATTTATTTTAAATAGTGGTTGGCTCGTTGATCTGGAGAGGAGGGGACCAAACAGGGAGGTCAATGGTCGCATCGGATTAGGGGAGGATGGAGAAGGAAGTCGACCGTGACCTTCCAAAGGAACCCTCTAGGTGTTCCCCTGAAGGCATATAGGAAAATCAAGGAAAACCTAAATCAGGTTGGCAGGACGTGGGTTTTAACTGTCGTCCTCCCGAATGCGAGTACAGTATGCTAATCACTGCGTCACCTCGATCAGTTTAAATTAATGATAGCTGATGTTACATATAATTTTTTTTTCCTATTTTAACCTTGATTGTGACGATTTATACAGGTGCATTAAGATGGTGCCAACAAGGCACCGAAACTGGAAGTCCAAAGAAATAATTTATAAAACTACGACTACCGCTACATATGTTCTACCAGTCTTTGACCAGCAACAATTTCTTCCATTTATACAAGATGGAATTACAGAAAGAGTTTCAAACTAGGCCATTAGGGCAGCTTTGTGATGTGTTCTGTCTCGAAAATAAATTCTTAGAACTTTGTATGTTCACGAGATACATAGATAAATTTGGTTTTTAGTGAAGGCAGTTTCTTTCATCTCAAAGCATTCCGCAAAGCACTGTTTCTTAATAGCCAGCGCTAGAATAATGGATTTGTTGTTAAGGATTACAATACATGAACTGTTATTATCGTTCGTTTTACGAAAATGTCATATTAAAATCACGGGTGGAGCCTAAGTGGTGCAGTGATTCCATTTTTAAGTTGCTATAAATTAAGCGTAATTTGTGGCGGAAATTTTTATTTAATTCCTTTTGTGAAATGGGATTTGAGCGGACAGCTCTCCGTGTCGGCTTAAAATGTAGCATTAGGGGATGAGATATGGAACGGACATGCTGGGAATCCGATCCGCGACGGAACGGAGAGTTTCAAAAGTCGTTATTCATGCCGGGCGACGAGACTGCATTGCGCCATGGAAAGCTGTGCGCGTTACCGAGGGAATCCACACGCTTCAGTATCTGCAGTCGTAATATCTGCTCTTTGTAACCCGTCACCATTTAATATCCTTTTACAAAAATGCAAGACATGTTCACAATGGAGCAAAGGTTGTGGGGGATGTCTAAACTCTGCAAGATAGCAATATGAATTTGTTCGTTTCTAAAACGAAAACAAAAGAAAACTACAAAGAATTAAGGGATCGCTATAATGGAAAAATAGCTTTTTAGGTTCTTAGGTACAAATTTATCGAAGTACTCTAAATCATAGATAATGTGTCTCATTTTATCTTCGTAGGGTGCTATTTGTTATATCAAAATAGAACAGACATTAATCACTGAGTTGAATGTTTTAATTACGTATGAGAAATAATTAGGACAACATTGAAGCACAGAGACACATGAGATACACAATTTAAGTTTGACAAAGCCATGCTAACACCAGTGGGTATTCGAGCAAATGAAACCTATGCAAACTAGAGTATGCACTTTGGCATATTATTAAATTCTCATCTCTTTCTTCAAATTAATTCTGTTAAAAGTGCGAGTATGCTGATTTAGTTTCCGATCTTTACTGGGACCCAAGCATCAGAAATTATTACCAGCTGGCAGGGAGGTGTTAAGATCAAACTCTCCGTTTAATCTCAGTTGAGACGATTAATGGTACGCTTAGAAATACTGGACTGGAGACGGCTACTACAAAGGTAAGAGTTATGTGAAAAACTTTAATAAATTAGATATATTATGATATAAGAGCACATACTAATAAACCACTAAGACTATATACCATTCAATTACAGTGACCGGGAGAACATATAGTACCAACTTCAGAGACATCGAATACGAGGTCACAGTCCGCGGATAGTGCCAAGATATGTGGATAATCCATAAATAAAAGTCTTAAATAATATTCTGAGCTTTTCTTTTGTTATCAGTCTTCTGACAGCTTTGATGCGGCCCGCCATGAATTCATCTCCTGTGCTAACCTCTTCGTCTCAGAGTAACACTTACAACCTACATCCTCAATTATTAGCTCGATATATTCCAATCTCTGTCTTCCTCTACAGTTTTTGTCGTCTACAGCTCCCTCTACTACCATGGAAGTCATTCACTCATGTCTTAACAGATGTCCTATCATCCTGTCCCTTCTCCTTATCAGTGTTTTTCACATGTTTCTTTCCTCTTCGATTCTGCGGAGAACCTGCTCATTCCTGACCTTAACATTGCAAATAATTTTCAAAATTCTTCTGTAGCACCACATCTCAAATGCTTCGAGTTTCTTCTGTCCCGGTTTTCCCACAGTCCACGTTTCACTACAATACAATGCTGTACTCCAGACGTACTTTCTCAGAAATTTCTTCCTCAAATTAAGGCCGACATTTGATATTAGTAGACTACTCTTGGCCAGCTGATTGTGCGATTATTCTCGCACTTCTCAGCTCTTGCCGTCTTCGGAACTGTGTGGATGATACTTTTCCGAAAGTCAGATGGCATGTCGCTAGACTTATACATTCTACACACCAACGTGAATAGCTGTTTTGTTTCCACATCTCCCAATGATTTTTGAAGCTATGATGGAATTTTATCTATCCCTTCTGCTTATTTGATCTTAAATCCTCCAAAGCTCTTTTAAATTTTGATTGTAATACTTGGTCCCCTATCTCTTCTAAATCGACTCTTGCTTCTTCTCCTATCACACCAGACAAATCTTCCACCTCATAGAGGCTTTCAATGTATTGTTTCCACCTATCCGCTCTCTCCTCTGCATCCAGCAGTAGAATTGACGTAGAACTCTTAATGTTATCACTTTTGCTTTTAATGTCAACGAAGGTTGTTTCGATTTTCCTGTATGCTGAGTCTGTTCTTCCGACAAGCATTTCTTTTTCGATGTCTTCACATTCTTCCTGATGCCATTTCATCTTTGCTTCCCTGCGCTTCCTGTGTATTTCATTCCTCAAAGACTTGTATTTCTGTAATACTGAGTTTCTCGGAACCTTTAAGTACTTCCTTTCATGGATCAATTGAAGTATATCTTCTGTTACCCATGGTTTCTTCGCATTTAAACTCTTTGTGCATATGTTTTCTTTCCCAACTTCTGCGATGGCCCATTTTAGAGATGTCCAATCCTCTTCAGCTGTACTGCCTACTGAGCTATTCCTCATTACTATATCATAGCCTTAGAGAACTTCAACCGTACCTCTTCACTCCCTAGTACTTCCGTATTCCACTTCTCTGCGTATTCATTCTTCCTGACTAACGTCTTAAACTTGAACCTACTCTTCATCACTACTGTATTGTGATCTGAGTCATCTGCTCCTGGGTACGCCTTACAATCCAGTATCTTATTTCGGAATCTCTGTCTCACCATGATATAATCTAAGTGACATCTTCCCGTATCACCCGGCCTTTTCCAAGTACACCTCCTCCTCTCGTGATTCTTGAACAGAGTATTCGATATTACTAACTGAAACTTGTGACAGAAGTCAATTAGTTTTTCTCCTCTCTCATTTCTTGTTCCAAGCCCATACTTTCCTGTAAGGTTTCCTTCTAATCCTTCCCTTACAACTGCACTCCAGTTCCCCAAGACTATTAGATTTTCACCCCACTTTGCATATTGTACTACCCTTTCAATTTCCTCATACAGTTTCTCTATGTCTTCTTCTTCAGCTTGCGATTTCGGCATGTATAGCTGACTATCGCTGTCGGTGTTGATTTTTCTGTCGATTCTGATAAGAACAACTGTTTCACTGAACTATTCACAGTAACATACTCTCTGCCTTACCTTCCTATTCATAACGAATCCTACTCCCGTTATACCATTTTCTGCTGCTGACCCGAAATCCTTGTTTCCATTCCACTTCACTTCACTGACACCTACTATATCTAAATTGAGCCTTTGAATTTCCCTTTTCAGATTTTCTGGTTTCCCTACAACGTTCAAGGTCCTGACATTCCACGCCCCTGCTGCTGACCCGAAATCATTGTTTCCATTCCACTTCACTTCACTGACACCTACTATATCTAAATTGAGCCTTTGAATTTCCCTTTTCAGATTTTCTGGTTTCCCTACAACGTTCAAGGTCCTGACATTCCACGCCCCGACTCGTAGAACGTAATCGTTTCGTTGATTATTTATTCTTTTTCTCATCGTAACCTCCACCTTAGCTGTCCCCTCCCGGAGATCCGAATGGGCGACTATTCCGGAATCTTTTGCCAATGGACAGATCATCATGACGCTTCTTCAATTACAGGCCACATGTCCTGTGGATACACATTATGTGTCTTTAACGCAGTGGTTTCCATTACTTACTGCATCCACATGCCGCTGATCTCTGCCGATTCTTCCGTCTTTAGGTGCAGTTTCCCACTCCTAGGACAAGTTCCCTGAACATCTGTCCGCTCCACCGCCCTCTTTTACAATTGCGTTGGCAGAATGAGGTTGACTTCTTATGCCGGAAGTCTTCAGCAGCCAATGTTGATTATTAATCAAAATTTAAGTAGCTGCGGTATTCGAACCCTGGACTTAAGACTTTTGATTATGATTTGAAGACGCTACCTCCTCCTTTCTTTGTTCGATTTGTCCGTTGCATTTGTTCGGTGCGGATATCCCATGGCACCCGTTCAAGTTCAGTGTTGAGCCGTTTACTCAGAATTTTTTACTGCAGAGGGCAGTTATATGCTGAGATACCGTGGCGACTACCTCTAGACCACGGAGTATTCTGCGATGAGCTTGAGAGACGTATTGTAAGGTCGTGTTGCATTGAGGGTACCAGATCTGGCATCACCTGAACGATAACAACAAGGACTAAACTCGAAACAGCGATAGTCGTAGATTCTTACCACCATCGATGGATTACCTAACGATCTAAAGCGACTCTGTCAGTCATCATACCAATTTTGTGCTTGCTCTTTGAATCTATAGACCCTAAGCTACAAAAGTGAGACTGCAGCGTAGGATACATCTTGAATCCTGCAAATTATTTCGCTCCCTTGCCTATGTACATTTTGCCTCTTATGTAGCATCACCTTCAGCCGCTGTAACGGCAAATAATTAAATAAAAATTCACTAAATAGCTTGCTACCATCATGTTCAGTGATCGTACTGACTATGACCTTCACATCATAACGCTCATCAAACTGCGGAACGGTCGTTTGCTGTCAGAGTATGCGTGACGTCAGGTGCGCAGAAGACGCCTATTCTCGGTCGCCGTCTTTTGTGGTTCTAACACTAAACCGATAACAGAAATACCTATTGTTCTCTTGGAGTGTTGCTGTTCCTTCTGAGTCTGGTTTAAAAATCTTTTGCTCCATACCAGAACCACACTTCTGTTTATGAGCAACATAACTGCGTGTTTTTTAGCAACATCTGACAAACTTCTGTGGGATGTTTGATTGACAGACTCCGTCATCACTCTACCGCCAATTACACGTTGCAGCTGATACCAGCTAATCCACGTCTACATTTGCACTTATACTAAGCAAGCTACCTTACGGTTAGTGGCGGAGAATGGTTCTGTAGCATAATCTTTTCCCCATAACCTAACGTGAGGATGTGCTGACAGAATTACTATCGGTAACTGTCGGTATTAGCTCAGATTTGTCGGACTGTCGCGCTGTGATCATTTCGCGTAGCATATGTGGGACCAAGTGATATGCTGTCCGACTCTTCATGGAATATGCCTTCGCAGAATTTCAAAAGTGAACCTCTGCGTGATGCACTACGCCTCTCTCGTAGCCCCTGCCTTTGGTATTTGGGCATCTTTCAAATGATTTCACGGATATTTAACCAAGTTTTGGAGAATACAAGAAGATACGAAGAGACGTAACTAGTCAAACAAATGAATGTGGGATGGAGAAAGGTTATTAAGATATTGGTAAGCTGAAGAAAGATGTAATGGATAGCATAGGTACGATGTAGCGTTTGGAAAGGAATCGTCGGAAGAAGCATTTATATAAATCTGACGGGATGCCGTAATGCCATGTTGATTGTGGATTGAAAGCCCACCCGGCTAGCCGCGCCGTCTACCGCGCTGCTTCCCGAGCGGGAAGGCGTGCCGGTCCTCGGCAAGAATCCGCCCGGCGCATTAGTCTCGAGTTTCAGCGTGCCGGCCAACCTCTGGATGATTTTCCAACGGCCTTGCCGCTGCGGTAAAACCGATTCCCGTCAGATCACCGAAGTTAAGCGCTGTCGGGCTGGGCTAGCACTCGGGTGGGTGACCACCGATCTGTAGAATGCTGTTGGCAAGCCGGGTGCACTCAGCCCTAGTAAGGCAAACGGAACAGCTACTTGATTGAGAAGTAGTGGCTCCAGTCTCGGGAACTGACATAGGGCCGGGAGAGCGGTGTGCTGACCACATGCCCCTCCATATCTGCATCCCGTGACGCCTATGGTCTCAGGATGACATGGCAGCCGGTCAGTACCGTTGGGTGTTCATGGCCTGTTCGGGAGGAGTTTAGTTTGTGGATTGAAAGTTTGATCGATGTGGAAACTTTCTCCACGTTCCTTTTGTCGATGAAAGCAGACATGGATTCCAAAAGCATGGTCAGAAAAGATTACGAAACAATTAGTGGAACAAGGGTTGGCTGGAGGCGTCAGATATTAGACGATAATGTCACTGTATGTGAAGATTTCAAAGAACTTATGGTGACTTAGAACCTGTTTTTTTCACAGGAAAATCATTAAGGAAATTAAAAGAGTTGTCTAGAGGTTGTCACGAGGAGTCAGAAAATGATAATAAAAGTTTCAGTATCTGTAACACTAACGAACATGTCCCAAGCACTATCCATACACAATAAGGCACAAGAATGAAACACTGATGGCCTCTGGAGTGTGAAAGGCAAAGTAGGTTCCCAACCAACACATCTCTTGGAGGATGCAAGACAGGGCGTTAATAAGAACATAACTATAATGAGTACAAAGGCCTGGCCCCTGTTAAGCTATAAAACAAAAATCCTGTAAACATGTAAGACGATAGCATCGAATAAGACGATAGCATCGAATTGGTGTGAGCTCACAATTTCATTTCAAATTTGGTATTGGTGAAAAATTGATCACACCAACATTTCAGTATGAAACAGAGCGGTAATGACTATGTAGAATATTTCCAGAATGGTACTTCCACTCTGCAGCGGAGTTTGCGCTGATATAAACTTCCTGGCAGATTAAAGACTGTTTGCCGGACCGAGAGTCGAACTGAGGACCTTTGCCTTTCACGGGCAAATGCTCTACCAACCGATATATATATATATATATATATATCCAACTTCTTGTACCATTAGATAGAAGACGGTTTAGGTAGTTGAGGAGCAATAGTGGGCATAAGAATGAGACTTTGGGGACCCCTTATGTGACTGATTTCTCCCCAGTCGGAAATGGCTGCACCATCAGTTCCACAGAACTTAGGACAATACTGTGATTCACACAGTCAGTTTGTTACCCCAGAATCGATTGTGAGCAATCAGTACAGTGCAACTTTATTTAAGAAGTGTTTACCCGTTACTAGTTAAGTTCTTTCGATATTGGAGGGAGACGATGTATAAGTTGTTTAACGTAGTAGTGTGTTAAATAATGGAATTTTATTAAATATGTTTGTTTGTGTATGAGAAACTGCTATGAAAACACTGGTTCATACTTAGGGATCTTGTATAAAATAGAAGTCATAGTGATTCCCCTCCGCTACGTATGTGGTTTGGTGCGCAAAGGAAAGGTGGGCTTCGGTCGCAGGTTCGAATCCTTCCTCAGGAATAGATGTGTGTGATGTCCTTAGGTTAGATAGGTTTAAGTAGTTCTGAGTTCTAGTGGACTTATGACCTCACATGTTAAGTCCCATAGTGCTCAGAGTCATTTGAACCATTTGAAAAGGTGGAAGTGGTGGCCAGGCTGAACGGGAAACGAGAGAGCACATTCAGTCAGTGGCTAGCAGTTGTGGAGTCAACACCACATATGCCGAGTGAGGCGTTCGGTATCCTCATCTAAGATGGTGTAATTGTGGCTGTAAAAGGGTATTCTCGTATTGGGAATGGCTGTAAAATTAATATTTACGTCGCCAAGAAGAAATGAAATAGAGCAATAATACACCAGATGAGGGACCAGGTAGCTGCCACGTGCTCACCACCGCTACAGCGCCACTACTCCAACAACTTCAGGAGGTTGGAACTGCATGTCAGTATGAACCAGTGTGTTTGTGTGTGTTCAATTTTGCAATAATAATCCAAGTGTTGCAAAGACTGGTATTTGAACCATGAAATTTTCCTATTCAATTAACCAAGCAGTGTCCTTTCCTCAAAGTATTTATCTCCGGGTATCCTGTTTGTGAAAGACTCATATTTACCCATTTTATTTTATGTTGAATATATGAAAAGCTCCAAGTTACTTTGAAAAGTCTCTACTTTAAAAGTGTCATTGTTCAATGTGTAAGAACATTAAGACTGTCGGGGAAAATACTCGCTTCATGAGTAATATCAAGGGCATATAATATTTATCAGACGAAAAGTTTTTAATTTACTATGAATTGCTACAGTTGGAAAGTGCCAAAGTTATAGTATTGATGAACAAAATTGAGGTTAATTTAAAACCACTTGCTTGAGAAGTGCTGTTACGAGTTACTTAAATTTTAATCCAATATGAAGTTGAATTTTTACTTGAAGTATTTTCTGAAGGGGTGGAGAGTACTGTCAGTGCAAATAATGTTAAAACTTTGCAAGGTAAATTATCTTAAGTGGGGCAGTAATTCAGCTTTTTTCATAATGCAAAATATTTCTGAATAGTGTGTACAGTTTGCTTATATAAAGAAGGGATGGTTTGTCGGACCCCATTTCATTCTTTTATATCAGGAAGAAACCAAACTGAATAGTTATTTTCTAGCTAAAGAAACTAGAAGTGATTATTTAAAAGTATATATATATATATATATATATATATATATATATATATATATATATATATGGAAAGTAGAAGTGAAGATTGTGGTTAAGATGGATAAAGTCTCTTTCCCATTTCAGTGATTGCTTAACCATGCTGTTGATAACTACTGCTAACCGTTGTGTAGTTCATCCGTTTATTGTAAATGTTCATTGCACTTGATTAAGAAAGGATTTATGAAAGTTACTTTTGGAAGAATAAAAATAGATTCACTAAAAATAATATTTTCACATCATTATGCCTAAATAGGCTGGCGACCGTTTTATATTTCATTTACAGGAACTCTGTTACTGTAATTTGTTACAAAATTTTAGTCTTTCTTGTGTCTACCACCTGCTACTATTACGAACTTCATGTTCGATTCCCTTTGCTGTTAGGTAGCACACAGTCAAACTTTCAAAAATCCTCTCAGAGGGTAACATTTACTGCAAGTTTAAACCAAATTTGGTAATCATTAATACATGATAGTATTATAAGTTGCCTTAGATAGGTCGCAGCATTAGCAATGGGAGCTCTTATATTATTTATGGCTTGCAAAATTTCTTCAGTGAACATATAAATGACGTTTTCAGTAGAGCAAGTCTTTTGAAATCCACACTGTGATTGGCTGAGGATATTTTTGTTGTTCACGTGAGATAATATTCTGAAATACAGCATCTTGTCAAGAATTGAGTAAAATGATGTCAGTAGCGATACAGGTTGGTAGTTTAGTCTCATCTCTCCTATGACCCTTCTTATAAAGAAGTTTGATAACAGTGTATATCAGTCTCTCTGGAAAAATGCCTAGAGCTTGTGATGCACTACATATTTCAGATATGACAGGGCTTATTAGGAATGTGGGAACAAATTTGTAGTAACCCAATGGAAACACCATCAAAATCAGATGAACTTTCATTTGTTTGAAAACAAAGTTTTCATAATTTCAGAAGTAGCTGGTGATGCATTCACAAGACAGCATTTTATAAGTGTTGCTGTTTCAACAGGCTGCTGTTTGTCTCACACTTTTTACTATGTTTTAGAAATTATTATTATTGTCTTTTTGCCACCTGTGACTCATCAGTTACAGCTCTCCCATACAGTTAAATAGCGATGTTGTCCTGCTCTGCGGCTGGTTGCCTGAATCTCATTTCAGTGCACTCCAAACAGCTTGAAGTAATCTGTTAGTTACTGATCTGTAACATTGTGTGCAAGTTCCCTGATTTTTAATAACTTTCTTGGCGACTTTGAGTACTTTTTGCTGTGTGCAACAACTTCAGGATCTCTACTTTTTCTTGCTAACAAATACATTTTCCTTTTCCTTGACAAAATGCTTTAATCACTCTAGTTCTCCACAGATTTTTGAATGGCTGTTTAATGTCCTTTTCGATTAGCTAATGGAGAAAAGCTAGATTAACTTTTATGGCAGCATTTGGTTATTTTTAAATTTCATTTCAGATCATATTTGTAATCCATTCTTAAAAACATATGTCCCAGAATCATTAATTGTTCTAAATGGTTTCTACTGAAGACTATACATATTGTAAGGCACTACGTTATATATCCTAACTGTGCATCGTGATCTGAGAGACCTTTTTATGAGTAAACAGCTATTTTCTTGCTTTGACCTTCACCAAAGAAAACATTGTCAGTTAGATTCCTATTGTGTTTGTACGCCAATGTTGGAAAGTTAATTACAGAGATCAAATTATACGATCCAACCAAGCATTCCAGATAATGTTTGATATCAGAGTCTTTCAGAAAATCTACATTGATGTCACCATTGACTATTAATTGCTTCCTGCTCTCTGATTGTAGAATTTCAGAAGGAATGTTATCTATTCCTTCAACTTTATTTGATCACAAGTCTTCCAAAGCTCTGTTCAAGTAACATAGGACCCCTATATCTTCCCTATCGACTCTCATATTATCTTCTTTCTCGTCCTGAGAGAGTTTCCTCATAAAGTAGAGATTTTCAGCATAATCTTGGCATCCATCTTCTCTCGTCTCTGCTATCATCAGTAGAATTCTTCTCGTCCTATTAACACTGACCCCCTTGCTTTTAATTTCACCAAAGGGTGCTGCAAAATTTCTATTCTTTGAATCGTCCTTCCGACGACCATTTATATTTAGTTTTTCTGTAAACACTTCGGTTTATATTCCCTGCACTTTCTATTTTTTACAGTCAGAACTGATATATTACTGTAGCCCCGTATTTTCCTAAGCATTGTTGTACTACCTTCTTTTGGTGATTGTTTGATGTGTTTATTAGTATTATGGATTCTTCTATTAATCCTTATACGACTATAACAATCATGTAATTGATTTCTTCGCGTTATCAGTAGATCTTAAGTAATGATCGGTTCACATTAGGTGAAGTTAGTTACTAGGACGTTGGCCTATGACCGTCACAACTTAATGACTGAATCCTTATAGCACTTTCATTTGGTTCCCGAAGTCTTTGTCAATCAGTGATACGTAACTCTTCTCATTATCATCCATAGATTTTAAGGACACAACAACAAAACTTATTTAAGAATTCAAATGACAAAGCACATATTTCTTGGGCACAGCGATCTCACATCAATCTGTGATTGTTGCCTTACCTTTAAGATATTCTTAATTTTATTTATTTTTATGGTGATCTCCAGTCACAGTTTCCGTGCCGTAAAAGTTTCAGAAACAAATGGGCTACTCCTGGCCATTCGTTACCAAGAATGTTAAGAACGAGTGTTATTTAATTTCTGATCGGTTTAAATCACCGTCTACACCGACAAACCAACCTAGTAGTGTTGGCTGCTCCATGCCGAGAACGTCCGTCTGTAACCATTTCTCTACTTTCATAGCCACCGATATCAGTAGGACTGATATGGTCCTACTTGTTGTTGTTGTTGTGGTCTTCAGTCCAGAGACTGGTTTGATGCAGCTCTCCATGCTACTCTATCCTGTGCAAGCTCCTTCATCTCCCAGTACCTACTGCAACCTACATCCTTCTGAATCTGCTTAGTGTATTGATCTCTTGGTCTCCCTCTACGATTTTTACCCTCCACGCTGCCCTCCAATGCTAAATTTGTGATCCCTTGATGCCTCAAAACATGTCCTACCAACCGATCCCTTCTTCTAGTCAAGTTGTGCCACAAACTTCTCTTCTCCCCAATCCTATTCAATACCTCCTCATTAGTTACATGATCTACCCACCTTATCTTCAGCATTCTTCTGTAGCACCACATTTCGAAAGCTTCTATTCTCTTCTTGTCCAAACTGGTTATCGTCCATGTTTCACTTCCATACATGGCTACACTCCATACAAATATTTTCAGAAAGGACTTCCTGACACTTAAATCTATACTCGATGTTAACAAATTTCTCTTCTTCAGAAACGATTTCCTTGCCATTGCCAGTCTACATTTTATATGCTCTCTACTTCGACCAACATCAGTTATTTTACTCCCTAAATAGCAAACCTCCTTTACTACTTTAAGTGTCTCATTTCCGAATCTTATCCCCTCAGCATCACCCGATTTAATTTGACTACATTCCATTATCCTCGTTTTGCTTTTGTTGATGTTCATCTTATATCCTCCTTTCAAGACATTGTCCATTCCGTTCAACTGCTCTTCCAAGTCCTTTGCTGTCTCTGACAGAATTACAATGTCATCGGCGAACCTCAAAGTTTTTACTTCTTCTCCATGAATTTTAATACCTACTCCGAATTTTTCTTTTGTTTCCTTTACTGCTTGCTCAATATACAAATTGAATAACATCGGGGAGAGGCTACAACCCTGTCTCACTCCCTTCCCAATCACTGCTTCCCTTTCATGCCCCTCGACTCTCATAACTGCCATCTGGTTTCTGTACAAATTGTAATTAGCCTTTCGCTCCCTGTATTTTATTCCTGCCACCTTCAGAATTTGAAAGAGAGTATTCCAGTTAACGTTGTCAAAAGCTTTCTCTAAGTCTACAAATGCTAGAAACGTAGGTTTGCCTTTTCTTAATCTTTCTTCTAAGATAAGTCGTAAGGTTAGTATTGCCTCACGTGTTCCAACATTTCTACGGAATCCAAACTGGTCTTCCCCGAGGTCCGCTTCTACTAGATTTTCCATTCGTCTGTAAAGAATTCGCGTTAGTATTTTGCTGCTGTGACTTATTAAACTGATAGTTCGGTAATTTTCACATCTGTCAACACCTGCCTTCTTTGGGATTGGAATTATTATCTTCTTCTTGAAGTCTGTGGGTATTTCGCCTGTCTCATACATCTTGCTCACCAGATGGTAGAGTTTTGTCATGACTGGCTCTCCCAAGGCCATCAGTAGTTCTAATGGAATGTTGTCTACTCCCAGGACCTTGTTTGGACTCAGGTCTTTCAGTGCTCTGTCAAACTCTTCACGCAGTATCTTATCTCCCATTTCATCTTCATCTACATCCTCTTCCATTTTCATAATATTGTCCTCAAATACATCGCCCTTGTATAAACCCTCTGTATACTCCTTCCACCTTTCTGCCTTCCCTTCTTTGCTTAGAACTAGGTTGCCATCTGAGCTCTTGATATTCATACAAGTGGTTCTCTTCTCTCCAAAGGTCTCTTTAATTTTCCTGTAGGCACTATCTATCTTACCCCCAGTGAGACAAGCCTTTACATCCTTACATTTGTCCTCTAGCCATCCCTGCTTAGCCATTTTGCACTTCCTGTCGATCTCATTTTTGAGACGTTTGTATTCCTTATTGCCTGCTTCATTTACTGCATTTTTATATTTTCTCCTTAAATCAATGTTTCTTCTGTTACCCAAGGATTTCTATTAGCCCTCGTCTTTTTACCTACTTGATCCTCTGCTGCCTTCACTACTTCATCCCTCAGAGCTACCCATTCTTCTACTACTGTATTTCTTTCCCCCATTCCTGTCAATTGTTCCCTTATGCTCTCCCTGAAACTCTCTACAACCTCTGGTTCTTTCAGTTTATCCAGGTCCCATCTCCTTAAATTCCCACCTTTTTGCAGTTTCTTCAGTTTCAATCTGCAGTTCATAACCAATATATTGTGGTCAGAATCCACATCTGCCCCTGGAAATGTCTTACAATTTAGAACCTGGTTCCTAAATCTCTGTCTTACCATTATATAATCTATCTGATACCTTTTAGTATCTCCAGGATTCTTTTATGATTCTTGAACCAAGTATTAGCTATGATAAAGTTATGCTCTGTGCAAAATTCTACAAGGCGGCTTCCTCTTTCATTTCTTCCCCCCAATCCATATTCACCTACTATGTTTCCTTCTCTCCCTTTTCCTACTGACGAATTCCAGTCACCCATGACTATTAAATTTTCGTCTCCCTTCACTACCTGAATAATTTCTTTTATCTCGTCATACATTTCATCAATTTCTTCATCATCTGCAGAGCTAGTTGGCATATAAACTTAGTGTATTGGAACCTTCGCTTTTCAAGTAGTGTATTAATGCGCTGACAGACGATGTTAACAGTGGTCTCAGACCTTCTGTAGACGTTGCGAGCATCGCTTACGATGTATTGTCCCAAGTAATCTGCCAAAAATCCAGTCAGTTCTTGATGACATTTTAAATTGGTACAGAGATATCCAACTTGAGTTAAATGTACCGAAACGTTTGCTTGTGCATTAAAAAAAAAACACAAACGTAGAATCGCAATACAAGAAGGAAATAGAAGCGTCTGCGATGTGGTATTACAGAAGAATGTTGAAGATTAGGTTGGTAGATCGAATAACTGATTGAAGGATATTGAAAGGAATTGTGAGAAATGAAATTTATAGTCCGATTTGATTTCTACAAAGGTTTACTTACTAGAACGCTTCCTGAGTTAATAAGGAATCGCCTAGATTGTAATGGAAAGAAGTGTTTTTCTCGTGTGTGTCAGGAGGAAAGGTAAAACTTGTAGAGGGAGACAAAAGCTTGTCTGCAGATAACAGGTTCAAATGGATGTGGATTTCACTAGTTTACAACGATGAAGCGTTTTGCCTAGGATAGAAATGCTGAGAACTGCATTTATTCTCTCTTCGGACGTAAGACCACAACAATCGTAAAAACAACAAAACATTCCAAATTGATTCTTTTTCCTTTCTGTATGGCTATTGGCTGCTAGTAATACATTTAACATCGCAGGAATGCATCGAAAATGAGTTTTAAGTTACAAACATGAGACGCAGTTTGTTCTGTGGACTACCAGCATCAGCTATCAACGGCAATAAAATTCGATGTAAACTCATCGTCACCGAACTGGATCGACGACTGTTTTGCGTAATTTAACAGCTGTCACGGCCCAGGAAGTGCAGCATGTGTTTCGAAATCTAATTACAGAAATGTCGACAATGCCCAGAGTCCATCACCGACCACATTTTTTTCTTTTGTCAGGTTTAAAAGCAACGATCGGAAATTGTGTCACTCTGCTGTGGGATAAAAATTTACTCTCCCTCTAGGCATCGATCGTTCCACCACTTCCCTGATAGCATATGTATTTGATTGTAATAATGGACCTGCAATCTGGAACTGGAAAGCTGATTGGCCCGTTTAGTTCATAAACATTAATGTGTAAATTGTTCAATTAAAATTCTGTTTCATCTAGACATACACGCTGTACGGTTAGATGACATTAATCAGTAGGCAATTAGTCTGCGCACAACTACGAAAACTCGAATTTCTATTGGAATGCTGCTGTTACAGGGTTTTTCGGTTCATAGTAGTGTTTTGCACTTAAAAAACGGAATTGTAGTCCTTCTAGATAATTTAATTCTTTGTAAAATTAAGCTATCCTTTATACGAACTAATATACATATCATCGTATAAAAAAGAAGGTGGCTACATAGGAATTGTCAGTTGAACTCAAAAACAAACCTCCGAGATTGAAGCATCAAGGTTGCCCTGCACATAACAAGATTGTTGTCATGTTTCCATTGACAGGACTATGTTCTCTCTCGCTCTCAATTCTTGTATAATCATGCCAGTAAATCAGCCTCAATGGCCATAACTTTGGCGTGGTTATTACTTTCATTGCTTTAAGGAGTTACATATGCCACAAAAATATCGTGTTCCGCTGATTAAAGGACATGAATATTTTCAGTGAAATACTTGTATCGAGAATAAAATCGTCGACCAAGAGCAATATCTCTTCAGTAATGTTTCACGTTAAAGATGGACATATATTTTTTTCATCTATGTAAATAAAAGTAGTGTTTTTATGTTGTGTGTACGGTTGGTCTTTACAAAACTGATGTCTGTTTCCTAAGAGACGAATCCGAGAAATATCTAACAATGTTTGCCGCGGCTGCCTATTGTCTTACTTATCCCTGTAAAGTGATTGTTGCATGATGTCAGCATTTTAACACTTCATACCAATATAATAATGTAGTGTTATCTGTCTACATCTGCAGGGTAAACATTATGAAAAACTCGGAGAGCTTGCAGCGAAGACCAAAACAAATATTTTTCTGTAATGTTTTCTTTTCCATTTAGGACTATTTAAACCCCTGGAAGTAATTTTCTCTGTATGAAAATTAATTAAACCTAAATCGTCTGCTGCTTGAATCGGTCAATGAAAATGCTTTTTCTAATGTGTTTTCCTATGTGGTACTACAGTAGACAAAAAATAACACGAAAAATTTTCAATTCTTTATTACCAAGGGATAAAATTAACACAGCACAATTACCTCAGTACAGTAGAGGTTAAAGGATGCCTCCACTGAGTCGTGAATAAAGGTCATTCCGCCGTGTCATAGTCTGTCTAACATGCTCAAACACTGCAGGAGTGTCCTTCATTTCTCCTATTGCTACTGCTACTGTCCAATCGACTAGATCTTCTTGTTATTCAACCGGGGTTTTGTAAACTAGATTGAGTATCTTTCTCCAACAAAACGTCCCGAGGGGTCCAATCAGAGGATCAATTAGCCCATGGTACAGCACCACCTGTGTCAACTCACTCTTCTGGAAACTGTTCAAGATTCGACACACACGTCGACTAAAATGTGCCGGCGCCCCATCAAGCTGGAACCATATGCGTTGTCTTCGCGAGCGTCAAGAAATCCAGCAATAACGCAACGCCCTGGCGACGAAACTGTAACAACCCCTGCCATTTCATGGCCTAAGTAGGAGATGTGGCCCAGTTGGTCAAAAAGAACACCTGCCCACATATTCGTGTAGAGTCGCACTTGATGACACGAGTAAATGTGGCGTGTGGATAAAACTCACCCCAGACATACGAAATACGGATGTTGAAGACCACATTATGCCCGAACGTTGCTTTATCTGTAAACATCACAGAGGATGGAAATATGGGATGTATTTGTCACTGCTCGAGGTATCATTGCAAAAACTGAGCTCAGCATCTGGTTCGAGGTAGTGTACCCTCTCCGCTGTAAATGGATGTAACAGATGCTCATGGAAGCGTTTCTTACACTAATCAGATTCATCCTCACGCTAGGGGCAATCGCAAGAGCGCTGGTGGACAGCTTCCTTGTACTCTACGAGTCCGTCCCCGTCCATGTAATCTGCTGAATGACCCTGTCTCAGACGGACGTTGATACACAGCAGTAAATGTCGAATGATGCGGGATTCGGCGACCGCGATATTGTTCGTGATAAGAGCGCCATGTAACGTTCGCTGTGTAGCAAGCACTAACCATAGCAGTGTGCTCACTCCAGGTGTTTCGCTCCATTAGTTAGCGAATAGTGAGCTGGGTCAAGACATACAATTAAATGTGAGTGTGAAACAGTTATTGCAACTAAAGAGCGAAGTGTTCAAATGGTTCAAATGGCTCTGAGCACTATGGGACTTAACTTCTGAGGTCATCAGTCACCTAGAACTTAAAACTACTTAAACGTAACTAACCTAAGTGCATGACACACATCCATGCCTGAGGCAGGTTTCGAATCTGCGACCGTAGCGGTCGCACTTTTCCAGACTGTAGCCCCTAGCGCCTAGAGCGAAGTGTGATCTCTACCGGTATAACACGAAATGTTATAATAACAAATCATTAATTACAACTGAAAAGCGAATACGCCCTCTATCGGATTAAATGAAGCTTGCAGAAGTTGCGACATTAGAGAAAAATATTGGTTCTGGTGTCCCGTGCAACCTCAGAGACTTTGGCAGTTTTAACAATTTTCGCCCTGTATATTCACACACGATAAACAACTGAGAAGTGTAGTGAAAGCTTACTGGTGACTTTGTGACATTTTAGGGTTTCTTCCAGTCGCATTGGCACAGGCAGAACGGTAACAACAGCAACTTAAAGCTTTTTAGCGCATTGTGAGCTTCTCTTCGTGAACTCTGCGAGAGTCATGATTGTGGGCTGCAATATATTTCCAAATATCTCTCTTGAAATTGCTTCTTAAAACTCTGTAAATAGATTTTCATGGGCTTCAAACGCTTCAAATGGCTCCAAGCACTATTGGACAACATCTGAGGTGATCAGTCTCCTAGAATTAGAACTACTTTAGCCTAACTATCCTAAGGACATCGGACACATTCATGTCCGAGGCAGGATTCGAACCAGCGACTGTAGTTGCATCGCGGTCCCAGATTTTCGTAGAGTGTTTAACGTCGATCATCATGCTCCTACGTGGTCAGGCTTTTGAAAGTATCAGAGACACTCACCCGTTGCTCACATAAACATGTTACTGCTTTTGCTGATGTTCTTTATTTACGGCCAGCATTCGCCGTGAGTCGCATTTTATACGGAATTTATAAGCTTGAGCAATTGACTAGACTATTTTGTAAGCAATTTTTTGTAGATTTATATTGCCAGAAAATATACAACAGCCGACAAATTTTTATAGCCAAGTAAGGTGACAGGCATTTCATCATTTTAGGAGTATATGAAAATGAAATTCCGACAAAATGAATCATTCATGTTGCTGTAAGGGAGCTCACTGTGTAGATTCAGCATATAGTATACCCTCTCTGGATATACGCGTGATCTATGAGTAGCCTTTGTGATTAGTAATCAAGACGTTCTCGGTCCTGAGTTGAAGCCCCGCCACCACTTACATTTTGAATAAAATACATCAGCAATCGCAGCCGAAGATTTACAGCATGAAATGTCATCCTCATTCTGCCAACGGCCATGTCAAGAGGGCGGAAGAGTGGGCAGGGGTTTAGGGCAGGCCGGCCGGGGTGGCCGAGCGGTTCTAGGCGCTACAGTCTGGAACCGCGTGACCGCTACGGTCGCAGGTTCGAATCCTGCCTCGGGCATGGATGTGTGTGATGTCCTTAGGTTAGTTAGGTTTAAGTAGTTCTAAGTTGTAGGGGACTGATGACCTCAGAAGTTAAGTCCCATAGTGCTCAGAGCCATTTAACCATTTTTTGTTTAGGGCAGACTCTTCCCATTGAGGCAGGAAACTGCCCCTAAAAGGCAGAAGAATCACGTTTTATCAACGGCATGAGGATGCAGAAGACAATGGAAACCAATGCAGTGGGGACACATATTGTGTATCCACAGGATATGTGGTCTGTAACTGAAAAGGTGTTACGATGACCTCTACGTTGGCAAAATATTCTGGAATAGCCCTCATTCAAATTTTCGGGAGGGGACAGCCAAGGAGCGTCGAAGCGTAGAATTCCAGAAGTATGAACATGGTAGGAATGCTAGAAAATCTGAAAAAAGAAATGCTACGGCTCAATCTAGATATTGTGGGGATCAGTGAAGCAAAATAGGAAGGAGACAAGGATTTCTGGTCAGATGAGTATAGTGTAATAAGAATAGATGCAGAAAGTAGTATGACGGGGGAGGAATCGTTATGAATAGGGAGGAAGGACTCGACACAATACTTGCCCTGCCTGCCTCAGTAGGACTCCTATTTGTTCGACCTCTTCACAGATCCATCTAAAAACAATACCACAAGTAACTCAGACAACCAGTCACTGTTCAGCAACAGGTCATGAATTGCAAGTAATCAGGGGCACACAGAACCCAGAAGCGAACGAAGGACCCAACACACCTCGTCCGCTGAGACTGCCGACCGACGGAACAACGGTCGTTCCAGTTGAATTAACAGGCAAGGGTAAAGGTTAGTAATGAATCGACAACTGACAGCTTGTTACCACGAGGTCACTTCGATGGATGGCGAGGCAATAGGCGGCGACGGGAACATAGCCGTTAGCCTCTCCCAGAACGGAGCTTTCTGTCACTTCCCACACAATCGGCCAACCGTCATTCCGATCACTACAGTTTGGAGCACCATCTTCCTCCCATTCCTGTCCAAAAGAGACTCGCACGCTGCGAAAATCCGGCCCACCGGTCGCGGCACGGCGGCAGCGCCACCGGGCGACTAGAGAAGAAACCAAGCAGAGGAAGCCGGCCGGAAGAGAAATCGGTGCTAGCCGACACGGCTCACCAATCATTTTCAAGGTAGTGGCCACGATGCGGCCACAGTGACGGCATTTGAATTCACACAAGAGAACAAAGCAAGGAGCTCCAATCTTCTGCTTGGGACGCTAGCTAACCAGCATTATACACACATAATTCACCTTCAGTACAACACTAGAACGCGAACCATTTATCTGAAGAATAAGCAAGATAAAACGATGAAATCTAATGGTAATTATAACTGTACGTCGGACTAGGTCTCAAATCTGGCCTTTTGACTTTCGAGGACAAAGCTCTACCTACTGAGCTCCCCAAGAACGACTCATATCAGCGCACACTCCGCTGCAGACTAATATTCATTCTATAACACCGACATCTCCCAGGCTGTGTCTAAACCATGTCTCTGTCCTTTCTTCAAGGTCTGCTAGTCTCGCAAGCCTAACAGGAGATCTTATGTGAACTTTGGAAGGTAGGAGATGAGATACTGGCGGAAGTAATGCTGAGAGTGGATCGCGAGTGGTACTCAGGTACCTCAGTCGGCAGGGCAGTTGCCCGCGACAGACCATGGTCCTGGGTCTAAGTGCCGGTGTGGCAGACATTTTTAATCTTTAAGGAAGTTTCATGTAAGTGCATAATACGCTGCAGAGTGAAAAATTTATTCTGAAGATAAAATGATAAGTAACGAATCGGATGAGGGTGACGTGGGCCTGAAGGAAGCAGCACTAAAGAAGTAGCTGTACTTAATAATTTTATGAATAGATCAGCAGAAAGCGGATCAAACAATTAATTTGAGAGGAGCAAGTTGCCAGTCTTATTTTACCAAGATTTGGCTAAATATCTCTTCAACATTTTTTTCAGACATTACTTCATTATACTCGTAGATAACAGCATCATCTGTGAAAAATCTGAGGTTATTATTAATATTTTCTGCAAGCTCAGTAACTGAAGTCCTGTGATAAAATAAAAATTTCAGAAAATGAGACATCGGAAATATACAAGTATGGCAATCAGATTACAGATGTATAAACGACGGGTAATAAAATCTCTTACAAAACCTTGGCGAAGTAGTGGATGAAGTCATCTGGAGTGTGTTTCTTGATCGACTACGTTTTGGGTCCCTTGTGAACCTCGCAACAGTATGAAGGTGGAAACAGTTACTGATGTTGTGAGCACAACGCAACAGAGATAAATACGTTTCTTGACTCGGGCAGTTTCTAAACACAGGATCGAGCGAGATAGCACCGTGGTTAAGACACTGGACTCGCATTCAGTAGGACGGTGGTTCGACCCCCCGTCCGGCCGTCCTGATATATGCTTTCAGCGATTTCCCTAAATCGCTTCCGGCAAATGCCCGGATAGTTCCTCTGAAAAAGCACTGCCGACTTCCTTCCCCATCCGATGGGACGGATGACCTCTCTGTTTGGTCCCCTCCCCCAAATCAAACAGTACTGATTCAGATGGTTATTTGCAACCATCCTAAATACAGGAGCTCGGCGTCTATATTGCGATACGTGTCGGTAATAAGATCTTTCTATCACATCAGCAACATTTCTGAATATCTACTGCGTATCATTCAGATTTCCATTTCATCGAATCTGTGCGAATTGTAATCTTTTGTTCCTATCTACATCTACATGGTTACTCTGCAATTCACACATAAGTGCCTGGCAGAAAGTTCATCGAACCATTTTCATACAACTTCTGTACCATTCCACTCTCGAATGGCGCATGGGAAAAAGGAACACCTAAATCTTTCCGTTCGAACTCTGATTTCTCTTATTTTATTATGATAATCATTTCTCCCTTCGTAGGTTGGTGTAAAACAAAAAAAAATTTACGCATTCGGAAGAGAAAGTTGGTGATTGAATTTTCGTAAATAGATCTCGCCGCAAAAAAAAAAAAAAAAAAAAAAAAAAAACGCCTTTGTTTCAGTGACTGCCACCCCAACACAAGTATCATATCAGTGACACTCTCACCCCTACTGCGTGATAACATGAAACGAGCTGCCCTTCCTTGCACTTTTTCGATGTCCTCCGTCAATCCTACCTGGTAAGGATCCCATACCGCGCAACAGTATTCCAGCAAAGGACGGACAAGTGTAATGTAGGCTGTCTCTTTAGTGGGTTTGTCGCATTTTCTATGTGTTCTGCCAGCAAATCGCAGTCTTCGTTTCTCTTTCCCCAAAATATTATCTATGTGGACTTTCGAATTTAAGTTGCTCGTAATTGTAATTCCTAGGTATTTAGTCAAATTGACAGCGCTTAGATTTGAGCGATTTATCGTATACCCAAAATTTATCGAATTCCTTTTAGTACTCATGTGAATGATCTCGCAATTTTCTTTGTTTAGTGCTAACTGCCACTTTTTGCACCACACAGAAATTCTCTCTAGATCATTTTGAAATTGGAATTGATCGTCTGATGATTTTACTAGACGGTAAATTACAGCGTCATCTGCAAACAGTCTAATGGGGCTGCTCAGATTATCACCTAGATCATTTATATAAATCAGGAACAGCAGAGGGCCTATGACACTACCTTGCGGAAGGCCTGATATCACTTCTGTTCTACTCGATGATTTACCGTCTATCACTACGAACTGTGACCTCGCTGAGAGGAAATCACGAATTCAGTCACACAGCTGTGACGATACTCCACATGTACGCAGTTTGATTAAGAGTCGGTTGTGAGGAACGATATCAAAAGCCTTCTGGAAATCTAGGAATATGGAATCGATCTGAGATCCCTTGTCGACAGCACTCATTACTTCAAGGGAACAAAGAGCTAGCTGTGTTGCACAAGAACGATATTTTCTGAACCCGTGTTGGTTATGTATCAATAAGTCATTTTCTTCAAGATGATTCATAATGTTAGAGTACAGTATATGCTCCAAAGTCCTACGGAAAACTGAGGTCAGTGATATGGGTCTGTAATTCAATGGGTTACTCCTATTTTCTTTCTTGAATATTGGTGTGACCTGTGCTACTTTCCAGTTTTCAGGAACAGACCTTTCGTCATGTGAGCGGTTGTATATGATCGCTAAAAAAGGCGCTATTGTGTCTGCATACTATGAAATGAACCTGATTGGTATACCATCTGGACCGGAAGACTTGCCTTTCTTAAGTGATTTGAGTTGTTTCACAACACCTAAGATATCTATATTTATGTCACTCATCCTAACAGCTGTTCTGGTTTCGAATTCTGGAATATTCACTTTGTCTTCTTCAGTGAAGGAATTACGGAAAACTGTATTTAGTAAGTTCGCTTTAGTCGTACCATCATCGGTAACATTTCCATCGCTGTGGCGCAGTGACGGTATTGACTGTTTTTTGCCTCTGGTGTACTTTACACACAACCAGAATCTCTTTGGGTTTTCTACCGTATTTTGAGACAATATATCACTGAGTAAACTATTAAAAGCATATCGCATGGACGTCCGTACTAAATTTCGAGCTTCCGTGAAACTTAGCCAGTCTTGTGGATTTTGCGTTCTTCTGAATTTGACATGTTTTTTTCGTTGCTTCTGCAACAGTGTTATGACGTGTTTGTTGTACCATGGTGGATCAGTCCCGTCTCTTATTAAGTTATGTAGTATGAACCAATCTATTGCTGTCGAAACAATATCAATGCAGTAATCATAGATTTTCATGAATGTTATAATGTCATGTTTATCTATCTCTAAGTGAAAACCTGGACACCGCTTTTTATCTAGCTGAATCAGTACATTAATTCCGGAATTGCTAAAATTATTTCTAACATTTGTACAGAAATGTAATTGTTTTTTAACGCTAAATGAAACTCGATGTACCCGTTTTATTGGAGTTTCAGCTCAGTTTTAAGTTCCAGATCTTGAGGGAAATATCTGATGTGATTGAAATCGATCATGTGAAAATATAAATGTGAATGCATGCAGGATAAAAAATTTTTGAGACAAAAACTTCATCCGAAACATTTTTCCGATCGTTATAGAAAACGCTCTTGACATCTAATAACATTCAAGTGCTGTCTGAACCCATAGTGTCCCAGCCATCGACAGTGCCGGAACAGGCCGCCGACCAACGAAGACCGCCAGGATGGTGTTACAAGCGGCAGACATATGAGCACCAGTCCTCCAAGATTGTATTGCATTGTATCGTATGTTAACCGGGTTCCTAGAAATGACGCAGAGGCTCCGTCCCCGCCGCAGTCGCAGTGGTTCAAATGGTTCAAATGGCTCTGAGCACTATGGGACTCAACTGCTGTGGTCAGAAGTCCCTAGAACTTAGAACTACTTCAACCTAACTAACCTAAGGACATCACTCACATCCATGCCCAAGGCAGGATTCGAACCTGCGACCGTAGCGGCAGTGCGGTTCCAGACTGTAGCGCCTTTAACCGCTCGGCCACTCCGGCCGGCTGTCGCAGTGGTCCACAACCCCACGACGACTACCGCAATCCACTTCACCCCTCCGCCGCCCCACACCGAACCACTGTTTCAGTGTTATTCCCCGGTTCGGCCCCCGGTGGAACCCCAGCCCCCCCCGCACCCTCCCCGCAGGGAACGTCTCACACCAGACGAGTGTAACCCTCTATGCTTGCGTGGTAGAATAATGGTAGTGTACGTGTACATAGAGAACTTGTTTGCGCAGCAATCGCCGACATGGTGTAGCTGAGGCGGAGTAAGGAGAACTAGACCGCACTCGCCGAGGCAGACGGAAAACAGCCTAAAAACCATCTACAGACTGGCCGGCTCACCGGAACTCGAACACCGGGTGGATTTGTGCCGGGGACCAGGCGCTCCTTCCCAATCTGGAAAGCCGGGCGTTAGACCGCACGGCTAACTGGGCGGGCTTAGTTCTGGGTTAGTTTCGCACTGCTAGCTAGTGCCGAACGTTACACCGAGCCTTTGATAGCTAATTCTTGTGGCAAAGATTCAGTGTACATGGACACACGCCCGTGTCGGGCCTCTGCTTACAGCTAGCGAAGGCAGTACTTCTTCAATAATAAGTTGAGTAAAACATATATTTGTAAAGAGCACTAGTGTCAATAAATCTTCTTCTTATCAGTCAATCATAACATAAACAATTATTATTGATCCATCAGCACGAATCTGGAATGACCATACGACTTATAGGCTATGAATATTCAAGGAGAATTCAATGAAATATCGCAGAGGATCCTTGTTCAGGTGAAAGCCTTTTCTAGAATTTTTGTACTAGGCTTACAGTTAGCTGATTCACATGTCGGCTGTACAATAAATTTCAGACTTCAACTTAAATTTATCCATGGCGTGTTTGATTAAGTGAGGACAGTGCTTGCATTACAGCTTCATGAAATATATTTGTCTGCATCAGTATGTCTTTAATAACATCTGTTACCAATGCACATTTCCAAAGAATGCTGCCATCATGAGATGGTTTTCAGTGACATGCATATTAATGTGATATGGTGCAGTGTATTTACTGGGAGTGCCAATGCGGCTACATGCCGAAATTTTGCCGTTTTTGCTGAATGTGTACACTGGCGTGCAAAACATAAAGACGAAAACAAATTTCGTATGATGCGTAGCCGCGCGCGGTAGCCGTGCGGTCTCAGGCGTCTTGTTACGGTCCGTGCGGCTTCCTCCGTCGGAGATCCGAGTCGTCTCTCGGGCATGGGGGTATTTGTTGTCCTTAGAGTAATTTAAGGTAGATCAAGTAGTGCGTAAGCCTAGGGACCGATTTCCTAATTTTTTCATGAGCCGTCACATAGCTCATTTACACTTGGAATATGTTGCATTAGGTAACAGAAGGAAATATGCAATGAGACGAACGAAAAATGACTCTTTTATTGAAAAACAGTGATAACACTGAAGTAAACGTGATTAATGACAGTCCCCTGGCCGCTTCAAAGGAGGGACATGGTTCTTAATACGGTGTGTGATCACCGAGGAAGTGAAAGCATGCTCTTCAGCAAGCTCCAATGCTAATCACAACGTTAGTAAGTTCTTGTGGCAGGGCATTCCATCCCTCCACCAGTATGGTCGGTAACTTCTGGAGGGTCATTGAGACACATAGAAGTGATGCAGTACGTCTCCCAAAGGCATCTCACTCGTGCTCGATGGGATTTCTGTCGGGACTAACCGGCTGTCACGCCATTCACCGAATAATCTCTCGGTCCGACAGCGCCTCCACCTGCACCGTTCTAAGCTGTCTTTCATTGTCGTCCATAAACACGAAGCCACACCGGATGGACCTCTGAAAAGGTGCACATGGGGAAGGAGAATAGTATCACGGCAACATTGACGATTGAGTGCACCGTGTAATAAGTTTTGGAGGCCAGTAAGCGCATGCAGCATTATACTCAGTTGTTCAAATGTGTTTCAAATCTTATGGGACTTAACTGCAAAGGTCATCAGTCCCTAATCTTACACACTACTCAACCTAATTTATCCTAAGTACAAACACACACACACACGTGCTCGAGGGAGGACTCGAACCTCCGCCGGGACCAGCCGCACAGTCCATGACTGCAACGCCATAGACCGCTCGCCTAATCCCACGCGGCGGCATTATGCTTTCCTACAAGATAACACCCGGACCGCCAAAAATATCGAGTTCGGCAGTGATCCTGGGTGCATGACATACACTCTCATAAGGTGACAGTTGATAATACGTTAATGTAACAAGGAAAAATGTGGAACTTGCGGTTCTAGGCGCGCAGTCCGGAACCGTGCGACTGCTACGGTCGCATGTTCGAATCCTGCCTCGGGCATGGATGTGTGTGATGTCCTTAGGTTAGTTAGGTTTAAGTAGTTCTAAGTTCTAGGGAACTGATGACCACAGCTGTTAAGTCCCATAGTGCTCAGAGCCATTTGAACCATTTTCTCTTTTTTTTTTTTTTTGTGGAACATGATCGTTTGGGTGGGCGAGGTATTACAGTTTGTGGACGGATAATGTTACGTGGACGTAATGACCGTCAAATCGTTGAACATAGTTCACTTACTGGTGAACGATATGCTGACATCACGTTCCTTCCCCAAGTGCGCCAGCTTAGAGGTGCATTGTCTCTGACTATCTCATTGGATGACAATGCGCGACCTTACTGAACATAACAGGCGGGGGAACTCTTGGAAAGAAAGGAGGTCAATGTTATGGGACCATTGCTTTTCACAATATATATAAATGACGCAGTAGATAGTGTCGCAAGCTCCATGCGGCTTTTCGCCGATGATGCTGTAGTATACAGAGAAGTTGCAGCATTAGAAAATTACTGCGAAATGCAGGAAGATCTGCAGCGGATAGGCACTTGGTGCAGAGAGTGGCAACTGACCCTTAACATAGACAAATGTAATGTATTGCGAATACATAGAAAGAAGCAGAACAAACACTAGTAGCAGTTACTTCTGTGAAATATCTGGGAGTATGCGTACGGAACGATTTGAAGTGGAATGATCATATAAAATTATTTGTTGGTAAGGCGCGTGCCTGGTTGAGATTCATTGGGAAAGTCCTTAGAAAATGTAGCCCAACAACAATGGAGGTGGATTACAAAACACTCGTTCGACCTTTACTTGAGTGTGGCTCATCAGTGTGGGATCCGGATCAGGTCGGGTTGACAGAGGAGATAGAGAAGATCCAAAGAAGAGCGGCGCGTTTAGTGACAGGGTTATTTGGTAAGCGTGATAGCGTTACGGAGATGTTAAGCAAACTCAAGTGGCAGACTCTGCAAGAGAGGCGCTCTGCATCTTGGTGTAGCTTGCTGTCCAGGCTTCGAGAGGGTGCGTTTCTGGATGAGGTATCGAATATATTGCTTCCCCCTACTTATACCTCCCGAGGAGATCACGAATGTAAAATTAGAGAGATTCGAGCTCGCACGGAGGCTTTCCGGCAGTCGTTCTTCCCGCGAACCATACATGACTGGAACAGGAAAGGGAGGTAATGACTGTGGCACGTGAGTGCCCTCCACCACACAGCGCTTTGTGGCTTGCGGAGTATAAATGTAGATGTAGATGTGGACTTTCGGCGAATGGATTAACCTGCCCATTCTTCTGAATCAAATCACACAATCTGTGAAATGCATTGGGTATACATATTTTCCTCTGGCACCAAAGACCAGGGAACCGTCGTCAACCGCTCTGGTAGAGGAATGGAATGGCCTGCCACAGGAACTCCTTACCAACGTTGTGGCTAGCATCGGGGCACGTTGCAGAGCATGCTTTGCCAACCGTTGTGACCAAACAACCTACCAAGAAGTACGGGAGCATCATGAGTCGCGTAGAGTTCAGTGCAACTATTGTCTTTGAATAATAGTGTCATTTCTGTTAATCTCATTGCGTAAGGCTTTCAGTTATGTTCTGTACTATATTGTAGCAGTAACCTTCAAACTACTTTCGTCCTTAGGTCTTCCACACCAGTACAAATGTATGGCACGCAGAGCATAAGCACGAAATAAACTCTGGAGGCACACCCAGTGAATTGACCTCATCACACTTCAGAGAAATGAACATGTAAATGTAAGGCACCTGATGCATACAGCATGCTGCCGAAAAGGGTCATGCTCACAAATTTTAAGAAAAAGTGATTGAAGAAGAGGAAAACGTTTTATAAACATTACTTATTAAAATAATTTTCGATGTTGACCCATTTGGTATTTTCTTTACAATGCAACGCTCAAATACACACAACAACAACAAAAAAAAAAACTTTTGCAACACTCCGATTCCCCGAACTCCTGATGATAGACGTTGTCTGTGGATATTGTATCACAGGCAAACTCCCTTTGACTGATCAGAGGTGTCACTAAACCCACCGAAAGATGTAAACAACAATGCATGAGCAGCGCCTCTTAGATGGAGGGGGTCCGACAGCCGATCAGTTCGTCATTCCACCAGGAAGCAGGTACACGACTCGTGTTGTCTGTGGTTCAACGATGCCTAGACAGTCAATACCGCTGTTCGATCGCGTCCGCATTGTTACTTTGTGGCAGGAAGGGCTCTCAACAAAACGGAAGTGTCCATGTGTCTCGGAGTTAACCAAAACGATGTTGCTCGGACTTGGAGGAGATACAGAGAGACAGGGACTGTCGATGACATGCCTCGCTCAGGCCGCCCAAGCGCTATTACTCCAGTGGATGACCGCTACCTACGGATTGTGGCTCGGAGGAACCCAAACAGCAAGGCCACCATGTTTTGAACAATGCTTTTCGTGCAACCACACGACGTCGTGTTATGACTCAAAATGTGCGCAATAGTTGCCAAGCGGTCTAAGGAGCCTTTCCACGGTGCGCGGCACCCCCATCGGAGGTTCGAATCCTCCCTCAGGCATGGGTGTGTTTGATGTCCTTAGCGTAAGTTACTTTAAGTTAAGATTAAGTAGTCTGTAAGGCTAGGAATCCATGATCTCAGCAGTTTGGTCCATTAGAAATTCACATATATTTGAGCATCTGTAAGCCATAGGCTGTATGATGGGCAACTTCACTGCCGACGTCCATGGCGATGTCCATCTTTGCGACCACGACACCATGCAGCGCGGTACAGATGGGCCCAACAACATGCCGATTGGACCGCTCAGGATTGGCATCACGTTCTCTTCACCGATGAGTGTCGCATATACTTTCAACCACACAATCGTCGGAGACATGTTGGAGGCAACCCGGTCAGGCTTTAGGCCTAAGATACACTGTCCAGCGAGTGCAGCAAGGACGAGGTTCCCTGCAGTTTTCGGGTGGCATTATGTGGGGCCGACATAAGCAGCTAGTGGTCATGGAAGGCGCCGTAACGGCTGTACGATACTTGAATGCCATCTTCCGATCGCTAGTGCAACCATACCGCCAGCATATTGGCGAGGCATTCGTCTTCATGGGCGAAAAATTCGCGCCCCCATCGTGCACATCTTGTGAATGACTTCCTTCAGGATAACGACATCGCTCGACCTGAGTGGTCGCATATTCTCCAAACATGAAGCCTATCGAACACGCCTGGGATAGATTGAAAAGGGCTGTTTATGGACGACGTGATCCACCAACCACTCTGAGGGATCGACGCCTAATCGCCGTTGACAATTGGGACAGTCTGGAACTTGCGGTTAGCACGCCACAACGAATATAGGCATGCATCAATGCAAGGGGTCGTGCTACTGGGTATTAGACATACAGGTATGTACAGGAATTTCTAACGGTCTCGCTGTATGGTAGTACAACATGGAATGTGCGGTTTTCATGAGCATCAAAAGTGATGTCTCTGTTGATCTCTATTCCAATTTTCTGTACAGGTTCGGGAACTGTCGAAACCGAGGTGATGCAAATCTTTTTTTAAATGTGTGTATATTGAAAGTGACTTTAATTTGCTGTATAATAGTTATTCTGTTCTCCGTAGCTGCTTTTATGGATTACATCGCATCCATATGAATATAATATAAAAGTGTTAATCATTATACCAAGTAGATGTACTTTCTAGGTCGTTATGTGTTTCCGTTCATTGTTGGCAAGCAGGTACGGTGGATGAAGTGCGGAGGTTAATCATGCTGCGAGACATGTGAATCTCGGATCTTTAGTCGATTTTTCTAACTTCCTTTTCGAAAGAACTAATTTCGTTGAGGAGAAAAGGGTATGAAATGAATATAGACATCGCATCATCACTGGGGGTTTAGTTCATGAAGAGTCTGACGCAGAACTAGTGAATCGCATCATGGCACAGCTTTAAACACAAGGTCAGTGGCAGTGAGGATGTAAATCTGACTTGATCTGGCGTCGGGTTAACTGGGAGCGCCCTCGTGTTAACCTTGGAGAGCGGTGGACCTAACGCCCCACTGCAGCTCTGGTGCAGAAAACGGAAATTCCATCTTGTTTTCCTCGTGTCTGAAAAAGTCTAACTGGACTCAGGGTTTGGAATTCGATCGCAGACTCAATGGACACCACTTCAACACAACATGTTTCAATAAAATATGCGATCTTCTGAAAAATGGTCATGATGACTTCATATAATTAATAAGATATTCCAGAAATGCACTAGACCTCGCTCAGATTTCCACTGGCCGACCGCTTCGAAAAGAGTTATGAAGAAGAAGACGAGTAAGTTCCATGATACTCAATGTATCTCTACTTACATTTAACTATATATGTTTACTCAGGCGGTGAGTAGTGGGGTATAGATGGAGAACAAGAATCGCTTCTCCCATCCCCATCCATGTCCATCCGTGGACTTTCTACCGCAAGTAAAACTGTCATACCTCCTCTACAATGTATTCGAATTCCTCAAATTTTTTCCTTCTGATCGTTCGCATAAAATATCAGATGAAGTAGTATATTTCTAAACGAGTACAGGAAATATGGCTGTTTGGAAGTTTTGGAGCTACGTTCTTTACGGTGCATAATGCTCTCCCTGCAGACACTCGCTTTGGAGTCTCAAGAAGGAAGCAACGAATATTATGGTTTAAGATCCTCGGACGAGGAGGTCATATGGTAAGGAATGCTTACTCACATTGGGGAAAGATCGGGAAGAAAAACGCCTGTCAGTTTCAAAGGAACCCTTACAGTATTTTCCACAAGCTAATTACGATAACCAAGATGGAGGACGTAACTGAATTGAGTATAGTGCCATCTTTATTGAAACATAGTAACGTAGTTAGCAGTACATTTCTGATACTTGACAAACTTTCGTTTATATTGTGTATGAAACATCTGCTTAGTGCTGTGATAGGCTTTATTTACATAATCCATTAAATTACTTTCGATTATTTACACAGATTGTTCATCAACGACTGAAACACGCTAAAAGGACTCTCCACTTTCTGTGTTACAGTAATAATAATTTTCTTTACACAGTGTTTTCACTTTATGCTGTTTCTACATGTAGTTCAAAATCTGAGACTATCTCTCGCATTGAATCTAGACGCTATTAGAATCACAGTATTGTAATAATTACACCTGATGTTTGCGTTCGTTTATTTTCTGTTCTTAAAATTCGTGTTCTCTGTGAATCAGTTTATTAGTGTCTACTAATAACGTTTTTCTAAAACCTATTTTTGCCTCACAATGTGAAATAACATTACCGTTACTTTCTCTGCGTATTTTGAAGACTGGCAATAGTTCTGGTTTAATGGTAGGAGCGATAACTGGGCAAATAATGCACAAATTGGTTAACTAAGTACTACATAAGGCTAATAATGAAAATGAAGTAGTTTAATTTCGCAATAAGTACCCCTTAACGAATGCAGTGGGTTGCAACATTCATTCCTTGCACGTGAACGTTGCTCCACATCTTTGTCACAAGCGGACAAATTCATAGGAACCTTGCTGACCAGGTACTAAAACACAAAGGAGTTTCTGCTCCTCAGAATAATAGTTCACATTAGACTTTGGCCGAAGTATAAGCTTACAGTGCCTGTCCGAAACATGATCACCAGAATTTAGTGTACACAACACATTACTAAATCATTCCCAGCTCAAATGTAAGACTTAAATAATTTTAATGAACTTGCTTAAATATTCATCATAATATAACTAAAATCAGCATCATTACATAACGTTTAAACCACGAGACTACCAAACATTCAATTACCAACAAGATACTTGCATAAATAAATTGTATTGTATTGTATGGAACTAGGGACTTACAAACAACGGAGGAGCTTCGTCCCCACCGTAGCCCTCAGTGGTTGACAACCCCACAACAGGCTACAGCAGTCCACTCACCTCCACCGTCGCCCCACACCGAACCCAGGGTTATTGTGTGGTTCGGTCCCCAATGGACACCCCCCACCCCTCCCCTGGAACGTCTCACACCAGACGAGTGTAAACCCAATTTTTGCGTGGTAGAGTAATTATAGTGTACGCGTACATGGAGAAACTGTTTGATCAGCAATGGCTGACATAGTGTAAGTGAGGCGGAGTAAGGGGAATCAGCCCACATTCACCTAGGAAATGGAAAATGTCCTTAAAAACCATCCACAGACTGCCCAGCACATCGGACCTCGACACTAATCCGTCGGGCGGATTCGTGCCGGAGATCTGGACGCCTTCCTGGCCGGAAAGCATAGCGTTAGGCCGCACGGCTAACCGGGCGGGCTGCATAAATAAATACTTAAAATAAATCCTTAAAATAATACTTACGTGGGATCTATTACACTTCCTTAATAGTTAGATTAAAAATTTGAACTTAGTTAAATACAATATTAATTCCTGCCCAGTATACTACACCAATATACCAATCACTCACCACACCCACAGCGACAACAAATTCGATCACAAAATTGACCCAAATGCATCAGCAGCGCATTTGTAGCGCTGTAACCAGTTGGGAGTGGCACCACCTAGTAACTCCGATATAAGCCCTTTATAGAAACAACACCATGAGTCGGGCAACCAACACCGTGCCACACTGACAGATCCAAACCCGAGAGATGAGGAAGGCAGTACACGCTAGAAACACAATCTACAATTAAGAAGTCATATACAGGTACTAGTGAGAATGTATCACAAGCATTCCACATGTAATTAAGGGCACTACAGCTGTCTTCACATTATTCTTTTCTAGGAAATCGGATACGCTCAAACTGATGCGCCAAGGTCAGCGCTAAGTATCTTGGTTGCTAGCCACTAACACCAGTCTGTATACTACTCCGTACCTTTACGGTTCATACAAAAGACGTTTCTCCCGGCTGCTCATGCCCACATCATCTGTTTCGTCGAACAGGGAGTGCCATTTCCAGGAGACAAAGATCGTCAATTTCGTTAATTTAACAATTTTCATGAAAAACATTTGCAGGAATACAACCTTAGTCACAATAAATAAAATAATTCGAAATTTCCTTTGTATTAAAGTTACTGAAAGTTAACATGAAGGGCAAGCAGGAACAAAGGAGCCGAAGAGTAAAGTCTGTGCCCTTAAGGTGCAGTTACAAAACGCAAAGGAGAAACTTGATAGGATGAGGAGGGAGAAGCATGCTGGGGAATGGGAACTGGCAGTTGGTAAGAGGACTAGTAGAAGGAGGAGATATTCACACAATTGAACTTTGCGCGTCACCAATAGATTGGACCAGCTATCAGAGTTTATTGGAGCCTCATTCCACTGTAGGTGCAGGGAACGTGCAGCAGGCCTCGGTACTTAAGGACCCAAAGACAGTTGCACTTTCAAACAGAAAGCAGAAGATTCTGCTATTAGATAGTTCACATGACAGAGATGTAGTCCGGCAATTGGGGGCTGAGCACCAGTCGTTAACATTGAGAAGACTAGTGCAGGGTTGGCTCAGGTGACTGTTAACATAGGTCAGTTATGTAGGAATTTTAGAAAAAAGGGCGAGGTAGTGATTGTGGGAAAAACTGTGAACAGTCTTGATACTGTTGCAACTGTGTCAGCGTCGTATCGGCCAAACCCCAATGCTGCTGTTGGGCGTGTTAACATTGTGCTTGAGAGGGCAATGATGGTGGTGGGTATGGTTCACATTGCAGTGGTGCCAACTGAGTATATCAATAGATTGGGTTTCCTAGTCATGACCTGTACCTCAGTGCGTATGGGAAGGGGAGGCTGGCAAAGCGTCTAGTGTAGTGGGTGGTGGTGGAATCATTCATGGGAAAATTCCTGTGGTAGTTGGTGTTACAGCTGCACCTTTTTTAGACTGAAGTCGTCTGATAGGTATACCTGCGAAAAGGAAGTATCTCTAACACAATCAAGTCGGGTATCCACGTAGTGGGGGTATTAGCATACTTAATCAAACTATAAGAGATATTAGAGATGAAGTTAGCGAACTGCTTATAGCTGTAGACTGACGTTATTGGTATAACAGAACACCACTTAAATAATGTGACAATTCAGAGACTATCTTTACCAGAATACAAATTAACTGGCTGTATTTCAACGAGTTCTTTGCAGAGTGGGGGAGTGTGCTATTTGAATCTGTAGATGTATGAAGGCACTGCAATGAACAGGTATTTCAATTTTGTGCAGGAGGAGCTGAATGTAGTGAAACTAAACTTTTAATTATAGTGTCATACAGGTCCCCTAACTTTGACTTCAGAGCATTTCTGCTCAAGCTAAAGAGAGTTTTTGGTTCACTTTATAGGAAAGACTAACAATTAGTTGTATATGGTGACTTCAGTATTAATTTCGTATGTGGCTGTGCAAGAAAAAGGACACTGGAAGATTTTCTACATTTATATCATATGATGCAGGCGTAATTCTCCTGCCGGGTGTGCAGGGGAACCGTAGCACAACCATAAACAAATTCATTACTAGATGTGGATTGTGCTCGTAAAAGTGAGATTGGTCTATCAGAGCACGATGCACAAATTTTAACACTGAAAGATTTTTATACTGGAACAAATGTTATATGCAGGGTGGTCCATGGATAGTGACCGGGCCAAATATCTCACGAAATAAGCATCAAACGAAAAAATTACGCAGAACGAAACTCGTCTAGCTATAAGGGGGAAACCAGATGGCGCTATGGTTGGCCCGCCAGATGGCGCTGCCATAGGTCAAACGGATATCAAATGGTTTTTTTTTTTTTAAATAGGAATCCCCAATTGTGATTACATATTCGTGTAGTACGTAAAGAAATATGAATGGTTTAGTTGGACAACTTTTTTCGCTTTTTGATAGATGGCGCTGTAATAGTCACAAACGTGTAAGTACGTGGTATCATGTAACATCCCGCCAGTGCGGACGGTATTTGCTTCGTGATACATTACCCGTGTTAAAATGGACCGTTTACCAATTGCGGAAAAGTTCGATATCGTGTTGATGTACGGCTTTGTGATCGAAATGCCCAACGGGCGTGTCCTATGTATGCTGCTCGGTATCCTGGACGACATCATCCAAGTGTAAGGACCATTCGCCGGATAGTTACGTTATTTAAGGAAACAGGAAGTGTTCAGCCAGATGTGAAACGTCAACCACGACCTGCAACAAATGATGATGCCCAAGTAGGTGTTTTAGCTGCTGTCGCGGCTAATCCGCACGTCAGTAGCAGACAAATCGCGCGAGAATCGGGAATCTCAAAAACGTCGGTGTTGAAAATGCTACATCAACATCGACAACGCCTGACAACATGTGTAAGCGCGTTGTCAATGCATGTGCGAATATTACGGAAGACGAACTACTCGCTGCTGAGAGGAATGTCGTTACACGTATTGCCAAATGCACTGAGGTTGACGAAAATCATTTTGAGCATCTATTGCATTAATGTGGTATTTACAGGTAATCACACTGTAACAGCATGCTTTCTCAGAAATGAGAAGTTCACGAAGGTACATGTATCACATTGGAACAACCGAAATAAAATGTTACCAACTGTTCGTCTAAAATTGTGAACCATGTGTTTGTGACTATTACAGCGCCATCTATCACAAAGCGAAAAAAGTGGTCCAACTATAATTTCTTTACGTACTGCACGAATATGTAATAAAAATGGGGGTTCCTATTTAAAAAAAGGCAGTTGCTATCCGTTTGACCTATGGCAGCGCCATCTAGCGGGCCAACCATAGCGCCATCTGGTTTTCCACTTCAAGCTTGACGAGTTTCGTTCTTTATAGTTTTTTAGTTTGGCGCTTATTTAGTGAGATATTTGGCCCGGTCACAATCAATGGACCACCCTGTATAGTTAAACTGTGAGGAAAAGCGAATCCGACGGAAACGAAACTGTAAGTTTTTTAACCTCGTTAATGAACAAGAGTGGCAAGATATTTGTAGTGCTAATAACATAAAAAATAACGTTTTCTTTACGTTTTTTCTCACGCTCTTTGAATGTTACCTTAAATCAGAACGTTCAAAACAGCATATTGGCAGTAAAATACAGCCTGGGTGGCTGACTAGCGGGACAAGGATATCATGTAGAACAAAGTGAGAATTATATCAAAATGTTGGAAGTAATCACAATTGATCTGGAGGAGCTCATTACAGACAGTTCTATAACAGGCTTAAGAACGTTTTCAGGGACGCAAAAAGTACCTGGTGCGCAAATTGAATAGCTAATTCACAGGATAAAGTTAACACTAAGTGGTCAGTCGCGAAGGAAGTGTCTGGTCTGCAGCACAAGGTGAAGGATATCAGTACGTAGAAAAAATGTCTCTTTTTACTGGTACAGTATTTAACAATCACTCTCTGAAAATAGCTGGTGAATTAAATAAAACTTATTTTCTACAAGGAATCATATAACTCCCATGAGAAATTGCTTTCCGAGACGAATACTAATAAGAGGAAGATTGAGTCAGGAATTAAATCAATGAAAATTAAGGACTCTCATGGATATGATGGAATATTTAGCAGAACACTAAAATACTTTACTGATAATTTTAGCCATAATTGTAATTTTTCCTTTATGAGTGATCAGTTTACTAAATTATTGACAATCTCAGCCGTAAAGCCGCCCTAAAAATGGGAGAACGGCGTAATGTAGACAGTTTGCTGTGCCATCGGTGTTTGCTAAAATTAGTGAAAAGGCTGTGTATGTAAGGATAATTTACCATTTTCTTTCACACAATTTCCTGTCAAATGTACAGTTTCGTTTTAGAAGTGGTGTAACAACTGAAAATGCCATATTCTCTTTTCCCTGTGAGGTACTGGATGTATTAAACAAAAGGTTTCGAACTGTAGGAATCTTTTTTTTTACCTAAGGTGTTTTATAATGTTGATCACAAACATTGCTCCAGAGGTTAGAACGTTATGGAATATGGGGTGTGGCTCACAATTGGTTCACCTCTTACTTTAAGAGCAGATAGAAAAAAGTCATTCTCCGCTGTATTGAGAATTTGAGAATGGCTCTGATGTGAGGATGTGAGGTCCGAGTGGGGCCACTCTTAAATGGGCGCGAGGGGGGGGGGGGGGGGGGGGAAGGGGGGAGTGCCACAGCGATCAGTACTGAGGCCACTCCTGTTCCTTATTTGTATAAGTGATATGCCTTATAGTATTACGGGTGCTTCTAAAATATTACTGTTTGGCGATGACACCTGCTTAGTAGTATGGGATGTTATTTGTAATGATGTCACTGTTTCAAATAGTGCATTTCATGGCGTGTGGAAAAAAAACCTAACGCTAAATCTCAGTAAGACTAAGTTTCTATAGATTTTAACACGCAATTCAACAAAACCTGAAAGTATAATTACACAAAACGGGGATATGAGTAGTGAGAATGCTCAGTTCAGATTTCTAGGAGTTTGGATAGATAGTAAACTGTTGTGAAAAGCCCATGTTCATGATCTTGTTCAAAGTCTTAATGCTGCCATTTTTACTATTTGAACGCTATCTGAAAAAAGTGATCGTTCGACAAGAAAATTAGTCTACTTTGCTTATTTTCATTCGCTTATGTCATATGGTATTATATTTTGGGGTAACTCTTCTCATTCTAAAAGGATATTTTTGGCTTGGAAACGAACGGTCCGGGCAATAAGTGGTGTTTGTTCCAGAACCTCTTGTCGACCCAAGTTCTCTAGTCTGGGTATGTTGACACTGGCGTCTCAATATATATATTCTTTACTGTCGTTTCTTGTTAACAATATCAGCTTATTCCCAAGAATTAGCAGCTTTCAGTCAGTTAACACTCGGGTATGTAGTATACCGCTGCATCTATTTTCAATAAGTTACCACAAGAATTCAAAAATCTTAGCAACAATCCCCTTGCTTTCAAGTCGTAACTAAAGAGTTTCTTCATGGGTAATTCCTTCTTTTCTATGGAAAAGTTCCTTGAAAAATTAAGCTGAATCCTATGTTATATTGTTGACTGCGTTTTCTGAAACTTATGGGTTGTATTTTTTTGGGTTCATATACATTTTATTTTATCTGTTACTACTTTTATGTTGTAATTTCATCAACTGACACGTTCCATAACCTTGGAGATATGCTCTTCGATGTCGTCCTACGGAAGTAGACACGTAAAATAAAATAAATTAGTGAGGTAGAATAACTGACAAACTAAATAATAATTTTCCGAGGAAAACTTGGATATTTGGTTGATTTACTACCACATCTTTAGAAATTCCTGACTAAAACAGCAACAAACCGCCTCTCAAGCGAACTGTATTTCTGTCAACCTGTTGAGCAAGCTGGATTTTCGAAAAGTTTTTCGACTATCGATAACATCCACCCTATTCGCCTTCTGCTTGATAAGACGACTGGGTAAAACATCGGGATTCATATGGCGTTTATAGATTATAGAGAAACTTACGACTTTACGAGTTTTGGGTAGTCATTAAGGCCCTCGAAATACGTATCTGAGATATATCTCTGAGCAGGCAACAATGACTGTCAGAGAGGATGAGCACTTTATCGCCAGCTCAATCCCAATTGACAAAGGAGTTCGCCATGGTGACACCATCTCTCCGAAAATGTTCACCAGTGTGCTGGAAGATGTATCACTAGTCGAATAGCAGACGAGTGAAAATCAGTGGCTCATATCAGAACCATCCGCACGTTGACAATGATGTTGTGATAATAAGCGAAGATATGGGGAGCTAAGGAGTATCATTAAATAATTAAACTTGGTTCTGAAAAAAATGATTTGAATGTGAACATCAGTAAAACAAAAATGCTGATGTAAGACAAGCAGTCGCAGTTGGAAAAAAGTCTATAGAAGCTGTTGGCTAACACATCTACGTTAACCATAAGATCAAACTATGGAAAAACTACCTACAGCTGAAAGTCGTCACAGAATAAGACTGAACTCGACAGCGGTCTGAAAACGAAGTTTTACCCTGACGAACAAGAGTGTACAACACAAATTGTTCATTATATCAGGTACAACTTACGATCTGCAAACCGTGACTAAGACAAATACTCGTAAGTTACAGGGCACACAACGAGTTGGAAAGCGATATAGGCTACGACTCGGCCTCAGACATAGGATTCGACAAGATGACACTAGAAATAGAAAAATGGTAACAGTCTTGCTACAGAGTACTGCAAGACTGAAGTGGCACTTGGACATGTAGCTCGACAAAATTACAGAAGGAATTTTTTAAGGAATTCCTCGACAGAATAGAAGAAATAACCAAAGAGGAAACTCTTCAGTTTAGATCTGAAAGCGCGTACATTACTGCTAAGGTTTTTGAGTTCTTGTGGTAGCTTACTGCAAGCCTTTCTGCGGAAGAGTCAAGGAGGTGTGACCCAAATGCAAATCGGACCTCTGCCTAGTATAAACTGAGTGACAGCAGCTAATTCTTGGGAATAAGTTCGTATTGTTAGCAAGAAACGACATTAAAGAATATATGCATTGGGAGGACAATGTTCAATAGAGACCATGCGACGGCAAGAGAGGCATTGGAAGCCCTCAAAAAAAGTGGTTTGATGATGTGAAGCTGGTGGCCGGAAAACAGTGGCACCAGGTGGCTCAAGAATGAGAAGTAAACAAGGAGGATACCTAACCTTGACGTTATACGTGATTACGTAATGCCTTGGAAAATTATTTAGTATTGTAGAAAATTTAAATGTAAAACACACAAATTACCATATACTCAAGTCTTCAAGAGCGAGAATATTAAAGGTCATGTCACGTGCTTCTTTACAGTAGTATATGGTTCCTGCATTCACTGTGGGAAATATGTGCAATTTACATAGTGCGTTAACAGAGGATATGTGAACAGGTTATTTACAAATCGACTTTGGGAAGAAAACTCAACTCAAATCTTTTTCAGGTAATGATCATACCCGTAGACGATGAAGTATGCAGGGACATTAACAGAGGTATTAATATTTCATAATTGCTTTTAGATTCATGTATATGATATTTTAGGTGTCTTACAGTAACGAGGAGGACAATGCAAAGAACAAAAAGGTATTCTGCGAAGAATTATGATCAAACTGTTGGCACGTAATATGTGAGCTTCAGCAAATCAGTCTTAAGATTAATTATAGAAAATACGTGACTGGGAGGAGTAGAAGGGCTGTTAAGATAACCAGATAAGGATTTCAACCTGTGCCCCTTTCAAAAGCCAGATTTGTGTCATAACCAATGCGCTACCTCTCACGCTGCAATATCTCCTGCTTTTCTGGCCGAATAGACACTGGCCGAAGCGAGAAGCTTTACATCCGGATTTTTCTATCTCCAACTCGATAAGAACGCCAGACTGAGGAACAGGAACAAAGACTAGAGCAAAGCAGGTCTTTATGAGCGACGTCATTCGTGGGAGAACAACACTTCCGCGCTGGATTAGCCGAGCGGCCTGAGGCGCTACAGTCCTGGACTGTGCGGCTGGTCCTGGCGGAGGTTCGAGTTCTCCCTCGGGCACGGGTGTGTGTGTTTGTCCTTAGGATAATTTAGGTTAAGTAATGTGTAAGCTTAGGGGCTGATGACCTTAGCAGTTAAGTCCCATATGATTTCACACACACATTTGAACAACACTTTCTAACGATTATTTCATTAAATGTCACTCCGGCATCATCTAGCGAACAGATCCTGTTCGACACTTAAAAGACAAGTATGTTTCCAATTAGTCACTGCAAGTCGTGTGGGGAAACGAAGTAGTCGTTTCGTCTGCGACCTTTATAATTGTGTTCATCTGCCAGTATTTCCATCAAGTGTCCATAATTTTCGTGTGTTCACGAATATGAAAATAATATTCTATTGGAGTGACTTCCGTTCATACACTTGATTTACCTTTCAATCGCTTCAGACAGTTGAAACCATTGTCTGCCACATCGTTTACTGATCTCATGTACAGCAGAGGTCCTGTCACATTTCCATGACCTACGAAAGACCGTACTTTCAAGACACTGATGCCGCATTAAAAGTGATGTACTTGGTAGCGGCAGTTCGAAAATCTTCAGTCCAATCGCTTTCCTGTTCTGATGTTCTGTATGAATAAATTTTCTTCATTATGGATGGTGCCGATCTCTGTTGAAGGAATCAACGGTATCAACATGCGTTTCTCGATATATTGAACCATCAGAGCACTATCGGTGCTTGCGGATACAGTGTTGAATCATAAAGGGATTTGTAAACGTAGGCTTCCGCGGCCGTTGTCACAATCAATAAAATTCAAACAATACAACAAATCAGCGGTGGCAGACCATCAGGAACAGTGCAGAATAAAGATCGAATTTCGAGAGGCCCGCGTACTGGCGAAACAGCCGTTTAGTTTGAGGAGGAAGATTAGAGAGGGTATAGAAATAGCCAAGCGAACCGACAACATGCATAGAGAAGACGGGTACCGACTTTCAGCGTCTTGGCTGAGAGCTGTGACAGCTTTGCGGAAGGACAGCTCTCCCAGGCGCGTGGCAGGCCACAGGGGTGGAGGGTTCACACTTACACGGCCTAATTAGTAAACAACGCTACGCTGCAGTCGCCGCTCAGTTTCCTATTCGCCGATTTCCACCAATGGCAATCAATAAAGGAAACTCCAATGCAAAACACCGATTTCCTCCAATGTCAACACGCAATTCAAAGACCAATAAAATGAACGCCTAATACCCTTCCTCCTCGCCCTCATATCCAATGACAGCACTCCTCCATAGTATATAAGTAACTAAACTAGTGCTCATTCACCTGTTAGCAATACACCCTGAGGAAGGCGCATTACAACAGTAGCCGGAACGTCGGAACTTTATAGTTGACAAAGCGGTCTCAAACCCAGAAGAATTTTATTGACCCTAAAGGGATTTATAACTTCCAGCATAGCATCATTCACTAACATAAAGCATTTTCAATAGATTTACAGCAGACAGACTTCAGAGAGATAGTTTATTTATTTCTGTCAATCTGTCTTGCGTCTCTACATAATTACTGGACTGACTTTGACTCTTTTTCCTATCACAGGTTTAGTTAAATAGGACTATCGTTGCTAAAAGTGGGCTAGCATCTCCGCATATTCAGTACAGAAAGTGATGGACACCCCGTATTGTTAACGGATCTTCTTCTATGTATCCATTTCAGTTGCTTTTCAATTTTTTGTTCACTTATATGAGCCATAAGGGCAATCGTGAGACGCTCGAGAGCAGAATCTACAGTGTGATATTCTTTCAGCACATGGTAATACAACACAGTACGTACAGTTTCAGTCTCCATCCAGCATTTATGTATTTGCATCATGATCAAGAATATCAAGGCAGGAGACTTTGATCCACTGAGTGATTTTAAGTAGGAGCAAAATATTTCTTTACTTTCCAAAACTCAACAACGATGAGGAAGAGAATCGACTGCAAACGCCTCTTCTGACAAGGGATGTACCCCGACTAGAACGGACAACACAGTATAAAAATTTGAAACTTCCCTTGTTCTATCGTCATCTGGATCATACATTGTTATGTTGACTATTCTCAGGTCGTATCCGTCTATTTGCAACTGAATGAAACGAATTTTATCATTTCATATGAGTTTCGCCCCTTTTTTTTAAATTTTTTTTAATTTTTTTGTTCCAAACCAGCCAAGGAAGAACACATGTAGAGCAGGATGTACAAACTTCAGCTCTGAAGATGCCTCCAAAAAATTAATGTGTTATGCACATGGCATAATAAAAATGGTTTTGTGCAGTTGCACATGAACTGAACTAACCTGGAAATTATCGACATAATACGACACGCAACTGAGATCAACTGGAATACAAGAGTTACTACTGCCAGGACTTGTAGCATTATTTCAATGTATGCAAACTGCTGTAATAGCCGAAACAAAGTCCGAATGACAAACTATTGATTTCTATTGTAAGAAGTAGAGCTATAAGAAGTAGTGGAATGTTGCACTCGTTCTAAAATCTTCTTAAATTACATTTTCGCCGGCCGCAGTGGCCGTGCGTTTATAGGCTACAGTCTGGAGCCGAGCAACCGCTATGGTCGCAGGTTCGAATCCTGCCTCGGGCGTGAATGTGTGTGATGTCCTTAGGTTAGTTAGGTTTAATTAGTTCTAAGTTCTAGGCGACTGATGACCTCAGAAGTTAAGTCGCATAGTGCTCAGAGCCATTTGAACCATAGCCATTATATTTTCCATGCCTTCCCTAAGTTATTACGGCTACATTGCTGCATGGCTCCTTCGACTCATCCACGCCATTTTATATTACCAAACATAGTTTATTCATAGGTTTTACGCTGTATGTCAAACGATTTCAGCATTAATGGGCCGTTCAACTACATTCTTCTAGTCTTCCTCCATTTACCGCTTAGTGTATCAGGCCTTCCACATCGGTTCTCTTCACAAGAAAGTGTTATTACTTACTACTTTTAATGAAAGTATTTACCGTTTTCGGCACTTGTCTCATCCACCTATCTGTAGCTGATCAGGCTCATCCTTGATGTACCACTTTAATCATAAAACGCCAGGATATTAAAACTGTACCTCGGCAGCATATCTATTGAAAATTCTTGACATAACCTATGAAGACTTCCGCGGCCGTTGTCAAAACTATTAAAATTCTTCTAGAATGAGAATCTGCCAGGAAATTCTTCTACGTGTTGTACCAGAAGAATTTTTGTCGGCAGAGTTCTCCATTTACGTTAGGTTTTACACATCCATCCGCCATCAGACGGTCGTTCAAAAATGGTCCAAATGGCTCTGAGCACTATGGGACTTAACTTCTGAGGTCATCAGTCCCCTAGAACTTAGAACTACTGAAACCTAACTAACCTAAGGACAGCACACACATCCATGCCCGAGGCAGGATTCGAACCTGCGACCGTAACGGTCGCGCGGTTCCAGACTGTAGAGCCTAGAACCGCTCGGCCACCCCGGCCGGCCAGACGGTCGTCAGCAAATATAATCGTGCAAGGAAGCTGACGTGCATAATCCAGCTGATCCTCACAGTGGCGAGAAAAGACGTGAAGGCGCGGCACACGCTGTATTGCTCACTGTATATTCTTACTCTAGTACCTTCCGCCGCGGAAGTCGAACACGCGGCAGAACAAATGGACGTGGTCAGCCCATAGAGGGCTCCGCCTCCGCGGCGGCTATTCCGCGCAGCGGCTCTCACGCAGCGAGGGCGCCACCGCTAAGCCACGTGCAGACAGCGGCCAATAGCCGCTCCCTCCGGTTTCGTACATAGGGACCCGCTCTGCCCTAGTCCAGCATTTGAGGGTTGGATTCCCTCACTTCCTCCTCGAGGTCTCGCACTGCCTGGGCTACTCTCAGGGTGTATCTTCGACGTGGAAGAGCCCCAGCCGTGCCTGTCGTGTTGTTGCCAGTCTGCACGCCGTCACTACTGCCCACCGCAGCCGCCGCCACCGCCGTCTGATCGCCGTCGCCCAGTACTTACCGCCGCCGCCTGGTCGCCGTCTCTCGGTGCTCGCCGCTTCTTCTGCCGCCGCCGCTTCTTCTGCCGGCGTCTCTTAGTGCTCGCCGCTTCTTCTGCCGGCGTCTCTCGGTGCTCGCCGCTTCTGCCGCCGCCGCTGCCACCGTCTCTCGCCGTTCGCTGCTTCCTGCAATCATGGATGCCCCAACCACCACCCTCATCTACACCTGCCCCCACTGTAACGTCATGGAGTACTTCCTCTGGGATTAACCTGTCTCATCCACCTTCCCTACTCACAGTCTCCTCCCCATCTATCTCCTCTCCATCACTGTATCCCCACATGTACGTCACTCCTGCTCCTACCCCTGCTACTGCACCTGCTGCTGCTCCAGCTCCTGCCTCTGTCCCTGCTCCCACCCCCCCCCCCCCCCCTCCTGCTCCTGTCGCCCGCCGAGACGACTTTCCCCCTCTCCCCCTGCAACTACCACTGCTTCCCCTGCCCGAGTCACCGCCCGCCGCGCCACAGTCGCCGCCACAGAGCGCCTACTACCTCACAGGGGGCCCTCCCTCACACCACCTCCCCATCCATCCAGTCCCTCATCCCTCCTCCCAGGCAACACCCGCCAAAAAATCTTCCAAACGGCCCAGTGGCGACCTCTCCTGTACTCCCTCATCCAAAAAGCAACTGCCTGCCCCACATCCCACTGACCCCGCTATGGATACCACCCCACCTCCCTCCTCTCCAGCCCCCTCCCTGTATAGCTTTGTCCTAGCCAACCCTGATCCGAAATTCCTGGATGCCCACACCCTCACCCTTGAAATCTGGAAGTACATCCACAGTGCACCCATCACCCAACTTATCCATAGCAGAGACTCTGTTCTCATCAAGTCTCCCTCTCCATCCTTCCATACTGATCTCCTCCGGCGCCTGCCCCATATGACCTTTGGGCCCCACGCATCTCTCACTCCATTCCTTACATCCTCCTCTCCTCATCAGCCCCAACCACCTTGTCGTTCGCTGACCCTCACTGCCTTCATCACAAAACTCAGTCCTGTGGTTATGGAGGCTGAGGTGTTGGCGGAACTGAATGCCCACCCCACCCTGGAAGTCCGCTCCGCCTGCGATATTTACAACTCCTTAGGCCCTACTTTCCACATGTGTATATTTACAGAGTCCGCCTCCTCCATCGACTACCTCCTCATGCAGGGAGCCCTGATTTCCAACCGCCGCCACCCTGTTGACCTGACCCGTTCCCCTCCTCAATCCTACCGCTGCCAGCGTTGTCTTCTGTACAATGACCACCTCACCCAAAACTGCAAGAACCCACCCACCTGCCCCCATTGTAAAGCCTCCCACTTCCTTTAACAGTGTCCCAACACCGCCTCACCCCCCCCCCCCCCCCATTCTGCAACACCTGCAATGAACCTCACCCCACCTATTCCTCCAAATGCAAAGCCAAGCCCCCACCCACCAACCCTGAACTCACTGTCCCTGTTCGCCCCATTGACCCACCCTAACAATTCCTTCCGCCCTCCCCCTACAGCAGAAGACATCATCTGGTTCCTCACCATCGTCTTGCAGAACATCCACCCCTTCCAGCGCCCCCACTCACTCCTGCAGAATTCCCTTGCCGCCCGCTCTGTTTTCCACTTAAACACCTATGCCACATACTCCCACAACCAGGCCCACTTTACTTTCACCCACCTAGATACCCTGGTTTAAGCCCCTCTCTCCCCTTCCCGCACCCTTCCCACTCCCAACCTCATGGCGCGTCAGCAGTATCGTCTCCTCCACCTCAACATTCGCTCCCTCCCTGCAGACAATACCTCTTCATGCATACCCTCTCCCAGCACCAGGTTGACTCCTTCATCCTTAATGAAACCTTCCTCCAACCCCACCATGTTGTCCGCACCACCCCTTATCTCCTTCACCGCACTGACAATCCCCTTCCCCTAGCCCAATGTGGGGTCGCTATAGGCCACCTCAGGCATCTCCCTGTCTGGCCACAACCCCTCCTCAATGACCCGATTGAACACCTTCTCCTCAGCCTATTTTTTTCCCTCACTCACCATCACCTGTGCCACTATCTATATCCGCCCCACAGCTCCTCTCCCCTTTGACTTCATTTCCCATGTTGACCTTACCTTCTCTACCTATGTGATTGCCGCTGACCTCAACATGCACAGCCATGACCCTGCCACCCTTCGGCGGTGGCATCAGTTCCTTGCCACCGTCCATGGTGACCTTGTTCCTCTCCCACAGCACACCCATCCTGAAAGTAACTCCACCCCCGATGTTATCCTCGCTTCCCCCAACCTCCTTGGTCGCATCGCCGTTGATGTCCTCGATCCCCTCGGTAGTGACCCTCTCCCTGTCCTTCTTACCATCTTCTCTACCCATCCCACCACTGCAGCCACCCGCCCAGCTGCCCCTCAAAAGTCTGTCCATGACTACCACCGTGCCAATTGGGATGCCTACCGGGAATCCATTGCCTTACAGGTCGAAAGCCACCCCCTCACCTTTCGCCACCCTGATGACATCACCCATGCCTCTTACTTCCTTCAGAAGACCATCACTGGCGCTGTGGAGGCTCATGTCCCTACCAATCTCATCCACCGTCACCGCCCTACGCTTCCTCCACAGGCCGTAGTCCTTCTGCCTGAATTCCACAACCTCTACCGCTCCTTCCTCCGCACTCATGACTGGGATAATCTCACCCGCCACCGGCAATTACAGCGACATATCCGGAACCTCCTTACAGCAAAGAAATGCCGGGACTGGCGCCAACAGCAGAGAAATGCCGGGACTGGCGCCAGACATGCACACGCCTCAACTCCACCCTCCCTGTCAACTCCTCCAAGTACTGGTCAGCCTACCACCACCTTACTGGTAGCCATCCCACCCCGCATTACCCCATCCTCCATGACGATCGACCCTTTCCTGACAACCTCAGTAAGGCTAACGATTTTGCTTCCCACCTATCCGAGGTCTTCTCCATTCCTGACAATCCTCATTTTGATTACTCCCTCTTCCCCACCGTCCTTGATTGCACTGACACTTCTGTTCCCCCACTCGCTCCTAGCTTCCAGTACTTGGATCGGTTACCCCCCTCAGACATCAACACTCCCATCACCACACAAGACATCACACTCGTCCTCCGCTCCAAACGCAACACCACCCCTGGTCATGATGGTGTCACCTACTGTCACCTCAAGGAATCCCCACCATCCTTCCTGTCTGTTCTTGCTACCCTGTACAATGTCCTCCTCTCCACTGGATTTTACCCAGACCTGTGGAAGACTTCCCACGTCCTGCTGTTCCCTAAACCTAACAAACCCCCCTCTGATACCTCTTCCTAGCGTCCAATCTGCCTCACCTCCGTGTTCAGTAAGGTCTTCGAGGCTATCTTCTCTCGCTGTATTCACCGCCACCTTAACCATCACCGCCTCCTTCCTCTTACCCAATGTCGCTTCCGGCCTTCCTTCTCTGCCGACGACCAGCTCCTTAACCTTATCAATCTTCTTTCCCTCCAACTTAACTCCCGTCGCTCCGCTATCTTTGTTTCCCTTGATCTCCAGAACGCCTATGACCATGTCTGACATCCCGGGCTCCTCTTCAAACTCTAGACCTATGCTCTCCCCATCAACTTCGTCCATCTCGTTGCTTCCTTCATCTCCCATCGTCCCTCCTATGTGACTATCCACAATTCCAACTCCCGTACTTTCTACCCCTCTGCCCGCGTGCCCCAAAGTTTTGTCCTTTCCCCTCTCCGCTATCTCCTGTACACTGCTGATATGGCCAAACCTCCACCTCCTGTTCATCTTCTCCAGTTTGCTGATGACACCGCCTTCCTAGCCCTCTATCCTACCCTTCAATGGTCCCAACGTACCCTCCAAACCCACCTTGACCAATTCACCGCTTGGTGCAACCAGTGGTTCCTCCATGTTAATCCCTCCAAGACCCAGGTGATCATCATAGGCCGCACCACCCGCTCCTCCCACCTCCATGATTTTTACCTCACCATTAATGACCGTCCTATCAACCTCACTCCTACCCTCAAATACCTTGGCCTCACACTCGACCACCACCTCACCGGGACTCCCCATCTCCTTACCATCCAAAACAAATTTCACAATCGTCTCCACCTCCTGAAACTCCTATCCGGCCAGACGTGGGGTCTGCATCCTTCCACCATCCTTCACACTTACAAATCCATGATCCGCCCCATCCTTTGTTATGCCAGCATCGCTTGGATTTCTGCCCTCCCCGGTTCAATAAAGCCCTCCAAATCCTCGAACGCCATGTGCTCCGCCTCGCCTTCTGCATCTGCCTTCCGTCCCCCACGCACATTCTCTACGACCTCATCCCCTTCCCCCACTTTCTCCTTTTTCTTGAACACATCCACACACTACATATTGTCTGCCACCTTGATCCCCCTCACCACCTGGTGTCTCTCTTCCTCTCCATCCCCAAACGGTTGCTGCGCCTTTACCGTTGTGTCCCTCCGTCTCTCCATCTCCACACCCTCTATCTCCTTTCCCAACACAACTTCCACCGTCTACCCCTCCCGGATGATGAGCTTCGCACTCACATCTACCCTTCCTACCAACTCTAACGCCCACTTCCTGCCTCCTCCTCAGGGCTCCCTCCCCTCCCCCTCCCTCCTCCTGAGTGGCTTCCCCCTCCTATTCCCCCTCCGTCTCTTGTGCCTCCTTTCAGTGTGTCTGCGCTCCCTCCTGCCCTGTCTTCCCTTTTCCTCTCCCACCCCATGTGTCTCCTGCCTTTTCGTGAACCCATGGTGGCCCCTCCTCTCTTCATCCCGCCGCTTCCCCAGCTGCCCCGTCCTCTCCCCTCCTTTTCCATCCTCTCTGACCTTTCCCTCGGCAAGTCCCACCTGGTAGTTTTATTCTTCGTCGTGTGTGCACCAAGTGGGTTTTAAGTGTGTTGTTTCGGAGTGTTTTTAATACTGTGGCCAACTTTTAACCTGTGCATGCGCATTCAGTGTCTTCCCTGTGTTTTAAGAATCGCCAACTGTGTTTTTTAACTTTGTGGTGACTTTTTTAACTGTCACCCATGAACGTCTCCATGTCAGTGTATTTTTACCTCCATTTTCTCCCCTAACTCTGTTTTATGTTCCCCATTTTTCGCCTTATGATGTAACATTTTATTCTTATTTTAGTTGGCATGTCACTCGGCTGAAGAGCGGCGGATTGTGCCGCTGACAGCCCTCCACTGCCCATATGGGGCAGGGGAATGAAATCACAATAAAAGAAAAAGAAACCTAGTCCAGCCAGTCTGGTACTCGCTCTGGATTTCGTTTCTATCCCGGCAGTACTGCGTTCTGGTCGTTGCTCGTCGTTGACATTTGCCTGGCTCTGGTTCCGAGTGGATTTACGTTTGGTGTTTGGTGTTGTGGTTTCCACAAGCCTCCGTTGTTTATCTTTTCCTTGTTGTGTCGCTCATAGTCGGTCGTGGTCGGTTGTTGTCAGTCGTCGTTGGTCTGTCGTCCGATTCGTCCTATCTTTACCCGGTGGTGCGTGCTCCACCGCCGGCGGCTTCCCCGCCTGGCGGCTCCGATCCGCAGCCCAAGGCGTTCCCGCTGTTGATTGTGGTTACTACACATACCTAATACTACAAGTAATGTCAACAAAAAAGTCAAAAATTAGTTCACAAAATCAAAAGTCACCTCCTGTGTTATTTGACACAGTTCACTTACTGAAGGCAATCAAGCTTCCGTCGCACCTTCCTACGCCACTCATACCCGACGGGTTACTGCCCCCATAAGGACTTGTAGATCATTGTATTGCAAATACCCAGTCCCTTCATACAGATTATTACGTCATTTTCTTATATATGTGTTTCAGCTTTTGATCCAAGTAACTTCAATTTACCATGTCTCCTACACAATTTCCTAAACCTTTGCGAAAATATGAGTGTGGAGAAAGTAATTTCTATTTTTTATTGTCGTATCACCAAATTTTCTTCATATGGCCTTGAAAAAATGTTTTGAATGGAATTGATACCAATGTGCAGATTACTTCAGACCGTTGAGATGAAAACATCTGAAGATGTTTCATTCATACTTTCATTCTCTATATTTCATTACCTGGCCCAACTCTCCCAAGTCTTTGTCTTACTATCACCATATCCTGTCAACGTTCTGTTCGACACTAGCTATAACCGGTGTGCGTTGCAATGCCTCTTTTTCACTCTAAGTAGTTAATTCAGACACATCTACATGTACAAAAGAATAGAAGACGCCTATTTCGCGCGTTAATTTAAATTTGAAAAAGACTATTCAAAATGGTTCAAATGGCTCTGAGCACTATGGGACTAGAACTAGTTAAACCTAACTAACCTAAGGACATCACAAACATCCATGCCCGAGGCAGGATTCGAACCTGCGACCGTAGCGGTCTTGCGGTTCCAGACTGCAGCGCCTTTAACCGCACGGCCACTTAGGCCGGCAAGACTATTCAAGTACTTTGTGATCCACAATATCTTTTGGTTTTGCCTGACATATATTTCACAGACACTTTTGTATCTCACATAAATTTAACACAATTTCACACATTTTATACAGGTATTTAATCTCTGTCCTTAAAGGTATTTCGCGTTGTAGTTTCGTCCGAATTCTGAGAAAATTAGCGACTCTACCAGAAACTGACAGTAATTTCGAGAAAAAGCACTGTAGTTATCAACTGACTGACGCCCCAACGTTTTCTGTGGGACTGCGAAGAGGACGATAAAAGCATTTGCGGTATTGAGCTGAATGACACGATCCTTGGGCCTGAAACACGCTAAAAAAATGTTGGTTTTCTGCAGTGCACATTTTCACAATGCAGTTGATGCACTAAACAGCTCAAAAAACACACTGAGCATCGTACTTGTAAGCATAAGCTAACTGCAATACAAGCAGATAGCTTTTTTGACAACTCTGTATGTCACTTCATCGTCACTCTCATCGCCAACTGTAGTAAGGGAATTTTACTCCACGCCATTTTGATACAAATAATGAGTCATTATTTAAGTGAAATTGGTAGACGTTATTACAGGCGCTCCTGAGTTATGTTTATATGCCATACAATTTCACTCCACGCCGATATCCATGTGTATGGTACAGTTCTCTTACTGCCGCAGTAAATTTATTCCAGATAGCTCGTGATAAATATGCCAGTGCTGGTATTAGACCCGTGGTCTAGGGGTAGCGTCCTTGATTGGTAATCAAAACGTCCTCGGTAACGCCACCGCTTAAATCTGATTAATAGTCAGCATTGGTTGCGGTCGACTTACGGCATAAGAAGTCACCCTCATCCTGCGAACGGCTTTGTCAAATAGGGCGGAGGAGCAGACAGAGGTTCAGGGCAATCTCTTGTCCTTGGGGTGGGAAACTGCCCCTAAAGGTGGAAGAATCAGCAATGTACAACGGCATGAAGATGCAGAAGTCCATGGAAACCTCTGCATTAACGACATGTAAAGTGTATCCAAAGGACATGGGGTCTGTCTTTGCAAAAGTGAGATGATGGTGTCTCCACTGGCAAAATATTCCGGAAGAGGCCCTTCGGATCTCCGTTAGTGTTCCAGTTACGTACTCTGGCCACTGACTTAATTTCAGTGTCCTTTCCTCACCTGTTGTCACTGTCCAACACGGTGTGTAGTTTTGACAACTTAATACATGTACATATTGACTGTGGATAATGACGCCCGTAACATTTTGTGTTTGAATTCTCATGTACTGATAGGTGGCATGCAAGTAGTTTGTCTGAAACTTCCTGGCCGATGAAATCTGTGTGCTGCACCGAGACTCGAACTCGGGACCTTTGCCTTTTGCGGGCAAGTACTCTACCAACTGAGCTACCCAAGTACGACTCACGGCCCCTCCTCACAGCATCACTTCTGCCAGTACCTCGTCTCCTACCTTTCAAACTTTACAGAAGCTCTGCTGCGAACCTTGCAGAAATAGCACTCCTGAAAGAAAGGATACTACGGAGACATGGCTTAGCCACATCGTCGGGGAAGTTTCCAGAATGAGATTCTGGAAGTAGTTTGTCTGTCGGTCTGTTGCTGTCTCTTGGTTAGGTTCCGATGGATCAAGTGTAGTTGGGCTCACCACCTATCTCACCTAAGTGAACGAGGGCAGACCGACCCCCTGGAGGCTTCTGAGTGCCGTTGTCTTTACTGTCTTTCTCACCGGTGTTTAATTCTTGTGTTTTATATTTGTTGAAAGATTATTGTCGTTGTGTTGCCTTTTCTTTTAGTGCGGTTGTAGCCACTTAAAACTTAAGGCTTATGGCTATAATTTGTAAAATTTTAGAAAATAAATTGTGGGCCTTCAGCGCTTGCAACCTCTTTCTTAAATTTACCTTTCAATCTTAAGCATTGCTGCCTTCTGCCCTTAAAGTTTTGTGGAATTTTTTGAATTTTGAAAAACCAATCGCGAGCCTTCATCCGCTTAAAATCTTATTCTTAAAATTACCCTTTAAGCAATACTATTGCGGCCTTCTGCCTTTGAAATGTTATGGTAATTTATTTTAAAATAATCAAAAATTTATTGTGGACCTTCGGCCGTTTGTATTGCATCATGTTTATGTTTGTCTATCCGCTTTTCCCTCGAGGCTTTCAGCCTAGCTGTAATATATACGTATTTTAATTATTTTATTTGCTATTTTAACTGCATTTTTATCTTGATGATTTTTAAGATTCCTTGTTTGGCGGCCTTCAGCCATGAAAGAATTGCATTTTGAAACTCGTAATTGTAAAGGTTTTGCTATGTTACGTTTTGGTTTGAAGGTGTTATTAAAGTACAATAAATTACAATTTTAAGGTGAAACTGACCGCAACCTTATTTGGGCCTTTCACTTGATTTGCCCAGCGGGTTTAGCGGACGTCTCACTGGTATTAAAACGTGGAGGGAAGGACCCACCAATGTAGCTGTCTTTTCACACAACCTCTTTATGTAACAGTCTATAATCATAAATTTGCTTTCCTTATAAATTAACAAATTTGTGAAATGAATAAGCTTTTACAAGAGAAATCAAAACAAGAACAACATGACGGACCTTATCCCGCCCGTTATCGTGTGAAACAGCTATGTTTACTACCGCACTGGGCACAGTCTGTCTTATTGAATGTCCTTGTGCAACATATAAAAATATTTAAGTAATATTGAGGGCCAGAATGTTTAAATTACTCAAACAAATGATGTAAATTTTGTTTTATTTGGAAATTGTATGTCGAAATGTTTCGGGTTAAGATTCACAACTATGCTTAAAGGTTAAACAAATTAGGAAACTATTATGACAATGATAAGGCTGGCTTCAAAGCGAGCAACCTTTGTATTTAAATCAGCCACAAGGTGCGACTGGATACCAACCCGTCCCTTTTGACAATCTCATTCTAACTAATGCCCTGGTGAGAGTTGGCTGCTAATATGTCAAAAGTTAGCCGGCCAGAGTGGCCGAGCGGTTCTAGGCGCTACAAACTGGAACCGCGCGACCGCTGCGGTCGCAGGTTCGAATCCTGCCTCGGGCGTGGATGTGTGTGATGTCCTTAGGTTTGTTAGGTTTAAGTAGTTCTAAGTTCTAGGTGACTGATGACCACAGCAGTTAAGTCCCATAGTGCTCACAGCCATTTGAACCATGTCAAAAGTTAAATTGCTTTTCAGTTACGAAGACCGCTCTGAAGGAACATTTTAAAACATTACATATAAGCATTTATTACAAGAGAGCTCTCTCGTCAGACCCACAAGGTCCAGGTAAAAATATACCAACAATGACCCGGTCTTTGAAAGACAGGAATGCACAGTTTAGTACAACAGGTAGCTCATATTATCTCAAATACAATTACAATCAAGGTATTGAACCGATTAATATCTAAATCTGACACAAGACCTGTGTTTGTTTAACGGCAACCCATGCCTTGGTACAATCATTCAGTCTGTATTTCCGACCACGAGCTGATTTATTAAAACATTAATGATCGGTTATGGACTAGAAAGAAAGGGCAATATAATATCAGAAAAAATTTTCTAACGACAACTAGTGTCTAGTACTACAGTACGGTTTATATTTACGACCAAAGAGCCGCCCGAGTAAAACTCTGAGGGTCTGGTATAAACCAGAAAATAATTATGAGGTGGGTTGGACAATGTCACCAATCACTACGAGGATTAGAGAATGTTACTCCCCTCTACCAGCAAGCAGCTCCATGGATCCACGGTGCGTCGCAGCGGTTACTGAGTGGTGCCGATGACAATCAGGTAGAAGAAAGCAGCCATGCCACAAGCGGACGTCCGACACAAATGTTGCCAACCAACAGCCGGGATGCCGGCCTGCTGCTTGTAGTCAACGCCGACCTTGGTGAAGAACTCCCACATCTTTCCTCTTCACAGTCCCTTCTTGCGTAGCTCGTGGCTTCGGCCGCTCAGACCTCGTGACTGCTTCTTGTCACCAATCCCCGAACTTGGTGCTTCCTTTGTCGGGCCAGCGAACCCGTATATATATTGGGAAGCAAAGAGCTTCTGAGTACACAATCCACAGATAGTAACTCTTCCTCATAGATACTGGCAACGGGGCTGCAAGGAGTATAGTCGATACTACCATTGAGGTATTAACGCCAGACAGAAGTCTGCTGACTTAATGGCTCCACGGCTCAAATCAGTCTTTATTGAATATTTTTTAAATCTTATGTCTTCTCAGCAACAACCCCCCCCCCCCCCCCAGAACACAACAAAATATTTTTAAGCAAATAATTATATTATTATACGAATAAGGGGTCTTGTGTGTACAATATGAGATTGAAATACCTCCACCCATACCGCAATTTTACTGCTAAATCACCTGTTTTCTCCTCCACACTGCAGAATCCTTGGTAGGTGTGCGCACAACAGCTCCTCTCTATCTAAATTGAATGCATGGTACAGGAATGCGTAGGAGACAAACAATTGATAATACTTATACACAGAAGAGCCAAAGAACCTGTCTAATAACTTGTCACAACACGGCGTGGCATCGACTCGACTAATGTCAGAAGTATTGCTGGAGGGAACTAACACCATGAATCCTGCAGGGCTGTGCACAAATCCGTAAGAGTACAAGGTGGTGGAGATTTATTATGAACAGCACATTGCAAGGCATCTCAGATATGGCCAATAATGTTGGCCAATTTAACACTTTCATTCCGTAGGGGAAAAGTGTGATTATGTTGATCATAACTATTCAGCGAAGATTAGGTTAACTAAGGAATGCAACATGATCGCTCATGTGCGTACAGACATTCAAACATTCAAAGAATAACAGAGAACAGAGTTCACCATTTTCTGGTAAAGGCCGAGTCCTAAAATCTGTCTAGTGACTGACTACGAAAGGAAGGCCACCAATTAATCGGGAACACCATGCATGAGGTCAGTCGTGGTGGAAAGAATGAAGACGGCTGTATCTGAATCTACACTGATCAGCCAGATCATTATGACCACCTACCTAATAGCCAGTATTTCCAGCTTTGGAGGCGATGCATCGTGGAATGGAAGCAGTGAGGCCTTGGGCGGTCACTGTAGCGAATTGGCACCACATCTGCGCACACAAGTAACCTAATTCCTGTAAATTCTGGGGATGGGGGCGCTGAGATCGGACGCCACATGCAACCACATCCCAGATGATTTCGATCGAGTTCAGCTTTTACTACATGAGGACTCGCAACTGCATTCCTCGAACTATTTCATCACACTCCTGGCCTTGTGATATGGCGTATTTCTTGCTGAAAAATACCACCGCCCTCGGGAAACATGATCGTCATGGAGGTGTATAGGTGGTCCGCAAGCAATGTGCGATAGTCCTTGGCCGTCAAGGTGACTTGCAAGATCTCCACTGGACCAATGAATACCCCTGAGAATGATGCCCAGAACATTATGGAGACGCCGCCAACCTGTCTCTGTCCTGCACTACATGGAGGAAGGAGCTGTTCCCCGCTCTCTCTCATGAGCACGATGAAGAAGGTATCGGAATGCATTAGACAAAGCAAAGCTCTGCCACTACGCCAACGCCCAGTGTCGGTGGTCATGTCCCCATTCCAGTTGTAGTTCCCGATGCCGTGGTGTTAACATTGTCACAAGTATAGATCGTCGGCTGCTGAGGCCCATCGTTGTGAGTGTGCAGTGTACTAAGTTGTAAGACATGTGCGCAAATGGATAACGCATCTGAACTGACTTCTCAAGCCCATGGTGTTAAACAGGTATTTTGTATAAATATGAATCTGGTCTTGTGAGGCAGCTAATATTAGTTTCGGATTATAACAAATTAATTAGAAATGCTGCTGTCACACAATTAGAATTCATGAATTAATAAAAGATAAAGTTTGGGATCTATTCTAGAAAGACAAAACAGCTGTTCCCTTTTTCGTTCTACATATAATTTATCAACTGTGCTTACAGGGGTCAAGTGATACACAACAATCATGTTCAATTACCTTCAACATTCAATAACAGAATATTTAACTCTTGGACAATGAACTGGCAATTATCAAACCGTTATCCCTACAGATGAAATTGTTATCACAGGCAAGAATGATCAGAAAACTTCATCTATTAAATTTACTTTTACGATATCGTAGCGGGTCAATGCACTAAGTTGGTGGAGAATAAATTACCTTTTAAACCAATGAAAAAACTCTCATATACTCAATATGAGATTAGGTTAGTATCCTAGGTCTTGGTACTCAATGGTCAAAGCGTACGCAGTTTGAAGTGAGCAAAATCTCGACTCAACGTTTACTGTGGCATAAAGCGAGATGGTAAATCACTCAGTCTCAACTTTCCTGCGCTCCATAGAACGTTAATGTTTCCCTAGTCGAAATAATGGCTATTGCACACTCGCTAAGGGTTGTAGCGAGGTGCACAATTTAATTGCCCGCAAAAATTCCCACAGGAATGATTAACTACCTCTTTGCAGTCTTTCGCTATGATACGTGAAGCATGTCGTCCACACTTCGCAGATACAAAGCTGGCAATGCCCTCGCTATTTTCCACACACAGGTGCGGTCTGCCTCGAGACGAGAGAGATCTAGAAATTTTTAGTTCTCAAAATGCTTTCATATAATGGAGATGTGCCCACCGTGACGCATTTGAGTCGCCCAGTATCGTTTCAGCCAACTGCTTTCTCGTTAGATGTTAAATTTTATATTTCTTGCCGGGGCGCCACTAGCCTTGTTAAAGCCGTGCAGCCACTTACCCTGGGTCCCGGCCGTATTTACGTTAAAAGGAATAATGTATTGTTCTGGCCTTATCCCTTTCTGTGCTGAAGCTCGGCGTGCTCTTGTTAAGTGGGGTTTTCCAATGCCATTAACCACCTGCTCCGTTCGTTTCCAAAATGCGTTTCACTTTAACTTATTTATGCGTGCCCCTGTCCTTATATTGGTAGATATTGTTTTGTTAGTTGTCGGTGCATGAGATTACTGCAATTGCTTTTTGTTGTTAATAGAGTTTTCTGAGGAACTCATACTGTATATTACTGTCGTTATGGACCGAGCTCATGTAAGGTCCGTAAAAATAGACGCCTTACAATGTACTCAGACGTACTATACACAGCATTAAAATCTGAAGTTCGCCGTCTGTACTGTTTTACCAGTCTCTTCAGCCTACGGCGTCTGACATTTGCAGTGAGGGTGGCCGCCCAACCAGAAGAGCACTTGACTTGGTTTCACCTTGGTTTCGTCACTGGTTGAAGATACCACAACACTCATCGAACACCCCGACAAGAGGTGCAGTTTCCGAAATACTCATGCCAAGCCTCCGAGCAATCAGAATCTGCCCTTGCTCAAATTCAGATAGATCGCGCACCTTGCCCGTTCTACACATGGACAGCACACTCCCTGAAACTACATGCAAAGTGGGTGTGTCCAATTGGCACTCATTCCTCACCATGTGATGCTGCTATCACCTGGATGGGTTTATATCGATTGTAGGTCTGTGGTCATAATGTTCTGGATAATCAGTGTAGGTAAGCGATAGCAAAGATACCACTCACAAGAACTCCATACAGGTTCTGAAAAATGACTTTCAAAATTACTTAAATTCCGAGCTAACTGTTATCCAAAATCAATTTTCTAGTGGGCACGGAAGTGGCACATAATACTCCCCAGAACACTAAACCCAACTTGCTTTGAGTCCATGGACAGAGACAGATAGAAACATGGGGTGGCGGGAGGGGCAACTGACTTAACGACAAGATGCATTTTTTAGTGATACCTGGCGTCTCTTACGATAAGATGATGATAGGAGACACAGCGAAGGTTCCTTTCCTCAAAATATGACATCTCTTCAACGTTTAAAATTTGAACAACCATTTGCCTTACACTTGAGTCTGAAGGAACCATTCGCGCGACCATGCTTTTAGAACATCCGGAGGAGGGGGTTCCATTGTATCCCTTTTCACAGTAGTCAACATACGTGTCATTCATGCCGCCTGTTACTTTGTGGTGTCTGTAGCTGACCTCGAGAGAGAAGGAGTGTTCCCATGTTCCATTAATCCTCCTCGCCATGTTGTTGTAAGCCAATTTGAGTGTATGATAGAGTGAGTAAATGTTCATTTCAACTTCCTATGTGCTGTCTGTCTGCGTCAGTGGAATAATCTAAAATGAGTTTCAGTCTGTTCTTTGCTCGAAGGGTAGCGTGTATGCTAACGCTAGTTAGCCAGTATTAAAATATTAGTGCGAGATGAGAGGTTATCTGTACCACTCGTTCAGTATCGAGGCAAAGGGTGTCTTCGCGAAGCTGGTAAGGGCACGTAGTCTTCTTTGACTAGCTTCCTCGCTCCACAGCCACTAGTACCGAGTGGAGCGGATGTCTCCTAGAGAGGGACGTTTCGGCCAGCTTTCAGAGGAGACAGACCTGGACACCTTCCACTTCAGATTTTCTGTTACGTAGATCTTCAGCTTCCTATCCTAATGTGTTTTGAAGCTGTTTGATCGCTTTTCTTTCATTGGATATATTTTTATTGATGTTTAAAACTTCATTTTGGATACGTGTGCGACTCAAACATTTAGAAGGACTTTCGTTCATTCGCTTGATAGTTTCGTGTAGAGGATCGTTGGGGCCAAATGTACTGACTATACAAAGTGGGTAAACATTTGAACAACGCTTATTACTGCGAACCATTTCTCAGTTTTGGGAAATACTTATCGTGAATCAACGCAATTCTTGCGAGTTTGCAATTTATAGTAATTTCTTGTTCCTAGGTTTAACAATTCTGTATCCGTATGCCATTGTGCGATTGATGGGTAACGTATATCACCGTCCGGACTATTTTGCATGAGTTATAAACCACTAGAAAATGTTTTGCTTATTCAAATATTACGCTGCACTTGATTTACTATACGTTCTGCCCCCGTAAAACCCGTCGGGATCCACAATTCTAATAGAGGAATAACGTCCTCTTTCGTAGTAGCTAATTTTTCGTAGCAGTTAATTTTCCAATGGCGAAATACACTAGTAGCCATTAAAATTGCTACACCACGAAGATGACGTTCTACAGACTCAAATTTAACCGACAGGAAGAAGATGCTGTGATATGCAAATGTTACGCCTTTCAGAGCATTCACACAAGGTTGCCGCCGGTTTGCGACACCTACAACGTGCTGACATGAGGAAAGTTTCCAACCGATTTCTCATACACAAACAGCAGTTGACCGGCGTTGCCTGGTGAAAAGTTGCTGTGATGCCTCGTGTAAGGAGGAGAAATGCGTACCATCACGTTTAAGACTTTGATAAAGGTCGGATGGTAGACTATAACGATTGCGGTTTATCGTATTTCAACATTGTTGCTCGCGTTAGTCGAGATGCAATGACTGTTAGCAGAATATGAAATCGTTGGGTTCAGGAGAGTTATACGGAACGTCGTGCTGGATCCCAACGGCCTCGTATCACTAGCAGTCGAGATGACAGCCATCTTATCCGCATGGCTATAACGGATCGTGCAGCCACGTGTCGATCCCTGAGTCAGCAGATGGGGACAATTGCAAGACAACAACCATCTGTACGAACAGTTTGACGACGTTTGCAGCAGCATGAACTATCAGCTGGGAGACCGTGGCTGCAGTTAACTTGACGCTGCATCACAGACAGAAGCGCCTGCGATGGTGTACTCAATGACGAACCTGGGTGCTAGAATAGCAACACGTCATTTTTTGGATGAATCCAGGTTCTGTTTACAGGATCATGATGGTCGCATCCGTGTTTGGCGACATCGCGGTGAACGCACATTGGAAGCGTGTATTCGTCATCGCCATATTGGCGTATCACCCGGCGTGATGGTACGGGTTGCCATTGTTTACACGTATCGGTCACCTCTTCTTCGCATTGACAACACTTTGAACAGTGGACGTTACATTTCAGATGTGTTAGGACCCGTGGCTCTACCCCTCGTTCGATCCTGTGAAACCCTACATTTCAGCAGGATAATGCACGACCGCATGTTGCGGGTCCCGTACGAGCCTTTCTGGATACAGACAGTGTTACACTGCTGCCCGGGCCAGCTCATTCTCCAGATCTCCCACCAATAGAAAACGTCTGGTCAATGGTGGCTGAGCAACTGGCTCGTCACAATACGCCAGTCACTATTCTTGGTGAACTGTGGTATCGTGTTGTAGCTGCATGGGCCCTGCACCTGTACACAGCATCCAAGCTCTGTTTGACTCAATGCCCAGGCGTATGAAGCCGCTATTACGGCCAGAGGTGGTTGTTCTGGGTACTGATTCTCAGGATCTATGCACCCAAACAGCGCGAAAATGTAATCACATTTCAGTTTTAGAATAATATATTTGTCCAATGCATGCCCGTTTATCATCTGCATTTCTTCTTCATGTATCAATTTTAATGGCCAGTAGTGTATGAGGGAAGTCCCGGTTTTGTGTAACTATTTTTGTAAACTTATAAGTTTGTTCATGGTGATGTGGTACTGCCTGTCTATCCACGTGTTGTTGCTGTGGTGTCACCGCCAGACACCACACTTGCTAGGTGGTAGCTTTAAATCGGCCGCGGTCCATTAGTACATGTCGGACCCGCGTGTCGCCACTGTGTGATCGCAGACCGAGCGCCACCACAAGGCAGGTCTCGAGAGACTGACTAGCACTCGCCCCAGTTGTACGGACGACGTAGCTAGCGATGCACACTGACGAAGCCTCGCTCATTTGCAGCGCAGATAGTTAGAATAGCCTTCAGCTAAGTCCATGGCTACGACCTAGCAAGGCGCCATTAGTAACATTGAATGCATCTAAAGAGTGTCACTTGCATCGCCACAATCTCCAGATGTACCAAAAGGATGGATTAAAGTTAAGTATTCCAGAAGCTACGTACTTTTCTTTATAGCATTCATTACGTATCCTGTTTCAGACCTCCCGCCATCCTGCTTTAGCTTAGCGCGTGCCTTTCGGCTTCCTCTCATTGTGTCTAGGCTGTCTTGTCTAGACACAACAGTTGCACTGCATATCGTAACGTTATATTAGGGGGTTAACACTGAGTGCTTCTATGGGTGGGTGTCCAAATGCGCGGTTGGTATATACATTCTCCATCCCATAAATCCGACAACGCTCGTAAATTTCTTGCTGCTTGTCCACAAAAACCATTATTTTAATAATAGTATGTTTCTCTCCCATGTACAAGTTATTCTAAGATAAATTATTAGAGGAAACCATTGTTCTTTTAATTTCTATGAGTGTTTTATGATCTTTGGTGTCGCGACAATTTGAATGTGAACAAACAAGATATGTGGATTCATAACAATCGTTGAGCTTCAATTCTCGTTTCTCTAACCGGTTACGATTCCAGTTCAGTAATTTGTATATTTTCTTTTGGTTATAGTAAATTATTATATGGATATTATTGATGATCATTCAGATAAGTTACAGCCATTCTGGGAAGTTATTTGGCTCTAGAAGTCACGTGTTTTCCGTTGCGGACCAGTGAATAAATCTCCATCGACAATATCATTTGAAAGTAATACTCTGGTTCGTATGTTGTTGGTGAGAGTGATACTCAGATGCAGTCATAGTGTGTTGTCATCTTATTTACTCATGGCAGTGTGCTGTGCCATGCCCGTGGCTGAGTGCCAAGGCGCACAGCCTCGCTTCAGATTCTCCCCAGCATCACGCCAAGCTGTCTGAGGGCGAGGAGGGCAATACAGTGAACGCGCCGCATTTAAATGGCACTGAATTTGCACTGCATGTGACATGGTTTCGTATATTTTTCAACAACAGAGATCATAACCAAATCAAGTTTTCAGTATTAATTAATTATTTTTGGCGCACTGAAGATACAACACAATTTTTATCTGATACGAACTGTCAGCATATGGACAGATTCAAAGAGTTCCGCATTCAAGTTGCGTTTGAATCGAGATTTATTTAGATTCATAATCGAAAATGTCATTCACAGAAATATGTCGATCGAAATACTGTAGCACTTTTGCAACCTCATAATGGGGACTTGGAAAATCTACCTGAAGAAAGCAATGTGGACCTCATGGACAGTTTCAACATAAAAAGATTTGTCACTGAAACTGGAATTATCTTGCAGCCCAGTGAGTTACGTCCGTACATGTACAGGGGCGCTGTCAACTGAAACAGCAAATGGTCTCGAAAACAGGTGAAGGCTGAATGTGCTCGAAACTATCCTTTTAATTCTTGCAAGGACACAATGAATTCTTCAAACCTCGCGCTTTCTTTAGCACCAGTAAGCTTATGGAACTGGACTGCCTCTTCTTTTTAAATGCGTCGCCAACAAATCAGAAAGAAGTTACCTTGCAGTGTTTTACTGTGAGCAGTGTGTAATCGAGTCCGCTTAAAATGCGAAGTCTGGAGTTCATTCTAGAAGTTCTAATTTTCGTTTTGGCTCTCCTTTTTCCTTCACAAATTCTACAATAGCCTGTTTTAAATCTAAAAATTGTTCCACATATGGCCCTTGATTTAATCAACGTACTTTGCAGTAGTATATGAAGTCTCCACTTTCTTCGCTCACTTCTGTTGAAAAGTGATGAAGCCGACAGTGTAATAATGGGTGTGCAATTCCGGGCTATTCCGAGAAGTATCTAGCCAAGCCGAGTGAGAGGCCGGGCCTTGTTCCACTCATGGCCCATATACGGCGCTGGCTTGAAGTCTGGCATACGGTGGCAGGCCCTGCTTGATACTTTCCTGTATTGTACAGTTTACATCTAAATTCCCTCTTACGACGTTGTAAATAATTAAGAAAAGTAGATAGTCTACACCAGGCACACAGATGCCACAGCAGACCAGCACTCCAAGCCATCTTCGGAAAATTAAACACAATAGACGTTCCCAGGCCCTACAACGAACCTGGCCAAGAAAATCCCCTTGAGTTTACTAATATGCATGCAGTTGCAATTGTACGCCCATTCATACAATCTAGAAATCATCCGTATGGAGGACAGTTGGTTAAAAGAAGATGCAATGATGCATATCAAACTAATAAAACTGAAGATAAAAATTGAATCACTTCGGTTCCTAGTATGAGGAAACACAGGCAGAGATAAGGCACTCTGCAGAACTTGATAAAGCTACAAAACACACGAAAGGTGTATTGAACGTTGCTTTTCAAGAGCACTGAACAACTGGTAATCAGAAATGAGTACACGTCTCTTTCAAAATAGGCACATCTTAAAGCGCATGCATGAATGGCAATAGTAAGACACAATACCGATAGCCAACTATAATTTTCTGTGAAAACCTAGGAGAAAGAGACATTACACAAAAGAATTTCGCTGTTAACACATCGTTTCATACACCTTTTGCTTCTTGTTTTCTTCTTTCAAAGATTTCCGTTCTGATTAGTTGCGCTGAATGTTTGAAGCAGTGACTTTCTTCAGTCTGCCCAATTTCTAACAAGTTCGATGAAGAAGAGCCACATGTCCAAGACGAGTACACTCTGTTTTTTAACAACTGGTCAGTGCTCTGATGTTTTGTTAGTAAAATACTAGAGAAAACCTAAATGCATTATTGTACCCAAAATGTAGTTACAATGCTCTGAAAACGAAGTGCAAATAAATAAACTGGCAACTACTAGGTGAAACAAAATAGCATTATACCATGAAGAGCACAACAGTCGGCCAAGCACATTGCTAGTCTAATAAAGGATGTTTACCACTGCCTGGCGGTTTTCGGCTTCTAAACAATCGAATTTTAGGGAAATATTAGCTCCGAATTGCTCATTCGCTAAAACCAGCTGTATGCGAAAATTTTCTCCCACATTTATCATTACTTACAAAGTAGTCAGCTATTTCCCTTACTCTCCTTGCATACCGTGGGAAGTTGTGAGTGAAGAAGGGGATAGTTAGCAATACTGCGCACTATTAACTAATTTGAGCTGCTAGTTTCCTAACTGTACTGAATATATGGAAAAAGTTACTTCAGTGTAAGTCGCATAAAGATATTGTTAACTAAAATGTCAATTAAACTATTATGCATCAAAATGAACAGCGTGCATAACTTCTTGTATATCCAAACATATTTTCTAAATATATCTGATCCACCTGGAGTAGCTCACTTCAAATACACTCCTGGAAATTGAAATAAGAACAACGTGAATTCATTGTCCCAGGAAGGGGAAACTTTATTGACACATTCCTGGGGTCAGATACATCACATGATCACACTGACAGAACCACAGGCACATAGACACAGGCAACAGAGCATGCACAATGTTGGCACTAGTACAGTGTATATCCACCTTTCGCAGCAATGCAGGCTGCTATTCTCCCATGGAGACGATCGTAGAGATGCTGGATGTAGTCCTGTGGAACGGCTTGCCATGCCATTTCCACCTGGCGCCTCAGTTGGACCAGCGTTCGTGCTGGACGTGCAGACCGCGTGAGACGACGCTTCATCCAGTCCCAAACATGCTCAATGGGGGACAGATTCGGAGATCTTGCTGGCCAGGGTAGTTGACTTACACCTTCTAGAGCACGTTGGGTGGCACGGGACACATGCGGACGTGCATTGTCCTGTTGGAACAGCAAGTTCCCTTGCCGGTCTAGGAATGGTAGAACGATGGGTTCGATGACGGTTTGGATGTACCGTGCACTATTCAGTGTCCCCTCGACGATCACCAGTGGTGTACGGCCAGTGTAGGAGATCGCTCCCCACACCATGATGCCGAGTGTTGGCCCTGTGTGCCTCGGTCGTATGCAGTCCTGATTGTGGCGCTCACCTGCACGGCGCCAGACGCATACGACCATCATTGGCACCAAGGCAGAAGCGACTCTCATCGCTGAAGACGACACGTCTCCATTCGTCCCTCCATTCACGCCTGACGCGACACCACTGGAGGCGGGCTGCACGATGTTGGGGCGTGAGCGTAAGACGGCCTAACGGTGTGCGGGACCGTAGCCCAGCTTCATGGAGCCGGTTGCGAATGGTCCTCGCCGATACCCCAGGAGCAACAGTGTCCCTAATTTTCTGGGAAGTGGCGGTGCGGTCCCCTATGGCACTGCGTAGGATCCTACGGTCTTGGCGTGCATCCGTGCGTCGCTGCGGTCCGGTGCCAGGTCGACGGGCACGTGCACCTTCCGCCGACCACTGGCGACAACATCGATGTACTGTGGACACCTCACGCCCCACGTGTTGAGCAATTCGGCGGTACGTCCACCCGGCCTCCCGCATGCCCACTATACGCCCTCGCTCAAAGTCCGTCAACTGCACATACGGTTCACGTCCACGCTGTCGCGGCATGCTACCAGTGTTAAAGACTGCGATGGAGCTCCGTATGCCACGGCAAACTGGCTGACACTGACGGCGGCGGTGCACAAATGCTGCGCAGCTAGCGCCATTCGACGACCAAAACCGCGGTTCCTGGTGTGTCCGCTGTGCCGTGCGTGTGATCATTGCTTGTACAGCCCTCTCGCAGTGTCCGGAGCAAGTATGGTGGGTGTGACACACCGGTGTCAATGTGTTCTTTTTTCCATTTCCAGGAGTGTAGTAACGGTTTACGTATTGTAAGGGAAAATTCGAAAATGTTAGTTTGCAATTACATCACATAAGAAACATTTTGTTGCCATTTGTTGACCGTCTGTCCGTTTACCCATCTGTTACCATTCCATTTTCTCAAGAACATCAGATCGTAATTTATGTCAAATGCTACGATCTACGCTCACTTGCTGATGTAAAATAATTTAAGATACAAATTCACTCATCATAACCCATATATATAATTAAGTTGGCACTGAACCCTCGGACTGCGAGTCCTACTCATAATTGTGCCGTTTTTCGTAATAACGGGACAAACTTACAACACATCCGTAACCTCCAGTACATGTGAGTCGTCTACTCGTCCACTAGATTGATATCTATTTCTCCCACGTAACATATTCGTGGTACTGTAAAATTTATTAGTTTACCACAAAGTAACCTGGAGTATCAATACCAACCCGGTAATTTCTAACAGTTTCACTGATTACTCATGTCTCTGTCCTACTCTCCACTTAATCTTCCAATTAAAAGGCATTCGAACAACTAATTATAAATTATAGTAACTAACTTGCTCGATGTAGTAGGACTTATTTCGTGTAGTATCGAATATTGACGCCTTGCTGTCGTTTCGAATGTATAGGTTTTACGCAGCTGTCCGCTAGCTTTCTCCGTTCGCATCGGTAGCAGCACGTTTCCGCTTCGCAACACGTATGAGCAGCTCTCTTTATCCTGGCTGATAAAGTGAAAACGAGAGTCCGCTGCTGTTTTCCACTCAAACAAGTTTTCAGTCGCCGTTATTCGCGTCGTTGGGTGATTAATTGGTCAGCGCACATTTTGTAGTCCACAGGCTTTCTCCATAATTCCATGGAATATTTTCCGATACTCCCATAGATTTTCGACTGTTTAAGCCTGCGAGTTTGCAGTTGTTTGTATTTGATGTAATGTAGCTCGAATCAGTCCCTAAATCTTTATGTAGGTGTGGAAGGAGTTCCTAAATTCCCCTTACAATATTCCACTGATTTTCAGTGCGTGTCGAGTACATATAAATTCCACAGATTTTCAGTGCGCTCAAGTATTATTAGGAAATATTTTCCTGAAAATTACTGTCGGTGTGCTGGAGGAAGAAACATGAACAGCGTGTCCTTTGTGAAAGAGCGACAGTAATTTATCATGACCTTGAAAGTATTTAAAGCTTTAAATAAAAGCGGAAAGCTTTAAATAAAACTCACTAGCACTGAAACATAAGAAATAAAGTAAAATAAATTTAAAGTCTATTTTTGCATAATATTTTCACGATAATAAGGCTTATGGTAAACTGAAGAGATAAAATTAGATTGGAAAGGAATAGATCAGTTCTACAAAAAGTTGAAGGGAAACTGAATGTGGCATATATGGCTAACATTAATTATGACCTGAGCTGCAGTAAATAAGGCGAGACGTATACGGGAAAGGCACTGAGAATTGTCCGTACGGCAACCGATGCGTGAGCTGGTGGCAGAATTGACACTGATAACACTTCATGCGATGCTTATTCTGGGGATCACGAAACTGCTTCTTCCGCCTGCAGTAGTGGTTCTTCTGGATTTTGAGTTCGCACAAGAGGGGTTAAAGCCCTTGGAACATGCGAAGCTGAGGCCTACATCGCCTGTTGGATTTTTGTGATTAGATAATCAACAGCAGTAACCAGATTGGCAGGCGTTCTCGGGACGAGATGTTGCTGAGTGGTGTTATTAAGGTACCTGGAAAATTGTCCCCAATCAATGATGGTCAAGGGAGAGCAGATGCCTAAAGACAGAGTTACATTGGTAAGGTTTAAACGAAAACTGCACCACAGCGTTCTTGAAAATGGGCACATCCAGAACGTCTGCCTGGCAGATGGAGCAGATTGGCATGTGGATGGGAGTGTGAGGGTCACAGACCGATAGCACTGTAGGATCTTCCAGATCAAAGAGGAGCCTGCCCTTTGGATTAGGAATGCGACAATGCCAAGCTGGATGCTTGGTGTTGATATCTGCTCCAACAATGAGTTTGTCAAATAATGTCAAGATAAAGAGGTCAGCTTCAAGAAGTAGTAGGTTAGGGCTAAAATACGCCAAAGCAAAAGTTATAGCACCAAGATGGGTAGAAACAGTGACTGCCATAGCCCCTATATGTTCGAATGGTTGGAGAACCTCATGACTATGGACGAGTGACTTATTCAGGAACACAGCTCCGCCCTCATCTCAGTGATGGAGTCAGTCATTATGATAGCAAACCATGTTGCAGAGACAATGTTCAGTTAAGTCGTCATACCTTTAAGGCCAATAGCATTAAAAAAACAGACAACTAGATCCCAAGGGGTCTGATGGTTAGGTGGTGAGTGATTCGTCATATAACAAAGTCTGGCTGAGGCCTTCAACAATTGCGATGTTCTTAACGTGCCTGTCCTCTGGCTGATGGATCTTTTGAGCTTTTTCACAAATGACAGCCCTGATGTGGGGCCGCATGAACAGATAGATTACCCAGAGGATCTCTCACATGTCAACTTGGGAAGAAGCATCTGTCTCCACCACCAGAGGAATCTCCCAGGTGGGCTCCTTGACCCAGGGGGTCGGAGTGCAGGGCAGTGGTTGGAGTGGTAGCTGCTGGAGAAGGCGCCACAATGGAGGGTTGTGGCACCTCAGCAGGTACGCAGGAGGAGGCCACAGACAGTCTTTCAGCTTGGTGGGTGTTGGCATGCGTCACAGAAGACGGATGAGCATGAGGAGATTAAGATGCAGCAGCGAATTGGTCATAGCGGATGGAGACAGGGGAGGCTCTTGTGTCACAGATGTATCAGGCGCCTGAGCATCAGTGGTGGGATGGTCGTCAGACTTAATCTGCAAGACATGGAAATGGGAGTGGTCACATGATGGTGGGGGTGGTAGATTCATCCTTGGTTTCCTTCATGGACGGTGGGAAGACTTCATAACATTCTGGTAGGTAGGGCAACCCTTCCAGGAAGCCAGATGGTGGGGATCACGAGAAGTGCCCAAACAGCAGGCACACATGGGTTTTTCTGAGGCCAGAAGTTTGCAGTCCTCTCACAGATGCGAGCCAGCACACTTGTCACCCAAAAACGCAGTGAACGCTTATTGCCGGTGTGTCACACACGTTGACACCTATAGCAGATGGAAGGGCCAGCTTTCATGTGATTCAATATGCACAGGAGATGATGGATTTGGTAAATGCGTTTGACTTCCTATCTTCTAATAAGGGAGACAATGGGTGGGCATAGGGATTAATTTCCGGGTCTCAGGGTCCCTCTTGTTGTATTGGTGGACCAAAGAATCTAGGAATTTGAGACAGAGTAATTCATACCTGACGTCTGTTTCTGTAACTTCGCAAGGAAGGTCTTTGATGACTGTTTGTTCTTCTGTCACCAGAAGCCTGATGAGTGCAGTAGTCCACAGCCCTGGACTTCCCAGAGATAAGGACTTAGAGATAACCATTCATGGTGTCAAGCAGGTATTTGACATGGGTTTTTCGGTATACTGCCCACAGCTGGCCCTCAATAAGACGCGGCAGTTCAGTGTTCAGTTTAATGTAGTTTGTGGGATTGAAAGCAACGATAAGAGGGATCTTCTTCTTTGGTGGTAGTGGCTGCAGATTCTGATAAGTGGAGTCGGGAGGGGGACAAATGTCCCGGCCCATGGCAGAAACAGGTGCTGCTGCGCCAGGTGCTTTGGTTCACTCCGAGACGCCTGGGCACTTCCCTAGTTGAGAGCCCTACCTGGCACAAAGTAACAATGCGAACGCGATCGAACGGCGGTGTTGACCGTCTAGGCGTGGTTCAACCACAGACAGCACGAAACCTGTTACTCCTTCCTGGTGGAATGACTGGAACTGATCGGCTGTCGGACCCCCTCAGTCTAATAGGCGCTGCTCATGAATGGTAGTTTACATCTTTCGGTGGTTTTAGAGACATCTCTGATCAGTCAGAGGGACTGTGTCTGTGGTACAATATCCACAGTCAGCGTCCATCGTCTGGAGTTCTGGGAACTGGGGTGATGCAAACTTTCTTTGATGTGTGTACACAAAATAATACTTAGGATAACACATTACCTAAGGTGGTTATACATCCAGTGGGAGGTTGGACACAAACGAACCACACAAGCTCTTGTTCACCCACACAGTAAAGTAACATTCTTCACTGCTACAGCAAATACAATGTCTGTAATGAACTGATCAGGGATAGTATCGCCACATTTCATAAACAGGTGCGTAAACACAAAAATGTGCTAAAAGGAACTGTAATCAAATAGGAGGAAATTACTCAAACATAGAGAAAAACTACCCACCATTCGCAGAATGAACTCTTCCACATTCTCACTACCGAGACCGCAACATGTGCGCACTTCCCACATGGATTCCATTTAAGGCAGTAGCGATATTAAAATTTACGGTAAATATCCCCTTCCTGAATCCGTACATTTGATGGCACTATTTCAGAACAATAGCAGACCTGAAGATCTCCACGTTATGGGCATGAGGATGATGGAAAAAAATCTGATAACCATTGTAACATTACTTTTTAATACATAAATTAAAAGAGTGGTACCTATAAGCACAATCCTCATAATTTAGTGGAAACGGTTCAGTCATGCCAAACCAACCACCTGCCTCTGGGGCACTTGATACATCCATGCATGCGTCATTTGTCACAGTCGGATAAAATTGCAAACAAAGCAGCATTTACCTGGTAAACCCCTTGCTGTGGATGTCTTGGAATAATTCTCTCATTTTGTCATACTGATTGAGAACTTAAATAAATTGGCACTCTTTTTGCCCTTGCACCTTATTGGTGGATACTTGAATATGAATATTTGGCAGAATTCGATCCCACAACCATCCGGATTCGAAACCCTTCCAGATTTTCTGTTTCCCTAGCCTCCTATTGGTTGACACTTGCACTATCCGGAAATTCCCATTCGTTCCAGCAAAAGGTTACCTCTAGCACGCACCCACCAATCCAAACAGCGTAGTCCTAGGAAATCAGCCACATATTTATCATCCCAATTGAAATTAATTATCACGATTGTGCCCTAATCTCATGACAGTCGAAAATAAGCAAAGAATCCTAACAGCTGTGGATCTAGACATATGTATATCTATATCCCTTGTATGATGAGATATAATTTTTCCTTGTAAAATCCTTCATCCCCTTACAGCTATCTGTAAACTGAAATCACAACCTCCCATGTGATATCCGTACCTCCCTTTCCGACAGGACACAGACATTTTATTTGTACATGACCACAGTAACTTTATACTCCAATACATATTTTGTGAGTGTACCAGTCATGGCGAATAATGTTATCACTTCTGAATGATGTGATCTTCCACACAAGTACCGTGACATTGAACATAGACGGTGAGCGTGGGGTGTGAATTATAATGAACCCTAAGTGCAGGTGCTTGACACCAGTAATATAAGCTTATAATACAAAATCTCCCTTATCACCGAATTTAGAAAGCGATGACGCTAAGGAACGTAGTATTAAGCTGATATTTGCAACTCCCTCTTGCCCTGTTAGATATTTCCCATGCTATCGAACATTATTGGTAACTCTTTCTATCTTGATAGCATATAGAGAATGTAACAGAGGTTCTGTGATATATCCAAGGGGTTATAAGCGAAGGAGGATGATGGTCGACTGAGAATGATCACGTACAGTAGGTGGTGAGCTGTGTGAGGGATCACTTATAAATGTAATGCTAGATTGAGGATGTAAGAAATGTACAAAATTCTATGACCAATACTCAGACTATTCAAATCTATAGTGCTATGCTTTATGGTAAAAATGCTGTCTCTGATTTAGTATCAAATCTCTCCATATTGGATCCTAAGGAGACATCTTTTAATGACCACTGGGAATCATATACACTCCCATATCACGAAACGAGTTACCTTTTGCAAACCTACCTGCTAAGGACCCCACACAGCAAGACTACAGTGTGATATTAGACAGTTTCTCAACATCTATTAACCATTTCTCCAGTCTCCGACCCACCCACGCTGCAACTTCATCCATATGACCATTCCACTTCAAGTTGGAACTGAGCGGAGGTCAGAGAGCGTTATATCTAAGATCTTCTGCATCCATTGGAGAAACAGGATGATTTGAATTGCTGCCACAGGATCATGTTTTGACCATTCGGCAAAAATGAGAACGTATTGTCATAACTCCACCACTGATGAAGAATGTGTAATGCTACCACCAGACGAAGCTTGCTCTTGCAACACAAGGTTGTAGAGAAAACAGTATGAGAAATTACAGTGGTGTTTCTTATTAGGAAAATTAGGAAGAGTCCACATCATATGGGAAGAAGGAGGAGGATGTTGCTCCTGGATCATGGAGCATCCCCAAATTTCATACAGGTACAACTGTTGGAAGGAGATCTGTGTCCCTAAAAGCGCATTCATGTCTGTCACCCAAAAATTCTCTCTATCCTTGTTATTTTGTGCCATCCAAAATAGCTAAACTATGAACAATAAAAACTTCGCCAATGGCACCCAGTAGAAGACTCAATAATATATTACCACGTTTCTCCCTTCTGATATATCAAAAACAAATACCGTATGTGTGCTGACGTCTAGCATATTTGGTGATGCTGTTAGATACACAGGTGCTGGTCCACTGGAGCCGGTAGCCAGTGATCAAAATCGCTTGCGCAGACCAGCGTGAAGTTTCGTTACCCATACTGTAGGAGATCACTTGGTATAAACTATGTTGCTCCCACAACACAAAGGATGGTTCCTTCCTTACCTGTAATCCCATGGATTTATCTCAGAACTTATGTCACACTGTCTCCTTGATATGAAGATAGTTGTTGTTGTCTTCAGTCCTGAGACTGGTTTGATGCAGCTCTCCTTGCTACTCGATCCTGTGCAAGCTTCTTCATCTCCCAGTACCTTCTGCAACCTACATCCTTCTGAATTGCTTAGTATATTCATCTCTTGGTCTCCCTCAACGATTTTTATCCTTCAAGCTGCCCTCCAATACTAATTGGTGATCTCTTGATACTTTAGAACGTGTCCTACCAAACGATCCCTTCGTCTTGTCAAGAAAGCGTTAAAATACCTGGCAGTGGCATAGGGGATCGGAAGTATCGTCTTAATGCGACTTTCTTTATCCGAGTAACTTTCTAAATTCGGTGATAAGGGGGGTTTTATCGTCAGTTGACACCGCTGCTGATGTGCACCCACATTTTTGGTCTGTTAATACATACCTCTCAACCACTGTCTATATTCAATGTCATGTTATTAGTATGGGAGACCACTTCATTTTTAAGCAATACCATACCTCGATTTATAAAGCATGTATAATTTTTAACATGGACATTGTTAGCGATACTTGTGTGCACCTGTAGAACCAAGACCGCTTTTTATGCAGGCTGACAGTAACAAGGTCGCTGCGACCTCGTTTTAAACATCTGGGCGCTTATAAAACGATTACATATCTCTTGCTAAGAGTTACTGGTATCACTCGCTAGAAAAATAAATGAGGCATGTTCATTCATCATGGATACTCGTTTAATACTGTTTGGCGCAACTAACATACAGTTACTGGGGAAGTATTTTACTTAGTAGGGGATGCATGATGGATTCGCTATGAATGGCAGGCTCATAAAGTTTATATTGGGATGTAAGGTTGCTGTGGTCATTGTTCCAAAATGAGCAAATAAAATAACTATATTCTGTCATAAGGAAAGTATGGGTTCGACGTGGTAGATTTCAGCATACTGATAGCCATAAAGGGACAAAGGATCTTACTTAAAAGATTATGTCTCATCGTAAGAGAGATATAGTTATTGAGATTCCCAGAACCACAGCTGTTAGGAGGAGCTATTTCCAATACTTTGCTCATCAGAGTGGGGCTTGTATTTAGGACAACTTTTGGCATGCGGGGCCCATGGCACAGGAAGCCTGTGGCTGGAACGAATAGGCATTTCTTGCTTAAGGCTCTCATGATTGGCAGGTACAAGGAAAATTTCCGGCCGACTGACTGATCTGTTCTTGCCCACAACCGCAGAGACAAGCCCTGGCGGTGGCTCCCTCTGAATCGCCGAATAGCGAAATAATATTCAGTATGCATAGGGCTGTCTCTGCAGTTGCATGTGTTGGATGTATTCTCTGTGGAAAGTTGAGCGATTCAATATAGATCACTGTCAAGTATTGGTGCTGGATGTATTGATAACATCTGAATTCCAACCACTCCAATCATCCCCACATTCCCTCCATGATCTGAGTTATTGCACTTTGGGGATTAGTATGACAGCCATGGGTCTGCTAGCCACAGGGCCCTAGCAGGTGTAGTGCGGCCCCTGTGTGTGGAAATATATGAAGCAAGCGGCCCAATGGACAACTGATGGTGCATGCTTAGCTTTCGAAAGATTTTTAACCATGTAAGCATTTGGCAATATTCCTTACGTGATTGGGATAAAGGAGCATCGAAATTGGTTAATATTCTATTTTGCCTTGTCACTCTCAAAACGTTTAAATATACAGTATCCCATATACTGCGGCCAATCTCCCAATAAATTCTTTAAATAAACTACATTCCAGACACTGCTACATATCCTACAAATTGTTTAAATAAACAATATTCCAGACATTTCCTTATCTATTATAAATTGTTCAAACAGTATTCCATATGCTGCAATTGATTACCTGCAAATTCCTTGAATAAATAAATAAACTATATTCCATATATTGCCTTCTCTCCTATAAATTGTTTACATAAACAGTATTTTACACATTGCCTTGTCTACCAAATATTCTTTAAACAATCGATTCCCCACAAAATAGCCAATTTACTGGGTCTTTTTTCCCACCAATTTCCAGGTGTGACTAGGGCCTCCCATCGGGTAGCCCGTTCGTCGGGTGCAAGTCATTCGATTTGACGGCACTTCAGCGACTTGTGCGTCGATGGGAATGAAATGATGATTATTAGGACAAAACAACAACCAGTCCCTGAGCGGAGAAAATCTCCGACCTAGCCAGGAATCGAATCCGGGCCATTAGGATTGACATTCTGTCGCGCTGACCGCTCAGCAACTGGGGCCAGACAATTTCCAGGTGGGGAGGGGTGAGGAAGGGTTGGGGTTTTCCCAAATGGAGAGGTTAATTGTTTGATCGGTTTAATTAAGTAGTCAATTACTTTGATATCAAAACTGTGGTTGTATCAGTGAGGGGGTTTCCAGTGGGGTGTAGACGGAGAAGGGGGAGGGAGAGGGGGACGGCGAGGACTGTGGGGTTTCTCAGAAGGATGGTTTATCCCCAGGGAGTCATAATCCCTCAGTTCAACAATAAACTAGGGACCTGGCAGTCGAAAGGAAACAATAGGTTTGCACCTCAATGTACGTTTGTTCCTGATGTATGTCACGTGCACTAACAAAATGCAATGGCACCACCATTGGCCTACTACTCCTGTGTTCCCCTTCTTCGTTTTCAATATGTCAAACATTGATGGCATTTTATGACCATATACTACTTCATACGGCGATAACCCTGTTTTCATATGCTGTTTCAGGTTCTAGGTGGAGATGAGATACCTTTTGTAGACCTTCCAGTTGGTGTCATGAAAGTCAGTGTAGTATCCAAGCCTCTTCCTGGCTGTGATATGCACTCTTTCAATTTCCCATTGATCTGTGGATGGAGGGAACTTGTCCTTACATTCAATAATTTACACAGTTCTTTGAATAAATGTGACATAAATTCGTTACTATGGCTCCAGTGTAGTAGGACATGCTTTTATAAAATGGACCTGAAGATGGTCGTTATAGACTGAAACCGGCAGTCTGATGACAAAAAATATTTGTGACCATAGACTTGAAGTAAAGGACATTTAAACCACTGAAATGGTTGTCTTGTTCGGCACTAATCTGCTCTTTGTGCACACTGTACGCCATTTCGCACATACTTCACACATACTGCTTTATGTACATCTCTCTATTCCTCTACCAGTACCTTTCTGTCACTCTTCTATTGGTAGATCTGCAACCTCTATGACCCATTAATATGTGGCCTTTAGCTTGTTGTAGCACTTATTTCTTTGGTTCACTAATATTACTACGTGTGGTTCTAAATTGGTTTCTCTGCCTAGCCACCCACCCTACATAAAAACCTGAAACTGTTTCAAACACTCCTTACATTCGTTATTCGCTCTCCATGCAGTTTGCTATTCCTTATGGAAAAAAATTTAGTACTGCTACTTTTCTACTTAAGCCATCCTCATTTCCCAGCTTCTTTCCAGGTTCATGCATCGCTTCAAAATCAGATTCACTTAGTCTTACTGCCCATCGCATCAACCTTCTAGAAGTGACCTTTAATCCCAACACCCATTTTAATGCTACTTCATCAGTTATTACTCTAAACTTCTTACTGTACAGATAACATTTGAAATATTTGAGTACATAATTATAGCTTAAAATCTCTTTCTATACTCCAGAATAATTTCTTTTTGCAGAGTTTAATTTTATTGATGCGTAAGCTACCATATGGTCTATGCCTTCTATCTCTTGTGACAACACACAGCCAAGCGCATGGTTTGAGGCATCACTTGATAAAGCAAGTTGTCTATTAAAATCCAGAAATACAAATATAGGACTAGATGTTAAAACTTCTTTTAGCTCCTAAAAACATGCTGGCACTCTTCTGACCACAGAAATTTAGTATTTTAGTATCCTTTTTTTCAATTGTGTCAATGGTCTGTCAATATCCGCAAAATCTTTTACGAGCTGGCGGTAATAGTTCGTGATTCCTAAGAACGATTGCAACTCTTTTACAGATTCTGGTACAAGAAAATCGTGTACGACTGCAATAAATCTTTGGTCTGACTTAACCCCATCGTTACTTGTTATATGGCCTGCATATGCTATTTCATCCATCATAAAAATACACTCCTCCACGCTCGTTGCTGTCTTCCCTACTTTTAACCTTAGGAATACTTCCTTCAATCAATGCATCTGGTGCTCTGTATTACTACCAAAGACGATTATGACATAGAGATACAGTAACTATTGCATGTTTTAACCTCTGCGTACCCCATCCAAAAATATCTAAAAATTGCACGTGCATTTCTAATGGGAATGGCCTTGTTCTGAATTAGTAGTCTCCAGATTGCCAAACCACGCTGTTTTGTGTCGATCCCGATGTGCAAACGCTGTCTGGTGGTACCCACTCTCAAATCCAATGTCGAAATTCATTTGTGTGGCCCTGCATCGTCCAAGGTTTCTGTGATATTTGGCAAAGGTAAGTATCCATTATGGTTTTCGTATTTAGATGTCTGTATCACAACAAAACCTGTATTTTTGTGTTCCATCCATTGATTTTTGGCGCAATAACTGTTCCTGCTCCCCCCCCCCCCCCCCTACAATCCTCTATAAAAGCACAATTACATTCTTCAAATTATTCCATATTTCAGCTCTTGCTCGATAAATTCCTCCAAAGTTTCCTGTAAGTACCTAGCTGTTCTGTATAGTCTGCAGCAGACCAGTGTTTCATTTCCCAACGGTATGTGGTGCTGTATCATATGCGTAGCTGGTAATGGCCCTTTTGAAAAATACAAATCCTTAAATTACCAAAGTAATTTTTACATTTCTTTCTTATTGCTCCCCTCTAGGTTCTTCATATTTCCGTGTAATGCAGTTTCAATGGTGTTTGGTGACTGTCCATAGGTGACCCCCTTGTGTCCCATTTTTCTTCCTCCACATCTATATTAACAATTAACAACCACTTTGTTAATCCTATTTTCTCTGGTCTAAAATTATTGTCCCGTATAATGTCTGCCACTATTTCGTTTTATGTATCGCTGAATTTACCTTCTTTAAATTCTTTGAATATTGTTGCTCCCTGAAGAGCGTCTGTGTACCCTAGATAAGTATTAGCTTCCCCTGTTGGTCTCAATTTTGAAAATATAAAAAATTCCCTATCAGAGCAAGCTCTCATATCAGCCTGATTTCCAAGTTCTCCCACAAAGGCCTACATATCCCGCTGCATTGTCAGGAAAAGGAGAAATTAAACTTGTGACTGACAGATCTACATCCCATTGTGATGACTGCGATTTTTACTGACCTATGCAGTTCTCTATTATCTATTGTCAACTGTGCTACCATTTCTAACTATATTATAACTATATGTGCACTGCTTCTGGCTCTGACACACCTTGCAAAGCTTTGGCATTGAGAAAACTCATTTGAGAACCAACATTCAGAAGACAAGAAAGCGAAGTACATTAGATTAATTCTTTTGTCCAGTCATGAGCCACCTCATCTCCCAATGTTGCCTAGCAACGTGACCCTAACAGTTACATGTATAACATTTTACTGGACTGATGCCATACATGGTAACGAGTGTCCTTCAAGGTTACAATGTGCTTACCTATCGGGCACTAACTATTCGTGACATCCATTACCTCTAAACCTAGACAAATCCACTGGTTCTCAGCTCACAGTAAAATCTACTTTACAAAGTGCATACGCTGTCAGATCTTTTCTCCATAAAAAAAAAAAAAAAAAAAAAAAAAAAAAAAAAAAAAAAAAAAAATTGGACTCACTGTACGAAAGGCTGTTGGTCCACACATTAAGATGACGATGTTAATGATCTGACACTAGTGTTAGATGACCTATTGATTGTCCTCACAAGGTATACCTTAGTGGAGGCACCCAATTGCCTCACATGCGAAACAATATTTTTCAAATGTTGCTGACAGCAGAGAGATTGGGGCGGCACCCAAATGCCACTCTCAGTGATCCTCAGGCTGAAATGGTGATGAATGCCTGGCAGCGCAGCTGTCGACACTGTGGAGGCTGCCGTGAGCTGCCTCCAGCGAGTGGGCGGCGCAATACACCGGCGGCGGCTTCTTTCGTGTCACGAGGCGGGCTGCTCTGTCCTGTGGCCAAAAAGCGGACTCCCGCACTGCATTCCGGTATGTCACAGGCTCATGGTACAGTCTGTGATACTGCCAAAATATTTTAGAACGTGAATCGCTGAGTACCCACAGGATGACAATTATTGAACTACACTCCTGGAAATTGAAATAAGAACACCGTGAATTCATTGTCCCAGGAAGGGGAAACTTTATTGACACATTCCTGGGGTCAGATACATCACATGATCACACTGACAGAACCACAGGCACATAGACACAGGCAACAGAGCATGCACAATGTCGGCACTACTACAGTGTATATCCACCTTTCGCAGCAATGCAGGCTGCTGTTCTCCCATGAAGACGATCGTAGAGATGCTGGATGTAGTCCTGTGGAACGGCTTGCCATGCCATTTCCACCTGGCGCCTCAGTTGGACCAGCGTTCGTGCTGGACGTGCAGACCGCGTGAGACGACGCTTCATCCAGTCCCAAACATGCTCAATGGGGGACAGATCCGGAGATCTTGCTGGCCAGGGTAGTTGACTTACAGCTTCTAGAGCACGTTGGGTGGCACGGGATACATGCGGACGTGCATTGTCCTGTTGGAACAGCAAGTTCTCTTGCCGGTCTAGAAATGGTAGAACGATGGGTTCGATGACGGTTCGGATGAACCGTGCACTATTCAGTGTCCCCTCGACGATCACCAGTGGTGTACGGCCAGTGTAGGAGATTGCTCCCCACACCATGATGCCGGGTGTTGGCCCTGTGTGCCTCGGTCGTATGCAGTCCTGATTGTGGCGCTCACCTGCACGGCGCCAAACACGCATACGACCATCATTGGCACCAAGGCAGAAGCGACTCCCATCGCTGAAGACGACACGTCTCCATTCGTCCCTCTATTCACGCCTGTCGCGACACCACTGGAGGCGGGCTGCACGATGTTGGGGCGTGAGCGGAAGGCGGCCTAACGGTGTGCGGGACCGTAGCCCAGCTTCATGGAGACGGTTGCGAATGGTCCTCGCCGATACCCCAGGAGCAACAGTGTCCCTAATTTGCTGGGAAGTGGCGGTGCGGTCCCCTACAGCACTGCGTAGGATCCTACGGTCTTGGCGTGCATCCGTGCGTCGCTGCGGTCCGGTCCCAAGTCGACGGGCACGTGCACCTTCCGCCGACCACTGGCGACAACATCGATGTACTGTGGAGACCTCACGCCCCACGTGTTGAGCAATTCGGCGGTACGTCCACCCGGCCTCCCGCATGCCCACTATACGCCCTCGCTCAAAGTCCGTCAACTGCACATACGGTTCACGTCCACGCTGTCGCGGCATGCTACCAGTGTTAAAGACTGCGATGGAGCTCCGTATGCCACGGCAAACTGGCTGACACTTACGGCGGCGGTGCACAAATGCTGCGCAGCTAGCGCCATTCGACGGCCAACACCGCGGTTCCTGGTGTGTCCGCTGTGCCGTGCGCGTGATCATTGCTTGTACAGCCCTCTCGCAGTGTCCGGAGCAAGTATGGTGGGTCTGACACACCGGTGTCAATGTGTTCTTTTTTCCATTTCCAGGAGTGTATATGATATAAAATCGTCATACCTTCTGAACGGTTTGCGTTACGACTTTCAAACTGCATGGTTGGCCGTGGGGCATGATGGGAACCAATATACGCTCTGTGATTTGTTTTAGCGACGAAGCTCCCTCTCATGGGTTTATCAATAAGCAAAATTGGCGCATTTGGGGGACTGAGAATTCGCATTACGCGATCAAAAAGTCTCTTCAGCATCCACGGGTGACTGTGTGGTCTGCAATGTCCAGTCATAGGATAATCGGTGCGATATTCCTTGATGCCACGGTGACTGCCAAACAGCACGTGAAGACTATGGAGCTCGACCGCATCGAAGCAGTAGAGTGTTTGATGTTCTGAAGGAGCACTTTGGGGACTGCATTCTGAGTTTGCGGTACTCTGAGGCTATTTTCATGGGCTATGATTGGCCGCCATGTTCTCCGGATCTGAACACAAGCGACTCCTTTTTGTGGGGCTATATTAAAGGCAAGATGTACAACAATAACTGCAAAACCGTTGCTGAGCAGAAAGCAGGTCATCGACAGCATCGGTGTTCCGTCACTTCAGCGGGTCATGCAGAATTTCGCTGTTCCTCTGCGCCACGTCATCCCTAATGATGGATGACATATCGAAGTATCATAACTTAAATTCGAATATCTGTAGTGACGTTTACGTGTTGAATAAAGTGTGTGCACGCAGTTGTTTGTATCTAATTTACCTTTTTCATATAGCTCAATAATTGTCGCCCTGTACACGCTACAGAATATGTGTTTGGCTGTCACAGGCTCGTGATGGAGACTGTGATACTGAGACAAGCATATTTTAGTACATGAATGGCAGAGTAATTATACACTCTGACTACGTTCGTTTAGGGTGTAAGAAACATACTCTAAACTCTTACATGGTGGCAAGTGGGGAAAGGCTTCCATCATTCTACTAGCGTGTTGTAGTGACAGATATTGTTACACCACACCCAGCCGGCTGTACTTCGCAACGCCTGTCAACCCTGTTTTGCTCCGCAATGCGTAACACTCTTGTCTGCCTGCGGCTGGCTCTGTTGCGATTCACTTCCGCTCTGGCGTACTTTTTGACCGAATTTGGTCGATACAATACAGTACGTTGTTCAGGATACTCCCTCCTAGCACTGTCCAAAAATTTGCGACTATATGCTTCGTAACAGTCCTTTTTTGGTCTTTGTTGACTGAATTCAGCCAGCACAGTGGAGATACAAAAAAGCTGCGACAATTTTGATCAGTGTTCTCTGATATCAGAAGGCAGAAAATGAGGAGAAAGGTGGAGGGCGTGCTGAAAAGTTGTTGTTGTTGTTGTGGTCTTCAGTCCTGAGACTGGTTTGATGCAGCTCTCCATGCTACTCTATCTTGTGCAAGCTTCTTCATCTCCCAGTACCTACTGCAACCTACATCCCTCTGAATCTGCTTAGTGTATTCATCTCTTGGTCTCCCTCTACGATTTTTACCCTCCACGCTGCCCTCCAATGCTAAACTGGTGATCCCTTGATGCCTCAAAACATGTCCTACCAACCGATTAGTCAAGTTGTGCCACAAATTTCTCTTCTCCCCAATCCTATTCAATACCTCCTCATTAGTTATGTGATCTACCCACCTTATCTTCAGCATTCTTCTGTAGCACCACATTTCGAAAGCTTCTATTCTCTTCTTGTCCAAACTGGTTATCGTCCATGTTTCACTTCCATACATGGCTACACTCCATACAAATACTTTCAGAAACGACTTCCTGACACTTAAATCTATACTCGATGTTAACAAATTTCTCTTCTTCAGAAATGATTTCCTTGCCATTGCCAGTCTACATTTTATATCCTCTCTACTTCGACCATCATCAGTTATTTTACTTGTATTTGCTGAAAAGTAATGGATTCGAATTTTTCATGTGAAAAATCTTATAGTTTATAAACTAAAACAGACGTTATTAACATTCTACATGTTTATTTTTCATGTCTACATGTTTGCAGCCCCCTGCTGCTAGATGGCACCGAATTACAGTGTGTACTTTTGTGGTATGTAGAGTAATTATGTTGGTGCGTGGGCAACAGTGTGCTGTAATCGCGTTTCTAATTGCAACAGTTTGTACATACATCGAGTACGTACCCGCTTCTACAGTATGGCGATGGCAGACCACACACCAATGCTGCGATATCTGCCGCAAACCAACGCCTTGGCTTCATAGCCGTTAATCATCCGCCATACAGTGCGAACTTGGACCCATCCGATTTTCTTGTGTTTCCAAAGCATAAAAACAGCTTTTAGGATATCAGTTTGATGGTGATTAATGAGTGCAATCAGAGATAACGATGTGGCTCCGCCAAAAAATCAAACATTCTACATCGATAGTGATTAAAATTCGCCTGGGTGTTATGCCGCGTCATTGCTAAAAACTAACAACAATAATAAACTAAAACCGAGGTTTCGGCCGAATTGCAACGGCAAGACGTTTCGGCCGAATCATCGGTTTTAGTTTATTATTGTTGTTATTTTTTAGCAATGACGCGGCGTAACACCCAGAAGAAATTTAATCACTACGACACCGGCCGCGGCAGCCTACGTTCGTATTCTGCATCGATTTTATCAACGAAGTGGCCTGTCGTTGGGAGAGTTGTGCTAGTCGCCATGGTGACTACGTTGAGAAATAAATAAGTAGAAATGAAGAATGGGTGTGTCGAATATCAACACTTTTTGTATTATTGAAAAAGCTTTAAGAATGGTGTCTTAAGAAATTCGGAGCCAATCATTACTTTTCTGGACACTCTCGTACCACTCAAAAAACTAGTTAAGGACGCAGTTAAACTTCACAAATACTTAGGACACTAGCCAATCCGTGTCTCAGAACCGTTTCTCGTCATAACGAGAGAGCATCAAATATAGAACAAAACAGTCGCGTCGATAAATGTTTAAGACATTCAAACAAAAGAAAGATTATTTACGGTTAGTAAAAGCAAGACAGAAATCGAGAGACTCAGTGCATACAGTGCCGGTGGCTAACCTACCTTAACGTTACTTCGTTTATGTTGTGCCAATTGGAACAGCTAGACCAAGGTACGTAGCTCTGGAAGACATTGGAAGGTGCGGGTTTCAAAGTTAAAAATAAATAAATAAATAAATAAAAGTTTTTCTGTGACCTGGCCCTTCGTCTGTTGTAAAAGTTCTTGCTGTAAATTTCAATATACGAGTGCTTACAAACAATCATTAATGTGACAGAGAATCTCTTAGTATTAAGTGATTCTGGTTGCAGTGTCTGATGGGAACTTTTCTGCATTGATCTAGTTAGAAACTCCTCCGTTTGTCTAAATATCATAATAGTCCGCCCAAACACTTCACCAGCTTCAGTGCATGTGTGTCGGCGAAATAAGGGAACGCTGAAGCCAGGGTCCGCACCAGCGGTGGGGAAATGGAAAACGAAATCCGACGTACGCGCATTTTAGGTGCTTCGTAAACTGTAATGTATTTACGCCTACCCTTTGTTGGCAACAATGACAAATTTCCTTCACGCCGTGAATCGTAATTCCGCGCGGACAATGGAAGGCACGTGACCGCACTGCAGAGAAAGCAGTGATGCAGCGTTGCTGGAAAGCCTGCTGTCTGTCTGTGTTAAGGAGCGAGCCACAGGAAAAAAAAAACACAACCTTAGAGACGCTACAACACGATACGGTTTCCAACAATACCAGAGACTGCTTCTACAACTTCTTTATTAATATGAAATTAGTTCTGGTATGAATCAGTTAAGGTAAACCAAAATCAAAAACGACCTTAATTGTATTTCACTGCTACTCACCATCCGCCCGTTTCTGTGAAAAGAAATACATAATTATGAGATCAGAGGAGTGACTCTACACCTCCTGCATCTGAAACAGCATAATCATAATACCAAAATGGCTAACAACGATCTTAATCGAGTTTCGTTTGCTTCCATAAGTAACTTAATGGAACGCGAGTTTGCTATGTTAAGGCTTTAACACATTTTGTGTGAATCAGTGAAACATAAATACGCGTAGTAAATACTTCCTAGAGAGTATAGCAATCGACGGGGCATATGATGTAAGTAATACCTAAATCATGAGTATCACAGGATCTTTTTACATTTTCACGCTTCTTAACCATACAGACGGAAATTTAATAAGACGTGAAGCGAAAAATTCTAATATTGTTCCATAGAAACAGTTCATGAAGAACTACACCATACTGACATTTTCTCTGTCGTCAATATTTATAAGATGCAGTCAGCTGACATATCAAAGATTTGAACAATAAAGTGTTTTCCCGTTGTGTCCATTTAAGCACTTCCGCAGTGTATCATTTTCAGCTGCCTTTATAATAAACACTGTGCAGCGTGACAATGAATGGGACCTCCTGGCACCGCCGACCTCTGGCGCCGCAAGGGAAGTATATAAGCGGAGTAGAAATTAGATCAGCGAGAATTAACACAAAAATTGGTGATCACGAAGCAGTTGAAGTTAAGGAATTCTTCTACCTAGTCAGCAAAATAACCCACGACAAGACGGAAGAAGGAAGACATGAAAAGCACACTAGCTCTGGAAAAAAGGGCATTCTCGGCCAAGACAGGTCTACTAGTATGAAACACAGACCTTAATTTGCGGAAGAAGTTTCTGAGGATGCAGTGTTTCGAGCACATGGTAGTGAAACATGGATTGTGGGAAATCAGAAGAGAAGAGATTAGAAGCATCTGAGATGTGGTGCTCCAGAAGAATGTTGAAAATTAGAGGGACTGAAGAGGTAAGCAGTGAGGAGGTTCTCCCCAAAATCGGCGTGGAGAGGAATATATAGAAAACACTACTAACAAGAAGGGACAGGCTAATAGGACATCTGTTAATGCGTAAGGGAATAACTTCCGTGGTGCTGCAGGGAGCTGTAGGGGGTAAAAACTGTAGAGGAAGACAGAGATTGGGATACATCCATCAAATATTTGACGACTTAGGTTCCAAGTGCTGCTCTGCAATAAAAAGGTTGTCACAAGAAAGGAATAAGTGGTGGGCCACATCAAAGCAAAGAGAAGACTGATGACAAAAGAAGACGAATGGGGAATCAGGCGACGATAGGGGTTGCAAATGGAGAAGCCTACTGACTTTGCGTTTCTAGTTACATAAGGCCACTGGTCGTAACCGAATACAGCGTAGGGAAGGTGGTTATCGCTGAAAAAAAACTGTTTCCAGTTATATCCATTTTCTTCTTTTTTTCAACGGCTGTTAAATCGGACTTTTAAAACCCCTCTAAATAATCAGTTTCTTTAATGACCAGATTTCGGTTCTCTATTGCTGCTACTTTCTGTAACAATCGAAGAAATCTAATAATTATTGAAAAACTTGGCTCTCTCACTTTCAGGATATATAGAATCAAAATATTAAATTCAACAGGGAAATAAAGAAAACTTAGTCCCTCCACCGTCCGCTGCTTTTCTCACAAAGTGATAAGTTGTTGACTCCAACAAAAAAAGTCACAAGTATTCTCCTCTTGACTGTGATTTTTTAAGCCCAGCTCAAAAATCATGTTGCAGACGTGTATCACACTACTATTAAGACATTATGAATAGGCAACACTATTGTGCAAAAACTGAGGTTGAAGAATAATTTTTCGTGTTAATTTATCCGGTTTCGAGGGCTATAAGCATGGGTATGTTATGTAGACAGTGTAATAAGGCAGCGAAATGACTTTCATTGCACGTATTCAAATTCAGATTCTAGATATGCAAGGTAGACTGGTTTCATGCCACTTAATAATAGGCCAGAGGACCTGCCGCCTTGCAATAACAATGCAATATTTAAAAGCAACGTAAATTACTCGTTCTTTAAAAAAAGGTTTATTTAAAAAAAGATTAGCTTGCTGGTAAGGCTAATTGATATTTCGGATTTTCGCGTGGTTATTATTTTAAAAAAACACCTGTTATAACCAAGACCAAATAAATACTGTAAAACATCGGCCATTCAGAACTAAAATACTGGTATCAGTTTTAAGTAGTCGAATTTTCCAATCCCTAACAAACCGCCATCGAAGAGAACGACTTCCCGAAACATAAACTGCACTGTGAACATAGACCAGTGGCAGATGTGTTACGCTAGGAGGACATTTACCTGGGTTTCTATGTGCAGCAGAAAAACTGTGGCCAACGTGAACTGCGAATCACCTGCCTGTCACACTTGGTACTTTCAGTGACAGCGATGGTATCTCTCAGCGTCATAGCTGTCTGTCTCTCGAGGCCAGACTTAACAACAATGTTACACTATATTGATAGTTTTTCCTTTATAAGCCGTCAGCCTACAACTGAAGGAAACTAAATTTTCCTGCCATACGCGTTTCGCCTTTTTCTCTGCAAAGTATCTCAAGTGGCCTCGAAGATGTACGTATTTTGCTGTTTAGTTTACAATTTGGTCAATGTACCTATAGGCTACAAACATTTCTGGTGGATGGTCTTTATAATTATTCGATCTTTGGCAATAACATCTGACAGTCAGAGACACAAATCAAAACATAGCATCAAAACAAGTGTTCGATTACTAGTGCTATGAAACGTGGAAAAAACCGGAAGTGGCATTTATAAGAAGAGGAACGCCACCAAAAATGGGACAGGGGCGTAATATGTAGAAAATCGTCCACGCAATCTGTAAGTACAGGTCAAAATATTATTACATAATAGCAAAACGCAACCACCAGAACTCTTTCTAGACTATAGGTCCATTGATCAAAATTTGAAATAAATAACAAAATATGTACATATTCCATGCCACTGAATATGCCTTTCAGAGAATATAGGCGTATCGCTTATGGCACGAAAATTGTTTTACATTTAGTTGTAGTCAAACGGTCCATAAAGTAAAAATTATCAGTATACCAAATATTACACGCAACGGAGGACGACAGGACTACAAAAGATGAAGATGTTAATACAGCTATGTGAAGCATTCGCTGTCAACATTTACAACAGGTTTAAGAAAATACATCTGAGACTCCATAATACGATACAGCACATAAAATTCTACAAAACATGAAAAAGAATAATTTAATTCCAATTTACAGTAATGCAAGGGTTAAAAAATGTTCTACAGTGGCACGAAAGTCGAAATCAATTAAAGAACGTTATTGGTTACTAGATGAAATTGAGATGTTTTATTTTTTAAAAAAATAGCTAAATATGATGCTCTCTGAGACTCATCTGGAATTGGCACAAAACGTTGGAAGCCCACAGCTCTCATCACACTAATAGTAAAATCTGAACACAGCACTTGCACAGTAGCGAAACATTTACAAAACAAGCATAAACGTAAGATAATGAAACTAACAGTAAAAAAGACACAAAAACACATTTACATTTTAAACGTGTAACCTCAAGATCACCAAAACACATTCCAATCACGATTAGTTAAGGTAACAGAAGGAGAACTACACGAAAAAACAAAAATGCTCTTGGAAAAAGTGTTGAAACACTGTACCAATACATGAGTAACACACTATACACAGAAAATCTCATAGCAGAAACTGAACACATGCTTACACGTGAAGAACAAAAAAATAATTGTGAAGTAAACATAGGACTGACAAGAGAACTAGTAAAAACAGAAATAAAAGGCATAATTCAACAAACTCAGCATACACACAATAAGAACGACCAAACATAAGGAGCCCCCATGGAAAGGATAAAACAAAAGTTAACACACAACAAAAAATGGCTCTGAGCACTATGAGACTTAACTTCTGAGGTCATCAGTCCCCTAGAACTTAGAACTACTTAAATCTAACTAATCTAAGGACTTCACACTCACCCATGCCCGAGGCAGGATTCGAACCTGCGACCGTAGCGGTCGCGCGGTTCCAGACTGTTGCGCCTAGAACCACTCGGCCACCACGGCCGGTAACAAACAACGCATTAATAACAAGAGCAGACAAGGGAAATGTAACAGTACTCATGGACAAAAGACAATACATCACAAAAGCAATGGGATACACAAATACCAATGCCATAAAAATCCGATCGTACTTCACGATTGCAGGAAAACCTGTAAAAAACACTGAAAAACATTGAACAGACATTCACAGACAAACAGAAATTCTACATAACACAGAAAAACCAACAAGCACCAACACTCCGCAGTCAGCCAAAGGTACATAGAGATGGAATGCCAATGAGAGCTGTTGTCAATTTCAAGAAAGCCACAACATACCACATAGCCAAAGACTTCTACATGTTAATTAGAGAACACTATAAAGTAGAGAACAACAGAACAGTGATAAAAACAGGAAACCTAATAGAACACATACAGAAAATACAGTTACCACCCATAGCATCACTGATTTCATTCGACATATTAAATATGGATTCCTCCATCCTTATAACAGAGGCAATAGATATCATAGAACAAAATCGCCAATCAAACAGCAACCTCACCACAGAAGCAATAAAAGAAATAGCAAATATGCTCAGACTGAGGACTGAACAAAACTACTTTCAGTTCGAGAATGAATATTATCTACAAATTGACGGACTGTCCATGGAATCCCCAATAACAGCAAACATTTTCATCAGACATCTAGAAAATCAGACATTTGGAAATATAACCACCAATGGTTTTTTTGTCTGGCACATGATCCAAGTGTAAAAATAGATAGACTCCACTTGCAAATCAACAGACCTCATCAGAACATAAAATTGACATTTGAAATAGAAGAAGAAAATGAAAATCAGGAGTGGGCCACGAAGACACCACTCGTGGAGAGTAGTGAAGATGTGGTGATGCCAAGTGGTATCGCAGGCTTTCGTCAGATCGAAAGAGATGGAAATGAAGTAGTGACGCTGGGAAAAGGCCATTTGGATGGCAGACTCCAGGTAGACCAAGTTATCAGCGGTGGAGCGACCTCGCCGAAAACATCCTTGGGCAGAGCCAGAAGGCGCTGAGACTTGAGGAGACAACACAATAGTTGGCTCACCATATGATCGAGCAGCTTGCATAAAACATTGATGAGATTGGTCGGACGACATATACTACATCTAGTGGGCTCTTACAGGGTTTAGCACTGGAACGATGGTTCTTTCCCGCTATTGCGACAGGAATTCGTCATCACTCCAGGTGCCATTGAAGACACGCGGAGGTGGCGCTGGTAATTCGATGAGAAATGTTTAATCATTTGGGAATGGATGCGGTGTGGGACAGGAAATGCATCTGGACAGTCGGCAAGGGAACTGAGAAAATCCCACTCACTGGAAAATGATATGGCTGGAGTTTGCATGCAGCTAAGTGAAATTTTATCGATTCACCTACTATTTGAGTAAATGAAAGGCTGGGCAGTTATTCTCAGATGCAGAGGTGTGAGCATAATGCTTGTCAAGGCACCCTGCGATTACATCTGGACCGGCAGATACAGGTCCATATGTGGAAGTTTCAGGTACACTTGCAGGGGTCTGGCAGCTCTAAAGGCTCCTGAGCTTTGTCCAAACCCATGAAGGAGAGGTTCGTGATCCAGTGTCAGAGATTTATCGTTCCCAACACTCCAGGTTCCATCGTCTGATGAGTTGGCGGTCCCACACATGGAGCCACATTAAAGCAGTGAAGTGCTCCATGGAGCTGTGGCACTTGTGATGTTGGAGGGCATGCCTTTGGTGCCTAATGGCTGCAGCGATTTCCAGCGAACAACAAGGCACTGACAACCGCTGGGGGCAATCTGAATAACAAGGGATTGCCGATTCAGCTATGCCAACAATGATAGTAGTGATGGTCTGGATCACCTCATAGATGTGGCCATATGACAGAGATTCAACAGTGGTACTGGAGGTGGAAACATCCCAGTCAAACTTGGTAAGGGTTCATCTGGACAAGTGTCTATGTGAGTGACGCTGAGAGAGGAACAGGAAGAGTGGAAAGTGGTCACTACCACTCTCCAGTGGATGGATGGGAGAAGGCCAGGACAGCAAACTGAAGATCAATGGCCGAGTATGTGCCATGTGCAACACTGAAATGGGTTGGAGCACCTGTATTTAGGAGGCAATGGTCGAGTTGAGTCAGGAGATGCTCAACATCTTTACCGCAGACAGTAATGCTGGTTCCACCCCATAGACAGTTATAGGCGTTAAAATAATCTGGAGCTACAAAAGGTGGGAGGAGTTGGGAAATTAGTGCAGGCAATAGGTGGTGTGTCACTTCACCATCTGGAGGAACGTACATGTCATAGATGCTAATTTCCTGCATTGTTCTAACCCTGACAGCCACAGCTTCTAAACACATACGATATTGCACCGCCTGTGTTACTATGATTACGATACAAAGTTCCTTTGGACATGCATGTATGTTCAAGGGAACAGGCACTGCAGTGACTACAGTCTTTATGAAATAAATTAAAAGCATTCCCAATTTAGAATAAAGACAGCAGTCAGCTGTAGAATGGTATGACAACAATGTAAATTTGTACTGGAATGGGACTCGAATCAGGATTTCCAGCTTATCGCGAGTGGTCGCCTTATCATTATGCATGTTCCCGAAGAGGTCAGAAATTGAAAGTCCCTTACTCGGAATCACACAGGCACCGCAAGATTGTATTTCTCTGCCGTTACTGGGTATAAGCAACTTTCGTGTACAAAGTCTGATCTCTATCTACAGGAATATACAAAATGAATGTACGCGCACAGGTCATAGACGCATGGTTGACGATATATGGAAGTTTGGATCTAGTCATGAGCCGTTCACAGATAGCCAAATGGTAAAGCGATTGTTCGTGATAATAGGGAAATCTGGGTCCGATTTCTGGTCCAGCACAAGTTTTCATTGTTGGCATTCCGTTCTACAGCTAATTGTTGCCCTTATTCGCAATTGCGAATACATTTAATGTGATATAAGGGCGTTTGAAGCGTCAAGGGTTCGCCACAGAGAGTGTTAAGGACATAGATATAGGCTCCACCTGACATCCTGTCACAATCAGTAAGTTTTTCTTATAAACCCATATAGTCACGAAGGGTGGGGGTCAACATGCAGGAAACCAGGTTTCCTGAAGGGCAACGCAGACAGCAGATGTAACATTTAAGAGTTGTTGTAACTCAGCCACATGGGAGAAAAAATCGCCGCAGTTCCGCTGGAGGATGATGTTGTCAGACATTTGGGAAGGCATGAAGGGGTAAGATTACACCTCAGGTTCTCTTGCTACAACAGGTAGAGTGCTGGTAGCCAGGACCATTGTGTCTGAAGTCTCGGCAAGATTCAGGTCCTCAGCGGATGCTAGAATCTCCACGCCATCTTCAGATGCGGAACTGCTAGGAAGTGGTGGTATGGAGGCCACTAGCGTCTGCCGTTTCTTAACAGTCTTCTTCTTGGACAGTTTGCCCTCATGCTGGTCGTAAGGAGCTTGTTGGGTGGGGTTCTCTGAAACAGCTTCAGGTACAGATGAAAATCATGAAGCCTTTTGACCTGGAGCTAGTGGCTCCTTCAGCCACTGGCTGGGCTCCACTTCTGCGCTTATGGAGACCTTGGAAGGTAGAGTCCTGAGGGACCTGTTCCATGTGAGAGTATCTGGAGGAAGCTGTTGCTGCTCTGATGGGGAGGGGCGGGGTGGGGTGGGGGGGTAGGGTGGGGAGGGGACGTGTGTTTTTGGCATTTGGAGGGTTGGTGCTCCCAAAGGGAAAGCTCTCGGAGTAACAAAAGAAGATAAGCCCCTAACCAACAGGAGGGAGGTGAGGACGGAGACAGGCAGCTCCAAGGGCCCAAAAATCACCGCATTGGGGGAGGGATGTAGGGTTTGACATCACGTCTGTTGACCATCATCTCGACCTTCTCAGGTAACGAATCACCCTCAGAGGCAAAGATAAAGGCACCAGAAATAACCTCAGTGTCTTTAGGCGACAGGTGAAGTGAACACCTCTACTTCTAAATTTGTGCGTAGCTCTAGTCGAACTAGAACAGGATAGAACAGGAGGTCACAATGAAAAATAATTCTCTGTACCATGTTGAGGCTTTTATGTGGATGACTGAAACGAGAAAATCATCCATATTGACACATGGAAGTAACACCCAGAATTGGGCTGGGGATGCCATGGAATCAGGGCTGACCCATTGCACGTTTTAGACACCACAGCCACTTCCCTGAACTTATGCTCCAGGTGTTCTAAGAGAAAGAGTGGCTTGTTAGCCAGAAAGAAGTTCCCATCGGTTCTACTGCAGACTAAATATCATGGTGAATGTGGCTCTCTTCGGTCATTGTATACAACCTTCGCCATTTACAGACTGATGGGGCCACTCTGTCCCCAGCAAAAGATGACTTCGTCTGCTTCATTCTGGGTCATCCGCCCTGATGCCACCCACTCCTATCAGTTCCTCTCTGTATGAGCTTCAGCTAGCCACAGCAAATACCAATTGGCATGATGGCTGCTGCTGAGAGTTCTGATGCCCCAAGAAGAAAGGCATCTACTCCTTGGCATACATTAAGAGCTTACAGCTCAGGCATCAGAGTGCTACGACCAAGAGTGTGCAAGACGGTCCCACCACGGTGGACTGGCTACCACGCTGGATATTGGGTGCATGCAAAATCCGTTTGTCATGAGGGCAAGAGAGAACAGTGTACCACGATGGAGATTAAGCACCACGTAAGGTGTCCTCACCCAAATTGCTGGCATATTGGCAGAGTGGCAGCGCCATGGCAATATTCGGTGCAGAACACGTTAATGCACAAGTTATATAAGATGCACCACATATGGTGCCCTTCCCCAAATACACGGCACTTTCGATAATTTTTGAAGATATTTAGCGCAAGCCCTAAAAGGGGACCACAGCTGATTAGGCCGAAAAGTGGGAGACTCCCTTTAGTCCATCTTAGACAGGGTAGAATACCCTGGATCTATCCTAACCCCCAGACCCGCAATGTAACGTCGTTGATTATTTTGCTGCCTAAGAAGAACTCTTTAACTTCATTTACTTCGTGACCATCAAGCCTGATGCTAAGTTCCTCGCTGACCTCATTTCTGCTACTTCTTATTCCCTTGTCTCTCTTACATTTACTCTCAATCCATATAATGTACTCATTTGACTGTTCATTCTGTTCAACAGATCATTCAATTCTTCTTCATTTTCACTCAGAATAACAATGTCATCAGCGAATCATATCACTGGTAGCCTTTATGATTGAGTTTTACTTAGACTCCTGACCCTTTCTTTTATTTCCATCATTGCTTCTTCGATGTACAGAATGACTGCATCCCTGTCTTACACCATTTTAAGTGTCCGCCTCGATAGCTGAGTGGTCAGCGCGACGGAATGCCACGCTAAGGGGCCAGGGTTCGATTCCCGGCAGCGTCGGAGATTTTCTCCCCATCAACTTGCAAGTCCCCGAAGTGGCATCAATTCAAAACACTTGCACCAGGCAACTGGTCTACCCGATGGGAGGCCATAGCCGCACGACACTTCAATTCAGCCTCTTAAGTCCGAGAACTTCGTTCTTGGTCTTCTGCATATATTATTTCTTCTTGGCTCTCGTACATGTTGTGTAGTACTCGTCTCCCCCTATAGCTAACCCCTATTTTCCTCAGAATTTCGAACATCTTGTACCATTTTACATTGTCGTATGCTTTTTTCGGGTGGACAAATGCTGTGAACGCAATTGATTTCTTTTGAGTCTTGCTTCCATTATCAACCACATGACAATTGCCTCTCTGGTGCCTTTACCTTTCCTAAAGCAAAACTGGTCGTCATTGCCGCAGATGTTGTATTGAGTTCCAAAGGTGGGCCAACACTCTGTTAGTGAGGTGATCATAATGTTTTGCTCATTAGTGTATCTTTTCTAGCGAATCAGCGCGTAACCTCGTATGTTGGGAGCGATGCACACAAGCTGTACGAGGGGCTGTAGACAGTGTTTTGAAGAATAAATGAAAGATAACAGTAACGTCATTCCATTGCGCTACAGAGCTTGTAATTTGTAAGGGCCAACTCCCGCCTATTTACCACCCCTTTGATTGATCACAAGTGGAATTCGCATTGGGACTTTCAGCATTCAGAACGTTATATGACGTCACACGACTCTCGCAACAAAAGAGTAGGTATTACAACTTTCATCTGTTGCCGAAGGGTTGGCCTCAATCTAACACAACGCCGAATGACCTCAAGATGCTCTACAAACCCCAGAAGTTTTTTAACTGTTATATTGTTATATCATTGTTATCTGTTGATGATATAATAATATCAGAGTGTGTTTCGTGGACCAAAGAATTACGTCTGTATAATTAATTTATAGTCTATGTCATGCTTCTGTAGTGAGGCGTATTACTAGTTCCCACATGATATAAATACAGTCCGAAAGCATTTCAGTTGAAAAGTAACGACTAAGTTATGGAATAAGTTAATTTAACTGTTGTACTGTTTGTGCCTCGGATGGGCACATTGACACTTTCTTTTCCACAATACTGGCAAGGTTGTAATGAACCTCAGCGACGCATCTATTTAAGAAGCTGCAAGAATCACCCTGTAGGACACACTAAAGCTCCTCTGTGGGAGGGTTCTGCGTACAGAATCTGCATCCATTCATTTTGAAAGACACCACATTTACTGTACGACGGTGCTACATACTGTGACGGATACGTATATGACACGTCATCCCATCTGATATTTGATGTGTGACCCAGTGGCTGGATCGTGGCCTCTAATTGGGGCAGTTGCTGCTCTTGAATCTGGATAACGACTCTGATTCTGGGTTGCATCATCTAATTTTTCGAACTTAAGTAAAAGTCTCTTTCCTTCTGAAATTCTTCGCACTGTGCAATGATATTATGGCGACGATAAACTGCTAACTCCACCTCGATTTAATTATGCTCGCTGTCCAGTTTCCAGACGTGTTCGCAGCAACATTCAGCTTTCCAGTGAGTGAGACACTATGTACAAGGCACACACAGCCCAGTCACAGCAGGAAACCTGAAATATTTAACGACAGATTCCATTACAGACGACTGAAGTACCTCGCACTGCTGTACTTCTGATATACTATCACATTATTCCCACCTCATTCTCATAGAACGAGTCAATAAATCGTCGATAAGGTTTTCTTGTCGAGCTGATTTTGCGAGACGTACGTTGGAGGAATTAGTACAGTTCATGGTCCGACTTCCTGAAATTTCAAGTCACCTCGCCACAATATTGTATACACTGTGTAGACATGAGGATAGTGTGTCTTCGGAGTTTTCGAGAGCCTACTAGTTGATGAAGATAAGCCTGCCTGTCAAATTACACTATATGATTGCAAATTTGTTTTAGATCAGCAGTTTTCTAGATTGCGGGCGATAGAAATGTTGGCTGACGTAGACAGTTCTCATCTCGTATGACGTTCGTTAAATGGTTTAGAGTTTACTCCAGCGTCACGAGGCGAGCGTGTGCCAGCTACTAACTGCTAGTGCCGAGGCACTGGCGCTGCCTTGGGAAGGGCACAGTGATTTAGGGGGCCTCTCTGGCGCCAGCAGAGAGCAGCAGAGTGGCGACAGCGGCGCCTCACCCCGCCCCTTCTCAGCTCGGCTGAGACCTGCCGTCTTATCTGGCGGACGCTTTACAGCGCTATCAGCTTTTATTGAAGCTGCCGCCGCTCCCCAAACAGCCGGCAGCCTGCCGCATGGTGACAGCCCGAGGGCCAAGAGGGTACCCTAAGCAATCTAACTACACTTCTAGCCACGGGCTTAGCAGCGAGCGGTTGCTGCCCCTACACCAGCTGGGACATCTCCTTGCGGCTACCGGTCTAAAAATCGCCAATTTGGTTCAAATGGCTCTGAGCACTATGACACTTAACATATGAGGTCATCAGTCCCCTAGAACGTATAGCTACTTAAACCTAGCTAACCTAAGGACATCACACACATCCATGCCCGAGGCAGGATTCGAACCTGCGACTGTAGCGGTCACGCTGTTCCAGACTGAAGCACCTAGAAACGCTCGTCCACATCGACCGGAGCCAATTTGGAATTTGGTCCTTGTCTTCTGCTAAAACACAATCCACCGAATGGAGGAGGAGTTAGATTGTAAAGGATAGTCTACCCAATATTTTCTAAGTGCGTTGACAAACCAGTGCTTCACACCCAGGCGTGGATACGATGAGATCGTGGGGATGGCGTTGAGGGGGAGAGTTGGAGGGTGGGAGGGATAAGAGGGGGAGAGGGGAGATGATCTTCGGTGACATGACCTGCATTTAAAAAAAAATTAGTAGAAATACTTGCACTCCTACACACAGCTAATGAGCGTTGAGGAGCAGAAGCAGGAATCCAGTATCACCGTTTAAGGCAAGGTTCTAGTGGAGATGGTTTGATATTGCCTTCCCATGACTTGTTGTGAAGTGTCGCGTATCTGCGTCGTACGGGTAGGCACAGTTAGATTAGATTAGATTTACTTTCATTCTAATTGATCTGTAGTGAGGAGGTCTTCCAGGATGTAGAACATGTCAGAAAAACAACAATACATGACAAATATTTATAACTAAAACAAATAAGCTAATGTACCATTCTACAGGTCCCAAGTGGAATGATCGTCATTTTTTAATGAACACTATATGAACGAGTCATTTTACGAATACTAATGCACTGAATTTAAAATAAAGAAGTTTTTTTATTTATTTATAAGGGAATAAACGTGTAATACATCTACTATAATACTTATTTACAATGAACACAGTACGGCACTGAAATGGTGCAGAAGTAGATTGTACTTACACACACACACACACACACACACACACACACACACATCTGCAATGAACACATTACTACACTGAAATTGTGCAGAAGTAGTATTATATACAAATCAGTTGGTTTTACTGAGAAATTCATCAGTGGAGTAGAAGGAGTTAGCCACCAACAAATCCTTTAGTCTTCTCTTAAACTGAATTCCATTCGTTGTTAAGCTTTTTATGGCTGCTGGCAAGTTATTGAGTTATTGAAAATGTGTGTTCCTGAATAATGCACACCTTTTTTGTACAAGACTAAGTGACTTTAAATCCTTGTGAAGATTAGTCTTATTTCTAGTATTGATTCCATGAATTGAGCTGTTGGTTTGAAAAAGTGATATATTTTTAATGACAAATTTCATTAAGGAATAAATATATTGGGAAGCAGTAGTTAGTATCCCTAGTTCCCTAAACAGTGTGTTTACACAGTGTCATGTTGAGTTTGTGTTGTGAGTAGGGGTAGGGTGAAACCCAACTGCTGTCGAATATCACCAAGGTGACAGACGAACATGACGTCTCGATCTGAAAAATGAATCACCATCTACAGTATTGCAAGCCCGCACTCTAAGAGACATCGTAGAGAGGTTTGGAATTCAATCCAGGACACTGACGCAAAGATTGGTGATCAGGAACCTTACACCATCACGTCCCGCCCCTGCTGGCCAAATACTGAACGTGGAAATTTTCCAATACGCTGATTTCTCTTACCTTCGGCTCAAGCGGCACTGCACAGGCATGCATTAACGACCCAGGGTACGGTAGCGAATACTTATACCTTTATATGTATCAGTTTTCCAATTCAGCCATCTGTCTTAGAATAAAAGTAGCATGAAAACTTAAATGTCTCGAAAATGGCAATAACCTACCAGCTGCGTTTAACACAGGATACTTTCCAGTTCTTTGCATGAGTGAATGCGCGTGTGGAAGGAATTGTGGCATGACTGGTAACTTTCCAGCCAGGAAGAGCCACACCTGTGTAGCCTGAAGTATCGACTATTATCAATATACTGTGGTCACAATAACCATGGAAAACATCCTAATCTTCTTTCAGACCTCCTTTTGCTCGACGTAGTGCTGTAACTCGTCGTGGAATTAACTCAATAAGTCGTTGGAATGCCCTACACATATATTTAGCAATGCTGCCTCTACAGCCGTACATAGTTGTGAAAGTGTTGCCAATGTAGGATTTTATACACGAACTGAGTTCTCGAATACGTCTCGTAAGTGCTCGATGGTTACCTGAGTGACCAAATATTTTGATGAAATTGTCCAGAATGTTCTTCAAAGTAAATCGCAAACTACTGTGGTCCGGTGGAATGGCGCATTGTCATCCACAAAAATTCTATCGTTTTCTGGGGAGATAAATCTATCAGTGGCTGCAATTAGCCGAACATAACAATTTCCACTCAATAATTGGTTCAGTTTGACCAGAGAACCCAGTCCATTGCGTGCAAACACAGCCCATATCATTATAGAGCCACCATCAGAGCCTCCACCAGCTTGCATAGTACCTCGTTGACAACTTGGGTCCATAGATTCGTAGGGTCTGCGCCACACTTGAATCCTCCCACTAGCTCTTACCAACTGAAATCGGGACTCATCTGACGAGACAACGGTTTCTACTTGTATAGGGTCCAACCGATATGGCCACGAGCCCAGGATAGGTGCTGCGGGCGTTGTCGTGCTGTTAGCGAAGGAACTCACTTGGTTCGTCTGCTGTCTTCGCCCATTAATCCCAGATCTCGGCGCACTCTCTAAACGGGTACGTTAGTTGTATGTCCCACATTGATTTCTATGGATATTTCGCACAGTGTTGCGCGTCTGTCAGCACTGAGAACTCTATACAAACGCCGTTGGCCGCGATCGTTAAGTGAAGGCTGTCGGCCACTGCGTTGTCCGAGATAGTAACTGAAATTCGGTATTCTCAGCACACTCTTGACGTTGTGGATCTCTGAATACTGAATTACATGACGATTACTGAAATGGAATGTCCTATACGTCTGGCTCCAACTACCACTCCACGTCCGAAGTCTATTAATACCTGCCGTGCGGCCACAATCTAGTCGGAAACCATTCCACATGAATTAGTTAAGTACAACAACGCCAATGAACTGCCCTTTTATACCCTGTTCACGCGATACTATAGCCATCTGTATAGGAAAACGTCTCTGACTTTTTTTACCTTAGTATGTATTCGGCATGGATTGTGACTGCACAGCTAGAACCGGAAAACCACTCGGAAAACCACAGAAAAAGAAGACAAACTGATTCCCCAACGAGGGTGAGAGAAATTGAAACAGCAACTCCGTCATGCACGCATAGGTATGGTTTGCTAAACAGAGTTGGCCACTCTGATTTAAGTTATCCGTGATTTCCCAAAATCACTCCAGGCAAATGCCGGGCTTGCTCCTTCGAATGGTACGACCGAGTTCCTTCGCCGTCCTTGATAATTTCTGAATTTCTGCGCCCTATCTAATGACCTAAATGTGGACGTGATGTTCAACCCTAACATTTATAGTCTATGGCGTCCTCCAAAGACTATGATTTTCAGAATTGCAATTTATTGGACGTTATACTAAAGCAATGTAGGTCTAGTATTTATTAACCTACACAAATTAAAATATTGTAGTATGTTACGGTAACTAAATATATCATTAGCATCACATTAAAATTTTTGATTTATTATACCCTTTTAATATAAATGTTTATCGATCTATGGTAAGTTAAAAGTAGATATGACAGTAAGACTTATTTCTAAGGAAAAGGAAACAAAATAGCAAACAGTGCACATCCCTCTCCCCCCATCCTGAAAGCGAATAAGGAAATCTATCTTAAAAACACCAAAAGCTTTTACATTAATTATTTCCCATTACTTTATCAATATAAAAATAGACAAATCGTTTACGTTAAGGGTACAAGCAGAACACAGCAGTCAACGGTATCAAGCATCATAGCTTTGTAACAATTTGTAAGTTCTGAGTTTTCACTTAACAACGGAGAAACAGCCCTGTAGAATGGACACATTTAACTTGCTCCTTTTACTTTTACGAGCGGGTATACATAAGGTTGCACAGAAATTGAATAAGCTGGTAGAAGAGCCAAAATACAACGACTTTGGAATAGGAACTTATGATCTTGGAAGTAATGCTGAGCCAGTGAAAGCTTTGAAAAGTCGGGAACAACATGGACAGTTAGTGAAGACACGCCTTAAATTCAGCAAATATAATGTGCCATTGAACAAGCCTGATCAGGTGTGGATGCACCTGCACACTTTTCTGTTCACATACGTGATGCACTCAATGCCACGTATCGCAGTCGGAGGATCCGAAAGGGAAGGGTGAACTGCATAGCCACTTCTATCCCCTGGTGACACCTCTTGATTTTTTCCTGATGTTCGAGACAACAGTTCTTGACGAATAAATACTCTTCGTCAGGATACGTGCGTAGTTTGGTTCGGTTCGTGAGAGGCCTGATGTACTTCTTAGAGTACGCCAGAATTTGCTAGGAGTACAGTACGTCTTTACTGAATGTGATGCTCGCCAATTTCAACACCATGCGTAATGTACAGAATCTTTGAGTAAACGTTACCAAAATTAAGGTGCGTGTGCATTGATTGTCCTTGTTGTTCCTAGCATTACAAAGATTTCATTTGCTCAGGATTACTTCCAAGATCGCATTTCTTACTCTGAAGTTGTTGTATTTCGACACTTATATCAGACCACAAAATTTTTGTGCAACCTTTCGAATAATCCCACACATTTCAGTTAGGAGAAGTCATATGAGCAAATTATATGCGGCCATTCTACAGAGCTGCTTTGTGCTACGCAAAGAAAATTCAGTACTTGTTCATCCAATTTCAGTAAACCGAGAGTAAAATAATGTATGATGGACATCTATATAATTCATCTACTTTTGATGGCATCGAACCGTTTTTCCGCGTTATGTTGATAATACAAGGTTTGTCCAGAAAGTAAATTCCGATGAGTCGTGAAATGGAAACTACATTGAAAATCAGAATTTTTTTATTTGCGACAGTTGGCTCCACCGTACAGCTACTTCTCTACACAGTCGCCGCTCCAGCTAGGACATCTGTCGCACCGTTATACCTACTTCCCAATACACCTGTCACAAAAGGCACCCGCCTGTGCTTCCCGCCAATTCTCTACGCTCATCTATAGCTCGTTGTCGGTGCGAAAATGTTGTCTTCATAGCAGTAGTTAATGTGAACAGAGATGAAACACAGATGGAGCCAATTACTGGCTGTGGTGCAGGTCATCAAAAACTTCCCATCGAAAACGCTGCAGGAGCATTTTCATTTCCCTGCAGATTGCGACCGAGAATTGTCACGAAGTAGGAACCGTATGACGGTTCTGTAATGTGGGGTGCATAACAACAGGCGAAATATCACACCAGGACCTCATACTTGGCGGGAGACACTATTTTCTACGCATCTTTATGTGCTCACCATGCGCTCAGAAGATAAGAGCGAAGTGCTGCAACCGACAGGGATACTAGAGACACTGTCGTACACATATGTGCAAAGTTTTATTAGATTTTCACCGCGGTTTCCATTTCTTGACCGAACGGACTTTACTTTCCGAATATCCCTCGCATTTTTACAGCTGATGATGTTTTAAGTTTGAAATTAGTGGAAGTAATTACAGTTGTTGGTATAAAAGTCTTCGAGATTTCTAATTTTGTAAGTGGCTACGAAACATTATATTTATTAAACTATTGTGGGTACAACAATTTCTTACCAACATCAACGTTTCTTTAGGAAAACCAGAATTTGTTTGTAAACATAGCAAAATTATGTAGAATGGTGTCGAGAACGATACTCTTTATTCATGAAGGCAGATAAATTGTGTGATCTCAGTAAAGCAAATTCCATCCTACTCGGCTTATTACAATTTTTCACCAGAGACAATATTTCCACGTAGCGTAAGCTAGATCCCTCCAATTCCGTTATTAGCTTAACAAACAGAGTAAAATGTAGTATGTGACATAATGTAAGCGCACTGGTCAATAGGGAACTGTTTCTGAGCCCGGTAATGGCTCACCTATGAACACATGAACTGAACTGTTACAGGAGCACAATTTTGCTCTGTGCTTGCGTCTCATCTGATTACACTTTCAGTTGTGTAGGGAGAGCCATTCAGTGTTTTATCTTTTCTTGGCATTCATATCTGTTGATTCTCTGTGCGGCATCCCACACCGTCATAAAAATTCTGCTCGCCAACAAAAATGTGTAAGTTTACCACCATTTCGGAACACTTTCACCCTAATCAGTCCACTGTCTTTCTCTGGAAGATGTAAAAGCCTACCCTCATTTCCAGTGCAGCTGTACGTTAACTCCATACATTCTTGAAAGTCTATTCGGGTTTGTTTCCGGACACTAAAATCAATTTGACTCATTTCGGTAATATACAGGGGGGACAAGGAAGGAGCCTCCACGCGTGCACTACTTGAGATAAGAGACCGAGAATAATCTGTCAGATAATGCCGGCGTCCCCCGGAAACGTTGCAATAAGAGGCAACGGCCAATCCTTCCAACACCGGAAAAGCAAAAAGAATGGGCCCTTCTCAGAGCCAACTCTGACGATTGCAAGCCTAAACGTAGAGGGTATCACCAAAAACAAACAACAAATCGTATCACAACTTTGCCGCATGCACAAATGGGACATACTGTGTATACAAGGAACACACAAGAAAGAAGGGGCAATAAGACCAGAAATAAAAGGAATGAAATTAGCCATAGAAAATCGGCATCCTAAATATGGCAGCGCTGTCTTCACAAAACCTGAGATGGCCATAATATCAATTAACGGAACTACATACAATAACATAGAATTGCTGACTTTCGAGTTTAGCACCTTCACCGTAACGTCAGTATACAAGCCGCCCGGAGAGAAGTTCAACTTGACTTTGCCGCCAAACTTCAACAACCAGGAAACACGGTTCATCTTAGGAGACTTCAACTGCCACAGCGCATCATGGGGCTACAAACATACAGACGACAACGGACATAAATAAGAGCAGTGGGCGGAAATAAATAACTTATCCCTGATCCATGATCGCAAGCTACTATGCTCGTTCAGCAGCAAAATTTGGAAACGCGAACACACCCCGATATTTCTTTTGTAAGCGCAAACGTGGAAGACCGATGCTTAAAAACTGCGCACGCACCTCTTCCTAAAACACAACACCGACCTATCGGAATCCAAATATACGCTGCTTTGAGAACAACAAAAATACCATTCCGCAGACGCTTAAACTTTAAAAAAGCTTAATGGACAGAATATGCTGTGGAACTGGATGCAGAAATAAAAAATCTACACCCAATTCCAGAAAATTTTCAAACTTTCGTAGAGACCCTCCAAAAGATTTCTCGAAGACACACACCCCGAGGCTGCAGAGAGCATTTCATCCCAGGTCTCTCTGCCGAATCAAAGAACATCCTGAGGGAGTACAAAATGCTTTACAAACAAGACCCCTTTAGTGAAGAAGTAGTCCAATGTGGAGAAACACTAATGGAAATGATTAGTGAATCAAGACAAAGGAAATGGGTCGAAACTCTGGAAAGAATGGATATGACCCACAGAAGCAAAGCCACTTGGAACTTAATAAAAAAACTTAATTGTGACTTTGGGACAGCTAAACAATGCTCTTCAGTAACACCCAATCAAATTGCCCATCAGCTCCTACTAAATGGAAAACCTAACAAGAAATGTCAGAAAATAAAAATCAGCAGAATTCAGAATCAAGAGTCAAGCATGTTCGAAATAGCATTTACCATGAAATATCTTAATCGTGGAATGAACTCAATGAAAAACGGGAAAGCAGCGGGAGTCGACGATATATGCGTGGAACAGATCAAACAGCTCGGACCTAGTGCCAAGCAATGGATCCTGCAGCTCTTTAAGCATTTCTTAAAATCGTGTAAGATCCCAAAGATGTGGAGGAAATCAAAGGTAGTGGCGCTACTAAAACCTGGGAAAGACGCGGGTCAACCGAAGAACCACCGCCCAATAGCACTCCTGTGCCATCTGTACAAACTGTACGAACGAATAATCCTAAACCGCATAGCAAAAATCGACGACCAAAAGCTCATTCCCCAACAGGCTGGATTCAGACCCGGGAAATCATGCACCAGTCAAATCCTAGCACTCACAGAACACATAGAGGAAGGGTTTGAAAACAAACAAATAACAGGTGTAGCATTGGTGGACTTAAGTTCTGCATACGACACCGTCAACCACAGAAAGCTCATGGATAAACGGTACTGTGTATTTAAGGATCAGCAGTTCACAAAAATCATTTAATCTCTGCTGCAAAACAGGCAGTTCTATGTAATGCTGGACGGAAAAAAAAGCCGATGGTGTCGACTAAAGAACGGTCTCGCCCAGGGCAGTGTGCTGGCCCCCCTACTATTTAACCTATACACCAATGACCAACCAACACCGGAACGTACTACCCATTTCTTGTACGCCGATGATCTGGCCATTACAGCGCAAGGAAATAGATTCGAGGATGTAGAAGGGAAATTAGAAAGCTCGCTACACGTAATGTCTGAATACTATAAAGAGAACTCCCTCAAACCAAATCCATTTAAGACACGGGTTAGCGCTTTCCACCTCCGCACAAAACAGGCAAACAGGAAGCTGAACGTCACCTGGAATGGCAACAAACTGGACCATTCGGACAACCCAACATACCTTGGCGTCGTGCTGGGTCGATCACTGACGTACAGATATCACTGTGAAAAAACCTGCCAAAAAGTTGCTGCCAGGAACAATATTTTAAGACACCTGACGAATAGTGAATGGGGAGCTAGTCCAACTGTATTACGAACAACTGCTCAAGCACTTTGCTTCTCCACGGCAGAATATGCATGCCTTGTATGGTCCCGATCCACACATGCCAAAAAAGTCACTACAGTCCTTAATGAATCATGCAGGCTAACAACAGGATGCATGAAACCCGCTCCACTTGGGAAAATATACAAAGCAGCTGGATTCTCATCTCCTGAATCCCGAAGAATTGCGCACGAACATACAGAAAAATTTAAACAGATTTTCGACGAGCGCCACCCGCTGCAAGGTGCTTCATGTGGACGGTGCAGACATAATCCCGCAAGAGATTTCTCACTAGTGAATTGAACGAGCCTCCGAAGGACTACCCTGCCTCACGAGAAATACCCAGCGGCAATACATCAAGCTGGAAGATTTGGAGAACACTGATCCGCATCAGAACAGGCGTAGCACCAGTTAAAGCAAACCTAGTCAAATGGGGCTTCAAGGACGAAGGAGACAACAAATGCGACTGTGGTGAAGTTCAGGATGTGGAACACCTTCTACAGAGTTCCATCTGCCCCACAAGGTGTACCCTTGACGAACTATGGCTTGAGAAGAGAGAAACACTGGACTTAACCCGACTTTGGGCTGAAAGGCTTTGAAACAAATCTCGGGACACGAAAACGTAAAGTAAAGTATAATTGTATTATTTATTACCATACCTTGTAATGCCTACAATAAAAACGTTGCGTCTGTCTAGTTAATAGTTCGCCTTCTGGAATAAATCTAGCAGTGTAAGCGTTGTGTTACAAGATTACCATCATCTTATTTCACCTGTATGGTGGTCAGTTGCTTGTTTCTTTTAATTAACCTTTGCTTATATTTGCTATTTTACAGTAGGTTTCTAAATTTTTATATAATTCTCGTTCCTGGCGTGTAAGGCCTACAGCCATGATTGTGGTCATTTCCTTTGAAAAAATAATTCGATATTTCTATTTTAGCAGTAAGCCTTAAAACCTTATTTACTGCCATTCCTGGTGTCTGGTACCTTCTACTGTGTTTGTGGGCACTTAATTTTAATATTTCAATACCTGTAAGTTGTAATTACAGCGAGTTCATAAACATTCTTAATTTACTGCCATTCTTGGCGTGTAAGGCCTTCAGTTCTTCTTCTTAAGTTGCCAATCCTAAGACTGATTTGCAGCAGCTCTCCATTCAGTGCGATTGTCGGCCAGCCTCTTCAATTCCGTGAAACTTCCGCATCCTAGGTCCTGCATTATCTGGCTTATGTACTTTCTTCTAGGTCTGCCTCTTGCCCTTTTGCCCTCCACAAGGCCTTCCGTTATAGTGTGGAGAAGACTTTCATGTCTCAGAATGTGTCCCATCTATATATCTCTCCTCTTCTGGACCGTCTTCCAAAGAACTGGAACTTCCTCCGCTCTCTGCAGGACTTCTTCATTTGTCATCCTGGCCGTCCATGGAATTTTTAACATCCTTCGCAGAGACCACATTTCGAATCCTTCAATCCTTCTACTTTCGTCCTCTCCAAGTGTCCAGGTTTCGCTGCCGTAGAGAAGCACACTCCCAACAAAGGTCTTTATTAACCGCTTCCTTAACGACATACTTATCATATTTGATGTGAGGAGTCCTTTCCTTTTATAGAATGCAATCTTTGCCTGATTTATTCTACTTATTACATCTTTCCTACTACGACCATCTGATGTTATTCTGCTTCCCAAGTAGACAAAGTCTTGTATTTCTTTCAGCTTCTCTCCATTCAGCCTTATATTCGTAATTGCTTGATTATTTTGTTTGCTTGCAACTAAGATTTTGGTTTTTCACTTATTAATTTTCATGTTGTACCGTGTAGCAAGAGTGTTTTCCATTTCCTCCAACACTACTTGTAATTCTTCCTCATTTTCCTTCAGTTGTGATCACAGTTTTTTTTTATTAAACATTATCTGCGTTTGTACTTTATGGTGATTTGCTAAATTGTAACGCACTGAAAACACTATTATTTACACTGTCGTTTATTTCTTCGTCAATAAAGCGTGATATTTTTTAAATTTATTGTTGAGTTTGGAATTACTTCTTTAAAAATAAATGTGTGTAAATGTTAAAGGCAACCAATAGTAATTGATTACGGCCACGTCCACAATCGTAACCGAATCTTGCCTTCCCTTGACAACCAGGTTTCAATATAAGAAATCACGACACTGGGAAACACGTTAGTGGAATCACACAAACGGACGTCGAAGTCAGGTGGAAGTCACATGCGCTGAAGGAATCAGTTTTTACGCTTGACAAAAGTAGCCATACGAATTCATTCTGCTAGTTATTGAGTGTAAGGAGCTTCAGTTGTGAATTAAGTATTGCAGTGTTGCATTTTGTGTTTCGAGCACATCTAGCGAAACATTTCAAAGTTCTTGAGGAGCTTTAGAAGCTTTCAGCAAAGCGAACGCCTAGCTTCAGAGGCGAGCTGCGTTGTGCTGCAAGAAGTATCAGCCGTTGATTTAACTACCACCTATTTATTTGTCATACAGAATCATTTGCGGTTAGAATTCTCATAAGCTTGTAAATGACTGAGTATACAGCGGAGAAGTACTGGAAAATTGCTGCGGGTGCTGGAGTGTGGTATCATTTCAGAACATACCGTTATTAACGGTATGCAATGTGAAATTGAACATTGTTTTACTTTTTTATGCAGTTTCAAAGGTTGGATGTTTACTTGTAGAGGCAGGTTTCTGTACTTTGTTTTTGGCGAAGTTCATGCCCGTGCATCATGTATTCTCAAATTAATTGCTTAGTTACACAATGATGACGGTGTAACCAATCTTTCTCTCTTGTGGATTTCTCACACTTACTGCCTGCGATGCTGGAGATTAGTGCTGCTGGAATTTTTTTCCGTGCGTGAAGATAAATTTATTTTGGAACTCGTGTCAAGTGCACTGCATCGTATCGACAAAAGCTGGTAGCATAACAGAAGGGTTTTTCTCCTCTGTTACTCAAGATATGTGAATCAATATCTTGGAGTAGGAGGCGTGTGAGAAAAGGAATGAGACTGATTTCTAATACACAAAGGTTTTATTTCCTTCAAACGACAATAATGTCCCCTGCAAAGTAGTCCCCTTCGGCAGCTATAGGCCGGCGAAGTCGTTCTTTCCCGGTATCGGTAGAAGCGTAGAAAGCCTTCAACTGGTAGGGCCTTTGCCATGTTGGTCACATGCTCTTAAATGTTCTCCAGAGCCCAAAAATGACATCCTTCTAAGACATTTTCCAATTTTGGAAAAAGAAGCAAGTCACAATTACCAAGTTTCTGTGAATATGGAGGGCGGGGTCTGTGGCACAACAGGAATGCCTTTTGAAGTCAAAGAATCCGTGATGGAAGTGGCCATGTGGCATGGTGCGTTATCATGATGAAGCATCCAATCTGCTATGTCTGATCTCACTCGATTCACCTCTTTCCTGAGCTTTTCCAGGACGTCGTTGTAACACAGCTGTCTGACGGTTTCTGCTGGATGAACAAATTCTATATGGAAAAAAACAAATCTCTCAAAACAGCAAATTAGTTTTGCTTCGGGCTTTGACTTGATGATTAGAGCTTATTTCAGTCGAGGAGATTCCCGAGTGTTCCACTCCTCACTGTACCACTTGGTCTCAGGATCGTACTCAGAAATGCAGGATTCATAACCAGTGATTACTCAACTGAACCATTCGTGACCATTGGCAGTCCTCTCAAGACGACAACGCACACGTTTCTTCCATTGTCCTCCTGTTCAGTTGTGAGGTTTTTTGTGCACCGTTTGGCATAAATCTTTCGCACGTGCAAAACTTCGGTGCAAATTTGATGTATGCAGATAATGTTTAACCATGTCATCCATCATCTTCACTGTTACACATCGTGATCACAGAAGAGAACCCATACGTTCGACGTTCTCGTCAGTTTTGTAAGGTGAAGGTCTACCTGAACGAGGATCATCTTCAACGTGTTCTCGGCCTTCCAGAAATGATATGTGAGACAGAGAAACTTGGGCTATTGATATTGACTGTTCCCCATAGGCCTGTTTCAATTTTGAAAAGGTCACTCTCGCTGGTGCCCCAAGTTTGACACTTCATGGCATAACACTTTTACAACACGCAACAAAAACACAATTTCCCCGGTGGCGATTTCAAAAACCACGTGACGGCAGTACGGAGCTAAAACTCGTACTCAGCAACTAGAGAAGATTGCAAACCATTCTACACCAGTAGAACAACACAGATCCCTAGGAGCGTTGTCATTGTCATTACTTTTCTCACGCACTTCCTATTCCTAATTAAGAATTCCATTGGGAATCTTTAGGTTATTCGGGCGTTTTCCTTATTTAGACACTTCTGGATATCTTTCGATCCCAAAACATGTTTATTTCGTCTTAAATAGATTTAAATTTTTTAAAATTTAATTGCTGTTCTTATATAGCCATGGATATCGACGTCCCTATATAATAATGTGCTTTGTAGTTACCGGGGTTGCTACTTAATGTTCAGCACAGTGTATGCTAATAACAATGCCATGTCACTTAACCGTTGTGGACCGTTGCCTAGTAATTACTTCCGTATTCTCTGGAGTACTCGAAGTATTCATACGAATTCGTTCTGCGAGTTATTGAGTGTACGAAGATTCTGTTGTGAATTAAGTACTGCAGTGTTGTATTTTGTGTTTCGAGCACATCTAGCGAAACATTTTAAAGTTCTTGAGGAGGTTTAGAAGCTCTCAGCGAAGAGAACACCTAACTTCAGAGGCGAGGTGCATCGTACCCGCGTTAGGTATGAGCCATTGATTTAACGTTGCATACTTATTTTGTATACACAATCATCTCGAGTTAGGATATCGTAAAAGCTAATCAATGACTGCGTATTTGATGGAGAAGCACTGGAAAATTGAAGGATTTGGTGGAGTGTAGTGTGATTACAGAATATGAAGTTCTTAACAGTATATAAGGTGAATTAGCACTTCGTTTTAATTTTTTATGGAGTTTCAAACGTCATGTCGTTACTTGCAGAGTTAGACCTTCGTACCTAATTTTTTTTAAGTTCATGTGCATTCGTCATGTATTCTCAAATTAATAGCTTAGTTTAACAATGACAACCATGTCAAGTGCTCTTTCAGATTCTATCCATCTGGTTTCACCCATGACGTCCTCTTGACGACATGACTTGACGTGGCAGAGTGTGTTATTGGTCTGTTATTAAATACTATCTGTGTTTGTTACTGCTGTAATTTACAAAGTTTATAAAATATGCTGTTTATTCAAAATATCTCTTGATACACGATGGTGTTGTAGGTTGGGGGGAAGGGGGTAACTTGACGACACAGGTTATATTATCGATGGAAAAACTTGTAGCGATTATTGTTTCTTTTTTCCTGTCTAATATTTATCTGTTTCTTTCTGTATTTCACATAATTTGCGAAGGTGAGGATAGGCAGTAACTTAAGAGCAGAAGATAAATTTTTGTGAGTAAAGTGATTAATTATAATGATTATCATGCTGATTGTTGCAATTCTTTAGCTCTTTTTGTAATATTGGAGAATTGTCTGAGGTGATGTTAGCTGTGAACCTAAGTACATTGCTGAAATGGTCGTGAGAGGAACGAGTAGTAACGTTAGTCATACTTTTTTAACTTATTAATAATTGGCTGCTTTTTTTCGAATGTGACGTCGCTGGGGTGTAGCGTACATGAAATTGATTGTTTTGTGGGGTTCATATTGTTGTTACCAGTGACTCTCGCTTTTGGTGTATGATTCTTTTTGTGCTATGGTACTTTTTGACCTGTTAATGTTCGTTTGAAGTGTAATACCAAATTTTTGAATTTATTTTCGTTCTTTTTATTCTGGAGGATTTTTTTGTGTTATTTTTCGATTAAGTCTTTGTTATGTGGATTTTTTGTGTGCGTTTTTCTTTTTTTCTTTTTTTTTGGGTTTATAATTTTTAGGTTTATTATGGAATAGTTCCAGTGTGTTATTTATCGACTATGTCGTCATGTGGGGATGGGTCGGATATTGCTGTCTTTGTTAGGGTTATATGGGTTCAGGGTATATTTTCTTTTTGTTCTTTCTAGAAGAATTTGTGTGTGTTATTTCTCTATTATGTTGTTATTACGTGGATGTCTGACTGGTATCCCTGTCTTCGTTTCATATGTGTAGATTAAGTGAATTATTGGATTTCAATTTTGTGTTTTCATTATATTTTCGTTGAGTTCATTCTAGCGAAATTTGTGTAAGATATTATTCGATTTTTTGTGATATTGATTTAGCTTTATTAACCTTTCCTTTTTTGTTTGTTTCTGCCCGGTACTCTCTCATTCCCGCAGCAGTCCCGCTACTTTCATTTTATATGCTCTTCGAAATAACTGCATTATGCAATCACTGCCACAACGGTTCATTGTATTAGAGAAAATCGATTTCGGTCGAGGATCAGTACGTCACCAAGTCCAAAAACGATCTCAGCTATTAACTTGTGTAATAGGAATAGCAGTTTCGGATGTACAGCGTTCCGTCATTGATATTAACTTGTCATGTCCATTATGTCCATTTAACTTCATAGACTTTTTTTCCCAATGTAATGTGTATAAAGATAATACCAATGGTCGAGCTATTTACGTTTGATAACTGCTATTGCAATCACGCAAAAGCATATCTGAGACGGTTTTCGGAAGCGATTATGGTCTGATTCTAGACCAGATTCGATCTACATCTGCATCTACATCTACATTTATACTCCGCAAGCCACCCAACGGTGTGTGGCGGAGGACACTTCACGTGTCATTGTCCGTACCTTCCTTTCCTGTTCCAGTCGCGTATGGTTCGCGGGGAGAACGACTGCTGGAAAGCCTCCGTGCGAGCTCGAATCTCTCTAATTTTACATTCGTGATCTCCTCAGGAGGTATAAGTAGGGGGAAGCAATATATTCGATACCTCATCCAGAAACGCACCCTCTCGAAACCTGGACAGCAAGCTACACCGCGATGGAGAGCGCCTCTCTTGCAGAGTCTGCTACTTGAGTTTGCTAAACATCTCCGTAACGCTATCACTCTTACCAAATAACCCTGTGACGAAACGCGCCGCTCTTCTTTGGATCTTCTCTATCTCCTCTGTCAACCCGACCTGGTACGGATCTCACACTGATGAGCAATACTCAAGTATAGGTCGAACGAGTGTTTTGTAAGCCACCTCCTTCGTTTATGGACTACATTTTCTAAGGACTCTCCCAATGAATCTCAACCTGCCACCCACCTTAAGCCGGCCGAAGTGGCCGTGCGGTTAAAGGCGCTGCAGTCTGGAACCGCAAGACCGCTACGGTCGCAGGTTCGAATCCTGCCTCGGGCATGGATGTTTGTGATGTCCTTAGGTTAGTTAGGTTTAACTAGTTCTAAGTTCTAGGGGACTAATGACCTCAGCAGTTGAGTCCCATAGTGCTCAGAGCCATTTGAACCATTTGAACCCACCTTACCAACAATTAATTTTATATGATCATTCCACTTCAAATCGTCCCGTACGCATGCTCCCACATATTTTACAGAAGTAACTGCTACCAGTGTTTGTTCCGCTATCATATAATCATACAATAAAGGATCCTTCTTTCCATGTATTCGCAATACATTACATTTGTCTATGTTAAGAGTCAGTTGCCACTCCCTGCACCAAGTGCCTATCCGCTGCAGATCTTCCTGCATTTCGCTGATAATTTTCTAAACCTGCAACTTCTCTGTATACTACAGCATCATCCGCGAAAAGCCGCATGGGACTTCCGACACTATCTACTAGGTCATTGATATATATTGTGAAAAGCAATGGTCCCATAACACTCCCCTGTGGCACGCCAGAGGTTACTTTAACGTCTGTAGACGTCTCTCCATTGATAACAACATGATGTGTTCTGTTTGCTAAAAACTCTTCAATCCAGCGACACAGCTTGTCTGATATTCCGTATTCTCTTAATTTGTTTATCAGGTGGCAGTGCGGAACTGTATCGAACGCCTTCCGGAAGTCAAGTAAATTGCGATTCCTGGGAGCCCGTATCTATTATTTTCTGGGTCTCATGAACAAATAAAGCGAGTTGGGTCTCACACGATCGCTGTTTCCGGAATCCATGTTGATTCCTACAGAGTAGATTTTGGGTTTCCAAAAACGACATGACACGTGAGCAAAGAACATGTTCTAAAATTCTACAACAGATCGACGTCAGAGATATAGGTCTATAGTTTTGCGCATCTGCTCGACGACCCTTCTCGAAGACTGGGACTACCTGTGCTCTTTTCCAATCATTTGGAACCTTCCGTTCCTCTAGAGACTTGCGGTACACGGCTGTTAGAAGGGGAGCAAGTTCTTTCGCTTACTCTGTGTAGAGTCGAATTGGTATCCCGTCAGGTCCAGTGAACTTTCCTCTGTTGTGTGATTCCAGTTGCTTTTCTATTCCTTGGACACTTATTTCGATGTCAGCCATTTTTTCGTTTGTGCGAGGATTTAGAGAAGGAACTGCACTGCGGTCTTCCTCTGTGAAACAGCTTTGGAAAAAGGTGTTTAGTATTTCAGCTTTACGCGTGTCATCCTCTGTTTCAATGCCGTCATCATCCGAGAGTGTCTGGATATGCTGTTTCGGGCCATTTACTGATTGAACGTAAGACCAGAACTTCCTAGGAATTTCTGTCAAGTTGGTACATAGAACTTTACTTTCGAATTCACTGAACGCTTCACGCATAGCCTCCTTACGCTAACTTTGACATCGTTTAGCTTCTGTTTGTCTGAGAGGCTTTGGCTGCGTTTAGACTTGCAGTGAATCTCTCTTTGCTTTCGTAGTAGTTTTCTAACTTTGTTGTTGAACCACGGTGAGTTTTTCCCGTCCCTCACAGTTTTACTCGGCCCATAACTGTCTAAAACGCATATTACGATTGCCTTGAACTTTTTCCATAAACACTCAACATTGTCAGTGTCGGAACAGAAATTTTTGTTTGGATATGTTGGGTAGTCTGAAATCTGCCTTCTATTACTCTTGCTAAACAGATAAACCTTCCTCCCTTTTTTTTCTATTCCTATTTACTTCCATATTGAGGGATGCTGCAACGGCCTTATGATCACTGATTCCCTGTTCTGCGCTTACTGAGTCGAAAGGTTCGGGTCTGTTTGTTATCAGTAGGTCCAAGGTGTTATCTCCACGAGTCGGTTCTCTGTTTAATCGCTCGAGGTAATTTTCGGATAGTGCACTCAGTATAATGTCACTCGATGCACTGTCCCTACCACCCGTCCTAAGCATCTGAGTGTCCCAGTCTATATCTGGTAAATTGAAATCTCCATCTAAGACCATAACATGCTGAAGAAATTTATATGATATGTATTCCAGATTTTCTCTCAGTTGCTCTGCTACTAATGCTGCTGAGTCGGGAGGTCGGTAAAAGGAGCCAATTATTAACCTAGCTCGGTTGTTGGGGGTAACCTCCACCCATAATAATTCACAGGAACTATCCACTTCTACTTCACTACAGGATAAACTACAACTAACAGCGACAAACACGCCACCTCCAGTTGCATGCAATCTATCCTTTCTGAACACCGTCTGTGCCTTCGTAAAAATTTCGGCAGAATTTATCTCTGGCTTCAGCCAGCTTTCCGTACCTATAACAATTTCAGCTTGGCTGCTTTCTATCAGCGCTTGAAGGTCCGGTACATTACCAACGCAGCTTTTACAGTTTACAATTACAATACCGATTGCTGCTTGGTCCCCGCATATACTGACTTTGCCCCGCTCCCTTTGAGGCTGTTGCCCTTTCTGTACTTCCCCGAGGCCAACTAACCTAAAAAACCGCCCAGTCCACGCCACACAACCTCTGCTACCCGTGTAGCCGCCTGCTGTGTGTAGTGGATTCGTAACCTATCCAGCGGAACCCGAAACCCCACCGCACTATGGTCTCTAATGAGACGTACCATTGTAGCTGTCCATTGCATAATACAGTTGTTAACATTCATTAAAGCTGCACAACGCCTTCTCTACAAAATATTTTTTATGTTTGTTTTCGACCGTAATGGTCTACCTTGTGATCGTCTTCTCCAAGAATATAATCGGACTGTTATTAAATTTTTTTTGGTTGTCGTGGTAGACTCGGAGCGGTCTCTATTTACTTTAATTTTTACTATCACAATGAAAACGGTGAAACCGATCTTCCTGTCTAGTCGATTACACCGACATATTGCCTGTGATTATTGTAGGGTTATACTGCTAGAATTATCTTCCGTCAGCGGAGAAGAACACACCTTGGAAACTGGTTAAAACTGTGTAGATTTATACTGAGTTGACTTGGCACCTTAACATGAGAGTATTACTTTCCTGTTGCTTATGGACATTAAAGCACTATCTCGAAGTATTGTTAACTGTTAGATCACTTGGGACATTATTAACTGTACGGACGTTTTCAACATTCAGACTCCGCTGCATATTTTTCAATCGTAAAACAAGATTATTTCGTCTTACATAGATTCAAATTACTGAAAATGTTCATTGCAGTGCTTGATTAACCATTGATATCGACGTTCCAGTGCAACGTTGTGCTCTGCAGGTATCGAGGTTGACCACAGGGTTTGCTAACAAAAATCAGCTTAACTGTGGTGGACCATTGCGTAGTAATTACTTCCGCGTTCTCTGGAGTAGCTAAAGTATCGAAACGAATTCGTTCCTTGAGTTCCTGGGTAAAAGAATCTTTAATTTTGATTCAGTCGTTAGTGTGTTGGATTTTGTGTTTCGAGAACAAGTTCTTGGGGAGCTTGTACTCGCCGAGAGGCAAGAGCCATTGATTTAACATTCACATACTTCTTTTCAGTATACATCAGCAATTAGAACATCGAATAAGCTTTTGGGTGACTATGTATGTAGTGGAGAAGTACCAGATAACTGTAGTGTGATGTGACTTCGCAACATGTTACTAGTAATGGGAATGCATGTGAAAACACTCTTCGATTTACATTCCAGTACATTATTTCAATACGTAATGCAACTTCAGAAACTTCCGGGGATGCTTGACTTGTAGAGACAAATATCCTCATTGAGTTTTTGTCAATGTTCTAGTGCTGAAATGATATATTCTCAAATTTATAGCTTAGTTTCACAATGAGAGTGGTGTCACCCATCTCTCTCCTTTTCGATTACACATACATACGGTATGTCTTATCGTTGGTTCATGGTGTCATTTTCTGCCATCGGTGAAAAAGAAATGTCGTAAACAGGTTCTAGCTGTGTAGGGTCATACTGAGTTGACGTGGCAGTGTAGCAAAAACATTATCTTTTCCTGTCACTTAAGGAAGTACAATTAATATCTTGGAGCACTGTCGAATGTTAAACCTATTAGCTGTTTGTGAGCAATTTTTGTGTTTTCTTCATGTAGAAACCACGGGGTAAACTATAATCGCAAACATAGTTATACGTTGTGCACGTTACTGTTTAGCTCACATGACGATGAAGTGTAGTTTAGATTTCGGGTTTTTCATGACTGACACAAAGAAGGAACAGTGCTGCCTTGAGAGAATATACTAACTCGGTAATATGGATAGCCGTTAAAATCGTATTCTCGTCATATACCACGGAAGGTATAGCCATCAGACTGTAGTGTAATTTATTAATTAGTAACCTCATCCCGCCGCCAACACACATAAGATTGGTTGGTTGGTTTGGGGGATTAAAGGGACCAGACTGCTACGGTCATCGGTTCCTTTGTCCAAGTACTAAAAAAACACCCACAGAGAATAAAAGACGAGTAACAGAATAGGGCATAAACGACACGGAACAAGAGAAACTGAGACAAAGACCAGACAAAACGAACTAAAAGCACACAGAGCGTGACGGTGGTTGGCCGACCAGAGAAATAAAAAAGGAAAAGCCAACCACTTGAAACACATTAAAAAATCAGGTTAAAACCGGAGGCCAAAGGCCAGAATCAACACAAAACAATAAGATAAAAACAGAAACACTCAGATTAAAGAATATAAGAAACAAATTCTTCTTCCTGCCCGTGACATATCATGCTGTAATAGATGACAAAATCTGAAGTTGTAATAACTGATATAGGTGTAAATCTGAAAATATTGTAGTATTGTAATGACTTGTTAATTAAGTTTAGTCTAATAGATAAGCCTTCAGATAGTTGCTATCAAAACAAATTTATTCTCTTCAGAGTAAATGTACCACTTAATGAACACGCGATTGCTAAACTTCGAATAACTGTTATTGTTTTCATTCATGCACTATGAATTACTGACACAGAATTAAAATAACTAATTGTCAACTAGTAACAAATGTATAAGCTCAATCAATTATATAGACTGTACATGTCGTTTTTGATAGAAGCAGCTGCTTTTTTACAAAAGCTAAGGTCACAGACATTTAGTCACGGTCACAGGTTTTTCTTGCGATCGAGTTGTGAGACACTGCTGCAAAACTTACTCGTAGACACGGTCTGGTCATGTCTAACGTGCTGTTTGTTATCGTTACAGCAATGTTCCGACGCATGAAGAAGTTTTTCTCCCGGTGTTTGGGAGGGGAGAAAGAAGAGGGTCTGCGACTGGAGAACTTGGTCGCTGTTCGGGGTACTGTACAGGTGAGCGACGTCACGTTTCATCACTGGTGACGTAACATACAAAGCAGTAAAGTCTGAGAGCTACCTGATTGTACATAACATGGTCAGAAGATATTACAGACTGTCACGATTTACTGTAAATGAATGTTTGGTTTGCTATGAACATCCCATGTGACACGTCACTGTAAATAACACGTCTTAGATAGGCATCTCTGCTCGAGTGATAAATGTGACGATTATATAAAATACCACCTAACTACCTAACTCTGTCAAGTCATTCCTCTGAAGTTCCAAAGGTACCGATCGGCCGCCTCTTCATCGTCAGCCGTTAGACGTCACTGTATGGAGGAGCATGTGGTCAGCATACTGCTCTTCCGGACGTAGTCAGTTTTCGTGATCAGATATGAATGTCACTTGTGGATGGATGGATTTGACGATCACTGGAGATCATAAAATTTTTAAAATTTTCCATAGTCGTCTGGACTTTAAGTAAAACAAAGAGTTGGAGTCCTCTTAAACTGACTTCTGCCTTCGCATCAAAAGATAATGTGCCATAAAATAAGGATGCTAAGAATTCTAATACCACTTGCGTTACAGATGTAGTCTTCGTTTAACATGAGGCCATTAGAAATGTGTCCTATTCGGATGGGAGACAGGCTGACTTCAGCATGTCAAAGTCGTATACTCTCTGACCTGCATGGCAGCCTTACACTGTCTCTCGCTGTGTTCCCTGCAGGCCTCCTTCACTGCATATCTGCTGGCTCTTTTCCCTTGATCCCACTGGCCCTAGCTCCTCTCCTCCGTGTTATTGCCACAACATATACCGACTTGTCGCAGTAGGTAAGATAATGTTGATGATCGAACCTGAATGCTGTTTAAACAATTCTGACAATTATATTGAAGCCCATTAAACTTAACACTGACCTCAGACATGGACAGCTGATTCTAACCATTTATCATTGCGGGAAATTGGGTGCGGTATTTGTTAACACTGAACAAATAAGTATGTGAGAAACTTGAGAAAGGTAACATCCCTCTCCAGTTGTAAAGAATTATGGTGAAAAATATTCTAGGAGCAGAGCTTCCTTTAATATGCTTCCAACACGAGCGACTGGTTGAAGACGACATTTCAGACCATCTGGTTGCCCAGCCAGTCACTTGCTAACCGTGTTTAATATAAGACTGACCAAAGGAAATGTACAGTGGAGTCAGAGAACAGACAAGCAGGAACTGTTAGCAAAACTTGTTACAGTCCCATTTACTTTTCTTTCCCGAGAAAGAACGAGGAGGAGCTCGTAATAAAAAGACAGTGGCTCAAGAAGTTACATTCGAGGCCTATGTCATTCCAGTTTAACTCATAATACGTAGGATAATGGTAGTGAATTCTAGCTGATACAGCAGATAGTCAGGGAATACTCACTATCACTGTGTCTAGGCCAAAAATTCGAAATAAATTTAGTAATTTGTAACACATGTATATGTAAAGAACTAGCGCTATCTCTGAATTACTAAACATGCTCTACGACTAATCAAACCAATAAGTTTTTTTCCTTACAGGAGCGTCACTTCACCTTGGATTCGTTTTTTGAGGAGATATTGCAGAAGCGGCTGCAGGAAGAGAAAGAAGTCCTTTCTGTTTCGGTGAGTGTGAATCACAACAGTAGGAGGAATAGTATCATTTGGTTTCAAAGCGCATTTTTCGTTTTATCACTACATGATAACTTACTCTCGCACACTCGTTGCTGCTCTGCTTCCGGGTGTTATGCCGAATTGTTGCGTTCATTTTGTGCACAATACTTCGAAAGACGTCCCAGTGATCACCTTCATGTGGTGCGAACTTTGCGGTAATGTGTATTCGGTGCTTGGCCTGAAACCAGTCAGGGAACGTCATACCTCCTGAAGAACATGGCTCGTTCAGTTGTTGAAATGTTGACCATAAAGCAGGAACAACAACACGGCATAACTTCAGAAGCACATCATTAACCAGTCATGCCGAGAAAATGTCAAAGATAATGGGATATTAGTTAGTTGGTAGTATTAACTGTTGCTGAGACGTCACACGACTAGTGTCTCTGGGATACTAAAGTGAATTACTATATATTTAATATCGATACGTGTACACTGCTAAATTAGTGATAAATGTAACACTTCGTAACACTTTTATATGATAGGAACTAGCATACATTTTGAATTACTGCACATGTTAGATAGCGTAAAAGTAATAAATTCTTTTCCATCAGGTGCGTCAGTTCACTTTGGACGCGTTTTTTTGAGGAGATACTGCAGAAGCAGCTGCAGGAAGAGAAAGAAGTCCGTCTTGCTCCGGTTAGTATAAATTCAAACAGTGTAAGGAATAGTAGCATTTGGTTTCAAAGTGAATTTTTCGTTTTCTCAATACGTGATAACTTACTCTCAAAGATGATACTAGTTACTGGTCTGCCTCCGGGTGTTAGGCCGAATGGTTGTGTTTATTTTGTGCACAATACTTCAACAGACGTCCCAGCCATCAACTTCATGTGCTGCGAACTTTGCGGTAATGTGTACTCTCTGCTTGACCAAATCAGTCAGGGAACGTTGCACGATCTGAAGAGATGGCTCGGACAGTTGTTGAAATGTTGACCATAAAGCAGGAACAACAACACGGCATAACCGCAGAAGCACATCATTAAGCAGTCGTGGCCAGCAAACGTGTGCTAATGTGATATTAGTTATTTGTTTGTATTAATAATTGCTGAGAAATAAAACGAGTTGTTTTACTGGGATACTAAACTGAATTACTATATTCATAATATTGATATCTGTACCCTGCTAATTTGTGATAAATGTTACGATAGCATAAATTCTGAATCACTTCACATGTTAGATAACATGAAAGTAATAAGATCTTTTCCAACAGGAGCGTCAGTTCACGCTGGACGCTTTTTTTGTGGAGTTGCTGCAGAAACGGCTGCAGGAGAAGAATTAAAGCTGTGCTGTTACGGTGAGTCGTACTTACATTTTTGTAGAGAACAACAGATTTTGGTTTCTAAGTGTATGTCTCGTTTCATGACCACATGGTAGCTCCCTTCAGAAGAGGAATCTTGAAGATTTTCCGAGTCTACAGTTTTACGATTTTTAATATAACTGAAATGCTATCAGCTTAGATATATCACCATGGCTACCAAATTCTATGGTCGACCCATAACTTTTGTCGGTACCCACAGACTGCCCTTGTTTTATAGCAGTTCTGAACTATGATCAGCTACATAATCCTTTCGCGACCTACATATCTTTTCGCTCTAGTATTGGTAGAATATACTTAATGTCAAGAATGAATGGTACATACAATACGGCTGGCTGCCCTTTTACATTACGGTGAGCCTTTCAGAAGAAATTCTCTTATGCCCCCTCCTGCCCGTAAAACAGATTTCAGCACAGTGTCACCTTCAGCGTCCCACGATTATACTTGGTATTTTAACCTGATTTCTTATGCAGCATGACCGTTTATTTTTCTGCTATCCTTGAAGCTCTCCGAATTTAAACTGAACATTTATACAACTTGTTTTAAGAAACTCTACTATTTCGGTGTGGATGGATTTAGCGACAGACACAGTTCTCTCCGTTCCTTAATGAATATAGTTCAGCTGAGGATAATACATGCGTCTGCGTGAGATATCGACTAACTCACAAATATTCTGATCCTTCTAAAAACTATATACCATCATGATTAATTTAGTAGATCATTTCACCACAATAGACCACACTCCGGGAGGAGTAAATAGGCAAACATTCACTGTCGGTAGTTTTCATATTTGCGATAATGAGTGTTCTAGGGTTCATCAGTTGTTGCGATAGAAACACTCCTTCTATGGATACAGGAAACGACCATTTATTAGCATGGGGTTCTACGATAATTTAGCACTTTCCTTTACAGATGCCGTATATGCCGTATCAACCCACCACAATAGGGCGACGTTTATAATTTTGAAATTTATATTTGTCGCCAGGTCACTCTGGAGTCCTCCGCGCCCACCTTGGAGGTCTGTACGTCACACCGCGCAGCTCTTGAGAGCCGCCATGCAGACGCTGGATGTGTTCACGCATGGCCACCACGTCTGGAGAAGACCGTCTGGCTGCTATATGTGCGACCGCGAAACCGCGGCCAATAGCACCTGAAACCACAGTTACCAGTCCAATAAATCTTTGGATTAATGATATAACACGACTCGTCATTTCTTTTATTTGCAACAGCCGGCGTTGTGGTAATGCAGGGGACTCGCATGACGGTGGTTGAAGTTCTCTTTCGACCAGCAAGATCTAGGGGTCGATGGCATCTCTTAGTAGATTAAGGCAAACGCAGTAGTGGTTCCTTAGGAATAAAACTCATTCGATTTTCTCTCCAATGCGAGCCCTGTCTGCCATTACCTCGCCGTCAATGAAAGTGGAAGTTAGACGTGCATAATTCCTACTTGTTATTTTTATTAGAGTTACAAAATGAATATAAGCAATAATAGTCATAAAAAACTGTTGTGACAATGGCACTGGAATAAAAAAATTTGGAATCCGCAAGACTTCTCTTTCAAAATTTGCGTATGAAGCTTTACGGGTAAATCATTGACACTAATGATAACACTCGAAAGACTACAGTGACTACAAAATGTCTGCTCCTAAGGATATCAAAGTAGTCCCTATAATCGCGATATTTACTATTCAACTCAGTGAGCCACATATAATATGGCCCTAGACACGCAGAAACTAAAACGTAATCAACATTTGACGCTCTCAGCATACATTGTTCACTCATTAACTACTGTTTCTTCTTGTACGTAGAAAACTAGACTGATCAGCCAGAACATTACGACCATCTACCTAATAGCCGGTATGTCCACCTCTGACACGGGTATCAAGGGCGACGTGTCGTGGCAGGGATTCAGTGAGGCGTTGGTAGGTCTCTGTGGGGAGTTGGTACCACATCTGCGCTCACCAGTCGCTTAATTCCCGTAAATTCCCGTAAATTGCACTCTGTCCAGCATTAAACTCTAATGTTAGTTCTACCATACTTGGACGCCCGTCCTGTTTTACCAGTCTGCCCAGCTTACGACCTCCAACATCTGTAATGAGGGGTGGCCCCTGTAAGTCATGCAGTTTCCGAAATGGACGTGCCAAGCCTCCGGGCCGACACAATCAGCCCTCGGTCAAATTGAGACATATCGCGGGTCTCCCCCATTCTACACGCGGACGGCACGCTCACCGATACTAGATGCACCGTGAGTTTGTCTGACTAGCAGTCATTCCTCGCCATGTGACGCTACTATCGCCTGTACCAGTTTACATCGACAGTGGGTCGGTGGCCATAACATTCTGCCTGATCAGTGTCTGTGGGTGTGAAGTAGTAGGTATGTAAACACACTCAGCAGCTGGTGATAACAGAAGCGTGACGAGTGTTGAATTGGTTCAAATGGCTCTGAGCACTATGGGAGTCAACTGCTGAGGTCATAAGTCCACTAGAACTTATAACTACTTAAACCTAACCAACCTAAGGACATCACACACATCCATGCCCAACGCAGGATTCGAACCTGCGACCGTAACGGTCGCGCGGTTCCAGACGGTAGCGCCTAGAACCGCTCGGCCACGCTGGCCGGCCGTGACGAGTGTCTTTGCAAGTGGGACACATAAATCAAAGCACACTTGGTGCAGTCAAACTGATGCTGCAATTCACTGAACTGCACTGGCAGAATAACAAGTTTCTAGCATGTGGATGTAACCTCAAACGAGTAAACAAAGGAATGAATAGTGCGACCATAATGCTCAGCCTTAAGGGCGACTGAGAATTCAGAGAGAGTTCGTGAACGCTGCTACTTATAATGTGGCACCTATCCCCTTGATTAGTTGTGACGTTAAATTTTACTTTCAGGACTAATGTCACAGAGGAAAATGCTGTTGCAGAAGGCACGTTTTTGTTTCATTTTTTATTTACTTCACCTAAAGCAAAGAAGAGTCGTTTGGAACATTTATGGGGGTACGACATGAGCTAAATGTGCAGCTTATATATCTGGATCACCTAGACGTAAGGATTTTGCCACAGACTGGAGCATTCTGCAATGTTCATGGCTGTACAGGTAACTTCAACCTGAAGAAAATGACTCAGCTGTTATGTCGGAAAAATAAAGTAATGAAAATGTTTACGAATATTTGGGTAATTAGCCCGCAACTCGTGATCGTGCGGTGGCGTTCTCGCTTCCCACGCCCGGGTTGCCGGGTTCGATTCCCGGCGGGGTCAGGGATTTTCTCTGCCTCGTGATGGCTGGGTGTTGTGTGCTGTCCATAGGTTAGTTAGGTTTAAGTAGTTCTAAGTTCTAGGGGACTGATGACCATAGATGTTAAGTTCCATAGTGCTCAGAGCCATTCATTTGGGTAATTTAAAGATATTTCGTTACATAACAGCGATAAGTAACTTCTTTTACACCTCTCTAAGGACTTTTGTGTGAAATAATAACGTAAAGGGAAAATGTTAATATTTGCAACATTTTTCGTCAGTTGCAGTTTAGATTATCTTTTATTATATAGATAAAATCTGATTACAAATATACTGTATATTATAGACCTCTGAAGTGGCTAGCACGATTAGGCGAAAACGTTTGGTAAACACACGTAACTTCGGTAGTAAAGGACAGAATATCCTCTTATCTCTATGATAAAACCCAATTAGATTTTTCGCAGATGATAAAGTCATTAACCGTCTTGTAAAGTCATCAGATGACCAAAATGAATTGCTCAAAAATGGTTCAAATGGCTCTGAGCACTATGGGACTCAACTGCTGAGGTCATTAGTCCCCTAGAACTTAGAACTAGTTAAACCTAACTAACCTAAGGACATCACAAACATCCATGCCCGAGGCAGGATTTGAACCTGCGACCGTAGCGGTCTTGCGGTTCCAGACTGCAGCGCCTTTAACCGCACGGCCACTTCGGCCGGCTAAATGAATTGCAAAATGGTTTAGATAAGATATCTGTATGGTGCGAAAAACTGCAACTGACCATGAATAAACCAAAGAGTGAAGTTATTCACATGAGTACTAAAAGAAATCCGCTAAAATTCGATTACACTATAAGTCACACAAATCTGAAGGCTGTACATTCAACTTAATACTTAGGGATTACAATTACAAATAACCTAAACTGAAACGATCACATAGATAATGTTGTGAGCAGAGCAAACCATAGACTGTGATTCACTGGCAGAACACTTAGTAGCAGCAACAGGTTTACTAAAGAAACTGCTTACACCACGCTTGTCCGCCGGATTCTGGAGTATTGCTGCGCGGTGTGAGATCCGCATCAGGTGGGACTGACGGATGACATCGAAAAAGTTCAAAGAATGGCGGCTCATTTTGCATTATCTCGAAATAGGGGAGATAGTGCCACAGACGTGATACGTGAATTGGAGTGTCAATAATTAAAACAAAGGCGTTTTTCGTTGCGACGAGATCTTCTCATGAAATTTCAATCACCAGTTCTCTCCCTCGATTGCGAAAACATTGTGTTGGCACCCACCTACATAGGGAGAAATGATCATCATGATAAAATAAGCAAAATAAGGGCACGCACAGAAAAATTTAAGTGCTCGTTTTTCCCGTGCGCCGTTCGAGTGTGGAACGGAAGAGAGCTTGAAGGTGATTCGTTGAACCCTCTGCCAGGCACTATATTAAGAATAGCACGGTAATCACGTACACGTAGACAATTTAGCTCATGGTAGCCGTTAAAAATGGAGGGAATGCACAAAAAATCGAAATGGCAAGTAATAACTCCCGACCTACAACAGGAAAAGCTAGGATAAGGCGATATAAGGTAAAATTATAAGGTACTTCAGTACTGCATTTGATAGTTTATAGATATGGAAAAAATGTAAGGTGAAACAAATAATTTTTCGTCCTAAAATGTGGCTGGTGTTATGCAATACGATAATGGAATAGGAAAGTGAATTGTATTTGTCACAGTTGTCTAAATAACTTTCAGAATGTTGTCGGTTACACAGTGCCTAAGGTCGGCCACGCTGGAATATCTGTTTTCAGAATAATGCGATAGCAAAACCTTCTACTGCTGAATACAAACAAACTTCGCCTCCCACTCCAAACACTTGAACAGCACCATGACTTGTACATTTCAATAAGTCTCTTTCACATAGTTACGAAAATGTTAGATACACAGCTCCTAAATTTATTTATCCTTGTGATGTCGTTCAGTAGATTGCTAGGTCTGTACCATTTTAACGTATTTTCTAAATATATTACCACCACAACAAACCAGCTGATGCCTTTTAGCTTATTCATCATTCGATACTGTTAAAATTTAGTAAGTCCCTCTAGAATCATGCGTGGGCTACATGGTATTCAGGTCCGCTAAGAATAAAACCCGATCCCCCCTGTTTGCAAACATTACCTGGGAAGAGGTAGTCTATCTGGAGGACTCTGATCTATTACATCAAAAGTAGAAACTGGTGACGTTAGTATAACACAGCACACAAAGTCGTAGAACTTAAAGGTACTGGACTGGACGCCCATTTGTTCAATTAATGGACGGACATAGGTATCTCATATTCCGAAGATATAAAGGTTCGTTAAAGATGTGGACGATTGATTTACTTTAACTGAAGGATAATGAATCGAAACAAAAATCTCTGTTGGTGGTGTAGTTATTCATATAACGATGCTTCACCCTTTTGCGGCGTTTCACGAGAATTCGACACAAGGTTGTTAGAGGGCAGCTGTCAAAACTTGTTAAATGACAACACTCCAGTGCTGCTTCAGAACCTTTCTTCGTTGGATTTATGAGCTCGGATACAGTCTTAGTTTCAGGATGGCTACATTTATTTGTGTACTTTTACTAGAATCTGAAAAGGTCCCCTGCAACCAACACTATAGCATAGCTACTTAACAATACATTGCACGCATAATAAGAAGTACTTCGTTAACTATGTCATATGTAACTCCTTTTCCAGAAAACAGTTCTTGTTTCCTTCACAATAAATGAATTGTTGAGACGTCTTGCTGTCGAGTTTCAAAGTACTTCGAACTATGAAATAAGTTCTAAATCAAAAGCAGATTGGAGCACTTTCCCTCTGCGACGGTCCGATTCCCTGTAGCTACCTCTCAAAGAAACTGTGAGCGTCTCACAAGGAAAATTCTGGCCTCCTAAGGCAAACGGTGAAAATACAGCTACTGCATTTTGTAAAATTCACAACAGTCTCATTACACATCTCACGGCTAAAATCAAAATAATCGCCAACAATAATTGTACTTAAAGACCTTTATGTATCAGTGACTACTAACGTATATTCTTTAACCCAGCAAGGGACCAAAATAATACTCTGTTGAATCGTCAGTTGACATCTAACGAACTACGTGTTTTTCCTAATCGTTCTGGTTTCGTACATTTCGTACAATATAATTAAAACGGGAAATCAACGGTGGTCGTTTTTAAAAGAGTTCCACACACGTCTAGTGGTGACAATCCACAAAATTCCGATAAGAAGTCTAAATGACTTTCCACAGTACACAATGCTGTGGCTTCATCCTGCTCATCTGTAGAGCAATTCCGACAGGATTCACTATCGCAAGATATTCTGTTATAGTCGCTCTAAACAATCAAACTAATCAACATGTGCCATGGCAATAGCGCAGTCGATAATATCGCTTGCAGGCAATTACAGAATGTAGAGAACTGATGCTTCCCTACTACTAAATAACAGCATTGCTCACATCTGGGCGAAAGCTGTGTGCTGTTATGTCGTTACAGCACCACAGCACATCGCTCGAGCATTTCAACTGCTACATTTACCTCTCCCGTCCAGTAATTGCCATCCTGCGAGGTAAAAACGCATTACGTCTTTACTAAACCGATTGACAGCTGTGACCGGCCGTGATTTCGTGTGGAGGAGACAGCCGTCGTTGTGTGCGCCCCTCCCCTCCTAAGGCCAAACAGGGGCGAACTCTCGCGATCGCGGATACGGCACTGTCTCAAGTATAGTGAATTATTTGGGAAGACGAGAGCCTTCGATAACACCCGTCCACTTTGACAAATAACGTCATCACAAGCCTCAAATGCAACACAATTTTGATTTAAAAATGGCTATCAAGACGTCATAATCACCAGATCCCATAAAACAAAAGTATAGAAATCAAATTCAGAAACACAAAAATTCTGAATAATAAATGTTGAGCCTTATGAGGAAAGTGTGGCAATTTGGGGAGTTATATTCTCAAGTAAAAACCACAGAATCCCAAAAATACTGAAGTATACAAAACAACCAGAAGAGTACGATGAAGAATACTATGCTGAGGTTGGCATCGAAAATGCAGAAATAAAGCAACAAATTAGAGAAATTCAACTGATATCGAAGACATCACACCATATATATAAATTAACTGAAAAGCCAGACACCAATACAAAAAACCAAAAGGCAATATCAGGACAGAAAGCGAAAAAGTAATACCAGTACTGGTAGCCAATGTCACGAAAGTTAACTAAATACGGTAGCAAGCACATCACTTATCAACATAGCTCGACCGAACACTCCAATACCGATACAGAAAGCAAGAAATTACAGAAATGTACAAAATGCAGTTACATGGATTCACTAATACACCTCAACATAAAATCGCAAAATCCCTGAAATTACGGGTAAAAACTCTTTGTGTTCTTGGACGTGACTTGTTACGCACTAATCTGAATCTGGCGACATCATTCTGTAGGCAACCCAACAGAACTAATTCTACTACATCTTTGACCATTACTTTCAACTACTAACATTGCTTTCTTCACACTTTACGTTAGGTTAACGAGTCTTTATTTACAATAACCTTTTGAAGACTTACGTTTTTCTTAATTGTTGCCGGCCGCTGTAGCAGAGCTGTTCTAGGCGCTTCAGTCCGGAACCACGCAGCTGCTTCGGTCGCGGGTTCGAATCCTGCCTCGGGCATGGATGTGTGTGATGTCCTTTGGTTAGTTAGGTTTAAATACACTCCTGGACATGGAAAAAAGAACACATTGACACCGGTGTGTCAGACCCACCATACTTGCTCCGGACACTGCGAGAGGGCTGTACAAGCAATGATCACACGCACGGCACAGCGCCGCGGTGTTGGCCGTCGAATGGCGCTAGCTGCGCAGCATTTGTGCACCGCCGCCGTCAGTGTCAGCCAGTTTGCCGTGGCATACGGAGCTCCATCGCAGTCTTTAACACTGGTAGCATGCCGCGACAGCGTGGACGTGAACCGTATGTGCAGTTGACGGACTTTGAGCGAGGGCGTATAGTGGGCATGCGGGAGGCCGGGTGGACGTACCGCCGAATTGCTCAACAAGTGGGGCGTGAGGTCTCCACAGTACATCGATGTTGTCGCCAGTGGTCGGCGGAAGGTGCACGTGCCCGTCGACCTGGGACCGGACCGCAGCGACGCACGGATGCACGCCAAGACCGTCTTCAGCGATGGGAGTCGCTTCTGCCTTGGTGCCAATGATGGTCGTATGCGTGTTTGGCGCCGTGCAGGTGAGCGCCACAATCAGGACTGCATACGACCGAGGCACACAGGGCCAACACCCGGCATCATGGTGTGGGGAGCGATCTCCTACACTGGCCGGACACCACTGGTGATCGTCGAGGGGACACTGAATAGTGCACGGTACATCCAAACCGTCATCGAACCCATCGTTCTACCATTCCTAGACCGGCAAGGGAACTTGCTGTTCCAACAGGACAATGCACGTCCGCATGTATCCCGTGCCACCCAACGTGCTCTAGAAGGTGTAAGTCAACTACCCTGGCCAGCAAAATCTCCGGATCTGTCCCCCATTGAGCATGTTTGGGACTGGATGAAGCGTCGTCTCACGCGGTCTGCACGTCCAGCACAAACGCTGGTCCAACTGAGGCGCCAGGTGGAAATGGCATGGCAAGCCGTTCCACAGGACTACATCCAGCATCTCTACGATCGTCTCCATGGGAGAATAGCAGCCTGCATTGCTGCGAAAGGTGGATACACACTGTACTAGTGCCGACATTGTGCATGCTCTGTTGCCTGAGTCTATGTGCCTGTGGTTCTGTCAGTGTGATCATGTGATGTATCTGACCCCAGGAATGTGTCAATAAAGTTTCCCCTTCCTGGGACAATGAATTCACGGTGTTCTTATTTCAATTTCCAGGAGCGTCCACGGGACTGATGACTTCAGATGTTACGTCCCATATTGTTCAGAGCCATTTGAACATTTTTTTTCTTAATTGTTGATGTATCAGCTTAGCTTTTCTTATTCAGTAATATTACTATTACTCTTCACTAAGTTATTAATTTCATTACATTTCAGGTTGGCTCACCTTTGAAAAAAATGTGTGTAAAAGTTCACATAAGTTGTAATCACTGTGTACTCACGTTACCAAGACAACCAAAGATAACGTTTAAACTCCAGTTGATTAAGAGCGTAAGCGGAGTACAGCATAAACACATCTTTTGTTAAGTAACTAATTTTGTCGCTTCAGTAACATGCCCACCTCATCAAAATTTGCAGCGCTATGTATATATCCAATACAGATTACAAACACAGCATAAGGTGATAATAGTGCACCTAACGATAACAAACCAACGTTCCGCACACGTATGACATCACCCACCACAACACCAATACGTCACAGCTCAAGCCCGACAGGCGATATCGAAGTTTCAGGTCGAGCCAATTACTGTTTTCTCATATCACCTACATTCTGACTTTCCCAAGTCAGTTTATTTTACTCGTTAAATTAACGCCACAGTACTGCAGTTCTGCACTGCTGTGACTGACGATGATTGTCTACTGAAACAACAATCAGTCTTTGCAGTAGATACACTTTTCTGTTTCATCCTGTTGGCGGTAGAGATCTCCATGCTTGTAATACTGGAGGCATCTGATGAGGAATATGTGTCCCGCCGTGACTATGCAGTTCTGTCGTTCCCATAGTTTTCGCTTTGGTTACATGTTGTCTGAAGTCTCTATACCTATAAGCGCTGAATGTTGTGACGTCTGTGCAAAATGCTGCTGTTTCTGCTAATCTTAACACAGTCATACATACACCCTTTCATTCGCGTTATCAAGCTTATGGTAACGCATTACCCATAATCTGAACAGGTACTAAGCACGGATTGTTCTTAAATGAAAATGCCCGCCATTTTCGGTGTCTAATACACTCAAGTTGTTAATCATCGATCTGCTCAATATGCCACGGGAAATTACTGCCTTTTCTCATAGACAAAATTGCTTAAAAATGCATTCTTTCTAAAAAACGCATTGCCTTCACTTTAAAACACTTTTGAGGCATGTAGCACAAGGTCAATATAAAAACATTATTGACCTTTGTTAGTCCACGCTTTTCATGACCAACCAATCAAGAAATAACACACTTTCGAAATGTACTTTTTCTTGAAATAAATATTTAGCATTCTGATATTTTGTTTATATTTTAAATTATTCACTATTTTCATTTGCACTCTAATTAGCTTTCCTTACCCCATAGACTTACTTGACATATTATGGTACAAAATTCCCCCGTCGTGTAGCGTTCATCAGTAGAAGAGTGATCTACATATTTACTTTAGACCAAATTTGCGCATCATTGACACTACTAAAAGCATATACAAAACTGTACAGAGATAAATAAACAAAAATCCTTCAAGAAATCAACAGAACAATTCACAAAAACATGCTCTTTGCGTGTTTCTTGAATGTCTCCGTGCACTGCTGTTCTCTGTTGGATGAAAATTAGAACTACGTACCCGACTGAACCCGCTTCAGACCATCTGTCACTGTGCACGCATGAGTCATTCTCCCGATACACAGGTTCTAGACACAATCATCAGATTCGACAATATCGTTACACATTCTCTAATACTGAGTGATCTGTTGTAGTTTGTGGTGTTTCTGAGCTTGCACTTCGTGGAAATTGTGGATGCAGTAACTCATCAAATCCATGAATTTCCCAACGTCTTCTACTTTTCATTAAGGTTTCATTGCTGGATCTGATACCGTATTTAACGATCATCTTTAGAAAGGCTGCTATTTTCAAAGGCACATGTAAACATATTCAAAATTATATTCGTTCTTGTATGATGGAGGTTTATTATGACAGAGCAAAAAAAAATTATTATAATAGTCAGATATGTTTCCTGTAAGGGGAAATCTGTAGCAAGGTCTTTGACATTGGAGACAGCTCGTCAACAGAGCCAAAAACGTTAGAAAAATCGCTTAGAGAAATGGAAATATAGTCATTTCTCAGAGCTACAATTGCACAGGTGTCATGAGTGGTCGTCTTTCAGGTGCACAGACTTTTCTGAATGAACATTTAGAACATGCCTATGTAGTTCGTTTTTATGCCCAAACGCAGGATCTAATTTTAACCTATGCAGAGAGTCAGAATACGGACGTTAGAAGATATTTCGTTGAGCTTGGTGAGCTTCTTAGTTTTACACATGTTCTTCACAGTGTGCTACTGACATACTGAGCAGGAAAGTCTGCCATGTTTCCTACACAAGGTGGAATTTTAAAGCAAGAACTGTGCAAGCTGTGTATGAAAATAGTGACTTGTAGAATGCCTGGAGAAAACTGAGAGTCGATGTCGACCAACCGTTACAATTATTTAAGCAACAATGCACCGTCTGAAATGAAGGTACCCTGCATTTGTATTTTGGTTGCCTGCATTTACAATCACACTGTGCAAACATTGCTGTATTGTACAGTCAATTACAAAAATGTTGTAGTTGACCCACTGTGTGTACAACAAGGGGTAGAACACTGCGAAAATATGTTCGACCTAACTTATCTGACATGATTTCCACGTGCAGAGAGCTGCTGCATCTTGCGCAGAGATGGTGACAGGAAACTGAATTCAAAAAGCGGTTGTTTCAAAAGAAGTGTGAGATAAAATTAACGCTCAAGTTGCTGAAAGTATTGAATTTACCGGATATCTCATAGTTGCAGTTTTATTTAATTCCGAAAAGTGTGTGTTGTATGCAGATCACTTTCTGCAAACATAGCTACAGACGTCTTGCAAAATAAATCCCATCTTTGCAGGCAATAAACCGAGAACAGAAGTTCAGATATTAAACACGAGGAATGAGTTTAGAAATTTCTGAAATTCCTATTCGAAAGTAATTTGCAGAAACACTGTAGTCAACCAACGAATCTCCTGAAAATAACTGTTACCATACCGGCGACATATTCTGATGCTGACCGATCTTTCTCTATCCTGAAGGTTTCCTGCGACGTGCTGTGAGTCAGCAGCTGCTAACAACAGTAGTAGCGCACTCAATCAAGAAGGACATTGTCAGCAGCTTTGTAGAATTCAGTGAATTGATTGAATGCTTCATTGACAGAGTCTCTGTTCTTAATGAGCGGACATTGGATTATTCGTGCAAGCAACCGTCGTAATGTAAGTGTATTTCCGTAGAGTAGTTATTTTTTATTATTATTAAACCATGTGTGTTAGTCATTTGAAACGTTGTAGACCATTTTCAGTGGACCACTAGAGAAAAATGCGCGAACCGCCACTGGTACAATCTTACCGAGTAGCAGATCAAATGGCTGGTTTCAGGACATTCTAGCAAAGAGAAATAAGAGGTGTAACTCAAGGGGAAACATACTCGTAGCGTAGGGGAGCTCTACAGGGCTATTAATGTTTGCAATACTCTGTATGTAAACGACTTTAAATGATGAGTACGGTAGTAGAAGTACTTTTGAGAATGCGGTATATTTCTGCAAAACACTTATTGGTGTCGATGGTCCAGCAATGAAGTAAAAATATGAGTTGAATAACAGGGAAATAATAGATTCCTACTTCACGGAATTAGTTATGAACAAGAACATAGCCCATGAAATATTCACTTCTGACAGCACACTATGTCTTCACTGCAGAAGCCATGGAAATCACACAAGAGCGCAGGTCGGCACTCCGAAAGGTTTCTATCCTCCGCGACCACGCGCAAAGCTGCTCCACTGTCCAAGACTTTCCTCCGACCGTGCGTCCCCCGCGCCGTCCTCTCTCCTATCCAGAACTTTCCTTGTCTTGTCTCAAACTGATGCTTTTCTCTCGCTTCCATCCAGTCTCCCCATTCATGAGCGCTCCCCCCATGTCTCCAGGCCACGCATACTCACAAATCTATTGAAACACATACGAAATGCTGGATTGACATTTAAACAACTTGAAATTAAATAAACATTCCTATGGGTGGACCATAAACACGCTCTAACACATATTATTAAACATATAAGCAAATTAAGTAGACATATATAAAAGGAATAGCAAGCAAAAGTAGGCCAGTAGCCTAACGTCTCTGTGCTGTCTAAAACACAGTAAATAATTGACCAGCTTCTTCATGAATAGCATATTTCGGGTATTAACACAGACAGAGAGGAATCAATATATTTATAAGAATGCTGCTACCGTTTTCTCGTGTAACTGTGGAGGTCTTATGTCCTGACGCAAATGACAGTAATCGGCCACTTTGACCTCCAATAACTCATGTACTGTTCAAGTCACATGCCTGTAATTCATACCAATTTAGGTTTACATTAATACCTTTATAAAGACACATCGGTCAACGAAATCAGATGAGCGCTTTAGATTTTGGAAATTCGTTGCTGGGTGTTACTTGTACAAGTTACAGTCGGATACTAAACTTTTAACTAATAAAGATATTGAAAATATGTTTCCACCATCAGAATCGTGGTGCAAATAATGGTAATGTACATGTTTCTTTTTGAGGTATCATGATTCATATGGCTACTATTAATTTATATACGAACTGTGAAATTTCTGCCATGACGGTTTCACAAAGTCCGCCATCTTTGACACTGTTGTTATACATGTCTCTTTCATCGACACAGCGTCACCATGGAATTCCCGTCCGCGCGGCCGCTGGACGCCTCTTGCTTCGGCCACCGCCCGGCACCACGTGGTCAGACTGACGAGCGGCCTGCGCCTGCTGAGCAGCCTGTGTGGCCACGCCAGCTCCCAACTTTGAATATTTTCAGAGCGCCACAACTCGCCTGTTACCCCACATAATGGAATATTACGTGAAATATCTGCGAATGGTGCATGGTACGGCCCACCATCAGGTGGCTTGTGGTGTATCTGTGTGAACGTAAATGCATACGCAAAAATGTTGCTGTTGCGGTCCACAGTCTGGAAACTAGCCTGATGTGGGTTTCGACGCTACTCTATCTTGGGCAAGCCTCTTAATCTTCGAATAACCACTGCAACTTACATAATTGCTTACCGTATTCATCTCTTGGTTTCCTTCTGTAATCTTTACTCTACGTTTCAGAATATATCCTGACAAGCGCTTCCTCCTTTTAGTCAAGTTATGACAGAAATTTTTTTTTCTCCCAGTTTATGTTCAGTACTTCCTCAATAGTTACGCGATCTACCCATTTAATTTTCAGCGTTCTCCTACAGTGACACATTTCAAAGGTGCTATTCCCTTCTTGTCTGAACTGTTTATGTCCACGGTTCATATCCGTACAGGGCTACATTCAAGACAAATACTATCAGAACAGACTTTCAGCATTTAAATCTACATACGGTGTTAACAAATTTCTCTTCTTCACACACCCTTTTATTACCAATGCGGGTATATATTTTAAATCCTTCCATCTTTGGCCATAATCAGTTATGTCACTGCCCTAACAACAAAAGTCGTCTACTACTTTACGTAACTCATTTCGTAATTCACTCAGCATGGCCTGAATTACTTCTCCTGCATTCCATTACACATGTCTTGCATTTGTTGATGTTCATATTACATTCAACTTCTAACACATTGCCCATTCCACTCAATTGCTTTCCCAAGACCTTTACCAACGCCGAGAAAATTGCACTGTCATCAGCAAACCTCGAACGTTTTCTCCCTGAACTGTAAGTCCTTCACCAAGTTTTTCCTTGATTTCATTCACAGCCTCCTTACGTACAGATTGAATGACACCAGGGATAGGCTTAAACGCTGTCTCATTCCCTTATAAAGGCACATTTGCATGCCGAGCGTGAGTTTCCGCGGAAACGCGAAATATTAATTAAATAAATAATCAGTGACAAATAAATAAAGCCTATGGCACACAACTGCAGCACAATTACGTTACTCTTATGTTTGATTAAGAAAAGGAGAGCTCTGGTTGAAGTGGTGCGAGAAGCACGTATTTTAGTTTATTGTCTGGCACACCGCCATATTTCATGTTATAGAAGAATACTGCGAGTTGCAACCACACTAGGCACTCGATTCTGTAAAGAATTATATTTAGAAAAGTAAGTAGGATTATGAACTGTAGGCTTATTCATTGAATATGTCTGATTTAACTAACTGTGTAACTTTTTTATGTTTAGTAGACAATCACCTCCGTACGACGTATTGGCATGGCTGGCAAATTATTGTAATATTGAGATTTAGATTATGAGTCCGCACCTACCGCAGCAGTCTTTGGAAACGATTTAATTACGAAGTCCGATTATTCAGTTTTATTTCACGGTCAACTACGAGTAACATTGCCTTTACGAAAAAGCCATTGTCAAGCGTCTGATACCGAATAATTAAACGTCCACGTTCCAGATAAGCAAATACAATTGCAATCACAATCACCATCATACAGATAGAATAATCAATATCTAAATAACAATATATTTTTTATTTATTTATTTTATTTATTTTATATTGGCGACTGCGTGTCGGACTTGTTATTTTGTCATTTGATACATTGTTCTCTTTGTTTCATGTAAAAAATCAACTTTCTGGACCTGGACGTCAATGTATGAGAGATAACAAAATCTGAAGGTATTTTCCAATTCTGAAATTTTGCGGGAAGACGCAATGAAACTTCCAGCATAATAAGGTAAGACGCAGCATCTTTGCATTGGTGGGCTTGACCAGACGTATAATTCAGTGTATTAGCTTTTCAGTAAATTCTGTAGTGTTTCTTTTCTGCATAACAGTTTCAGTGATAAATTTCATTCTCAGTACTTTTCCCTAAACAATAACGTATGCAACAATACCAATACACGAGTGTACAATATGGCCGACTTCTGTACGATATCATGTAACATGGCTAGCAGCCATTACCAATAATCTCAAATTCAGTTTATATTTTTAAATTAACAGACAGCCATTGTTGCTACGAGCGATTCATGCTCAACTACATTTTATTTTAAAATGAGTGTCAAAAATTTTCTTGAAACATATATCACGTGCGGCATGGTAATAACTAGAAAACAATACGCAAAAATGGAACAGCAAGGACGTACTATTCAGACGCAATCCGACTCGGACGTGAGACAAGTGTTAGAAAATGACTTTACGACAGCAACCGGTAGTGACGATTCATCAAACATTGACGCAAGTGTTGACGAAAATTTTGACAATAGGCCGTCCACTACAAAAATTTCAAAATCTCAATCAGAGCCCATGTTAATGCATGACGTCACGTCTAATGACGCGGCGGGGGCAGAGACCTTGCAAACGGTAAACATTGCCGACATGTTACAAATGCTAATGAAACAAAACGCAGAAAATATGGCAACCATAAGGAAAGAGAACGCCGAAAACATGGCAACCTTAAGGGCACAATTAGAGACACAAAATGAACAGTTAAAAACACAAAATGACGAAATCAAATCTGATCTCATAGCAATCAAGATAGGTAGTGACACATTGTGTAAGCGTGTGGAACTTATAGACGCCACACTGACCAAACAGATGACCGAACTCAGTGCTAAATTTTCCCAGCTCAATACGAGACAAGAAAAGACTACAACTGACGTAGCACTTTTACAGACACAAGTAAAAAACCTTAATGTCACGTGTGAAGTTCTTACTGAACAAATTCAAACATATCCTTCAGTACATGACAACCTTGAAAAACGAATTACTGACGTACAGAATAAATTTGACAATGTTGAACAACACCTGACTGACATCTTACAATCAGATGCCACAGCTCATTTTCAAAGTATTAATAAAGAATTTCATGATTGGGTTGAGAACAAAGACAAACATTTTGATAGATGCTTACGTGAAAATTTACCAACAATTGTGCACGACTCCGTAGCGCAATACATTACTAATAACAAACAGCTGATCAGTGACGCAGTACAATCCGTCACTGCACCCATGAGACAATTCACCTATCAACTACAGTCTGAATGTAACGAAAATATCAGTCAAAATGTACAGTTCAGAAACCAATATACATTCGAGTATGATACACACATTCCGCACACGACAAATACACAAGAACAAAACACGCCACGACTACAACACATACCACGATGTGGAAACACAAACACAAGCTATTATCATGGTAAACCACAGCAACATTATCGTAATTACTCGCCAGCTGAACATACCAGTAATTACAGTGGAATAAATCCATATCACAATGCGAAGGAAGATGAAAGCTTAATGGAACACAGGCAATTTCAGATTTTTATCCCAGAAAAACGAACCATTCATCCGGTGATTTTTCTTAAATCTTTTAGTAACGCATTTCCACGCACTTGGAGTGACCGGAAAAAGATTTCATATATTGTCGGTTACATCCAAGGCGATGCAGCTGTCTGGGCATACAGTCAAGCTGACGTATGTACCACGTACAGTGAGTTTGAGCGTGCTTTTCTGAACAAATTCTGGTCGCAATCCGTCCAGGAGCGACTCAGAAGACAAATTTTAGAACCTGAAACTTTTAATAGTAAAAATGGTAACTTACGCAGATATTTTGAAAAATACTTGAACATGGGACATTTTTTAGACGAACCAATCGCAACGCGTGATATACTCCGTGCGTTGAAGGCCAAATTGCCTTTCAACATTAAAGAAAAACTCCTACATATCCCGGATGACGATTCAGATTATTTTTTAACAGCTTTAGATTCGGTTGACATGTTACTTGAAGATCAGCGCTTCGCGCGGCAAAACAGCAGCCACAATGTTTACACTAGTGGTATGCAAAACATGCAGGCTTGCCAACACAATTCTGGCGCGCCCACAGTTGGATACGCGGTACAACAAAAACAGCAAACTCACATGCCGTCTCAGTACGGAAATCAAAATCAACACGCGTATTCCAATACAAACAATAGTTACAACAGTAATAACATTTCATGCGGCAATCCATACAAAAGGCACCGCGGTAATAACTACAACGGTAACAACGGATACAAAGGTAATAAGAAAAACACAAACAGAAATGGAAATAATAATAACTACGAGCCAAGACAGCATCAAGGTTGGACTCGTAACGATCAGTACTTTCATTCAAACTCTGCTTTACCACAGCAGCCACCAGGTCAAAATTGGAGCATACCTTACGACCGACAGGTAAGTTATAATGCGCAACAGCAACAACAACCGCAAAAGTTTGGAGATCATAATAGGCAATATCCGAATGTGAATATAATAGAAATGACACCTGATGCACAACCTCAATCTGTGTCAGTACCTAGTACAAATGCTAATCCAACAAACTGGAAACAGTCACTACTTTGCCCCAGGTCGTGGCTGAAGAATTCTTGGGAGGCGACTTCAATGTTAATCAGTTATTTGACACCACACTTGAACAACAGAATAATGATATGCCGAGTAATTCTAAACAAAAACTACCTGTTTTATTTATAAGATACAACCACAATAACAATATATCAGATGAACTTTTACAAGACAGTACACAATGTCGTTTAAACACAAATGGAATTGTTTTAGCATCTACTACTGGTGTAGTAGGTGGGATTCCAACTACTATTATCCTAGATACAGGTGCAGCTGTGAGCGTTTTGTCTTTTAATTTCTATAAAAAGATGTGTGAATTGGAACCTGTGCCTGAGTTTCCTGCCCAAAACTGTAAAATAACTACTGCACTAGGTAATAAGTCATGTAGGGTTACGAAGCAAGTTTTTGTAAACGTTAAAATAGGTAATGGAACCGTACAATGGCCACTCCTGGTTGTACAAAACCTTGTGACAAATTGCATATTAGGAATAGATATTATGAGCGAGAAGGACTGCATTATAGACTTCTCCAAAGGTAAATGTATTTTAAATGATAAAGGCAGTGTAATTATTATTGATTTGGACAGGAGAACTCTAAAGCATGACAAACACTGTACAGGGTACAAGGTTCAGTTAGTACTTGACAATGACATTCAAGACATGCAAACACACTCATCTGACACAGAGCTAATGGACTTGAAAACATTGCTTGATCATAAGATAAGTGAAGCTACAGCTCTCAGTGTACATGAACGTATAAAACTACAGGAAGTGTTATCCAAATATTTACAAGTTTTTACCAAACGATTAGGTGTTATCAACACGTATGTGTACAAGATTGAAGTTAAGCCTCACAAGATCTTCTACCATAAGACATATAACGTACCGTTATCTCAACGACCTGCTGTGTGGCAAGAATTAAAACAAATGTTAGACTGGAAGGTCATTGAACCATCCACCTCACCTTATTGTAGTCCTCTACTTGTTGTCAAAAAATCAAATGGAAGCATTAGGTTAGTGTTAGACGCACGAGCTATTAATGAAATAATTTTACCGGTTCACACAAAACCTGAAAATTTAGAAGAGCAATTACAGAAATTTCTAGATGCAAAATATTTTTCCACAATAGATCTCGCTAATTCGTTTTGGCAGGTGGGTATCACACCTGATTCTCGGAAATATACTGCATTTATGTTCGGGGGCGAACCTATCAGTTTTGTGTTCTACCCTTCGGACTGAATGTCAGCTCTGGGGTATTCATTACAGCCCTGGATACCGTGCTTGGCGACGATTTAGTTGAGACAGTCACACACTATGTAGATGATATACTGATAGCTACACAATCTTGGAATGAACACGTTGACACTCTTCAAAGAATTTTAGAAAAATTTGCACAAGCTGGAGTCACAGCCAACCTAAGAAAATCAAAGTTTGGTTGCAGTGAGATAAAGTATTTAGGACATATCATTAATTCACAGGTCATACGTCCGGATCCCAGTAAATTAGATGCTATCAGAAACTTTCCTAGCCCTCGAACTAAAAAGCAGTTAAAATCATTCCTTGGGCTATGGTCATTTTTCAGACGTTTTTTGCCACAACCACTTTTGAACAGTAAACATCTGCTAAATCTACTCAGAAAGAATCAAGTTTGGATCTGGTCGGAACAGTGCCAGAATGACTTTAATACAATTAAACATGCTTTAGTGAATGCTAACATATTGAGCCATCCAGATTTCAATTTAGATTTTTGTATGACTTGTGACGCTTCACGTACTGGCTTGGGCTGTTGCTTATTTCAAGTTGTAAAGAATAAAGAGGAGGAACAGATAAGAATTATTGGGTTTGCGAGTCGCACTCTAACTGAATGTGAGCGTACATACTGCACTACTGAGTTAGAAACACTTTCCATAGTATGGGCATTCAAGAAATTCAATTATTATTTATTTGGAAAACATACGGTAATTTACACCGATCACCAGGCCCTGACATTTTTGTTAACTTGTAAACTTGTACATCCTAGACTATCACGATGGGCAGTTACACTTCAGAACTACTCTTTTGAAATTAAGTACATAAGAGGTAAGGACAACACCATTGCAGACACTTTGTCTAGACTTCCACAAGGTATGAATGATACCAACAGTGACTTAGAAAATATAAATGACTACAGGATTCTCTTAATGCAAGACAAGCAGTATCACCAATATTATATTGATATGTGCAGAAACATGGCTGAATTACAAAAATCTGATCCTCACTGGTATAAGATAATAACATTACTGGTAGAAAAACACAATCATCCTTTGACTAAGTATTACAAGTTACACAATGATGTGCTATTTTACCGCCGACATCCAAATGCTACTAACTGGTGTGTATGCATTCCCAAAGAGTCTGAACGTAATCTAATTTGGCACACACACTTAGTTTGGGGTCATTATGGGACGAAAAAGTGTTTGGCAAAGCTCAGTACATACTGTTATTTTAGCAATATGAGAAGAAAAATTTACAGGGAACTAAAAACATGTGTCATATGTCAAAAATCAAAACCTCAGAATTTATCCACAAAAACAGATTTACATTCTATTTTACCTAGTAAACCCCTGGAAATTCTGTGTACTGACATCAGTGGACCGCATCCAGCAAGCTCTGGAGGCGTCAAATATATCTTAGCTTTTTATGATATATTTTCTAAACATGTAAAACTTTATGCTTTAAAATCCGCCATTGCAAATGCTATAATACGAAGATTCTCAAGTGATTACCTGACGCACGTGGGAAAACCTAAAGCAATTCTATCAGATAATGCAGCATACTACTCTGGGTACAAATGGAGAAATTTCTTGAAGGACAATAACATCAAAAGTATATTTATTTCGAGGTTTAGTCCACAATGTAACGCGACTGAGAGACTTTTCCGAGAATTAAACCGTTTCATGAGGACCTATATTTCATCAAAACATACTAATTGGGTGTCCTACCTAAGTCTTTTCGAAGACGTACACAATAACTTAAATATTTACGATACGAATTACACACCTAACGAGATCTTGTTCAATTGCAAACAGAACGATCAGTGGATAGAACCATTACCTAAGTTGTCAGACAAGGAAATCACACCTGAACAGAAAATAAAAGAAGTATTGACTACATTGACACATCACGCACAAATACGAAACAAACATCACAGAAACATAATAAAAAGAAAACAAAAATTCGAGGTAGGAATGCTTGTACTACTTCGTACTCATCATAAATCTGTAGCACTCAAACGACGCAACGCTAAGTGGCGTCTGCTATATGAAGGACCTTGTATAATTGTTAACATACCGCATCCTGGTGCGTATCTGTTACAACATCCTAGAACTAACAAAAATTATTGGGCTATACGCACACCGAGATCTTAGAGCATTTCATGCTGAATAATGTCAAAGTCATACCCATCAAAATATTGCTAAGCAACTCGAAAAACTCTGTTGTTACAACACAGATAATAAGTAGTATAGAAATTTTCATTTCAGCGGTTCCAGTGACGCAGTTGAAGACAGAAGAACTCTTCTTTCAGCACGCGCCTCCACCTGAAAGACGGAATATTAAAGTAAAATTTATGATTACGTAGCAGTGGATGACATATTAATTTTTCACGGAACATTTGTTACTGAAGGTACCACTGACTTGGTGTGACACCTGACGAACTGACAGACGTCATCTGTGAAGCGATCTTTTACTTTGAGAAATAGATTAGACGCACATCTCTCAACACGAAAAGCATCTATCAGTAGTCAAGGCCACACAGACACTCTACACACACGCACAAAACGCGAGGAATCGAACATTTTCTCTCTCTTACTATTTTGAATATTTATTGAGTAGTGAAAACGCCTGGTCTTGCCTACTGATGTAATGAATGTTGTGTCTAACCTATCTTAATTTCAGATGACATCACAAAAAACATCGATAATATCCCAGCAAAACCGCTAAAGAGGATGTAAATATCTGCAATTCATGAAATCAAATGTGACACAATGTAATAACCTATAGCGATGTAATGATGATGTAAACATGTTTATGTGCAACTATATTATGTTTATGCTAAGAAATTAGTGACGTGTGTATGTATAATTACTTATTTTTTTAACTGATGTATAGTGTAACTGTTACTATGTAAAAATTTGAACAAAACGAGTGCCAAAAAGACATTGCATAGTGAACCACTGTTCACGGACATTAACGAACATTACTAACTCTGCAACTACGCGGAAACCTATGTGAAAGAAACTGTTAATGCCATTCATTATGCAGCGTATCTATGTAAACGCGATGAACGATTTCCTTGATTAATAACTACGAACATTTAGGTGAGCTATATTCAGCAAAAAACTGAAAATGTGAAGTGCATAATTCGTGCATCGTCTAGTGATATTACTACAGTACCCAACTTCAAGATGTTAACTGGATTAAATGGACACAAAGTGCCTGTCCAGAAAACAACACGACGGGTGGAAGAATTTTGGTTGGAACTTCAGGGAATGAAATGTTCTCGAAATGTGACGGACAGTCTTACCTGGACTGTCCAAGGATCGACGCCAGCTATGTGCCGTCCGAGGTTCTGCAACCAAGCTTCCACGGAATGTAAAAAACGAACTGCACGTGGACCAATTACTCGACGGGTCACGTCTGATCTGTAATAAGCAATGCTTTTAGTCACAACGAACTGCATCACTACGACTATAATGGAAATGAGAAATGGACACGCTTATGTATTAATCACGTTGTTATACAACGATGTTACTGTGATCAAAAAACTTTACCACGACGATACTAACCTGTAAAAAATTATTGTGCAGCGGATGAATATGAACTGTAATAACGACACGATGTGTATAGGTCAACGCACCTGAAAAATACGGACATTTTTCTTTGAAGTATTTCAAAACAATACTATGTAACTAAGAACATTCAACAATCTAGTTGTATTGTGTTATAACAAATATTGTAAATTTAAAACTAAGTTACCTGTCATAGAATGTAGTCTTCATATGTAATCTTGGTTGAATATTTTCTTTGTGCAACGACTGAGAAACGCGCGCACACGAACAATATGAACTGCAATACTGTGCCGCGTGATCTAACTGTACGAAATAACGGCAGTGCCGCAGTTACACAGACGCTTCTGCACATGCGCGCACTCTATCTGCCAACATAAGAACTTTTACGGCGCACCCGCGTCATTCAAATTTTGTATATAATGTGTATAATGTGTAATGTAAGTCATGTAAATAGTTGTAGATAACTTAGATTTTCTTGTGCCTTTAGGTGAATTGCTCGCCTGCAGGTGTGTCCTTTCGCCTCGCAATTCAGGGGGCAATATAAAGGCACATTTGCATGCCGAGCGTGAGTTTCCGCGGAAACGCGAAATATTAATTAAATAAATAATCAGTGACAAAAATAAAGCCTATGGCACACAACTGCAGCGCTGTGTCGCTGATAAAACAAAAGCACAATTACGTTACTCTTATGTTTGTTTAAGAAAAGGAGAGCTCTGGTTGAAGTGGTGCGAGAAGCACGTATTTTAGTTTATTGTCTGGCACACCGCCATATTTCATGTTATAGAAGAATACTGCGAGTTGCAACCACACTAGGCACTCGATTCTGTAAAGAATTATATTTAGAAAAGTAAGTAGGATTATGAACTGTAGGCTTATTCATTGAATATATCTGATTTAACTAACTGTGTAACTTTTTTATGTTTAGTAGACAATCACCTCTGTACGACGTATTGGCATGGCTGGCAAATTATTATAATATTGAGATTTAGATTATGAGTCCGCACCTACCGCAGCAGTCTTTGGAAACGATTTAATTACGAAGTCCGATTATTCAGTTTTATTTCACGGTCAACTACGAGTAACATTGCCTTTACGAAAAAGCCATTGTCAAGCGTCTGATACCGAATAATTAAACATCCACGTTCCAGATAAGCAAATACAATTGCAATCACAATCACCATCATACAGATAGAATAATCAATATCTAAATAACAATATATTTTTTATTTATTTATTTTATTTATTTTATACCCTTCTCTACCACTGCTTCCCTTTCATACCCATCTACTCTTGTAACTGCCATTTGGTTCCTGTGCAAGCTGTAAATAAGCTCTGCCTCCCTCTATTTTATCTCCAGTACCTTCAGAATTTCAAAGAATGTCAAAAGCCTTTTTTAAGTGTACAGGACCTATAAACGTAGTTGGTCTTCAAATTCCAATGGCTCTGAGCACTATGTGACTTAACTGCTGAGGTCATCAGTCCCCTAGAACTTAGAACTACTTAAACCTAACTAACCTAAGGACATCATACACATCCATGCCGGAGACAGGATTCGAACCTGCGACCGTAGCGATCGCGCGGTTCCAGACTGAAGCGCCTAGAACCGCTCGATCACTGCGGCCCGCAGTTGGTCTTCCTTTAACCTGTATACTAAGGTAAGTCGTAGGGTAAGTGTTGCCTCGCGTGTTCCTAGACTTCTGCGGAAACCAATCTGATATTCCCCGAGGTCGACAAGTTTCTCCATTCTTCTGTAAATAATTTGGGTCAGTATTTTGTAAGCATGTGTTACTAAGCCGATTATACGGTAACATTCACACCTTTCAGCATCTGCAGTCTTTGGGATTGGTATTATTAGATTGTTCTTGAAGTGTGAAGTTATTTCCCCTGTCTAATACGTCTTGCATAGGAGTCATGTCTGACTGTCCAGAGAATGTCAGTAGCACACACGGAATATCGTCACCTCTATGGTCCGCGTGCCGACTTAGATCTTTCAGTGTTGTGTCAATTTCTTCTCGCCATATCATGTCTCCCATCTCATATTCACCCATTTTCTCCTCTCTTTCTACAATATTAACTTCAAGTTCACTTCCCTTGTATAGACCCTCGATACAGGGTGTTACAAAAAGGTACTGCCAAATTTTCAGGAAACATTCCTCACACACAATTAAAGACACGTGTCTGGAAAAGCTTAATTTCCATATTAGAGCTCATTTTAGTTTCGTCAATATGTACTGAACTTCCTTGATTCACCGCCAGTTGCCCCACTTGAAGGAAGGCAATGTTGACTTCGGTGCTTGTGTTGACATGCAACTCATTGCTCTACAGTACTAGCATCAAGCACATCAGTACGTAGCATCAACAGGTTAGTGTTCATCACGAACGTGGTTTTGCAGTCAGTGCAATGTTTACAAATGCGGAGTTGGCAGATGCCCATTTGATGTATGGATTAGCACGAGGCAATAGCCGTGGCGCCGTACGTTTGTATCGAGACAGATTTCCAGAACGAAGGTGTCCCGACAGGAAGACGTTCGAAGAAATTGATCGGCGTCTTAGGGAGCACGGAACATTCCAGCCTATGACTCGCGACTGGGGAAGACCTAGAACGACGAGGACACCTGCAATGGACGAGGCAATTCTTCGTGCAGTTGACGATAACCCTAATGTCAGCGTCAGAGAAGTTGCTGCTGTACATGTTAACGTTGACCACGTCACTGTATGGAGAGTGCTACAGGAGAACCAGTTGTTTCCGTACCATGTACAGCGTGTGCAGGCACTATCAGCAGCTGATTGGCTTCCACGGGTACACTTCTGAGAATGGTTCATCCAACTATGTGTCAATCCTCATTTCAGTGCAAACGTTCTCTTTACGGATGAGGCTTCATTCCAACGTGATCAAATTCTAAATTTTCGCAGTCAACATGTGTGGCCTGACGAGAATCCGCACGCAATTGTGCAATCACGTCATCAACACAGATTTTCTGTGAACGTTTGGGCAGGCATTGTTGGTGATGTCTTGATTGAGCCCCATGTTCTTCCAGCTACGCTCAATAGAGCTCATTATCATGATCTCATACGGGATACTCTACCTGTGCTGCTAGAACACTTGTCTTTACAAGTACGACACAACATGTGGTTCATGCACGATGGAGCTCCTGCACATTTCAATTGAAGTGTTCGTACGCTTCTCAACAACAGATTCGGTGACCGATGGATTGGTAGAGGCGGACCAATTCCATGGCCTACACGCCCTCCTGACCTCAATCCTCTTGACTTTGATTTATGGGGCATTTGAAAGCTCTTGTCTACGCAACCCCGGTACTAAATGTAGAGACTCTTCGTGCTCGTATTGTGGACGGCTGTGATACAATACGCCATTCTCCAGGGCTGCATCAGCGCATCAGGAATTCCATGCGACGGAGGGTGGATGCATGTATCCTCGCTAACGGAGGACATTTTGAACATTTCCTGTAACAAAGTGTTTAAAGTCACGCTGGTACGTTCTGTTGCTGTGTGTTTCCATTCCATGATTAATGTGATTTGAAGAGAACTAATAAAATGAGTTCTAACATGGAAAGTAAGCGTTTCCGGACACGTGTCCACATAACATATTTCTTTCTTTGTGTGTGAGGAATGTTTCCTGAAAGTATGGCCGTACTGTTTTGTAACACCCTGTATATTCCTTCCACCTTTCAGCTTTCCCTTCCTTGCCTTCCATCTGTCCTCTAGATTTCACGCAGCTGATTTTCTTATATTCAAAACTCTCTTTAATTTTCTTATAGGCGGTATCTACCTTTCCCCTAGTTACACATGATTCTATGGGCTAGCATTTGTCCTCTAGTCATTCCTGCCTAACCATTTTACACTTCCTGTCCGTCTCATTCCATAAACGTCTGTATTCCCTTTTGTCTGCATTTTTATATATTTCGTTTAATCAAATATGTTCAATATCTCCTTTGATGTGCAAGGTTTTCTACTATGTATTGTCTTTTTAGCTGTTTTATGTAACATGGCAGAAATTGATTGGCCTGCCCAACGTCCAACCTGCAGCCAATGGACTGCTGTTGGTAGGAGTCAGAAAGTCGACTTTGATCAATACTTCAGCGTCGACCATCACAACCGTATCTGGTTTCATCTCTTGACGGAGAACGGGCACCTGCTCCAACACCAAAATTCAGACACATTAATGTAAGTGTCCCCATGAGAGGTCAAATCGTCATAAAGACGAGGAATTGACTCAGGACACAGTAATTTCCAGCAAAAGGTGATACAATAGTGTGTATTCCATGGACACAACGATGACAAGCTCATTGTGATACGACTGAAGACGAGCTTCATAGAATGCTTTAAAATAACTATTTTCAGTGATTCGTAGACGGTAACTAGCACACATTTCTGATTCTAAACGTTTATTATAAGAATTCCGCTTCTCTTTGGTTCTTAACATCTAATATACACTCTAAGACACAAAAACGATTCAAATTGGTCACAAATGGTCACTCACAGAGGTATCGATGGAAAGCCAGGACTTGCAAACTTCGGCGACCGATAAATGAACGTGTGACACTGGAGCACAATTCCTCTGCACAACTGGCAAGAATAGTAAGCAGGGGTCATGATGATACCAGCGCATAAAATATTTGAGAATTTCACTCTGTGTACTCAGTTTGACAGTAACTATGCCTCGCAAACAGGCTCGTGGACAACGTCAGCCGATGAGAGTATGTGAAAGAAGAAATGTAGTTGAGATCAGAGTAGCTGGTTGCAGTAATCGGCCAATCGCTCGACATTTGAATAGGAAACCACACTACTATTCAACGATGCTGGCAAAAATGAGCGGACCATGGCCGAACACGGAGTTACTAAGTACGGCTGACCTAGAGAGACGGAAGAGGTCTGACTTCTTGGCATCCCTTACGCCAACTACCATCGACCTATATACAACCAGAAGATCGTTCACAGTGGTGATTGGTACATTCTACCTGGGAGAGCGTTGGCTGGAGCAGAATTGTCTTCAGTGATGATTCTGGCTTCTAGCTGAGCCCCGATGACCAGCCACAATGTATCTCAAGACGCCCCAGATAATAATGGGCTACCGATGTGACTGTTGGCCACAATACAGCCCGACAACCAGATATCATATCTTGGGGTGGGATTTCATTTCATAGCAAGGCCCCTTCGGTTGTAATCCGCTGCACCCATACAGCAGAGCCGGTACGTTGACGATATTTTACGCCGCATTTTGTTACCCTTCATGGCAAGGCATCTTGGACTTGCATTTCAGCAAGATAGCGTCCGCCTGCACACGGCAAGGTTATCTACTAACTGTCTTCGTGATTGCCATATCCTACCTTGGTCAGAAAGGTCGCCAGATCTCTCCACTGTTGAGAACATTTTGTGCTCTATGGACGGGGCCCTACAAGCAACTCGCAATTTTGCCGATATAAAGCACCAATTGGACAGGATTTGGCACTACATCCCTCTGGACGACATACAACAACTCTATCAATCAATGCCAGCTGAACAGCTTCTTGCATAAGCTCTAGACATAGATCAATTCCTTACAGACTTGCTCAGCTTGTGGAGCTCTTTCTCGTGAATAAACCATTCAATTTTTTTAAACGGGACTCCTTTGTTTATACTTATATATCACATCTACGGATTCCCGCCCCCCCCCCCCCCCCCTCACCCCATTGGGATATTTTCTTCTGGTGCGTCGTATTTCTCTCATTTTTTAAAAAGTGTACTTAATATCGCTAATTGTTAAGGGGACCTGGAGTTGAAATGACTGAAATATTCGAAAACATTTTTTTTCACCATCTCAAAGACAATTTTATCCCGTTTCAAAAAATGTATTTTTATCTACTTTTCAGTTGTTGATTTAGTTTTAAACGCTCTTTGGACAAATGTCTGCAAACCTGCCACGCTCATGCGACAGGCAAGGAGTATCACCAAAACAATTTCTTGCCTAGCACAGTCATGGAAATAATATACACGATATATCTGATATTGTTGATAGGACCCATCCTGAGACAATAACAGGTTTTTCTGGATGCAGTTTACAGTAGTTTTGCAGCTATGTGAGAGTAGTGTGGAGAGCAGCATCTAATTAATCTTCGGACTGAAGACCGCAACAACAACAACAACAAAATGAACAACAGTATGTCTTGTACGACAGATTTAATATTTTTAGGGAAAAGAAGATACGAAATAAAATTTTTAATTATGCTTTCCAGAGTATTATCTAACACATAATCCCACTGTGTTATTTTTTCTAAAAATAAGGAAATTTATTTAGTGTAATTTTATTCCTTCGCTCTGAGGGGAACGACTGGGTTGAAAGGAGTGTATACACCGCTAATCACTTAAATGTATTTAAAAATATTACCGAGATATACAAGGGAAATATATGTAATGTATAATTGTAATAGTAAAACTTTAATCATCAATACGAGAGCTAGTTCGAACACCGCAGTGGTTTGGTCTTGTTGCTTCCTCCGTCCTTTTAATTGATTTAGGAAGTTTGTTACAGGTGGCTATGCAGTTTAACATAGAATACAACCCATGGATTGACCTCGCGTTTCTCACATTAACAAATCATTGTTGAACTCTAAAGAAGCAGTAAGTGTAAAAAGAAGCTTTGGACCAACCTCGGATAGAGTCCTATGGCTTTGAGATGAGTAGGCTGATACTTACCCTCTGAACCACCGAACAAATTTGAAATGATAAAATTATTTACACTGTCATTAGTTACTGAAACAGATTATCTAACACTGATAACGTTAAAAATTATTTGTTGATTTCCAAAGTGAAATATGCATGGGACTTTTGTGATAAGACTGAAGCTCTCCACTGCACAGCACTGTATTGTAGACCGTCCGCTTTGAAAGGATATCTGAGAGATATGATGGTAGGCTTATGGTGTCAGTGGAAAGCGAGCAGGAGATTTTCGGCTTAATAAACTGTAAGATAATGCTACAAACCAATGTTGTTGAAATGTAGACTTTCTATTCTTATCCAACGACAGGTACCTACAGGTACGATTTGCAACAGCTGCATAGGTAATTTAGTATGACGCCAGCTGCTGCGAAAAGCTCCAGCTGTGATCGGATCTCGCCGCACCTGAAGTTGGTGGCCTAGGACGTCGAAACAGCAGGCAGGACTCGGTGGCACGGAGACTTCCTCCCTCCACTGCCTGCACACCTGCCTCGACATCGCATTGGTCACCTTACGGAGAACCTACGCAGCATCTTACCTTCCGACTAGTATCCTCCCGCCTGGGAACTCGAGGAAAAGTTCCAGAACGCAAGAGTACCTTCCAAAGCAGCATGATGGGCCTCTGTTTTCAAACTCAGCCTAGCTTAGTTCGACAATGAAAGTTCACCTTTTAAAATGGTCCTTTTTAGGAGATCATCAATTAAAATATATAAAAAGGACATTCGTTCAATTTATGATTTGAATGTATTAACAAACTGGTAAAATACATTGTTGAGATCAATAAAAATACGTATGGCACATGTGATCCGTTGCATTGCCAAGTCTTCCATTTTCACGATGAGGAGATTAATCGAAGTATATTTGAGCCGTGCTGCTGCTCGCGTTGGTGCAGTTACCTGCCCTGGGGGTTAGTGTATGTAACGACACTGTACGTTTCTTCGCCATGCCGCTGCTGTCCGGTAAGGTGTGTAGTTTTGACAGTTTCTTGATTGTAGGCAGTTTGTGTTTCTTCTACTCTGGTGGCAGTGTTTCCTTTCTCGTTCTGGGCGCTCTGAGCACAGTATTCTGGGGACATAGTGCAGTCCGCTACTTCCAGCTTTGGCGTGTTGTTCCATTCTTGCATTTGGTTTGCTGGATGTCAGGTTGCTTCAGCAAGATTATCATTAGTCATTCGTTAGACTGCCAGTAGTCTGAGTTACCATCTTATGAAGTGAATGCAACTCTTGGCTGCCTATCTCATCGCACGCGAAAGTGTTCGTTGCCGGACATTCTCAGAGGTCGATTCCTGGAGCAACGTCTGTGACTGGTCCTTGTGTTTCATTATTGTATTATTTATTACCATACCTTGTAATGCTACATTAAAACGTTATGTCTGTCTAGTTAATAGTTCACCTTCTGGAATAAATCTAGCAGTGCAAGCGTTGTGTTACAAGATTACCATCATCTTATTTCACACGTTAGGTGGTCAGTTGTTTGTTTCCTTTAATTAACCTTTGCTTATATTTGCTGTTTTACAGTAGGTTTCAAAATTTTTATATAATTGTCGTTACTGGCGTGTAAGGCCTTCAGTCATGATCGTGGTCATTTGCTTTGAAAAAATAATTCGATATTTCTGTTTTAACAGTAAGCCTTAAAACCTTATTTACTGCCATTCCTGGCGTCTGATATCTTCTATTGTGTTTGTGAGCACTTACTTTTAATATTTCAATACATATAAGTTGTAATTGCAGCGAGTTCTTAAACATTCTTAATTTACTGCCATTCTTGGCATGTAAGGCCTTCGGTTTTGATCACAGTTTTTTTCTTTATTAATCTATCTCTGTTTGTACTTTATGGTGATTTGCGAAATTGTAACGCACTGAAAACACTATTACTTACACTGTCGTTTGTTCCTTCATTAATAAAGCGTGTAATTTTTTTATTTATTGTTGAGTCTGGAAATACTTCTTTAAAAATAACTGTTTGTAAATGTTAAAGGCAGCTAATAGTAACTGATTACGGCCACGTCCAGAACCGTAACAGAATCCTGCCTTCCCTTGACAACCAGGTTTCAATATAGGAAACACTACACTGGGAAACACGTTAGTGGAATCACACAAACGGACGTCGAAGTCAGGTGGAAGTCACATGCGCTGAAGGAATCAATTTTTACGCGTGACAAAACATTTCAAACATGACTACAAGCAGGATCGAGGACATTAGCATTCGACGTCGTTATGCTTCGATGCTATTCTATGAAAACTTTAAATGTACAAATGACTTATATAATATTTTATTTCAGTGGTTGTCTAACATTTATATCCACGTTTCTAAACACTATTGCTTTACTCGGATTCCGGTTTACTGATCAAATAGGAATGCTGTGTGGCTACGGCCTCCCGTTCGCCTGGTGATAGTCTTTTGAGTTGACGCCACTTCGGCGTGCCCATGGGGATGAAATAACGAGCGGAGAAAATCTCCCGACACAGTCGGGAATCGAACTCGGGTCTTTAGGTATGACTTTTGTCGCGCTTACCACTCAGCTACCAGGGGCGGATCACGGGTATGTTAACAACAATGCCATATCACGTAAACCGCTGTGGACCGTTGCCTAGCAATTACTTCCGTATTCTCTGGAGTACTCGAAGTATCCATACGAATTCGTTCTGCGAGTTATTGAGTGTAAGGAGCTTCAGTTGTGAATTGAGTATTGCAGTGTTGCAATTTGTGTTTCGAGCACATCTAGCGAAACATTTCAAAGTTCTTGAGGAGCTTTAGAAGCTTTCAGTGAAGCGAACGCCCAGCTTCAGAGGCGAGCTGCGTTTTGCTGCAAGAGGTATGAGCCGTTGATTTAACTACCACCTATTTATTTATCATACAAAATCGTTCGCGTTTAGAATATCGCATAAGCTTGTAAATGACTGAGTATATAGCGGAGAAGTACTGGAAAACTGATGCGGGTGCTGGAGTGTGGTATCATTTCAGAACATGTCGTTATTAATGGTATGCAATGTGAAATAGAGCATTGTTTTACTTTTTTATGCAGTTTCAAAGGTTGGATGTTTACTTGTAGAGGCAGATTTCTCTACATTGTTTTTGGCGAAGTTCGTGCCCGTGCATCATGTATTCTCAAATTAATCGCTTGGTTACACAATGATGACGGTGTAACCAATCTTTCACTCTTGTGGATTTCTCACACTTACTGCCTGCGATGCTGGAGATTAGTGCTGCTGTAATTTGTTTCCGTGTGTACAGATAAATTTATTTTGGAACGTGTATCAAGTGCACTGCATCGTATCGAGCAAAGCTGGTAGCATAACAGAAGAGTTTTTCTCCTCTGTTACTCAAGATATGTGAATCAATATCTTGGAGTAGGAGGCGTGTGAGAAAAGGAATGAGACTGATTTCTAATACACCAAGGTTTTATTTCCTTCAAACGACAATAATGTCCACGGCAAAGTAGTCCCCTTCGGCAGCTATAGGCCGGCGAAGTCGTTCTTTCCCGGTATCGGTAGAAGCGAAGAAAGCCTTCAACTGGTAGGGCCTTTGCCATGTCGGTCACATGCTCTTAAATGTTCGGCAGAATACCAAAATGACATCCTTCTAAGACATTTTCCAATTTTGGAAAAAGAAGCAAGTCACAATTACCAAGTTTCGGTGAATATGGAGGGCGGGGTCTGTGGCACAACAGGAATGCCTTTTGAAGTCAAAGAATCCGTGATGGAAGTGGCCATGTGGCATGGTGCGTTATCATGATGAAGCATCCAATCTGCTATGTCTGATCTCACTCGATTCACCTTTTTCCTGAGCTTTTCCAGGACGTCGTTGTAACACAGCTGTCTGACGGTTTCTGCTGGATGAACAAATTCTACATGGAAAAAAGCAAATCTGTCAAAACAGCAAATCAGTTTTGCTTCGGGCTTTGACTTGATGATTCGAGCTTATTTCAGCCGAGGAGATTCCCGAGTGTTCCACTCCTCACTGTGCCACTTGGTCTCAGGATCGTACTCAGAAATGCAGGATTCATAACCTGTGATTACTCAACTGAACCATTCGTGACCATTGGCAGTCCTCTCAAGACGACAACGCACACGTTTCTTCCATTGTCCTCCTGTTCAGTTGTGAGGTTTTTTGTGCACCGTTTGGCATAAATCTTTCGCACGTGCAAAACTTCGGTGCAAATTTGATGTATGCAGATAATGTTTAACCATGTCATCCATCATCTTCACTGTTACACATCGTGGTCACAGAAGAGAACCCATACGTTCGACGTTCTCGTCAGTTTTGTAAGGTGAAGGTCTACCTGAACGAGGATCATCTTCAACGTGTTCTCGGCCTTCCAGAAATGATATGTGAGACAGAGAAACTTGGGCTATTGATATTGACTGTTCCCCATAGGCCTGTTTCAATTTTGAAAAGGTCACTCTCGCTGGTGCCCCAAGTTTGACACTTCATGGCATAACACTTTTACAACACGCAACAAAAACACAATTTCCCCGGTGGCGATTTCAAAAACCACGTGACGGCAGTACGGAGCTAAAACACGTACTCAGCAACTAGAGAAGATTGCAAACCATTCTACACCAGTAGAACAACACAGATCCCTAGCAGCGTTGTCATTGTCATTACTTTTCTCACGCACCTCCTATTCCTAATTAAGAATTCCATTAGGAATCTTTAGGTTATTCGGGCGTTTTCATTATTTAGACACTTCTGGATATCTTTCGATGCCAAAACATGTTTATTTCGTCTTACATAGATTTAAATGGTTTAAAATTTAATGGCTGTTCTTATTTAGCCATGGATATCGACGTCCCTATATAATAATGTGCTCTGTAGTTACCGGGGTTGCTACTTAATGTTGATCACGGTGTATGCTAACAACAACGCCATGTCACTTAACCGTTGTGGACCGTTGCCTAGTAATTACTTCCGTATTCTCTGGAGTACTCGAAGTATTCATACGAATTCGTTCTGCGAGTTATTGAGTGTACGAAGATTCTGTTGTGAATTAAGTACTGCAGTGTTGTATTTTGTGTTTCGAGCACATCTAGCGAAACATTTTAAAGTTCTTGAGGAGGTTTAGAAGCTCTCAGCGAAGAGAACACCTAACTTCAGAGGCGAGGTGCACCGCACCCGCATTAGGTATGAGCCATTGATTTAACGTTGCATATTTATTTTGTATACACAATCATTTCGAGTTAGAATATCGTAAAAGCTAATAAATGACTGTGTATTTAATGGAGAAGTACTGGAAAATTGAAGTATGTGATGGAGTGTAGTGTGATTACAGAATATGAAGTTCTTAATAGTGTAAACGTGAAATAGCACTTCGTTTTAATTTTTTGTGGGGTTTCAAACGTCAGGTGGTTACTTGTAGAGTTATACCCCTATACTTAATTGCTTTTAAGTTCATGTGCATTCGTCATGTATTCTCAAATTAACAGCTTAGTTCAAGAGTGACTTGTCAAGTGCTCTTTCAGATTCTATCCGTGTGGTTCCACCCATGACGTCCTCTTGACGTCATGCCTTTACGTTGCAGAGCGTGTTATTGGTCTGTTATTAAGTGCTATCTTAGTTTGCGTTAGTTACTATTGTGATTTACGAAGTTTGTAGAATATGCTGTTTATTCAAAACATGTCGTGATATACGATGGTGTTGTTTATAGGGCGGAAGGGGGTAGCTTGAGGCCACAGGTTATATTACCGATGGAGAAACTTGTAGCGATTATTGTTTCTTTTTTCCTGACAAATATTTAACTATTTCTTTCTGTATTTCGCACGATATCCGAGGGTGAGGTTAGGCGCTGCCTTAAGAGCAAAAGATAAATTTTCGTGAGTGAAGTGATTAATGATAATTATAATTATGTTAATAAATGCAATTCTTTAGCTCTTTTCGTAATATGGGATAATTGTCTACGGTGGTGTTGGCCGTGAACCTAAGTACATTGCTGAAGTTGTCATGAGAGGAACGAGTAGTAATGTTAGTCATAATTTTTTAACTTATTAATAGTTGGCTGCTTTTTTTCGAATGAGACGTCGCTGAGGGGTAGCGTAGATGAAATCGATTGTTTTGTAGGGTTCATATTGTTGTTGGCAGTGGCTCGCGCTTTTGATGTATGATTCTTTTTGTTCTGTGGTACTTTTTGACCTGTTAACGTTCGTTTGTAGTGTGATACCAAATTTTTGAATTTATTTTCGTTCTTTTTATTCTAGAGGAATTTGCGTGTGTTAATTTTCGATAAAGTCGTTTTTATATGGAGTTTTCTTGTGAGTCTTTTCTTTTTTTTATTTTGGAGATTTATAATTTTTCGGTTTATTATGGAATTGTTCCTGTGTGTTATTTATCGATTATGTCGTTATGTGGGGATGTGCCTGGTATTGCTGTCTTTGTTAGGGCTACTTAGGCGCAGCGTATATTTTCTTTTATTTCATTCTGGAAGAATTTGTGCGTGTTATTCTTTTAGTTGTTATTTTGTGTATGTGTGATTGGTATCCCTGTCTCCGTTTAATCTGTGTAGATTAAGCGAGTTATTGGAATCAAATTTTCTTTTTTCGTTATATTTTCGTTGAGTTCATTCTAGAGGAATTTCTGTAAGATATTATTAGATTTTTTCGTTATATTGATCTTAGCTTTATAAACTTTTTCTTTTTGTTTATGCCCAGTACTCTCTTATTATTGCAGCAGTCCCGTCACTTTCATTTTATATGGTCTTCGAATGAACTGCATTATGCAATCACAGCTACAACGGTTCATTTTATTAGAGAAAATCGATTTCGGTCGAGGATCAGACCGTCACCAAGTCCAAAAACGATCTCAGCTAGTAACTTGCGTAATAGGAATAGCAGTTCCGGATGTACAGTGTTCCGTCATTGACATTAACTTGTCATGTCTATTATGTCCATTTAACTTCAAATACATTTTTCCCAATGTAACGTCTATACAGATAATAACAATGGTAGAGCTATGTTTGTTTGTTAACTGCTTTGGAATTACGCGAAAGCATAACTGAGACGGTTTTCGGAACCGATGATGGTCTGATTTTAGACCAAATTCGATTGTCTCTAATGAAACGTACCGTCGTAGCTGTCTATTGCACAATACAGTTGTTAACATTCATTAAAGCTGCACAACGCCTCCGCTACAAAATATTTTTTATTTTTGTTTTCGACCGTAATAGTCTATCTTGTGATCGCCTTCTCCAAGAATATAATCGGACTGTTAGTAAAAGTTATCTGTGGTTGTCGTGGTAGACTCGGAGTGGTCTCCATTTACTTTAATCTTTATTTTCACAATAAAAACAGTGTAACCGATCATCCTGTTTCCTCGATTACAGTTACATATTGCCTATGATCATTGTAGGGTTATACTGCTAGAATTATCTTCCGTCTGCGAAGAGGAACACACGTTGGAAACTGGTTACAACTGTGCAGAGTTATACTGAGTTGACTCGGCACCGTAACATGAGATTATTACTTGCCTGTTGCTTAAGGAAATTAAAGCACTATGTCTGAGTATTGTTAATTGTTAGATCACTTGGGAGTTTATTAACTGTACGGACGTTTTCAACATTCAAGACTCCGCTGCATATCTGTCAGTCGTAAAACATGATTATTTCGTCTTACATAGATTCAAATTACTGAAAATTTTCAATGCTGTGCTTGTTTAACCATTGATATAGACGTTCCAGTACAACGTTGTTCTCTGCAGTTATCGAGGTTGCTGCTTTATATTGATCGCAGGGTTTGCTAACAAAAATCAGCTTAACGATGGTGGACCATTGCATAATAATTACTTCCGCATTCTCTGGAGTATTTGAAGTATCTAAACGAATTAATTCCTTGCGTTACTGAGTAAAATAATATTTAATTTTGATTCAGGCGTGATAGTGTTGGATTTTGTGTTTCGAGATCAAGTTCTTGGGGAGCTTTAGAAGCTTTGAATGAAGCGAACGCTCTGTTTCAGAAGCGAGGTATATAGATTGTGCTCACCCAGAGGCAAGAGCAATTGATTTGTCACCTACATATTTTCAGTAAGTATCTGCAATTAGAACATCGAATAAGCTTTTAGATGACTATGTATGGAGTGGAGAAGTATCAGAAAACTGTTGCGTTACGAAATAGTGTGATGTGACTTCGCAAAATGTTACTAGTAATGGGACTGCATTTGAAAAGGAAAACACTCCTCGATTTACACTCCAGTAAATTTTTTCAATATGTAATGCAACTTTAAAAATTCCGAGAATACTTGACTTGTAGAGACAGCTATCCTCACTGAGTTTTTGTCAACGTTTAAGTGCTGGAATGATATATTCTCAAATTTATAGCTTAGTTTCACAATGAGAAAGGTGTCATCGATGTCTCTCCTTTTCGATTACACATACAGGCGGTATTTCTTATCGTTGGTTCGTGCTGCTATTTTCTGCCGTCGGTGAAAAAGGAAAGTAATAAACAGGTTCCGACTGTGTAGCGTCATACTGAGTTGACATGGATTTGTAGCGAAAATATTATCTTTTCCTGTCACTCAAGGAAGTTCAGTTAACATCTTGGAGCACTGTCGAATGTTAAACCTATTAGCTGTTTATAAGCAATTTTTATGTTTCCTTCAAGTAGAAACCGATGGGTGAATTTCAATCACAAACATGGTTATTATGTCGTACACGTTACTGTTTAGCTCACATGGCAATGAAGTGTAATTTATGTGTAGGGTTTTCAATGACTGACACAAAGGAGGGACAGTGCAGTCCTGAGAGAATATACTGACTCGGCAATATGGATAGCCATTAAAATCGTATTCTCGTCATATATCGCGGAAGGTATTGCCATCAGATTGTAGTGTAGTTTATTAATTAGTAACTTCATCCAACCACCAACACACACAAAAAACAAATTCTTCTTCCTGCCCGAGGGGAAGATATTCCGCATATCATGCTGTAATAGATGACATAATCTGAAGTTGTAATAACTGAAGTGGGTGAATATCTGAAACTATTGTAGTATTGTAATGACTTGGTAATGAAGTTTAGTCTAATAGATAAGCCTTCAGATAGATGCTATCAAAACAAATTTATTCTCTTCAGAGTAAATGTGCCACTTAATGAACACGCGATTGCTAAACTTCGAATAACTGTTATTGTTTTGATTCACGCTCTACGAATTACTGACACAGAATTAAAATAAATAATTCTCGACTAGTAAAAAAAGTATAATCTCAATCAATTATATAGACTGTACATGTCGTTTTCGTTACAAGCAGCTGCTTTTTTTTAATTTTTTTTTTTTTACAAAAGCTAAGGTTACAGACATATCGTCACGGTCACAGGTTTTCATTGCGATCGAGTTGATAGACATTCCTGCAAAACTTACTCGTAGACACGGTTTGGTCATGTCTAACGTGCTGTATATTATCGTTACAGCAATGTTCCGACGCTTGAAGAAGTTTTTCTCCCGGTGTTTGGGAGGGGAGAGAGACAACGGTCTGCGACTGGAGAACTTGGTCGCTGTTCGGGGTACTGTACAGGTGAGCCACGTTATATTGCAGCGACATAACTCGGAAAGCAGTAATGTCTGAGAGCTACCTGACTGTACATAACATGGTCAGAAGATATTACAGACTGTCACGATTTACCGTAAATGAATATTTTTTTGCTATAAAAATCGCACGTGACACGTCATTGTAAATAACACGTCTTAGCTTGGCATCTCTGCACGAGTGATAATTGTGACGATTATATAAAATACCACCTAACTACCTAACTCCGTCAAATCATTCCTCTGAAGTTCCAAAGGTACCGATCGACCGCCTCTTCATCGTCAGCCGTTGGACGTCACTGTATGGAGGAACATGTGGTTAGCATACTGCTCTACCAGATCGTGATCGGATATATAATACCGGCAGCAATGAATGTCACTGATGGACGGATGGATTTGTTGATCACTGGGGCGAAGTCCGATGTGCTAGTCACTCAACACCTCACAATAGTCGTCATCCCAAAACTTGAGCTTATCTCCAGTCCTACATAAAATTTTTAAATTTGCCATTGACGTCTCGACTTCAAGAAAAACAAAGAGCTTGAGTCCTCTTCCAAATTTACTTCTGTCTTCGCATCAAAATATAAAGCGCCGTAAAATATGGACTATAAGAATTCTAATACTACATGCGCCACAGGTATAGTGGTCGTTTAACATGAGTATGAAGGCATTAAAAATGTGTCCTAATCGGATGGGAGCCAGGCTGACTTCAACATGTCAGAGTCGAATACTCTCTGACCTGCAGGGCAGCCTCACACTGTCTCTCGCTGTGTTCCCTGCAGGCCTCCTTCGCTGCGTTATCTGCTGGCTCTTTTCCCCAGATCCCACTGGCCCTAGCTCCTCTCCTCCCTGTTATTACCACCTTATATCCGGACTTGTCGCATTAGGTAAGATAATGTTGATAATCGAACCAGAATGCTGTTTAAACAATTTTGACAATTATATTGAAGCCCATTAAACTTAACACTGACCTCAAACATGGACAGTTGATTCTAACCATTTATCATTCCGGGAAATTTGCTGTGGTATTTGTTAACACTGAACAAATAACTATGTGAGAGGCTTGAGAATGGTAACATCTCTCTCAAGTTGTAAAGAATTACGGTGAAAAATATTCTAGGAGCAGAGTTTCACTTAATATGCTGCCAACGAGATCGACTAGTTGAAGACGACATTGCAGACCATCTGGTTGCCCAGCCAGTTACCTGCTGACAGTGTTTAATATGAGACTGACCAAAGGAAATGTACAGTGGAGTCAGAGAACAGAGAAACAGGAACTGTTGGCAAAACTTGTTACAGTTACATTTACTTTTCTTTACAGAGAGAGAACAAAGAGGAGCTCGTAATAAAAAGACCGTTGCTCAAGAAGTTACATTCTAGGCCCTTGTCATTCCAGTTTAACTCATAATACGTAGGATAGTGGTAGTGAATGACGAAAGCACAGAATTCTAGCTGATACTACAGATAGTCAGTGAAACTCACTACCACTGTCTCTAGGCCAAAAATTCGAAATAAATATAAGATATTGTAACATATGTATATGTAAGGAACTAGCGCTATCTCTGAATTACCAAACATGCTCTACGACTAATCACACTAATAAGTTCTTTTCCTTACAGGAGCGTCAGTTCACCCTGGACTCATTTTTTGAGGAGATACTGCAGAAGCGGCTGCAGGAAGATAAAGAAGTCCTTTCTATTTCGGTAAGTGTTAATTACAACACTAGAAGGAATAGGAGCATTTGGTTTCAAAGTGAATTTTTTGTTTTATAACTACATGATAACTTACTCGAATATGATACTAGTTACTGGTCTGCTTCCGGGTGTTATTCCGAATTGTTGTGTTCATTTTGTGCACAAGACTTCCACGGACGTCCCAGCCATCAACTTCATGTGCTGCGAACATTGCGGTAATGTACGCTCTGCTTGACTCAAATGTCAGGAAACGTCTCACTATCTGAAGAAGATGGCTCGGTCAGTTGTTGAAATTTTGACCATAAAGCAGGAACAACAACACGGAATAACCTCAGAAGCACACCATTAATCAGTCGTACACAGAAAATTAATAAAGATAATGGGATATTAGTTGTTTGTTAGTATTAATAGTATCTGAGATGTGAAACAAATTGTGTTAGTTGGACACTAAATTGAATTACTATATTCTTAATTTCGATACCTGAACCGTGCTAATTTGTGGTAAATGTTACAATTCGCTACACTTTTATATAACAGGAACTAGCACAAATTCTGAATCACTTCACATGTTAGATAACATGAAAGTAATAAGATCTTTTCCAACAGGAGCGTCAGTTCACGCTGGACGCATTTTTTGTGGAGTTGCTGCAGAAACGGCTGCAGGAGCAGGAATAAAGCTGTGCTGTTACGGTGAGTGGTACTTACATTTTTGTAGAGAACAACAGATTTTGGTTTCTAAGTGTATTTCTCGTTTCATGACCACATGGTAGCTCCCTTCAGAAGGCGAATCTTGAAGATATTTTCCGAGTCTACAGTTTTACGATTTTTAATATAACTGAAATGCTATCAGCTTAGATATATCACCATGGCTACCAAATTCTATGGTCGACCCATAAATTCTGTCGGTACCCATAGACTGCCCTTGTTTTATACCAGTTCTGAACAATGATCAGCTACATAATCCTTTCGCGACCTACATATCTTTTCGCTCTAGTATTGGTAGAATATACTTAATGTCAAGAATCAATGGTACATACAATACGGTTGGCTGCCCTTTCACATTACGGTGAGCCTTTCAGAAGAAATTCTCTTATGCCCCCTCCTGCCCATAAAACAGTTTTCAGCACAGTGTCACCTTCAGGGTCCCACGATTATACTTGGTATTTTAACCTGATTTCTTATGCAGCATGACCGTTTATTTTTCTGTTATCCTTGAAGCTCTCCGAATTTAAACTAAACATTTGCACAACTTGTTTAAGAAACTCTACTATTTTGGTATCGATGCATTTACCAACAGTCACAATACTCTCCGTTCCTTATTGAATATAGTTCAGGTGAGATTAATACATGCGTCTGCGTGAGATATCGACTAACTCACAAATATTCTGATCCTTGTAACAACTATCTACCATCATGATCCAGTAATTTCGTAGATCATTTCACCACAATAGACCACACTCCGGGAGGTGTAAATAGGCAAACATTCATGTTGGTAGTTTTCATATTTGCGATAATTAGTATTCTAGGGTTCATGAGTTGGCGCGATAGAAACACAGACCCCTTCTATGGATACAGAAAACGACCATTTATTAGTATGTGGTCCTACGATTATTTAGCACTTTCCTTTACAGATGCCGTATCAACCCACCATAATAGGGCGACGTTTATAATTTTGAAATTTATATTTGTCGGCAGATCACTCCAGTGTCCTCCGCGCCCACCTTGGAGGTCTATACATCACATCGCGCAGCTATTGAGCGCTGCCATGCCAGACGCTGGATGTGTTCACGCGTGGCCACCAACGCGACGTCTGGAGAAGACCGTCTGGCTGCTATATGTGCGACCGCGATACCGCGGCCAATACCACCTGAAACCATAGTTACCAGTCCAATAAATCTTTGGATTAATGATATAACACGACTCGTCATTTCTTTTATTTGCAACAGCCGGCGTTGTGGTAATGCAGGGGACTCGCATGACGGTGGTTGAAGTTCTCTTTCGGCTAGCAAGATCTAGGGGTCGATGGCTTCTCTTAGTAGATTAAGGCAAACGCAATAATGGTTCCTTCGGAACAAAACTCATTCGATTTTCTCTCCAATGCGAGCCCTGTCTGCCATTACCTCTCCGTCGATGAAAGCGGAAATTATACGTGCATAATTCCTACTTGTTATTTTTATTAGAGTTACAAAATGAATATAAGAAATAATAGTAAAAGAAACTGTTGTGACAATGGCACTGGAATGGAAAAATTTGGACTCCACAGGACTTCTCTTTCAAAATTTGCGTATGAAGCTTAACAGGTAAATCATTGACACTAATGATAACACTCGAAAGACTAGAGTGACTACAAAATGTCTGCTCCTAGGGATAACAAAGCAGTCCCTATAATCCCGATATTTTTTCTATTCAACTCAGTGAGCCACATATTATATGGCCCTACACACGCAGAAACTAAAACGTAATCAACATTTGACGCACTCAGCATACATTGTTCACTCATTAACTACTGTTTCTTCTTGTACGTAGAAAACTAGACTGATCAGCCAGAACATTACGACCATCTACCTAATAGCCGAAATGTCCACCTCTGACACGAGTATCAAGGGCGACGTGTCGTGGCAGGGATACAGTGAGGCGTTGGTAGGTCTCTGTAGGGAGTTGGTACCACATCTGCACTCACCAGTCGCTTAATTCCCGTATATTCCCGTAAATTGCACTCTGTCCAGCATTAAACTCTAATGTTAGTTCTTACGACCTCCAACATCTGTAATGAGGGGTGGCCCCTGTAAGTCATGCAGTTTCCGAAATGGACGTGCCAAGCCTCCGGGCCGACACAATCAGCCCTCGGTCAAATTGAGACATATCGCGGGTCTCCCCCATTCTACACGCGGACGGCACGCTCACAGATACTAGATGCTCCGGGCGTTTGTCTGACTAGCAGTCATTCCTTAGCATGTGACGCTACAATCGCCTGGACGTGTTTATATCGACAGTCGGTCGGTGGCCATAACATTCTGCCTGATCAGTGTCTGTGGGTATGAAGTAGTAAGTATGTAAACACATTCAGCAGCTGGTCACAACAGAAGCGTGACGAGTGTCTTTGCAAGTGGGACACATAATTCAAAGCACACTTAATGCAATCAAACTGATGCTGCAATTCACTGAACTGCACTGGCAAAATAACAATTGACTAGCACGTGGATGAACCTCAAACGAGTAAACAAAGGAATGAATAGTGCGACCATAATGCTCAGCCTTAATGTCGACTGAGAATTCAGAGAGGGTTCGTGACCACTGCTACTTATACTGTGGCCCCTATCCCCTTGATTTGTTATGACGTTAAATTTTACTTTCAGGGCTAATGTTACAGAGGCAAATGCTGTTGCAGAAGGCACGTTTTTATTTCAATTTTATTTTTTTCACCAAAAGTAAAGAACAGTCGTTTGGAAGATTTATGGGGGTACGACAAGAGCTATACGTGCAGCTTATACATCTGAATCACCTAGACGTAAGGATTTTGCCATAGATTGGAGCATTCTGCAATGTTCATGGCAGTACAGTCAACTTCAATCTGAAGAAAATGACTCAGTTACTATGTCCCAAAAATGAAGTAATGAAAATGTTTAAGAGTATCGTGGTAATTTTAAGATATTTCGTTAGATAACAATGATAAGTAATTTCTTTTACACCTCTCTAAGGACTTTTGTGTGAAATAATAACGTAAACGCAAACTGTTAAAATTGGGACCATTTTCCGTCAGGTGCAGCTTAGATTTTCCTTTATTGTATAGATAAAAACTGATTACAAATATACTGTATATTAAAGACCTCTGAAGCGGCTAGCACGATTAGGCGAAAAACTTTGGTACACACACGTAAATTCAGTAGTAAAGGACGGAATATCCTCTAATCTCTATGATAAAACCCAATAAGATTTTTCGCAGATTTACCGTCTTGTAAAGTCATCAGATGACCAAAATGACTTGCAAAATGATTTAGGTAAGATATCTGTATGGTGCGAAAAGTTGCAATTGACCATGAATGAACCAAAGAGTGAAGTTATTCACATTAGTACTAAAAGAAATCCGCTTAATTTCGATTACACGATAAGTCACACAAATCTGAAGGCTGTAAATTCAACTTAATACTTAGGGATTACAATTACAAATAACCTAAACTGAAACGATCAAATAGATAATGTTGTGGGTAGAGCAAACCAAAGACTGTGATTCACTGGCAGAACACTTAGTAGCAGCAACAGGTTTACTAAAGAAACTGCTTACACCACGCTAGTCCGCCATATTTTGGAGTATTGCTGCGCGGTGTGGGATCCGCATCAGGTGGGACTGACGGATGGCATCGAAAAAGTTCAAAGAATGGCAGTTCATTTTGTACTATCTCTAAATAGGGGAGATAGTGCCACAGACATGATACGTGAATTGGAGTGTCAATAATTAAAACAAAGGCGTTTTTCGTTGCGACGACATCTTCTCATGAAATTTCAATCACCAGTTCTCTCCCTCGATTGCGAAAACATTGTGTTGGCACCCACCTACATAGGGAGAAATGATCATCATGATCAAATAAGAGAAATGAGGGCTCGCACAGAAAAATTTTAGTGCTCGTTTTTCCCGCGAGCCGTTCGAGTGTGGAACGGTAGAGAGCTTGAAAGTGATTTGTTGAACCCCCTGCCAGGCACTATATTGTGAATAGCAGAGTAATCAAGTAGACGTAGACAATTAAGTTCATGGTAGGCGTTAAAAGTAGAAGGAGTACACAAAAAATCGAAATGGCAGGTAATAAATCCCGACCTACAATTAAAAAAACTAGGATAAGGCGATATAACGTAAAAGTATAAGGTACTTCAGTACTGCATTTGATAGTTTATAGATATGGAAAAAATTTTAAGGTGAAACAAATAATTTTTCGTCCTAAAATGTGGCCGGTGTTATGCAGTACGATAATGGAATAGTAAAGTGAATTGTATTCGTCACAGTTGTGTAAATAACTTTCAGAATATTGTCAGTTACATTGTGCCTTAGGTCGGCCACGCTGGAATATCTGTTTTCAGAGTAATGCGACAGCAAAACCTTCTACTGCTGAATACAAACAAACTTCGCCTCCTACTCCACACACTTTTATTTTACCTTGAACAGCACCATGACTTGTACATTTCAATAACTCTCTTCCACATAGTTGCGAAAAGTTTGATACACAGCTCCTAAATTTATTTATTCTTGTGATGTCGTTCAGTAGATTGCTAGGTCTGTACCATTTTAACGTATTTTCTAAATATATTACCACCGCAACAAATAAGCTGATGCATTTTAGCTTATTCATCATTCGATACTGTTAAAATTTAATAAGTCCCACTAGAAACATGCGTGGGCTACATGATATTCAGGTCCGCTAGGAATAAAACTTCACCGATCCTCCCTGTTTGCAAACATTACCTGGGAAGAGGGTAATCTATCTGGAGGATTCTGATCTCTTACATCAAAAGTAGAAACTGGTGACGTTAATATAACACAGCACACAAAGTCGTAGAACTTAAAGGTACTGGACTGGACGCCCATTTGTTCAATTAATGGACGGACATAGGTATCTCATATTCCGAAGTTATAAGGTTCGTTAAAGATGTGGACGATTGATTTACTTTAACTGAAGGATAATGAAACGAAACAAAAATCTCTGTTGGTGGTGTAGTTATTCATATAACGATTCTTCACCCTTTTGCGGCGTTTCACGAGAATTCGACACAAGGTTGTTAGAGGGCAGCTGTCAAAACTTGTTAAATGACAACACTCCAGTGCTGCTTCAGAACCTTTCTTCGTTGGATTTATGAGCTCGGATACAGTCTTAGTTTCAGGATGGCTACATTTATTTGTGTACTTTTACTAGAATCTGAAAAGGTCTCCTGCAACCAACACTATAGCATTGTTACTTAACAATACATTGCACGCATAATAAGATGTACTTCGTTAACTATGTCATATGTAACTCCTTTTCCAGAAAACAGATCTTGTTTCCTTCATAATAAATGGATTGTTGAGAAGTCTTGCTGTCCAGTGTCAAAGTACTTCGAACTATGAAATAAGTTCTAAATCAAAAGCAGATTGGCGCACTTTCCCTCTGCGATAGTCCGATACCCTGTAGCTACCCCTCTAAGAAACTGTGAGCGTCTCACAAGGAAAATTTTGGCCTCCTAAGGCAAACGGTGAAAATACAGCTACTGCATTTAGTAAAATTCACAACAAACTTATTACACATCTCACTGCTAAAATCAAAATAATCACCAACAATAATTGAACTTAAAGAACTTTCTGTAGCAGTGACTACTAACATGTATTCTTTAACCCAGCAAGGGACCAAAATAATACTCTGTTGAATCGTCAGTTGACATCTAACGTACTACGTATTTTTACTGATAGTATTGGTTTCGTACATTTCGTACAATATAATTAAAACGGGAAATCAACGGTGGTCGTTTTTAAAAGAGTTCCACCCACGTCTACCGGTGACAATCCACAAAATTCCGATAAGAAGTCTAAATGACTTTCCACAGTACACAATGCTGTGGCTTCATCCTGCTCATCTGTAGAGCACTTCCGACAGGATTCACTATTACAAGATATTCTGTTATAGTCGCTCTAAACAATCAAACTAATCAACATGTGCCATGGCAACAGCGCCGTCGATAATATCGCTTGCAGGAAATTACAGAATGTAGAGAACCGATGCTTCCCTACTACTAAATAACAGCATTGCTCACATCTGGGCGAAAGCTGTGTGTTGCTATGTCGTTTTAGCACCACAGCACATCGTTCGAACATTTCAACAGATAAATTTACCTCTCCCGTCCAGTAATTGCCAACCTGCTACGTAAGAAAGCATTACGTCTTTACTAAACTGATTAACAGCTGTGACCGGCCGTGATCTTATCTGGAGGTGACAACCGGCGCTGTGTGCGCCCCTCCCCTCCTAAGGCCAAACAGGGTCGAACTCTCGCGGCCGGGGGTACGACACTGTGTCTCAACTATGGTGAATAATTGACGAAGACGAGAGCCTTCGACGACACCCGTCCACTTTGACAAATAACATCATCACAAGCCTCAAAATCCAACACAATTCTGATTTAAAAATGGCTATCAAGACGTCATAATCACCAGACCCCATAAAACAATAGTATAGAAATCAAATTCAGAAACATAAAAATTCTGAATAATAAATGTTGAGCCTTTCGAGGAAAGTGTGGCAATTTGGGGAGTTATATTCTCAAGTAAAAACCACAGAATCCCAAAAATACTGAAGTATACAAAACAACCAGAAGAGTACGATGAAGAATACTATGCTGAGGTTCGCATCGAAAATGCAGAAATAAAGCATCAAATTAGAGAAATTCAACTGATATCGAAGACATCACACCATATATATGTATTAACTGAAAAGCCAGACACCAATACAAAAAACCAAAAGGCAATATCAGGACAGAAAGCGAAAAAGTAATACCAGTACTGGTAGCCAATGTCACGAAAGTTAACTAAATACGGTAGCAAGCACATCACTTCTCAACATAGCTCGACCGAACACTCCAATACCGATACAGAAAGCAAGAAATTACAGAAATGGAGAAAATACAGTTACATGGATTCACTAATACTCCTCAACAGAAAATCGCAAAATCCCTGAAATTACGGGTAAACACTCTTTGTGTTCTTGCACGTGACTTGTTACGCACTAATCTGGATCTTGCGACTTCATTCTGTAGGCAACCCAACTGAACTAATTCTACATCTTTGTACATTACTTTCAATTACTAACATTGCTTTCTTCACACTTTACGTTAGGTTGACGAGTCTTCATTTACAATAACCTTTTGAAGACTTACGGTTTTCTTAATTGTTGCCGGCCGCTGTGGCAGAGCTGTTCTAGGCGCTTCAGTCCGGAACCGCGCTGCTGCTTCGGTCGCGGGTTCGAATCCTGCCTCGGGCATGGATGTGTGTGATGTCCTTCGGTATGTTAGGTTTCATTAGTTCTAAGTCTAGGGGACTGATGACTTCAAATGTTACGTCCCATATTGTTCAGAGCCATTTGAACATTTTTTTTCTTAATTGTTGATGTATCAGCATAGTTTTGCTTATTCAGTAATACTACTATTACTCTTCACTAAGTTATTAATTTCATTACACTACAGGTTGGCTCACTTTTGAGAAAAATGTGTGTAAGAGTTCACATAAGTTGTAATCACTGTGTACTCACGTTACCAAGACAACCAAAGATAACGTTTAAACTCTAGTTGATTAAGAGCGTAAGCGGAGTACAGCGTAAACACACCCTTTGTTAAGTAACTAATTTTGTCGCTTCAGTAACATGCCCACTTCATCAAAATTTGCAACGCTATGTATATATCCAATACAGATTACAAACACAGCATAAGGTGACAATAGTGCCCTTCACGATAACAAACCAACGTTCCGCACACGTATGACATCACCAACCACAACATTAATACGTCACAGCTCAAGCCCGACAGGCGATATCGAAGTTTCAGGTCGAGCCAATTACTGTTATGTCATATCACCTACATTCTGACTTTCCCAAGTCGGTTTATTTTACTCGTTAAATTAACGCCACAGTACTGCTGTTCTGCACTGCAGTGACTGACGATGATTGTCTACTGAAACAGCAATCAGTCTTTGCAGTTGATACACTTTTCTGTTTCATCCTGTTGGCGGTAGAGATCTCCATGCTTGTAATACTGGAGGCATCTGATGAGGAATATGCGTCCCGCCGTGACTATGCAGTTCTGTCGTTCCCATAGTTTTCGCTTTGGTTACATGTTGTCGGAAGTCTCTATACCAATAAGCGCTGAATGTTGTGACGTCTGTGCAAAATGCTGCTGTTTCTGCAACGATTCCTGGTGTTGCCAGCTTACTAACAAGTGAATAATCCAAGAAGCAATAGCCCAGATTAACTTTTCCAGTCTAACATAAATGCCCACTTTAAGTTGCACCAGTTCCTTGCTATCGTGCAGAGAGATGAGAACTTACATGTGGTGAGCCATTGGATACCTTTACTGTATGCAGATTCTGGTACTTCTAGAACAGAAGTCACACACAGGAATACACTCAGAAGAAGAATGAAGTACTGGTCATAGCTTTTCTTCTAACAGCACCTTCTCGTAGTTAGTTGGCCAACGAAAGGCACTTAGCGGCTGGAAAAAAGGGCAGGTCTACCGCGTTTTCAACAAAACACACACAGTTATTGGCCTATATTACTGACTCCGTTCGGTTCTGGAAATGTGGAACATGTTTTATGCACACGCTTTACGACCTTCTTCGAGATCGAGGAGCCGGCCGAAGTGGCCGTGCGGTTAAAGGCACTGCAGTCTGGAACCGCAAGACCGCTACGGTCGCAGGTTCGAATCCTGCCTCGGGCATGGATGTTTGTAATGTCCTTAGGTTAGTTAGGTTTAACTAGTTCTAAGTTCTAGGGGACTAATGACCTCAGCAGTTGAGTCCCATAGTGCTCAGAGCCATTTGAACCATTTGAGGTCGAAGAAGATTTTCTACAAAAATCATTACGGATTCCACAGACAGACATCCAGCGACATTCATTTCAATATCATCGTCAAGAAAGTCTAGAGCAAAGAGAATGAGACCCAGGTTAATGCTGTTTTTCTTCACGTCGCCCTGTCGCACTTTTAGTGAACAAAGTACGAGCAAGCGGCGGTTCGTTCTGTGGCAAGCGGAGCAGTGGATCCCACAGAAATATTCATCTGACGGAATATTGCAGTGCAAAAAAATTTAAAATTTAAAATCATCCATTCTTCTGCTTCTATGACAGAAAAGTACTTAGTTATGAGGCGTTGATGATTGCAGACAGTTATGAAAGAAGTCAAAAAAGAAAAAAAGACGGATTTGTCCAGATCGCGATATTTTAGGAAAAGGGGTTATACGCAACAACTGGATAGAGTTTGCAGGAAGCCAATGGAAAGACAGTTCGTCGGCGCTCCTTCTTCCGTCCTTTATCTGCGGCTACCGGTGAACTCGCTGCAGCAGATCGCCGGTAGGAAAGCCGAGCAGAAACCTACCGGACTGCAACTCGCACCAGGCTGCATACAACGTAACTATTCCAAGAATCGGGAAAAGGCCTTAATTTTGAATGAAAGGTGGAAGCACTGCCAAAACTTTGCTATATTCTTAACCCTGATATTGTACATGTTCACTTCAAAGCCCGTGCTAATCTTAACACAGTCATGCACAAACCCTTTCATTCGCGTTACCAAGCGTTTGGTAACGTATTACCTATAATCTGAACAGCTACTAAGCACTGATTGTTCTTAAATGAAAATGCCCGAAATTCTCTTAAGTTTTCGGTGTCTAATACACTCAAGTTGTTAATCATCGATCTGCTCAATATGCCACGGGAAATTACTGTCTTTTCTCATACACAAAATTGCTTAAAAATGCATTCTTTCCAAAAAACGCATTGCCTTCACTTTAAAGCACTTTAGAGGCATGTAGCACATCGAAAACCGGCGAATTATAACTTCCTTCGGAGCTCATACTACACACGACCGTACCATTGAAAGGTAGGGCTCCGACTCCTCTAGATAACTGTAAGCTTACTCTATCTCCAAGAGAAAAGACAAGCGGAGAATACTCCGTTCTGATTCGTCAGTTTTCTTTAAGGTCGAAATGTACTTTTTCTCGAAATAAATATTTAGCATTCTGATATTTTGTTTATATTTTAAGTTATTCACAATTTTCATTTGCACTCTAATTAGCTTTCCTTTCCCCATAGACTTACTTGACATATTATGTTACAAAATTCCCCCGTCGTGTAGGGTTCATCAGTAGAAGAATGATCTACATATTTACTTTAGACCACATTCACGCATCCTTGACACTCCTAAAAGCATATACAAAACTGTACAGAGATAAATGAACAAAAATCCTTCAAGAAATCAACAGAACAATTCACAAAAACATGCTCTTTGCGTGTTTCTTGAATGTCTCCATGCACTGCTGTTCTCTGTTGGATGAAAATTAGAACTACGTACCCGACTGAACCCGCTTCAAACCATCTGTCACTGTGCACGCATGAGTCATTCTCCCGATAACGTTACACATTCTCTAATACTGAGTGATCTGTTGTAGTTTGTGGTGTTTCTGAGCTTACACTTCGTGGAAATTGTGGATGCAGTAACTCATCGAATCCATGAATTTCCCAACGTCTTCTAGTTGTCATTAAGGTTTCATTGCTGGATCTGATACTGTATTTAACGATCATCTTTAGAAAGGCTGCTGTTTTCAAAGGCACATGTAAACATATTCAAAATTATATTCGTTCTTGTATGATGGAGGTTTACTATTATAATAGTCAGATATGTTTCCTATAAGGGGAAATCTGTAGCAAGGTCTTTGACATTCAAGACACCTCGTCAACAGAGCCCAAAAACGTTAGGATAATCGCTTAGAGAAATCGAAATATAGTTATTTCTCAGAGCTACAATCGCACAGGTGTCATGAGTGGTCGTCTTTCAGGTGCACAGACTTTTCTGAATGAACATTTTGAACATGCCTATGTAGTTCGTTTTATGCCCAAACACAGGATCTAATATTAACCTATGCAGAGAGTCAGAATAGGGACGTTAGAAGATATTTCGTTGACCTTGGTGATCTTCTTAGTTTTACACTTGTTCTTCACAGTGTGCTACTGACATACTGAGCAGGAAAGTCTGCCATGTTTCCTACACAAGGTGGAATTTTAAAGCAAGAACTGTGCAAGCTGTATATGAAAATAGTGACTTGTAGATTGCCTGGAGAAAACTGAGAGTCGATCTCGACCGCCCATTACAATTATTTAAGCAACAATGCACCGTCTGAAATGAAGGAACCCTGCATTTCTATTTTGGTTGTCTGCATTTACAATCACACTGTGCCAACATTGCTGTATCGTACAGTCAATTACAAAAATGTTGTAGTTGACCCACTGTGTGTACAACAAGGGGTGGAACACTGCGAAAATATGTTCGACCTAACTTATCTGACATGATTTCAACGTGCAGAGAGCTGCTGCATCTTGCGCAGAGATGGGGACAGGAAACTGAATTCAAAAAGCGGTTGTTTGAAAAGAAGTGTGAGATAAAAATAGCGCTCAAGTTGCTGAAAGTATTGAATTTACCGGATATCTCGTAGTTGCAGTTTTATTTAATTCCGAAAAGTGTGTGTTGTATGCAGGTCACTTTCTGCAAACATAGCTACAGGCCTCTTGCAAAATAAATCCCATCTTTGCAGGCAATAAACCGAGAACAGAAGTTCAGATATCAAACACGAGGAATGAGTTTAGAAATTTCTGAAATTCCTATTCGAAAATAATTTGCAGAAACATTGTAGTCAACCAACGAATCTCCTGAAAATAACTGTTACCATACCGGCGACATATTCTGACGCTGACCGATCTTTCTCTATCCTGAACGTTTCCTGCGTCGTTCTGTGAGTCAGCAGCTGCTAACAGCAGTAGCAGCGCTCTCAATCAAGAAGGACATTGTCAGCAGCTTTGTAGAATTCAGTGAATTGATTGAATGCTTCATTGACATAGTCTCTGATCTTAATGAGCGGACATTGGATTATTCGTGCAAGCAACCGTCGTAATGTAAGTGTATTTCCGTAGAGTAGTTATTTTTTATTGTTATTAAACCATGTGTGTTAGTCATTTGAAACGTTGTAGACCATTTTCAGTGGACCACTAGAGAAAAATGCGCGAACCGCCACTGGTACAATCTTACCGAGTAGCAGATCAAATGGCTGGTTTCAGGACATTCTAGCAAGGGGAATTAAGAGGTGTAACTCAACGGGAAACATACACGTAGCGTAGGGGAGCTCTACGGGACTATTAATGTTTGCAATACTCTGTATGTAAATGACGTAGCGGATAACGTCGTAAGCTATTGAAAGTTTTGGCTGGTTTCTTTTTCTAGGGGTTGGGATACGTAATTGGCGCATTACAAGCCAAATACTGCTGAGTCTACAGTATACAATATGAAGATACACATGAATCGAATGGACGGGAATTTTTAATGCAACATAGTAGTTTATAAATGATAGATTGCAATTAAATAAAATCTGCAGGTACTATCTTAACGACTTTAAATGATGAGTACGGTAGTAGAAGTACTTTTGAGAATGCGGTGTATTTCTGCAAAACACTTATTGGTGTCGATGGTCCAGCAATGAAGTAAAATATGAGTTGAATAACAGGGAAATAATAGATTCCTACTTCACGGAATTAGTTATGAACAAGAACATAGCCCATGAGATATTCACTTCTGACAGCACTCTCCTTGTCTTGTCGCACACCGATGCTTTTCTCCCACTTCCATCCAGTCTCCCCATTCATGAGCGCTCCCCCCATGTCTCCAAGCCAAGCATACTCACAAATCTATTGAAACACATACGAAATGCTGGATTTACATTTAAACAACTTGAAATTAAATAAATATTCCTATGGTTGGACCATAAACACGCTCTAACACATATTATTAAACATATAAGCAAATTAAGTACAGATATGTAAAAGGAATAGCAAGCAAAAGTAGGACAGGAGCCTAACGTCTCTGTGCTGTCTAAAACAAAGTAAATAATTGACCAGCTTCTTCATGAATAGCATATTTCGGGCATAAACACAGACAGATAGGAATCAATATATTTGTAAGCATGCTGCTACCGTTTTCTCGTGTAACTGTGGAGGTCTTATGGCCTGACGCAATCGACAGTAATCGGCCACTTTGACCTCCAATAACTCATGTACTGTTCAAGTCACATGCCTGTAATTCATACCAATTTAGGTTTACATTAATACCTTTATAAAGACACATCGTCAACGAATTCAGATGAGCGCTTTAGATTTTGGAAATTCGTTGCTAGGTGTTACTTGTACAAGTTACAGTCGGATACTAAACTTTTAACTTATAAAGATATTGAAATTATGTTTCCACCATCAGAATCGTGGTGCAAATAATGGTAATGTACATGTTTCTTTTTGAGGTATCATGATTCATATGGCTACTATTAATTTATATACGAACTGTGAAATTTCAGCCATGACGGTTTCACAAAGTCCGCCATCCTTGACACTGTTGTTATACAAGTCTCTTTCATCGACACAGCGTCACCATGGAATTCCCGTCCGCGCGGCCGCTGGACGCCTCTTGCTTCGGCCACCGTCCGGCACCACGTGGTCAGACTGCCGAGTGGCCTGCGCCTGCTGAGCAGCCTGTGTGGCGACGCCAGCTCCAAACTTTGAATATTTTCAGAGCGCCACAACTCGCCTGTTACCCCACATAATGGAATACTACATGAAATATCTGCGAATGGTGCATGGTACGGCCCACCATCAGGTGGCTTGTGGTGTATCTGTGTGAACGTAAATGCATACGCAAAAATGTTGCTGTTGTGGTCCACAGTCTGGATACTAGCCGGATGTGGGTTTCGACGCTACTCTATCTTGGGCAAGCCTCTTAATCTTCGAATAACCACTGCAACTTACATAATTGCTTACCGTATTCATCTCTTGGTTTCCTTCTGTAATTTTTACTCTACGTTTCAGAATATATCCTGACAAGCGCTTCCTCCTTTTAGTCAAGTTATGACAGAAATTTTTTTTTCTCCCAGTTTATGTTCAGTACTTCCTCAATAGTTACGCGATCTACCCATTTAATTTTCAGCGTTCTCCTACAGTGACACATTTCAAAGGTGCTATTCCCTTCTTGTCTGAACTGTTTATGTCCACGGTTCATATCCGTACAGGGCTACATTCAAGACAAATACTATCAGAACAGACTTTCAGCATTTAAATCTACATACGGTGTTAACAAATTTCTCTTCTTCACACACCCTTTTATTATCAATGCGGGTATATATTTTAAATCCTTCCTTCTTTGCCCATAATCAGTTATGTCACTGCCCTAACAACAAAAGTCATCTACTACTTTACGTAACTCATTTCCTAATTCACTCAGCATGGCCTGAATTACTTCTCCTGCATTCCATTACACATGTCTTCCATTTGTTGATGTTCGTCTTACATTCAACTTCTAACACATTGCCCATTCCACTCAATTGCTTTCCCAAGACCTTTACCAACGCCGAGAAAATTGCACTGTCATCAGCAAACCTCGAACGTTTTCTCCCTGAACTGTAAGTCCTTCACCAAGTTTTTCCTTGATTTCATTCACAGCCTCCATACGTACAGATTGAATGACACCAGGGATGGGCTTAAACGCTGTCTCATCCCCTTCTCTACCACTGCTTCCCTTTCATACCCATCTACTCTTGTAACTGCCATTTGGTTCCTGTGCAAGCTGTAAATAAGCTCCGCCTCCCTCTATTTTATCTCCATTACCTTCAGAATTTCAAAGAATGTCAAAAGCCTTTTTTAAGTGTACAGGATCTATAAACGTAGTTGGTCTTCAAATTCAAATGGCTCTGAGCACTATGGGACTTAACTGCTGAGGTCAGCAGTCCCCTAGAACTTAGAACTACTTAAACCTAACTAACCTAAGGACATCATACACATCCATGCCGGAGACAGGATTCGAACCTGCGACCGTAGCGATCGCGCTGTTCCAGACTGAAGCGCCTAGAACCGCTCGATCACTGCGGCCGGCAGTTGGTCTTCCTTTAACCTGTATACTAAGGTAAGTCGTAGGGTAAGTGTTGCCTCGCGTGTTCCTAGACTTCTGCGGAAACCAATCTGATATTCCCCGAGGTCGACAAGTTTCTCCATTCTTCTGTAAATAATTTGTGTCAGTATTTTGTAAGCATGTGGTACTAAGCCGATTATACGGTAACATTCACACCTTTCAGCATCTGCAGTCTTTGGGATTGGTATTATTAGATTGTTCTTGAAGTGTGAAGTTATTTCCCCTGTCTCATACGTCTTGCATAGGAGTCATGTCTGACTGTCCAGAGACTGTTAGTAGCACACACGGAATATCGTCACCTCTATGGTCCGCGTGCCGACTTAGATCTTTCAGTGTTGTGTCAAATTCTTCTCGCCATATCATGTCTCCCATCTCATATTCACCTATTTTCTCCTCTCTTTCTACAATATTAACTTCAAGTTCACTTCCCTTGTATAGACCCTCGATACAGGGTGTTACAAAAAGGTACTGCCAAATTTTCAGGAAACATTCCTCACACACAATTAAAGACACGTGTCTGGAAAAGCTTTATTTCCATATTAGAGCTCATTTTAGTTTCGTCAATATGTACTGAACTTCCTTGATTCACCGCCAGTTGGCCCAATTGAAGGAAGGCAATGTTGACTTCGGTGCTTGTGTTGACATGCAACTCATTGCTCTACAGTACTAGCATCAAGCACATCAGTACGTAGCATCAACAGGTTAGTGTTCATCACGAACGTGGTTTTGCAGTCAGTGCAATGTTTACAAATGCGGAGTTGGCAGATGCCCATTTGATGTATGGATTAGCACGAGGCAATAGCCGTGGCGCCGTACGTTTGTATCGAGACAGATTTCCAGAACGAAGGTGTCCCGACAGGAAGACGTTCGAAGAAATTGATCGGCGTCTTAGGGATCACGGAACATTCCAGCCTATGACTCGCGACTGGGGAAGACCTAGAACGACGAGGACACCTGCAATGGACGAGGCAATTCTTCGTGCAGTTGACGATAACCCTAATGTCAGCGTCAGAGAAGTTGCTGCTGCACATGATAACGTTGACCACGTCACTGTATGGAGAGTGCTATGGGAGAACCAGTTGTTTCCGTACCATGTACAGCGTGTGCAGGCACTATCAGCAGCTGATTGGCTTCCACGGGTACACTTCTGCGAATGGTTCATCCAAAAATGTGTCAATCCTCATTTCAGCGCAAATGTTCTCTTTACGGATGAGGCTTCATTCCAACGTGATCAAATTCTAAATTTTCACAGTCAACATGTGTGGCCTGACGAGAATCCGCACGCAATTGTGCAAACACGTCATCAACACAGATTTTCTGTGAACGTTAGGGCAGGCATTGTTGGTGATGTCTTGATTGAGCCCCATGTTCTTCCACCTACGCTCAATAGAGGTCACTATCATGATTTCATACGTGATACTCTACCTGTGCTGCTAGAACTCTTGTCTTTCCGTCCGCCGCTCGTGGTCTCGCGGTAGCGTTCTCGCTTCCCGAGCACGGGGTCCCGGGTTCGATTCCCGGCGGGGTCAGAGATTTTCACCTGCCTCGAGATGACTGGGTGTTTGTGTTGTCCTCATCAATTCATCATCATCGAGGAAAGTGGCGAAATTGGACTGAGCAAAGATTGGATACTTGTACGGGCGCTGATAACCACGCAGTTGAGCGCCCCACAAACCAAACATCATCATCATCACTTGTCTTTACAAGTACGACACAACATGTGGTTCATGCACGATGGAGCTCCTGCACATTTCAATTGAAGTGTTCGTACGCTTCTCAACAACAGATTCGGTGACCGATGGATTGGTAGAGGCGGACCAATTCCATGGCCTACACGCTCTCCTGACCTCAACCCTCTTGACTTTGATTTATGGGGCATTTGAAAGCTCTTGTCTACGCAACCCCGGTACTAAATGTAGAGACTCTTCGTGCTCGTATTGTGGACGGCTGTGATACAATACGCCATTCTCCACGGCTGCATCAGCGCATCAGGAATTCCATGCGACGGAGGGTGGATGCATGTATCCTCGCTAACGGAGGACATTTTGAACATTTCCTGTAACAAAGTGTTTAAAGTCACGCTGGTACGTTCTGTTGCTGTGTGTTTCCATTCCATGATTAATGTGATTTGAAGAGAACTAATAAAATGAGTTCTAACATGGAAAGTAAGCGTTTCCGGACACGTGTCCACATAACATATTTTCTTTCTTTGTGTGTGAGGAATGTTTCCTGAAAGTATGGCCGTACTGTTTTGTAACACCCTGTATATTCCTTCCACCTTTCAGCTTTCCCTTCCTTGCCTTCCATCTGTCCTCTAGATTTCACACAGCTAATTTTCTTATATTCAAAACTCTCTTTAATTTTCTTATAGGCGGTATCTACCTTTCCCCTAGTTACACATGATTCTATGGGCTTGCATTTGTCCTCTAGTCATTCCTGCATAACCATTTTACACTTCCTGTCCGTCTCATTCCATAAACGTCTGTATTCCCTTTTGTCTGCATTTTTATATATTTCGTTTAATCAAATATGTCCAATATCTCCTTTGATGTGCAAGGTTTTCTACTATGTATTGTCTGTTTAGCTGTTTTATGTAACATGGCAGAAATTGATTGGCCTGCCCAACGTCCAACCTGCACCCACTGGACTGCTGTTGGTAGGAGTCAGAAAGTCGACTTTGATCCATACTTCAGCGTCGACCATCACAACCGTATCTGGTTTCATCTCTTGACGGAGAACGGGCACCTGCTCCAACACTAAAATTCAGACACATTAATGTAAGTGTCCCCATCAGAGGTCAAATCGTCATAAAGACGAGGGACTGACTCAGGACACAGTAATTTCCAGCAAAAGGTGATACAGTAGTGTGTATTCCATGGACACAACGATGACAAGCTCATTGTGATACGACTGAAGACGAGCTTCATTGAATGCTTTAAAATAACTATTTTCAGTGATTCGTAGACGGTAACTAGCACACATTTCTGATTCGAAACGTTTATTATAAGAATTCCGCTTCTCTTTGGTTCTTAACGTCTAATATACACTCTAAGACACAAAAACGATTCAAATTGGTCACAAATGGTTATTTACAGAGGTATCGATGGAAAACGAGGAATTGCAAACTTCGGCGACCGATAAATGAACGTGTGACACTGGAGCACAATTTCTCTGCACAACTGGCAAGAATAGTAAGCAGGGGTCATGATGATACCAGCGCATAAAATATTTGAGAATTTCACTCTGTGTACTCAGTTTGACAGTAACTATGCCTCGCAAACAGGCTCGTCGACGACGTCAGCCGATGAGAGTATGTGAAAGAAGAAATGTAGTTGAGATCAAAGTAGCTGGTTGCAATAATCGGCCAATCGCTCGACATTTGAATAGGAAACCACGCTACTATTCAACGATGCTGGCAAAAATGAGCGGACCATGGCCGAACACGGAGTTACTAAGTACGGCTGACCTAGAGAGACGGAAGAGGTCTGACTTCTTGGCATCCCTTACGCCGACTACCATCGACCTATATACAACCAGAAGATCGTTCACAGTGGTGTTGGCTACACTCGGCCTGGGAGAGCGTTGGCTGGAGCAGAATTGTCTTCAGTGATGATTCTGGCTTCTAGCTGAGCCCCGATGTCCAGCCACAATGTATCTCAAGACGCCCCAGATAATAATGGGCTACCAATGTGACTGTTGGTCACAATACAGCCCGACAACCAGATATCATATCTTGGGGTGGGATTTCATTTCATAGCAAGGCCCCTTCGGTTGTAATCCGCTGCACCCTCACAGCAGAGCGGTACGTTGACGATATTTTACGCCGCATTTTGTTACCCTTCATGGCAAGGCATCTTGGACTTGCATTTCAGCAAGATAGCGTCCGCCTGCACACGGCAAGGTTATCTACTAACTGTCTTCGTTATTGCCATATCCTACCTTGATCAGAAAGGTCGCCAGATCTCTCCACTATTGAGAACATTTTGTGCTCTATGGACGGGGCCCTACAAGCAACTCGCAATTTTGCCGATATAAAGCACCAATTGGACAGAATTTGGCACTACATCCCTCTGGACGACATACAACAACTCTATCAATCAATGCCAGCTGAACAGCTTCTTGCATAAGCTCTAGACATAGATCAATTCCTTACAGACTTGCTCAGCTTGTGGAGCTCTTTCTCGTGAATAAACCATTCAGTTTTTTTAAACGGGACTCCTTTGTTTATACTTGTATACCATATCTACGGATTCCCGCCCCCCCCCCCCCCCCTCTCCCCATTGGGATATTTTCTTCTGGTGCGTCGTATTTCTCTCATTTCTTAAAAGGTGTACTTAATATCGCTAATTGTTAAGGGGACCTGGAGTTGAAATGACTGAAATATTCGAAAACATTTTTTTTCACCATCTCAAAGACAATTTTATCCCGTTTCAAAAAATGTATTTTTATCTACTTTTCAGTTGTTGATTTAGTTTTAAACGCTCTTTGGACAAATGTCTGCAAACCTGCCACGCTCATGCGACAGGCAAGGAGTATCACCAAAAAAATTTCTTGCCTAGCACAGTCATGGAAACAATATACACGATATATCTGATATTGTTGATAGGACCCATCCTGAGACAATAACAGGTTTTTCTGGATGCAGTTTACAGTAGTTTTGCAGCTATGTGAGAGTAGTGTGGAGAGCAGCATCTAATTAATCTTCGGACTGAAGACCGCAACAACAACAACAAAAAGAACAACAGTATGTCTTGTACGACAGATTTAATATTTTTAGGGAAAAGAAGATACGAAATAAAATTTTTGATTATGCTTTCCAGAATATTATCTAACACATAATCCCACTGTGTTATTTTTTCTAAAAATAAGGAAATTATTTTAGTGTAATTTTATTCCTTCGCTCTGAGGGGAACGACTGGGTTGAAAGGAGTGTATACACCGCTAATCACTTAAATGTATTTAAAAATATTACCGAGGTATACAAGGGAAATATATGTAATGTATAATTGTAATAGTAAAACTTTAATCATCAATACGAGAGCTAGTTCGAACACCGCAGTGGTTTGGTCTTGTTGCTTCCTCCGTCCTTTTAATTGATTTTGGAAGTTTGTACAGGTGGCTATGCAGTTTAACATGGAATACAAGCCATGGACTGACCTCGCGTTTCTCACATTAACAAATCATTGTTGAACTCTAAGGAAGCAGTAAGTGTAAGAAGAAGCTTTGGACCAACCTCGGATTGAGTCCTATGGCTTTGAGATGAGTAGGCTGATACTTACCCTCTGAACCACCGAACAAATTTGAAATGATAAAATTATTTACACTGTCATTAGTTACTGATACAGATTATCTAACACTGATAACGTTAAAAATTATTTGTTGATTTCCAAAGTGAAATATGCATGGGACTTTTGTGATAAGACTGAAGCTCTCCACTACACAGCACTGAATTGTAGACCGTCCGCTTTGAAAGGATATCTGAGAGATATGATGGTAGGCTTATGGTGTCAGTGGAAAGCGAGCAGGAGATTTTCGGCTTAATAAACTGTAAGATAATGCAACAAACCAATGTTGTTGAAATGTAGACTCTCTATTCTTATCCAACGACAGGTACCTACAGGTACGATTTGCAACAGCTGCATAGGTAATTTAGTATGACGCCAGCTGCTGCGAAAAGCTCCAGCTGTGATCGGATCTCGCCTCACCTGAAGTTGGTGGCCTAGGACGTCGAAACAGCAGGCAGGACTCGGTGGCACGGAGACTTCCTCCCTCCACTGCCTCCACAACTGCCTCGACATCGCATTGGTGACCTTACGGAGAACCTACGCAACATCTTACCTTCCGACTAGTACCCTCCCGCCTGGGAAATCGAGGAAAAGTTCCAGAACCTAAGATTACCTTCCAAAGCAGCATGATGGGCCTCTGTTTTCAAACTCTGCCTAGCTTAGTTCGACAATGGAAGTTCACCTTTCAAAATGGTCCTTTTTAGGAGATCATCAATTAAAATATATAAAAAGGACATTCGTTCAATTTATGATTTGAATGTATTAACAAACTAGTAAAATACATTGTTGAGATCAATAAAAATACGTATGGCACATGTGATCCGTTGCATTGCCAAGTCTTCCATTTTCACGATGAGGAGATTAATCGAAGTATATTTGAGCCGTGCTGCTGCTCGCGTTGGTGCAGTTACCTGCCCTGGGGGTTAGTGTATGTAACGACAGTGTACGTTTCTTCGCCATGCCGCTGCTGTCCGGTAAGGTGTGTAGTTTTGACAGCTTTCTTGATTGTAGGCAGTTTGTGTTTCTTCTACTCTGGTGGCAGTGTTTCCTTTCTCGTTCTGGGCGCTCTGAGCACAGTGTTCTGGGGACATAGTGCAGTCCGCTAGTTCCAGCTTTGGCGTGTTGTTCCATTCTTGCATTTGGTTTACTGGATGTCAGGTTGCTTCAGCAAGATTATCATTAGTCATTCGTTAGACTGCCAGTAGTCTGAGTTACCATCTTATGAAGTGAATGCAACTCTTGGCTGCCTATCTCATCGCACGCGAAAGTGTTTGTTGCCGGACCTTCTCAGAGGTCGATTCCTGGAGCAATGTCTGTGACTGGTCCTTGTGTTTTATTATTGTATTATTTATTACCATACCTTGTAATGCTGCATTAAAACGTTATGTCTGTCTAGTTAATAGTTCATCTTCTGGAATAAATCTAGCAGTGTAAGCGTTGTGTTACAAGATTACCATCATCTTATTTCACACGTTTGGTGGTCAGTTGCTTATTTCCTTTAATTAACCTTTGCTTATATTTGCTGTTTTATAGTAGGTTTCAAAATTTTTATACAATGGTCGTTACTAGCGTGTAAGGCCTTCAGCCATGATTGTGGTCATTTGCTTTGAAAAAATAGTTCGATATTTCTATTTTAGCAGTAAGCCTTAAAACCTTATTTACTGCCATTCCTGGCGTCTGATATCTTCTATTGTGTTTGTGGGCACTTACTTTTAATATTTCAATACCTGTAAGTTGTAATTGCAGCGAGTTCTTAAACATTCTTAATTTACTGCCATTCTTGGCATGTAAGGCCTTCCGTTTTGATCACAGTTTTTCTCTTTATCAATCTGTCTGTATTTGTACTTTATGGTGATTTGCTAAATTGTAACGCACTGAAAACACTATTACTTACACTGTCGTTTGTTCCTTCATTAATAAAGCGTGTTATTTTTTTTTATTGTTGAGTCTGGAAATACTTCTTTAAAAATAAATGTTTGTAAATGTTAAAGGCAACAAATAGTAACTGATTACGGCCACGTCCACAACCGTAACAGAATCCTGCCTTCCCTTGACAACCAGGTTTCAATATAGGAAACACTACACTGGGAAACACATTAGTGGAATCACACAAACGGACGTCGAAGTCAGGTGGAAGTCACATGCGCTGAAGGAATCAATTTTTACGCGTGACAAAACATTTCAAACATGACTACAAGCGGGTTCGAGGACATTAGCATTCGACGTCGATATGCTTCGATGCTATTCTATGAAAACCTGAAATGTACAAATGACTTATATAATATTTTATTTCAGTGGTTGTCTAACATTATTATCCATGTTTCTAAACATTATTGCTTTACTGGGATTCCGGTTTACTGATAAAATGGAAATGCTGTGTGGCTACGGCCTCCCGCTCGCCTGGTGCAACTCTTTTGAGTTGACGCCACTTCGGCGACTTGCGTGCCCATGGGGATGAAATAACGATGATATGATCAACGCAACACCCAGTCCCTGAGCGGAGAAAATCTCCCGACACAGCCGGGAATCGAACTCGAGTCTTTAGGTATGACTTTTGTCGCGCTGACCACTCAGCTACGGGGGGCGGATCACAGGTATGTTAACAACAATCCCATTTCACGTAAACCGTTGTGGACCGTTGCCTAGCAATTACTTCCGTATTCTCTGGAGTACTCGAAGTATCCATACGAATTCCTTCTGCGAGTTATTGAGTGTAAGGAGCTTCAGTTGTGAATTGAGTATTGCAGTGTTGCATTTTGTGTTTCGAGCACATCTAGCGAAACATTTCAAAGTTCTTGAGGAGCTTTAGAAGCTTTCAGCAAAGCGAACGCCCAGCTTCAGAGGCGAGCTGCGTTGTGCTGCAAGAGGTATGAGCCGTTGATTTAACTGCCACCTATTTATTTGTCATACAGGATCATTTACAGTTAGGATATCGCATAAGCTTGTAAATGGCTGAGTATATAGCAGAGAAGTACTGGAAAACTGATGCGGGTGCTGGAGTGTGGTATCATTTCAGAACATGCCGTTATTAACGGTATGCAATGTGAAATAGAACATTGTTTTACTTTTTTATGCAGTTTCAAAGGTTGGATGTTTACTTGTAGAGGAAGATTTCTGTACACTGTTTTTGGCGAAGTTCGTGCCCGTGCATCATGTATTCTCAAATTAATTTTTTAGTTCCACAATGATGACGGTGTAACCAATCTTTCTCTCTTGTGGATTACTCACACGTACTCAGTGCGATGTTGGAGATTAGTGCTGCTGTAATTTGTTTCCGTGTGTACAGATAAATTTATTTTGGAACGTGTGTCAAGTGCACTGCATCGTATCGACCAAAGCTGGTAGCATAACAGAAGGGTTTTTCTCCTCTGTTACTCAAGATATGTGAATCATTATCTTGGAGTACGAGGCGTGTGAGTAAAGCAATGAGACTGATTTTTAAAATACCTAGGTTTTATTTCCTTCAAACGACAATAATGTCCACGGCAAAGTAGTCCCCTTCGGCAGCTATAGGCCGGCGACGTCGTTCTTTCCCGGTATCGGTAGAAGCGTAGAAAGCCTTCAACTGGTAGGGCCTTTGCCATGTTGGTCACATGCTCTTAAATGTTCTCCAGAGTCCCAAAATGACGGGGGACTGATGACCTTCGCTGTTTAGTCCCCCTTAAACATACCAACAACCACCACCCAAAATGACATCCTTTTAAGACAATTTTCAATTTTGGAAAAAGAAGCAAGTCACAATTACCAAGTTTCGGTGAATATGGAGGGCGGGGTCTGTGGCACAACAGGAATGCCTTTTGAAGTCAAAGAATCCGTGATGGAAGTGGCCATGTGGCATGGTGCTTTATCATGATGAAGCATCCAGTCTACTATGTCTGATCTCACTCGATTCACCTTTTACCTGAGCTTTTCCAGGACGTCGTTGTAACACAGCTGTCTGACGGTTTCTGCTGGATGAACAAATTCTACATGGAAAAAAGCAAATCTGTCAAAACAGCAAATCAGTTTTGCTTCGGGCTTTGACTTGATGATTCGAGCTTATTTCAGCCGAGGAGATTCCCGAGTGTTCCACTCCTCAATGTGCCACTTGGTCTCAGGATCGTACTCAGAAATGCAGGATTCATAACCTGTGATTACTCAACTGAACCATTCGTGACCATTGGCAGTCCTCTCAAGACGACAACGCACACGTTTCTTCCATTGTCCTCCTGTTCAGTTGTGAGGTTTTTTGTGCACCGTTTGGCATAAATCTTTCGCACGTGCAAAACTTCGGTGCAAATTTGATGTATGCAGATAATATTTAACCACGTCATCCATCATCTTCACTGTTACACATCGTGATCACAGAAGAGAACGCATACGTTCGACGTTCTCGTCAGTTTTGTAAGGTGAAGGTCTACCTGAACGAGGTTCATCTTCAACGTGTTTTCGGCCTTCCAGAAATGATATGTGAGACAGAGAAACTTGGGCTATTGATATTGACTGTTCCCCATAGGCCTGTTTCAATTTTGAAAAGGTCACTCTCGCTGGTGCCCCAAGTTTGACACTTCATGGCATAACACTTTTACAACACGCAACAAAAACACAATTTCCCCGGTGGCGATTTCAAAAACCACGTGACGGCAGTACGGAGCTAAAACTCGTACTCAGCAACTAGAGAAGATTGCAAACCATTCTACACCAGTAGAACAACACAGATCCCTAGCAGCGTTGTCATTGTCATTACTTTTCTCACGCACCTCCTATTCCTAATTAAGAATTCCATTGGGAATCTATAGGTTATTCGGGCGTTTTCATTATTTAGACACTTCTGGATATCTTTCGATGCCAAAACATGTTTATTTCGTCTTACAAAGATTTAAATGGTTTAAAATTTAATGGGTGTTCTTATTTAGCCATGGATAGCGACGTCCCTATATAATAATGTGCTCTGTAGTTACCGGGGTTGCTACTTAATGTTGATCACGGTGTATGCTAACAACAATGCCATGTCACTTAACCGTTGTGGACCGTTGCCTAGTAATTACTTCCGTATTCTCTGGAGTACTCGAAGTATTCATACGAATTCGTTCTGCGAGTTATTGAGTGTACGAAGATTCTGTTGTGAATTAAGTACTGCAGTGTTGTATTTTGTGTTTCGAGCACATCTAGCGAAACATTTTAAAGTTCTTGAGGAGGTTTAGAAGCTCTCAGCGAAGAGAACACCTAACTTCAGAGGCGAGGTGCATCGTATCCGCATTAGGTATGAGCCATTGTTTTAACGTTGCATATTAATTTTGTATACACAATCATCTCGAGTTAGAATATCGTAAAAGCTAATAAATCACTGTGTATTTAATGGAGAAGTACTGGAAAATTGAAGTATGTGATGGAGTGTAGTGTGATTACAGAATATGAAGTTCTTAATAGTGTATAACGTGAAATAGCACTTCGTTTTAATTTTTTATGGGGTTTCAAACGTCAGGTGGTTACTTGTAGAGTTATATCTCTATAATTAATTGCTTTTAAGTTCATGTGCATTCGTCATGTATTCTCAAATTAACAGCTTAGTTCAAGAGTGACAACCTTGTCAAGTTCTCTTTCAGATTCTATCCGTGTGGTTCCACCCATGACGTCCTCTTGACGTCATGACTTTACGTTGCAGAGCGTGTTATTGGTCTGTTATTAAATGCTATCTTTGTTTGTGTTAGTTACTATTGAGATTTACGAAGTTTGTAGAATATGCTGTTTATTCAAAACATGTCGTGAAATACGATGGTGTTGTTTATAGGGCGGAAGGGGGTAGCTTGAGGCCACAGGTTATATTACCGATGGAGAAACTTGTAGCGATTATTGTTTCTTTTTTCCTGACAAATATTTAACTATTTCTTTCTGTATTTCGCACGATATCCGAGGGTGAGGTTAGGCACTGCCTTAAGAGCAGTAGATAAATTTTTGTGAGTGAAGTGATTAATGATAATTATTATCATGTTAATAGTTGCAATTCTTTAGCTCTTTTTGTAATATGGGAGAATTGGCTACGGTGGTGTTGGCCGTGAACCTAAGTACATTGCTGAAGTTGTCGTGAGAGGAACGAGTAGTAATGTTAGTCATAATTTTTTAACTTATTAATAGTTGGCTGTTTTTTTCGAATGTGACGTCGCTGAGGGGTAGCGTAGATGAAATCGATTGTTTTGTAGGGTTCATATTGTTGTTGGCAGTGGCACGCGCTTTTGATGTATGATTCTTTTTGTTCTACGGTACGTTTTGACCTGTTAACGTTCGTTTGTAGTGTGATACCAAATTTTTTAATTTATTTTCGTTCTTATTATTCTGGAGGAATTTGTGTGTGTTATTTTTCGATAAAGTCGTTTTTATATGGAGTTTTCATGTGCGTCTTTTTTTTTATTTTGGAGGTTTATAATTTTTCGGTTCATTATGGAATTGTTCCTGTGTGTTATTTATTTATGGATTATGTCGTTATATGGGGATGTGTCTGGTATTGCTGTCTTTGTTAGGGCTACATAGGCGCAGCGTATATTTTCTTTTATTTCATTCTGGAAGAATTTGTGCGTGTTATTCTTTTAGTTGTTATCTTGTGTATGTGTGATTGGTATCCCTGTCTCCGTTTAATCTGTGTAGATTAAGCGAGTTATTGGAATCAAATTTTGTTTTTTCGTTATATTTTCGTTGAGTTCAGTCTAGAGGAATTTCTGTAAGATATTATTAGATTTTTTTCGTTGTATTGATCTTAGCTTCATAAACTTTTTCTTTTTGTTTATGTCCAGTACTCACTCATTCCTGCAGCAGCCCCGTCACTTTCATTTTATATGGTCTTCGAATGAACTGCATTATGCAATCACAGCTACAACGGTTCATTTTATTAGAGAAAATCGATTTCGGTCGAGGATCAGACCGTCACCAAGTACAAACACGATCTCAGCTAGTAACTTGCGTAATAGGAATAGCAGTTCCGGATGTACAATGTTCCGTCATTGACATTAACTTGTCATGTCTATTATGTCCACTTAACTTCATAGACATTTTTCCCAATGTAACGTCTATACAGATAATAACAATGGTAGAGCTATGTACGTTTGATAAATGCTTTGGAATTACGCGAAAGCATAACTGAGACGGTTTTCGGAACCGATGATGGTCTGATTTTAGACCAAATTCGATGGTCTCTAATGAAACGTACCGTCGTAGCTGTCTATTGCACAATACAGTTGTTAACATTCATTAAAGCTGCACAACGCCTCCGCTACAAAATATTTTTTATTATTGTTTTCGACCGTAATAGTCTATTTGTGATCGCCTTCTCCAAGAATACAATCGGAATGTTAGTAAAAGTTATCTGTGGTTGTCGTGGTAGACTCGGAGTGGTCTCTATTTACTTTAATTTTTATTTTCACAATAAAAACAGTGTAACCGATCTTCCTGTTTCGTCGATTACAGTTACATATTGCGTATGATAAAAAAAATGGTTCAAATGGCTCTGAGCACTATGGGACTCAACTGCTGAGGTCATTAGTCCCCTAGAACGTAGAACTAGTTAAACCTAACTAACCTAAGGACATCACAAACATCCATTCCCGAGGCAGGATTCGAACCTGCGACCGTAGCGGTCTTGCGGTTCCAGACTGCAGCGCCTTTAACCGCACGGCCACTTCGGCCGGCGCGTATGATCATTGTAAGGTTATACTGCTAGAATTATCTTCCGTCTGCGAAGAGGAACACACGTTGGAAACTGGTTACAACTGTGCAGAGTTATACTGAGTTGACTCGGCACCGTAACATGAGATTATTACTTGCCTGTTGCTTAAGGAAATTAAAGCACTATGTCTGAGTATTGTTAACTGTTAGATCACTTGGGAATTTATTAACTGTACGGACGTTTTCAACATTCAAGACTCCGCTGCATATTTGTCAGTCGTAAAACATGGTTATTTCGTCTTACATAGATTCAAATTACTGAAAATTTTCATTGCAGTGCTTGTTTAACCATTGATATCGACGTTCCAGTACAACGTTGTTCTCTGCAGTTATCGAGGTTGCTGCTTTATATTAATCGCAGGGTTTGCTAACAAAAATCAGCTTAACGATGGTGGACCATTGCATAATAATTACTTCCGCATTCTCTGGAGTATTTGAAGTATCTAAACGAATTCATTCCTTGAGTTACCGAGTAAAAGAATATTTAATTTTGATTCAGGCGTGATAGTGTTGGATTTTGTGTTTCGAGAACAAGTTCTTGGGGAGCTTTAGAAGCTTTGAATGAAGCGAACGCTCTGTTTGAGAAGCGAGGTATATAGATTGTACTCACCCAGAGGCAAGAGCAATTGATTTGTCACCTACTTATTTTCAGTAAACATCTGCTATTAGAACATCGAATAAGCTTTTAGATGACTATGTATGGAGTGGAGAAGTATCAGAAAACTGTTGCGTTACGAAATAGTGTGATGTGACTTCGCAAAATGTTACTAGTAATGGGATTGCATTTGAAAAGGAAAACACTCCTCGAATTACATTCCAGTACATTTTTTCAATATGTAATGCAACTTCAAAAATTCCGAGAGTGCTTGACTTGTAGAGACAGATATCCTCACAGAGTTTAGGTCAACGTTTAAGTGCTGGAAAGATATATTCTCAAATTTATAGCTAAGTTATACAATGAGAAAGGTGTCATCGATGTCTCTCCTTTTCGATTACACATACAGGCGGTATTTCTTATCGTTGGTTCGTGCTGTTATTTTCTGCCGTCGGCGAAAAACGAAAGTAATAAACAGGTTCCGACTGTGTAGGGTCATACTGAGTTGACATTGATTTGTAGCGAAAATATTATCTTTTCCTGTCACTTAAGGAAGTTCAGTTAACATCTTGGAGCACTGTCGAATGTTAAACCTATTAGCTGTTTGTAAGCAATTTTTATGTTTCCTTCAAGTAGAAACCGATGGGTAAATTTCAATCACAAATATGGTTATTACGTCGTACACGTTACTGTTTAGCTCACATGGCAATGAAGTGTAATTTAGAAGTAGGGTTTTCAGTGACTGACACAAAGGAGGGACAGTGCAGTCCTGAGAGAATATACTGACTCGGCAAACTGGATAGCCATAAAAATCGTATTCTCGTCATATACCGCGGAAGGCATGGCCATCAGTTTGTAGTGCAATTTATTAATTAGTAACTTTATCCAACCACCAACACACACGAAAAACAAATTCTTGTTCCTGCCCCAGAGGAAGATATTCCGCACATCATGCTGTAATAGATGACATAATCTGAAGTTGTAATAACTGAAGTGGGTGTATATCTGAAACTATTGTAGTATTTTAATAACTTGCTAATGAAGTTTAGTCTAATAGATAGGCCTTCAGATAGTTGCTATCAAAACAAATGTGTCACTTAATGATCACGCGATTGCTAAACTTCGAATAACTGTTATTGTTTTGATTCACGCTCTACGAATTACTGACACAGAATTAAAATAAATAATTCTCGACTAGTAAAAAATGTATAATCTCAATCAATTATATAGACTGTACATGTCGTTTTTGATACAAGCAGCTGCTTTTTTTTTTTTTTTTTTTTTTTTTACAAAAGCTAAGGGTACAGACATATCGTCACGGTCACAGGTTTTTCTTGCGATCGAGTTGAGAGACATTGCAGCAAAACTTACTCGTAGACACGGTTTGGTCATGTCTAACGTGCCGTTTATTATCGTTACAGCAATGTTCCGACGCTTGAAGAAGTTTTTCTCCCGGTGTTTGGGAGGGGAGAGAGACAACGGTCTGCGACTGGAGAACTTGGTCGCTGTTCGGGGTACTGTACGGGTGAGCCACGTTATATTGCAGTGACATAACTCGCAAAGCAGTAATGTCTGAGAGCTAACTGATTGTACATAACATGGTCAGAAGATATTACAGACTGTCACGATTTACTGTAAATGAATATTTTTTTGCTATAAAAATCGCACGTGACACGTCATTGTAAATAACACGTCTTAGATAGGCATCTCTGCACGAGTGATAGTTGTGACGATTATATAAAATACCACCTAACTACCTAACTCCGTCCAATCATTCCTCTGAAGTTCCAAAGGTACCGATCGACCGCCTCTTCATCGTCAGCCGTTAGACGTCACTGTATGGAGGAACATGTGGTTAGCATACTGCTCTACCAGATCGTGATCAGATATATAATACCGGCAGCAATGAACGTCACTGATGGATGGATGGATTTGTTGATCACTGGGGCGAAGTCCGATGTGCTAGTCACTCAACACCTCACAATAGTCGTCATCCCAAAACTTGAGCTTATCTCCAGTCCTACATAAAATTTTTAAATTTGCCATTGTCGTCTCGACTTCAAGAAAAACAAAGAGCTTGAGTCCTCTTCCAAATTTCCTTCTGTCTTCGCATCAAAATATAAAGCGCCGTAAAATATGGACTATAAGAATTCTAATACTACATGCGCCACAGGTATAGCGGTCGTTTAACATGAGTATGAAGCCATTAGAAACGTGTCCTAATCGGATGGGAGCCAGGCTGACTTCAACATGTCAGAGTCGTATATTCTCTGACCTGCAGGGCAGCCTCACACTGTCTCTCGCTGTGTTCCCTGCAGGCCTCCTTCGCTGCATTATCTGCTGGCTCTTTTTCCCAGATCCCACTGGCCCTAGCTCCTCTCCTTCGTGTCATTACCACATTATATCGGGACTTGTCGCATTAGGTAAGATAATGTTGATAATCGAACCTGAATGCTGTTTAAACAATTCTGACAATTATATTGAAGCCCATTAAACTTAACACTGACCTCAATAATGGACAGTTGATTCTAACCATTTATCATTCCGGAAAATTTGGTGTGGTATTTGCTAACACTGAACAAATAACTATGTGAGAGGCTTGAGAATGGTAACATCTCTCTCAAGTCGTAAAGAATAACGGTGAAAAATATTCTAGGAGCAGAGCTTCACTTAATATGCTGCCAACGAGATCGACTGGTTGCCCAGCCAGTTACCTGCTGACAGTGTTTAATATGAGACTGACCAAAGGAAATGTACAGTGGAGTCAGAGAACAGAGAAACAGGAACTGTTAGCAAAACTTGTTACAGTTACATTTACTTTTCTTTACAGAGAGAGAACAAAGAGGAGCTCGTAATAAAAAGACCATTGCTCAAGAAGTTACATTCTAGGCCCCTGTCATTCCAGTTTAACTCATAATACGTGGGATAGTGGTAGTGAATGTCGGAAGAACAGAATTCTAGCTGATACTACAGATGGTCAGTGAAACTCACTACCACTGTCTCTAGGCCAAAAATTCGAAATAAATGTAAGATATTGTAACACATGTATATGTTAAGAACTAGCGCTATCTCTGAATTACCAAACATGCTCTACGACTAATCAAACTAATAAGTTCTTTTCCTTACAGGAGCGTCAGTTCACCCTGGACTCATTTTTTGAGGAGATACTGCAGAAGCGGCTGCAGGAAGAGAAAGAAGTCCTTTCTGTTTCGGTGAGTGTAAATTACAACACTAGAAGGAATAGGAGCATTTGGTTTCAAAGTGAAGTTTTCGTTTTATTACTACATGATAACTTACTCTCGAATATGATACTAGTTTCTGGTCTGCTTCCGGGTGTTAGGCCGAATTGTTGTGTTCATTTTGTGCACAATACTTCGACGGACGTCCCAGCGATCAACTTCATGTGCTGAGAACTTAGCAGTAATGTGTACTCGCTACTTGAACTGAAACCAGTCAGGGAACGTCATACCTCTTGAAGAACATGGCTCGGTCAGTTGTTGAAATGTTGACCATAAACGAGGAACAACAACACGGCGTAACCTCAGAAGCACATCATTAACCAGTCGTGCCCAGAAAATGTTAAAGATAATGGGACATTAGTCATTTGTTAGTATTAATTGTTGCGGAGTCATCACACGACTGGTGTTTCTTGGATACTAAGTTGAGTTACTGTATATTTAATACCGATACCTGTACACTGCTAAATTTATGATAAATGTAACACTTCGTAAAACTTTAATATGATAGAAACTAGCAATAATTTTGGATTACTGCACATGTTGTCTAACACAAACTAATAAGTTCTTTTCCAACAGGAGCGTCAGTTCACTTTGGACGCGTTTTTTGAGGAGGTGCTGCAGAAGCGGCTGCAGGAAGAGAAAGAAGTCCGTCCTGCTCCGGTTAGTAGAACTTTGAACAGTGTGAGGAATAGTAGCATTTGGTTTTAAACTCAATTTTTCGATCTCTCACTACATGATAACTTACTCGAATATGATACTAGTTACTGGTCTGCTTCCGGGTGTTAGGCCGAATTGTTGTGTTCATTTTGTGCACAAGACTTCCACTGACGTCCCAGCCATCAACTTCATGTGCTGCGAACTTTGCGGTAATGTACGCTCTGCTTGACTCAAATGTCAGGAAACGTCTCACGATCTGAAGAAGATGGCTCGGTCAGTAGTTGAAATTTTACGGATTAACCTCAGAAGCACACCATTAACCAGTCGTACACAGAAAATTAATAAAGATAATGGGATATTAGTTGTTTGTTAGTATTAATAGTATCTGAGATGTGAAACAAATTGTGTTAGTGGGACACTAAATTGAATTACTGTATTCTTAATTTCGATACCTGAACCGCGCTAATTTGTGGTAAATGTTACAATTCGCTACACTTTTATACAACAGGAACTAGCACAAATTCTGAATCACTTCACATGTTAGATAACATGAAAGTAATAAGATCTTTTCCAACAGGAGCGTCAGTTCACGCTGGACGCTTTTTTTGTGGAGTTGCTGCTGAAACGGCTGCAGGAGGAGGATTAAAGCTGTGCTGTTACGGTGAGTGGTACTTACATTTTTGTAGAGAACAACAGATTTTGGTTTCTAAGTGAATTTCTCGTTTCATGACCACATGGTAGCTCCCTTCAGAAGGGGAATCTTGAAGATATTTTCCGAGTCTACAGTTTTACGATTTTTAATATAACTTAAATGCTATCAACTTCGATATATCACCATGGCTACCAAATTCTATGGTCGACCCATAAATTTTGTCGGTACCCATAGACTGCCCTTGTTTTATAGCAGTTCTGAACAATGATCAGCTACATAATCCTTTCGCGACCTACATATCTTTTCGCTCTAGTATTGGTAGAATATACTTAATGTCAAGAATCAATGGTATATACAATACGGTTGGCTGCCCTTTCACATTACGGTGAGCCTTTCAGAAGAAATTCTCTTATGCCCCCTCCTGCCCATAAAACAGTTTTCAGCACAGTGTCACCTTCAGCGTCCCACGATTATACTTGGTATTTTAACCTGATTTCTTATGCAGCATGACCGTTTATTTTTCTGTTATCCTTGAAGCTCTCCGAATTTAAACTGAACATTTGCACAACTTGTTTTAAGAAACTCTACTATTTTGGTATCGATGCATTTACCAACAGTCACAATTCTCTCCGTTCCTTATTGAATATAGTTCAGGTGAGAATAATACATGCGTCTGCGTGAGATATCGACTAACTCACAAATATTCTGATCCTTGTAACTACTATCTACCATCATGATGCAATAATTTCGTAGATCATTTCACCACAATAGACCACACTCCGGGAGGAGTAAATAGGCAAACATTCACTGTTGGTAGTTTTCATATTTGCGATAATTAGTATTCTAGGGTTCATGAGTTGGCGCGATAGAAACACAGACCCCTTCTATGGATATAGAAAACGACCATTTATTAGTATGTGGTCCTACGATTATTTAGCACTTTCCTTTACAGATTCCGTATCAGCCTACCATAATAGGGCGACGTTTATAATTTTGAAATTTATATTTGTCGGCAGATCACTTCAGCGTCCTCCGCGCCCACCTTGGAGGTCTATACATTACATCGCGCAGCTATTGAGCGCCGCCATGCCAGACGCTGGATGTGTTCACGCGTGGCCACCAACGCGACGTCTGGAGAAGACCGTCTGGCTGCTATATGTGCGACCGCGATACCGCGGCCAATACCACCTGAAACCACAGTTACCAGTCCAATAAATCTTTGGATTAATGATATAACACGTCTCGTTATTTCTTCTATTTGCAACAGGTGACGTTGTGGTAATGCAGGGGACTCGCATGAGAGTGGTTGAAGTTCTCTTTCGGCTAGCAAGATCTAGGGGTCGATGGCTTCTCTTAGTAGATTAAGGCAAACGCAATAATGGTTCCTTAGGAATAAAACTCATTCGATTTTCTCTCCAATGCGAGCCCTCTCTGCCATTACCTCTCCGTCGATGAAAGCGGAAGTTATACGTGCATAATTCCTACTTGTTATTTTTATTAGAGTTACAAAATGAATATAAGAAATAACAGTAAAAAAAACTGTTGTGACAATGGCACTGGAATGGAATAATTTGGACTCCACAGGACTTCTCTTTCAAAATTTGCGTATGAAGCTTAACAGGTAAATCATTGACACTAATGATAGCACTCGAAAGACTAGAGTGACTACAAAATGTCTGCTCCTAAGGATAACATAGTAGTCCCTATAATCCCGATATTTACTATTCAACTCAGTGAGTCACATATAATATCCCCCTATACACGCAGAAACTAAACGTAATCAACATTTGACGCCCTCAGCATACATTGTTCTCTCATTAACTACTGTCTATACTTGTACGTAGAAAACTAGACTGATCAGACAGAACATTACGACCATCTACATAATAGCCGGTATGTCCAAATCTGACACGGGTATCAAGGGCGACGTGTCGTGGTAGGGATGCAGTGACGCATTGGTAGGTCTCTGTAGGGAGTTGGTACGACATCTGCACTCAACAGTCGCTTAATTCCCGTAAATTCCCGTAAATTGCACTCTGTCCAGCTTTAAACTCTAATGTTAGTTCTTACGACCTCCAACATCTGTAATGAGGGGTGGCCCCTGCAAGTCATGCAGTTTCCGAAATGGATGTGCCAAGCCTCCGGGCCGACACAATCAGCCCTCGGTCAAATTGAGACATATCGCGGGTCTCCCCCATTCTACACGCGGACGGCACGCTCACAGATACTAGATGCACCGGGCGTTTGTCTGACTAGCAGTCATTCCTTAGCATGTGACGCTACTATCGCCTGGACGTGTTTATATCGACAGTCGGTCGGTGGCCATAACATTCTGCCTGATCAGTGTCTGTGGGTATGAAGTAGTAAGTATGTAAACACACTCAGCAGCTGGTCACAACATAAGCGTGACGAGTGTCTTTGCAAGTGGGACACATAAATCAAAGCACACTTAATGCAATCAAACTGATGCTGCAATTCACTGAACTGCACTGGCAAAATAACAATTGACTAGCACGTGGATGAACCTCAAACGAGTAAACAAAGGAATGAATAGTGCGACCATAATGCTCAGCCTTAAGGTCGACTGAGAATTCAGAGAGGGTTCGTGACCACTGCTACTTATACTGTGGCCCCTATCCCCTTGATTTGTTATGACGTTAAATTTTACTTTCAGGGCTAATGTTACAGAGGCAAATGCTGTTGCAGAAGGCACGTTTTTATTTCAATTTTATTTTTTTCACCAAATGTAGAGAACAGTCGTTTGGAAGATTTATTGGGGTACGACAAGAGCTATATGTGCAGCTTATACATCTGGATCACCTAGACGTAAGGATTTTGTCACAGATTGGAGCATTCTGCAATGTTCATGGCAGTACAGTTAACTTCAATCTGAAGAAAATGACTCAGCTATTATGTCCCAAAAATAAAGTAATGAAAATGTTTAAGAGTATCGTGGTAATTTTAAGATATTTAGTTAGATAACAATGATAAGTAACTTATTTTACACCTCTTTAAGGACTTTTGTGTGAAATAATAACGTAAACGCAAAATGTTAATATTTGGACTATTTTCCGTCAGGTGCAGCTTAGATTTTCCTTTATTGTATAGATAAAAACTGATTACAAATATACTGTATATTAAAGACCTCTGAAGCGGCTAGCACGATTAGGTGAAAAACTTTGGTACACACACGCAAATTCAGTAGTAAAGGACGGAATATCCTCTAATCTCTATGATAAAACCCAATTAGATTTTTCGCAGATTTACCGTCTTGTAAAGTCATCAGATGACCAAAATGAATTGCAAAATGATTTATGTAAGATATCTGTATGGTGCGAAAAGTTGCAACTTACCATGAATAAACCAAAGAGTGAAGTTATTCACATGAGTACTAAAAGAAATCGGCTAAATTTCGATTACACGATAAGTCACACAAATCTGAAGGCTGTAAATTCAACTTAATACTTAGGGATTACAATTACAAATAACCTAAACTGAAACGATCACATAGATAATGTCGTGGGTAGAGCAAACCAAAGACTGTGATTCACTGGCAGAACACTTAGTAGCAGCAACAGGAGAAATGATCATCATGATCAAATAAGAGAAATGAGGGCTTGCACAGAAAAATTTAAGTGCTCGTTTTTCCCGCGCGCCGTTCGACTGTGGAACGGTAGAGAGCTTGAAAGTGATGTGTTGAACCCTCTGCCAGACACTATATTGTGAATAGCAGAGTAATCAAGTAGACGTAGACAATTAAGTTCATGGTAGGCGTTAAAAGTAGAAAGAGTACACAAAAAATCGAAATGGCAGGTAATAACTCCCGACCTACAACTCAAAAAACTAGGATAAGGCGATATAACGTAAAATTATAAGGCACTTCAGTACTGCATTTGATGGTTTATAGATATGGAAAAAATGTAAGGTGAAACAAATAATTTTTCTTCCTAAAATGTGGCCGGTGCTATGCAGTACGATAATGGAATAGTAAAGTGAATTGTATTCGTCACAGTTGTGTAAATAACTTTCAGAATGTTGTTAGTTACACTGTGCTTAAGGTCGGCCACGCTGGAATATCTGTTTTCAGAACAACGCGATAGCAAAACCTTCTACTGCTGAATACAAACAAACTTCGCCTCCTACTCCACACACTTTTATTTTACCTTGAACAGCACCATGACTTGTACATTTCAGTAACACTCTTCCACATAGTTGCGAAAAAGTTAGGTACACAGCTCCTAAATTTATTTATTCTTGTGATGTCGTTCAGTAGATTGCTAGGTCTGTACCATTTTAACGTATTTTCTAAATATATTACCGCCACAACAAATAAGCTGATGCATTTTAGCTTATTCAGCATTCTATACTGTTAAAATTTAATAAGTCCCACTAGAAACATGCGTGGGCTACATGATATTCAGGTCCGCTAGGAATAAAACTTCACCGATCTCCCCTGTTTGCAAACATTACCTGGGAAGAGGGTAATCTATCTGGAGGACTCTGATCTCTTACATCAAAAATAGAAACTGGTGACGTTAACATAACACAGCACACAAAGACGTAGAACTTAAAGGTACTGGACTAGACGCCCATTTGTTCATTTAATGGACGGACATAGGTATCTCATATTCCGTAGACATAAAGGTCCGTTAAAGTTGGGGACGGTTGATTCACTTTAACTGAAGGATAATGAAACGAAATAAAAATGAAATCTGAAGAAAACTTAAGCGACAGTTTAAATTCTATTAGAGTGTTACTATGGCCACTTGAATCTGCAGTGAAGTATTTGAAATAAAACGAAAGTCATGGTTCACACATAAATGGGGAATACGGCAAGGGGCAAATCGATAAATCTTCTGAACGTAATTACTAACTCATGAAAGTTTTTTGAACATCTCTGTTGGTGGTGTAGTTATTCATATAACGATTCTTCGCCCTTTTGCGGCGTTTCACGTGAACTCGACACAAGGTTGTTAGATGACAGCTGTCAAAACTTGTTAAATGACAACACTCCAGTGCTGCTTCAGAATCTTTCTTCGTTGGATTTATGAGCTCAGATACAGTCTTAGTTTCAGGATGGCTACATTTATTTGTGTACTTTTACTAGAATCTGAAAAGGTCCCCTGCAACCAACACTATAGCATAGTTACTTAACAATATATTGCACGCATAATAAGATGTACTTCGTTAACTATGTCATATGTAACTCCTTTTCCAGAAAACAGTTCTTGTTTCCTTCACAATAAATGAATTGTTGAGACGTCTTGCTGTCGAGTGTCAAAGTACTTCGAACTATGAAATAAGTTCTAAATCAAAAGCAGATTGGAGCACTTTCCCTCTGCGATAGTCCGATACCCTGTAGCTACCCCTCGAAGAAACTGTGAGCGTCTCACAAGGAAAATTTTGGCCTCCTAAGGCAAACGGTAAAAATACAGCTACAACAAACTTATTACACATCTCACTGCTAAAATCAAAATAATCACCAACAATAATTGAACTTAAAGAACTTTCTGTAGCAGTGACTACTAACATGTATTCTTTAACCCAACAAGGGACCAAAATAATACTCTGTTGAATCGTCAGTTGACATCTAACGTACTACGTATTTTTACTGATCGTATTGGTTTCGTACATTTCGTACAATATAATTAAAACGGGAAATCAACGGTGGTCGTTTTTAAAAGAGTTCCACACACGTCTACCAGTGACAATCCACAAAATTCCTATAAGAAGTCTAAATGACTTTCCCCAGTACGCAATGCTGTGGCTTCATCCTGCTCATCTGTAGAGCACTTCCGACAGGATTCACTATTACAAGATATTCTGTTATAGTCGCTCTAAACAATCAAACTAATCAACATGTGCCATGGCAACAGCGCCGTCGATAATATCGCTTGCAGGAAATTACAGAATGTAGAGAACCGATGCTTCCCTACTACTAAATAACAGCATTGCTCACATCTGGGCGAAAGCTGTGTGTTGCTATGTCGTTTTAGCACCACAGCACATCGTTCGAACATTTCAACAGATAAATTTACCTCTCCCGTCCAGTAATTGCCAACCTGCTACGTAAGAAAGCATTACGTCTTTACTAAACTGATTAACAGCTGTGACCGGCCGTGATCTTATCTGGAGGTGACAGCCGGCGCTGTGTGCGCCCCTCCCTGCCTAACGCCAAATAGGGGCGAACTCTCGCGATCGCGGATACGGCACTGTCTCAAGTATGGGAAATACAGAAGCGTCCGATCTTACCCGTCGGCTTTGACCCATGACGTCACAAATACCGCGGAAACGACTATAAACAATTCCAATATGGCGGATATAAAAACATCGCATACGTATTGTAAACACTGAAATACACAAGTTTCACAAAAAGCCTAATGACTGTAACGGGACAAGCGTGGGAAATTAGGGGTTTTTGGGTGCGGAGAAACTAAATATACAGAAATGTAGCCACCGACCGCCATTCAAAACCACGCAAAACAACGAAATAAATCAACATCACAAAACTGACCAAATACCAAAAAACACATTCCTATCCATAATCGGACACTTCCCTTAACCTATATAGCTCAACAGAACCTACCGATCACATCCCCCAATAGAAAACTAAGAAACGAAAGCTTCCCTTACACCTACATACATCGGCACTTATGCAGTTTAGCAGGTACGGAAAAAATTTTTCATTTTTTTTCAAAATTTGATCATCATGTGTCGTTATGCGGTGGGGGGAGTCTGCAGTGCCCCCCCATCCCCCCACAGGCTTCATTAGTGTCAAATCAATATTTTCGAATCATAGGCGGCCGCTGCCGCGGCCGCATTCCAAAAAAAAACTCCCAACCTAACCTCAAGTGGGCTACGCTACAGATCAATATGTTCATCAAATTGCTTCATATTACGTATACATGTTCATTAGTGTCAAATCAATATTTTCGAATCATAGGCGGCCGCTGCCGCGGCCGCATTCCAAAAAAAAACTCCCAACCTAACCTCGTATTCAGGGCTACGCTACAGATCAATGTGTAGGTCCCTTACGTCACGGGTCAAAGCCGACGCGTGAGATCGGATGTTTCCAACCTATACCCAATACACAAAACATACATAAATAACCAAAAAAAAAAACGGAACTTACCTCAAAAAAGTTCCAGCTCCACAAACTAGATTGGCCACCACAATCACACACAAATGCACACACGCACGCACGCACGCACACACACACACACACACACATACAAAAACACACACACACACACCAACGAAAAAATACTGAACTAAAATAAAAACCCAACCCACCCAAACGTCAACCCCCTCCCCCACAACTCCAAAATACAACACACAAACACTATACAACAAAATAAACCACCCACCCACCTACCCAGCCCACCCTAACTAACCACTTTCGGTCTATACATTTTACCCACAGCCCTTAAAAAAACCCGAAGAATGCAATAGCCCTCTGGGACACTCTTCCGCCAACAGTACTCATCTAAATGAGACTGAAGGTTGGAAGAGCGCCTCTTCCCCCTCCCAAGAACTGACTTAACCGCTCCCCACATCCCCTCAATTGTGTTAGTGCAAGCCCCAGTATCATAATTCTTAAACTCTAGACTGTGGTTCACTACTAAATGATTAAATCCCCTCTCACCCAACCCCCTATATGAAGAAAACGCATCTGAAACTACTGTGGACCCCGGCTCTACATACTCCTCAATTAACCCCACTAATTCAGGCTTCGACCTCCCCTCCACAACCCTAAAAACACATTCAGTACCCCCACCCCCCTGAACAACAGCCCCCCACACAAAAGACCAGCCACAGACTTCCCCCTCCCATACTTCCTTTTACCAAACTGCGACTCATCCACCTCCACAAGCACCCCATGCCCACCCAACTTACCCCTGTACTTAATAAATTCGGAACACACCTCACGACAAAAGGAATACCAGTCTAAAACAGTCCTCTCACTCACACCAGTCTCAAACGCGCAAAAACTCTGCCCGCAACTATAACAAAAATAATACGTAATAAGCACAATCTCACGCATGGCCAATCTAGACTTCTCGAACCAGGTACCACGCCTTACAGAACGCCATACGCCATCTTTCCGGCAACACCACATGTATCCGTCCCTGGTCCGAGAGTCCGGAACTTTAACCAATTTCATAGGTTCACTGCACACACCGCACTTCACGACCTCGGCAATTAAGCCAAATAGCTGAAGAAATTTAATCAGCTCTAAAGCTGTCTCCCCCATCATCGCCCTCAACCGAACACTGTTAAGGCGGTCTTTCATATCCATTCCTGAACAAAAAACCACAACCAAATACACTCAATAACAAACTCACCCGACGTACAGCAATGAGCATTAAATTAACCATTAACTCACTAATAGAAATTCCGCTTCAAATCCAACACCTGAGCAACAGAAAACTGACCCCACCACACGAAACAAACGAAACAAACGAAAACCATGAACACACCACCAGAGAGCACGACAAACAAAAACAAGACATCTACAAACACGCCACAATCGCAAATCAAACTCCGCGCCGTAATGACGTCACACACCACAACACGCTTACGTCACGGGTCAAAGCCGACGGGTAAGATCGGACGCTTCTGTTGACCCCAAGTATGTTGAATTATTGGGGAAATCGAGAGCCTTCGACGACACCCGTCCACTTTGACAAATAACATCATCACAAGCCTCAAAATGCAACACAATTTTGATTTAAAAATGGCTATCAAGACGTCATAATCACCAGACCCCATAAAACAATAGTATAAAAATCAAATTCAGGAACATAAAAATTCTGAACAATAAATATTGAGCCTTATGAGGAAAGTGTGGCAATTTGGGGAGTTATATTCTCAAGTAAAAACCACAGAATCCCAAAAACACTGAAGTATACAAAACAACCAGAAGAGTACGATGAAGAATACTATGCTGAGGTTGGCATCGAAAATGCAGAAATAAAGCGTCAAATTAGATAAATTCAACTGATATCGAAGACATTACACCATATACATAGATTAACTGAAAAGCCAGACACCAATACAAAAAACCAAAAGGCAATATCAGTACAGATAGCGAAAAAGTAATACCAGTACTAGTAGCCAATGTCACGAAAGTTAACGAAATACGGTAGCAAGCACATCACTTACCAACATAGCTAGACCGAACGCTCCAATACCGATACAGAAAGCAAGAAATTACAGAAATGGACAAAATGCAGTTACATGGATTTATTAATACACCTCAACAGAAAATTGCAAAATCCCTGAAATTACGCCTAAAAACTCTTTGTGTTCTTGGACGTGACTTGTTACGCACTAATCTGCATCTTGCGACTTCATTCTATAGGCAAACACAACTGAACTAATTCTGCTACATCTTTGTACATTACTTTCAATTACTAACATTGCTTTCTTCACACTTTACGTTAGGTTAACGAGTCTTCATTTACAATAACCTTTTGAAGACTTACGTGTTTCTTAATTGTTGTCGGCCGCTGTGGATGAGCTGTTCTAGGCGCTTCAGTCCGGAACCGCGCTGCTGCTTTGGTCGCAGGTTCGAATCCTGCCTCGGGCATGGATGTGTGTTATGTCCTTCGGTTAGTCAGGTTTATTTAGTTCTAAGTCTAGGGGACTGATGACCTCAGATGTTACGTCCCATATAGCTCAGAGACATTTGAACTATTTTTTTTTCTAATTGTTGATGTATCAGCTTAGCTTTCCTTATTCAGTAATATTACTATTACTCTTCACTAAGTTATTAATTTCATTACATAACAGGTTGGCTCACCTTTGAAAAAAATATATGTAAAAGTTCACATAAGTTGTAATCACTGTGTACTCACGTTACCAAGACAACCAAAGATTACGTTTAAAGTGTAGTTGATTAAGAGCGTAAGCGGAGTACAGCGTAAACACATCTTTTTCTTAAGTTACTAAATTTGTCGGTTCAGTAACACGCCCACTTCATCAAAATTTGCTACGCTATGCATATGGCCAATACAGATTACAAATGGGTCAAATGGCTCTGAGCACTATGGGACTTAACATCTGTGGTCATCAGTCCCCTAGAACTTAGAAATACTTCAACTTAACTAACCTAAGGACATCACACACATCCAAGCCCGAGGCAGGAATCGAACCTGCGACCGTAGCGGTCACGCGGTTCCAGACTGAAGCGCCTAGAACCGCACGGCCACACCGGCCGGCAATACAGATTACAAACACAGCATAAGGTGACAATAGTGCCCCTAACGATAACAAACCAACGTTCCGCACACGTATGACATCACCCACCACAACACCAATACGTCACAGCTCAAGCCCGACAGGCGATATCGAACTTTCAGGTCGAGCCAATTACTGTTTTGTCATATAACCAACATTCTGACCTTCCCAAGCCAGTTTATTTTACTCGTTAAATTAACGCCACAGTACTGCTGTTCTGCACTGGAGTGAATGACGATGATTGTCTACTGAAAAAACAATCAGTCTTTGCAGTTGTTACACATTCCTGTTTCATCCTGTTGGCGGTAGACATCTCCATGCTTGTAATGCTGGAGGCATCTGATGAGGAATATGTGTCCCGCCGTGACTGTGCAGTTCGGTCGTTCTCATTGTTTTCGCTTTGGTTACATGTTGTCGGACGTCTCTATACCAATAAGCGCTGAATGTTGTGACGTCTGTGCAAAATGCTGCTGTTTCTGCAACGATTCCTGCTGTTGCCAGCTTACTAACAAGTGAATAATCCAAGAAGCAATAGCCCAGATTAACTTTTCCAGTCTAACATAAATGCCCACTTTAAGTTTCACCAGTTCCTTGCTATCGTGCAGAGCGATGAGAACTTACATGTGGTGAGCCATTGGATACCTTTACTGTATGCAGATTCTGGTACTTCTAGAACAGAAGTCACACACAGGAATACACTCAACCGAAGAATGAAGTACTGGTCATAGCTTTTCTTCTAACAGCACCTTCTCGTAGTTAGTTGGCCAACGAAAGGCACTTAGCGGCTGGAAAAAAGGGCAGGTCAACCGCGTTTTCAAGAAAACACACATAGTTATTGGCCTATATCACTGACTCCTTTCGGTTCTGGAAATGTGGAACATGTTTTATGCACACGCATTACGACCTTCTTCGAGATCGAGGAGCCGGCCGAAGTGGCCGTGCGGTTAAAGGCACTGCAGTCTGGAACCGCAAGACCGCTACGGTCGCAGGTTCGAATCCTGCCTCGGGCATGGATGTTTGTGATGTCCTTAGGTTAGTTAGGTTTAACTAGTTCTAAGTTCTAGGGGACTAATGACCTCAGCAGGTGAGTCCCATAGTGCTCAGAGCCATTTGAACCATTTGAGATCGCAGAAGATTTTCTACAAAAATCATTACGGATTCCACAGACAGACATCCAGCGACATTCATTTCAATATCATCGTCAAGAAAGTCTAGAGCAAAGAGAATGAGACCCAGGTTAATGCTGTTTTTCTTCACTTCGCCCTGTCGCACTTTTAGTGAACAAAGTACGAGCAAGCGGCGGTTCGTTCTGTGGCAAGCGGAGCAGTGGATCCCACAGAAATATTCATCTGACGGAATATTACAGTGCAAAAAAATTTAAAATTTAAAATCATTCATTCTTCTGCTTCTATGACAGAAAAGTACTTAGTTATGAGGCGTTTATGATTGCAGACAGTTATGAAAGAAGTCAAAAAAGAAAAAAAGACGGAATTGTCCAGATCGCGATATTTTAGGAAAAGGGGTTTTACACAACAACTGGATAGAGTTTGTAGGCAGCCAATGGAAAGACAGTTCGTCGGCGCTCCTTCTTCCGTCCTTTATCTGCAGCTACCGGTGAACTCGCTGCAGCAGATCGCCGGTAGGAAAGCCGAGCAGAAACCTACCGGACTGCAACTCGCACCAGGCTGCATACAACGTAACTATTCCAAGAATCGGGAAAAGGCCTTAATTTTGAATGAAAGGTGGAAGCACTGCCAAAACTTTGCTATATTCTTAACCCTGATATTGTACATGTTCACTTCAAAGCCCGTGCTAATCTTAACACAGTCATGCACAAACCCTTTCATTCGCGTTACCAAGCGTTTGGTAACGTATTACCTATAATCTGAACAGCTACTAAGCACTGATTGTACTTAAATGAAAATGCCCGAAATTCTCTTAAGTTTTCGGTGTCTAATACACTCAAGTTGTTAATCATCGATCTGCTCAATATGCCACGGGAAATTACTGTCTTTTCTCATACACAAAATTGCTTAAAAATGCATTCTTTCCAAAAAACGCATTGCCTTCACTTTAAAGCACTTTAGAGGCATGTAGCACATCGAAAACCGGCGAATTATAACTTCCTTCGGAGCTCATACTACACACGACCGTACCATTGAAAGGTAGGGCTCCGACTCCTCTAGATAACTGTAAGCTTACTCTATCTCCAAGAGAAAAGACAAGCGGAGAATACTCCGTTCTGATTCGTCAGTTTTCTTTAAGGTCGAAATGTACTTTTTCTCGAAATAAATATTTAGCATTCTGATATTTTGTTTATATTTTAAGTTATTCACAATTTTCATTTGCACTCTAATTAGCTTTCCTTTCCCCATAGACTTACCTGACATATTATGTTACAAAATTCCCCCGTCGTGTAGGGTTCATCAGTAGAAGAATGATCTACATATTTACTTTAGACCACATTCACGCATCCTTGACACTCCTAAAAGCATATACAAAACTGTACAGAGATAAATGAACAAAAATCCTTCAAGAAATCAACAGAACAATTCACAAAAACATGCTCTTTGCGTGTTTCTTGAATGTCTCCATGCACTGCTGTTCTCTGTTGGATGAAAATTAGAACTACGTACCCGACTGAACCCGCTTCAAACCATCTGTCACTGTGCACGCATGAGTCATTCTCCCGATAACGTTACACATTCTCTAATACTGAGTGATCTGTTGTAGTTTGTGGTGTTTCTGAGCTTACACTTCGTGGAAATTGTGGATGCAGTAACTCATCGAATCCATGAATTTCCCAACGTCTTCTAGTTGTCATTAAGGTTTCATTGCTGGATCTGATACTGTATTTAACGATCATCTTTAGAAAGGCTGCTGTTTTCAAAGGCACATGTAAACATATTCAAAATTATATTCGTTCTTGTATGATGGAGGTTTACTATTATAATAGTCAGATATGTTTCCTATAAGGGGAAATCTGTAGCAAGGTCTTTGACATTCAAGACACCTCGTCAACAGAGCCCAAAAACGTTAGGATAATCGCTTAGAGAAATCGAAATATAGTTATTTCTCAGAGCTACAATCGCACAGGTGTCATGAGTGGTCGTCTTTCAGGTGCACAGACTTTTCTGAATGAACATTTTGAACATGCCTATGTAGTTCGTTTTATGCCCAAACACAGGATCTAATATTAACCTATGCAGAGAGTCAGAATAGGGACGTTAGAAGATATTTCGTTGACCTTGGTGATCTTCTTAGTTTTACACTTGTTCTTCACAGTGTGCTACTGACATACTGAGCAGGAAAGTCTGCCATGTTTCCTACACAAGGTGGAATTTTAAAGCAAGAACTGTGCAAGCTGTATATGAAAATAGTGACTTGTAGATTGCCTGGAGAAAACTGAGAGTCGATCTCGACCGCCCATTACAATTATTTAAGCAACAATGCACCGTCTGAAATGAAGGAACCCTGCATTTCTATTTTGGTTGTCTGCATTTACAATCACACTGTGCCAACATTGCTGTATCGTACAGTCAATTACAAAAATGTTGTAGTTGACCCACTGTGTGTACAACAAGGGGTGGAACACTGCGAAAATATGTTCGACCTAACTTATCTGACATGATTTCAACGTGCAGAGAGCTGCTGCATCTTGCGCAGAGATGGGGACAGGAAACTGAATTCAAAAAGCGGTTGTTTGAAAAGAAGTGTGAGATAAAAATAGCGCTCAAGTTGCTGAAAGTATTGAATTTACCGGATATCTCGTAGTTGCAGTTTTATTTAATTCCGAAAAGTGTGTGTTGTATGCAGGTCACTTTCTGCAAACATAGCTACAGGCCTCTTGCAAAATAAATCCCATCTTTGCAGGCAATAAACCGAGAACAGAAGTTCAGATATCAAACACGAGGAATGAGTTTAGAAATTTCTGAAATTCCTATTCGAAAATAATTTGCAGAAACATTGTAGTCAACCAACGAATCTCCTGAAAATAACTGTTACCATACCGGCGACATATTCTGACGCTGACCGATCTTTCTCTATCCTGAACGTTTCCTGCGTCGTTCTGTGAGTCAGCAGCTGCTAACAGCAGTAGCAGCGCTCTCAATCAAGAAGGACATTGTCAGCAGCTTTGTAGAATTCAGTGAATTGATTGAATGCTTCATTGACATAGTCTCTGATCTTAATGAGCGGACATTGGATTATTCGTGCAAGCAACCGTCGTAATGTAAGTGTATTTCCGTAGAGTAGTTATTTTTTATTATTATTAAACCATGTGTGTTAGTCATTTGAAACGTTGTAGACCATATTCAGTGGACCACTAGAGAAAAATGCGCGAACCGCCACTGGTACAATCTTACCGAGTAGCAGATCAAATGGCTGGTTTCAGGACATTCTAGCAAGGGGAATTAAGAGGTGTAACTCAACGGGAAACATACACGTAGCGTAGGGGAGCTCTACGGGACTATTAATGTTTGCAATACTCTGTATGTAAATGACGTAGCGGATAACGTCGTAAGCTATTGAAAGTTTATGCTGGTTTCATTTTCTAGGGGTTGGGATACGTAGTTACCGCATTAGAAGCCAAATGCTGCTGAGTCTACAGTATACAATATGAATATACGCATGAATCGAATGGACGGGAATTTTTAATGCAACATAGTAGTTTATAAATGATAGATTGCAATTAAATAAAATCTGCAGGTACTATCTTAACGACTTTAAATGATGAGTACGGTAGTAGAAGTACTTTTGAGAATGCGGTATGTTTCTGCAAAACCCTTAATGGTGTCTATGGTCCAGCAATGAAGTAAAATATGAGTTGAATAACAGGGAAATAATAGATTCCTACTTCACGGAATTAGTTATGAACAAGAACATAGCCCATGAGATATTCACTTCTGACAGCACACCATGTCTTCACTGCAGAAGCCATGGAAATCACACAAGAGCACAGGTCGGCACTCCGAAAGATTTCTATCCTCCGCGACCACGCGCAAAGCTGCTCCACTGTCCAAGACTTTCCTCCGACCGTGCGTCCCCCGCGCCGTCCTCCCTCCTATCCAGAACTCTCCTTGTCTTGTCTCACACCGATGCTTTTCTCCCACTTCCATCCAGTCTCCCCATTCATGAGCGCTCCCCCCATGTCTCCAAGCCAAGCATACTCACAAATCTATTGAAAATCATACGAAATGCTGGATTTACATTTAAACAACTTGAAATTAAATAAATATTCCTATGGGTGGACCATAAACACGCTCTAACACATATTATTAAACATATAAGCAAATTAAGTACAGATTTGTAAAAGGAATAGCAAGCAAAAGTAGGACAGGAGCCTAACGTCTCTATGCTGTCTAAAACACAGTAAATAATTGACCAGGTTCTTCGTGAATAGCATATTTCGGGTATTAACACAGACAGAGAGGAATCAATATATTTGTAAGCATGCTGCTACCGTTTTCTCGTGTAACTGTGGAGGTCTTATGGCCTGACGCAATCGACAGTAATCGGCCATTTTGACCTCCAATAACTCATGTACTGTTCAAGTCACATGCCTGTAATTCATACCAATTTAGGTTTATATTAATACCTTTATAAAGACACATCACTCAACGAAATCAGATGAGCCTTTTAGATTTTGGAAATTCGTTGCTGGGTGTTACTTGTACAAGTTACAGTCGGATACTAAACTTTTAGCTAATAAAGATATTGAAATTATGTTTCCACCATCAGAATCGTGGTGCAAATAATGGTAGTGTACATGTTTCTTTTTGAGGTATCGTGATTCATCTGGCTACTATTAATTTATATACCAACTGTGAAATTTCTGCCATGACGGTTTCACAAATTCCGCCGTCTGTGACACTGTTGTTGTACAAGTCTCTTTCATCGACACAGCGTCACCATGGAATTCCCGTCCGCGCGGCCGCTGGACCCCTCTTGCTTCGGCCACCGTCCGGCACCACGTGGTCAGACTGACGAGCGGCCTGCGCCTGCTGAGCAGCCTGTGCGGCCACGCCAGCTCCAAACTTTGAATATTTTCAGGGAGCCACAACTCGCCTGTTACCCCACATAATGGAATACTACATGAAATATCTGGGAATGGTGCATGGTACGGCCCACCATAAGGTGGCTTGTGGTGTATCTGTGTGAACGTAAATGCATACGCAAAAATGTTGCTGTTGCGGTCTACAGTCTGGAAACTAGCCTGATGTGGGTTTCGGCGCTACTCTATCTTGAGCAAGCCTCTTAATCTTCGAAGAACCACTGCAACTTACATAATTGCTTACCGTATTCATCTCTTGGTTTCCTTCTGTAATTTTTACTCTACGTTTCAGAATATATCCTGTCAAGCGCTTCGTCCTTTTAGTCAAGTTATGACAGAAATTTTTTTCTCCCAGTTTATGTTCAGTACTTCCTCAATAGTTACGCGATCTACCCTCTTAATTTTCAGTGTTCTCATACAGTGACACATTTCGAAGGTGCTTTTCCCTTCTGGTCTCAACTGTTTACGTCCACGGTTCATATCCGTACAGGGCTACATTCAAGACAAATACTATCAGAAGAGACTTTCAGCATTTAAATCTACATACGGTGTTAACAAATTTCTCTTCTTCAGACACCCTTTTATTACCAATGTGGGTATATATTTGATATCCTTCCTTCTTCAGCCATAATCAGTTATGTCACTGCCCTGACAACAAAAGTCATCTACTACTTTACGTAACTCATTTCCTAATTCACTCAGCACGGCCTGAATTACTTCTCCTGCATTCCATTACGCATTTCTTGCTTTTGTTGATGATCATCTTACATTCAACTTCTAACACATTGCCCATTCCACTCAATTGCTTTCCCAAGACCTTTACCAACTCCGAGAAAATTGCACTGTCAGCAGCAAACCTCGAACGTTTTCTCCCTGAACTGTAAGTCCTTCACCAAGTTTTTCCTTGATTTCATTCACAGCCTCCTTACGTACAGCCTGAATGACACCAGGGATAGGCTTAAACGCTGTCTCATCCCCTTCTCTAGCACTGCTTCCCTTTCATACCCATCTACTCTTGTAACTACCATTTGGTTCATGTGCAAGCTGTAAATAAGCTCCGCCTCCCTATATTTTATCTCCATTACCTTCAGAATTTCAAAGAATGTCAAAAGCCTTTTTTAAGTGTACAGGAGCTATAAACGTAGTTGGCCTTCAAATTCAAATGGCTCTGAGCACTATGGGACTTAACTGCTGAGGTCATCAGTCCCCTAGAACTTAGAACTACTTAAACCTAACTAACCTAAGGACATCATACACATCCATGCCGGAGACAGGATTCGAACCTGCGACCGTAGCGATCGCGCTGTTCCAGACTGAAGCGCCTAGAACCGCTCGATCACTGCGGCCGGCAGTTGGTCTTCCTTTAACCTGTATACTGAGGTAAGTCGTAGGGTAAGTATTGCCTCGCGTGTTCCTAGACTTCTGCGGAAACCAATCTGATATTCCCCGAGGTCGACAAGTTTCTCCATTCTTCTGTAACTAATTTGAGTCAGTATTTTGTAAGCATGTGTTACTAAGCCGATTATACGGCAACATCCACACCTTTCAGCATCTGCAGTCTTTGGGATTGGTATTATTAGATTGTTCTTGATGTGTGAAGTTATTTCCCCTGTCTCATACGTCTTGCATAGGAGTCATGTCTGACTCTCCAGAGAATGTTAGTAGCACACACGGAATATCGTCAACTCTTTGGTCCGCGTGCCGACTTAGATCTTTCAGTGTTGTGTCAAATTCTTCTCGCCATATCATGTCTCCCATCTCATATTCACCTATTTTCTCCTCTCTTTCTACAATATTAACTTCAAGTTCACTTCCCTTGTATAGACCCTCGATACAGGATGTTACAAAAAGGCACTGCCAAATTTTCAGGAAACATTCCTCACACACAAATAAAGACATGTGTCTGGAAAAGCTTAATTTCCATATTAGAGCTCATTTTAGTTTCGTCATTATGTACTGTACTTCCTTGATTCACCGCCAGTTGGCCCAATTAAAGGAAGGCAATGTTGACTTCGGTACTTGTGTTGACATGAAACACATTCCTCTACAGTACTAGCATCAAGCACATCAGTGCGTAGCATCAACAGGTTAGTGTTCATCACGAACGTGGTTTTGCAGTCAGTGCAATGTTTACAAATGCGGAGTTGGCAGATGCCCATTGATGTATGGATTAGCACGAGGCAATAGCCGTGGCGCGGTACGTTTGTATCGAGACAGATTTCCAGAGCGAAGGTGTCCCGACAGGAAGACGTTCGAAGAAATTGATCGGCGTCTTAGGGAGCACGGAACATTCCAGCCTATGACTTGCGACTGGGGAAGACCTAGAACGACGAGGACAGCTGCAATGGACGAGGCAATTCTTCGTGCAGCTGACGATAACCCTAATGTCAGCGTCAGAGAAGTTGCTGCTGTACTTGATAACGTTGACCACGTCACTGTATGGAGAGTGCTGTGGGAGAACCAATTGTTTCCGTACCATGTACAGCGTGTACAGCCGCTATCAGCATCTGATTGGCTTCCACGGGTACACTTCTGCGAATGGTTCATTCAACAATGTGTCAATCCTCATTTCAGTGCAAATGTTCTTTTTACGGATGAGGCTTCATTCCAACGTGATCAAATCGTAAATTTTCACAATCAACATGTGTGGCCTGACGAGAATCCGCACGCAATTGTGCAATCACGTCATCAACACAGATTTTCTGTGAACGTTTGGGCAGGCATTGTTGGTGATGTCTTGATTGAGCCCCATGTTCTTCCACCTACGCTCAATACAGCACATAATCATGATTTCATACGGGATACTCTACCTGTGCTGCTAGAACACGTGTCTTTACAAGTACGACACAACATGTGGTTCATGCACGATGGAGCTCCTGCACATTTCAGTCGAAGTGTTCGTACGCTTCTCAACAACAGATTCGGTGACCGATGGATTGGTAAAGGCGGACCAATTCCATGGCCTCCACGCTCTCCGGACCTCAACCCTCTTGACTTTCATTAATGGGGCATTTGAAAGCTTTTGTCTACGCAACCCAGGTACTAAATGTAGAGAGACTCTTCGTGCTCGTATTGTGGACGGCTGTGATACAATACGCCATTCTCCAGGGCTGCATCCGAGCATCAGGGATTCCATGCGACGGAGGGCGGATGCATGTATCCTCGCTAACGGAGGACATTTTGAACATTTCCTGTAACAAAGTGTCTAAAGTCACGCTGGTACGTTTTGTTGCTGTGTGTTTCCATTCCTAGATTAATGTGATTTGAAGAGAACTAATAAAATGAGTTCTAACATGGAAAGTAAGCGTTTCTGGACACGTGTCCACGTAACATATTTTGTTTCTTTGTGTGTGAGGAATGTTTCCTGAAAGTATGGCCGTACTTTTTTGTAACACCCTGTATATTCCTTCCACCTTCAGCTTTCCCTTCCTTGCCTTCCATCTGTCCTCTAGATTTCACACAGCTAATTTTCTTATATTCAAAACTCTCTTTAATTTTCTTATATTCGGTATCTACCTTTCCCGTAGTTACACATGATTCTATGGGCTTGCATTTGTCCTCTAGTCATTCCTGCCTAACCATTTTACACTTCCTGTCCGTCTCATTCCTTAAACGTCTGTATTCCCTTTTGTCTGCATTTTTATATATTTCGTTTAATCAAATATGTCCAATATCTCCTTTGATGTGCAAGGTTTTCTACTATGTATTGTCTTTTTAGCTGTTTTATGTAACATGGCAGAAATTGATTGGCCTGCCCAACGTCCAACCTGCACCCAATGGACTGCTGTTGGCAGGAGTCAGAAAGTCGACTTTGATCCATTCTTCAGTGTCGACCATCACAACCGTATCTGGTTTCATCTCTTGATGGAGAACGGGCACCTGCTGCAACACCAAAATTCAGACACATTAATGTAAGTGTCCTCATCAGAGTTCAAATCGTCATAAAGACGAGGGACTGACTCAGGACACAGTAACGTCCAGCAAAAGGTGATACAGTAGTGTGTATTCCATGGACACAACGATGACAAGCTCATTGTGATACGACTGGAGACGAGCTTCATTGAATGCTTTAAAATAACTATTTTCAGTGATTCGTAGACAGTAACTAGCACACATTTCTGATTCTAAACGTTTATTATAAGAATTCCGCTTCTCTTTAGTTCTTAACATCTAATATACACTCTAAGACACAAAAGCGATTCAAATTGGTCACAAATGGTCATTCACAGAGGTATCGAAGGAAAACGAGGAATTGCAAACTTCGGCGACCGATAAATGAACGTGTGAGTGACACTGGAGCACAATTTCTCTGCACAACTGGCAATAATAGTAAGCAGGGGTCATGATGATACCAGCGCATAAAATATTTGAGAATTTCACTCTGTGTACTCAGTTTGACAGTAACTATGCCTCGCAAACAGGCTCGTCGACAACGTCAGCCAAAGAGAGTATGTGAAAGAGGAAATGTAGTTGAGATCAAAGTAGCTGGTTGCAGTAATCGGCCAATCGCTCGACATTTGAATAGGAAAACACGCTACTATTCAACGATGCTGGCAAAAATGAGCGGACCATGGCCGAACACGGAGTTACTAAGTACGGCTGACCTAGAGAGACGAAAGAGGTCTGACTTCTTGGCATCCCTTACGCCGATTACCATCGACCTATGTACAACCAGAAGATCGTTCACAGTGGTGTTGGGTACATTCGGCCTGGGAGAGCGTTGGCTGGAGCAGAATTGTCTTCAGTGATGATTCTGGGTCCTAGCTGAGCCCCGATGTCCAGCCACAATGTATCTCAAGACGCCCCAGATAATAATGGGCTACCAATGTGACTGTTGGCCACAATACAGCCCGACAACCAGATATGATATCTTGGGGTGGGATTTCATTTCATAGCAAGGCCCCTTCGGTTGTAATCCGCTGCATCCTTACAGCAGAGCGGTACGTTGACGATATTTTACGCCGCATTTTGTTACCCTTCATGGCAAGGCATCTTGGACTTGCATTTCAGCAAGATAGCGTCCGCCTGCACACGGCAAATTATCTACTAACTGTCTTCGTGATTGCCTTATCCTACATTGGTCAGAAAGGTCGCCAGATCTCTCCACTATTGAGAACATTTGGTACTCTATGGACGGGGCCCTACAAGCAACTCGCAATTTTGCCGATATAAAGCACCAATTGGACATAATTTGGCACTACATCCCTCTGGACGACATACAACAACTCTATCAATCAATGCCAGCTGAACAGCTTCTTGCATAAGCTCTAGACATAGATCAATTCCTTACAGACTTGCTCAGCTTGTGGAGCTCTTTCTCGTGAATAAACCATTCAGTTTTTTTAAACGGGACTCCTTTGTTTATACTTGTATATCACATCTACGGATTCCCGCACCCCCCCCCCCCCCCCCCCCCACCGCCTCTCACCATTGGGATATTTCCTTCTGGTGCGTCGTATTTCTTTAATTATTTAAAAAGTGTACTTAATATCGCTAATTGTTAAGGGGACCTGGAGTTGAAATGACTGAAATATTCGAAAACATTTTTTTTTCACCATATCAAAGACAATTTTATCCCGTTTCAAAAAATGTATTTTTATCCATTTTTCAGTTGTTGATTTAGTCTTAAACGCTCTTTTGACAAATGTCTGCAAACCTGCCACGCTCATGCGACAGGCAAGGAATATCACCATAAAAATTTTTTGCCTGCCACAGTCATGGACACTATATACACGATATATCTGGTACTGTTGTTAGGACCTATCCTGAGACAATAACAGGTTTTTCTGGATGCAGTTTACAGTAGTTTTGCAGCTATGTGAGAGTAGTGTGCAGAGCAGCGTCTAATTAATCTTCGGACTGAAGACCGCAACAACAACAACAAAAAGAACAACAGTATATCTTGTAAGACAGATTTAATATTTTTAGGGAAAAGAAGATACGAAATCAAATTTTTAATTATGCTTTCCAGAGTATTATCTAACACATATTCCCAGTGTGTTATTTTTTCTAAAAATAAAGAAGTTTTTTTAGTGTAATTTTATTCCTTCGCTCTGAGGGGAACGACTGGGTTGAAAGGAGTGTATACACCGCTAATCACTTAAATGTATTTAAAAATATTACCGAGGTATACAAGGGAAATATATGTAATGTATAATTGTAATAGTGGAACTCTAATCATCAATACGAGAGCTAGTTCGAACACCGCAGTGGTTTGGTCTTGTTGCTTCCTCCGTCCTTTTAATTGATTTTGGAAGTTTATTACAGGTGGCTATGCAGTTTAACATGGGATACAAGCCATGGACTGACCTCGCGTTTCTCACATTAACAAATCATTGTTGAACTCTAAAGAAGCGGTAAGGGTAAAAAGAAGCTTTGGACCAACCTCGGATTGAGTCCTATGGCTTTGAGATGAGTAGGCTGATACTTACCCTCTGAACCATCGAACAAATTTGAAATGGTAAAATTATTTACACTGCCATTGGTTACTGAAACTGATCGTCTAGCACTGATAACGTTAAAAATTATTTGTTGCTTTCCAAAGTGAAATATGCATGGGACTTTTGTGATAAGAGTGAAGCTCTCCACTACACAGCACTGAATTGTAGACCGTCCTCTTTGAAAGGGTATCTGAGAGATATGATGGTAGGCGTATGGTGTCAATGGAAAGCGAGCAGGAGATTTTCGGCTTAATAAACTGTAAGATATTGCTACAAACCAATGTTGTTGAAATGTAGACTTTCTATTCTTATCTAACGACATGTACCCACAGGTACGATTTGCATCAGCTGCATAGGTAATTTAGTATGACGCCAGCTGCTGCGAAAAGCTACAGCTGTGATCGGATCTCGCCTCACCTGAAGTTGGTGGCCTAGGACGTCGAAACAGCAGACAGGACTCGGTGGCACTAAGACTTCCTTCCTCCACTGCCTCCACACCTGCCTCGACATCGCATTGGTGACCTTACGGAGAACCTACGCAGCATCTTAGCTTCCGACTAGTATCCTCCCGCCTGGGAACTCGAGGAAAAGTTCCAGAACGCAAGAGTACCTTCCAAAGCAGCATGATGGGCCTCTGTTCTCAAACTCAGCCTAGCTTAGTTCGACAATGAAAGTTCACCTTTTAAAATGGTCCTTTTTAGGAGATCATCAATTAAAATATATAAAAAGAACGTTCGTTCAATTTATCATTTGAATGTATTAACAAACTAGTAAAATACATTGTTGAGATCAATAAAATTACGTATGGCACATGTGATCCGTTGCATTGCCAAGTTTTCCATTTTCACGATGAGGAGATTAATCGAAGAATATTTGAGCCGTGCTGCTGCTCGCGTTGGTGCAGTTACCTGCCCTGGGGGTTAGTGTGTGTAACGACACTGTATGTTTCTTCGCCATGCCGCTGCTGTCCGGTAAGGTGTGTAGTTTTGACAGCTTTCTTGATTGTAGGCAGTTTGTGTTTCTTCTACTCTGGTGGCAGTGTTTCCTTTCTCGTTCTGGGCGCTCTGAGCACAGTATTCTGGGGACATAGTGCAGTCCGCTAGTTCCAGCTTTGGCGTGTTGTTCCATTCTTGCATTTGGTTTACTGGATGTCAGGTTGCTTCAGCAAGATTATCATTAGTCATTCGTTAGACTGCCAGTAGCCTGAGTTACCATCTTATGAAGTGAATGCAACTCTTGGCTGCCTATCTCATCGCACGCGAAAGTGTTTGTTGCCAGACCTTCTCAGAGGTCGATTCCTGGAGCAATGTCTGTGACTGGTCCTTGTGTTTTATTATTGTATTATTTATTACCATACCTTGTAATGCTGCATTAAAACGTTATGTCTGTCTAGTTAATAGTTCATCTTCTGGAATAAATCTAGCAGTGTAAGCGTTGTGTTACAAGATTACCATCATCTTATTTCACACGTTTGGTGGTCAGTTGCTTATTTCCTTTAATTAACCTTTGCTTATATTTGCTGTTTTATAGTAGGTTTCAAAATTTTTATACAATGGTCGTTACTAGCGTGTAAGGCCTTCAGCCATGATTGTGGTCATTTGCTTTGAAAAAATAGTTCGATATTTCTATTTTAGCAGTAAGCCTTAAAACCTTATTTACTGCCATTCCTGGCGTCTGATATCTTCTATTGTGTTTGTGGGCACTTACTTTTAATATTTCAATACCTGTAAGTTGTAATTGCAGCGAGTTCTTAAACATTCTTAATTTACTGCCATTCTTGGCATGTAAGGCCTTCGGTTTTGATCACAGTTTTTCTCTTTATCAATCTGTCTGTATTTGTACTTTATGGTGATTTGCTAAATTGTAACGCACTGAAAACACTATTACTTACACTGTCGTTTGTTCCTTCATTAATGAAGCGTGTTATTTTTTTTTTATTGTTGAGTCTGGAACTACTTCTTTAAAAATAAATGTTTGTAAATGTTAAAGGCAACAAATAGTAACTGATTACGGCCACGTCCACAATCGTAACCGAATCCTGCCTTCCCTTGACAACCAGGTTTCAATATAGGAAATCAATACACTGGGAAACACGTTAGTAGAATCACACAAACGGACGTCGAAGTCAGGTGGAAGTCACATGCGCTGAAGGAATCAATTTTTACGCGTGACAAAACATTTCAAACATGACTACAAGCGGGATCGAGGACATTAGCATTCGACGTCGATATGCTTCGATGCTATTCTATGAAAACCTGAAATGTACAAATGACTTATATAATATTTTATTTCAGTGGTTGTCTAACATTATTATCCATGTTTCTAAACATTATTGCTTTACTGGGATTCCGGTTTACTGATAAAATGGAAATGCTGTGTGGCTACGGCCTCCCGCTCGCCTGGTGCAACTCTTTTGAGTTGACGCCACTTCGGCGACTTGCGTGCCCATGGGGATGAAATAACGATGATATGATCAACGCAACACCCAGTCCCTGAGCGGAGAAAATCTCCCGACACAGCCGGGAATCGAACTCGAGTCTTTAGGTATGACTTTTGTCGCGCTGACCACTCAGCTACCAGGGGCGGATCACAGGTATGTTAACAACAATCCCATTTCACGTAAACCGTTGTGGACCGTTGCCTAGCAATTACTTCCGTATTCTCTGGAGTACTCGAAGTATCCATACGAATTCCTTCTGCGAGTTATTGAGTGTAAGGAGCTTCAGTTGTGAATTGAGTATTGCAGTGTTGCATTTTGTGTTTCGAGCACATCTAGCGAAACATTTCAAAGTTCTTGAGGAGCTTTAGAAGCTTTCAGCAAAGCGAACGCCCGGCTTCAGAGGCGAGGTGCGTTGTGCTGCAAGAGGTATGAGCCGTTTATTTAACTACCACCTATTTATTTGTCATACAAAATCGTTCGCGGTTAGAATATCGCAGCCGGCCGCGGTGGTCTAGCGGTTCTAGGCGCGCAGTCCGGAACCGCGCGACTGCTACGGTCGCAGGTTCGAATCCTGCCTCGGGCATGGATGTGTGTGATGTCCTTAGTTTAGTTAGGTTTAAGTAGTTCTAAGTTCTAGGGGACTGATGACCAGAGTAGTTAAGTCCCATAGTGCTCAGAGCCATTTGAACCATTTAGAATATCGCATAAGCTTGTAAATGACTGAGTATATAGCGGAGAAGTACTGGAAAACTGATGCGGGTGCTGGAGTGTGGTATCATTTCAGAACATGTCGTTATTAACGGTATGCAATGTGAAATAGAGCATTGTTTTACTTTTTTATGCAGTTTCAGAGGTTGGATGTCTACTTGTAGAGGCAGATTTCTGTACATTGTTTTTGGCGAAGTTCGTGCCCGTGCATCATGTATTCTCAAATTAATCGCTTGGTTACACAATGATGACGGTGTAACCAATCTTTCTCTCTTGTGGATTACTCACACGTACTCCCTGCAATGTTGGAGATTAGTGCTGCTGTAATTTGTTTCCGTGTGTACAGATAAATTTATTTTGGAACGTGTGTCAAGTGCACTGCATCGTATCGACCAAAGCTGGTAGCATAACAGAAGGGTTTTTCTCCTCTGTTACTCAAGATATGTGAATCAATATCTTGGAGTACGAGGCGTGTGAGTAAAGCAATGAGACTGATTTTTAAAATACCTAGGTTTTATTTCCTTCAAACGACAATAATGTCCACGGCAAAGTAGTCCCCTTCGGCAGCTATAGGCCGGCGACGTCGTTCTTTCCCGGTATCGGTAGAAGCGTAGAAAGCCTTCAACTGGTAGGGCCTTTGCCATGTTGGTCACATGCTCTTAAATGTTCTCCAGAGTCCCAAAATGACATCCTTTTAAGACAATTTTCAATTTTGGAAAAAGAAGCAAGTCACAATTACCAAGTTTCGGTGAATATGGAGGGCGGGGTGTGTGGGACAACAGGAATGCCTTTTGAAGTCAAAGAATCCGTGATGGAAATGGCCATGTGGCATGGTGCTTTATCATGATGAAGCATCCAATCTGCTATGTCTGATCTCACTCGATTCACCTTTTTCCTGAGCTTTTCCAGGACGTCGTTGTAACACAGCTGTCTGACGGTTTCTGCTGGATGAACAAATTCTACATGGAAAAAAGCAAATCTGTCAAAACAGCAAATCAGTTTTGCTTCGGGCTTTGACTTGATGATTCGAGCTTATTTCAGCCGAGGAGATTCCCGAGTGTTCCACTCCTCACTGTGCCACTTGGTCTCAGGATCGTCCTCAGAAATGCAGGATTCATAACCTGTGATTACTCAACTGAACCATTCGTGACCATTGGCAGTCCTCTCAAGACGACAACGCACACGTTTCTTCCATTGTCCTCCTGTTCAGTTGTGAGGTTTTTTGTGCACCGTTTGGCATAAATCTTTCGCACGTGCAAAACTTCGGTGCAAATTTGATGTATGCAGATAATATTTAACCATGCCATCCATCATCTTCACTGTTACACATCGTGATCACAGAAGAGAACGCATACGTTCGACGTTCTCGTCAGTTTTGTAAGGTGAAGGTCTACCTGAACGAGGTTCATCTTCAACGTGTTCTCGGCCTTCCAGAAATGATATGTGAGACAGAGAAACTTGGGCTATTGATATTGACTGTTCCCCATAGGCCTGTTTCAATTTTGAAAAGGTCACTCTCGCTGGTGCCCCAAGTTTGACACTTCATGGCATAACACTTTTACAACACGCAACAAAAACACAATTTCCCCGGTGGCGATTTCAAAAACCACGTGACGGCAGTACGGAGCTAAAACTCGTACTCAGCAACTAGAGAAGATTGCAAACCATTCTACACCAGTAGAACAACACAGATCCCTAGGAGCGTTGTCATTGTCATTACTTTTCTCACGCACCTCCTATTCCTAATTAAGAATTCCATTGGGAATCTATAGGTTATTCGGGCGTTTTCATTATTTAGACACTTCTGGATATCTTTCGATGCCAAAACATGTTTATTTCGTCTTACAAAGATTTAAATGGTTTAAAATTTAATGGGTGTTCTTATTTAGCCATGGATAGCGACGTCCCTATATAATAATGTGCTCTGTAGTTACCGGGGTTGCTACTTAATGTTGATCACGGTGTATGCTAACAACAATGCCATGTCACTTAACCGTTGTGGACCGTTGCCTAGTAATTACTTCCGTATTCTCTGGAGTACTCGAAGTATTCATACGAATTCGTTCTGCGAGTTATTGAGTGTACGAAGATTCTGTTGTGAATTAAGTACTGCAGTGTTGTATTTTGTGTTTCGAGCACATCTAGCGAAACATTTTAAAGTTCTTGAGGAGGTTTAGAAGCTCTCAGCGAAGAGAACACCTAACTTCAGAGGCGAGGTGCATCGTATCTGCATTAGGTATGAGCCATTGTTTTAACGTTGCATATTAATTTTGTATACACAATCATCTCGAGTTAGAATATCGTAAAAGCTAATAAATCACTGTGTATTTAATGGAGAAGTACTGGAAAATTGAAGTATGTGATGGAGTGTAGTGTGATTACAGAATATGAAGTTCTTAATAGTGTATAACGTGAAATAGCACTTCGTTTTAATTTTTTATGGGGTTTCAAACGTCAGGTGGTTACTTGTAGAGTTATATCTCTATAATTAATTGCTTTTAAGTTCATGTGCATTCGTCATGTATTCTCAAATTAACAGCTTAGTTCAAGAGTGACAACCTTGTCAAGTGCTCTTTCAGATTCTATCCGTGTGGTTCCACCCATGACGTCCTCTTGACGTCATGACTTTACGTTGCAGAGCGTGTTATTGGTCTGTTATTAAATGCTATCTTTGTTTGTGTTAGTTACTATTGTGATTTACGAAGTTTGTAGAATATGCTGTTTATTCAAAACATGTCGTGAAATACGATGGTGTTGTTTATAGGGCGGAAGGGGGTAGCTTGAGGCCACAGGTTATATTACCGATGGAGAAACTTGTAGCGATTATTGTTTCTTTTTTCCTGACCAATATTTAACTATTTCTTTCTGTATTTCGCACGATATCCGAGGGTGAGGTTAGGCACTGCCTTAAGAGCAGTAGATAAATTTTTGTGAGTGAAGTGATTAATGATAATTATTATCATGTTAATAGTTGCAATTCTTTAGCTCTTTTTGTAATATGGGAGAATTGGCTACGGTGGTGTTGGCCGTGAACCTAAGTACATTGCTGAAGTTGTCGTGAGAGGAACGAGTAGTAATGTTAGTCATAATTTTTTAACTTATTAATAGTTGGCTTTTTGTTCTACGGTACTTTTTGACCTGTTAACGTTCGTTTGTAGTGTGATACCAAATTTTTTAATTTATTTTCGTTCTTATTATTCTGGAGGAATTTGTGTGTGTTATTTTTCGATAAAGTCGTTTTTATATGGAGTTTTCATGTGCGTCTTTTTTTTTATTTTGGAGGTTTATAATTTTTCGGTTCATTATGGAATTGTTCCTGTGTGTTATTTATCGATTATGTCGTTATATGGGGATGTGTCTGGTATTGCTGTCTTTGTTAGGGCTACATAGGCGCAGCGTATATTTTCTTTTATTTCATTCTGGAAGAATTTGTGCGTGTTATTCTTTTAGTTGTTATTTTGTGTATGTGTGATTGGTATCCCTGTCTCCGTTTAATCTGTGTAGATTAAGCGAGTTATTGGAATCAAATTTTGTTTTTTCGTTATATTTTCGTTGAGTTCAGTCTAGAGGAATTTCTTTAAGATATTATTAGATTTTTTTCGTTATATTGATCTTAGCTTCATAAACTTTTTCTTTTTGTTTATGTCCAGTACTCACTCATTCCTGCAGCAGCCCCGTCACTTTCATTTTATATGGTCTTCGAATGAACTGCATTATGCAATCACAGCTACAACGGTTCATTTTATTAGAGAAAATCGATTTCGGTCGAGGATCAGACCGTCACCAAGTCCAAACACGATCTCAGCTAGTAACTTGCGTAATAGGAATAGCAGTTCCGGATGTACAATGTTCCGTCATTGACATTAACTTGTCATGTCTATTATGTCCACTTAACTTCATAGACATTTTTCCCAATGTAACGTCTATACAGATAATAACAATGGTAGAGCTATGTACGTTTGATAACTGCTTTGGAATTACGCGAAAGCATAACTGAGACGGTTTTCGGAACCGATGATGGTCTGATTTTAGACCATATTCGATGGTCTCTAATGAAACGTACCGTCGTAGCTGTCTATTGCACAATACAGTTGTTAACATTCATTAAAGCTGCACAACGCCTCCGCTACAAAATATTTTTTATTATTGTTTTCGACCGTAATAGTCTATTTGTGATCGTCTTCTCCAAGAATATAATCGGAATGTTAGTAAAAGTTATCTGTGGTTGTCGTGGTAGACTCGGAGTGGTCTCTATTTACTTTAATTTTTATTTTCACAATAAAAACAGTGTAACCGATCTTCCTGTTTCGTCGATTACAGTTACATATTGCGTATGATAAAAAAAATGGTTCAAATGGCTCTGAGCACTATGGGACTCAACTGCTGAGGTCATTAGTCCCCTAGAACGTAGAACTAGTTAAACCTAACTAACCTAAGGACATCACAAACATCCATTCCCGAGGCAGGATTCGAACCTGCGACCGTAGCGGTCTTGCGGTTCCAGACTGCAGCGCCTTTAACCGCACGGCCACTTCGGCCGGCGCGTATGATCATTGTAAGGTTATACTGCTAGAATTATCTTCCGTCTGCGAAGAGGAACACACGTTGGAAACTGGTTACAACTGTGCAGAGTTATACTGAGTTGACTCGGCACCGTAACATGAGATTATTACTTGCCTGTTGCTTAAGGAAATTAAAGCACTATGTCTGAATATTGTTAACTGTTAGATCACTTGGGAGTTTATTAACTGTACGGACGTTTTCAACATTCAAGACTCCGCTGCATATTTGTCAGTCGTAAAACATGGTTATTTCGTCTTACATAGATTCAAATTACTGAAAATTTTCATTGCAGTGCTTGTTTAACCATTGATATCGACGTTCCAGTACAACGTTGTTCTCTGCAGTTATCGAGGTTGCTGCTTTATATTGATCGCAGGGTTTGCTAACAAAAATCAGCTTAACGATGGTGGACCATTGCATAATAATTACTTCCGCATTCTCTGGAGTATTTGAAGTATCTAAACGAATTCATTCCTTGAGTTACCGAGTAAAAGAATATTTAATTTTGATTCAGGCGTGATAGTGTTGGATTTTGTGTTTCGAGAACAAGTTCTTGGGGAGCTTTAGAAGCTTTGAATGAAGCGAACGCTCTGTTTCAGAAGCGAGGTATATAGATTGTACTCACCCAGAGGCAAGAGCAATTGATTTGTCACCTACTTATTTTCAGTAAACATCTGCAATTAGAACATCGAATAAGCTTTTAGATGACTATGTATGGAGTGGAGAAGTATCAGAAAACTGTTGCGTTACGAAATAGTGTGATGTGACTTCGCAAAATGTTACTAGTAATGGGATTGCATTTGAAAAGGAAAACACTCCTCGAATTACATTCCAGTACATTTTTTCAATATGTAATGCAACTTCAAAAATTCCGAGAGTGCTTGACTTGTAGAGACAGATATCCTCACAGAGTTTAGGTCAACGTTTAAGTGCTGGAAAGATATATTCTCAAATTTATAGCTAAGTTATACAATGAGAAAGGTGTCATCGATGTCTCTCCTTTTCGATTACACATACAGGCGGTATTTCTTATCGTTGGTTCGTGCTGTTATTTTCTGCCGTCGGTGAAAAAGGAAAGTAATAAACAGGTTCCGACTGTGTAGGGTCATACTGAGTTGACATGGATTTGTAGCGAAAATATTATCTTTTCCTGTCACTTAAGGAAGTTCAGTTAACATCTTGGAGCACTGTCGAATGTTAAACCTATTAGCTGTTTGTAAGCAATTTTTATGTTTCCTTCAAGTAGAAACCGATGGGTAAATTTCAATCACAAATATGGTTATTACGTCGTACACGTTACTGTTTAGCTCACATGGCAATGAAGTGTAATTTAGATGTAGGGTTTTCAGTGACTGACACAAAGGAGGGACAGTGCAGTCCTGAGAGAATATACTGACTCGGCAAACTGGATAGCCATAAAAATCGTATTCTCGTCATATACCGCGGAAGGCATGGCCATCAGTTTGTAGTGCAATTTATTAATTAGTAACTTTATCCAACCACCAACACACACGAAAAACAAATTCTTGTTCCTGCCCCAGAGGAAGATATTCCGCACATCATGCTGTAATAGATGACATAATCTGAAGTTGTAATAACTGAAGTGGGTGTATATCTGAAACTATTGTAGTATTTTAATAACTTGCTAATGAAGTTTAGTCTAATAGATAGGCCTTCAGATAGTTGCTATCAAAACAAATGTGTCACTTAATGATCACGCGATTGCTAAACTTCGAATAACTGTTATTGTTTTGATTCACGCTCTACGAATTACTGACACAGAATTAAAATAAATAATTCTCGACTAGTAAAAAATGTATAATCTCAATCAATTATATAGACTGTACATGTCGTTTTTGATACAAGCAGCTGCTTTTTTTTTTTTTTTTTTTTTTTTTTTTTTTACAAAAGCTAAGGGTACAGACATATCGTCACGGTCACAGGTTTTTCTTGCGATCGAGTTGAGAGACATTGCAGCAAAACTTACTCGTAGACACGGTTTGGTCATGTCTAACGTGCCGTTTATTATCGTTACAGCAATGTTCCGACGCTTGAAGAAGTTTTTCTCCCGGTGTTTGGGAGGGGAGAGAGACAACGGTCTGCGACTGGAGAACTTGGTCGCTGTTCGGGGTACTGTACGGGTGAGCCACGTTATATTGCAGTGACATAACTCGCAAAGCAGTAATGTCTGAGAGCTAACTGATTGTACATAACATGGTCAGAAGATATTACAGACTGTCACGATTTACTGTAAATGAATATTTTTTTGCTATAAAAATCGCACGTGACACGTCATTGTAAATAACACGTCTTAGATAGGCATCTCTGCACGAGTGATAGTTGTGACGATTATATAAAATACCACCTAACTACCTAACTCCGTCCAATCATTCCTCTGAAGTTCCAAAGGTACCGATCGACCGCCTCTTCATCGTCAGCCGTTAGACGTCACTGTATGGAGGAACATGTGGTTAGCATACTGCTCTACCAGATCGTGATCAGATATATAATACCGGCAGCAATGAACGTCACTAATGGATGGATGGATTTGTTGATCACTGGGGCGAAGTCCGATGTGCTAGTCACTCAACACCTCACAATAGTCGTCATCCCAAAACTTGAGCTTATCTCCAGTCCTACATAAAATTTTTAAATTTGCCATTGTCGTCTCGACTTCAAGAAAAACAAAGAGCTTGAGTCCTCTTCCAAATTTACTTCTGTCTTCGCATCAAAATATAAAGCGCCGTAAAATATGGACTATAAGAATTCTAATACTACATGCGCCACAGGTATAGTGGTCGTTTAACATGAGTATGAAGCCATTAGAAACGTGTCCTAATCGGATGGGAGCCAGGCTGACTTCAACATGTCAGAGTCGTATATTCTCTGACCTGCAGGGCAGCCTCACACTGTCTCTCGCTGTGTTCCCTGCAGGCCTCCTTCGCTGCATTATCTGCTGGCTCTTTTTCCCAGATCCCACTGGCCCTAGCTCCTCTCCTTCCTGTCATTACCACATTATATCGGGACTTGTCGCATTAGGTAAGATAATGTTGATAATCGAACCTGAATGCTGTTTAAACAATTCTGACAATTATATTGAAGCCCATTAAACTTAACACTGACCTCAAACATGGACAGTTGATTCTAACCATTTATCATTCCGGGAAATTTGGTGTGGTATTTGCTAACACTGAACAAATAACTATGTGAGAGGCTTGAGAATGGTAACATCTCTCTCAAGTTGTAAAGAATAACGCTGAAAAATATTCTAGGAGCAGAGCTTCACTTAATATGCTGCCAACGAGATCGACTAGTTGAAGACGACATTGCAGACCATCTGATTGCCCAGCCAGTTAGCTGCTGACAGTGTTTAATATGAGACTGACCAAAGGAAATGTACAGTGGAGTCAGAGAACAGAGAAACAGGAACTGTTAGCAAAACTTGTTACAGTTACATTTACTTTTCTTTACAGAGAGAGAACAAAGAGGAGCTCGTAATAAAAAGACCATTGCTCAAGAAGTTACATTCTAGGCCCCTGTCATTCCAGTTTAACTCATAATACGTGGGATAGTGGTAATGAATGTCGGAAGAACAGAATTCTAGCTGATACTACAGATGGTCAGTGAAACTCACTACCACTGTCTCTAGGCCAAAAATTCGAAATAAATGTAAGATATTGTAACACATGTATATGTTAAGAACTAGCGCTATCTCTGAATTACCAAACATGCTCTACGACTAATCAAACTAATAAGTTCTTTTCCTTACAGGAGCGTCAGTTCACCCTGGACTCATTTCTTGAGGAGATACTGCAGAAGCGGCTGCAGGAAGAGAAAGAAGTCCTTTCTGTTTCGGTGAGTGTAAATTACAACACTAGAAGGAATAGGAGCATTTGGTTTCAAAGTGAAGTTTTCGTTTTATTACTACATGATAACTTACTCTCGAATATGATACTAGTTTCTGGTCTGCTTCCGGGTGTTAGGCCGAATTGTTGTGTTCATTTTGTGCACAATACTTCGACGGACGTCCCAGCGATCAACTTCATGTGCTGAGAACTTAGCAGTAATGTGTACTCGCTACTTGAACTGAAACCAGTCAGGGAACGTCATACCTCTTGAAGAACATGGCTCGGTCAGTTGTTGAAATGTTGACCATAAACGAGGAACAACAACACGGCGTAACCTCAGAAGCACATCATTAACCAGTCGTGCCCAGAAAATGTTAAAGATAATGGGACATTAGTCATTTGTTAGTATTAATTGTTGCGGAGTCATCACACGACTGGTGTTTCTTGGATACTAAGTTGAGTTACTGTATATTTAATACCGATACCTGTACACTGCTAAATTTATGATAAATGTAACACTTCGTAAAACTTTTATATGATAGAAACTAGCAATAATTTTGGATTACTGCACATGTTGTCTAACACAAACTAATAAGTTCTTTTCCAACAGGAGCGTCAGTTCACTTTGGACGCGTTTTTCGAGGAGGTGCTGCAGAAGCGGCTGCAGGAAGAGAAAGAAGTCCGTCCTGCTCCGGTTAGTAGAACTTTGAACAGTGTGAGGAATAGTAGCATTTGGTTTTAAACTCAATTTTTCGATCTCTCACTACATGATAACTTACTCGAATATGATACTAGTTACTGGTCTGCTTCCGGGTGTTAGGCCGAATTGTTGTGTTCATTTTGTGCACAAGACTTCCACTGACGTCCCAGCCATCAACTTCATGTGCTGCGAACTTTGCGGTAATGTACGCTCTGCTTGACTCAAATGTCAGGAAACGTCTCACGATCTGAAGAAGATGGCTCGGTCAGTAGTTGAAATTTTAACCATAAAGCAGGAACAACAACACGGATTAACCTCAGAAGCACACCATTAACCAGTCGTACACAGAAAATTAATAAAGATAATGGGATATTAGTTGTTTGTTAGTATTAATAGTATCTGAGATGTGAAACAAATTGTGTTAGTTGGACACTAAATTGAATTACTGTATTCTTAATTTCGATACCTGAACCGCGCTAATTTGTGGTAAATGTTACAATTCGCTACACTTTTATACAACAGGAACTAGCACAAATTCTGAATCACTTCACATGTTAGATAACATGAAAGTAATAAGATCTTTTCCAACAGGAGCGTCAGTTCACGCTGGACGCTTTTTTTGTGGAGTTGCTGCTGAAACGGCTGCAGGAAGAGGATTAAAGCTGTGCTGTTACGGTGAGTGGTACTTACATTTTTGTAGAGAACAACAGATTTAGGTTTCTAAGTGTATTTCTCGTTTCATGACCACATGGTAGCTCCCTTCAGAAGGGGAATCTTGAAGATATTTTCCGAGTCTACAGTTTTACGATTTTTAATATAACTTAAATGCTATCAACTTCGATATATCACCATGGCTACCAAATTCTATGGTCGACCCATAAATTTTGTCGGTACCCATAGACTGCCCTTGTTTTATAGCAGTTCTGAACAATGATCAGCTACATAATCCTTTCGCGACCTACATATCTTTTCGCTCTAGTATTGGTAGAATATACTTAATGTCAAGAATCAATGGTATATACAATACGGTTGGCTGCCCTTTCACATTACGGTGAGCCTTTCAGAAGAAATTCTCTTATGCCCCCTCCTGCCCATAAAACAGTTTTCAGCACAGTGTCACCTTCAGCGTCCCACGATTATACTTGGTATTTTAACCTGATTTCTTATGCAGCATGACCGTTTATTTTTCTGTTATCCTTGAAGCTCTCCGAATTTAAACTGAACATTTGCACAACTTGTTTTAAGAAACTCTACTATTTTGGTATCGATGCATTTACCAACAGTCACAATTCTCTCCGTTCCTTATTGAATATAGTTCAGGTGAGAATAATACATGCGTCTGCGTGAGATATCGACTAACTCACAAATATTCTGATCCTTGTAACTACTATCTACCATCATGATGCAATAATTTCGTAGATCATTTCACCACAATAGACCACACTCCGGGAGGAGTAAATAGGCAAACATTCACTGTTGGTAGTTTTCATATTTGCGATAATTAGTATTCTAGGGTTCATGAGTTGGCGCGATAGAAACGCAGACCCCTTCTATGGATATAGAAAACGACCATTTATTAGTATGTGGTCCTACGATTATTTAGCACTTTCCTTTACAGATTCCGTATCAACCTACCATAATAGGGCGACGTTTATAATTTTGAAATTTATATTTGTCGGCAGATCACTTCAGCGTCCTCCGCGCCCACCTTGGAGGTCTATACATTACATCGCGCAGCTATTGAGCGCCGCCATGCCAGACGCTGGATGTGTTCACGCGTGGCCACCAACGCGACGTCTGGAGAAGACCGTCTGGCTGCTATATGTGCGACCGCGATACCGCGGCCAATACCACCTGAAACCACAGTTACCAGTCCAATAAATCTTTGGATTAATGATATAACACGTCTCGTTATTTCTTCTATTTGCAACAGGTGACGTTGTGGTAATGCAGGGGACTCGCATGAGAGTGGTTGAAGTTCTCTTTCGGCTAGCAAGATCTAGGGGTCGATGGCTTCTCTTAGTAGATTAAGGCAAACGCAATAATGGTTCCTTAGGAATAAAACTCATTCGATTTTCTCTCCAATGCGAGCCCTCTCTGCCATTACCTCTCCGTCGATGAAAGCGGAAGTTATACGTGCATAATTCCTACTTGTTATTTTTATTAGAGTTACAAAATGAATATAAGAAATAACAGTAAAAAAAACTGTTGTGACAATGGCACTGGAATGGAATAATTTGGACTCCACAGGACTTCTCTTTCAAAATTTGCGTATGAAGCTTAACAGGTAAATCATTGACACTAATGATAGCACTCGAAAGACTAGAGTGACTACAAAATGTCTGCTCCTAAGGATAACATAGTAGTCCCTATAATCCCGATATTTACTATTCAACTCAGTGAGTCACATATAATATCCCCCTATACACGCAGAAACTAAACGTAATCAACATTTGACGCCCTCAGCATACATTGTTCTCTCATTAACTACTGTCTATACTTGTACGTAGAAAACTAGACTGATCAGACAGAACATTACGACCATCTACATAATAGCCGGTATGTCCAAATCTGACACGGGTATCAAGGGCGACGTGTCGTGGTAGGGATGCAGTGACGCATTGGTAGGTCTCTGTAGGGAGTTGGTACGACATCTGCACTCAACAGTCGCTTAATTCCCGTAAATTCCCGTAAATTGCACTCTGTCCAGCTTTAAACTCTAATGTTAGTTCTTACGACCTCCAACATCTGTAATGAGGGGTGGCCCCTGCAAGTCATGCAGTTTCCGAAATGGATGTGCCAAGCCTCCGGGCCGACACAATCAGCCCTCGGTCAAATTGAGACATATCGCGGGTCTCCCCCATTCTACACGCGGACGGCACGCTCACAGATACTAGATGCACCGGGCGTTTGTCTGACTAGCAGTCATTCCTTAGCATGTGACGCTACTATCGCCTGGACGTGTTTATATCGACAGTCGGTCGGTGGCCATAACATTCTGCCTGATCAGTGTCTGTGGGTATGAAGTAGTAAGTATGTAAACACACTCAGCAGCTGGTCACAACATAAGCGTGACGAGTGTCTTTGCAAGTGGGACACATAAATCAAAGCACACTTAATGCAATCAAACTGATGCTGCAATTCACTGAACTGCACTGGCAAAATAACAATTGACTAGCACGTGGATGAACCTCAAACGAGTAAACAAAGGAATGAATAGTGCGACCATAATGCTCAGCCTTAAGGTCGACTGAGAATTCAGAGAGGGTTCGTGACCACTGCTACTTATACTGTGGCCCCTATCCCCTTGATTTGTTATGACGTTAAATTTTACTTTCAGGGCTAATGTTACAGAGGCAAATGCTGTTGCAGAAGGCACGTTTTTATTTCAATTTTATTTTTTTCACCAAATGTAGAGAACAGTCGTTTGGAAGATTTATTGGGGTACGACAAGAGCTATATGTGCAGCTTATACATCTGGATCACCTAGACGTAAGGATTTTGTCACAGATTGGAGCATTCTGCAATGTTCATGGCAGTACAGTTAACTTCAATCTGAAGAAAATGACTCAGCTATTATGTCCCAAAAATAAAGTAATGAAAATGTTTAAGAGTATCGTGGTAATTTTAAGATATTTAGTTAGATAACAATGATAAGTAACTTATTTTACACCTCTTTAAGGACTTTTGTGTGAAATAATAACGTAAACGCAAAATGTTAATATTTGGACTATTTTCCGTCAGGTGCAGCTTAGATTTTCCTTTATTGTATAGATAAAAACTGATTACAAATATACTGTATATTAAAGACCTCTGAAGCGGCTAGCACGATTAGGTGAAAAACTTTGGTACACACACGCAAATTCAGTAGTAAAGGACGGAATATCCTCTAATCTCTATGATAAAACCCAATTAGATTTTTCGCAGATTTACCGTCTTGTAAAGTCATCAGATGACCAAAATGAATTGCAAAATGATTTATGTAAGATATCTGTATGGTGCGAAAAGTTGCAACTTACCATGAATAAACCAAAGAGTGAAGTTATTCACATGAGTACTAAAAGAAATCGGCTAAATTTCGATTACACGATAAGTCACACAAATCTGAAGGCTGTAAATTCAACTTAATACTTAGGGATTACAATTACAAATAACCTAAACTGAAACGATCACATAGATAATGTCGTGGGTAGAGCAAACCAAAGACTGTGATTCACTGGCAGAACACTTAGTAGCAGCAACAGGAGAAATGATCATCATGATCAAATAAGAGAAATGAGGGCTTGCACAGAAAAATTTAAGTGCTCGTTTTTCCCGCGCGCCGTTCGACTGTGGAACGGTAGAGAGCTTGAAAGTGATGTGTTGAACCCTCTGCCAGACACTATATTGTGAATAGCAGAGTAATCAAGTAGACGTAGACAATTAAGTTCATGGTAGGCGTTAAAAGTAGAAAGAGTACACAAAAAATCGAAATGGCAGGTAATAACTCCCGACCTACAACTCAAAAAACTAGGATAAGGCGATATAACGTAAAATTATAAGGCACTTCAGTACTGCATTTGATGGTTTATAGATATGGAAAAAATGTAAGGTGAAACAAATAATTTTTCTTCCTAAAATGTGGCCGGTGCTATGCAGTACGATAATGGAATAGTAAAGTGAATTGTATTCGTCACAGTTGTGTAAATAACTTTCAGAATGTTGTTAGTTACACTGTGCTTAAGGTCGGCCACGCTGGAATATCTGTTTTCAGAACAACGCGATAGCAAAACCTTCTACTGCTGAATACAAACAAACTTCGCCTCCTACTCCACACACTTTTATTTTACCTTGAACAGCACCATGACTTGTACATTTCAGTAACACTCTTCCACATAGTTGCGAAAAAGTTAGGTACACAGCTCCTAAATTTATTTATTCTTGTGATGTCGTTCAGTAGATTGCTAGGTCTGTACCATTTTAACGTATTTTCTAAATATATTACCGCCACAACAAATAAGCTGATGCATTTTAGCTTATTCAGCATTCTATACTGTTAAAATTTAATAAGTCCCACTAGAAACATGCGTGGGCTACATGATATTCAGGTCCGCTAGGAATAAAACTTCACCGATCTCCCCTGTTTGCAAACATTACCTGGGAAGAGGGTAATCTATCTGGAGGACTCTGATCTCTTACATCAAAAATAGAAACTGGTGACGTTAACATAACACAGCACACAAAGACGTAGAACTTAAAGGTACTGGACTAGACGCCCATTTGTTCATTTAATGGACGGACATAGGTATCTCATATTCCGTAGACATAAAGGTCCGTTAAAGTTGGGGACGGTTGATTCACTTTAACTGAAGGATAATGAAACGAAATAAAAATGAAATCTGAAGAAAACTTAAGCGACAGTTTAAATTCTATTAGAGTGTTACTATGGCCACTTGAATCTGCAGTGAAGTATTTGAAATAAAACGAAAGTCATGGTTCACACGTAAATGGGGAATACGGCAAGGGGCAAATCGATAAATCTTCTGAACGTAATTACTAACTCATGAAAGTTTTTTGAACATCTCTGTTGGTGGTGTAGTTATTCATATAACGATTCTTCGCCCTTTTGCGGCGTTTCACGTGAACTCGACACAAGGTTGTTAGATGACAGCTGTCAAAACTTGTTAAATGACAACACTCCAGTGCTGCTTCAGAATCTTTCTTCGTTGGATTTATGAGCTCAGATACAGTCTTAGTTTCAGGATGGCTACATTTATTTGTGTACTTTTACTAGAATCTGAAAAGGTCCCCTGCAACCAACACTATAGCATAGTTACTTAACAATATATTGCACGCATAATAAGATGTACTTCGTTAACTATGTCATATGTAACTCCTTTTCCAGAAAACAGTTCTTGTTTCCTTCACAATAAATGAATTGTTGAGACGTCTTGCTGTCGAGTGTCAAAGTACTTCGAACTATGAAATAAGTTCTAAATCAAAAGCAGATTGGAGCACTTTCCCTCTGCGATAGTCCGATACCCTGTAGCTACCCCTCGAAGAAACTGTGAGCGTCTCACAAGGAAAATTTTGGCCTCCTAAGGCAAACGGTAAAAATACAGCTACGGCATTTCGTAAAATTCACAACAAACTTATTACACATCTCACTGCTAAAATCAAAATAATCACCAACAATAATTGAACTTAAAGAACTTTCTGTAGCAGTGACTACTAACATGTATTCTTTAACCCAACAAGGGACCAAAATAATACTCTGTTGAATCGTCAGTTGACATCTAACGTACTACGTATTTTTACTGATCGTATTGGTTTCGTACATTTCGTACAATATAATTAAAACGGGAAATCAACGGTGGTCGTTTTTAAAAGAGTTCCACACACGTCTACCAGTGACAATCCACAAAATTCCTATAAGAAGTCTAAATGACTTTCCCCAGTACGCAATGCTGTGGCTTCATCCTGCTCATCTGTAGAGCACTTCCGACAGGATTCACTATTACAAGATATTCTGTTATAGTCGCTCTAAACAATCAAACTAATCAACATGTGCCATGGCAACAGCGCAGTCGATAATATCGCTTGCAGGAAATTACAGAATGTAGAGAACCGATGCTTCCCTATTACTAACTGACAGCATTGCTCACATCCGGGCGAAAGCTGTATGCTGTTATGTCGTTACAGCAGCACAGCACATCGCCAACCTCAGATGTTACGTCCCATATAGCTCAGAGACATTTGAAATATTTTTTTTTCTAATTGTTGATGTATCAGCTTAGCTTTCCTTATTCAGTAATATTACTATTACTCTTCACTAAGTTATTAATTTCATTACATTACAGGTTGGCTCACCTTTGAAAAAAATATATGTAAAAGTTCACATAAGTTGTAATCACTGTGTACTCACGTTACCAAGACAACCAAAGATTACGTTTAAAGTGTAATTGATTAAGAGCGTAAGCGGAGTACAGCGTAAACACATCTTTTTCTTAAGTTACTAAATTTGTCGCTTCAGTAACACGCCCACTTCATCAAAATTTGCTACGCTATGCATATGTCCAATACAGATTACAAATGGGTCAAATGGCTCTGAGCACTATGGGACTTAACATCTGTGGTCATCAGTCCCCTAGAACTTAGAAATACTTCAACCTAACTAACCTAAGGACATCACACACATCCAAGCCCGAGGCAGGAATCGAACCTGCGACCGTAGCGGTCACGCGGTTCCAGACTGAATCGCCTAGAACCGCACGGCCACACCGGCCGGCAATACAGATTACAAACACAGCATAAGGTGACAATAGTGCCCCTAACGATAACAAACCAACGTTCCGCACACGTATGACATCACCCACCACAACACCAATACGTCACAGCTCAAGCCCGACAGGCGATATCGAACTTTCAGGTCGAGCCAATTACTGTTTTGTCATATAACCAACATTCTGACCTTCCCAAGTCAGTTTATTTTACTCGTTAAATTAACGCCACAGTACTGCTGTTCTGCACTGGAGTGAATGACGATGATTGTCTACTGAAAAAACAATCAGTCTTTGCAGTTGTTACACATTCCTGTTTCATCCTGTTGGCGGTAGACATCTCCATGCTTGTAATACTGGAGGCATCTGATGAGGAATATGTGTCCCGCCGTGACTATGCAGTTCTGTCGTTCCCATAGTTTTCGCTTTGGTTACATGTTGTCTGAAGTCTCTATACCTATAAGCGCTGAATGTTGTGACGTCTGTGCAAAATGCTGCTGTTTCTGCTAATCTTAACACAGTCATACATACACCATTTCATTCGCGTTATCAAGCTTATGGTAACGCATTACCCATAATCTGAACAGGTACTAAGCACGGATTGTTCTTAAATGAAAATGCCCGCCATTTTCGGTGTCTAATACACTCAAGTTGTTAATCATCGATCTGCTCAATATGCCACGGGAAATTACTGCCTTTTCTCATAGACAAAATTGCTTAAAAATGCATTCTTTCTAAAAAACGCATTGCCTTCACTTTAAAACACTTTTGAGGCATGTAGCACAAGGTCAATATAAAAACATTATTGACCTTTGTTAGTCCACGCTTTTCATGACCAACCAATCAAGAAATAACACACTTTCGAAATGTACTTTTTCTTGAAATAAATATTTAGCATTCTGATATTTTGTTTATATTTTAAGTTATTCACTATTTTCATTAGCACTCTAATTAGCTTTCCTTTCCCCATAGACTTACTTGACATATTATGTTACAAAATTCCCCCGTCGTGTAGCGTTCATCAGTAGAAGAATGATCTACATATTTACTTTAGACCACATTCACGCATCATTGACACTACTAAAAGCATATATAAAACTGTACAGAGATAAATAAACAAAAATCCTTCAAGAAATCAACAGAACAATTCACAAAAACATGCTCTTTACGTGTTTCTTGAAAGTCTCCGTGCACTGCTGTTCTCTGTTGGATGAAAATTAGAACTACGTACCCGACTGAACCCGCTTCAGACCATCTGTCACTGTGCACCGATACGCAGGTTCTAGACACAATCATCAGATTCACCAATATCGTTACACACTCTCTAATACTGAGTGATCTGTTGTAGTCTGTGGTGTTTCTGAGCTTGCACTACGTGGAAATTGTGGATGTAATAACTCATCGAATCCAGGAATTTCCCAACGTCTTCTATTTTTCATTAAGGTTTCATCGCTGGATCTGATATCGTATTTAACGTTCATCTTTAGAAAGGCTGCTGTTTTCAAAGGCACATGTAAACATATTCAAAATTATATTCGTTCTTGTATGATGGAGGTTTACTATGACAGAGCAAAAAAAAATTATTATAATAGTCAGATATGTTTCCTGTAAGGAGAAATCTGTAGCAAGGTCTTTGACATTCAAGACACCTCGTCAACAGAGCCCAAAAACGTTAGGATAATCGCTTAGAGAAATCAAAATATAGTTATTTCTCAGAGCTACAATCACGCAGGTGTCATGAGTGGTCATCTTTCAGGTGCACTGACTTTTCTGAATGAACATTTTGAACATGCCTATGTAGTTCGTTTTTATGCCCAAACGCAGGATCTAATTTTAACCTATACAGAGAGTCAGAATACGGACGTTAGAAGATATTTCGTTGACCTTGGTGAGCTTCTTAGTTTTACACTTGTTCTTCGCAGTGTGTTACTGACATACTGAGCAGGAAAGTCTGCCATGTTTCCTACCCAAGGTGGAATTTTAAAGCAAGAACAGTGCAAGCTGTGTATGAAAATAGTGACTTGTAGAATGCCTGGAGAAAACTGAGAGTCGATGTCGACCAACCGTTACAATTATTTAAGCAACAATGCACCGTCTGAAATGAAGGAACCTGCATTTCTATTTTGGTTGTCTGCATTTACAATCACACTGTGCCAACATTGCTGTATCGTACAGTCAATTACAAAAATGTTGTAGTTGACCCACTGTGTGTACAACACTGGGTAGAACACTGCGAAAATATGTTCGACCTAACTTATCTGACATGATTTCCACGTGCAGAGAGCTGCTGCATCTTGCGCAGAGATGGGGACAGGAAACTGAATTCAAAAAGCGGTTGTTTCAAAAGAAGTGTGAGATAAAATTAACGCTCAAGTTGCTGAAAGTATTGAATATACCGGATATCTCGTAGTTGCAGTTTTATTTAATTCCGAAAAGTGTGTGTTGTATGCAGGTCACTTTCTGCAAACATAGCTACAGGCCTCTTGCAAAATAAATCCCATCTTTGAAGGCAATAAACCGAGAACAGAAGTTCAGATATCAAACACGAGGAATGAGTTTAGAAATTTCTGTAATTCCTGTTCGAAAGTAATTTGCAGAAACATTGTAGTGAAGCAACGAATCTCCTGAAAATAACCGTTACCATACCGGCGACATATTCTGACGCTGACCGATCTTTCTCTATCCTGAAGGTTTCCTGCGACGTTCTGTGAGTCAGCAGCTGCTAACAGCAGTAGCAGCGCACTCAATCGAGAAGGACATTGTCAGAAGCGTTGTAGAATTTAATGAATTGATTGAATGCTTCATTGACAGAGTCTCTGATCTTAATGAGCAAAGACTGGAATCTTGGATCTTGAAGCCTCCCACTAGCTCTGACCAACTGAAATCGGGACTCATCTGACGAGACAACGGTTTCTACTTGTACAGGGTCCAACCGATATGGCCACGAGCCCAAGATAGGTGCTGCGGGCCTTGTCGTGCTGTTAGCGAATGAACTCATTTGGTTCGTCTGCTGTCTTAGCCCATTAATCCCAGATCTCGGCGCACTCTCTTAACGGGTCGTTAGTTGTATGTCCCACATTGATTTCTGTGGATATTTCACACAGTGTTGCGCGTCTGTCAGCACTCAAAACTCTATGCAAACGCCGTTGGCCTCGATCGTTAAGTGAAGGCCGTCGGCCACTCCGTTGCCCGTGGTCAGAGATAGTGACTGAAATTCGGTATTCTCAGCACACTCTTGACGTTGTGGATCTCTAAATATTGCATTATATAACGATTACTGAAATGGAATGTCCTATGCGTCTGGCTCCAACTACCACTCCACGTCCGAAGTCTATTAATACCTGCCGTGCGGCCACAATCTTGTCGGAAACCCTTCCACATGAAGTAGTTGAATACAACATCGCCAATGAACTGCCCTTTTATACCCTGTTCACGCGATACTATAGTTATCTGTATAGGTATACGTCTCTGACTTTTTTCACCTTAGTGTGTATTCGGCATGGATTGTGACTGCACTGCTAGAACCGGAAAACCTCTCGGAAAACCACAGAAAAAGAAGACAAACTGATTCCCCAACGATGGTGAGAGAAATTGAAACAGCATCTTCGTCATGCACGTATAGGCATGGTTTGCTAAACAGAGTTGGCTACTCTGATTTAAGTTCTCCGTGATTTCCCAAAGTCACTCCAGGCAAATGCCGGGCTGGCTCCTTTGAATGGTACGACCGAGTTCCTTCGCCGTCCTTGATAATTTCCGAATTTCTGCGTCCTCTCTAATGACCTAAATGTGGACGTGATGTTCAACCCTAACATTTATAGTCTACGGCGTCCTCCAAAGACTATGATTTTCTGAACTGCAATTTATTGGACGTTATACTAAAGCAATGTAGGTCAGTTATTTATTAACCTAAACAAATTAAAATATTGTAGTATGTTACGGTAACTAAATATATCATTAGTATCACATTAAAATGTTTGATGTATTATACCCTTTTAATATAAATGTTTATCCATCTATGGTAAGTTAAAAGTAGATATGACAGTAAGACATACACTCATGGAAATGGAAAAAAGAACACATTGACACCGGTGTGTCAGAACCACCATACTTGCTCCGGACACTGCGAGAGGGCTGTACAAGCAATGATCACACGCACGGCACAGCGGACACACCAGGAACCGCGGTGTTGGCCGTCGAATGCATTTGTGCACCGCCGCCGTCAGTGTCAGCCAGTTTGCCGTGGCATACGGAGCTCCATCGCAGTCTTTAACACTGGTAGCATGCCGCGACAGCGTGGACGTGCCGTATGTGCAGTTGACGGACTTTGAGCGAGGGCGTGTAGTGGGCATGCGGGAGGCCGGGTGGACGTACCGCCGAATTGCTCAACACGTGGGGCGTGAGGTCTCCACAGTACATCGATGTTGTCGCCAGTGGTCGGCGGAAGGTGCACGTGCCCGTCGACCTGGGACCGGACCGCAGCGACGCACGGATGCACGCCAAGACCGTAGTATCCTACGCAGTGCCGTAGGGGACCGCACCGCCACTTCCCAGCAAATTAGGGACACTGTTGCTCCTGGGGTATCGGCGAGGACCATTCGCAACCTTCTCCATGAAGCTGGGCTACGGTCCCGCTCACCGTTAGGCCGTCTTCCGCTCACGCCCCAACATCGTGCAGCCCGCCTCCAGTGGTGTCGCGACAGGCGTGAATGGAGGGACGAATGGAGACGTGTCGTCTTCAGCGATGAGAGTCGCTTCTGCCTTGGTGCCAATGATGGTCGTATGCGTGTTTGGCGCCGCGCAGGTGAGCGCCACAATCAGGACTGCATACGACCGAGGCACACAGGGCCAACACCCGGCATCATGGTGTGGGGAGCGATCTCCAACACTGGCCGTACACCACTGGTGATCGTCGAGGGGACACTGAATAGTGCACGGTACATCCAAACCGTCATCGAACCCATCGTTCTACCATTCCTTGACCGGCAAGGGAACTTGCTGTTCCAACAGGACAATGCACGTCCGCATGTATCCCGTGCCACCCAACGTGCTCTAGAAGGTGTAAGTCAACTACCCTGGCCAGCAAGATCTCCAGATCTGTCCCCCATTGAGCATGTTTGGGACTGGAAGAAGCGTCGTCTCACGCGGTCTGCACGTCCAGCACGAACGCTGGTCCAACTGAGGCGCCAGGTGGAAATGGCATGGCAAGCCGTTCCACAGGACTACATCCAGCATCTCTACGATCGTCTCCATGGGAGAATAGCAGCCTGCATTGCTGCGAAAGGTGGATATACACTGTACTAGTGCCGACATTGTGCATGCTCTGTTGCCTGTGTCTATGCGCCTGTGGGTCTGTCAGTGTGATCATGTGATGTATCTGACCCCAGGAATGTCTCAATAAAGTTTCCCCTTCCTGGGACAATGAATTCACGGTGTTCTTACTTCAATTTCCAGGAGTGTATTTCTAAGGAAAAGGAAACAAAATAGCAAACAGTGCGCCTCCCTCTCCCCCCATCCTGAAAGCGAATAAGGAAACATACCTTGAAAACACCAAAAGCTTTTACATTAATAATTTCCTATTACTTTATCAATATAAAAATAGACAAATCGTTTACGTTAAGGGTACAAGCAGAACACAACAGTCAACGGTATCAAGCATCATAGATTTGTAACAATTTGTAAGTTCTGAGTTTTCACTGAACAACGGAGAAACAGCCCTGTACAATGGACACATTTAACTTGCTCCTTTTACTTTTACGAGCGGGTATACATAAGGTTGCACAGAAATTGAATAAGCTGGTAGAAGAGCCAAAATACACCGACTTTGGAATAGTAACTTATGATTTTGGAAGTAATGCTGAGCCAGTGAAAGCTTTGAAAAGTCTGAAACAACATGGACAGTTAGTGAACACACGCCTTAAATTCAGCAAATATAATGTGCCACTGAACAAGCCTGATCAGGTGTGGATGCACCCGCAAACTTTTCTGTTCACATACGTTATGCACTCAATGCCACGTATCCCAGTCGTAGGATCCGAAAGGGATGGATGAACTGCATAGCCACTTCTATCCCCTGGTGACACCTCTTGATTTTTTTCCTGATGTTCGAGACAACAGTTCTTGACGAATAAATACTCTTCGTCAGGATACGTGCGTAGTTTGGTTCGGTTCGTGAGAGGCCTGATGTACTCCTTAGAGTACCCTAGAATTTGTTAGGAGTACAGTATGTCTTTACTGAATGTGATGGTCGCCAATTAGAACACATGCGTAATGTACAGAGTCTTTGAGTAAACGTTACCAAAATTAAGGAGCGTGTGCATTGATTGTCCTTGTTGTTCCTAGCACTACAAAGATTTCATTTGCTCAGGATTACTTCCAAGTTCGTATTTCTTACTCTGAAGTTGTTGTATTTCGACTCTTATATCAGATCACAAAATTTTTGTGCAACCTTTCGAATCACCCCACACATTTCAGTTAGGAGAAGTCATATGAGCAAATTATATGCGGCCATTCTACAGAGCTGCTTTGTGCTACGCAGAGGAAATTCAGTACTTGTTCATCCAATTTCACTAAACCGAGAGTAAAATATTGTATGATGGACATCTACATAATTCATCTACTTTTGATGGCATCGAACCGTTTTTCCACGTTATGTTGATAATACAAGGTTTGTCCAGAATGTAAATTCCGATCAGTCGCGAAATGGAAACTACATTGAAAATCAGAATTCTTTTATTTGCGACAGTTGGCTCCACCGTACAGCTACTTCTCTACACAGTCGCCGCTCCAGCTAGGACATCTGTCGCATCGTTGTACCTACTTCCCAATACCCCTGTCACAAAAGGCACCCGCCTGTGCTTCCCGCCAATTGTCTACGCTCATCTCTAGCTCGTTGTCGGTGCGAAAATGTTGTCTTCATAGCAGTAGTTAGTGTGAACAGAGATGAAACACAGAGGGAGCCAATTACTGGCTGTGGTGCAGGTCATCAAAAACTTCGCATCGAAAACGCTGCAGGAGCATTTTCATTTCCCTGCAGATTGCGACCGAGAATTGTCACGAAGTAGGAACCGTAGGACGGTTCTGTAATGTGGGGTGCATAACATCAGGCGAAATATCACACCAGATCCTCATACTTGGCGAGAGACACTATTTCCTACGCATCTTTAAGTGCTCATCATGCGCTCAGAAGATAAGAGCGAAGTGCTGCAACCGACAGGGATACTAGAGGCACTGTCGTACACATATGTGCAAAGTTTTATTAGATTTTCACTGCGGTTTCCATTTCTTGACCGAACGGACTTTACTTTCCGAATATCCCTCGCATTTTTAGAGCTGATGATGTTTTAAGTTTGAAATTAGTGGAAGTAATTACAGTTGTTGGTATAAAATTTTTCGAGATTTCTAATTTTGTAAGTGGCTACGAAACATTATATTTTATTGAACTAGTGTGGGTACAACAATTTCTTACCAACATCAACGTTTCTTTAGGAAAACCAGAATTTGTTTGTAAACATAGCAAAATTATGTAGAATGGTGTCCAGAACGATACTCTTTATTCATGAAGGCAGATAAATTGTGTGATCTCAGTAAAGCAAATTCCTTCCTACTCGGCTTATTACAATTTTTCACCAGAGACAATATTTCCACGTAGCGTAAGCTAGATCCCTCCAATTCCGTTATTAGCTTAACAAACAGAGTAAAATGTGGAATGTGACATAATGCAAGCGCACTGGTCAATAGGGAACTGTTTCTGAGCCCGGTAATGGCTCACCTATGAACACATGAACTGAACTGATACAGGAGCACAATTTGGCTCTGTGCTTGTGTTTCGTCTGACTACACCTTCAGTTGTGTAGGGAGAGCCATTCAGTGTTTTATCTTTTCTTGGCATTCACACTTATTGATACTCTGTGCGGTATCCCACACCGTCATAAAAATTCTTCTCGCCGACAAATATATTTAAGTTTACCACCATTTCGGAGCACTTTCACCCTAATCAGTCCACCATCTTTCGCTGGAATATGTAAAAGCCGACCCTCATTTCCTGTGCAGCTGTACATTAACTCCATAAATTCTTGAAAGTCTCTTCGGATTTGCTGCCGGACCCTAAAATCAACTTGACTCGATATTTCGGGGACCCAACTGCTCACCATCTTCAGGAGAAAGCCGCTTCGCCGCTGACGCCAGGCTGCAAATCGACGTGCTATATAGGCCACCGTTTAGTACACGGCGCATGCGCCGCCCATCACGGATGCTGCCCTCCAAGACTGGGAGGTGGCGTCGCTCTTAGTAGAACACTGTCGGCACCGATATATCGCACTCAGGGCCGCACCGAAGAAAGTTAAATTTTCATGCGGGATAGCACAGTATTCCACGTCCTGCTAAGAGGAAACCCATTGATTCTGTTAATTAAATTGTCAGCCAACTTATTTTCAATCGCCTCTTTACAGATAATGTTGCAAAACCCGGAAATGTTGGGAGCTACCACAATTTCGTCAAATTTCATACCGTGTCCCTCATTTAAGCAGTGTTCTGCTACTGCCGAGTTTTACGGCTGTTGTAACCTCGTATGACGGCGATGTTCCGCACACCTGTCATGAATTGTGCGATTCGAATTGCCAATGTAAGCCTTCTGACACAGACACGGAATTTTGTATACACCGGGTTTTGTAACCTCTAAATCATCTTTCACAGAGCCGAGTAGTGCCCTAATCTCAGAAGGTGGACGGAACACAATCTTAATGTTAAAATTCCTTGAAATTCGTCCAATATTAAACGATATTCCTCTAGCATAAGGGAGACAACCACCGATCTATGTTCCTCTTCATGCACTTCCAGTGATGGTCCAAACTCCATAGCCCGACGAATCTGCTTCTCGGAGTATCCATTTTCCTTAAAAACAGCCATCAAATGCGCAAGTTCGTGGGTTAAGCTGTCCTTGTCTGAAATGGCATATGCTTTGCGTACCAAAGCCCTAAGGACGCCACTGCGTTGGTGTGGTGGATGACAACTCTTAGAATGCAGATACCGATTTGTGTGCGTCGGCTTTCTGTGAACACTGTGTCCCAAAGTACCATCTGGTTTTATATAAAACATAACGTCTAAAAATGAAAGCATCTCATCACTTCCAACCTTCATGGTATATTTAACGCGGAAATGAAGACATGTCGTGAAAGTCCCTTCGGGTTTGCTGCCGGACCCTAAAATCTACTTGACACTGACGACTTCGGCCTTGCAACCAACGTGCTTCTGGAGATTGTGGATGGTACCATTTTCGTCTGGCTGCATGCACGTGCTGCTCTTAATAGATTTTTGGACCACTTCAACTGTCATCGCAAATCTATTGCACCTATCGTATCCTTAGAAAGTTAGCAGACTTTATTTGGACAACGTTTTGATAATGAGACGATAGTTATTCGAGCATTCGAGCTTCTTTGTTGTCAGTGATAAGTGGAGTCCGTTAATGTGAACAATTCGAAACGCAGGGAACCTTGAAGAAAGTAGCAGTATCAATTAGTTTTACAGGGTGATTTTTCTAAATGGGTAAAAACTGCAGGACACGATTACTAAGAGAATAAAACCAAAGATCACAAAGGCGTATTGCCGTAATTGCGTTTCAAGTGAGGTAGGCACATTTAATGTTGGAAATAAAAGACCCTTAACAGTGACCCGGTCATCAACACCAGGCAAGTGGTTCATCAGCATGGAGTAGACCAGTGAAATTTTAGCGACCGTAGCCATTACCCATATTACTGGTCAATGCGTGCAAACCTTATTACCTACAGACCTGCCTTGGTGCCGACGGTTTCGGCACTGGTTCATCGCAAAGGCTACTGCACTTCTTGGGTTTGTTTCATCCATATTATTCACAGATTAGGTTACATTCTCGAGGAGCGGTATTGTCAACCTTCACAACACCCATCAGTGGGCTACGGTGAATCCCCTTGCAGTGATGGCAACGAACCATCAGCAAGGGTTTAGCCTCAGTGTATGGGCCGGGATTATTAGCGGCCGCATCGTGGTACGAGTCATGTTTCCACGACGCCTCACTGGAGAGGTATATCTGCTCTTCCTATAGGTGGACCTGCCTCACCTGCTGGAAGAGGTGACTTTGGCTGTACAAAGGGAATGCGGCTACTGCATAGAGGAGTTCCAGATCACTGTCTTCTTGAGACCGGAGCTGACATTAGTACAGGCAGGGCATTCTCATTTTCCTGGCTTGTTTTCACAAGCGCTTTCACTCGTTGCAATCCTCACTGCCGAAAATCATTTACGTCCACCTCCAAGTAAGTGTACCTCCCTTGGTACGCATTTTCGGCAATATGTGTGTATGTCTTATTTTGCTCCTAATCCTCTCAGGATAAGTTTCCTGCAACTTGTCCCTTTATAGCATAGCGGTTCGCATAGGGCATTGTTAAGCAAAAAGTTGTCTGACTAAAGATGGCCACACCTACCTCTACATCTATAACCTACTTCTAGATCTACATGAACTCCGCAATTCACATTTAAGTGTTGGCAGAGGATTCTTAGGACTACTTTCGGACTATTTCTCTACCGCTTCATTCACTAATAGCACGTGGGAAAATGAACACCTAAACCTTTCCATGTGAGGCTGATTTCTGTAATGGTATTACGATAGTCATTTCTGCGTATAGCCGGCCAGGGTGGCCGAGCGGTTCTAGGCGTTACAGTCTGCAACCACGCGACCGCTACGGTCGCAGGTTCGAATCCTGCCTCGGGCATGGATGTGTGTGATGTCCTTAGGTTAGTTAGGTTCATGTAGTTCTAAGTTCTACGGGACTGATGACTTCAGAAGTTAAGTCCCATAGTGCTCAGAGCCATTTGAACCATTTTGAACCTGCATATATCATGGGGAGTCAAAAAAATATCTTGGTTTTGTGAGAGTTATTGCACTTTCTTGAAAAACTCGTAGTATCCACTATTTTATTGAACTTTTCGATGTCCTCCCCCAGTGCTGTATGGTGATTATCGCAAACCGCGCAGCAATATATCAGTACGGACAAGCTGCCATTCTTTGAACTTTTCCAAAGTCTACTGCCTATCCTATATGGTAATTACGTCCTATATGGTAATGTTATCCCATACCGTGCAACAATGTGCCAGACGAGGACAGACAAGTTGCCTTTCTGCGAACTTTATCGATGTTCTCTACCAATCCTACATAGTAATTATCCCATACCGTGCAGCAGAACGGACAAATGCAATGTAGGCTCCCTGGTTTGTAGATTAATTGCACTTTCCAAGTGTTTTGTCAATGAAGCGCAGTCCTTTGTTCATCTTTCCCATAAAAATATTTTTTTGTGATGTCTCCAATTTTCGTTTTTAATGAAAATCCGTCGGTATTTAGTTGAATCGACAATCATCAAGCTTGTGTTATTTATCCTGTAACGGACATTTAACAATATTATTTATCTTGGGGCTAAAGTGGAGGACCGCACGCTTTTTATTATTAGTGATCAGCTGCCCATTTTCACTCTATACCGATATTTTGTGTATTTCGTTCTGTTATTCGCTTCGTCTTCTGTTGGCTTTACCAGAAGGTAGACAATAGCATCAACTGCAAAAACTTAATAAGAGTGTTGATCGCATTGCCTCGTAAACCGATTATACAGACTAAGCGCAGCAGTAGACCCGTAACATTTCCTTTGGAATCCCACAATAGTTTCACGTTCATTGGATGACTTCGCATCAATTTTCATGGAACTGTGTTTCAGGGAATCACGACTGCAATCGCATAACGGAAACAATGCACCAAAGATTTGGAGTTTGAGTAGAAGTCGCTTGTAAATGACGGTGTCAAAAGCCTGCTGGAAAACACGGGATCGATACGAGATACCCTGTCGGTAGACTGACGACTTCGCTTGATCAATGAGTCAGTTGTATCTCACAAGAAAAACATTTCCAGCATTTTAGCTGATTATGTGTCAATAGATCTTCTTCGAGGTATTTCATAATGTTGTTCGAGGTATTACAAATCGACTTCAATGGTATGCGTCTACAATTCAGCCGATTACTTCCATACCTCCAATCAAAAAGAAATTGAATTACAGAGAAAATTTGGGCTGATGTCTATGTGTAATCGTACATGTACCCACTACTAGCGGGTATGTAAATGATAAGAATGGCAAATCTCTGCGATAGGTGGAGCGGCCACCAAAGTGCATTACTGTTGTTTGTGATTAATGTTGTATCTGGGAAGATGGGAACAACAAAGACTGGAGGCGCGAGTGGAAAACCAAGTTTAATCTCTTAACTGTAGTTCACACTTCTGGCCATTAAAATTACTACACCAAGAAGAAATGCAGGTGATAAACGGGTATTCATTGGACAAATATATTATACTAGAACTGACATGTGATTACATTTTGACACAATTCGGGTGTATAGATCCTGAGAAATCAGTACCCAGAACGACCGTAATAACGGCCTCGATAAGCCTAGGCATTGAGCCAAACAGAGCTTGGATGGCGTGTACAGGTACAGCTGCTCATGCAGCTTCAAGACGATACCATAGTTCATTAAGAGTAGTGACTGGCATATTGTGACGAGACAGTTGCTCGGCCACCATTGACCAGACGTTTTCAATTGGTGAGAGATGTGGAGAATGTGCTGACCAGGGCAGCAGTCGAACACTTTCTGTATCCGGAAAGGCCCGTACAGGACTTGCAACATGCGGTCGTGCATTATCCTGCTGAAATGTAAGGTTTCGAAGGGATCTAATGAAGGGTAGAGCCACGGGTCGTAACACATCTGAAATTTAACTTCCACTGTTCAAAGGGCCGTCAATATGAACAAGAGGTGACCGAGACGTGTAACCAATGGCACCCCATGCCATCACGCCGGGTGATACGCCAGTATGGCGATGACGAATACACGCTTCCAATGTGTGTTCACCGCGATGTCACCAAACACAGATGCGACCAACATGATGCTGTAAACAGAACCTGGATTCATCCGAAAAATGACGTTTTGCCTTTCGTGCACCCAGGTTCGTCGTTGCGTACACCATCGCCGGCACTCCTATGTGTGATGCAGCGGCAAGGGTAACCGCAGCCGTGGTCTCCGAGCTGATAGTCCATGCTGCTGCAAACGTCGTCTAACTGTTCGTGCAATTGGTTTTTGTCTTGCAAACGTCCCCATCTGTTGACTCAGGGATCGAGACGTGGCTGCACGATCCGTTGCAGCCATGCGGTTAAGATGCCTGTCATCTCGACTGCTAGTGATAGGAGGACGTTGGGATGTAGCACGGCGTTCCGTATTACCCTCCTGAACCCACCGATTCCATATTCAGTCATTGGATCTCGACCAACGCGAGCACCAATTTCGCGATACGATAAACCGCAATCGCGATAGACTACAATCCGACCTTTATCATAGTCGGAAACGTGATGGTACGCATTTCTCCTCCTTACACGAGGCACCACAGCAACGTTTCACCAGGAAACGCCGGTCAACTGCGGTTTGTGTATGAGAAATCGGTTGGAAACTGTCCTCATGTCAGCACGTTGTAGGTGTCGCCACCCGCGCCAATCTTGTGTGAATTCTCTGAAAAGCTAATTATTTGCATATTACAGTATCTTCTTCCTGTCGATTAAATGTCGCGTCTGTAGCACGACATCTTCATGGTGTAGCAATTTTAATGGCCAGTAGTGTAAATACAAACACTGTCAGACGGAACTGGTACACTGAGTCATTATCACAATCACACAACACATTCGCATCAAGTCTGTATATGTTCGTAAGTTACAAACGGTAAATCCACACTTCGCGAGACTGGAAGCCTCATTTCACGCTGCCGTCCGTGGCCGTCTGTGCGCTTGTAACTAGTCCGGGCGAGCAGGAGTACTCGGTGGCGTGGCATGGAGTGATTGGCCCGTAGTCTGTAGGTTGCTACTTTCCGTACGTACACCGACTGGCGTTGCTGGGCTTAGGAGTGGTTGCGCCTGCGCTCTGCGGCGGTGAGCTGAATGCCGTCTGATTCCTGGCCGCGATACGGTGTGCGCCACGGTGCGGTCATTGATCACTGATGATGCTGCAATTCCATCTGAAACTGCATCAGTATCCCGCTAGATACCGCACTTCGTGTGGTGGAGGGTATTTCTAGTACTGATAACTGACCACCGCCTCCATTTCCCATTAGCCGGCCGAGGTGGCCGAGCGGTTATAGGCGCAACAGTCTGGAACCGCGCGACCGCTACGGTCGCAGGTTCGAATCATGCCTCGGGCATGGATGTGTGTGATGTCCTTAGGTTAGTTAGGTTTAAGTAGCTCTAAGTTCTAGGGGACTGATGACCTCAGAAGTTAAGCCCATTAGTGCTCAGAGCCATTTGAATTTGAACTTGTTTTGAGCAATGCTGAATCGCTCTCACGCACCTACTTTGTTCCTCGCTATCTTTTCTATTAATCCTACCTGAAAAGGGTCCTAGAGTGATGATCAACAGTGGAGGTTCGGTTGAACAAGTGTTTTGTAAGCCACTTCTTTCGTGGAAAAGTCTCATCCATCCCACGAATTTTCGGTCTTTCCCTACGATTTGTTTCTTAAGCCATTCAGCTTAACATTGCTCTTGATGGTTACTTCTAGATATTTTAAGTTGATACGGTTTTTATTAGTTGGTCATCAATGGTGACTGTTTCTCCTGAGTGTGTGTGATATCTTACATTTATTTACGTTCAGGGACAACTGCCAGCCCCTGCACCTTTCAGACGTATCCTCTGCATATCATTCTGAAAATCGATACAGTCTTCTGGCACTCTTACCTTCTTATAGACAGCCGCATCATCCGCGAATAGCCTGAGGTGGTTCCGACGTCTTCCACTATATCATTTACACTGAAGCGCCAAAGAAACTGATACAATCATTCGTATTCAAATACAGAGATACGTAAACAGGCAGAAGAAGGTGCTGTGGTCGCCAACGCCTGTATAAAAAACAAGTATCTGACGCAGTTGCCAGATCGGTTACTGCTGCTACAACGGAAGCTTATCAAGATTCAACTGAGTTTGAACGTGGTGTTATAGTCGGCGCACGAGCAAAGCGACACAGCATTTTCGAGGTAGGGATGAAGTGGGGATTTTACCATACGACCATTTTACAAGTGTACCGTGAATGTCAGGAATCTGGTAAAACATCAAATCTCTGCATCGCCGAGACCGGAAAAAAAGTGCAACAACGGGACTAACGACGATTGAACACAATCGTTCAACGTGACAGAATTGTAACCCTATCGCAAATTGCTGCCGATTTCAATGCTGGGCCATCTACAAGTGCTACCGTGCGAACCATTCCACGAAACATCATCAATGATGTCTTTCGGAGACGAAGGCCCACTCGTATACCCTTGATAACTGCACGACACAAAGCTTTACGCCTCGCCTGCGCCCGTGAATAGCGAGATTGAACTATCGATGCGTGCAAACACGTTGCTTGGTCGGATGAGTCTCGTTTCAAATTTTATCGTGCGGATGGACGTGTACGGCTATGGAGACAACTTCATGAATCCATAGACCCTGTATGTTGCTAGGGAACTGTTCAAGCAGGTGGAGGCTCTGTGCTGGTGTGGAGCGTGTACAGATGGAATGATATGGAACCCCTGATACGTCTAGATACGACTCTGACAGGTGACACGTACGTAAGACTACTGTCTGATCACCTGCATCCATTCATGTCTATTGTGCATTCCGACGGATCTGGGAAATTTCAACAGGTCAATGCGACACTCTACACATTCAGAATTTTACAGAGTGGCTCCAAGAACACTCTCGCTGGCCACCAAAGTCCCCAGACATGAACATTATGAAGCATATCTGGGCTGCCTTGCAACGTGTTATTTAAAAGAGATCTCCACTCCTTCGTACCCTTATGGATTTATGGGCAGCCCTGCAAGTTTCATGGTGTCAGTTGCCTCCAGCACTACTGAAGACATTGGTCGAGTCCATGCCACGTCGTGTTGCGGCACCATGATTCTATATAGCATAAAATCGGCCTCGCAGTAACTCACAGTCGAGTATGAATGATATATCGAGGGGATTTATTTCAGTTAAACATAGAACGTTAGTGAACATATGCATCTACAATAACTCAAAAGAATACAATGCTAAGCACGTCCAATTACATTCGATATAGGTTATATACACGGCCAGCAACCGACACGTGCAAACAACATAGGTAGAGCTTATAAGAACGTCGTATTACATTGTATCAGTGTTGCAAACAGTGTGAAAGCCAACAGTATTCATGGAAACACTATACAATTACCACTCTTACTATATGAGGCAGAAAACCGATGTGCTGCTGGACCGACTTCAAAAAGCTGTGGTCGACATGGTCGAATGTCTGACTGGAGTCAAGTGACCTCAATGCACCAAGTAGATGTCACGACCTGCCAGTGGTCTCATGTCCCTGTAATGGCAAAGGGCCGTATGAATGTAAAATGTCACCATCCTGGAAAGTCTGATCAAGGGATGCTGCCTTCTTCAGTCCTGGTGCCAACAAATGGATGAAAAATTTCATGTCGCTGTTGAGTAGAGTGACGGGCCAGCAATCGCAGATCCGCGATCGCCCATTCGGTTTGGAGACTGGGACAATGACCCCTTAAGGAAGATGGCTTGAATCGTCGTTGATGGGGACATCAGTTCACGGCAGATGGACGTCCAAGTAAATAAGAACAGACAGCTAAAACACTTGTAAAATTCGAGGAGAAGGCCGTCAGGTCCAAGGGACTCCTATTGATTGCGTCTAGGACTTCATCCACGGCCACATATTCCTGAAGTCCTTGAGGCATGCACCCCCCCCCCCCCCCCCCCCCCCAGCATGGTGTTTGCACTAAATGCTGCTATATCCTCAATTAAGGTTGGGTGATGCATGACGGCAGCATACAGCTGCGTGAAATGGGAAGAAATGTCTGACTAGTGGAGCATTGTGTAGTGGACTGGCCAGACAGGCAATCCACTATGACCGGTAGCCGATAGGCACGCGTTTAAGCTCACGCAGACTGGCGTGAGGTCTGGAACAGGACAATGTCTTGAGAATTGCAAATAAAGTACGAAGATCTTGGAATACTTAACTTTAATCCATAATTGGAGTACATCGCTCTTGTTGATACGTTAATAACAATCACAATATAAACTGGTAATGGCGCCTTGCTAGGTCGTAGCAAATGACGTAGCTGAAGGCTATGCTAACTATCGTCTCGGCAAATGAGAGCGTATTTGTCAGTGTAGCATCGCTAGCAAAGTCTGCTGTACAACTGGGGCGAGTGCTAGTAAGTCTCTCTAGACCTGCCGCGCGGCGGCCCTCAGTCTGCAATCACTGACAGTGGCGACACGCGGGTCCGACGTGTACTAATGGACCGCGGCCGCTTTAAAGGCTACCACCTAGCAAGTGTGGTGTCTGGCGGTGACACCACACATTGTGTACTATATTGTTGGCTTTCTGCAACGGTGAAGTTGTGTATGAGAGCTAGATAACGACGGTGGCGTCCTGTGGGGAGGTAGTAAAATCACGGCGTTTCGTGAGACATGTGGTTATGGGTGCTCGACCTGACAAGGGTTCCTTCCAAGTGTCATCATATGCGTGAAGTCATCCATGCTTTAGAATGGTACACTGTCACCTGACAGCCGATGGAGAATGCCATCGAACTGCAGTCTCGCAGGATTACTTTAAAGTCTCTGGTGATCGCATGCCAGACCTTGACGTCTTTAGCATATCTCAACAATGCCCTGCGTAGAGCCAGTTTAGTGCAGGATAGCCACCAAGATACGGTGGATGTGTGTGTGGGATGACATCGATGACGGAAGGTCCACACGTTCTCAACATTTGTAGGCAGTCAGGGGCGGTCAGGTGGGCAACGTTTAATTTTCACAGTCTACGACTGTACCACAGCCATTGGCAGGAGACCGTGACATCGCAGATGTAGGCTTCATGACCAGAAAAAGCCAGAGGTCAATCTTTGGCATGTCGAGTGTTTCCGGCAAGGCAACGTATAGGGTAGGTGTTGTCGAGACGACTCTAGGAGAGCGCCGTATAGCATGTGAAATCTGCGCACTTGGATGAACCTTCGCCCATATCTTGATAAGTTGAAGTCGGTCGATAACGACAGAGATGGCCGCTCAAGGGGAAGGTCCTGGGAGTTGACCAGTAGACCCTTATGTGGAGCTGAACTCCCCACCAAGGACGAGATCATCCAGGAGACCCACAAAAAGTGGCGTTACCTCGTCAGCAAAGAAGCTGTGTCGTCCACAACGTAGTATGGAATCGGACGGTAAACATACATTTAGGATTTTGGCGCTGAACCGTGTGAGGGCCACAACTCCAGCACTACAAAGGTACATTGTATCTTCAATGGGCAGCATTGCACAAAGGAGGATCGTCTCTCCGCTACCGTTTTCAGGGGTATGGGAGATGTGGGCCGTGTGGTGGGAGTGTAGAAACCACAACGATCATTTCTTGGAGGAGGGCGATGTTGACATTAGCAGTGTAAATGGTGTCTTTGAACATTACAATTTTGTTTGGAGCCCAGACGGTGGCCAGATTCATTATCACGATGCAGTAGGATTGTGGAAGTGCTCCCGCTATTGGTCCTACAGAAATTTCAGGCTAGCATGAAACAACCAGCGCAGCCAATGTGGCTGCAATCACTGAGTGGAAGCTGATTCAGGCGCCACTGTGGGACTCTCCCTGATGGATGGGCCAGCATCCTCATCTGCTCCATCATCGACAACATCAATCTAGGAGATTGAAAGGAGTAACAAGCGACTGTCGCGCCCATCATGCCCTTGAGATAGTGACGATGCCATGGAGGGAACTAGGGAACCTCCCTCCACGGGATCATTGTCGGGCGGGATCACCGACCGTGGAAAGGACACTTCCCAGATGGGACATCAGGAGCAGCCACTCCTGTCATCGAGTTGGTCAAAGGGAGAGCACTTTCTGAAAATCACATCACTCCATCTTTCGGCAAATGGCACAGCAAGTTCTTGAGATTTTCGAGAAAGAATAGGCATTCTGTTGCAAAATGGCTATTTATTTATTTAATTTGTGACGCATTTCACACTTACAGGAGCATCATCAGACATTGGGTAAAAGCACCGAAGAACCACTGGCAAGTGTACAGGAAGACCTCCAAAAATTGCACGTCGTCCAATAAAATTTACATGACACATCCACCGGGTAAAAACACTCGAGGACAACTGGTGGCCAGAGTGCAGAAAGTCCCAGAATCTCCAAAATTGGCACACATTCAATAAATATACAGGACACATCGACCTGTGTTTACACGTGTAGACATGTATTATTACTATACTCTGCTTTTGGGAACTTGTTAACAGTACTCTTTGCATACAACAGGTGTATTTCCATTAAAAAAAGCAGTAACCTAACATCATGTTGGCACATTTTACATGCGGAAGAATTTGTGACAATACTGTCTTTTATTCAGACACCCGAGTAGCGAGTGCCGTATATCAACAATGAAGGAACATAAGAGTAGTGAGAACAAATCCAAACACTTTTGTCCCAATGATTCGTTTCGAAAATTTGTTATCCTCAATACGTCAACATACATCTTTATCACAAGACGTTGTGCTCACTGCTGAGCGGCATGACTCCATGACCCAAGTGTCTACATCCCGGATGGTTAAAAGATTTTCTTAAGGACTGCTGAGGAGTTAGACCTGAGCTCTTCATTTGATATAGGTATCTCCCCGCTGCTCTCCCCCTCGGTCCCTTGCCATCGATCTTCCCATCCATGATTATTTTCGCTAGATTTTTTTTTCAATTTCTTCTCACAATATGGCAAAACAGCTGGAAAATATCTTGGCTGATACGAGAAAAAAGGCTCCTGGAGATAGTGAGTAGATCAAAACTGTACACACTTGTTGTTCTTTCGGTCAATCCTACGCGCAGCATCTTGCTTCAGAACCAAAGCTCAAATGCATTAACACGCTGCTTATCTGGCTGTAAGCGCCCATATTTCGCAACCGTGAAAGGTGACGCAATGCACGAGTGTTTCAATAAGCCAGATCATAGTGGTGTTCTTTATCTCCCTGTTCTGCCAGATCTTGATGAGCTTCTAAATAGCCTCTCCCCCTAGCGTTATCGCCGGCCGAAGTGGACGAGTGGTTCTAGGCGCTACAGTCTGGAACCGCGCGACCGCTACGGTCGCAGGTTCGAATCCTGGCTCGGGTATGGATGTGTGTGACGTCCTTAGGTTAGTTCGGTTTAAGTAGTTCTAAGTTCCAGGGGACTGATGACCACAGCAGTTAAGTCCCACAGTGCTCAGAGCCATTTGAACCATTTGAACCCAGCATGGTCAATCTCCTCTCATCTTCACAGCTTCCTGTATCGCAGGTGATTCACCCAAATAAATGCCAAAATGCACGACTTCAGTTCCTATAGTCGACCTGAGCTGCATTTGTGCTCTTCGAAGGATTATTACGAAACAATAATACAAATATATTTACGGTTCAGCTTCAGACGTCACATATGAAAGAACCTGTCTCTTAAAAAAATAGTATCTAAAGTTCTTGTACAAGGCGTCCTAAGTTACGTGGAACCTTGCACAATTTGTGGTTTCCAACAAGACATGCTCCGCGACATTCTTCGTAAAAGAGACGGGAATTATGGAGAATTTTTACTAATTTGACGCAAACGCCGTAAGGCTGATGCAGTTACTACAACATAAGTTTTCTTTAGCGTACAACTGAAAAATATTGGTATAAAGTAATTGTTATTTTTCAGTTTACAGAGCTTGCAAGGATACTGAACTACGCCGCCACTGATCAAAGTGACATCAATATCGTTATTACCCCTCTCACTGTGAATGACAAACACTTTCGCACAATATCTGGTTCTCGATGAGAATTTGGTTGAAAATTGATTACTAATCACTGAACTCATCAATTTATTTTTCACTTAAAATGTTGTTGTCAAGTACTACATCATCAACAGTCATAGTTCATCGTTGACGAGACGAAGATTTCCAAACGACTGAGGAGCCGATTTTGAACATCGCAGCTCTGAAAGTGTGTGATGTGGTATCTTCGATATTCGATTAAATAATCTGACAGAATTAATAAATAAATATTTTCTGTAAAACAGGTTTGGTCTTATTGAAGAGACAGTCATTATTTTCGGAACGTACACTTAGATTGTGTAGAAGAGTATAGTGATAATGGTGGCAGTAGATGGTTTTCCGTGACTGATATCGTGTAACTTAAATATGTGGCCTGGTGAGTTTGAGATTTCTCATTTCTCTCATGAATTCTTAATATACGACCAAGATGTTCTCAGATGAGTCCAAACATCCGTACCAAATTTATATGAAACACGTCGAGTTGCATTACAACGGGACACATACAATTATCGAAACTACCCTAGTAAAGTTCCCGCTCAGCCAGTCTGTTAAGTATTCGTACTTAGTCTCGGACTAAAACTGGTCGTTTCAGATGCCTATTTCTTTTGTCTCCGAAAACTAAATAATTAAGATCATCTTCCGACAAAGTATTAAGGCAGTGATTCAAGACGGATGTTGGACCAAACGCATAATATCCTAGATCCCTGAACAATGACTGTATTACAACTGTAACAGTATTCTCCTGAGAAACAACTGTTCGTTATAAAGTCACAATGTCAAAGATATACGAATGAGCATCCTAATATAAGTACATTGAATTAATGAATTAATATTCAGAAATTAATTTTCTTTTGAATAAAGTCCTAACACAATACACCAACAACTTAATACCATAGCAGCTATTTAAAGAGCCGATTAACAGTCAAACTGCGTCCATTGCAACGATATATAAACGTACCCCGCAGATTCTCAAAACCCATGTTATGTGTTGTTCAGTGAGACAGACAGTTAGGATCCTACAAGCAAGTTCCTCCTCTGTGTCTGTTAGGATTTCACACGTCACCACCTTCACGGAATTCCACAGGAAAAAATCTCCAGGAATGAAATTCAGCGACTGCGCTGACCACATTCCAACGATTATGGTGACTTTTGTTCAGGTTCTCACATATGTCAACACTGACCTGGGATAGTGCACCGACGTACAAGGAACTTATACGAGTTTCTTAGTTATTACTAACAAATACAGCAAAAATTTCAGTTCGTAACAGCCGCTCAAAGTAAAGGCTACCAGTCTCACTAGATGCCTTACAATATAATCCACTGACGGAACTGAAATGGTTCAAATGGCTCTAAGCACTATAGGACTTAACATCTGAGGTAATCAGTCCCCTAGACTTAGAACTACTTAAACCTAAGTAACCTAAGGACATCACACACATCCATGCCCGAGGCGGGGATTCGAACCTGCGACCGTAGCAGAAGCGCGGTTCCGGACTGAAGCGTCTAGAACCGCTCGGCCACAGCGGCCAGCTACAGAACTGAACACTGAGTATAAAATCATTTGACGCGATTGCTGAGACGCGTTATTCATGATAGGTTTACAGGAAAGCTACATCAAATGAGAGATATCATGTCCTCCTAGTTCACACGAGATATATTCTGTGGTTAAATGAGTTAAACTTACATTACAATTACAGATACAATTAGCATGATGGAACGCGTAGGTCGTCAATAGTTTACTGCAAATCTGAAACGTGATGAAAGTGTACAAAATTATCGACTGACGTAAAGCGATGTGGATAAAATTGTTTTGCCTTCTCAATTTACATTCATCTCCCGATATGGACAGATCCGTTCAAAGCGGTCATTACTCATTGCAACTAACATGTTAATACTGAATTAGTGTTTATACAAAGCGTACCTAAATGGCCAATTATTTAGATACAAAGCACAAACATTAAGCTTTCAGAGAGTTGTAATTTCGTACATATACTGACAATTACTACGCGACGACGCATTTCCCGTTATGATTTAACGTGTTATTACTGCTACCGTTGAATCATTTTATTTCGGCGAACATCCAATCTGCTGCTAACTGAAATGTCTTAATGTCCCTTATCTGGATGTGACAAAATTTAACTGAGTATGCACAACTAGAAATAACCTATCATTCGTCCAGAATAGATGAACAACCTGCTCCGCTGTCTAAAACCGAAAGCAAGAAAATTTCTGTGGCAGAGGAAACATTACATTAACACGTTTTTATTAGGTCGCTGTCTTTTCTATTTGTCTGTTCGGTACAAATCCTGCAGTTAATTGTAAATTAGCTTCCAGAACTCGAAACTTTTACCGTAGCTCAGAAGTGGGTGATAATGCAGTATTAGCTTACTTCCGCGTCTGGTGTAAGACAGAGGGTAGTTTGTGTACCATTGCTATTTCCCCCTTTCCTATCCAAGTCGCGGATGTTTCGTTGTATGAACCACTACTGGTAACGCTCCCTGTGAGCTCGATTCTCACTGATTTTTACCTTTGCGCTGTTTTCGCGAGATATACGTGGCAGAAAGTAATATATTGGTTAAGTCAGGTGAAAAGAAACTGAAATAAATCCGAATTTCCACAGGTTTCTCTTGCAATTTTTGTCAAAACTTTTGAAATGGATTGAAAAATTTCATACATACATTGCTAAAACGTAGAAAAAATTACCTAAAAAAAACGAAAAAAATTAAACATAATTTCTCATAATTCGCACTGATAGTTCTTAAGATCTGTGGTTTTGACATTTTAAGTCTAAATGACAATACTAGTAAAATTTGAAACGAGAAACGTGTGGCGAATGCAATAGATAATAGTATGGAGTGTAGAGGATAGCTATCGTTGAGAAAAATCACACAACAGTTCATATTATTTGCAATGCAGTTAAGTTGTGAGTGACTTAGGTGAACTATTTATGCATCAATTATCTATTGCACGCGTCCCACGTTTTTCAGTTAAAATTTTCAAATATTGTCATCGCTGTAAAAAATTTACAAACACAAATTTTCGGGGCAATCTGTGTGAGGTTAGGAATCTGTATGGGGCTATGGGACTTTGTTTTGTACTTTCTAGCCTGTTTTAAAATCGAGTAATTGTCTCCCTTGAATAGACTGCTCTTGTTTCAAGGACTTGATTTTTTAACATCTATTTTACCGGAAGTATTTACGTAGGCGTCTCGCATTTATTTCCATGAAGAAGTATTGAATGTGCAATAATATTGCCAAATATCGTTTAGGTTTCTTTTTTGGTCTCAGTTTTTACGTGCTCTATTATCTCTCATATACAGGGTGTCAAAAATTAAAGTTCCTGTTTCACAATGCTATAGAAATAGAGAAACTTCTCAAAATGACATCAAATTTGAACAGTATATTATTAATGCAGGGAGAAACTTCACGGCACAAACTAAATTCAACGAACATTTCACCAATAGATGGCTTTGTGAGCGTTTTAACTTAAATGAGGTGGACAACAAATGACACATGAATCGCAATACGAAGGCTATGGTTTGAGTTGCACATTACACCACCCGTACTGTTCAATGTACATGACTACACAAGTATGACACTCAGAAGCTGTGGCACTGTTAGTTAGGTGGACCCCTTTGCCACGGCAAAGTCGTACCATATCAGATAGAAACCCCTTTTTCAACTGTCCTGAGGCAAAAAAAAGCATAAAAAGTAAAATGATATCAATTTTTAGTTCCCTGAGACAAAATCGATTTTTAGTTGCCCTGAGATAAAAACTACATAAAATGCAAAATGACATCAGTTTTTAATTGTTATAAGACTGGCGCAAGACATGCTCATTATGCTGCTCACCGGTTTCTGCCACAAGTTGAAATCGAAAAACAGCTTTTTCCATAACGAATCGGAGAGTCTCGGACTCACGTCCGGAATGCGTTGCGCAGTGCTTGGCTTCAGTACACCTACGTTCATAAGTGAAGCACTGAGCAATACATTTTTCGGATAACATCAGAACCATAAGTCACACATATTAAGATCAGTTTTTCGGGAGGCCAGACTGTAGGGAAATTGCGGCAGATAATTCTAGCATTTCAAAATGCTTCTGCTACGGCCGCTTCCCTGGTTGTGCAATGTGCGAAGGAAGGCACTCTTGGATGCAATGATCCCGCCCGCACATACAAGCTGTTGAAGCATCGAAACTACGCTGGTGTCCAACAGATCCTCACAGCGTTTACCAGTGACTGTACAGGTAACAGGACCCGTGGGACCCATCTCCTCGAAAAAATAAGGCCCTACGACATACGAAGCCGTCAAGCTGCATCACATAGTCACATTCGTAGAATGAAGTAGTACCCGTTGATATGCTTGCGGATTTTCCGTTGTCCATATTCTGCAGTTCTGCGTATTGACATGTCGTAGAAGATGGAAGTGGGCTTCGTCTGTCCAAGACTGTTCCATAGCCACTCACTCTCTATTTCCATGAGAGGAAGAAATTCCAGAGCGAACGTTTCTCTTGCTGGTAGGTCAGCAGGAAGCAATTTATGAGCTTGTGTAATTGTGTGTGGACAGCAGTGCAAGATGTTTCGTAGGATTTTAAGCATAGCGCTTCCAGGCATGTCCTGCGTAAGGGCAATTTACCGCGCACTCCATGTTCGCACGTACCGACCGACATCTACTGCAGTGCTGTGGCCACACCTTCGACAGACGTCGGATCAACTGCTTTCCTCTCTCTACGACATTGCACTTTTAAAGAACCTGTCTTTTAGAATTTTGTAATCATTTCCTCCAGACCCTTACCAGACATCGGGCCAATGCATTTCTCATACACCTGAGCGAACTTCTGAACACCTGGCGGCGCGCACAGTCACCGTTCTTGTAGAAACAGATGAGGAGCAGAGTATGATTCTTCATGTTGCACGTCACGGGCGCAAATGATAAACAGCCGTATATCGCTCTTCTCTTTATGTGCATATTCTTACAGTGCTATCTGCTCGTCAAATTTTCCGAATTTTCGTCATTTTTTAAAGTTATTTTGAGCAGTGGTTCTCTTTCTACAGCATTTTGAAACTGGATCTTTAATTATTGAATCCATATATTTCCAAATACATCCAGTTTTACATCTTAATGTTTACTATTTCTGGGAAATTTTGGCTGCCAAAGAAGCTTTCTCTCAGTAGCGTTCTCTCAGTACATTCACGACTCAAGTTTTATCTTACATAGTATCAAATGTTTCGGAAAGTTCGTTCTCAAAATTGTAAGAGTAAATTGCTCCGTGATGCACGCTACATGTGTAGTATCAATTGTCATTTGAAACGGTTGTACGCTTCCACGATTCCCTAACCCTGACGAAACCAAGCCGTTAAGAAATTTTCTCTTTCCCTTGCCTGGTAAGATCGAAGTGCTACACTACAAAAATCACTGAACGAGAGCCTTTTAAAGTTTCTCCCTTGTGGAGGAATTAAGTTATATGGACGCCCAAATATCTCGTTGGTGGAGGAATTAAACTCTATGAGCGTCCACTGTAGATATACACTATGTGATCAACAGTATCCGGACACCCCAAAAACATTCGTTTTTCATATCAGGTACATTGTGCTGCCACCTACTACCGGATACTACATATCTGCGACCTCAGTAGTCATGAGACATCGTGAGAGAGCAGAATGGGGCGCCCCGCGGAACTCACGGACTTCGAACGTGGTCAGGTGATAGGGTGTCAAGTGTGTCGTACGTCTGTACGAGAGATTTCCATCCTCATAAAAATCCCCAGGACCACTGTTTCCGGAGTGATAGTGAAGTGGAAACATGAAGAAACATGTGCAGCACAAAAGCGTATAGGCCGACTTCGTCTGTTGACTGACAGAGACCGACGACACTTGAAGAGGGTCGTGATGTGTAATAGGCCACACCATCACACAGGAATTCGGACATCAGGATCCGCTGCAAGTACTATAACAATTAGGCGGGAGGTGAGAAAACTTGCAATTCTTGTTCGAGCGGCTGCCCATAAGCCACACATCACGCTGATAAATGCCAAACGTCGCCTCGCTTGGTATAAGGAGCGTAAATATTGGACGATTGAACAATGTAAAAACGTTGTGTGGAGCGACGAATCACTGTACACAATGTGGCGATCCGATGGAAGGGTGTGGGTATGGCGAATGCCCGGTGAAGGTCATCTGCCAACGTGTGTAGTGCTAATAGCAAAATTCGGAGGTGGTGGTGTTATCGTGTGGTCGTGTTTTTCATGGAGGGGGCTTGCACCGCTAATTCTTTTGCGTAGCACTATCACTGCGCCGGCATACATTGATGTTTTAAGCACCTTCTTGATTCCCATTGTTGAAGAGCAATACGGCGATGGCGATATCATCTTTCAGAATGATCGAGCACCTGTTCATAATGCACGGCCTGTGGCGGAGTGGTTACACGAAAATAGCATCCTGTAATGGACTGGCCTGCAAAGAGTCCTAACCTAAATAATATAGAACACCTTTGGGACGCCGAGTTCGTGCCAGGCCTCACCGACCGCCGTCGATACCTCTCCTCAGTGCAACACTCCGTGAAGAATGTGATTCCATTCCCCAAAAACTTTCCAGCACCTGAATGAACGTAGGCCTGCGAGAGTGGAAGCTGTCATCAAGGTTAAGGATGAGCCACAACCACATTGAATTCCAGAATTACGGATGGAGGGTGCCACGTTCTTGTAAGTCATTTTGAGCCATGTTCCGGGATACTTTTGATCACATAGTGTACAGCAGTGCTACACTTGAGACCTTCTAGTGAGTATTGGCCAGTATCTTTACGCATGGAGCAAATAGGGCCTTGAAACAACAATTGGATCTTTCTTTCTTTATACAGAGTCGGCCAGATAAATGTATACACACCTTAAGAAACTGAAAGTATTACTCAGGTTTTTATTGTAAATTTAATAATTGATCACACATGTTGTACAACCCTCAGTTTAGCACATGGTTACTTTAAATGTTCAAAATGTTCACCGTTGGCGGCTATACTCATAACAGAACGACGAGCGGTCGCCGCAACTACGTCAGTCATTGTTACAGTGGAGATAGCTGCACATGTCTGTGTAATCTCCTGGCGAGCTTCCTCCAGCGTGCGTGGCTTACGTTGATAGACGTTATCTTTCCCAGTTCCTAACAAGTAATAGTCCATAGGTGTTAGATCTGGGGACTGTCGAGATAACTCAATGGGAGCTCTTCATCCAGTCCAATGTCCCAGAAAATTGTCGTCCAGGAAAGGTCGAAGGGCAATGTGGAACTGTGGTAGCGCCCCGTCCTGTTGGTAGAGCAACTTTTCATCAGATCCCTAAATCCTCGTATACCTGGCAAAATTAATGTGCGTAACGTTTCCAGGTACACTTCTCCAGTGTCAGTAGCATCAAAGAAACTTGGCCCTACTAAACCCCTAGATGATAGTCCACAACACACATGAACCCCTGGTAGACTGACCGCTTTATCCACATAAACATGCGGATTTTCCGGTGCCCAGTACACACTGTTGTGCCGATTCACGGTTCCATTAAGTTTAAACTGTGCCTCGTCACTCCAGACTAGCTTTGTCACAAGTTGCTCGTCATCAGCTCCCATTTACTGATATCATTCGCAAAACTGCATTTGGTGATCAGGATCGTCATCATTAATGGAGTGCAGTAATCGTGGAATGTAAACTTTCCACTTTGCAGCTTTCAAAATTCTCGGTACACTTGTACTGCTAACCCCCACTTCACGTGCACATTTCGTAGCACACTTCTGTCTAGAATTAACAAACATCTTGTAATGGTACTTGAATTACGTAACCATTACGGCACCTCGCCTCAACCTCTCGATACCAGCAATATTCTACTGTGTTTCTGTAAAATATTAACATATTTCTGTGACAACATTCAGATATGATTTCATTAATGTAGAGGTACTTCGATACATCGATGTGTATATATCGCAATGATATTATTCTTACGTGTATTCTTTGTTTTGTCACTATGATCTTTGACGTACTTGTAACTCTGATCTTTGACGTACTTGTAACTCTGATTTTTGGGCGCGTAAGCGGTTATTAGAGAGTCAAGCTTTGGTCGTCATGTTAGAAAGACACAAATTGTAGTCAGTTTATGAAATGTGAACTTTAACAGTGAGGAAGATATTTACAAGTACGTTTTATGTTGTGAAGTGATGTTTTGGAACGAGTTACGTGATATTGCAACGAAAGTAATAATAAAGAAGTGTAACTTAAATTCGGAGTACTGATTACTTTTTTACATCACCATTGTCCTAACTTGCAATCTTCAAGAATGGTTTATGAAACTCATCTATAAAACTTTTGAATATCTCAGAATAACACCTAGGCCTCTTTGCATCACTACCTAGATTTTCGACGATTGAGCCATGAGCTGACAACGAGACCAGCGTGGGAAACACGAAAAGATGACTGTCTTCCTGATCTTCCTTTGTGAATATCACAAAGCGTTCCATGCGGTTCAAACTTGTCAATGACGCATTTAATTGTTAGGCGGATTGGCGGTTCTGTTTCAAACTCCCGCCTCCACTGACGTTGAACAAAACTGCATTCTCATAATTGAAAAACAACTCCACAATACATTTTCATTGCTTGAATGTCAAGCTTGCTCCAGCCATCTAGTTTTCTCAACACCGAGATGAAAGTACTAACAACTGTTGAGCCGAAGACCATACTACGACACACTTGTAACTCATATCGAACGACAATATCGATATCTCTGACAAAGTGTGCATACATTTTTCTGGCGGACTCTGTAGATGCCGTACGCCACTTTCTGCTATTCTGCATGTCAGTAGGCTGGACCAGGTACTTACCCAGGTGTGGTTCGAAATAGCTTTACAGGCGATCATTAGGATGACTCAGGCGGACAGCTGTCCGCTAATCATAAGCTCACAAGTGCCCTGTGCAATTGTGGACTCATAACTCAACGTGGTCGCCGATGTGAACGAACCCAATTTCACACCGGCTGAACTCCCACCTGCCCAGACGAGCGCTCCGGAAGGCCCTTTATTGGATGCTGGGAGGACCGCTGGGTCGGGCCGGTCGTTACTCTTTATTGCCGGCAAAGGCCGCCCGCAGCCCTGCGACCTGGCAGCACAGGGCGCCGGGGCACGACGTCTCACTGCGGCCGAGGAGGGGGCTGGTGCGTGCGATCCTGAGGGCAAACCACCGGGCATCCGGGCATTCTGGTGGCGTTGAGCAGAAATCAAGTGTGGCGATAGCGTAACTATGTTTCATTCTTCTCTACTAGCTAACATCACTCATAAAGCCAAATTTAAATTAGATACGAATATAAAAAGTAATTTGTAATTGTAGTGTAATATTGAAAAAACTTCATTTCCACCTATTCGTAAAAACACGTTTGAAATGATGAAAGTTTCTGTGCTCTGTGCGCAGCTGTTATTTTGTTCAAGTCTCTGTGGCAACACCTTTTGTAGCTGTATAGAGAGCTATTGCTTTATCCTAGAGCTGCTTCCGCTTCGCATTTGAAAGCTGTCAGCAGTGCTGTCAGATGTCAGGGATTTCCTGAAGCTGACTCGACTGTAGGAATGTCTCAGTAGTAAAGAATAAATGTGTTAAAACTTCAAGCATGATTTAACATTCATTTACACATCTCAGTCATCATGACGTCGTACCACGTGAACTGTATGTCGTAAAATGATAATGTGTGTAGCGACATTCAACGGCATATATGGATACTATCTGCGAAATACGCTGCTAATAGAATTAATAGCAAAGAAGTAATCAATTCATCACGTGGCATTTTTTCACGCATGTCAGTGTTTATGACATCATATATCCTGGCCTATAATATGTAAGCGGTCATTCCCACAGGGAATGTTGCAACTGTAAAGGGTAAGTGTACCACGTTTTGTTGAAATCGGTCCAGTAGTTACGAGGAGATGTGGGAAACACACACACACACAAACACACTCACACATTCATACATTTTTATAATATGTTTGGATTTCTTAGTTTTGATTGCTTAGAGAGCGTGTTTGTACTTGGGAATTAGCTTACTGCTTTCTGCTTTCTTATCCTCCCAAAAGCTTCTCACTTGTTAACGATGTTTTGTTTGTTCTGTTCTTCTTACGATGTTTTGCATGGCTTAATCTTAAGTTTCTCCACGAATGTTTGACTCGTTCCTAGTGTTTCAGCTGATTCTGACCCTGTTTGATGTAATTTAATTAATACTGAGGTGTCCCCCATACGGATCCCCGGACGGGGACTAATGGGACGACGTCGTAATCAGGAGAAACTTTGCTGGCGTCCTACCGATCGGAGCATGCAGTGTTATATCCCTCAATCCGACAGCTAGATAAGAAAATTTAAATAGGGAAATGCATAGGTTGAAGTTAGATGTAGTGGGAATTGGTGAAGGTCGGTGGCATGAGGACCAAGACTTCTGACCAGGTGAGTACACTGTAATACATAAAAAATATCAAGTAAAGGTACTGGAGGAATGGGTTTAATAATGATTAAGGAAATAGAAATGCGGGTAAGTTACTATGAACGGCATAGTGAATGCATTATTGTAGCCAAGATAGACACGAAGCCCACACCTACCATCATAGTACAATTTCACATGCCAGCTACCTCCGCTGATGATGAAGAGATTGAAGAAATGTATGATCAAACGAAAGAAATAATTCAGATAGATACAAGAGACGAAAATTTCATTAGGGTGCGGATCTGGACTTCTATAAAAGGAAAAGGAAAAAAGGTTGGTTCAAATGACTCTAAGCACTATGGGACTTAACATCTGAGGTCATCAGTCCCCTAGACTTAGAACTACGTAAACCTAACCAACCTAAGGACACCACACACATCCATGCCCGAGACAGGATTCGAACCGGCGACAGTAGCAGCAGCGCGGTTCCGGACTGAAACACCTAGAACCGCTTGGCCGCAGCGGCCGGCGGGAGAGAAGGAAGAATAGTAGTTGAATAAGTACTCGGGGAATATAATGAGGGAGGAAGCCGCCTGATAGAATTTTGAAGACAGAATAGTTTCAACATCGCTAACACTTGTTTGAAGAATCATAAAACAAGGTTGTATTCGTGTAAGAGAACAGGAGACCCATTCGTCTCTTACTGTATTTTTCCCCCGTTCTAGTCCACCGTTGCATAATCTGCCTCGGAAAGTCTCATAAACCTCTTGTTCCTTCAACTAATCCAGGTCCCATTCAGTTTTAGTTTGAAGTAACTAACCAATAGATTTTCAGAGTTCACATCTACTCCTGAAAAGGTCTCACAAGGTCCCGGAGTAGACGATTTTCCGTCGGAACTACTGATAGCCCTGGGAGAGCCAGCCATGAAAAAACTCTTCCATCTGGTGTGAAAGATGTATGAGACGGGCGGAATACCCTCAGATTTCAAGAAGAATGTAGTAAGTCCAAAAAAAAAAAAAAAAAAAAAAAAAAAAAAAAAACCGACTGCTGACAAGTATGAAAGTTAACGAACTATCAGTTTAATAAGTCAAAGTTGGAACTGGCTAACACGAATTATTTAAAAGTGAACAAATAACTTGTATAAGCCGACCTCAGGAATGATCAGTTTGGAGTCTGGAGAAATTTAGGAACACGTGAGGCAATACTGAGCCTACGACTTATCTTAGAAGATAGGTTAAGGAAAGACAAACTTACGTTTATATTATTTGTAGACCTAGAGCAAGCTTTTGATAATGTGACTGGAATACTATCTTTCGAATTCTGAAGGTGGCAAGGGTAAAATGCAGGGAACGAAAGCCTATATACAATTTTTATAGAAACCAGATGCCTGTTATAAGAATTGAGAGGCACGAAAGGGAAGCAGTGGTTGAGAAGGGAATGAGACAGGATTGTAGCCCGCACATTCGACAAGCAATAAAGGAAACCAAAGAAAAGTTTGGAGAAGGATTTAACATTGAGGGAGAAGAGGTAAACACCTCGAGATTTTCCGATGAGATTGTAATGCTGTCACAAACAGCAAAGGACTCGGAAGAGCAGCAGGATGCCGCCAAGGTAGCGGCCCAGAAGTCATTGCTACAAACACCAAAGTACTCTCGCGAGTTTTGCAGTCAACTGTGAACATAAATCACACGCGAGGCAGCACTCTGAAACTGTAAAAGAATATTCAGTCACAAACTGGTAACCTTAGATAAAACAAACAGTCAAATGGTTCAAATGGCTCTAAGCACTATGGGACTTAACATCTGAGGTCATCAGTCGCCTAGACTTAGAACTACTTAAACCTAACCAACCTAACGACATCACACACATCCATGTCCGAGGCAGGATTCGAAGCTGCGACCGTAGTAGCATCGCGGTTCCGGACTGAAGCGCCTAGAACCGCTCGGCCACAAGGGCCGGCTAAAACAAACAGTCAAAACCAAACTTAAATAAATAAACTTTTATATACATATAAGCCTTCACAAGGCTTTTAATCAGATCAGGGGAAACTCGCCCAGACTGAAAGAAATAATTAGAATGGATTTGGTCGTACGCAATAAATACATACGCCTCCGTCTACGTAAGATGATAAGCGATTGCATTTAACGGACAATGTGCTGGTACAGACAGAGCACTTGATGTTAAACCATTAAACAAACCTGAAAGTTTCACTCAGTGGTAGCCCTACGTAGTTAATTATGACTAAAATATATCAACGTAGGTTAGAATGAATACACTTCACTAAATCACAATTAGATTTCAAATGCATACCCAGTACCTCCTACAGTACCATGACACTGCCACCGGGCACAGTGCCACTCACCACAGTTGCCACTTTAATTCATAAAATCGCACCCCAAGCGGGTGCACACAAGCGGTTTACCAACTAACAGTCACGTGGCTTCAAAGAGGACGCACTAACAGCCATTGGCCACTCTCAAGCAAAGGCACACCGCAGCACAAACAAATACATATTATTCACTGAACACGACTGAATAATATTGCGTCAACTCTCCTTTAAACAAAAAAAGCACAAGGTCAGAGTGTCCATAGGCAGTATGTTACGGTGTAGTGTCCCCACCGTGAATAACCATTTTAACTTCTCCTCAAATAACTGAAGTAGGGCCCCATACCAGAATTCCAGAGCATGACCGTCACCTTCTTTAGTCGTTTCCCAACATTCGACAAGTCGTTCGGCGATCCAGCTGGATACATGCGTTGTCCATCCCAAATCTGCCGAACCAAACCCTGCTGCCAGTCACTGCTGCTCCAGCCCTCCTCCCCTGCCGCACAAATTGAAGGACACATTCATCACACGTACATAAAGAAATTCTGTTCTGAATATAGGTGAGAAAACGCTTTGTTTCTATGTTACAACTCACTTTCACCAACAAGTTTCGAGATAAGGTTGTAAATTCCGACAATCAACTGTATGGGCAGACGTCAGTCCTCACGCAACTGTTGAAACAAATCATCAACAAAGATTTTCTGTCAATGTTCGGATCGGCATTGTTGGTGACTGATCGGCAGGGCCTGACTTTCTTCCACCCACGCTCAACGACCGAAGTTAACATTGTTTCGTAGAGAATATTCTAACTGATATGCCAGCAGATGTACCTTTAGCTGTGCGACAAAACATGTGTTTCATGTACGACGGAGCATCTCCTCATTTTAGTGTTAACGTCTGTCGAATTCTAAAGAACAGATTCGGAGACAGATGGATAAGTAGAAATGGACCAATGGCCTGGCCCTACGGAGAAAACCCTCTGGATTTTTATCTGTGGGGGCAGTTGAAAGGCCGGCCGAAGTGGCCGTGCGGTTAAAGGCGCGGCAGTCTGGAACCGCAAGACCGCCACGGTCGCAGGTTCGAATCCTGCCTCGGGCATGGATGTTTGTTATGTCCTTAGGTTAGTTAGGTTTAACTAGTTCTAAGTTCTAGGGGACTAATGACCACAGCAGTTGAGTCCCATAGTGCTCAGAGCCATTTGAACCATTTGAGCAGTTGAAATCTCTGGTGGTACGGAACCCCAGTATAAGATGTTCAGAGTCGCCGTGCCCGTATTACGGAAGGCTGCAAAACCTTACGCAATACTCCAGGGATACATCAACGCATCCGAGGATCACTACGACTGCGGGTCGGGTTGATGTTTGTATCAATGCCCAGGGAGGGCGTATTGAGTACCTACAGCGAGAAAAAGTAACGTGTGACATGTTGGTGCGTTCTGTTCGTGTGTTTCCCATGATTAATGAGTTGGAGGAAATGAGTTGTAGCATGGAAACAAAGCGTTTCCAGACCCATGTTCGTACAACATAATTTCTTCGTCTGCGTGAGAGAAATGTGTCCTTCAGTTAGTGCCGCACATTTTTGTTTCACCCTGTACATACCTGTTTAATGTGGAGGAGAAGGGAGAAAAAGTGCGTGAAGTCATGTCGGGGTTAGTAAGGTAGTACGGTGGGACAGGTTCACAACATGGCGTTCGGAGAATGAAGGGAGATGATTGAATTTTGATTGAACGGAAATGCTGGTATCATCGTCGAAGAAAACATAGGATGGATCAATAACTATGGGTGAGAGTGGAGGGATACATTCTCCATATACTCTTTTCTGTTCGGTTTATGGTCATTAAAATAAATTTCTTTGTAGCTGCATTTTTTATTTTACCTTGACCTTAACTGGTGTATGAACAACCAGTTAATCAATAACAAAGCAATATTGTTTCGTATCAGGTACCCGCTAGCTGTACTTAATTAATGTAATGCCGTTAGTACTGTATCTGTCCTTCCACCAAGGCAGGAGCCAGTAATCCGCTCCGTTGGTTTCTCGCACATACAAAGACAGTTACTGTACGTGGACGAAGAACAAACTAAAATAGATTAAAAATACAGGTACAGGGAAATTGATATATACTGAAAAACTAGTGGTACAGAGTTCTATTGATATTTGGCTCATAATCGTCTACACGAAAATAAATTTATTTTGAATGCTTACGAAGTGGGGCTATCATGATGATATACAGTGAAATCATAATTTGACATATTCTAGTTTCTAGTTAAGTGGATAAGAATACTACAGATGGTGAGATAGAAGTCAAGGGAGAAGAAGTTGCAGGCGATTGGTCGTCTAGTTACTTCTTGGCTCTTGGAAGAACCACTAGTGACACCAAATTACGTACGCTACTTGAGATGGAGCTGGAGCTGGAAAGATCACTGCAATTTATGGTGGGTGAGTTGAAGCAGAGTCATCTGCACTCTGTGTTGGAGGGATACAGTAGCTGTGTATGTCAGATCCATGAGGCTCTGCTGCATTAAGTCTTGAAAATACGTATCTAAGTTTTGTTAATAGAAGGAAAAGCTGTGTATACAAAGGTATGCAAACCACTGAAAAGTGCGCTATAGCCAAGGCACACTAAAATGACAATAGTCACTGGACAGGGACATGCACATAAGGGGTGTTACAAAAAGGTACGGCCAAACTTTCGGGAAACATTCCTCACACACAAAGAAAGAAAATATGTTATGTGGACGTGTGTCCGGAAACGCTTACTTTCCATGTTAGAGCTCATTTTATTACTTCTCTTCAAATCACATTAATCATGGCCTGGAAACACACAGCAACAGAACGTACCAGCGTGACTTCAAAAACTTTGTTACAGGAAACGTTCAAAATGTCCTCCGTTAGCGAGGATACATGCATCCGCCCTCCGTCGCATGGAATCCCTGATGCGCTGATGCAGCCCTGGAGAGTGGCGTATTGTATCACAGCCGTCCACAATACGAGCACGAAGAGTCTCTACTTTTGGTACCGGGGTTGCGGAGACAAGAGCTTTCAAATGCCCTCATAAATGAAAGTCAAGAGGGTTGAGGTCAGGAGAGTGTGGAGGCCATGGAATTGGTCCGCCTCTACCAATCCATCGGTCACCGAATCTGTTGTTGAGAAGCGTACGAACACTTCGACTGAAATGTGCAGGAGCTCCATCGTGCATGAACCACATGTTGTGTCGTACTTGTAAAGGCACATGTTCTAGCAGCACTGGTAGAGTATCCCGTATTAAATCATGATAACGTGCTCCATTGAGCGTAGATGGAAGAACATGGGGCCCAATCAATACATCACCAACTATGCCTGCCCAAACGTTCACGAAAAATCTGTGTTGATGACGTGATTGCACAATTGCGTGCGGATTCTCGTCACCATTCGCAGAAGTGTACCCGTGGAGGCCAATCAGCTGCTGATAGTGCCTGCACACGCTGTACATGGTACGGAAACAACTGGTTCTCCCGTAGCACTCTCCATACAGTGACGTGGTCAACGTTACCTTGTACAGCAGCAACTTCTCTGACGCTGATATTAGGGTTATCGTCAACTGCATGAAGAATTGCCTCGTCCATTGCAGGTGTCATCGTCGTTCTAGGTCTTCCCGAGTCGCGAGTCATAGGCTGGAATATTCCGTGCTCCCTCAGACGCCGATCAATTGCTTCGAATGTCTTCCTGTCGGGACACCTTCGTTCTGGAAATCTGTCTCGATACAAACGTACCGCGCCACGGCTATTGCCCCGTGCTAATCCATACATCAAATGGGCATCTGCCAACTCCGCATTTGTAAACATTGCACTGACTGCAAAACCACGTTCGTGATGAACACTAACCTGTTGATGCTGCGTCCTGATGTGCTTGATGCTAGTACTGTAGAGCGATGGGTCGCATGTCAACACAAGCACCGAAGTCAACATTACTTTCCTTCAACTGGGCCAACTGGCGGAATGTTTCCTGAAAGTTTGGCCGTACCTTTTTGCAACACCCTGTATACAGATAGCGGTAGTATTGCGTACGCAAGATATAAAAGGGCAGGACAATGATTGAGCTGTCGTTTGTTCTCAGGTGATTTATGTGAAAAGATTTCCAACGTGATTAAGGCCTCACGTTGGGACTTGACAGACTCTTAACATGGAACTATTGTTAGAGCTAGACGCATGAGACATTCCATTTCGGAATGCGTTAGGGAATTCAATATTCCGAGATCCACAGTGTCAAGAGTGTGCCTAAAATACCAAATTTCAGGCATTACGTGACAAAGCAGTGGCCGACGGCCTTCAGTTATCGACCGAGAGCAGATGTGTTTGCGTAGAGATGCTAGTGTTAACAGACAAGCAACACTGAGCGAAATAACATCAGAAGTTAATGTAAGACGTATGACGAACCTGTCCGTTAGAACAATGCGGCGACATATGGTGTTAATGCGCCATGTCAGCAGATAACCGACGTGACCTTTGCTAAAAACACGAAATCGCCCGCAGCACCTCTCCCTGGTTCGTGACAACATCGGTTTTACACTAGACAACTGGAAAAACGTGGCGAGATCAGATTAGTCTAGATTTTAGTTGCTAAGAGCAGATGTTGGTATTCGAGTATGGCGCAGACCCACGTTGTCAACAAGGCACTGTGGAAGTTTATGGCAGCTAGATAATGTTGTGGGTTGTGTTTGCATGGTGTTCATTGGGCCCTCTGGTCCAAGTGAACAGGTCATTGACAGGAAATGGTTATGTTAGGACCATTTACAGCCGTTCATGGACTTCAGATTCACATAACAATACCCCTGGCATCGCAACCCAGTTAGTTGGTAGAACCTTTTAGACAACTCGAGTTAATGGTTTGGCCACCCAGATCACCCGAGCTGAATTTCATCGAACATTTATGGGACGTAATGGAGAGGTGAGTTCGTGCACAAAATCCTGCACCGTCAACACTTTCGCAATTATTAATGGCTATAGAGGTAAAATGGCTCAGTATTTCTGCAGGGTACTTACAATGGCTTCTTTAGTCCGACACGATATTAAGAGCTATCGCACGACTTTAGTCACTTCACCGTAATTTACGGTGAAATATTCTAGTTGCTAGTTAATATGAAGACTGCAGATATAAGGTAGGAATCACGGCCGAGGAAACTGCGGGAGTTTTGTTGATAGAGTTATTGTCTGGCTATTGGTAGGAACCATTAGTGACATATGCGTTTGTTGAGATGGAGAAGGAGTTGGAAAGATTAGTGTATTATGGATGCATTAATGAGGAAATCATCGTTGTCGACTCTGTTCTGTGTGGTAGGTCATTTATCAAATACGCTTAGCTAGTTTCGAGTGTTGCTCATCATCAGATACGTAGAAGTTCTAGTTACAACATTCTCGTAAAATGTATAAATCTGCTAACCCTTGCGTTGAAGAGTTAGGGACAACATTTTCGTCAATGTACAGTGCTCTAAATGTGTATCCAAGGAACCGTATACTCAAAAATGGCTCTGAGCACTATGGGACTTAACATCTGAGGTCATCAATCCCCTAGAACTTAGAACTACTTATACCTAACTAACCTAAGTACATCACACACATCCATGCCCGAGGCGAATTCGAACCTGCGACCGTAGCGATCTGGCGGTTCCAAACTGAAGCGCCTAGAACCGCCTGGCCAAACCGTATACTCACATATTTGCAGTTCCGCGAAATGCGTATAAGTGTGAGTGGGAAATATTTACGAGGTCGTGTAGATTGACGTCCGTCCTACAGAATATTGTGCAAGGTAGGTGATTTGCATTTTTTTCTCTTTAGTATGGCGACATTTCCACTTCAGTAATACATCTGAGAATAAGTAACGGTCGAAACATGCTAGTAGTGCTTGCGCATGGGAAACGATATCCTTCTTTCAGTTTATTGTGACTTTGATGCTTATGCGGAACAATTTTGTTTCACACTTATTTACAAGAAGTGCCCGTTATGGCACAAATGGAGAAACACTCAACAAGCCGTAAATCAAGGGAAATTTATGAAGGAACTATCATACTGGATCGAACACTTGCAGAGTTCCAGAATAAACATTCCGATGTGATTTATTGCCTGGGTTCAAATGGCACTGAGCACTATGGGACTTAACTTCTGAGCTCATCAATCCCCTAGAACTTAGAACTACTTAAACCTAATTAACCTAAGGACATCACTCACATCCATGCCCGAGGCAGGACTCGAACCTGCAACCGTAACGGTCTCGCGCTCCAAACTGAAGCCCCTAGAACCGCCTGGCCAAACCGTATACTTACATATTTGCAGTTCCGCGAAATGCGTACAAGTGTGAGTGGGAAATTTTGCCGAGGTCGTGTAGTTTGACGTCCGTCCTACAGGATATTGTGCAAGGTAGGTGATTTGCATTTTTTTCTCTTTAGTATGGCGACATTTCCACTTCTGTAATACATCTGAGAATGAGTAACGGTCGAAACATGTTATTAGTGCTTGCGCGTGGGAAATGATTTCCTTCTTTCAGTTTATTGTGACTTTGATGCTTAAGAGGGACAAATTTTTTTCACACTGTTATTTACGAGAAGTGCCCGTTATGGCACAGACGGAGAATTGGAGAAACACCCAACAAGCCGCAAATCGACGGAAGTTTATGAAGCAACTATCATACTGGATCGAACACTTGCAGAGATCCGGAATAAATATTCCGATGTGATTTATTCTCTAAATTTCCCCTTTTTCGTAATCTGTCATGTACTTCGTGTCTTATCCGTCGGTTGTCACACTGACGATCTGTTTTCGCTCATGTCACTCTAAACTTCTGGCCCCCTCCCCAACCACCCTCCCACCCTCTCCCTTCGCTTTACCAAGAGATACTGTAGTTGACGTCGAGTGCGCGATAAAACTCGAGTAAGTTAGACTGCCATTCCGGATTACGACCTGTGTCGTAAAAGGCACTCGCCCTCGCACTCACTCACGCACCGGCGCGAGTTGTTACCGGCAACGTTCCGTGCGGGACACGAGGACGCCCTTAAGAAAGCGCTGCCTTCGTTAGGCGTCCGATTCAGCGGGCGGGTGGCGTGGCGCGATCCCCGTGATTACTCGCCCGATAAGGCGATCTGTCGAGCTCGGCAAACGACCGACAATTTGGATTGCAGAGTAAGGCGCCTCCTGGGAGCCGTCCGCCGCCCGCCGGCCGTGAACTTTCCCCGGCTGGAAAGGCGCTGCGCACGCATTCTGCTGGCGCCGTCTGGAAGTCGCCGCCGCGGGTGGCCGCTGCTCCAGAGGCGGAACAATGCGGGGCAGAGCGTCCACCGAGACCGAGTTTAGGAGGCGCTGCCAAATAACAGGGCGATCTTCTCAAATGCCAACCGGTGCTTCCTGGAGATCAGGCCGCAACAAGATCCGGCCACTCCGGCTGTCGTTGGCTGGATACACTATCCGATTAAAAATATGCGGACACACCTATGTAAAGCGGAAATGAACGCTGAACGCCAAGAGAGGCGGGCTCTCCAGTGTAGAAGGAGGAGAGGAGCGTTTTGTTGTCAGTCAATCAATCGCCTATACTTCTGAACGGAAGATCGGAGAAGCATCATACGGGCGCTCTCTCTCACGACTCAACAGTCCAATGCGGGAGACGAATGGCACCCACAGGAGGGGAAAATGTATACCACACCAAAGGAGCGGCTCGTCGGAGGCGCTTGTCTGCATGTTCGTTTTGCAGCTAAGTTGTTGATCCAGGCGTGGTGCCATCCTTGATGAAATTCCTCCAACGGCTGTGCTCTTCGGCGAGCTCCTCCCATTTCTCACAGTTAATAACAAATGTTTTCGTATCGCCCTTGATTTAATCTTTAAATCGTAAATCTCAATTTCCACGTGGTCTATTGGGATGTGCTATGTAACTGAGCTATGTACCGGGTGATCAGAAAGTCAGTATAAGTTTTAAAACTGAGTAAGCCACGGAATAATGTAGATAGAGAGGTACAAATTGACACACGTGCTTGGAATCACATAGAACCAAAAAATACAAAAGTTCAAAAAATGTCTGACAGATGGCGCTTCATCTGATTAGAATAGAACAGATGACAAAATGGTAGATATCGAAATAGACGACAGAGGGATTGAGAAAAAATTAAAATCGCTCGAAAGAGAAAAGGCTGCTGGACCTGACGGGATACCAGTTCGATTTTACATAGAGCACGCGAAGGAAGTTGCCCTTCATCTTGCAGCGGTGTACCGTAGATCTCTAGAAGAGCGTAGCGTTCCAAAGGATTGAAAAAGGGCACAGGTCATCCACGTTTTCAAGAAGGAACGTCGAACAGATGTGCAGAACTATAGACCTATATCTCTGACGTCGATCAGTTGTGGAATTTTGGAACACGTATTATGTTCGAGTATAATGACTTTCCTGGAGAATAGAAATCTGCTCTGTAGGAATCACCATGGGTTTCGAAAAAGACAATCGTGTGAAACCCAGCTAGCGCTATTCGTCCACGAGACTCAGAGGGCCATAGATACGGGTTGCGAGGTAGATGCCGTGTTTCTTGACCTCCGCAAGGCGTTCGATACAGTTCCCCACAGTCATTTAATGAACAAAGGAAGAACATATGGACTATCAGACCAATTGTATGATTGGATTGAAGAGTTCCTAGATAACAGAACGCAGCACGTCATTCTCAATGGAGAGAAGTCTTCCGAAGTAAGAGTGATTTCAGGTGTGCCGCAGGGGAGTGACATAGGACAGTTGCTATTCACAACATACATAAATGACCTTGTGGATGACATCGGAAGTTCACTGAGGCTTTTTGCAGATGATGCTGTTGTGTATCGAGAGGTTGTAACAAAGAAAAACTGTACTGAAATGCAGGAGGATCTGCAGAGAATTGACGCATGGTGCAGGGAATGGCAATTGAATCTCAATGTAGACTAGTGTAATGTGCTCCGAATACATAGAAAGATATATCCCTCATCATTTAGCTACAAAATAGCAGGTCAGCAACTGGAAGCAGTTAATTCCGTAAATTCCTTGGGAGTACGCATTAGGAGTGATTTAAAATGGAATGATGATATAAAGTTGATCGTTGGTAAAGCAGATGCCAGACAGAGATTCTTTGGAAGAATCCTAAGGAAATGCAATCCGAAAACAAAGGAAGTAAGTTACAGTACGCTTGTTCGCCCACTGCTTGAATACTGCTCACCAGTGTGGGATCCGTATCAGATAGGGTTAATGGAATAGATAGAGAAGATCCAACGGAGAGCAGCGCGCTTCGTTACGGGATCATTTAGTAATCGCGAAAGCGTTACGGAGGTGACAGATATACTCCAGTGGAAGACTCTGCTGGAGAGACGCTCAGCAGCTCGGTACGGGCTTTTGTTGAAGTTTCAAGAACATACCTTTAGCGAGGAGTCAAGCAGTGTATTGCTCCCTCCTACGTATATCTCGCGAAGAAAACATGAGGATAAAATCAGGGAGATTAGAGCCCACATGGAGGCATACCGACAATCCTTCTTTCCACGAACGAGACTTGAATAGAAGGGAGAACCGATAGAGGTACTCAAGGTACTCTCCGCCACACACCGTCAGGTGGCTTGCGCAGTATGGATGTAGATGTAGATATAGATGTAGAATTAGCATAACAAAGTAAGACAAAGCAAAGATGATGTTCTTTACAGGAAATGCTCAGTATGTCCACCATCAGTCCTGAACAATAGCTGTAGTCGAGGAATAATGTTGTGAACAGCAATGTAAAGCATGTCCGGAGTTACGGTGAAGCATTGGCGTCGGATGTTGCCTTTCAGCATCCCTAGAGACGTCGGTCGATCACGATACACTTGCGACTTCAGGTAACCCCAAAGCCAATAATCGCACGGACTGAGGTCTGCGGACCGGAGAGGCCAAGCATGAAGGAAGTGGTGGCTGAGCACACGATCATCACCAAATGACGTGCGCAAGGGATCTTTCACGCGTCTGGCAATATGGGGAGGAGCGCCATCCTGCGTAAACATCGTACGTGCAGCAGGTGTTTATCGGCCAGGCTGGGGATGATGCGATTCTGTAACATATCGGCGTACCTCTCACCCGTCACGGTAGCAGTTACAAAACCAAAATCAAGCATTTCCTCGAAGAAAAAAGGCCAGATAACGTTAGATGTGGTAAATCCAACCCATACCCTGACTTTCTCGTCGTGCAACTGAGTTTCCACGACAGTTCTAGGATTTTCGGTAGCCCAAATTCTGCAGTTGTGGGCGTTGACAGACCGTTCGTCGGTCCACAACACGTTACTCAACCAATCGTCATCTTCCGCCGTCTTTCGAAATGCCCACACCGCAAATGCCCTCCGCTTCACTAAATCGCCAGGTAACAGTTCATGATGAGCATGGATTCTGTACGGATAGCATCGGAGGGTACACCTCAGTGCCAACCAAATCGTAGTGTATGGAATGCAGGTGCGACATACGACTGCACGAGCGCTGACTTCCTCGTGCGTAGACGAACCCGCTACAGTCTCCATTTCTTCCTGAACTGTCTCAGCAGCATTATGCCTTGTGCTCGGTCGGCCACTACGGGGTCTATCGTCTAAACAACCGGTGGCTTCGAACTTCGAAATCATTCTCACCACAGCTGCATTTGTCAATGGACCTTTACCCGTTCAAATCCCCTTCCTATGGCGATAGGATCGTAACGCTGACCTAGCACATTCCCCATTCTGATAATACAACTTAACTAAAAGCGCCTTTTCAGGTAACGTCAACACACTGGGACTGCTTGCGCATTTGATTCTCTCTCTCATTACAGCTCCTTTTGTACACGATTGTCATGTGCAGTCACTGACGTTTTTCTGTCCAGCGCCATCTGTCGGACATTTTTTGAACATTTGTATTTTTGTGGTTCTAATAAAACCCCATGTCATTCCAAGCATATGTGTCAATTTTTACCTCTCTATCTACATTATTCCGTGGTTTATTAAGTTTTTTGATCACCCTGTACATAGGGGGAGACGGGAGTGGTCTATACGAAGCAAGTGTTCTAGCTACTGCAGGTTACTTTCATTGAGAGTTATCAAACATATTCGCAGTGGTCAACAGGAAAATCCATCAGCTCCATATGGAACTGATGTGTTGGCAAATGTGCGAACACCTTGTAGATAGAGGAGGCCGAAGTGCACGCTATCTAACACAGACGGGCGTGAATTCCGGAACAGGATAAGTAGTGAATTCTCATAAGAAAAGTATGCAGCTCCTCGAATACTTAACTTTTATTTATCTCTCATAAGAAACGTATGCAGCTCCTCGAATACTTAACTTTTATTTATCCTTGTGGTACATCGCTCTTGATAATACAAATAAGACTATCTTCAGATACGGTTAATGGCGCCTTGCTAGGTCGTAGCCATGGACTTAGCTGAAGGCTATTCTGTCTCTCGGCAAATGAGAGAAGGCTTCGTCAGTGTAGTCGCTAGCAAAGTCGTCGTACAACTGGGGCGAGTGCTATTCCGTATCTCGAGACCTGCCTTGTGGTGGCGCTCGGTCTGCGATCTCACAGTGGCGACACGCGGGTCCGGCATGTACTAAATGGACCGCGGCCGATTTAAGCTACCACCTAACAAGTGTGGTGTCTGGCTGTGACACCTCATTCCTCCCCCCCAAATCGGCGAACGGTCGTGTTATAAGGCTTCCGCCCGCCGTGGGGAGGACCCCATGTTGACGTATGCGATGAGGTGGGGAGCCTAACAACAGGCGAGGCTGTGCCACCCGCACCCGGCCATTCGGTCCGAGGGGAGCTAGGATACGCTTGAAAACCTAGTCCAGGGTGCACGTCAATATGCGGTGTATGCGCCCGTAAAGAGACAGGAGGGGCCGAAGGGTCGACCTCCATTGCGTCGGGGTATCCGACGCGCGATGACGTCATGTGGTCCGGAGCGGGCAAGAATTCCATGGCGGAGGACAGCTGGTCACGGGAAGCGATCGGCGGCGCGTGACCCAGGGAGGCGCTTGGCGGCTGCAGCGAAGCGTCGAATGCGGGCGGCGCCGGCGGGAGAACAGGCGGCGGCGGCGGCGGCTGCTGCTGCGGCGGCTGCGGCGGCGCGTCGCCATGGGGCAAAATGGAAGGCATCGTCGGTAACACCTGGGGATGAGGCGAGCCAGTAGATGGGTCCCCAGGGCGTTGACCGGACGGCACCGTCGCTGAAAGCAGACGGTGAGCGGCACAACCCGTGCGACGACAGAGGCGCAGCTGATTGAGATGGCGACGCACCTCACGAGAGGCCCCCAAAACCAAATACATCGCGCGGCCGAGGCAGCGAAGAATGCACCCTGCGAGCCAACGCCGTGAACCTCGATAGTTGCGATAAAATACAACGTCGCGTGGAGCAAAAGCAGAAGTCTGCCGCTGCACAGGAATCTGATGCGGCGGGTGCAGCAAAGACATCAAGGTCCGATGAGGACGACCGTGGAGCAACTCAGCCGGTGAGCGACCATCTCGGGGCTGAGAGCGATACGAAGACAAAAAGAGCAGCAAGGCGTCCTCCCGAGAATGCGACTCTTTCAACTTCAACATCTGTGACTTGAAAGTCCGGACCAATCGTTCAGCGGCACCGTTTGACTGAGGCGAAAACGGCGCGGATGTCAGATGTTGAATACCATTGGCCTGGCAGAATGACTGAAATTCTGCGGACATGAATTGTGGGCCATTGTCGGAAACAATAGTCTGCGGAAGACCTTCAATGCAAAAGATAGCAGACAACGCTTGGATGGTGGCAGTTGACGTCGTGGAAGACATCCGGACAACAAAAGGAAAATTACTGAAGGCATCTACCAGAACCAACCATCGAGCATTCCAGAATGGACCAGCAAAATGGATGTGCAAGCGTTGCCAAGGGGAAGTGGCTTTTGGCCATGCAAAGACTTTCCGCGGCGGTGCGGATTGTTGTTCGCCACATGCCATGCAAGAAGAACACATATTCGTAATCGCAGCATCGATTCCGAACCAAGTACAGTGCTGACGAGCAAGTTGTTTCGTGCGCACTATACCCCAATGTCCTTGGTGAAGAAGCCGTAAAACAGAGGACTGTAACGAACGTGGGACCACGACTCTGGACTGACCATTATCAGAACGCAACAACAAAACACCACGTCGAACAAAAAGTCTCCCCTTGCGAGCAAAGAATCGGCGAACCAACGGATCCTCGATCCGAGACTTTGACAAAGGCCATTGCGTAGCAGCAAAACGTAAAACGGTAGCAAGGACCGGGTCAGCAGCTGTGGCTGTAGCTACACGACGAAAATAAATTGGAAACGATTCGACCACTTCATCGGTTTCCGAATCAATGAACAGGCAAGCAAGTTCGGAAGAATCGAATGCTTGATCCTCAGCAACAGGCAAACGGGACAACGCATCAGCGTTGCCGTGCTTAGCAGTGGACCGATACAAGATATCGTCGCGGTACTGCGAGAGGAAAATAGACCAGCGAATGAATTTCTGCGCTGTACGCGGAGGTACAGGCTTGTTCGGATGAAGAAGCGACGTCAAAGGTTTGTGGTCTGTGATGATGGTAAAGTGACGACCATACAAGAAATCGTGGAACTTAGTAACACCAAACACGAGAGCCAAAGCTTCTTTCTCTATTTGGGAATAATTTCGTTGTGTAGACGAGAGCAATTTGGACGCAAAGGCAATAGGGCGATCATGCGAGCCAACTTTGTGCGCAAGCACAGCACCGATCCCTAAATCCGATGCATCTACCATCAACAAAAGGGGTTTCCGGGGATCGAATGGCGTAAGGCAAGTATTAGAAAGCAACGCCGATTTCAACCAGCGAAGGGCGCGTTCGCATTCCAGAGAAACGGAACACCTGTACGGCGTAAGCGATGAAGCGGAGCTGAAATGGAAGAGGCATTGCGCACATTCACTCACACCTTGTGATGCTAAATCGTGTAATGTTCTTGCGACCTCAACACGCCATGCGTGAGGAACATTGCGCGCTCTGATAAATTTCGGTTGCGCGTTGACTTTCAGTTCCAAATGTGCGTCATAGTTCTTAGCGCAACCAAGGGCCGGTGCAAAAATGTCTGCAAATTCTTCACATAGCCGAGAAACATTGTCTGAAGGCACAGTCTGATTCACTGATAGGACCTGATTTACGATAGACATGTTAAACAACTGAAATAAATCTAAACCAAACAAGTTCACTGCAGTAGAAGAACGAAGAACGTAAAATGACACAAGTTTTGTGTGTCCCTTGTATGTTGCAAGAAGGCTGCACTGTCCTAACACAGGGATCTGCTGTCCTGAATAACTATTTAACTTAACATTTGCGGCACCCAACAGAGGTTTGCCCAGTTGTTTGTACGTGTCGTGATTGAGCAGTGAAACTGCAGCTCCGGTATCGAGCTGGAATGGGATGACCTTGCCATTAAAGTCCAAAGCTACAAAAAGTTTATTGTCCTGCTGACGACAAGAGCGACTGTCTCGTGCAATTTGAACTGATACAGGCACAGCATCACTCGCTAATTGACGTGATTTCCGGCGACGTCGACGCACACGTTTTGTGGGACGAACACAGTCACCGTTAGAGAAAGTGGCACTGGACGAAGCGGAATTAACTACATGAATGTCCATGGGCGAAGGTCCACGAGCCTGAGTGTCCTTGGTTCGATTCCGGCGCGAAGCAAAGGGCCTGGAATGGTTGTGATTGTCTGATCTGAGCTTTTTCTGGCAAACACTTTGAACATGTCCTTTCTTATTACCGAAAAAGCAAATAGCTTGGCGTGACGGGCAAGTCTCATGCGAATGTCTAGTTGCACACCGCAGGCATGATTTCACTGCATTTGTGTGCTGGCGTGGCACACCTGGTTTAGAGCGTGGCGGCAGCTGCGCAGACGTGCGCAAGGGCAGTTTACTGGGCCGCGCAGCGCGCCCGGCCGGCCGGTTAATGTTACACATGGCTGGCGAAGTCGCAAATGATTCCTGAGCAAAGTCAAGCGTGTCTTGTCTATCCAATATGTCTATCACTTGTTGAAGGGAGGGATTAACTAGTTTCAAAATCTGCTCCCATATGCGAACATCAGAAACGTTCTGTGCAATTGCATCACGTACCATTGTATCTGAATAAGGAAGGCCACAGTCACATTCAAACGCACAATCCCTAGTAAGGCCTTGCAAAGTTGCAACCCACTCCGTATTAGTTTGACCGGCCGTACGTTTTGTATGAAAGAAAGTATACCTTTTTGCAACTACATTAACTGTTTCTTTGAAATAGGCGTCCAATACCGACAAAATTTCTTCGTAGGACAGAGTTGCTACGTCGCGTCGTGGAAACAATTTCACTATCACACGGTACGTTTGCACGCCGACACAAGACAATAAGTGAGGCTGCCGCTCATTACCTTGAATTCCGTAGGCGGCGAGATGAAATCCAAACTGGCGTGACCACTCAGTCCAGGTCTCTTGCTGTGCATCAAAATTACGAAACTGCGGTGCAACTGCATGTTGTGGTTGCGGGAGCGGTGAAGCAGCGGCTGCCGCATCGGTTTGAATGGCACGTTGACCCTGGATGAGCTGTCCAAGGGCATCCAATAACACCTGCGTCTGCTGATTCTGCAAGCGATAAAATTCGGACAGTACATCTGGCGAAGCCATGACACAAGTAAATGTAAGCAATTAGAAAGAACAAGACCCTTTCCGTTGCCTCGTCGCCAATGATGTGTTGGCAAATGTGCCAACACCTTGTAGATAGAGGAGGCCGAAATGCACGCTATCTAACACAGACGGGCGTGAATTCTGGAACAGGATAAGTAGTGAATTCTCATAAGAAACGTATGCAGCTCCTCGAATACTTAACTTTTATTTATCCTTGTGGTACATCGCTCTTGATAATACAAATAAGACTATCTTCAGATATGATTAATAGCGCCTTGCTAGGTCGTAACCATGGACTTAGCTGAAGGCTATTCTAACTGTCTCTCGGCAAATGAGAGAAGGCTTCGTCAGTGTAGTCGCTAGCAAAGTCGTCGTACAACTGGGGCGAGTGCTATTCCGTATCTCGAGACCTGCCTTGTGGTGGCGCTCGGTCTGCGATCTCACCGTGGCGACACGCGGGTCCGACATGTACTAAATGGACCGCGGCCGATTTAAGCTACCACCTAGCAAGTGTGGTGTCTGGCTGTGACACCACAGGAACGACGATAACGAAAATTTGTGCCTGATCGAAACTCTAACCCGGATTCCCACTTATCGTTGGCTGCCCCCTTACCATTAAGCTATCCAAGCACGACTCACGACCACATGATAACTTCCATATATCGTCAACCATGTGCCTTCAACCTGCACTCGTACATTAGTTATGTAAATTCCTGTAAAGAGGAGATATTTTAATTGAAAGTCACTTGCCTGGTGTCGCCGGACGAATTCGATATTGCAATGTCTGCGTTGTTTAGAAGCACATGCATACTTATCCGATGGATCATTGAATCGTACTTCCGAACAACACAGCCACTGCAATACTTATTTATCTGCCGAACATACATAGCGGATGTACGAGTGCAGGTTGTAGACACATGGTTGACCTCATATGGAAGTTAGGGTTTTGCCGTGAAGGGATGGTGGTCCATGTTCGCAACTGGGAATGCGAATACATGTCATGTATTCGTGTAGTCGCTACTGTGCCTGTTTCTTAGGACATACAGCGTACTTATGAAGAACACAGATAATGCAATATCGTACATATCGTATTCCTTGGGCGTGGCAGTGATACTCGGTAGTTTCGCAGCATTCAGGACCATCTCATCTGCCACATGGTCACTCCCTGTTATGTCTAAAATGTTTCGTGAGCATCGCCGGTGGAAGATTTTGAGCTTACCTTCCTAATGGGCGTACGACTTCCCGGCCTCAGCGCTTTTGATGTCACCGTTAGGTGTTTCTAGTCCCTTCCTCTCGAGCGGGGATTCCCGAAATGTTTGCCGCTTTGCCAATTCCTGTGTTTACGTCGTCGTCTACAGAAAGACCTTCTGACACTAGCGAACCGCGATAGTAGAAGGCTCCATCTAATCTTGTGGCAGACATAGCTGTGTATCCATGCGTCGTAATCACAGTCTTCTTTACATTTCCAGGGATGGAGAAAAACTTGTACGTAGCAACAAGTTTGGCCATAAACTTTTATGGTCGTCTTGAGTATGTACAATGAATGCTGCATCATCAGCCAATATAAGATTACCTAGAAATAAGTCCTGACGATAACATTTGGGTCTTACTAACAAACTGTAAGGTTTCCCGTCAGGCCTGGTATTTAGATGAACGTCCACGTTTATTTTGTCGAAAGCTATTTTGAGAAGTAATGACAAGAGTAGTTCAAACAAGGCAGGAACCAGTACCCCGCCTTGACAAGAAAAGGATCTGATGTGCTTCCCCAAAACATCAAATTGGCCTGGTCATCTTCAGGACTTTTGTCGTAGACCCAACTTTCATTACCGAAATATATTCAATAGTGTTGATCTCATAAAATATTGTTTTATTTAAGAGAACGGGTTTCGGCTGACCTTTCTGTCATCTTGAGGTCTGTAACAAATTGCATACACATAGAATATGTCTCATAACATGAGTTAAGGTATAATACATGAGATAAAAGTTTTATTTTGGCATTGCAAAAATGCCGTACACGGTAGCACATCAGTTTACATGAGCTAGACGTATTCTAACCACTGTAAATCCTCTTTAAACGGTATATAAGGTACAACTGACAGGTATTAATGCAAAAAAAAACCATTTGTCTTGTGCGTTACAGATTCAGTATGGCTCTTACATCAGAGCCAAAATTAACTACTTCAGCTAGTGGCGTTTAAGAATTGTAACAATTACAAAACTTCACCTTACTGACAACTGAAACACGAATTTATTCCACACTGACGCTGCTTCAGACATGATAGGCGCAAAATCGGCCTCCTTCTGTAGAAGGTAGGTAGGGATTGGAAACGTGTACCACAGACACCGACAAAGCGGAAGTCGCAGTGGATAGATTCAGCAGATACCAGCGAATAACGAAGTATGTAGAACTCTTCCCAAGTAGGTTATTAAAGGCTTGAGGTATAATTGTCCACAAATAGCTATGTACATTAGTGTAGAATGCAAGTATTAAATAGTGAGACTGTTGATGCAATAAAAATCCGTAGTTGAAGGATGACACGTATTGAACTGTCCTTTAGCTGGACGGAGGTTTTCCTCAGAAAATTTCTATAGACAAGTGCAAGAGTATATATATATATATATATATATATATATATATATATATATATATATATATATATATATATGTATGTGTGTGTGTGTGTGTGTGTGTGTGTGTGTGTGTGTGTGTGTGTGTATGACATTGTAATTGTTACATAAATAGGAGTGTATGACCAAACATAATAAAAACGTTTAGTCCATATTGTTTATGTTACGCAGGCTGCAACATGGCTGCCGCTTTTTTTAATTCTAGAAAATACTGTGCATGGGGGCTTAATTAAATAAAAATGCAAATAATTTTTATTTTTCGTCGCTGACTGTCCGGTTACGCAGTCCCGTAACCGGTTGGCCCTGAATGGTATTAGTACTCAATCTGACTGCATAGAATAACAACAAAGAATGAAAGAAAATTTCCATTAACACAATTAATTAATTAAGTTTCCAGCAACTATGAAAGCTACGAAACAACAAGGCACAATTGTAGCTGCTCTGTGTGTGGAAGTGTTATTCAACGTGCACATCTGGCACGGTTCTTCCTCAAAAAGTCAAGATATTTGAAATACCATTTACACTGAATTAATTAAATAAAACTGAAATACTATACTTGCACATAGAAACCAGAATTACACTCTAATACATGAACACAAGCCAGATGCTTTGTTGACTGAACCTGTGACCAAGAGGCATTATTGTTTAAGACATTTCAAATAAAAATAAAAAAAAATTATTACCCTCATATACATTGACGAAACATACGCTCTGATCATTACAACATCCGCAATCGAACAGCATCGGCTGTCTAACCCATCAGAACAACTGCATACAACATGCTCACAACTAGTCACGGCTACATCGGAACTCCAACTGCCCACTTCTCAATATGCACTCTCCACGACGACTTCTCGACAAGAACTCTCCACTACCACATCTCAACAAACACTGCCTGTGGAGACGGCTGAATAATACTCTTTGGCGCAATTTCAAACCCCTCTGCTATCTGTGATTCTAAATTTCTTCTACTGTCTTTTTCTGCGATTTCACCTTCTATTTGTTTGACTTGTTTCGTAATGCCTCAAACTCCCTTTTATCGCGTTCATTAAATTTTCTCTGATTTTCAACATGCTTATTTATGTTCTGGTACTCTTCTGTTTCTGCAAATGGCAATGGAGCTGTATCATCTGAATCTCTGTCCCCATTTAAACTAAGACTTGTCAATTTATCTGCAATCTCCTCAACTCTTTCCGATAAGTCACCTATTTGTTCTTTCTGTTTATTTACGTCTTCCGTAAGTGTCGCGACTCGAGTTTCAGTATTGACACATTTAGTAGTTAACTGTTCATACTGCTGTGTTAGGTTATTTATTCTGTCATTTGGTACGGATTCCTCGATCCTTTCAAATATTTCTTCCATATCGTGTGCACGTTGTAAATTTAACTCTGAAAATTTTTGTACTATCACGCAATCTCTTTCTTCCTGTTCTCTATCCTGTTCCTTTTGTCTGATTTCTATTGAAATTAATCTATTATTGTGAGTATTCAAAATCGGTTATACTTCTTCTCTAATTTCTTTCTTTAATTCATCTTTCATGTTTTTGAAACATGTCCCTATTCTTGAGTCTAACCGTGTTTCCATTGTTCCCACATCAGTTTCTAACCGTGTTGCCAAAGTTCCCATCTCTGTTTTTAATTCAGATCCTAACTGTGATCCCAGTGAGCCTAACCGTGTTTCCATTGTTCCCATATCAGTTTCTAACTGTGTTGCCAAAGTTCCCATCTGTGATCCCAGTGAGTCTAACCGTGTTTCCATTATTCCCATATCTGTTTTAATTGTTCCTATTTGTGAGTCTAACCGAGATCCCAAATTTAATATTGCACTTGTCAACTGCTCCATGTTAACTTGTTCGAAATTCTTTTCCCCCCTAACATTTCCCGTAAAACTAACTTCCTTTGACATAGCCGTAAAGCTGTCTGTGTTCGATACTATTCCAGAATCTTCTGTCGTTAATCTCGAATTCTGAAAATTTTTTGATTGTGAAAAATTTTGAACTGGTTCCGGACTATTTTCCCGACTCACTAAATTGCTTTCTACTTTATTATTCATCATACTATTCTCCTGTGTTGGCGAGTTCGCCATGTTAACAATTTCATCGTTCTGACTATCCATCATTTTTGCCTTTTTCTTCGATCACGTAATCATTTACAAAACATACAAAACTCGTCACTATACGAAAATTACACACAATATGACACTTTATCACCAACAATACCATTCACACGAAATGCTTCCCTCAAACACGATTAGCAAACAATTGAAATCTTCATAATTGCACAAAATTGTCAAACCCGTATACAAGACATCAAAAATAAAATTCTGCAAAAATGCCATTAGAAGAATGATAAGACAATTACAAATGTTCAGTTACCAAATCTACACATGCAATATAGACTACAATTACTAAACTATAAATTACTTCAACAATACTACTGTCTGCTATTTTTACTATCAGAAGAATTCCAAGGGACGATCCTGGCAGGGTCGCCAAGTACATGGAGGCTTAATTAAATAAAAATGCAAATAAATTTAATTTTTCGTTGCTGACTGTCCGGTTACACAGTCTCGTAACCGGTTGGCCCTGACTGGTATTAGTACGCAATCTGACTGCATAGAATAACAACAAAGAATGAAAGAAAATTTCCATTAACACAATTAATTAACTAAGTCCCCAGCAACTATGAAAGCTACGAAACAACAAGGCACAAGTGTAGCTGTTCTGTGTGTGGAAGTGTGATTCAACGTACACATCTGGCACGGTTCTTCCCCAAAAAGACAAGATATTTCTAATACCATTTACACTGAATTAATTAAATAAAACTGAAATACTATACTTGCACATAAAAACCAGAATTACACTCTAATACATGAACACAAGCCAGATGCTTTGATGACTGAACCTGTGACCAAGAGGCATTATTGTTTAAGACATTTCAAATAAAAATAAAAAAAATTTATTACCTTCTTATATATTGACGAAACATACACTCTGATCATTACAACATCCGCAATCGAACAGCATCGGCTGTCTAACCCATCAGAACAACTGCATACAACATGCTCACAACTAGTCACAGCTACATCGGAACTCCTACTGCCCACTTCTCAATATGCACTCTCCATGACGACTTCTTGACAAGAACTCTCCACTACCACATCTCAACAAACACTGCCTGTGGAGGCCGCTGAATAATACTCTTTGGCGCAATCTCTGGCGCTGTGACTCAGTGTAGTCACCTTTCAACTGGATCACAAATATTTTTAATAACAAATGTCTCAGAAAAGTGACAGCTTGGGGTCAAACTGTTTCTGCAGTGGGTACCTGTAGGATAGCAAAGTTCAGGTCCAACATAAAAGCACCATCACTGTTGTACAAAAAGTCTCAAATCTTTAAAAGTATGAGAGCACAATAATTTAAGGTAAAAAGTCACAGTAGATCTTTACACTGGGAAAATGTGGGTAAATCATATTATTGTAATTCATATGATAAAATTATTGATAAAAGGGAGCTGTAAATACTATAATTTTTTTAGGTTTATCTTGCTTCTTATTGGTTCATACAGTAATAGTATTTTTCAGCAATTGTGACTTAATGACATAGATGACATCAAAACGCAAACTTCGGAACATAACCTTTTTGTCAAGTGGGACCCTATCAGAGAAACTCTTTTGGAATAGTTACCAAACATAACGACACATGTTGTGGGAAGCGGTGAACAAGCGCCACTGTTATCATTCAACATAAAGACTAATAAGTGGTAACGTACAATATATTCCATAGGCGCCAGATCTATTTAATACGATATGCTTACATTGTATCTAGGTCACACACTGAGCACCATACGTCAAGCATAAGTGTATTATGGTAATAAGTGAAAGTTCTTGCCGTCCTATAAGTTATAAAAACGCATATTTTTGTTCTGTGATAAACAGACTCTTAAAATTTCCGTTAGATGCAGATGGTATTGAAAATTACTTAATAACCCTAATACCTATTGCCACAAAAGATGATTAGAAAGTTCAGTTACTAGATAACATATAATCGTTAACAAAAAAAGAGCACAAGTAAAACAACGTAAAAATTACATCCATGACATACTGAGGCTGAATATCAATTATCACTGAGGGACACTTCCAAAACTCAAATATGTCGCTTACATTTAATACCTCTCTCAAATTCAAACTTCGGCATAGAATAGAAAACCATGATAATAAATACAACAGCACAGACGTTAATAAATGTGAATGTGGTATTGGTCATACAGGCCATCCGTTTTTTTACAATTTTAGGGAGGATACTGAAAATTATAATTCCACCACATATGGTCATAGTATAGATAATGTACAGCATAACAGCATACATAATGTACAGCATAACCAAATAATTTTAACGGGCTGCTGGAGTTCGTGGATAAATATTTCTTTAACCTGTTTGATGATGTAGTCCAATTCTTACAATTAGCACCGGCAGGATCAGCCTTCCTATACCAGACATGACTATTTTATTTTCATGTGTGTTCAAGATTATCACTTTGATTAGTCATCAAATCCTAATATTTGGGTTGAGTTTAGAAACACACATCAAAAACGTTTTGCATCACACGGTTCCGAGAGTTCCGGAACCTGTACAGATAAATTGAAATGGAGATCAACATAAAAATCATTTCCGTCCTTGTTATTGTCCATGAAAACCACACATTGCAAGTTGTACCATCATACACTGAGACCTTCAGAGGTGGTGGTCCAGATTGCTGCACACGCCGGTACCTCTAATACCCAACAGCACGTCCTCTTGCATTGATGAATACCTGTATTCGTCGTGGCATACAATCCTCCTCTTCATGAAGGCACTGTTGGTCCAGATTGTCCCGCTTCCCAACAGCGATTCGGCGTACATTCATCAGAGTGGTTGGTGGGTTACGTCGTCCATAAACACACCTTTTCAGTCTATCCCAGGCATGTCTGACAGGGTTCATGTCTGCAGAACATGCTGGCCACTCTAGACGAGCAATATCGTTATCTTGAAGAAAGTCAATCACAAGATGTGCACGATGAGGGCGTGCACGATGAGGGCGCGACTTGTCGTCCATGAAGACCAATACCTCACCAGTATGCTGCCGATGTGGTTGCACTATCGGTTGTAGGATGGCATTTACGTATCGTGTAGCGGTTACGGTGCTTTCCATGAACACCAGCGGCGTACGTCGGCCCCACATAATGCCACTCCAAAAAATCAGGGAACCCCCACCTTGCTGCACTCTCTGGACAGTGTGTCTAAGGCGTTCAGCCGGACCGGGTTACCTCGAAACACATCCCCGACGATTGTCTGGTTGAAACTATATACGACACTCATCGGTGAAGAGAACGTGATGTCAATCCTTAACGGCCGATGTGTACCGCGCTGCATGGTGTCGTCATTTCAAAGGTGGACCTCGCCATGGACATCGGGGGTAATGTTGTGGATCATGCAGCCTGTTGCGCACAGTTTGACTCGTAACAAGACGTCCTGTGGCTGCACGAAAAGCATTGTTAAACATGGGGGCGTTGCTGTCTGCGTTCCTCCGAGCCATAATCCGCAGGTAGCGGTCATCCACTGCAGTAGCAGCGGTTGGGCGGCCTGAGCGAGGCATGTCACCGACTGTTCCTGTCTCTCTGTATATACTTCATGTCCGAACAACATAGGTTTGGTTTACTCCGAGACGCCTGGACACTTCCCTCGTTGAGAGCCATTCCTGGCACAAAGTAACAATAGGCAAACGAACGAATCGCGGTATTGACCGTCTAGGTATGGTTGAACTACAGACAACACGAGCCGTGTACCTCCTTCCTGGTGCAATGACTGGAACCGATCGGCTGTCGGAACCCCTCTGTCCAATAGGGCCTGCTCATACGTGGTTGTTTACATCTTTGGGCGCGTTTAGTGGCATCTCTGAACAGTGATACAACATACATCTACATCTATATGGATTCTCTGCAAATCACATTATTCTAATCTCGTACAGCGTGCGGAAAGAACGAACACCTATATCTTTCCGTACGAGCTCTGGTTTCCCTTATTTTATCATAGTGGTTGTATCTCCTATGTAGGTCGGTGTCAACAACATATTTTCGCATTCGGAGGAGAAAGTTCGTGATTCGACTTTCGTGAGAAGATTCCATCACAACGGAAAACGCCTTTCTTTTAAAGATGTCCAGCCCAAATTCTGTATAATTTCCATGACACTCTCTCCCATATTTCGCAGTTATACAAAACGTGTTGCCCTTATTTGATTTTTTTTCGACGTACTCCATCAGTCCAGTCTGATAAGGATCCCACACTGCGCAGCAGTATTCTAAAAGTCTCTTTAGAATATCTGTTACATTTTCTAAGTATACTGCCAGTAAAACGCAGTCTTTGGTTAGCATTCCCCACGACATTTTCTATGTATCCCTTCTAATTTAAGTTGTTCGTAATTGTAATTTCCAGGCAATTAGTTGAATTTAAGGCCCATAGATTTGACTGATTTATAGTGTAACCGAAGTTTAACGAATCCTTTTTAGCACTCATGTGGATGACCTCTACCTTTCGTTATTTAGGATCAACTGCCAATTTTGGCACTATTCAAATACCTTTACTAAATCGTTTTGCAATTTGTTTTGATCTTCTGATGACTTTATTAGATGATAGACAACACCGTCATCTGCAAAATCCTAAGACGGCTGCTCAGATTGTCTCCCAAATCGTTTATATAGAAAAGGAACGGCAAAGAGCTTTTAACACAACCTTGGGGAACGCCAGAAATCACTTCTGTTTCACTCGATGACTTTCTGTCAGTTACTACGAACTCTGACGTCTCTGACAGGAAATCACAAATCCAGTCACATAGCTGAGACGATATGCCATAAGCATACAATTTCGCTACAAGCCGCTTGTGTGGTACAGTGTCAAAATCCTTCCGGAAATTCAGAAATACGGAATCGATTTGAAATCCCTTGTCAATAGTACTCAACACTTCATGTGAACAAAGAGTTAGTTGTGTTTCAGAGGAACGATGTTTTCTAAACACGTGTTGACAGTGTGTCAATATACCGTTTTCTTCGAGGTAATTCATAATGTTCGAACACAATATATGTTCAAAAATCCTGCTGTATATCCACGTAAACGATATGGGCCTGTAATTAAGTGGTTTACTCCTACTACCTTTCTTGAATAATGGTGTGACCTACGCAACTTTCTAGTCTTTGGGTACGGATCTTTTGTCGAGCGAACGGTTGTATATGATTGTTAAGTATGGAGCTAATGCATCAGCGTATTCTGAAAGGAACCTAACTGGTATACAGTCTGGACCAGAAGACTTGCTTTTATTAAGTGATTTAAGTTGCTTCACTACTCCGAGGATATCTACTTCTACGTTACTCATGTTCACAGCTGTTCTTGATTCGAATTCTGGAATATTTACTTCGTCTTCTTTTGTAAAGGCATTTTGGAAGGCTGTGATTAGTAACTTTGCTTTGGCAACACTGTCTTTGATAGTATCTCCATTGCTATCGCGCAGGGAAGGCACTGATTGTTTCTTGCCGCTAACATACTTCACATACGACCAGAATCCCTGTGGATTTTCTGCCAGGTTTCGAGACAAAGTTTCGTTGTGGTAACTGCTGTAAGCATCTCTCACTGAAGTCCGCGCTAAATTTCGAGCTCCTGTAAAATATTGCCAATCTTGTGGATTTGGCGTTCGCTTAAATTTGGCATGTTTGTTTCGTTGTTTCTGCGACAGTGTTCTGAGCCGTTTTGTGTACCAACGAGGATCAGATCCGTCGTTTGTTAATTTATTTGGTATAAACCTGTCAACTGCTGCCGATACTATTTCTCTGAATTCAAGCCACATCTGGTCTACACTTATTTGGAAGGCGTCAAGCGAATCTTTATCAGCCCTTTTGAATAGGTATACTTATCGTTTATTTTTGGAGGAGTTGGGGGTTTGAAAATTCAGTGTCGTTACGACAACCTTGTATCCACTAATCCCTGTATCCGTTTTTATGCTCATCTATGTTTAGGGGTTCTGGGAACCGGGATGATGCAAAACGTATCTTGATGTGTATGTACAGCAAGTTCAGTATTTAACAGAAGGGACTTTACCTTAAATAATAATGTTCCCCTGAACCTTTCAAATTGAATTACTACTATCTTATGCCATAAAGTGCCTTGTCTTTTGTTTCATTCATGTCACATGGTAGACACAAACGGGCTATAACATTAGCGTAGGCTTTATAAATGTTGCACACTACTCGAACTAGATATAAAAAATGAATATTATTTTAAATACTTCTGGCGGCTATAAAATATGTTGCTCATTCCCACTTGTTTGTCTAGACCTTGTATAATAAATCTTGGTTTTCTTCCACCATCCAGTACAACAAGCATTTTTAAGTTCAGTAATTACTTAACAACCCTTGTCTGATATAGTCCCATTTTACAAAAAGCTAACCTTTTGAAGTTATCTACGCAACTAAGTCACAATTGCTGTAAAATCTTATCACTGCGTGAACCAGCAAGAAGCAAGACATATCTAAATAATTTTACCCTCTGTACTAGTTTCATCTAAGTATTTATCAACATTTTTCTCTTTTGTTTCATATCTGTACTACAAAAGTCTCTAAAACAAAGGCTAACTTTACTTAACTATAGTATGTTCCTTCATGTAAGACAATATGCAACAAGTACCTTTTTAACAGAATATGGCATACCAAGTGTTTTCTTTATTAAATGTGTACTGGAAGGGACACAGACAGTGTCGTGGAAAAGGTAAACCAAAGACTGAGTTTTATTTACAGGACACTTAGAAAATGTAACAGGTCTACTAAAGAGAATAGCTACACTAAACTTGTCTGTCCTCTTTTGGTATACTGCTGCACGGTCTGGGATCCTTACCAAATTGGATTGACGGAGTTCATCTAGAAAGTTGGAAAAATGGTAGAACTTTCGTATTATTACGGAATAGGGGACAGAATGTCACTGAAAAGATTCAGGATTTACGGTGGGCGTCATTAAAACGAAGGTCTGTTTCGTTGCGGCGGAGTCTTCTCACGAAATTTCAGTCACCAACTTTCTCCAAATGCGAAAATATTTTGTTGACGCCAACCTGCACAGGGAGAAACGATCATCATAATAATGTAAGGGAAATCAGAACTCGCACGGAAAGTAATAGGTGTTCGTTTTCTCCGTGTTTTGTTCGACGTTGGAATAAAAGAAAATTATTGTGAAGGTGGTTTTATGAAGTGTCGACAGGCACTTAAAAGTGGCCTACAGAGTATCCACTTATATTTAAATGTAGAAAGCCCATTTTTGGGTTCATACCATAAAAAGTTTGTGGAAACAGAATATGACATGCATATTCTTCGGGCAGTTTTTGCTTATCTATTTAATATTAAAAACCCTTATATGATCAGCATGATGTCATCATTGTAAATTTTTGCTATGCCGTTCTGTGTTGTCCACCCCTTTTATTATATTAAGATGTCACAAATGCCTCAACAAGTGACTTGTTGGTGTAAGTACGTTGGTTTATGTAGCTAAACTACGTTATTTTGATTCACTTTATGCAGTGTCCGTTCCATTCCCTTCTACACTGCTGGCCACTGTAAATGCAACATCAAGAAAGACAAGAGGTAACACAACAAAATTTATTTTGTAGATAACATGTTGACCAAGTATCAAATGATTACGTTTACAGACGTCTGTGACATGTGGTTCCTGCCAGAATCAGTAGCCAGAGTAGCCGCCATTGTTGGAAATCACCGCTGCCACACGTCTCGGCATTGAGTCAAAGAGACGTTGGATGTGTTCCTGGGGTACAGCAGCCCAAGCAGCTTCCACACGTTGCCAAAGATCATCTGGTGTGGCAGCTGGGGATGTAATCTGGGTCACTCGTTGAGCAACCATAGACCACATGTTTTCTATCAGCGAAAGATCCGGAGAGCTAGCCGGCCAGGGAAGCACTTCAGTCTGGTGATTGACGAAGAACCTTTGGACAATGCGTGCCACGTGTGGTTGCGCATTATCCTGTTGAAATATGGCTGTGGCCGAGCCCTGAAGGTAAGGAAGGACAACTGACTCCAGCACCTCGGATATGTAGCGCCGGCTATTTAAAGTACCGGCAATGCGTACTAGAGGCGTGCGAGAGAATATCCAATACCGCCCCATACCATAATACTCCGTGCAAAACCAGTGTGGCGGTGCATAATGCAGCTGTCCAGCATCCTCTCTCCACGGTGTCTCCACACTCGAATCCGACCATCGTGGTGCTGCAGACAGAAGCGTGCCTCGTCAGTAAAGACAATGTCATTCCATTCTGCCGTCCACATCCGTCTGTCATCACACCATTGGCGACGGAGACGTCTATGGTTCTGCGTCAATGGTAGACGAAGCAATGGGCGTCTTGCGGACAGACCACTCTGCTGTAAACGGCGTCGAATGGTACGCGCAGACACTGGATGATGCGTTACAGACGCAATGTGCTGTGCTATGGTTCGGGATGTCACTGAGCGATCCGTCACTTCCATGCGCACAATTTGCCTATCAGCACGTGCAGTGGTGCACCGAGGTGAATGCGATCGACCACGTCGGTCCGTCGTACCCTCCTGCATCCAACGGTCACATATCCGCATTACAGTTGTTTGGTTTCGTCCAACACGACTAGCGATTTCTCTGTATGATAATCCACAATCTCGGTAAGCCACTATCCTTCCTCTGTCGAACTCGGATACTTGATCAAACGATGTTCGCTGTTGTCTACGAGGCATAACTGATCGTCTTGTGAAACAACCACAAGGTAAACACACGTGCCGAACGTACACTCGTCGAAATCGCCAAGCCTTAAATGGCGCTACGAGGTGGCGCCACAGGCGCGCGTGATGTGCGTCTGCCCTGAAATTCTAATCAGCTGCATATCTCATCGCTGCAAACCCATGGTGTAAATTTCGCTTGATTCGGATGCTTCCTTCAGGGTGTTGCATTTACGGGGGCCAGCAGTGTACATTACCAAACAGTTTACACTTGTGTTCATACGCTTTATTTCACGATAATCTACGAATGTGATTTCTAGTTGAGCATGAAGTCAGTCCTTCATTCGTGCTTCAGTATAATAAATAGGTAAAATAGATTTCTATCTTACTGTATAGTTCTACCGTTGCTGTCATACTACTATGCCTTCGTAACTGTACCTTGCCATGTTAAGAAAATTGGTTCAGAAGAGCTATGTAGTCACCCCCTTGTCATAAGTATTATTGCACTCGTGTTCATCAAAAACAGAAAACCTTGATTGACTAGAGATAGGACTTTCGTATTCAAAGGACACGGACTGAAGAAATGATAATCATTTTAGCAATTCTTGTCCGCGGGTTCACGTTCAACATCGATATTGTGGCGCAACACCACCTACCGGTAAAATGTGCCTGCGGCTCCCATTGTCGCTCTAAAATGATGGTAGCGAATCAGTGTGACTTGAGCAGAGGTGCAGGATGGCTCGCAGACTTATGGGCCAACACTACTGTCAAGTCAGTGAGTTTGAAAAAGGCACGTTATTGGTGTGAGAGAATGTGACGTTTCTATCCGGGAAATTGGTGCTCCTTTGGGACGAACTGTTTCGGCAAAGCAACGGATATGTGCAAAATGTGGTTCACTGAAGGCCGTAGAACACGACGAGATGGTTCAGGCCGCACCATCCAAACCACCTCCCGAGAAGATCGACCAATCTGAATGGCACTGCAGGGCATATCTGCGCCCTCTTCGGCTGTGGCGCAACAGTGGAACAGCTTAACGCATCGTATGTTATCAGGCCTGATAGTCCGTCGCCGTCTGCTACGGCATGGGTTACGTGCGCATTGTCCTACCTTTGACAATCGTGCAGAAACATGCTAGGCGACAATGATATATGGATGGACGTCACTGAGGACAGGATTGGTGTGTTTTCGGATGAATGAAGATCCCATTTTTTTTTAAATTATGGTCACATTTTGGTTCGTCGCAGACAAGAATAGTGGCATCACAGCGACTGCACTCGCACAAGACATACGACACCAACTCAAGGCCTTGCGCAGCTATTGAGGACAACCACAAATAACAGCTGATGCGTGTCCAGGGCATTGTGACCAATTGACCTACGTGAGTGACATCCTGCGACCTGTAGCCATGCCCTTCCTGCACATCACCCCAGACGTCATTTTTCAGAAAGACTATGCACGACCGATATGCTGCACATGATGCTGCACATACACGAGCCTTCTTGGTGCCACAGGACATCAGTCTCTTTCTCTGGCCCACCGTCGACAATCGATAATTTGTGAGAAAAAGTGGAACTGAAACGTCCCCTTAGAAAAATTATAAATGACTGCGCTTAAACTGACACACAATATATTTGGTGAAACGCAATCTGACTTTCAAAAATCCCTACAAAATAACGGCCCTGACTAACAATAACCTATACCTTTCATGAATCACTTACCTCGCAAAAATCTTCGTTACTCGAACTACTGCAATACAGCGAGCGCCACTACTGCCAGCTAAATAAAAGATTCTAACTACTGATGGCACTAATTACTGTTAGGCATAGTTAGCAAATGAAAGATTTTGATAGAGAACAAACTATGTATTTACCTTAATAGTGTTCAAAAGTCATAATATATATTCCACCACTGCTGGCGGCTCACTTCCAACTGCGCAACGCTACACGCTGTTAACAGCCAACTGCCCAACACTACAATAGCAAATATTGCAACAATGCCACCCAGCCACAGACTGCACATAGCATAGCCAGTGATTTTCATACAGAGCGCTACATGGCGTTACCAATATAAAAACCTAAAGAGCCTACTTACATAGCCCCCATGCTCCCCACAAAAAAAAATTACAAATTGTTTTGGGCAGTGGCCAATACAGATTTGAAAACAGTTTTCATAATTACAATAACAAACAAAATCAAATGCACACACTTATTGATACAATGTAGGTCCAAAGTGAAAATTTTCTCACAGTCCAGAATGACAGTCCTGATCATTCATCACAGTAAAATTGCAGTGTTTTTTTTATGTCAAAGTCTCAGCAGTAAAATAAAATGCACACGGAAGTAGTGGATTTCCATGGAGTCTTGAAGAAGTAGTGTTGTCCTTCCAACGGAAAGACAGTGCTGTCTCTTGTCATGCAGACGAGTAATGGGGCACAACAGAGCAAACCCACAGCAGAGTCAGTCGAAGTTTTGAAGAATATTGGTAGGTAGGTCATCACAGAGCAGACCCACTGTAGTCCTGGTAGAGATTATAGTATTGGTGGGCCACCAGAGGTGCAGACCCACTGCAGTCCTTGTAGAAATAATGGTATTGGTGGGTTATCAAAGGTGTAGACCGACTGTAGTCCTTGTAGAGACGGCCAGCAGCCATTTGTTGCGACTGTGCAGGTGCACAATCACCATTGAAGAGTCTTGCAGACAATATAACAAGTCCATGAACCACCACTTGTGCCCTCAGAAAACTTTTTGGAATGTCCTTAGAACCAGCAATGCTGTTAACCAGTCCTGTGCTGAATTATCAACACACGTGCAAGCACTAACAGTCCTTTTTTTCACATATTGTGCATATACTATGACCAACAGAAATGTGTGCAGTGAAATGAAACTTAATTTGAAGAATTGGTATCTATACAATTATAAATTTACAACATAAGAATACAGTTACAAAGGTACAAAATACATCATTAAAGAACATAACAATACAGATGTGGTGTCACCGCCAGCCACCACACTTGCTAGGTGGTAACTTTAAATCGGCCGCGGTCCATTAGTACATGTCGGACCCGCGTGTCGCCACTGTTAGTGATCGCAGACCGAGCGCCACCACACGGCAGGTCTCGAGAGACGGACTAGCACTCGCCCCAGTTGTACGGACGACTTTGCTAGCGACTACACTGACGAAGCCTCGCTCCTTTGCCGAGCAGAAAGTTAGAATAGCCTTCAGCTAAGTCCATGACTACGACCTAGCAAGGCGCCATTAGCCTTACATAGCAATTGATACTTATCGTATAAGGCATGTCTCATCAAGAACGCTGTATATAAAGGATGGATTAAAGTTAAGTATTCCAGCAGCTACGTACTTTTCTTTATAGCATTCATTACGTATCCTGTTTCAGACCTCACGCCATCCTTCGTGAGCTTATAGCGTGCATTGCGGTCCCCTCAAACCACACTGTGTCGGCACTTCTGTCGACACATCAACAGATAACATTTGTGGTAATACAGGCTTTACAAAAGAATCGAAATAACATATGCATCAGTGTTACAGGAATTATGACAGAAGTAAATACATAAAAGGTCAGAATAACTTTCAAAACATCAACTTCACACGTCAGCATTAAAACAAAACAGAATAGATAATATCTAAATATCTTTACAAAGTAAATAAAATATTATAAATGCAAATTATATACGAGGATAACAGTATTCCTCATCATAGTGAATGCAGCTGGGTATTAGAAAAATTTTACAACATATGTCTTGTCAGATAAACACATAAAAACAGGAAGAACACAAACACACAAGGTACACAGACACATAGAGGAATAATGTTACTTTTAATCCGACTTGACTGCAATTCTTTTTTTATTCATATGACCGGTTTCGGTTCATTCAGAACCATCTTCAGATCTGATATTTCAGTTACAGGAATAACCCGTCCAAATCCAGCAAGTTTCACATGCTGCGTCACATATGAATAGAAAATTTTGCAATCAAGACAGATTATAAGTAACATTATACAATCACTCATTGCTGCTATCCCATCAGACATTATGTCTGTTTTTGCAACATAGTGGAATGACACAAAAGGACAGGTCAGGGTTTGTTTTAAGTGTGACATTTTGTTCTGCAGTCCAACCCAGAACTTCAAAAATGGCTTTGAGCACTATGGGACTTAACATCTATGGTCATCAGTCCCCTACAACTTGGAACTACTTAAACCTAACTAACCTAAGGACATCACACAACACCCAGTCATCACGAGGCAGAGAAAAACCCTGACCCCACTGGGAATCGAACACGGGAACCCGAGTGTGGGAAGCGAGAACGCTACAACACAACCATGAGCTGCGGACCCCAAAACTTCATTTCATATATGTTTCCTCTTATTTCACTTTTTTTTTATACCTTGTCAATGCATTCCTTCCAATTCATGACAACTCATTCTCTTATATAGCCTACCCCCTCTTAAGCTGAGTTAAATATACTGAGCTCAGATGCTAAACTAAGGGACGAGGCAATGCAGCAGTACAAAACAATTAACACAAACAGTAATGACAAAAAAATGCAAATTGGCAAAGTAAGCAGCAGTATACCTAAATCAGCGACGCAAATGCAATATTACAACTAATATAAGGCACTGTGCAGCAAACAAGGAAAATAAATCAGTAGTAAAACTTGCTTAACAGAGTAACACAAAGTGAAATTCAGTAGCACTATGCCTGGAAAACGCCAGCAGCAAATGCTATAACTTTTATCTAAACATGACAAAGCTCAAGCAGAAAAAATAGTACACTAAAGACAACAATGCAGATAAGGGAAATGTCTATTCACATCTTAATTTCTATGTAATTAAAGTGGTGCACCACAACTTATTCTACAGAACAAAATAAATTACCAAGTACTTGAAAAGAAAATTATATCTGCAGTTACTGTTATTAGTCCCTTCTTATTGTTCTTTCCTCTCCAAGTGCTCCTTTTTCGAAGAATGCGGACCACAAAATTATTATTTAACAGATCTGTTGACAGAAAGTTTTCACATTAGCAAATGCATTTAATTTTATAAAACTAATGCTGCAACACATCTGGAAAACAGATATCAAATGAAATAAGCAACTATGTAAAGCAAAGCATAAAAATATCATTCAATAGACATGTGGCGTTTCATAAGTTAGTAGAAATTCTCTCAACTCTCATAGAAAGACACTTGTCATAATCAGGTGTGCAGATGTAAGAATATTTCCCATCAGTTTATAAGCATTTCAGTAAGTAGCACAAATTACACGCTCCACAATATAATCATATGTTTCCAAGTAATGAGCCTGTCGTATTTGCGATGCTTTCTGTACTGTAGGAAGGAATGTCAGGCCGGCCGGAGTGGCCGAGCGGTTCTAGGCGCTACAGTCTGGAACCGCACGACCGCTACGGTCGCAGGTTCGAATCCTGCCTCGGGCATGGATGTGTGTGACGTCCTTAGGTTAGTTGGGTTTAAGTAGTTCTAAGTTCTAGGGGACTGATGACCTCAGATGTTAAGTCCCATAGTCCTCAGAGCCATTAAAACCATTTTTTAAGGAATGTCAATAGCGAGGTTAATGGCCTCTTTTTTTTCTACCTAATGGCTTTTTCTCCAGGCGACTGGCACAGCTGTGTGCCACAACGCATTACGTCAAAGTCACTTAGCTTTCTTACCAAAATATTTACGTCAGCAGTTTGCACTATAGTGACAGTATCATATAAAAAATGTCACAGATCGAAAAATTACAGTAGAAATGCGTAGAAACGAAATCTTATGAATAGCGGTGTTGTGTTACATTCACACGTGGACACACAAGTCATAACTCTTAAAGTACGATTCTTGGTTTCCAACATCCTTTTTCACAAACCAGAGTCCCTAACTTCTATCCATTATTCATATACATATAAACACATAATGACATTCTTCATATATGGTAGCATCAGCTTATTGATCATAAACATACCTCAACAGCATAATACACATCGTCGTCGTAATAATAACATCATAACACCTTAGTCAAATCTCAAAAACGTCGTAGCTTTCTGCAATAATTTCAAAACCTAAAAAAATTCTCTGCTCATTTCAATAGTATCATCTACCTCAAACGTACTTTAAAAATCATGATCCCATACCAAATACATCATTCAAAGCTCTCATAGTAGCACAATGGATCCGAAAAATGTATGAACTGTTCACAAAGTACAGACAAAATACAATTTAATAAGTGTGAAGTTATCCAACTGTGTATTTACGTAAACATCTGTCACTGATGTAGTAAGAAAATGTTTGTTTCTCTGCTAAATAATCAGATAGCTGTGTAATTCTGTGTTAGAGAAATATGGTACCGATGTGTGAAGTTGTATAAGCAAATACCATATTAGCTAGGGCGCCTTGTGCTTCCCAAACACATGGTGCAAAAAGTAAGAGTGTACCCTCCTGATGATTAATGTAATTACACCCTCAGGTGTTACAGATTACAGCAATGGAATGAAATGTAACACGGAAAACCTTTGTATCATTGTAATTGAAAAATCTTTAAAAGTAAATGTTTTAAGTACAAAATTAATAACTCAAATACGAGTACTGCCGCGCTAAATTGTGCGTATTGTTGTAACATAATCTCTGTCATTACTTAATGGTAAAAAATGTGCCAAGTGTCGTAATTATCGTCTTCTGTAAGCAAACCTCTGTGGAAGTCAATTTACTTACCTTGTAATAAACAAAAGTGAAATTCTATGCGTATAGATATCGTAGTTATTACGTACAGTACCGTGATCAAGAAAGTACCATACTGTAATGTATTGTTGTGCTACGAAAAAGGCTGTCTCATTGTAACTATACCACAAAGTTGCTACTAAAACATATTTTCCTTTCCAGAAGAATTCATAAAAACAGTGCAGATATAAAACAGATACACTGCAAAAGCAACAATGTAAATTGTGCCACATATTAGTAGCGTCGTGATACAATCGTGTAGCTGTCAAAGAAACCAAATGCTAAGTCATCTTTAAACTCACAGAATGTACTTCAAATAAAGAATATCTTTTCATGTAAACCAAAATGTTGCATTAAAATCTCATTGGCGGTATATGTTCTCAGTATGTAAGCCGTATAGTTGTTATGTAATCGTGCAACTAACAAGCAAGAATTTACACACATAGTAACACTGTATCCTCTGTTCACAATCACAAAGCAGTGATGATTACTGTCTAAATATGTTCCCTAAGTTCTAGACTGGATAGTTAACTTCAAAACATTGTTGAATGATAACAGTTTCTAGGTGTGACAAAGCTTACTAATAGCATGAAGTGAAAAATTTTATAGCAAAGACTAAGTTAAAAAAAAAAAAAACAGATTATCTCTCAATAAACGGTTGTACATGTGAAATGTGGTGCAATCTTTTACCCTTTCTAGTGCACAGAGTTTCAACTTCAAAGCAGTTATCATGTTGTGTACGTCGGTAAGGAATGCTAAAATTTTCCTCAAGGTTAGCGTGTATGTTATTTTTCTCTGAGCCAGTCGGCGCACGTGGCTGCCTGCGGTGCGAGTCATTGTGTGTCCTTTTGTTGACGCGCGTCGTTATTAGGATTTGGAGATATAACTTCTACAAGTTCACCTTGTCGAGAGGGCCCTGCCCTGTTTGAATTCCGCCAGTTCTAATGAAATTCAGGTCTGTTGTTTTGCTGGTAGATTACATAGTTTCTTTTTTGCCGGTCATGTGGTGGAGAATTTCTCCCAGAAACGTAACTGCATGGTAGACCGTTGGGTCTGAAGTTATTTTGTCTCCCTGGATAATAATTATTTTGGTTCCCATATTGTCTGTTGCTCTGACTGTCTCTGTCATAGTCATTGATGAGGAGAGGTGATCTTTCCCTGAAATTATTACTACTCTGCCAACAGTTGTCATATGGGTGGTGTCTGTTTTGGTCACGATTTACGTTGTAAGAATGGCCTTGTCGTGTCCAGTTATTATTTCTGTCATCGCGGAATTGTGACGGATGTGACCTGTAATTGTTGTGTTCCTGTTTCTTTTGCAACATGTCTTCAAAATATTTCATAAGACTGGAAAATTCAGATTGCTCGAAATGTTTCATCATTATGATGCTATGCTTTACTCGATCTTGCGTAGCTTGAGACCAATATGCTTAGAGGAAGGCATGATAAAATTCTCCTTCACCATGACAATCGTGAATGACCGATCGCATTCTTACAGCTGGTTCATTTCCTAAATACCCACACATAAATTCTAATCTGTGCTCTGATGACCAGTTGGGAGGAAAACAATGAGAGAATTGATGAAGCCACGATTGTGGATGAATGTCGTTGCCGGAATTCTTAAATGTTTTGAATATACGTGTAGTAATAAACAGCTTAAAGTCAAAATCATCACGTCGGCGAGTCGCATGTCGGTCATTGTTACGTCGTTTCGGCGGCTCCATCTCAAAATTCGGTGTACCTTGCCAATTTCTTTCATAACTTCCGAAGTGTCCTGTGTTATTATTCTTTGGCTGTTCTGTATTTCTATGACCCTCTTCCTGTATTGGAGTGCGAGTGTCATCTGAAATATGTAATGCTTGTATTACTTGTGCTAACTGATCTTATACTTCCCGGATTTCTCTTTTGTACTGTGTATTGATTTTATTCTGATTTTGTTTGAATTTTCTAATTTGTCCATACTCTTCTGTGTCATTAAAGACTACCGGTCTTATGTCATTCAGGTTATTATCTACCTTCGTAGATAAATTATTTAGCTGATCCGAAAGTTCGACTACTTTCTCTGATAATGAACTAATTTACTCCATGTGTCTTTCTCAACCAATTTTCAGAGTATCTACTGTGTCCTTTAAGTTTTCCTGAGTTTTTGCAAGTTGCGTAACCGAATCGGTAGATGCAACTGAGTCAATTTTAGCCCGCAAGGTCTCGTGATTTTCATGAAGAATAGTTTGCAGTTCTTTTATGGCTACTTTGTGATTCGGTAATGCATTTTTATGCTGCGAAAAAATAGATTGAAAATGCTCACAAAAAATGTGTTTTTACGTCATTACAGACTTTTTGACATTTCAATTCGATGTTATGAAACTCAGTAGTTAAATCTTCACGTGATTATTGAAGTATTTCTTTAATTTGTTTCTGATTTTGTTCCATTTGTTGCTGTAACTGTTTTTGATTTTGTTCCATTTGTTTCTGATTTTGTTCAAGCGTTGTGTCTAACTTTTGCAGCCTTTGTCCCATTTGTTGCATTAACTGTAATAACAACGCACTGGTGTCTGAAACATGTTGCTCAGTGATATTCGGCAGTGCATTTGAACCGGTAATATTCGCATTTTGAAAAGCAGAAACTGTGTCGACTTATTTGAGAAAACGGTGAGGACGCAAAACCTGAACCTACAGTATTTGCAATATTGTGTCCTGTCATTTCGGATTCCTGAGGTGAGCTGTTGCCCACCGATCGATCGATAATGCTTCCCTGTTCACCAACTGTTTCACTGTTTTCACCATTATTTGTTGCCTGGTCCATTTCCCTATGCACAGTTGCCAAATTACTATTCTGAATATTTGTTAATTGATTACACAGTGGCGTTAACACACTACTCTCGTCTTCACTGTCATTTCTTAATTTACTTTGGAGCCTAGTGCTGCGTTTTTCACACGCCATAATTATCACGTGTTTCACAAGATAACAGAAAAGCACAATTTTAAGAGCTAAAATAAGAAAACACATTAGCATAGCACTGAAAATAATATCTTATTAATTGCAAGCGCAGCTGCGAAATACTTGGTGCCAATCTACACGCATACCACAACTGATTTACTGTACAACAATGAAAAACTACAACTATAAAGGAAATTCTCTCTATAATTTCGCACTAGCAATAAACAATAGCTACACTAATTACACAAACTACAAAATTATAAATGACTGTGCTTAAACTGACACACAATATTTTTAGTGCACGCAATCTGACTTTCAAAAATCCCTACAAAAGAATGGCCCTGACTAACAATAACCTATCCTTTCATGAATCACTTACCTCACAAAAATCTTCGTTACTCGAACTACTGCAATACAGCGAGCGCCACTACTGCCAGCTAAATGAAAGATTCTAACTACTGATGGCACTAACTACTGTGAGGCATAGTTAGCAAATGAAGGATTTTGATAGAGAACAAACTATGTATTTACCTTAATAGTGTTCAAAATGGTTCAAATGGCTCTGAGCACTATGGGACTTAACATCTAAGGTCATCAGTCCCCTAGAAATTAGAACTACTTAAACCTAACTAACCTAAGGACATCACAAAACACCCAGCCATCACGAGGCAGAGAAAATCCCTGACCCAGCCGGGAATCGAACCTGGGAACCCCTTAATAGTGTTCAAAAGTCCTAATATATATATCATATCATGATATCCAGTATTACAAATTTTCTCTCTCTGTGGACATACGTCCAGATCATCCGCTCTCAAAACTCCACCATCTCTCTCCCCACATCCACCACTGCTGGCGGTTCACCTCCAACTGCGCAACGCTACGCGCTGTTAACAGCCAACTGCCCAACACTACAATAGCAAATATTGCAACAATGCCACCCAGCCACAGACTGCACACAGCACAGCCAGTGATTTTCATACAGAGCGCTACGTAGCGTTACCAACCTAAAAACCTAAACAGCCTACTTACAGCACGTAAGTGCAGCGCTGTGATCCAATGTCAACCACCACAAATGAATTTTGGAGTGCAGCATGGGTGGCTAAACCACAGGACGCCATTCGTGCCTTATACGCGTCGATACCATCACGCATGGAGCAAGTTACCAAGGCACTTGGCAGTTCCTGTGCCTACTAGGCAACAGGACACGTGATGAACCGAGGTGACTGAAATGCTAATCATTTCTGAAGAACATACTAATGTAAATGTCTTGCGAATATGAATGTCCTATCTCTAGTAGGTCAAGGTGTTCTGCTTTTTCTGAACGCGAGTGTATATTACCAGTATCCCTCACTGTACACCTTTGGCATCAATTAGAACTTCGCCCTGAACCTCAGCGTCCAACATTACCCTTTTCTTTGGTTTGGGCTCTGAAGAACATTGGGCTCCAATTCCTCCACAGACATTCAAACACATATGAAAGTCCACTACTACCTGTCTGTATACTTTTGGTAGTTTATTGAAAGAAAATCGTAATTTGGCACATTAGCTATGTGTAACATCTTTACTTCCACACAAATTATAGACCAATAGATGGTAATGTTTGTCTTCTATTATGTATATTACTAGTAACCTTACATTTTTCGCAGATCATGCACACACCTATAACGAGGTACTGTCTGGGAAAAGCTGCATATATATTCAGTCAGATCTTGACTAGATTTCATTGTGGTGCAAAGTTTGGCACCTTTGCTTCAAGTTTACAGAAATATAAAATTTTGCTCCTCGCAAATCTAAAAATCGTAGTATCTTATGACTACAGTACCAACGAGTCACAGATGGAATCGGTCAGACAATTGGTAGGCGTATGAAATGGAACTATCACGCAGGCTCAGTCGTAGGTGGAGGAAGCGGGAGATTTCTTTCATTGGTAGAATAAGTAATCGGTCTAGAAAGGACATTACATACGAAATACTGGTGCGACCCTTTCTAGAATTTTTCTCATGTGTGTAAGACCAGTACCAAATAGGACTATCAGGGCTTACTGCACGTGTACAAAGGACAGCACGATTGGCCACACGTTTGTTCGACCCATTGGCGAGTGTCACATATATGCTGAAAGAACTGCACTGGCAGGTTGCTGAAGACAGACGCTAACTATTCCGCGAAAGCCTACTTAGAAAGTTTCTGAAACCAATATTAAATGATGAATCTAGGGATACATTACAGTCTTCTAATTATCACTCCGATAGGGATCGTGAAGACAAGTTTAGACTATTTTTGCGTTCGTTTCTTCATTCATAGTTCACAGATTGGCAATTGTTCTGGCTGTTCCGGAGAGTTAGTCGTTGCTAAAGGTTTCCACACACTGGCGACCTGGCGACGGAACGTGACAGTTGCTCGGTAGGCAACTAAATCTGTGTTTAGGTCCCACCGGCGCAAGCAGCTCGCACTTCATAGCTATGGCTCGCTAATTGTTTGCCGACGTTAACGACAGGACGTTTGTTAACATTACCAGTTCTGTCTACGCACCATTACACATTAGCTGCATCAAAATCGTAAAATGCGAGAAAGCGCAGGATGAACATTTAAGGGCAATACGTATTGCCTCACGAATCAGCTACGGTGAGCGCCAGCACCCAGCGAAAGTGCCAGTGTATCGTCGGGTCAAGGTACAGCAAATAACAAACAGTCAACAGTAAGAGGTATACCATCGGGAACCACTTACATGTTGCCGAATACTGAAGCCATTACCTATTCAAACTCCTCTGACATCAATAAGTCACCGCGCCACTGATAGTTTGGGAAAAGAGGTTGCTTTGAGTTACGAATCACTGTACACATTAGATACACTGATGACTGTGTACGACTGAATCAAAAACTACGTTAGGCAGTCAGATAGTCAACTGATGAATTGTTCAGATGAAAAATTCAAGTTTATTGTGTTCTCTTTCAGGTGAACGATAGCGGAATTTAATGTCACACCATATGCATGTTGTTTTCCCCATAGACGGCCTGCAACTTCATAAAGAGAATGCTTCTCTTTTTTGTTCTTTAACTAATTAGACAATGTTTGGCAGATTGTTCCGAGGACGGGCGGTAGTTCCTTCTAGGTAAACTGTTAACAGAAACTCACTATGCAGTTGGCAGCAGTGATTGCTCTCCCCCCTTTCCTTTACTTTCCTCATGTCTTCATGCTCAATTTACGTATAAGATTTACTTCTGGCAGTGCCTCATCTCAGAGTCTTAAACTGTCAGTAAGTTTCATTTCAACATACACTCCGGTAAAAAGTAAAAATTTATTGTGGAAGTGTATGATATTGTTTAGTGCGATTCTTCGGTCTTTAGATACGTACCTCAGTATTTGGTTTTTGTTGACGGTGAATGGCTTTTCGTGTTTTTTATATGTACCTAAGTTACAGCACGAAGTAAGGTGATAACGGTTCACTGAAGGCCGAGCACATTTTCATTCCAAACGCCGTGCACAAAGTCGTTCTATTTCATACGTAGACCAATCTTTTCTTTGGTGTCTTGCCTACAGTATATCATAATATCATATTCTCTCTGAGTTTCGCTGCCTTCTCCTCCTCCTCCCTCTTCCCCCTTCCACACAACCCTGTTCTCTCTCTCTGTTTCTCTCTCTTTACTGCAATCAGCCAAGCTGTGTGTCATAGAATAATGTCAATAACAGTTATTGCAATGAAAGTGCAGGATATTCAACTTTCTGTCAGATCTCCTGTTTTCAAAGAGTCCATTATGGATCCTGAAGCTGTGGTCTCGCACCTACGGCAGGAAACGAGTGCCGGAGTTCTTAGCCTTTGCTGAGTTTCGAGGCGAATTAATCTACCATTTAATGTTTGTGGGGGTCATCTCAGTTCTTTGAGCAGAACAGTCCGAAAAATTCACGTGTTTGACACCGTTATTCTTGCTTGATGCTGATATCAGATGTTGTTCTTGCTTGATACTGATATGAGCAGTTATTCTTGCTTGATGCCGATATATGAAAGGCCGGTTCTAAATTGTTACAGTGTAAGAACCATGCTGCGTTCTGTCGAGCATGATTATTGCTAGGAATGGGAAAAACTACTCCAGAAAGACTAAGATCTGTAACGTTCGACAGACACTGAAGAGCCAAAGAAACCGGTACATCCCAGCGTGAGCGCAAAAGCGCCTCAACACGACGTGGCACGGACTCAACTAATGTCTGAAGAAGAGCTGTTGGGAAATGGCACCATGAATCATGCAGGTCTGTCCATAAATCTGTAAGAGTGCAAGGGGCTGCAGATCTCTTCTGAACAGCACGTTGCAAAGCATCCCAGATATGCTCAGTAATGTTTGTGTGTGGCGAGTTTGGTGCTTAGTGCCAGTGTTTAAACTCAGCAGAGTGGGATGTCGCTTTGTCTCGCTGGGATTGCCCAAGTCCGTCGGAATGCACAAGGGACATGAATGGATGCAGGTGATCAGACAGGATCCTTTCATACGAGCCACCTGTTAGAGCCGTATCTAAACGTATCAGGGGTCACATATTACTCCTACTCCATTCGCCCCACACGGAGGCTCCACCAGGTTGAACAGTCCCCTGCTGACATGCAGGGTCCATGGATTCATGAGGCCGCTCGATGCAATTAGGTACGAGACTCGTCCGACCAGGCAAGATGTTTCCAGTCACCAATAGTCAAACGTTGGTGCTGACGGGCCCAGGTGAGGTTTATATGCCGCGCGTGATTAGCCGAACGGTCTAGGGCACTGCAGTCATGGACCGTGCGGCTGATCTCGACGGAGGTTCGAGTCCTCCCTCGGGCATGGGTGTGTGTGTCTGTCCTTAGGATAATTTAGCTTAAGTAGTGTGTAAGCTTAGGGACTGATGACCTTAGCAGTTAAGTCCCATAAGATTTCACACACATTCTTATGAGGCTTGTACGAGTGGGCCTTCGGCTCCGAAAGCCCTTATCGAAGATGCTTCGCTGTATCGTTAGCAAGCTGACACTTGTTGATGGCCCGGCATTCAAATCTGATGCAATTTTCCGAAGGGTTGCACCTCTGTCACGTTGAATGATTCTCTACCGTGGTCGTTGGCACCTTTCTTGCAGCATCTTTTTCCGGCTGCAGCTATGTTGGAGATTTGATGTTTTACCGGATTCCTGATATTTACGGTACACTCGTGAAATGGTTGTATTAAAAAAATCCCCACTTCATCGCTGCCTCGGAGATGCTGTGTCCCATCGCTCGTGCACCGACTGTAACACCACGTTCAATTCTTGGTAAGTTTCCATTGTAGCAGCAGTAACCGATCCAACAACTGTGCCAGACACTTTTTGACTTGCCGACCGAACGCCTATTCCGCCTGTTTACATATCGCTGTATTTGAATAAGCGTGAATATACCAGTTTCTTTGGCGCTTCATTGTAGATTCGTCAGGCCCACATTCGCCTTTTAGCATCCTTCATGCGCTGCTATGACAATCAGGAAGTAACAAGGCCACGAAAACGAGCATTTGTTTCCGGAACGAATTTGCACCCTTGACGGAGCGCGCAATGATTAGAAATTTTAGAAAGGTACTGGTGAATGAATGTAAAGTTGAGGAGCTATACTTACTTAGCTCATTCGGTAGAGTACTTGCCCGCGACAGGGAAAGATCTCAGCTTTGAGACTTGTTCCGGCACGCAATTATAAACTGCCACGACGTTCCAGTGTTCTTGTATTCCTCCCTTGACGACATAAAAACTAAGGGCTAGCGTATCACTGATAATAAAATAACTGGAAGAAGCCACACTTCTAAATCTGCTTCTTAAATTGGATTGTGCCCTCTTTTACATCTACATAAACACTTCCTTTCTACATTTTTATGCCGCGTTCAGCTTATATCCCATTCATTGTGAAAACATTTCCATTTCCGTGTTCCTATATCCTCGTTCCTGTACTAGTTTCTGTCCACTTACATGCAAATTTTCTCCTTCAGTCAGAATTCAATATGCATGTTAGTTCTCTTATATATTCCACAAATTTCTATTTTCTTCCTCACTTCATCTCTGTGTTGTTAAGACTGTTACAAGCGAAAATGAATACCTCCAATTCAGATATGGGAAATATTTCTCGTATGATATCTGCATACCTAATTCCATCATAAAATGACGATGATATTTAAAAACTAAGTTCCGAAACTTCAAATTTTGCATGTTGTGACATCGAAAACAATAAATTTTTATTATTGCGAAGTATGCAAGTGATGTGTATAAAACCTTTTAGTGATGACGAAGAGAAACTGTTAAGTAACTCAGATGTTCAAATTCTATCCGAATACAGTATCCATCGCGTAAAACCCTGCAGCATAAGTCATTAAGAAACAGAACCAAATTATAGCCTCCATCCTCTAAATCACTGGCGGCAAATTTCTCGACGCTGTAACTACGCAGGGGTCCGTACCGCTGGAAACAGTCATTACTCTTATAAGTACCAATTCGTAATGATATCTTCTGGTCGACACAGTAGTTGACAGCAATTATCCACTTCGAGTACGAAATAATATCCATGAAACAGCTTTTAATGTACATGCATATTACGATGAAATTCACTGGTACTTGTGATACGCTTGACAGCGATAGGAGTTCAGTATAAAAGAACGTGTTTTGAGTGTCTTCTGTCCGCTGCTTTTGCACTTATATTCGTCTATCACTCTCATCAACACACTGCCTTAAGAATATAGAGATGCCTTTTAGGTAAATTTATTACTACTGTAGATACTGCTTCAGAGTGAGCCTTTGGATCGTGTGTCCTCCTATTTTACATACTGTGTGGAGACACTGTGAGGTGATTTTATCGGCAAAAAGTAGTTTCTTGCATCCAACTAGACCAGGGAGACATTGCTGGCCATCCTGCAGAGTTTCAGGTAGAATGGTGGGTCACACTCCCTCACTTTTAAGTTTGTCGTTCTGTATTGGCGCCAATTCAGTTCTCCCATGCGAAAAAATTTTCTCGACTTCAAGCATAGTGGTGGAGCCAGACTAAATGCAATTAATATTGACTTCCTGTCCAACAAACATTGAACTAATTCCCAGGTATCTAAAAATTTTGCAGACCATTACATACTAGGGTCCTTATCCTAGACAACATGTCGGTCGTTTCGGAATCTCAGGGAAAATTACTTTTGTATGGAAAGTGTAATAACATGTTTACCAGCTAATAAATCATTTATCCAGTCAAACCATGCTTGCGGTCATTTGGTTCGCAATCTCTCTTACAGGTAGAATCTGTACTCGTATTCTGTATTGATCAACTATTTCCTTACTCTTAGTGGGGTATGAACGCTAGAAAAGTCTTCTGTTCACAACATTATGCAGTTATGAAGAAATACTGGTTATCAAAAACAGCTACGAACTGGATAACCTAGAGATTCCGTATGAAGCAACGTTCGCTAACTTTGATTAAGTATAAAATTAATATAATTAACGAAAATATATGGAAAGTTGTAAAGCTGAATACTGTTAAACTAGAGGAATTTATAGCACTAGTAGAAACTGTGCTCGACATCAACTGATATTCTTCCAAAAATAAGACATTTGTCGCAAACATGGATTAGCTATGGCTAATTCTCTCATTGGGACAGTAGCAGTTACTTTCGTCAAATATATTGATTGTAAATTTTTCGAAGAAATCTCTGAAGTTAAAACTAACACAGTTCATAGAAAACATCCATTGATGATAGTACCGATGTGTACAGCGGTAGGGGAATGTGTTATACCTTGGAACTTGTTTCATACTTTATAATTTTAATATATATATTTTTTACTCCATTTTCAAATGACGGTGTCCACCTTAAGTTTGCTGCAGTCTTTTTGTGAAACTTAAAACCTCCCACTCCTTTTTGTCGTTATCTGTCTCTCTTTGGATTTCAGTACAACAACTAAAAGTATCTCACGTGTGTGTTCTTTTGTAGCACACATGTCTTCCAGGAATTACGGGTAATATCTAGTGAAGACTTTCAAATATAGTACATGAGCTAAGTTCTTGTACTGCACGAATGTATAACGACTTTACATAGGATTAACATTATGTAGCCATGGAGAGTAGGCTCCTAGTGAAGAGAACGGTGTTGAGCAGTATAATATTGATCAGTTCTGGAGAGGAAAGTCTTTCTTAATAAGAGAGCTCAGAATAACTGCAATTCCTTATTAGGCCTCAATACATTCGGAGGGAAGGTACGAACGGGCTTATGGACTGGGGATATGTAGAGCATTCAGAATGATTATATGCAGTTTAACATTCTTAGAATCTTCTCACATTAAACGTAACTATTACAAGCTTCCTTATGGCGTTATTAATTCAAACAATATGGGATGAACATTGATTTAACTTTAGTAGATATAAATTGCTCGGACGCTGTCCGATTAGACGGGAAATTGTGTGATTCAGGAGAATTGGTTGCCAGATATATATATATATATATATATAAGGGAGCATGCAAATAAAATCGATGCTGGGGAGTGGGGAGTGTACAGATTACCGTTAGGAGGGATCAAATATGCACGACGAAGAAGAGAAACCGAAAGCACGGTACTCTACGAGTGCTGGAAATTATTACCTGTAATACCTCAAAGTCTGTAAGCAACCGATGGTGAGCAAACGAACACTCATGTGGGGTCTTCATTTCTAACAAATATAATAGGTTCTTCAAGTACACCGTTGCACAGATATCAAATAAAAATCCCCATAAATAGCTATCTAAGTGTCGTACGGTGAGTGCTTCTCATTCTGCCACTTTGCGTTAGTGGGATGAGCTAAGACTTATTCTACATTCGTAATGGCGAAAGGCCAAGCAAGATACAAGTCTGGGCAGCAGTTTAGTGGTATCCCGTTAATTTGCACATGCAATGGGTTCATCTCTCCCTTGCTGCTTTATCTTTATTTTAGGATTCATCCTTACAGACAGAGAGAGAGAGAGAGTGAGAGAGAGAGAGAGAGAGAGAGAGCTAGACACACTTATCCCATGCACGTGGTATCGAGTGGCCACGCAAGTTATGAGAATGTGATCTGAATAGCAGACTCAATGGAATTTTATGTGACTCAACACATGACTACTTGGGACCGATGACCGTTGCAGTTTGGTCCCTTTAATCTTTAAACCAACCAACCAACCAAATGACTAGTTCACCTCAGTGTGCTGCGTGTTTAGTCCTTGTCACGATTTTGAGATCATGGGCATAGAAACGAACATTGTGCTCAAATGAAAAACGTCTGCAGTCGAGAAAATGTTGTCAATACTATATGTAGCAGTCTCTCAGTTACATTATTAAGGTAGTACACACAAATAATCAGTAAGTGAACTCAAATTAATAAGCAGTATTATCAAAAAGGCGTTACAAACTGAAATTTTTTTAAAAATAGAAGCTATGGGCAACTAAATCAAATTCCAATTTCAAGCCAGGGGCAGTTGTTAAGGCGTTAAAGAAACTTAATCCGTTTTCAAAATATGTCACGTCATCCATGATAGAGACATTTCTTCTGTTTCAAGGTAAAAGATGCTGCACGACTGACGAGGTATAGCTTAACCGTCCACTAATCTTAAAAATATCTTAATTTTACTCAGATAATACTCAGAAACTGAAGAATCAACATCATCCAAATGGCTTTAATATATCATGTAGCAGATAGGTGCGTGCAGCAGTTAATAATCACAAACGCTGCACAATCCATAACCTCATGTCTGACAACTCTCCAGAGCGCGTTTCTTCAAGTGTATCTAAAATCAGACATTATACTGAAACACTGGCCAGGAAACATCATGTGTTCCGCCAAGGTATCTCCACGTACGACTCTCCCCTACCGAAAATGAAATCTATAGCACTGTATAAATCTTAAACAGTTTGCACCGTAAGATGGAATCCACAGTCGAACACGAGGAAGACAATCAATTTATTTCCCTAACTTCAAAACAATCAATTATAAAGATAGACCAGTTCGGTATGTTACAATAAACTGCAACTACAAATACAGTCATTAATGCAAAGTCACATCATCACTATAAATATAAAAAGGAATTCTTTACGTCTGCATTTCATATGACTTTAAAGCTTCCTTTGGACCCGAAAGTAATTGGAAAGGAAATCCTAATTATGAAACAAATTGTGAGAGGCAACGACCACAATACTGGAGGTACTGGAGAAGTGAACGACATACTCAGTAGTACAAAATGGAGACCAGTAATTATGTCAACCATAGAAAGACACTTTTCGTTGGTCTGACGTATATGGGCAATACTTTTGACAAGACAAGGCGATTGTTTCCAAACACAAACATCAATTTATATTATGTCACCAGGAGCTCTTTACAGATGAAATTGGAACTTACTACAGGTAATAACTGGAGTGGGTTTTACCAGTCGAGTATCTACGCTACTAAACTAACAATTGCAATAAACAAAACATAAACACCGGCCACAGTTTCAGTATCTCATTCAAAGAACATACTACATGAATAGATGATGTTGTTGTGGTCTTCAGTCCTGAGACTGGTTTGATGCAGCTCTCCATGCTACTCTAGACTGTGCAAGCTTCTTCATCTCCCAGTACCTACTGCAGCCTACATCCTTCTTAATCTACTTAGTGTATTCATCTCTTGGTCTCCCTCTACGATTTTTACCCTCCACGCTGCCCTCCAATACTAAATTGGTGATCCCTTGATGCCACAGAACATGTCCTACTAACCGATCCCTTCTTCTGGTCAAGTTGGGTCACAAACTTCTCTTTTCCCCAATCCTATTCCATACTTCCTCATTAGTTATGTGATCTACCGCCGACCGCGGTGGTCTAGCGGTTCAGGCGCTCAGTCCGGAACCGCGCGACTACTACGGTCGCAGGTTCAAATCCTGCCTCGGGCATGGATGTGTGTGATGTCCTTAGGTTAGTTAGGTTTAAGTAGTTCTAAGTTCTAGGGGACTGATGACCACAGATGTTAAGTCCCATAGTGCTCAGAGCCATTTGAACCATTTGTGATCTACCCATCTAATCTTCAGTATTCTTCTGTAGCACCACATTTCGAAAGCTTCTACATATTCTCTTCTTGTCCAAACTATTTATCGTCCATGTTTCACTTCCATACATGGCTACACTCCATACAAATACTTTCAGAAATGACTTCCTGAGACATAAATCTATACTCGATGTAATCAAATTTCCCTTCTTCAGAAACGCTTTCCGTGCCATTGCCAGTCTACATTTTATATCCTCTCTACTTCGACCATCATCAGTTATTTTGCTCTCCAAATAGCAAAACTCCTTTACTACTTTAAGTGTCTCATTTCCTAATCTAATTCCCTCAGCATCACCCGTCTTAATTCGACTACATTCCATTATCCTCGTTTTGCTTTTGTTGATGTTCATCTTATATCCTCCTTCCAAGACCCTATCCATTCCGTTCAACTGCTCTTCCAAGTCCTTTGCTGTCTCCGACAGAATTACAATGTCATCGGCTAACCTCAAAGTTTTTATTTCTTCTCCATGGATTTTAATACCTAATCCGAATTTTTCTTTTGTTTCCTTCACTGCTTGCTCAATATACAGATTGAATAACAATGGGGAGAGACTACAGCCCTGTCTCACTCCCTTCCCAACCACTGCTTCAGTTTCATGTCCCTAGACTCTTATAACTGACATCTGGTTTCTATACAAATTGTAAATAGCCTTTCGCTCCCTGTATTTTATCGCTGCCACCTTCAGAATTTGAAAGAAAGTATTCCAGTCAACATTGACAAAAGCATTCCCTGAGTCTACAAATGCTAGAAACGTAGGTTTGCCCTTCCTTAATCTAGCTTCTACGATAAGTCGTAGGGTCAGTATTGCCTCACGTGTTCCAACATTTCTACGGAATCCAAACTGATCTTCCACGAGGTCGGCTTCTACTAGTTTTTCCATTCGTCTGTAAGGATTTCGCGTTAGTATTTTGCAGCTGTGAATTATTAAACTGATAGTTCGATAATGTTCATATCTGTCAACATCTGCTTTCTTTGGGATTGGAATTATTATATTCTTCTTGAAGTCTGAGGGTATTTCGCCTGTTTCATACATCTTGCTCACCAGATGGTCAGGACTGCCTCTCTCAAGGCCGTCTGTAGTTCCAATGGAATGTTGTCTACTCCGGGGGCCTTGTTTCGACTCAGGTCTATCAGTGCTCTGTCAAACTCTTCACGCAGTATCGTATCTCCCATTTCATCTTCATCTACATCCTCTTCCATTTCCATTATATTGTCCTCAAGTACATCGCCCTTGTATAGACCCTCTATATACTCCTTCCACCTTTCTGCTTTCCCTTCTTTGCTTAGAACTGGGTTTCCATCTGAGCTCTTGATGTTCATACAAGTGGTTCCCTTATCTGCAAAGGTCTCTTTAATTTTCCTGTAGGCAGTATCTATCTTACCCCTAGTGAGATAGGTCTCTACATCCTTACATTTGTCCTCTAGCCATCCCTGCTTAGCCATTTTGCACTTCCTGTCGATCTCAATTTTGAGGCGTTTGCATTCCTTTTTGCCTGCTTCATTTACTGCTTTTTAATATTTTCTCCTTTCATGAATTAAATTCAATATTTCTTCTGTTACCCAAGGATTTCTACTAGCCCTCGTCTTTTTACCTACTTGATCCTCTGCTGCCTTCGCTACTTCATCCCTCAAAGCTACCCATTCTTCTTCTGCTGTATTTCTTTCCCCAATTCCTGTCAATTGTTCCCTTATGCTCTCCCTGAAACTCTGTACAACCTCTGGTTCTTTCAGTTTATGCAGGTCCCATCTCCTTAAATTCACACCTTTTTGCAGTTTCTTCAGTTTTAATCTACAGGTCATAACCAATAGATTGTGGTAAGGGTCCACATCTGCCCCTGGAAATGTCTTACAATTTAAAACCTGGTTACTAAATCTCTGTCTTACCATTATATAATCTATCTGAAACCTGTCAGTATCTCCAGGCTTCTTCCATGTATACAGTCTTCTTTTATGATTCTTGAACCAAGTGTTAGCTATGATTAAGTTGTGCTCTGTGCAAAAATCTGCCAGGCGGCTTCCTCTTTCATTTCTTAGCCCCAATCCACATTCACCTATTACGTTTCCTTCTCTCCGTTTTCCTACTACCGCATTCCGGTCACCCATGACTATTAAATTATCGTCACCCTTCACGATCTGAATAATTTCTTTTATTTCATCATACATCTGCAGAGTTAGTTGTATTACTGTAGTAGGTGTGGGCTTCGTATCTATCTTGGCCACAATCAAGCGTTCACTATGCTGTTTGTAGTAGCTTGCCCACATTCCTATTTTCCTAGTAATTATTAAACCTACTCCCGCGTTACCCCTATTTGATTTTGTGTTTATAACCCTGTAGTCACCTGAACAGAAGTCTTGTTCCTCCTGCCACCGAACTTCACTAATTCCCACTGTATCTAACTTTAACTTATCCATTTCCCTTTTTAAATTTTCTAACCTACCTGCCGGATTAAGGGATCTGACATTCCACGCTCCGATCCGTAGAACGCCAGTTTTCTTTCTCCTGATAACGACATCTTCTTGAGTAGTACCCGCCCGGAAATCCGAATGGGGGACTATTTTACCTCCGGAATATTTTACCCAAGAGGACGCCATCATCATTTAATCATACAGTAAAGCTGCATGCCCTCGGGAAAAATTACGGCCGTAGTTTCCCCTTGCCTTCAGCCGTTCGCAGTAGCAGCACAGCCAGGCCGTTTTTGTTATTGTTACAAGGCCAGATCAGTCAATCATCCAGACTGTTGCCCCTGCAACTACTGAAAAGGCTGCTGCCCCTCTTCAGGAACCACACGTTTGTCTGGCCTCTCAACAGATACCCCTCCGTTGTGGTTGCACCTACGGTACGGCTATATGTATCGCTGAGGCACGCAAGCCTCCCCACCAACGGCAAGGTCCATGGTTCATGGGCGGGGGGGGGGGAGGGGGGGGGGAAGGTTGATAGCCAATTTATATTTGGTCCATAAACGAAATCTAAAGGTATTTGATGCTACGAGAAGCATTATTCAATGCATTAGAAGGAATAGAAATGTGTAGCGCCCACAAGAGTTCGCCCCAAAATCTATTAAATGAGGAGACAGACTTCAAGGGAAAAATTTCTATGACTTCTTACGTTAACTGTTGCAGCTTTCGCAAAATGTTTTTATGTTGGTACAATTTACATTTTAAACAATTTTTGTAATATAAGTAATATGGTACACTTAATGCAACTTGCATTTAACTAAGCTCTAAAACAGACGTATAAAAGCAAAGGCGAACTTTTGTAAGAGATGTTATTTTATTACATTTCTAAAGAACTTCTAGATTTGAATATCACTATAATATAGTAGGCTGTCTATGAAATCAAATAGGAAAGTTGTGATTAGACGTTCCAGTGTCACAACGTCCCCGAACACCGAGCGCGAAGTCCCGCACTGGTCCTGCAGTGGGAGAATTTGTACCCATGGCGACAACATTAACTAATATATAGCTCTGTGGCGATCGTTTGTGTCTTACTTCATGCATTCCATGCTGTACGGAAAGGACTCTTCAAGCCAGTTACCATGACAACGTAAACACAGACGCTAGTATTGCGTTGTAGCCCTTATTGTGTTACTCTGTAATGGGTTTTGCATCACTTTTGGTAATTTCAATACTAGACTGTCTCTGTATGGGAGAGGCTGGGACTAAACACTGCGTGACGCCAAGTAGTGGGTGCAGCACATCGCTAGATTTGTTGACCAGTGGGGGGCGGTAGGCCTAAGACGGCAGTACGAGCTACCTTCCGCTCTCCATGGCGACTGTTGGCGTCCTGTGCCAAATGATATTTGCTTAGCATAAAGGCTCTTCTCTGCTAGTCACCATGACAACGTACACACAGCCTAATAACTCGGTGAAGTGCAAAACACAGGGCAGTTTTCAATAGGTTTTTTAAATCTTGTAGAAATGTGTTAATAGATGGTAAATACTACCTTATTACGCTTTCACGTACAACACGAGGATTTCCGTCTCATATGTTCACTATTTCTAGACTTTGATCTTGTTTTTGGGTGCGGATCACGTAAGGAATGTCGAGTAGAGCTTCCTTTTTATAAGTCGTATCCTGTGTCATTTCGTGACAAACATCGATCTGTACGTCTCAGTGGCTCCGTTCACTGACTTCTCACGCCATCTGAGTAATGTATCATATTATATTGTGACTATTATTGCTTTAACTTTAGTTTATAGTTAGCTTATTGCATATCACACAAGATAAATAGTAAATATGATGTATTACAGCGCCTTGTTCTGAGCACAGCCTAAAGGGCAGAATCCGGTAACCAGAATTACAAATAAAACAGAAACAAAAATAAATTATGTAGATGCCCGCCTATTCCTTTATTAAAATATTTACAATGGCACTGTCCCGTATTAATGTTAAAAATTATTATATGTGCTTTGATTATTTAGTTCTGTAAATAGTTTTTAATGAAATCTGCATAAAACCTCCACAGATGCGTAAAATGTAATGAATAAAACAAAACAAAAATACATCCTAGCCAAAAACAAGAGGACGCTGATTTTTCCAACTTACCGTAGGTACATTATTTAGAACTTTTCGTAACTTCTATCGTCACTGTAAAACTGGTTTCAGGCATAGTTTTTCGAAGCTCTTAACAACTTGTTAATATTGCGTCGTTATTTTAATAAGTCACATACTACTTTTAACAGCATCGGAATAAGTTGTATATACGCGCATTTAGCTTCAGATATAGATTATTTAAATTTAGACTTTGGATTCAATAGTGTGCGACATCGCAGGAAGTAATCAAGGTAGGGCGTGCATGGTTCTTGAGCTTTGGGCGTTAGCTGCTTAGTGGCATTGGTGAGACAGTGAAGTAACTGTACTTCCGACTGTACTTTTGACGCAGTTCCTCACAAGCGTCTTCTAACCAAACTTCGTGCCTACGGAGTATCGCCCCAGTTGTGCGACTGGTTTCGTGATTTCCTGTCAGAAAGGTCACAGTCATCGAGTAAAACAGAAGTAATATCCGGCGTTCCCCAAGAAAGCGTTATAGGCCTTCTATTGTTCCTGATATATATTAACGACATAGGAGACAAAATGAGTAGCCGTCTTAGATTGTTTGCAGATTATGCCGTAATTTACCGTCTTTTAAAGTCATCGGATGATCAAAAGACTTGTAAAATAATTTAGATAATATATTTCTATGCTGGGAAAAGTGTCAATTGACCCAGAATAAAGAAAAGTGTGAAGTTTTTCTCATGAGTACTAAAAGAAATCAGTTAAATTTCGATTACGCGATAAGTCTCATAAATCTGAGGACTGTAAATGCAAGTAAATACTTAGGGATTACAATAAGAAATAACCTAAATTGGAACGATCACATAGATAATATTGTGGGTAGACCAAACCGAAGACTGCGATTCATTGGCAGAAGTCTTAGAAGGTGCAACAGGTGTACCAAAGAGACTGCTTACACTACGCTTGTCCGCCCTATTCTGGAGTATTGCTGTGCGGTATGGGATCCGTATCAGGTGGGACTGACGGATGACAGAAAAAGTACAAAGAAGGGCAGCTCGTTTTGTATGATTACGAAATAGGGGAGATAGTGTCACATACATGATACGTGAATTGGTGGGGTAGTCATTAAAACAAAAGTGTTTTTCGTTGCGACTGGATTTTCTCATGAAATTTCAATCATTAATTTCCTCCCCAGTTGCGAAAACATTCTGTTGGCACCCACCTACATAGAGAGAAATGATCATCACGATAAAATAAGAGAAATCAGAAAAATTTAAGTGCTCGTTTTTCCCGCGTGCGTTCGTGAATGGAATGGTAAAGAGACAACATGAAGGTGGTTCATTGAACCCTCTGCCAGGCACTTTATTGTGAATAGCAGAGTAACCACGTAGATGTAGATGTAGATCTCTGACTATTTGCTTTTGAGTTTTGTTAATGAATGCGCAGTTAAATGAATTTTGTTAGCGACAGTTTCTTTATCCGATGCTACTATGTTCGCTCTACATACATTAATTACTGGTCAACTGCTTTTTATTCGAACCGGAAATTCATGTAAGGCCACCTTTCACACATTTATGAATACAAACATATTCTTACTTTCAAATATAAGCCTAATTACTTTAAAGGTTTAACAATCAATTTTTTAACATGTGGTTTTAAAAATGATGGAGCGTGATCGAGCCCTATCATATTACAATGACTTCAACCAATCAGTTAGATATCTGATTGTCAACACGCATAACGGCGAATAAAACCGTCGGTTGCGCTCGAAGTGTATCGATTATAATAGATTTTCTGTTGGTGGGTTTGAGATTGTTTTATTTCGTTCTTGAAACTTCTTTCACTGCTAAATGTAAAATAATTGTAACTGAGGACTGACTTCAATTTGTATCTTTCAGCAGATATTTTTTTATTCGGATGTTCATGTATTGTTGACAGACGTCAGCATTTTAAGATACCTGACTTCGCACAACTTGTGTGTTATTGTTGTAAAGTTGCCCTTCAGTCTGTTACAGTTACCGCTATTATCTTCAAGTTTTAACTTTCGCCTCGGCACATTTATTATAACAACTTCGAAAATTCCGGTCGCTTCCTGTTTTCAGAACTTTTTACCGTCGTTTAAAAAACTCCATCAAGAGCACACTTCGATAAAATTTAAATGGCCTTAATGTTTCTTTTGAAGCGATCTCTTTATCGTTCTTCTGCGTGCCTCCCTGTAGTACGGCCAGTCGATTTCATTTTACTTTGCTGCAGGGTGATGCACGCCGTTGGCCCTGATTGGAAGTCAATGTGGCGCTGATTACGCCTCTGGCAAACTGCCGGAATCGAAAGCTGCACGCCCAATTACGGGTCGGCATTTGCGGTCTGTGTGGAAGCAATTTTCTGGTTCTTGCATCAGCGAAAACCTCAGATATGACAAAAAGACCACAGCAAATAGGGAACAACGTGCCTAATTCTTTCATGGAAATTAGGCTGTGGAAGCGATAAACGTTTTTATTGAACACCAGTGGCAGTCCCATGCAGTAATAAATGTCGTCCTACTCCGCAAAGTTCTAGAAGCTGTCAACCTTTATTTTGTTAGATGAGATTAAGACAAAACTGGTCCTCCGCATGAACTGGAAGACATGAAGGAGACCTGATTACTTTTACTAAGGAAGCCCATTTCGCTAACTCATAAACAATGATATGGGTGTAATTAGTCAACGAAAAGCGAACTGCCAAAAGACAATTCTTGAAGTAGATTAGGTAGATAGGTCCATTCTATTTCATTTATGAATACAAACATATTCTTACTTTCAAATATAAGCCTAATTACTTTAAAGGTTTAACAATCAAATGGCTCTGAGCACTATGGGACTTAACAGCTGTGGTCATCAGTCCCCTAGAACTTAGAACTACTTAAAGCTAGCTAACCTAAGGACATCACACACAGCCATGCCTGAGGCAGGATTCGAACCTGTGACCGTTCTCTTTTTTTTTTTTTTTTTTTTTTTTTTTTAACAACAGTCATTCACGGGCTCGTCCACGAAGTCAGTTGGGAGTTTCTCTTCTTCAGTTGCATGTTAGCCATTTACAAAGTAGGCTACAAGCAACAACAAGCTGATAGTAAAAGAAAATGTACATGCAATGTAATATTATTGCCTTCTTCTGCCTTCTCTTTTTGTTCGTTAGTGCTCAAAATTAGCTCCATTAGCTGGATGTAACCAACTGACTAAAGAATTATGAACACTAGCAGGTGGAGGTAGAAGGATGAATGGTACACTCGACAGCAAAAAAAGTGGGTCACCCCTGAATTCCAACGTGTATGCTGCACCTGAATTTATGCAACCAACATAGCATATTTGTGTGTCACATAGTCGCAACCCTCTACAGTACAGTTGTTGTAAGATACACAATGGGTACCGATAGAGACTACTAGCGAACTCCAGTCTTTATGACAGTCCATCCAGATGTAAAGTAACACCACTATAGTACAGAAGAGATCAGACAGTCCTTAACGTTTGTAAACTAAACTTAATTACAATAAGTGATATTTCAAATGTTATGGGACAACTAGTTTTGTCACATAAATCGATCAGTAAGCCTTAGGCACAATAAAATATTTGAGACAGTATATGGATTTATAAAGTTGTATGGCAATTGGAAACAAGTTCTTTGCTGTCTAAAAGGTTTACCCAACACATGCTGAATGTCGTTCAACGTTCAATGGGGAGTGGTTTCCCATCAACTTTATGTAATACTAAGCACTTAAAAGAAAACCTGATTAACGGCGGCAACCACTCTACGGAAATCCCAACATTAACAGCGAATCACAAGTAATATCACTGTTCATATTAATCATCAACAGTTACTTGTACACGAAGTTGTACTTTAAATGACATGACCAACGTCTTCGTTCTGGATCCGGATGCAAACCCAGAACGTAAAGACATTGTTAACCAAGCAAAGCTTTGTGCCCTATCGAGACTCGATCACTAGGCAGAAAGAGACGTCAAGTATTGACGTTTGCACCAGTATCAGTTATCAATTCTCAACTTGAACGTAAATGACGATAATGTTTGTACGAAAGCAGGAACCCTAACATGACAATTACCTTCTTGGTAATTAACCTCGAAAGACGTTGTATAGTGTTGCATTGTCAAGGAATAAAGGATGCACATGTTTAAAATTGAAATGCCATCACGTAATGCTGGGGACAAGTATGCGAGCCCAGCACCTAATCGGATTGTTGAGTAAGTACGTAAAATCAGAATGTAGATATCACAGTTTGTCACCAGTAGTGGGGTTGGAACCTTAAATGACGACAGAAGTTGTATTGCCTGACCGGGATTCGAACCCGGCGCCTACCGCCGTCGTTGTCTAACCAGGAACAGACGAGAAATGTCCAATGTTGGTCCACCATCAGCGAGATGTGCACACGGTTAACTAGAAATAAGGTGACGGAAACGTCTGTGCTGACTGAGAGTCGAACGCCGCACACATGGTTGTGAAGACACGTTAATAATCAACTTCATATTCAGTAGTAGCTAGGAGTAGCATGTTTAGTTGCAAACCTTAAGGCCTTACTCATCTCTAGTAACGTGTTGCCTAATATCTGCGATATCATGATGTTAATTTACAAGTGGATTGACAGCTGAAAATAGCAATGTTCTCTGGTAGTCTGTATCATTGAGATGTAAATGAAGTGCCTCAGCAGAAAGTAATTTCCATCGTGCAGCACGTATTGTTTCAGAGACACTGAGTACATGTTATAAGTGCACAAATCGTGTATTATATACTAAGTATATACTATTATTTGGAGAACCTGCTGCCAAACCTGTTTACTTTTACATTCCGCTTAGTTGTCGTGGTTAAATACAAGTTTTCTTAAGTCTACATCTAATGCACAGAGCTTACAAGAAAGTATAGTTTCCTGCATCATGCTATTACTAGCTAGGTGAAATATTTTGTGGTAGCTATGTTTAAAATGAATGTATTTTTGAAAGTATTGCTCGTCAAATATTTGAATAAATCGTCAACTGTAGATGTGCCTGCACATGTTATAGCATAATAGATGTAGCTGCGTAAGTTCGTACTACAGACTTGGGTAGGTTAGGTGTAACTTTTGATCCTTCAAGGGGTGATCGTGGCCATGCGGCCCGGGTCTGTACTAGCCGCGGCTCGCGAGCTACGGGCCAGCCAGGCGGGCCGAGGCGAGACGCAAGTGAGCGAGGTGGCGGTGGCGTTGGTGGGCCAATAGCCCGGGACGAGCCAGCACGGCTGCGCCGCATGCATCTGCCTCTGCCGCTCCGTTTGAAATAAATATGTTTACCTCCTCTCCTGGAATCAGTATAAGAGCGGCAAGCAGAAATACACATCAGGCTGTCTGCCGTAATGGCTCACTGGGAGAAGTCTATTCGAGGTAGAGTCAAAAATTGGTTCAAATGGCTCTGAGCACTATGGGACTTAACATCTGAGGTCATCAGTCCCATAGAACTTAGAACTACTTAAACCTAACTAACCTAAAGACATCACACACGTCCATGCCCGAGGCAGGATTCGAACCTGCGACCGTATCGGTCGCGCGGTTCCAGACTGAAGCGCCTAGAACCACTCGGCCACTCCGGCCGGCCGAGGTTGAGTCGTCGCTCTCATTGAGGAAGGAGGATGTTCTATCAGAGAAGCTGGCAGACGGTATGGCGTACCACATACCACTGCAACGAGATGGTGGAGGATCTGCCTTGAAAGAGGCACCACCAACAGGGCTCCTGGCTCAGGCAGGAAGAGAGTGATCTCACGGCAGGAAGACAGGGACCTAGTGTCTAGGAGCAGAGAAAATCCCTTTCTCAACGCGAAGCAGTTGCGGCGGGAGAGCAACTTCCCAGGCTCCAGTGACACGATTCGCCGAAGGCTGAGGGACGCTGGACTGCATGCACGACGATCCGCCGTGAAACAAGAGCTCAGCGAAGACAACGTTTTATACCGGCTAGCATTTGTGGAGCTCCATCTGAAGGCGTCGTGGGACAACGTTATTTTCACTGATGAGAAGGTGTTTTCCACCAATAACGACGGTCCACGAATCGTTTACAGGCCGCAGGGGACTCGCCATCGACGCGAATATGTAAGCACGACGAGAAGAAGTGGCCGGCTATCTGTTACCTGGTGGGGTTGGAATTCTGCGAGAGGGGCGGGAATTCTTCACAGGATAGAAGGAATTCTGGACAGCGCGCAGTATGCCCACATACTGGAAAATGTGATGCTTCCGTCAGTGCGAATGCTGTACGCAGAAGGGGACGTCACATTGGAAGAGGACCATTCTCCCATTCACAAGTCTACATTTGTTCAGCAGCGGCTCTCCACGATTAGCGTCAACGTCATGGACTGGCCACCACGGGCGGCTGGTATGAACTCCATGGAAAACATGTGGGCTGCGGTCGTCTGAACATTAACAGAGAACTGGCCGCGAAGCCAACCAACTACTGCGGACGCTCTTTGGGACTGCGTCCTGGAAGCCTGGGAGGAAGTTGCTTCTTCAGGCTGTTACGTCCGACGGCTTATACATTCTATGCAAAGACGCGTGATAGAAGTACAAAATAATGAAGGATTCTGAATAAAATATTAGAGTCCTTAAAATGTTTTGTTATGTCTTCTTTTTCGTCATTTTTCGTCATTAGGAGCAAGTGGAAGATCGCGTGGCAACAGAAAAGATACAATATGGGTTAGTTTTCCTTTGAGCTGCCTTTTTAATTCAAGTGGCTTTCTTTTGAATACACAGTTTGTTAAATATTCTATTTTGATTTCATTTATACCCTGTCTAGATACTTACAAACTAATCAGCGTAGATGGACTCTGTCACAGTAGTTTTTGTTATTTCAAATACGTCTCTCTCTTCCCCTCCATCCATGAATACGCCCTACGTCCTCCTCACAATACGCCAACGATTTCATGTTATGTTTACTCGCCGCGCGGGATTAGCCGAGCGGTCTAGGGCGCTGCAGTCATGGACTGTGAGGCTGGTCCCGGCGGAGGCTCGAGACCTCCTTCGGGCATGGGTGTGTATGTTTGTCCTTAGGATAATTTAGGTTAAGTAGTGTGTAAGATTAGGGACTGGTGACCTTAGCAGTTAAGTCCCATAAGATTTCACAAACATTTGAACAATTATGTTTACTCGTTGTTAATATCTCTTCTATTCTCTCTCTCTCTCTCTCTCTCTCTCTCTGACACTATCGCCGCAAGTGCCCTTCTATTACACTCCTCCAAAATTTTGTAAACGAATCTAGCGGTTTCCAATGACGCTACATTTTCTCTTTTAATTGCTGCTGTCTTTACTCTCTATCATTCCTCTCACCACCTATGAAACCGTATTCTTTGATCTCCCCTTCCCTATAACCCATTTTTCGTTCTGAGAACAGTCCTTCCTTATCTCTCCTACCTAAGATAAAACGAACTGTCGCACACATCTAAGCAAGCAATACTTTGCAAGCATTTCACGCTTATATTTTGCACTTCTGCACTTCTATCCATTCCCAGATCCCGCCCTCCTTCCTGTTACCCGTCCCTTGACACCTGCACCTACATGTAAATGAATACACTGCAATTCATAATTATGTGCTTGGCAGGGGGTTCTGTGGTCTGGTGCATTAATCTTGTATTGATGTGTAAAACGTGTAGGTTCACATCTCACGTCAGTCGTAGATTTTTAACACGCACAAGTAGCTCTCCTTTACCCCTAGTACCGCCAAGTACAGAACGCCAGTAACCTCCGTAGTTCAATATCTGCAGTAAAGATAACATCCCTTCGCTGCCGACTGGGCATTCGTTTGAGCTGTGACAGATGGAGAAACCCCGTAAGGCAGAGACTCTGTCACCAGCAAGCCATCGTAAACTAGAAAACGTATTTCATTTAACGAACCAATGGCCGTGTAAGTTCACAAGGCTCTTACTTTATTTGAAACTAAGACGTTGAAAATTGTGGTGCTGGACTGGCATTAGAATTCGATTTCACTGTGATCCCTAAGATTGCAGACTCTTCTAGGCGTCCTCGAAAGGCACCTATCTGGTTTCGAATCCTGATCAGCACAAATTATTCATTATTTCATTTCAAGCCTTAGCATGTGCACTTCGAACTACTGGTGAAAAATAGTTGCATTTTCAACGTCTCTTCGTGCGTTATCAGCTGTAACGCGCTCGTTTCAACTCACAGCCACATGATGAGCTTTTTACCACAACATTACAAGATCAAACGTTTCCTTACATCTTTTCAAGTTCAGGCATTCCTCTCCATCCTACTGGTGAAAACGGATTTGGGTTTGACGTTGTGTTCGTTGTGATCACCAATGACGACATGTTGTGGATTCAACTTCTAGCCAGCAGAGTATTTTCCATCACATCATTGAAAGTACAAACATGCCACTCCTAGCTATTATTGGAAAAGAATTTGATAATTAAAGTTTCTTCATGACCACGTGTGCGGGGTTTCAATTCCATTCACCACAGAACTTTTCGTCGCATGATGTCTAACTAAACATGCGCACATCTCGCTGCTGGTGAACCAACAATAGCTATTTATCGTCTGTTCCTGCCTAGAAAATGACGGTGCTAGTTGCTGGGTTCGAATCCCTGTCAGGCAAAAACAATTCTATTGTCAATTAAGGGTCCAGCATTTCGCTATTGGTGAAAACATTTGATATTTAACTTCTGACTTTTATGTACAGTCGTGCTCAAAAGTATCCGAACGACCTGAATTGCATTTCACCTGATTCCCGTGCCACCTACATAACGCAGCTGTCTAGCAGGTCCTCTAATCGCTCCTTGGTACAGTCGTTTGACTATTGAAAATGGTTCCAACAAATCACCACTAGAAAACACTGCTCTGTATCGCAATAACTCAAGATGTAAAGTAATATCTCGATACTACAAATATCAGGGAACACCTCATCACAGATAAGACTGTCCTTAAGGCTTGTAAGCTCATCTTTATGGCAATAAATGACATACCTGAAATGTTAGCACTCTTGTTATTACGTCAGATAGGTAATGCACGTAGTAAGTTCGTCGTATTCATGATTTCCTCTTCAAAGTAACATACCACACTTGTTATTTAACACAAAATGTCATTAAAAATTTGCGTTATTCACGAGCAGCTAGTTGAGAATATGTATGGACTTCCAATGGCACGACGAACCGCCTCGTTCTGCATATGGATTCAAACCCAGGTCATGCAGGCTAGACCGCGGTGGCCGTGCGGTTCTAGGCACTTCAGTCCGGAACCGCGTGACAGCTACGGTCGCAGTTCGAATCCTGCCTTGGGCATGGATGTGTGTAATGTCCTTAGGTTAGTTAGGTTTAAGTAGTTTTAGATTCTAGGGGACTGATGACCTCAGATGTTGAGTCCCATAGTGCTCAGAGCCATTTGAACCAATCATGCAGGCTAAGATTTCGTGGCTGACGGAAATTAACAGTCATTCCTGAGTAGGCATAAAGAGAGTGATATACTTCGATTTTAGGACAGTATCAGTTAGCAAATATCAACTTTAAATTACGTAACGTAACTTTTTTAACGGTCGCGAGTTCCTACGCAGCATTTATTGTCCCTGTTAATGAACTACGAGAGATGTTAAATATTGCTACTTCACAAGTAATTTACTTGAAATGCAGTGAGGTAAAGCTTTGTGTTGGACAGGGATTCGAACCCAGAACCTAATCGGAATGTTATCGAAGCACAATCAACTTTGACATATCGGATTTTCTCGGCAGTAGCTGGATGTATTAAATGAAATGACAAGACGAAACATTAATTTTTCCTTCCCAGGACTTCAACCCGGCACGTATCGCTGTTATATTATAGAGAAAAGGAACGTTAAGTATGGGTTTGTTACACCAGCAGCGACATGTGAGCATGTTTGAACTAGAATTAATATGACGAAGTGTTCAGTGCTGACTGAGAATCGAACCCTAAACATATCGTTGTTGCCTACACGCAAAGACACGACACTTACCGAATTTTTCCCCACCAGCGGCTCGGAATAGCATCCTTAAACTTACAGTGATCTCGTAAATAGTTCTGTGTCTCATTGGGAGTCAAAAACGTCAGATATCCTTAGTGTTAACAAGGAATGAAAATGCATTAAAAATAAAAATTATTGTGTACCAGCAGATGGGTGTTCTCATGCTAGAGCTTGATAATACGTAGTGAAAAGGTTAGTGCGGGGCCAGGATTCCAACCCATTCATGCATAATATGTGGAGATGTTAAGGAATCTGCAGTTTTGAACAAACAACAAGTTGTAGTCGAGCTGTAGTGTCACGAAGTAATCAATTTCCGCGATAAGGGCGGTCTGAGTTGCATTCTCAGTTAAGAACCAATTTTATCGACATACAGAAGCTCAAATAAAAGACGTAATAAGTGTCCTGTGACCATACACAGGGTTTGTTTCGTCACTAGAAATAAATAACTAGTATAAGAAAGGTTACTGGTGATGAATAGCATTTCTTTAACCAAAAAATTGAAATTTCTGTCTCAGTGTCTTAGTTTACGTGAGGATTATATACCACGAGTCATTCAAATGGAAAGGGAATATCAAGTGAATTTAGCGAGTCAGTTCAGTACCATACGCAGAAGTGATTGCACTGTCACAGTGTTGCCAAATGTTTGTGACGATGTTGCCAATTCTCAGCTGTGCTAGGAACAGCTCTCAGCGTTATAGGAGGAGAATCATGTGCTCGTGTCAAAAGAGGCTACAGAGAGGAGGCGCGGGGTTTGGTTAATGTGCAGCGTTTTCTCCTACCAGCTGTGTCAAACATTCAGGTGTGTACTCTTCCATCACGATTGCAGTTTCCCACAAACTATATACGAATAAAACACCTATCTTGTTACTTTATTACAGAAGATTATTTCAGTACAATAAAAAGTCTTTGGAAATCAACTTTGCCAACCTGTCACGAAAAGTAAGATAACAAACACTTTGCACCTCGAAATCGATTGCATCTATGTGCAGTCTTGTGATCATACAAGAAGAATTTCATGATTTGCACGAGAATGTAGAAAAATGTTGGTGCGCATGGAAGCTGTAAGAAACACAGTTACCTAATTATTCTGTACCACGTAATAATCAATTCATTTGATAATTCAGAAGAGAAGAAACTAAAATTATGCCCATTAAGACAGAAACTAAAGTGCAGATGCGGACACTGTGCAGATCTGCGTTTTTTTCATCTTCAGATCTATACAAATAATGTATACTAACCAGCGTATTCATTCCTTTCTTAATGTTTCCTTCTTGTTTAGTCTTCTTATGATGAACTGGATCCTCACCCATAAGTCTGAGTTTTACTTTTCATCCTTCCATCTACTATCTTTGTGTGATAGTGTTCGGTGTTCAAAAAGCAAAATATTATGCCTGCTCCCACGAGGTATTAAAATGAGGCCGCAAAAAGGCTAACGAATTATAATCAAAATACAGTGAGACGCCAATTTGTCTGTCGTCATGGTGTTAAGTGGACAGAAATAGTTGGGTGTTATTGTCATCTTTTCTTATTGAGATTTTCATATTACCTTGACACAAGACGCCGAGATAAATGTGTACATTCTCCGTGACGAAACATCCCACATTCCCTTCATTCTGATCCATTCGTTACGTGCATCGGCGGCAATGAGTGATAGGAAAGCTGTTGTGGGGTGACGAATAACAATAACAATGGTAGTAATTACAAATCAATAATCAAGGATGTTTACTGCATTACAGACGATTAACAAAATAACCAAGAATGGCTGAGTGTTTAAGTGTCGCACTGAGTAGGTGTTCTTACCACTTTGTTACTGAATTCTGTTCTAGTTGTTTGTAGAGAGAAAACAAAGAACCCTGTAGCCATACATATCGCTAGTACAACGAGATTTACCTATCAACTATTCTTGCTTTACATCGCGAGACGAACATGGCGTCACTGAGCTGATATTTGAAATACATTTCTGTTTTCTCTCTCTGTCTCTCCCCCTCTTTTTATTTTTATTTTTATTTTTTGAGGAAAGCATCGAGAAGCGCGATAATAAGCAAGTAGGCATATAACCTGTTTACAGTTATTTTCATCGGGATAAATAATGCAAAAATACAACTTTTAAGTGTGTTATTGCGTAATCCAGTTATTGACAGTCTATTCGTGAGGTTACTCGCATTCAGTGAGGTGAAACCTATCACAGAAGCAAGCAAAACACAAATATATCTTGCACCATGCGCAACACATAAATGAAATCTCGCTACACTGACGTGTTGTCCGATATATTGCACGAAAAACATATCTGATTCATGTTGCTAAATACAGCTCTATCAGATATCAATTTGGAAGCGTACCATGTGTATAAAAGCATATCTTGAAATACGCAGATAGGCCCATAGAGGTATTCGACTGAAACATAGCCATGACCAATATTGTAACTGGGGTCGACAGCATCGTCGTCTACCACCTTCACCACTCGAACGGTGACAGTGCTCGGCCGGTTACTTACGTTTACAGGTACCAAAGCTACAGCATGAAAACACAAAAATGTTAATAACTCGAAGATCATTAGTTTTGGAACCCATAGACAGTAAAGCAGTCATCAGTCGCAAGAGTGGTTTGAACACCACAGTGCTTTAATAGGGACAGACTTGTTGGAGGTGGTATGCTGTTGCTTCATCTGACCTTTGAGTTGACTTACCTAGCCAGTTAATAGGGGAACCTACAGTTTTACGTGGCTTTCGGACCACAGTGCAACTCGGCATTTTTCACATCAACAAACACTGCCCCAGGGGAAATATGTGTAAAATGGCACATAAAAATCGTGGGACTGGTGAGGGATCGAACCTGAGACATTCGTATCTATAGTCTTGCTCTTTATCACCTTGCCACCATGCTTGCCATTAAAATTATGGATCTCTCGTTTGTGCCTGCGTTGGCACTTGCGTGTCCCTTAGGAGATCTTTGGATTACCCTCGTATACGTGTGTAAACGCCTTACAATGCCCACTCAAGGAAGACAAGGATACCTAGTCTAGCTTCAATATTACAAATACGAAAAACATTCCTTCAGCTACGCCAATGTTTAAAGAAATCGTGTTAACGGCACTAAATCGTGGTTTGTAAATCGCTTACCAGCCGTACTCTGCCGCATTTCGCTGGTTCGAAGGCAAAAAGCTTACTGACAAATTTCACAGAAGGAAAAGGGGGACGAAATGTCTCCCACTCGAAGATCATGTTGTTTTACTTAAATAGTTACAAAATCGGGTAAAACGAACAATGAGGTTGTCAGTATAAGCACATCACTGTTGTCAATATGATGTTGCACCGCCCAGGGACTGCAATGATAAAGGGCCTGTTTAGGTCAGGCATATTGTACACAGAAGTGGAAGAGAGAGCACCACTAAATTCTACAATCCGTATGCATTGCATACACACAGAAATTACTGTTATAGTGTACTTATGGAGCCCAATGAGTGAATTGCATATTTTCCGGTGAGAAAGAGCACTGGCAAACAGTCTTCGCTACATTAGGTTACTTAAACTGGCGTCACTTTGAGCTAGAATTTATGGCCAGCGACTAAGTGTAAGGACAGTGAGTCGGATGCGGGTTTTGCAACTGTGAAATACTTTCCTTACATTATGGAAGCGAATATTAAATTTCAACTAATATTGCGAAAATTTTGAACTTGGATAGCTTAGAATGAAAATCTTTCTGTTTATTGCAAAGGAAAACAATTGATTTTCTAAAACATTCTGTGTCATACACAACTTGAAACAGGTCACGTCGACCAAATCATATGGAAGAACCGACAGCGACGTATATTGGAAGGCAGTACGATCCCTAGGCTTTCGGTTTGGCAATATTCGACAGCCACTTCTAGACGCAAGTAAATGAAGAAACGCAGCGCGTTTTCGTTATCAAGTAACGTCCCCATCAATTAATTTAGTTTTAATGTGATCTACGAGTAATTGCTGAATATGAAAGGGATTCCGTAGACAGGGAAAGAAATTGTTCTTGGGAAACTACTTCTATAATGACCAAAAGGACTTAAATGATCTTCAAGCACATGTGTTCCAGCAGCGGATTGAAGAAAATGACAGTAATAATGACGGTGATAATCGAATTATCCGGTAACTTCACACTTCGCAGTGGATTTTCTGGAACTAAGAAGTTTCCTGAATTAGTGAAAATTTCAAAATGGCTTCAATTCGAGGTTCTGACGCCTAGGAGAGTCTTTACATCCTGCTGACATGAGAATAGCATAATCTCCACGTCAGAAGCTTACTTCTACTTAACCATTTAATAGACTCGCGTTGTTTTTTTCCACCGTGACTAGTTTAGTAAGCTAAGCACATCATCCATTATAGCACCCTCCTGGGGCTGGGAAATGTGTCCACAATGGTCTGGTGGAACGAACTATCACAAGTGCAATGCGTGGGTACAGGCATTTACTTTTAAGAGGCACAAACAGATTTAGTTTACCTCTGGTAACTTCAAGAGAATGCTGTTATAATCCAGAATCCCCATTAAACATCACGTTCCTTCATTCCAAACTGGACAGAGCCGGTTTGCTTTGGAAAATGACATACGTGGAGGTCAGGGTAAACAGAAATACTGTCACTAGTAAACTTACGTACATTAGAAAATTTTATTTTATTTGATGAACTGATAGCCGTCTAAAGGAACAGGGCTCTTATTTTACTTGTGCTTGATTGAACTAGAGACGTTGAAAAATTTGGTGTTGGACTATAATTCGAATTCGTTTCTCGTCTTTCGAGGATCTGAATCTCTCGGAACAGTATAGTTCAATCATTTCATTCCTTTTCCCAAGACTGCAGACTTCTCTAGGTCTCCTCCAAAGGTAAATATGTGAGTCCGAATCCCGATCCAGTACAAAAATATTCATAATTTCATTTCAAGCCCTATCACGTGGTCACCGGCCTGCTAGTGAAAATTAACGTGCATTTTTAATGTCTGTTCATGTTGCCAACAATTTCTGGACAAACACGCACACATCTTACTGTTGGTCAGCAAGCAATTGATACTTAAGCAATATTCGTGGACAATAAAGAAGAACGATAGGAGTGCGGTTCGATTGTCGCTCAGGCAAAAAAATTTGTGTCCTAATTTTAGATCAAACACCAAGCAGCTGGCAAGAAAAACAGATACGTAAAATTTGATTTTACTTAGTTAACAATCCGATTACGTCTTGGGTTCGTATCTCCGCCGCAGAACTTCACATCATGCGCTTCATCTTTAAATTCATACACACTTCGATACTTCTGAATTAAGGCGTATCAGACATGTTTCATGGTTAGTTAACAGGGATGAAAGGGTCTTGATAGCAGTCCCGGTTTATTACAAAAACTGTCGTCTTTTATTTTCAAGTTTAGCTTATGTTACTGATATAGGCGAAAATTTCGGTACTTCATGACTCTTCATGGAGAGTCAGCGATATGATATGATTAGATTAGATTAGATTAATACTTGTTCCATAGATCATGAATGCGATATTTCGTAATCATGTGGAACGAGTCATTTTAATGAATGAGGTTCTTAGTTTTGAGTACAGTTACGAAAGAAATATAAAAACAACTATAAGAGTTACTGATTTATGATGTCTAGTAGCAGTCAGTTCAGAGTATTATTAGCAACTAAGCTCCAGTCCCTAAACCTAGTTACAGAAATGCGAATCAGACGCATTTCGTATTCCAGGCCGTAGCAGCCGCGTCTTTGAGGCGCCAGCAATGTTCACTTCCCAGCCCGCTGTAGGATCAAATCGGTTCGTCTTCTTCCTGCTGGCAATGTAACTGAGATTTGGCAACAACGCAAGGTATGTTTGGCAACTCTGTGATCGCCGAGTTACTTCCTGGTGTGCACGGAATTAAGCCTCAAAGTTCACTTGATTTCTCGTGTCATTTCCATTGAATAACCTGAGTTGTTATCAAATGGTTCAAATGGCTCTGAGCACTATGGGACTTAACTTCTAAGGTCATCAGTCCCCTAGAACTTAGAACTACGTAAACCTAACTAACCTAAGGACATCACACACATCCATGCCCGAGGCAGGATTCGAACCTGCGACCGTAGCGGTCGTGCAGTTTCAGACTGCAGCGCCTTTAACCGCTCGGCCACCCCGGCCGGCTGAGTTGTTATCGCTTGAGGTGTAACAGAAGAGGGTAAATTTACGGTTTTCAGCCCAGCAAAGTCATTGAACGTGGCAATCGGAACTAATCTCATCCTGTAAATAGCGGTTTACGAGTTTTCGCCACTATTGGCCTCGTAAGAGGAAGGCGCAAACCATATCTATCCGCTATCTCTGTGTTGCCGTGCTGACCTCTGGAAACGCGACTGTTATGGTTCGCAGTTCCAGCCGCGCTGAATGTAACGGTTTTATCCATTCTGTGTAAGAGCTGCAAGCAGTCAGATCGAACATCGATAAGCAAATCGTAAGAAAATACTTTCAGCTCATAGTGCAATGGTGAAAAACTTACAATGCTGCACAACAGGTAACGCCTCTTTCCGCTGCTGACAAGCAAATTTTGAGTTTCTAGGAATACGTAACTTTATTTACGAAATGCCACGTTTGCATACCTGTTGAGTATGACACAGCATGCCATTTAAACACAGACCCAATCGAAATCTATGTGAATAGTGTTTTACTAATTCGTGCAGATAGAGGCACGCTTGTGTACAGATACTCAGTTTTGTTAAAACAGACTTACTTTCGTCGTACGGTTATCGTGGATAGTTTTATATCATTTCTTACAATACAGTGCACAGTTTTCGTAAGGTTTCTTTTAGTGTTGTTAAAACAATACTAAACAAGAGAGAGAAATTAATCATCAACGATATATGCGAATTCTCTGATGTTGTCTATAACAGTCTGACAATGCACGTGCAGTTTATTGATTACATGCATGTAGAAAACTTGTTCTGAGCTAAAGCTGTCAAACAAGGTATGAAGAAGAATAAAATGCCACTACCAGACGACAGCTAATGAAAAAAATACTTTTCTGACTATTTCGGGACGATGCGCTCTCCCCATACATAATACAAAAGCTTCGAGCGCATCTGCTGCCTGGCCGTCTATTAAACCTGAAAAGAACAAAATGACGCAGAAGTTAGCCTTTTTTCCACATGCAACTATTTTGGATTGAGAAGTGAAGAGAATCATGTTCAAAGTTCGATTAAATTGATAACTTCAGCAGAAAGCAGAATTGCGTTTTAAAAAATGTAGTAGCGAATGTAATAGAACACGCGACGTCTTATCAACAATGAGCGACGATTACCGTTAAGCTACTAGCTGTGACGTAGCTACAACACCTCTGGAAGTGAATATCAGTTCCTTCAGAACTTCGGTATTCCACAGTGCTGTGAGATAATGCATATGGCCGGATCTAGACTTCTGAGAGACAGACAGTTACAGCATTTCTTTTGCACTGCACTATGGTTTCAACAAACAGACAGCGCAATAGAGTAGTTCAAATGCTAAGTAACACTTCCTATTTAAATTTCTGCATCCTACGCTGTTGGCAGTTCTGTGTAGGTGGCAGTTACGTTATTTTATTTCGGTGAGTACAAAACAGAGTCGAATGTATGCACTGGGTAGCCATGGCAGCTAGTTCATGGCGATTCGGTCAACCAAGTAAATGAATGTACTGAACATCCTGCAAACCACTACAGAGAGCCTGTGTGTCAGAATTCTCATCTTGTGTGCCACAACGGTGTTATGATAGAGAAATGCGTCATAGAGAAAAGGTTTTGGTGGTCTGTTGGACTGATGATAGTTTCATATGATGTTGGTCTCGGTTCGATTCCAACTTCTGCGATGTTTTTTGATAGGGTGAGGCAGATTCTATTCTCTTCTGGCTACGCCAAGTGAAGAAGGTATAACGGCATTGTGGTCTGAAAATCACATTAAACATGATATTCCTTCTCTCCCAAGAAGACGTTAGGTGGAACGACAATAAAGTAAAGAGTGGCGACATGTAGAAACTATATCACCAGTAACCTTTCTTATACTAGTTATTTATTTCTAGTGACGAAACAAACCCTGTGTATGGTAACAGGACACTTATTATTTCTTTTATTTGAGCTTCTGTATGTCGATAGAATTGGTTCTGAACTGAGAATGCAACTCAGACCGCCCTTAACGTGGAATTTGATCCCTTCGTGACAATACAGCTCAACTACAACTTGTTGTTTGTTCAAAACTGCAGATTCCTCAACATCTCCACATATTACGCATGAATGGGTTTGAATCCTGGCCCAGCACTAATCGTTTCACTATGTATTATCAAGCTCTAGCATGAGAACACGTAGCTGCTGGTGGATAATAATTTTTATTTTTAATGCGTTTTCATTCCTTGTCATCACTAACGATACCTGACGTCTTTGACTCCCAGTGAGACACAGAACTATTTGCGAGTTCACTGTAAGTTCAAGGATGTTATTCCGAGCTACTGGTGGAGAAAATTTCGTTAACTGACGTCTCTTTGTGTGTAGTCAACAATGATATGTGTGTGGTGCGATTCCTAGTCAGCACTGAACTCTTTGTCATATTATTTCTAGTTCAAACATGCTCACATGTCGCTGCTGGTGTAACAAACCCATACTTAATGTTCCTTTTCTCTAGAATATAACAGCCATATGTGCCGGGTTGGAGTCCTGGGAAGGATAAAATTAATGTTTCGTCTCACCATTTCAGTTAATACATCTAGCTACTGCCGAGAAAATCCGATATGTCAAAGTTGGTTGTGCTACGATAACATTCCGATTAGATTCTGGGTTCGAATCCCTGTCCAACACAAAGCTTTACCTCACTGCATTTCAAGTAAGTTAATTGTGAAGAAGCAGTATTTAACGTCTCTCGTAGTTCGTTAACAGGGACAATAGATGCTGGGTAGGAATTCGCGACCGTTAAAAATGTTTACGTTATGTAATTTAAAGTTGATATTTGTTGACTGATACTGTCTAAAATCAAGGTATATCACTCTCTGTATGCCTAGTCAGGAATGACTGTTAATTTCCGTCAGTCACGAAATCTTAGTTTTCATGACCTGGCTTCAAATCCATATGCAGAACTAGGCGGTTCGTCATGTCATTTGAAGTTCATACATATTCTCAACTAGCTGCTCGTGAATAACGCAAATTTTTAATGACATTTTGTGCTAAATAACAAGTATGGTATGTTACTTTGAAGAGGAAATCATGAATACGACGAACTGAATACGTTCATTACCTATCTGACGTAATAATGAGAGTGCTAACATTTCAGGTATGTCAGTTATTGCAATAAATGCGAGCTTATAAGCCTTAAGGACAGCCTTATCTGTGGTGAGGTGTTCCCTGATATTTTTAGTATCGTGGTATTACTTTACATCCTGAGTTATTGCGATACAGGGCAGTGTTTTCTAGTGGCGACTTGTTGGAACCATTTTCAACAGCCAAACGACTTTATCAAGGAGCGATTAGAGGACCTACTAGACAGCTGCGTTACGTAGGTTGCATGGGAATCAGGCAAAATGCAATCCAGGACGTTCGGGTACTTTTGAGCATGACTGTACATCGTTAATAATCCGATTAGGTGCTGGGTTCGCATCCCTGTCACAAGCTTTATATGATGGCATTTCAATTTTAAACATGGGCATTCCTTGTTCCTTGTGAATGACACCATATTAAACGTCGTTGGGGGTAGTTCCCAGGACGGTAACTGTTATGACAGGAGTCCCAGTTCAGTACAAACATTTTCGGCATTTATTTTCAGGATCTGAATTGATAACTGATACTGGTGCAAACACCTATACTTCACGTCTCTTTATGCCTAGTGATCCGGTCTCAATAAGGTACAAACAAAGCTTAGCTTAGTTAGCAATGGCTGTAGGTGCTGGGTTTCAATAAAGGTCCAGAACGACGATGTCGGTCATTTCATTTGAAGTTAAAATTTGTGTACACGTAGCTGTTGTCGTGTTACGAGAACATTGATATGACTGGTGATTCGCTGTTAATGTTGAGATTTCCTTAGAGTGCTTGTTGCCGTTAATCGCGTTTTTCTACTGGTTCGTCCTACATCCTGTTTCCAGAGCCACTCGCCGTTGAGCGACCTTCAGCACGTGGATGGAAAATCTTGCAGAGAGCGAAAAACTTTTTTCCAATTGCCGTACAGGTTTGTAACCCCATATATTGTCTCAAGTATTTAATTTTGACTAAGGATTACTGTACGATATATGGAAAATAATCCGTTTTCTCAGAACCATTGGAATGTCACTTGTTGTCATTAAGGTTAGTTTATGAGTGTTATCGGGTGTCTCATCGCTAAGAACGTGTTTTCTAATATGTTTTGTATGACGATATTAGTTGACGCTTAGACTGACTGCTGTAAAGACCTTTAAGTCTCTTAGTAGTCTCTTGAGGTACCCATTGTTTGTAGTCAAACGACTGTACCGCACGGGGTTTTGGTGTTTAGAGGACCTGCAACACAGCTACGTTATGTGTGTTGCATTCGGCAGTGACCCACTTTTTTTGCTGTCAAGTGCACATGTACAGGATATTCTTCCCGCTCAATTGCCTCTCGCTTAATTGTGACACAAATTATGGTTGTCGCATTCTTTCAGTGTGAGAGATAGTGATATATAGATGTCAACTTCCACTGAATAAGAATACATTTAAATTTTACTAACCATTTATAGTGTCAGGAAGCCAGCAGGTAAGGTTCTGGCCTCAATGTTATAAAAGTAAACTAATTTACAATGAAATTTGCTGAGTTTAGAAAGTGGAACAACAGCTTCAGGACACACATAGCTGATCATCTGATATCTTCAGACAGAATATTGTCTATCTCATTGGTAAATATCCTTTAGATTCCATCATCAGACAGTTTCTGGGCTTTAAAACTTGTGTTTTAACGCACATTGTGTTATTCGGCTACTAATGCGCAATCTGGAGTTGAGCTACAACGACCTGCTTGATAACTTTTCTCAGGACTCCTTAATGGTGCAAGAGTGAGGGTTATTTAGTCCACATATATGGTATTTGGCAACAGGATTAAATGATTCAGTAAATATGACGATTGTATATTATATTGTGCTTAATTTAAGCTTTAATGAAGTTCTCACTCACTGTAGAAAGACGATATACACGTCGTGGAAACGAATTAAACATACTCTTAGTTTGAATGAGTCTCGGTAACTTACATCCACAACCAAAGTTCAGCTTCGCTAGAACTCTAAGGAGTGAATCAATAGTTTCCAACAGCCATAATCCTGGATATGTTTATAAAACTATATTTCAGGGAACAGACAATACCTTCAGACAAGTGGAAACAGCTTGGGCATTTTAATGTAATACAACCGCAGCAATACATGTTTTGAAGGACACCAAGTTGAAAATGTTCCTGAGGCAGCCATTTTACATCAGTAGAACCCACGGTTCACAGTGTTACTGTTCTTCCTTGGTACATCATGATCCTACGTGTTATGTCTCCAAGCTTGTCGTCAAATATTTGGTGTCTAGGAAACCTGCCTACTCGGTACGCTAGACAACCGTGCAAACAAATCGTATTAATGAGTTTTATTACAAAAAGGAAGTGACAATATTTAACTTCCACAATTACATAGATAGGTCGCAAGCAAAGGGTGACACACTAAATAATTTTCTTCAGTATAAACAATTACAAGCCTGTGCCACATGTAGAGCATAAGCGAACTGTCTAGTGTTGAAGCTACTATTCAAGTGGGTTGGTTCAAATGGCTCTGAGCTCTATGCGACTTAACTTCTGGGGTCTAATTAAACCTACCTAACCTAAGGACATCACACGCATCCATGCCTGAGGCAGGTCGCTCAGTTCCAGACTGTAGCGCTTAGAATCGCACCGCCACTCCGGCCGGCCTATTCAAGTGGGCGTCGCCAATCGGTTGCGGCGCTTATGACCTCTTCACACGGGGGCCACTGCTGTCGCGTTGTCGTCCTGGAGAGGGGTCAGTCAGTGCGCAATTGGCTGACATCTTCTCACAGCCATCTCTTCTCTAGCGTTCCCTACTGGCATGCCGGCGCTTGACTTTATGCCGTAACACTACGTATCATCGTGCCAAATTTTCTTCAGATATGACTGAAGAATGTGTTCCTGTTAGGGAACCGTCTACATGCAATCCCACTCACAAATTTCAAATTCTGATATAAACTTCCCCGAAGCGAATCAGGAAAATTGTTTGCTGTGAGAAGTCACGCCACTATATCGGCAAGTTCTATAGAGGCAGAGGTATTTTATTCGGTCAGTAGAAAAAGCCTGCATGAAGATATTTTTGCCAGTCAAGGATGGTCAAATACCTATAAACTAGGGGACCTGACAGTGAACCGACTGTAAAATAACGCCAACATTGCACTTTTACAAGTTTCTGGAGCTACATCTAAGTCTGTGCGAATCAATAAGAGCTTGATGAGGAGGGGAAGTATTCATCTTGAGAGGTGGCAGAAGCCTCCTCTCATATTTGTATTTTACTCCGAGTAATTCGATTTTCCTCTCTAATTGCATGTGGTGAAAAGTTGCTATTCCTTCACACGCGGACTTCCCACGCAGCATCTCTTGTCACCCGGGTGGTCCGGTGACAGGCGAGTTCCATTGAGCTTAAAAGGGTTAAACCGATGGGTGTGAGGGAGTCGAGTGGACGCTTACCAGAAGCCGACATTTTCATAAGAGTGGGAGCGACACGCCCAGATGCGCCTGAAGGGGTGGCTGGGCTAGAGATTCCGTTACTTCGCAGAAACTTAGTGAAAACCGTTTCTGGCGGGCTACCAGCGAGGCGTGGGAATGACTTGTGTTCCCAGGCAGTCTTGGCGGGCAAATTCCCGCGTTTTCTGCAAAATCGTAACTGTGATTGGATTGCTCAGGGCATAGCTCCGTGACGTAGCAAAATTGGCCCAGAAATTGGCGCCAAGAATCTCCATTGGTGGAATGGTAGTGCTTCGGCAATAGAGTGGAATTTTCCACTGGTTTTTGAGTTGCTGATTGGAACGTTTAACCACGAACACTGTCGTGGGGGTGGGAGTGTTCTGTGCTCAGCTTGTACGGGTGCTCTTGAGAGAGTCGGCTCTCGCCTTTCGGTCGGTACAGGTTGCAAGACTGAGCTCTCGCTGCTCTGGACAGCCTGCCTTCCGTTGGCTGTCTAATATACTTTTATTTGATTGTAACTGTTTGACCAAGTTGCTGAAGTTTCGACTTCAACGTAACTTTCCGAGCACAGTTGGCAATTGAGCGCTCTGCGTACAAGCGGCCTATGTTGTCTGTCTTGAGCAGTTTTGGCTAAAGTTGACTGTATCGGAGTTACTGTGTGACTTTCCTTGTTAAAATCAATCACTGTACCGTCAGTGATTGTGGGACGAGCCTTCTCCGTCTCCCTCAGTGGCGCATTTGTATTGATAGGAAGTCTTCAGTCTGGAACAACCAGACCAGGATAATTTGTTTCGGGCTATACTTGCGACATCATCATCACCACGACGGGACGTCGAAGCAACCAGCCATCTCTTCCGGTACACCAGATCGTGTCCTTGTAGTTAAGAAGGCAGCTTGGTAATGTATGTCTGCAGCATCGGCAGATTAGGGAATTTGTTCTGTGATAACCAGAGCTCAGCAGAGCGCGCCTGTTCCCGTCTTTTCTTACGTGGTTCTGTCTTGGATGTTCACTGTCTGAGTTCTCACTACTGTAGCAGCAATTAATGTTGGGTTGGCTGGGTGTTTCTCTTAAGATTTGAGTTGCAAAGGATTTGCCCCACATACCATTTCGTCATAAATGTCACAGTCTAGTTTATGGACAACTTCACTTTCACAGTGTTTATTTGAGTATCCAATTTGATCCAATTTGATGTATGGTAAATGTTTCATGTGTTTTGTTTATGATTTTGAGTTTAGTCATAATAAATCAAATTGTTGTTTTGGATAGAACTTTCATTCTGTTAATCGGTAGAGCAACCCTTTCATTTCTCACTACGTTACTGAAACTTTCCTTTATTTAATTAATGTCTATCAAATTAAATTATTGCAGGTGCCAAACTCTTTTCTACTCCAATTGCAGGGTCGATTACAGTCAGTTCGCGTTTCTTCTTAATCCATGTGCAACAGCAAAAGTAGGAGTTAGAAAAGGGGGGCTTAGAGCATCATTTCCATATGAAGATTCGAGATGAGTTTAGTGTTAAAAACACTGCTAGCCCCGGCACCTCGCAATCTGTGATACAGGATGTGCCAGAAATGTTACGATGAACTTTGAGGGGTTATAGATGTTGTCTTGGAGAACAAATCGAGGATAGGAAACTGAGACTGGAAACATCATCCAACGATGCTACAGAGATTCGAAGTTATGTGATGTCGACAGCCACGAGGCCACACCTTCGGCAGCAAATGTGACTTTGTACGATGACGGACCATACACGGAACTGTCATTTGTTATTCAGTGATCGCGACTGATGTAACGATTGCCAGTGGAGAAAATAGAGCTAGTTGCTACGTGGAAAGATCTTTTCTGCTACCAGTGGGATACTGTTGCCACGCTGGATGACGGTTTCAGACAAGAGTTTCCATATGCAGTTTAATTTTCTCCTGGAACCTTCCGAAGTCTCCATTGCTTTCGGTATACAGGAGAAAAATAAACTGCAAATGGAAACCCATGTCCGAAACCATAACCACGGAGTCAGCAGAGCATGAAATTCGTAAGAAACAAAGTTGTCTACGCAGCAACCAGCTCAATCTTCTCCACATTAGACACGGCTATTACAGTCAACTGCACCTGTTAGATAAACTTAAACACACAAGTCTCACACTTTCGAAGGAAAGGTACCACTGTGGGCGAAGGATAGAAAAATCTTCCTAATTAGGTGGATAAATCTGCCCTTTAGAGTGTAGCAGCCAAAAACGCTACTAGTCTTTACTTCCTCCGGCTGTATATATGCCCAATCTTGGAAAGCAGGTCCCTTCGTTGGCTGGGGCGCTCAGGTAAGAGTGAATCGAGAGTGCCTATATTCAGACCGTCAGAGGAAGTCGCACACTGTCTCAGAAACACATCTGTTGTGCGTGAACTGGTGAATAAGTGGCTATGTACGTTATAATGTACGATGCTCACCTTTAGGCATCTCGTACGGTAATAGTCAGAGAAGTTTCCAGGTAGCTTATCTTGTAGATAAGATCAACCATTAATTACCTTTACAAGTAAATTTTCAGTACACTAATAGAAGGCTATAATTAACCCAGCAACAGTATTTTCTTTCAAATTTGAAGCTACGTCGTTCCGCTGAACATCTTACATTAGATATACAAACATGGAAACTTTCATCTAACGGTAATACATAAAACGTATAGTGTAAGTACTGTCAAGACACTGGACCAACGGTATTTTCAGGTAAAAATACAGCTCCTCCACTATATCAGGAACACACTGAGAACATGGAAAATAAAGTGAACAGGTTTGACATGGTACTGAAAAAAGTTATTAAATATATAAAAGGAAGGAACAGGGCTGATATTTTATATGACGGTCACTCTCAAATTGTTACTATAGGGACTTAAGTTTGGTGTATTCAAATAGAAAAAATTGAGAACATTTATCCCAACAACTACAGCCTGGCGAAAATTAGTTCCAGGTTAATTAGCTGCATAGCAGTTAATAATGGTCTTACACAAGGTGACTCTTTGAGCCCGCTTCTTTTTAATATGGTCACGGACGAGGTGGTAAAGAAGGCATGTACACGTAGTGGTTGTAGAATTGGATACGATGAAATAAAAACTATTTGTTATGCTGACGATGCAGTTCTTCTAGCACACAGTGAAGTTAACCTGCAGGGACTTTAATATATTTAATGTGAGAGCCTAAAGCTTATACGTTCCTAACCAACAAAAAACTAAATTTGTGACCATACCTGAAGAGCCTGTTAAATTTAAACTAAAAACTGAACTAAAAAGTTATTAAATACCTTGGTACTGAATTGTTCAACAGTGGAAATGTCGAGAAGGGGCTATATAACAGGTAGCAAACACAAACGAAGTGGCAGAGTGTTTAAATGATACAATTTGGACAAAGAAAGATGCAGGAAAAGATACAAACGTGAGAATATACAAAACGATAGTGACGCCACTTATGGCATACACAGCTGAGCCAAGACCAGATACATCAAAAATTAGAACAGTTTTTGAGTCCGTGGAAATGAAAATTCTGCAGAGGTTCCGGGATAAGACACAGAGAAACAGAGAGAGAGAGAGAGAGAGAGAGAGAGAGAAAGAGAGCTCGTACAGAAGAATACGGTACGTTCCACTGTTGGGTATTAAACATTAGAGAGCTTTTTGCAAAAAGGGTCCTACATTTCACCACTAGAAACTGCGAAAACGAATTTATTGCCAATGTTTTAAAATGAATCCAAAATATATAGGGAATTACTGCTTGCTTTGGGTGAGATATGAATCTTCTATTTCTCGGCTGAAACAAAATGTGATATTTTCTACCTAAAACATCACGGCTGTTGTTTTCTGGAAACTGTGTTCCGTTTGATCAATTTGGAACGATTTTCCTAACGAACCGATATACATATTCGTTAGATAAGGTATGTAATAAAGAAGTAACGTCATATTTCACCGGTACAACGCACTTGCCTATTAACGAGCTGCTGTATTGCGTAAACTGAGATCTATGAGTCAAAAATTGGTTGAACACGTTCATCAAATTTGCTACCCTCCGAAGATCACTCGTTCCAAACACTTAAGAACTTGATGGTTGGAAAAATATTTGAGTCCACTGAAGTGTTAATTTCAGGTTGTATGGGAAATTTTCAAGATATTTGGAATCACTCTTTAAAATGGAATCCACTCTCTGGAAAATATTAAGCAGATGCGTTATAGCTTTCTTATTATCAGAACACATCTTAGGAAGAGAATATTCTCATTGGAAAACTATGGTCAATCGGTAATACGGCTGCTTTGGATTGCTCTTCGGAAAAAAGAATCATATCACTAACAGTAATAAACTACGTTTTCGTGAAACGGAAATCAGAAAAACAAACATATTTCTCACGCAGGCGGAGGTACATTCACCTTTCCTTTGCAGAGTGCCGCTAGAATGTCACCTACGAATCTCATGCGCCCGCTTATCCAGTATCGCCAAGATGCTGGGCTCTCCAATGCACCGCAGGGCACGGTCACGTTTCGGGCTTCACGGGCCCGTCCTCGTCCAGCCTCTTCCAACCTTTCCCCCTCCACCAGAGCATCCGACGCCCCCGGATGGATTCTGGATTCTCCACGCCTCGGTCGAGCGGTGTCCTGCGATTTATGTGCCCCGCGCCACACCCCCCGGAAATTCGTTTCCCACGTTATTATCGAACGAGCCGGGGGTAGGCAGGGTCACGCTACCCCATCGCTGACACCTCAACATCCCGTCCGCCGGCGGTAACGAATGTCTTGTTTACGAGTGTGTAACGTGGGTTCGGAAGCTTGTTAGGGCAGGGGGCATGATTGAGAGCCGGCGTTAGAGTGACAGATTGTGCCGAATAGATGCTACGGTTGGTTCAGCAACTGTGACCTTAGTACTGCGAATTCCAGCCATGAATGTGCAGCCATATTCCGAGGAAGCAGCAACATTGTTAACCTAGCTACTGCGCTACAAAGTCGAAACTACTGTCACGTCTGAAAGCCCTGAACAAGGTGTATTTTTCGTCGGTCATGGTACCAACACACTACTTAAAAAAAGTTACTTTTCTTTGTGACAGTTGTTAGGTTTTTCCAAGCAACGATGAAAAATTTCTTTTCCCGTTGGCAAATCAAACCAAGCATGTAACCTTGGAATCACATGATTAACTAAATTTTTAGGAGGACACGTCGTACATCTAGATGGAATCCTACGTAACGAATATCTCATTTTGACTTTAAAGGTAGCTAGCTGCCTTCCAAGCAATATTCACTGTTGAGCCTAAACACTATAACCACTGCCCACCGCTAGTCTGAATCCACCTGAAGACGTTGTTTGCACCTCACACGGTAAGGAAAGAATACAGGATACTAATGAAAACTAGTCCATATTTAAGAGAGGCAGTAATATCGACCAAAATATGAAAGAAGTCCGTAAATATGACCTCTAAAAGGCATGCCTAAAGAGATATGAGCACTTGTTCATCCACGCTGCTGCGAAACACATATCTCTTATTGCAAGCTCTTTGGTATTAAGAACGACCTGTCGAATGCAGTAAACAAATGAGAACAAATTATCCCGCTACGGTGAAACACCAGAGCATTTAATGCAATCCGCTTGCAAATGCGTACGAGCTGCAGTTGTGAACCATCGCTTCAGGGGTTCAATATGGTGTCCATCCATAGTAAGGCTATCTTCTGTCCGATATCTCAGGGAATTATGTTCTCCCTGAAAAACTCCAGGCTGGTAGTGGATTAGGTACTAAACACTGCTAACGCATTTCTGCAGTGCTTGTATATCACTAACGGGCTTACATACTGTAACATCACGTCCGTTTCATTTGCTAAATAATTGGTTTTCATTGTACTGGTAAGCGCAAAGATAAAACGACTATGCACAAGCTTTATAAAAACTGCAGTAGCTTCCATTAGAGCAAACAATGTGCTATTACAGTAACAACGCTGTATTCATGGATAACAACAGGTGAATGTGTCCTAATTACAGCAAGGTTTTAAATATAGTCGCTCGTGCGAAACTCAGGGTGTTCTTTTCTCAAATGATGTATTCCGAACTATGTATCAAGGGCAACAAGTAGATTGCACGTTTCTAGATTTCCGGAAATCATTGGACACGGTGCCCCACTGCAGACATTTAATGGGAAAACGAGCGTATGGAATAGGTTCCCTGATGTATGAGTGGCTCGAAGACTTCTGAAGTAACAGAACCGAGTACGGTGTCCTCGACGGCGTGTGTTCGTTAGAGACAAGGGCATCATCAGGATCGCTATTATTTTCTATGTACACAAATGATCTTGGGAACAGGGTGGTAACGAATCTGCGCTTGCTTGCTGATGATGCTATTGAGTATTAGAAGGTGTCGAAGTGGAGTGAGACTAGGAGGGTTCAGATTGACTTACAGATAATTTTTAGTTGGTATGACGAATTGCAGCTTGCTATAGATTTAGAAAGATGTAAGTTAATGTGGGTGAGTAGCAAAAGCAAATCCGTAACGTTCGAATACACCGTCAGTAGTTTACTGTTTAACATAGTAACATCGTTTGAATATCTGAGCTTTACGTTAAAAAGTGATATGAAATGGAAAGAGTATGTGAGAACTGTTATGGGAAAGGAGAATGGTCGACTTCGGTTTATTGGGGGAATTTCGGGAAAGCGTGATTCATCTATAAAGGGGATTAAGAGGCTAGTACTAGCACTACGAGAGTGTCTGGGTTGCGCACCTAGTCGGATTAAGAGAATACTTGTTACAGGTATTCTCTAACAACACTCTAATATTACGGTGATGTTTAGGAAATTCAAATGGGACTTTCTGGAGGGAAGGCGACATTCTTTTCGAAGTACACTATTGAGAAAATTTAGAAAACTGGCATTTGCAGCTGACTGCGGAATAATTCTACATGCGAATCCAGTGTACTACACACTGTGCTATCTCACTTGGTAACTTCAAGTAGAATTGTGTTTCAAAAAGTATACGGATGTCTCAAAGCGTGCATTTGAAGGACCACGTTTACCGGTTATTTTTGTCTTGTTTTGATCCACATTACCACATGTCAAAATATGGAATACTTTTTTTAACCTGCTATATAAGCGGAGCACAGATGAATGAGGTACACTCTTCATTCTCGATGTCTACCACAAAGGGCGATGGTATCTTCCTGTTGCTATGAGAATTAAATCTTACCGCATGTGAAGACCCCCTCCCCCACCCGACTTACAGGCCAACGAAGATACATTTAAAAAGATCTGAAACTATATTCATTTCGATGCTGTACATGTAAACGCATCACATCCACTGATTTACGTCCCATTCAGATAATTCCTTTTTGTGTATCTTATTTTCTCTTTGAATGTAAGTCTATTTTCTTTCATACAAAAGACTTAAATTGAGAAGAATCAGTTAACAATTAACTTTCAAAGCAACTAACAAAAATTATAAATGCTGTATGTGTACAAGCATCTAGTAAAGGTGACGTTCATTGTAAGTTTCGTCTGAACACCCTTAACTAAGCATTTTACTCATGGAGGTGGACGCCCTTTCTCATAGTTTTTAAATAAATTTCCCAGACAGTTGTAGAAGCACGTAACAGTTTATCGAGGCCTGGGAACCACCGTGCTACTTTCCGTTTCTCGCATTATCACAGGTGAACGAAGTGACAAATGGTAGTCAAACTCATCGGCAAACGACAGATAGAGCCATGGAATTTTCGATTTCTAGTCTGTCCGTAACTGACCCGTCGAGCCATGCACGATATGCTGGCGAGATGTACATGTACACCCAAGAACAATTGAGAGAAGCGCGGGAAAACACAACACACATCTGGAATGTTATTGCGACGTTCATATTTATTCTGGTCCGTAGCCACGGAGCACCGCTCTCTGGCGTTAGTAAAAGGCAGTCGGCTCACTCCTCAGTCCGATCATCTTAAGCGTGGTGTGCATTTATTCTGCTTTTACTGATATATGGGACGTTTACGGAGCGTTAGTCTAACTCCACTTCAGTTGGAATGCAGACAGTAGCTAGTTATTCATGAAATATTCGGGGATATAACGAAGGAACAATGAGTTTGAAGCTCGTGTCAGCCTTAGACATGAAGTAATTACCTAGTAAAGATAGTTTACTCTGCTGACTTGGAACTGCCGGTTCACCTGCAGCAAACACTGAACATCAGAACTGAAAGAACTGTACCTACCTCCACGCGATCACAAAATAGAAATCGGTTTCGCGGTAGCAATAACTTGTCTAGGGATACAAGAGTTGCAAAAAGTAACAGCAGCATTTGCTTTTTCTAAGCATTTTATTTATCCATGTCTCTGACTTATATTCCGTAAGGTGTTATTCACTGACTCAAGAGCTTTTTCCAGTCTCCGAAACACTTCTGGAACTCGATCTTTGGAATAACTATTAGCTCTTAGCGATCACCCATTAAAGTTTTCTTGACTTTCCGGAACGAAATAAGTCAAACGGAGCCACTGTGGGCGAATACGGAGGCTGGAGCATCATTACACTGTTGTTTCCTCGAAATACTTCCTAATTCCCAAGAAAATGAAGTGCATTATCATAATGAAATGGCCATAAATTTTTTCGCCCCAAAACCTGGCGTTTCATTCGTCTTGCTACACAGCTAACAGCGTTAATCTTGTACGTAGTACTCCTTGTATCGACCATCTGGCTAACCGTTATGGTGAATTACGCCGTTAAAAACGAGTTTAACCTTCGTATCTGAGCGCACCCGACGAGCTTTTTACAATACTTGAGATCAAAAAATGGCTCTGAGCACTATGGGACTCAACTGCTGAGGTCATTAGTCCCCTAGAACTTAGAACTAGTTAAACCTAACTAACCTAAGGACATCACAAACATCCATGCCCGAGGCAGGATTCGAACCTGCGACCGTAGCGAATACTTGAGATCCAACTTGAATGACTGGTCATCAGTCTCGACGTCTTTGTGGCACTTTTCGGTACATCTTCGTTGCGGACTTCATCTAGTGACTGCTAAGCGATTTCCATTCGGCACAGTTTTTTTATTCCAAAGTCAATCCATTTGGAACAAAATTTGCTGTGATACGTTTCGTGCCCAACGATTTTCATGGCGTGAGCTATTTTCCATGCCAGCATCATCAGAAACTTCTTGGACTGTTAATCTGCCATCGTTCATGACCATTTAATTCTCTTTTTCCACTATTACGTCGGTTGTTGATGTACTGATGCGTCCAGGGGGCTCGCCATCTTCAACATCTTCACGACGTGTTCAAAGATTTGGTGGTCAATACGCCCTTGCATCGTTATGCCTGCCCTCACCATGATACGTGGAGCACTAGAGCGATCATTTTCGACAGTGTTTCTGGATGTCTTATGAGTTCCCACCTCTCGCCAAATGGGCGTACGTCCAGACACTTCAGAATCTATACGGACCAGTTTCTTGATACATACCACTCAGAAGCTTCATTGTTTTATTAGTCTCGGCACATATAGCACATTAATGCTTTGTTTCTTTGCAGGAAGATACACAGTTACCACCAAAAACATTCAACACTCCTCACACCCGATTCATAGCCGCCTGGTGACTTTCTCCGGCACTTGACGCAGTAAGGAATGTATAGAATCGTAACACAGACGAATGGGGGAATGATTCCCGCTACTACGAGAGCTGCGTATGGGGAAATCCAGTGATATAAACGACACTGACAACGTGCAGATTCATACGCCCCGGCGCCCAGGAACCACCATCATGCATATGGCAAAGCTGGTCGACTCTACCGCACTAGTGTTGTGAGCAATTATGTGCTGCGACTGAGGGCATTCAACCGATAAAAAAACGACGAGGTATTGGACTTTCACGCCTCAATACAGATTGTATTGTGAAGCACGACAGGCTGCGATCGCAGCTCAGCATTCCTCACATTCACACAGACGAAAAAAAAGAACGTAATCCCAGAAAGTAATTGATGTAGAGTAATAAATTTCGTAAATGATTTTGTTTAGGTAATGTATTTAAGTGACTGCAAAGTCACAGGTTAAAGTAAACGCAAGATAAGCCACAGCAAATGTAAAATTTTATTACATTAATAACCGCTGCAGCCACCAGAATGATGAGTGCAAGCATCCAAACGTGCATTGTGTTGTAAAAAATGGTTCAAATGGTTCTGAGCACTATGGAACTTAACATCTGAGGTCATCAGTCCCCTAGAACTTAGAACTACTTAAACCTAACTAACCTAAGGACATCACACACATCCATGCCCGAGGCAGGATTCGAACCTGCGACCGTAGCAGCAGCGCGGTTCCAGACTGAAGCGCCTAAAACCGCTCGGCCACAGCGGCCGGCCATTGTGTTGTACAGGCGCCGTGTGTGAGTATTGGAATGGAGTTCCATGCCTGTTCCACTTGGTCGGTCAATACAGGGACGGTTAATGCTGCTTGTGGATGGGGCTGGAGGGTCGTCCGATGATGTTCCATGTGTGCTCGACTGCAGACAGATTTTTTAATCGAGCAGGCCATGCTCTGTAGAGTATGTTGCACTACAACAGCGGTACGCGGGCAAGCGCTATCATGTTGGACAATACCCCCTGGAACGCTGTTAATGAATGACAGCTCAACAGGTGTAATCACCAGATTCAGGTCCAAACTTAGGGTGCGTGGGATAGCAACGAGAGCGCTCCTGCTATCATATGAAATCGAACCCCAATCCATAACTGTAGGTGTAGTTCCAGTGTGTTCACCACGCAGACAGTTTGGTATCAGTACCTCAAATTGCCTCCTCCTAACCAACGCACGGCCGTCACTGGCGCCGAAACAGAACCAGCTTTCATCTGAAAACATGACACACCTACACCCTGCCCTCCAAATAGCTCTCGCTAGACAACACGGAAGTTGCCAATGACGATGGTTTGGGGTCAGTGGAACGCACGCTACAGGTCTTCTTCTTACGTTGTGACACTCCGGTGCCATCTGCTGCTCAAATGGCTGCTGCAGTTGCAGTACGATGCGCCAAGGCCATACGCCCAGCTTGATGTTCTTCCCTCTCGGTAGTGCCACGTCGCCGCCCGGAGCCCGATCTTCTTGTGACTGTGCGTTCTCCAGACAACCGCTGCCACAAATCACGTACCGTGGCTACATTGCTGCCACATCTTTCTGCAGTATCGCAGATGTAACACCCACCTTCTCGTAGTTCTATTGCACGACTTTGTTCAGACTCAATGGTTGTTTGATAATTGCGTCTCTGTTGCCTTAAAGGCATTTTTGACGGAAATCAACTCTCCACGTCGAATCTTAATGGTAACTAACGCTCACGACCGTGTATTTAAAGGAAACCTGATTTGTGTCCTCATACTGGTGGCAATCGTCTTTCAGATGTAGAAACACGCCTACCGACTTACGTTTATGTCACACAACTCCTTCTTGGTGTTGCAATTTTTTACCATCAGTGCAGTTTTAACATGGTACTCCGTAGCAGACGAACACTACGGATCCTCATGTTGACCCAGCCACATTGACTGTAACGACAACAGTGGACTCTGGATCATCGAAAGTAGATCAATAGGAACGCCGTCTGGTGGAATGAAGCGCGTTTCTTCCTGTATTATGTCGATGGACGTGCCACGGTGACCAACATCCAGCAACAGCTGCTCAAACTGTGCACTGCGCCACGAACGCCGGTCTATGAGGGCACTTTTATACTAAGTGGGATAGTTACTTGCGCATTCATAACATATGTGGCCCAAGCATTGTTCAACAACAAAGAGAGGAAAATTTTATTTTGAAGAATTTGTTACGAGAATAGTATACCCGCTTACTTGTTTTTCAACGTAATCCTCCTGAAGTTCTGCGCACTTATGCCAGCGCTGGACAAACTTTTCAATTCCACCTGCAAAGATTTCTTGAGGCTGTGTGGTTAACAAGTTATGCGTTGCTGCGTGGACTTCCTCGTCATCAGCGAACCTTTAGCCACTAAGAGCTTCTTTCACTGGGGTGAAAATACACCCAACTTTCTTGTCCCATTAGAGCACGCTGAGAAAATGTCTTTCCAACAGCCTCATACTGTCGCAAAAGCTCGGTGGGCACATCTATGCACCTTTCTTACATTTCTGATGTCAAATGTTTTGGAACCCATCTCGCACACACATTCTTGATCAGCAATACGTCATGAACAGTACTCTAGGCTGATCATACACTAATTTAAAACGCTGCTGCAGTATCACTTATCATAATAAGTCTGTTTTACGCATCAGATAATCGCAATGTTGTTCTCTGTGACTGCGCAGATAGAGTGTCCGGGCCGTGAAGAATCTTCAACACTTGTTATACCCAGTTTGAAATTACCTGCCCACTCGTAAGCCGGCTGAGGTGGCCGAACGGTTCCATGCGCTTCAGTCTGGAACCGCGCGACCGATACGGTCGCAGGTTCGAATCCTGCTTCGGGCATGGATGTGTCTAATGTCCTTAGGATAGTTAGGCTTAACTAGTTCTAAATTCTAGGGGACTGATACCTCAGAAGTTAAGTCCCATAGTGCTCAGAGCCATTTGAACTCATTCGTAAATACGTGTACGACTCAAACAATTTTCTCCATATTTCACTGCCTTCCGATGGTGAATTTCAGATGGTTTCAAAACTTCACCTAACAGTCACCTATGGCACACCGCTTTTCCACGGTGGTGCAAATTTGCAATGGTGCTGCCATCTTGTTTCATAGGTTCTCAGCATCCTGTTAGCGAAGCTGGCGTACCGGGCACATCTGATAAAAATTCTAGGACAGAAGCGTAGAAAACAAAGAAGTTCACACTTCATCGAAATCTGGAGGGCAGTTTTGCTCCGTCGCTACATCTACAAGAACGTGCATGTTTTTCTCACAAGACACTTTTCGCTTTGTTGTGGTAAAGCATTATTAGTGGTCTGTAATTAAAGATATTTACAATTTGATTTTTTTAAGATTGATAAACCGCTAGTTAACAATCAGTTCGCTTTTACTTAACGATAATTTCTGCTTTCTCACCTACATTATGAAAAATCGTCTGATAGCACGTCTTTGGTTTACAGTCTAATACCTGTAGTCTTAAATTTTCACTACTTTGCAGACCAATGCATTTTTTAGGTTTTACACAGCACACTTGGTCATACACCACCGTTTGCTGTTTATCTGTATATTTCTCAGTGCATAATGTGTTTTGTTGTGTTGTCAACTTGCCGCTGGTTATTCTTTGATTTGCACTTCTTTTGTAATTAATTTTACATATGTTATTCTATTTAATTATGTGGCTGTGTATTTATGTATGTATAATAAAAATTAAGGAATAATGGTGGCATGTTTTTTTTGTGTGTGTGGTGAACCGGTGGTGGAGGGTGAAGCACAGAGAGTGAACATGAATGAATGGTAGTGTGACGGAGAGTGAGGAGGGGGGAGGGGTGGAGTTTGGTGGATATAAAGAACACATTGAAATATGGTACAAACCATTCAACATTTGCATTTCATCTAAAACAGGAATACCACAGACCTTACAATGCTGAGAAATATGTGTCAGCCGTACGTGGCTCTTGTTTCCGCCGTCATCTATTTTACACCCTGTTTTTAACGTACATTAACCTCACTACGTTTAAATTACTAGTGTCACAGAATTGCTGCTTTGTCTGACTGTGACAGGCACTTGCAGTGTGTATCTAGTATCCCCTCTCTTAGTAGGTTTGCTCGACTGCTGTTACTTCCTGGTCGTTGACTGTCGTAAGCCAATGCGGATAGCGAGTTCGGGTCTGCCAGTCAGTTGGAATGCGTCTGGAGCGCAGTCCGGACCTGCCAGTCAGGGAGTTGCAATGCGGCACTAGTGCAGTCGGGTTGGAGCAGTGAGGTCTGCGTCGACATGGCTCACCTGACGATTGCCGCCAAGCATCACTTGAGGCGGGCCACGGTCTTAGTGGATCGTCGGTCGGTCGTCCTACCGGACGACGCGTTTTGGCTTGACGATCGTTCATGAGTCGGCTGTGTGTGTGTGCATCGACTCCCGATTTGTCTTCGTGTGTGCTTAGTTACTGTTGGGTATCGTTCTGGTCTTCGTGCAAGTGTTTATCAGTTTGTGTGTGTAGTTGGCGTTATTTCCACTGAAGACTATTTTAGATATTGTCGGCATTCTGAGAAGAGTCGGTCGGTTGCTGTGGACCAGGGAAGTTATCTGCGCGCGGTGCAGTCGGCTGGGTCCGCTGGCGGTCCCTGCGCAATGTCAGAGCGTGTGTGGAGCTGTCCGATCGCTACGAGCTTCATGGTTCACTGACCTAGGACGTCAAAAATGAGTAGGGGTTTCAATAATCCAAGCCACGTCCGTTCATGTTGTGTGGCTCGTTTCAGTGGTTCGCTGTTAGGGGAGGTTTCCCCATGAGCAACATCCGGTGTTTCTATTGCTGAAATTTAGCAGCTATGCGGTGCAATTAACTGTATTGGTTGACTACAATTCGAGTGCACCAGCGGAATTTTCTGTCTTGTGGCCGTTAGTGTTCTGGTTACCTGCGCTGGCCACTAACGTAATTTCAGGCAGTGCACTTTCTTCACCTGTTGTCGCTGTCCAACACTGTGTGTAATTTTGACATCTAATACATACATCATTGTAGATTATCACGTTCGTAATCTGTTGTGTTTGAGTTCTCATGTACTGATTGGTGGCAAGCAAGTCGTTGTATCGGTGGGTCCGTGGCTGTCCCCTGGTTGGGTTCCGACGGATCTAGTGTAGTTGGGCTCATCACCTGTCTCACCTAAGTGAACGAGGGCAGACCGAACTCCCTGGGGGCTTCTGAGTACTGTTTTCTTTATTGTCCTTCTGAACGGTGTTTAATTGCCTGTTTATAATCTATCATAGACAATGATTAAAAAAATTCTTGTTTTTACTGGACTTTATGTATTTTTGAATTTTGGAAAATCAATTGTGGGCCTTAAGCTGCTTAAAACCTTATTCTTGTAATTACCCTTTAAGCAAAAACATTGCTGCCTTCTGCCTTAAAATATTATGGTAATATATTTTAAAATTTTCAAATTTAATTGTAGCCCTCAGCCGCTTGTATTGCACCTTGCGTATGTTTGTTCTATCTAATTTTGCCTTGAGAATTTGCAGCCTAACTTTGATACCATACATATTTAAATTATTTTATTTGCTATTTTAACTGCATTGTTGTTTTGTTGACTTTTAAGATTTCTGGTTTGGAGGCTCAGCCATGAAATAATTGCCTTTTGAAACTCGTAGTTCTAAAGGTTCGGTTATGTGCCGTTTTGGTTTAAAGGTGTTATTAAATAACAATAAATTACAATTTTGAATGAACCTGACGGACACCTTTTTTTCCACAACCCTAATCACCTGTTCTTCCTTGCGGGGTTACCGGGCGTTTCAATATGAACGTCATAAGAATCAGTTATGGCGTACACCGCCTCCCTTTACAAGAAAATTTCCATATACAGAAAGCATTAACACAAAATAAACAGTTGCTCAATGATCACTTAGAGGAAACGACCATTCAGTTACATTCCAGACTTATACTCATCCACGAAAGAAGTGGCTTAAAAACCCTACTCCGACCGAATTTTCAGTAATGTTCATCAGTCTGGGACCCTTACCAAGCAGGATTCGTGAGATAGAGAGAGAGAGAACCCAGAGCACGCGTTTCGTCCCAACATTGCTTACATGGCGCGAAAGCATTACGGAGACGCTCAACAAATTCCAGTGGGAGACGCTATATTAGAGGCACTGTGCGTCAAATTTGAAATTCCAAGAGAGTATGCTCCGAGATGAGCTGAGCACACACAGCTTCCTCCCATGTGTATGCCGCGAAATGATCATGGACAAGAAAATCAGAGAAACTACAGCGCGTATAAATATTTACCGACAATAATTCATGATCGGACATGCAAGGTAGTGGTATCAGAAGCACTATCCGCCAAAAATACGGTAATTTGACTTGGGCAGTACTAATGAGGATGTAGAAAGGCGATTCTCATTGAAAAATGACTAGTAGTGAAGGTAATATGTGATATTATTAGTAATCATGTTGCAGGCATCATTTTAAGAAGTTAGGCGTTCCATCCATGCCTTAACAGTGAGCCTACGCTCGCCGGTGACACGAGAAACAACTGATATAGAACAACTTAGAAAAGAGTGGATAATCATCAAACCATAACAAAGGACAAATATCTTCATCATGTATTACCCAACAAGTCTGTGAGTGAAAATGGTGTCATAAATATCTAACGATTTACACATAATGTAGATAGCAATTACTGACAACAAAGAAATAGTAAATGTACACCAATGTTTTAATGGATAATTACGTCGCAGTCAACAAAGTTTTCTTTTTACGTGCCAGCATGTTATACTAGTTGAGTGTGTATCATTAAAACAACTATATATATTCTTGTTTGTTCTATAAAGTTTCACAAATAACATAGTTGTCGCCGTAAGCAAATTGTTCACGACCTCATTAGGCTTGTAAACTCTCCATTACCAGCATACTGATATACACAAGAAGAACATCCACAAGTAACACACTCTGATTCATAGCTATAGAAATGTGAGAAAGCTCTATGTAATTAGGACTTAACCATATATACGAGGGCCACGTAAATTATCTCGGAATGATATACAGAATATAATGAAATCAATGAAACTTACTTTCCTACTGCGCTAGTAACTGTTGCATAATACCGTTCGTCAAGCGGCGACACAATGCGCGATATAGTTCTGTTTTCCAGTTTTTTGATGCAGTCAACCTGCGGATTTGTTTGAGATATATAATATGGAATAGCGACCCGTAGGAAATTTCTATTGGACCGTGAAAGTGTCGAATGTTCGTATCGTTATATAAGTAGGCTGCTCCTGTACTTTCGTCAGTCAAGAAAACTAAAGGTGAAAGCAAACAAGAGTGTTGTGTCGAAGTTTCTCCACATGAAAGACATCTAAAACTCCAGTCACAAACGAAAAAGTCAACTAAGGGCTTAATACGGTATTGAATGATCGGTGACTAAAAATAAGCAAGTTGCTGAATTGATAGATGTATCAGAAGGATGTGTACGCAACAGATTTTATTTTAGGTACAGGAAACGATAGCGCTAGAGGGTAATCGCATTCACTGAATGCTCTAAAAGTAGGAAATTGAACTTCTGAGTAATGTTTGATACTACTTGAAAAGCATTCAAATAAAGCTACATTGCGAACACTACAGAACAGTCGTAGGCTAAAGGTTGATAAAATATAAGAAAAGAAGATTACACTATAAAAGGAAACGAAAAAGGAGTTCATATTTTAGGGTACAGCTCCTGTAAATGTGTTTCTTAAAGAAAAACTAATATTCTCAAATTGTCATGAATCTGCGCCATCTCCGTGGCCATAGAACAGATGTAAGATGTCGCACTCTTTACAGCAGTTCTGGCACCAAAGAGATTGAAGTTTACCCTTATTTCTCTTAACTGCCTAAGCTGCATTCCAGAATGGTTCCTTCGAAAGGGCACAGCTGTCTTCCTTGCGCAAGCTACAAAAATCTGAGCTTTTTGTCGGTGGATTCCTTTACTTCTTGGTTCTTGTTCATTTAGTGTATTACTTGTGTTACCTTATCGTTTACAGCCATACACTGAGGCGACAAAAGTCATGGGATACTTTCTTATAGGGTGAAGGACTCCTTTTGCTCGGCGTAGTGCAGCACTAAACGTGGCACGTATCCAAAAAGTCGTTGGAAGTCCCAAGCAGAAATACTAAGTATTGCTGTTGATGCAGGATTTTGTGCATGAAGTCACCTCTCGATTAAATCCCATAAATTTTCTGTGGAATTCACGTCAGGCGACCAGGTGGCCAAATCATCGGTTCGAAGTGGCTAGGAAGTTCTTCAGACCAATCGCAAAGATTTGTGGACTAGTGACATGGCGCACTGTCATTCATATTTGGAACGTGAAGTCTATGAGGGGCTCGAAATGGTCTGCAAGTAGCCGAAGATAAGCATTTTTTGCCAATGACCGATTCATTTGGACGAAAGGACCCAGTCCATTACAGGTAAACGTACTGCACACCATTAGGTGCCATCACGATCTTCCACGGTGCTTTGTCGACAACCTAGGTTTCATAAGGTCTGCGCCACACTCGAACACTACAGTCAGTTCTTACCATCTGGAATCGGGACTCATCTGACCAGGCCACGGTTTGCCAGTCGTCTAGGGTACAACAGATATGGTCACGAGGCCAGGAGAGACATTGTAGCCGACGTCGTGCTATTAACAAAGGCACTCGCATCGGTAGCCTTTAACCATAGCCCGTTAACCAAATTCGCCCCATTGTCCTAATTGATATGTTAGTCGTACGTCCCACATTGATTACAGCGGTTATTTTACGAAGTGCTGTATGTCCGTCAGCACCGACACTCTATGCAAAGGCCGCTGCTGTCAGTCGTTAAGTGAAGGCGTTATCCATGGTATTCTCGGTACACTCTTGACAGTGTGGATTTCGGAATAACGATTTTCGAGCTAGAATGTCTCATGCGTCTACCTTCACCCATCATTTAGGGTTAAAAGCCTGTTAATGTCCACCTTGTGGCCATAATACCGTCGGAAACCTTTTCACATGAATCACCTGAGTACAGATGAGAGCTCCGCCAATGCACTGCAGTTTTATGCCTTGCGCACGCCATATTACAGCCATCTATATATGTGCTTATCACTATATAATGACGTCTGTCAGCTCAGCGTATTTCTGAGAATGTCCAGCATCTTTCACGATGTAAATGCGCAACGCTTTTTCTAGTTCGTTAAAGTTGATTAAAACGTCTTGTTTACTCGTATGCCCTGCTTCCATTATCAGCTGCAAAATCAGAGGTGCTGTTCATCATGAGTTACTTCTTTTTACGATCTGAAGATGGGTTATGACGGTCGAAACACATAATTTCTTTCGAAATTGTGGGTGATTCTGGTAATGACTAAACTACTTAAAAAACCCTGGACTGACCTCGGCACAGTTATGGCCGACAACAAATCTGGAGCGATCGACTTAAGGACGTGCTGCAGAGTGGGGACGTGATAGCAGCCCCTGGCGAGTCTCACGCCTTGCCGACGGCGCCGGACACCCACGGGGAGGGTCAATGAGGGCCGCGTCCACCCCCGCCGCTCAATAGGCAATTAGCGGCGGGAGGGGCGGCCGGCGCATTCTTGAGCGGCGTGCCCCGCCACTGACCTGCCGCACCCCGCACTATCGGCACCTCTGTGAGCCGCCGGCACCTTTCGTTCCGGCGAGCGCTCCAGCCGACGCCCCGGCGTCGACACGTCTCTTCCTACACCTCCACACGACGAGCTGCTCAGCGGGGAGGCTCCGGTCCGAGACCTCGTGTTGCTACAGGTCGCTCACACCTCTACCCAGCCGGAGGCCGTCCTCCATGACACCAAGGGCGGCGCTGCAAGTACATGCAAGCAGCAGCACTCTTCCAGCCGTAAATTTTGAACTCGTTATCATGAGCAGAACTGAAACTTATCCCAAATACCACAGTATTCAGCAAAAAGGTGAAGATCCACATGGCCGCTTCGTGTCCATTTTTCTCTGGCGAAGCTGCAGAAATTTCATTAAACTGTCGATCTAATCCCATTGAATAGAAGCAGCCGATACACACTCGTTGCTCTCGATACAAAAATATCGGCTTCCGCATATCGATGCCAGTCTTATTCGCAAATGTGTCCGAAACACGGATTCAACAGACTGACATCCCAAAACGTCTACTTTTTCTACATCCCCTTCAGTCAGTTTAATTTGTCAGCTCTTACCCAAGAATTTCGACTGATCCTCGATTTTTCTACTTCTTCTGCGTTCATGCTCATGCTCATGCTCCGTCCTACAGGTCTCGAAAGGCTCAAGGTTAGCGACCGACCGCCGTGTCATTCTCTGCCGGCAGGCGTCACTGGATGTGGGTATGGAGGGGCATATTGTCAGCACACGCTCTCCCGGACGTTTTTGTGACCAGAGCCGCTACTTCTCAGTCAAGTAGCTCTGCAATTGGCCTCACAAGGGCTGAGTGCATTCCGTTTTCAAAAGCGCTCTGCGGACGCAAGTGGCCACCACCCAAATGCTAGCCAAGCCCTGCAGGACAAATCTTCGGTGATCTGGTGGGAACTAGTGTTACTACTGCAATAAGGCCGTCGGCACTTTTCTCATGCCTCCCATAATTCATCTATCAAAGCTGCCTATTCATCAACAGTTCTATTCTCTTTGACCTATCTCGGCCAGTCGCCTCCTTACGCTCTTTCTGAAATTCTCAACGTCTAATTTTTCAACTCAGCTTTACAGAATCTTCTTAAATTCTTAATTTTTTAAAACTTCTGGCCTCCGTAGCCAAACGGTTAGCGTCGCTGTTTTCGGTGCGGACCGGATCGAGCTCATTTCCTGGCACCTAATCAGAATTTTTTCTGATGTAGTGAGGTTTTGAAAAGAGATCAATCAGAGTCATAAGGTCAAATGAGTAGCTGCTTGAGTAAAGAAGCAGCAGCAAGATCACTATTCACATATTGGCAATAACGGTTGGACGGACTGATGACATGCTGATCATATGCCCCTCGACCATAAATCACTCCACGCAGCGTCATATCTCCCTGTTCGAAGGGGTAATTCGTGAGTAGTAGTGATGGTGGTGGTGGTGGTGTTTCGTTAAATTTCTTCAGTTTTCATTTGCATATCACAACTATGAAATTATAGACATGAGCCACATCTGTTCCTGGATATATTTTACAGTTCCTTGCTTCCACTTCACTGTCTTGTGATTACGTAAAGTGAAAGTTTCCCCTGTTTCAGGTATCTTCGCATCTTCATAGTACACAGTCTTCTTTCGTGGTTCTAAAGCCAAGTGTTTACAAATGTTGAACTGTGCTCTACGCACAATTAAACCAGGCTGTTTTACTCTTCGTTCCTCTACTACTAACCACTTTCTCCTATTTTTTCATCATTTTCCTACCTTCGAATCCCAGTTTCCATCACAATCTTCCGATTGTTTTATCGTCTGAATAATTTATCACACATTTCTGTTACTCCATCATATGGAAACGGAAAAGAAGTCTCATGCTTATTGACAGAGCGTAGGGGAACGATGCGGGAGATCCGCACCGCCATAGTAGGTCCTAATGGAGGTGGTTTGCCGTTGCCTTCCTCCGATCGTAATGGGGATGAATGATGATAATGAAGGCGACACAAGACCACCCAGTCATCTAAGAGTAGGTGAAAATCCCTGACCCCGTCGGGAATAAAACCCGGGACCCCGTGCTCGGGAAGCGAGAACGCTACAGCTAGACCACGAGCGGACATTCATCAGCAGAAAAATTAGGCAAAACATTAACACCAAATGGAATCGTAATTGACGCTGGATCAAAATACAACACTGAGTGCTCGTCTGCTGCATCTTCTACAACCTACGCAGAAAGTTGTCCTCCAAAAGTACTGTGCGTCTCACCATAGTACTCAATCAGATCTGCAACAGATCACCGCTTATCCTACTTTACAAAGCAAACCTGCAACCACCACGTTGTGAGATGAGGCGTGAGCGACAAAACCTTCCGCCTACTCGTGGATCCACCGTCTTTTTATCCTTTCTGCACATGCTACGTCAGAAGCATGCAAACAGCCGACCAACCTTGCTGTTTCCGAGATGCCATTTGTGAAAGACGATGACGTTGGGTTCATACCAGCGGAATATTTCCGGAAAGTCAGCATCACGGTAAATGGAAGCACTGCTATGGGGCACGGGGCAGACAAAACAGACCTCACGGTGCCGAACGTCTACTAAATTTCGCCTCCTGCCAGCCACATCGCCTACAGTGAGACGTAAGTTGCGCGGCGGCAGCCGTATTGCAAATGGGGCACGATGATGTGCGAAGAAAGACCAGTTAGCGGCAGTAGGTTGACTGGTTCGTTGATTTGTGGAAGGGGGCCAAACAGCAAGGCCATCGGTCCCATCGGATTAGGTAAGGATTTGGAGAGAAGTCGGCCGTGCTCTTGCAAACGAACCATCCCAGCCCTTGCCTGAAGCGATATAGGGAAATCACCTAGATTAGGATGGCCCGAATTCGTGTCCAGTGTCCTAACCACTGCGCCACATTGCTCGATACGACAGTCAGTGATGAGAACGGAATGTCCAGCTGACAGACAGCAGGCAGTGTTTATTGCTTTCTCTGTTGTGCGCCTCTGTCTGCAATGCCTCTTCCACAATTTGTCCTCTAGACACATAAATTCTAATAATGGAGTCGGAGAAGAGGTCTTGTATTTGGGATGTCAGGACCAAGGAATACTAGGATACAAACACGAAAGATGAGGCTTGATATGACATCGTATGTGAATTATATCCTGATGTCACAGAGCATTCAAGTAGAAAGGAAAATTCTGTTGGTAGGTTTATTTCACTCCAGTATTTCAATAATGTCATGGGTTAAAGGTTTTGTCCGAATTGAAACAGATGAAGCGACTTAATTTCCCAGAATTCCTTATGAAATTTTGTTCAGAAATTTGTCAACATTGATATATTTTGAGAGAGTCCTACATTTCTCTTATTGTTGGCATCTTACATCTTTCTTCCTCTGGCTAATAAAGTATCTATTTCAGTTACAGTTCACATCAAATACAAAAATAAGTGGTTTGTTTACAAAAATGTGCAACTATGGACAAAGTGGATCAAATAATTCGGAAAAATCGCTAGGTTTCTGCGTTTACACCAGGCGCGAGGCACTGTAGTGTCGAAGTATACTTTAAAACATGTTATATGACGATCAGTTTGGCTTTAGGAAAGCTAAAGGCACCAGAGACCCAATTCTGACGTTGCGGTTAATAATGGAAGTAATACTAAAGGAAAATCAAGACACGTTCATAGAATCTGTCTATCGGGAAAAAGCGTTCGACCGTGTGAAAAGGTGCAAGATGTTCGAATTTCTACAACACGTACAAAAGCCAAGAGGGAATAATTAGAGTGGTCGACCAAGAATGAAGTGCTCGGATTAAAAATGGTGTGAGACGGGGACGTAGTCTATCATCCCTACTGTTCAATCTGTTAATCGAAAAAGCAATGATGGAACTAAAAGAAATGTTTAGAAGCGTAACCGAAATTGGAGGTGAAGATATCAATGATACGATTCGCTGATAACATGGCTATCCTGAGTGAAAGTGAAGAAGAATTACATAATCTGCTGAATGGGATCAACAATTTAATAAGAACAGAATACGGACTGAGAGTAAATCGAAGAAAGACGAAAGTAATGAGAAGCAGCTGGAATGTTGGTCACGAAGTACGTGAAGTTAAGGCATTGTCGAAAAACCCGAACAGAAGAGAATCGAAGCATTTGACTTGTGGTGCTACAGAGGAATGTTGAAAATTATGTGGACTGATAAGGTAAGGAATGAGGAGGTTCTGCGTAGAATCTGAGAGGAACGGATATGTGGAAAACACTGACAATGGGAAGGGACAGGATGATACGACACCTGTTGAGAAATCAGCGAATGACTTCCATGGTACTAAAGGGAGCCGTATAGGGCAAAAACTGTAGACAATGGAATACATCCCGCAAATAACTGAGGACGTAGGTTGCAAGTGCTACTCTGAGATGAAGAGGTTGGCACGGGAGAGGAATTAGTGACAGGTCGCATCAAAACAGTCAGAAGGGTGACAGAAAGGAGTGGAAGCTGAGCAACGTCGTGACATTTACGGGCTTACATCGGAAGACCGTACTGGACAGCGGCATTTCTTTTGTCAGTAATGAGATGAGCAACTTATGTACAGGATCTGCCTCCTGAAGTGCCACACTGCTTTCTTAATCACATTGATTCCATAGGTGTGTGTGTGTGTGTGTGTATTCATGATCGCGTACACGTTCCTTGACTAGAACCTGAAACGGAAAAAATAGGGTCAGTGATAAGACATTGGATTCCTGTCGGGGAGGACATCAATTCATATTCCCGTTCGACCATTCTGGTTTCGGTTTCCCCTGAATTTTCGTAGGCATATGCCGCCATGTTTACACTTGGACAGTATGGCAAATTTTCTTCGACATCCTTCGACAATCCGGGCTTATGTTGAAACTTAAATGATCTCGTCGTCACCTTGAGGTCGAACCCTTATCCAGCAAACGTTACTCTAGTTAGAGTATACTGGTAGTACAGGTTTTCTGAATCATACTTTAGAGCCTTGCAGAGTCCTGCTGCAAATAATTAATTTACTGCAGCTTTCTTTTAGAAAGTTTTTTAAAAATTACATCTTCCAGCCTTGCACGAAAGCGTTGCTAAGGTTGGCGACTTATTTATAACGGTATTTCGGTGCAGACTTCTGTAATTTAGTGTTTGACGCTTCTAAATCTACACACGCAGGGCGTAAAGAAACTACGTTACACAAACATGAATAGTGTTTAGAGGAAATAAGAAGACACACTGTTACACGTGACTAAAATGTGACAAATGCACCGTTTGCCTGTTAGAGGGCCATCAAGGTTCTGACATCAGTGATGTTCACAGACGGTATTCAAACTGCCGTGTGCAGAATATGGCATCAAAGTTGTTGCTGGCATTGTGATGGATATGATACTAGAGATGCTGCTGGCTATGTAGTCCGTTTACATAAATGGACAACTGGCAGCTGTATGCTAATGGATATCTATCGAACTGAAAGCCACCAGATTTTCGCTAATAATGACCGTAGCCTCATGTAAAAGGGCGACCAACTCTTCTGTAGTGTCTGCCATCTATAGTTTTCGTACACAAAATGCTTCCACCTCCCTCCCAAAACGAAAACCATAGTAGATCAGCAAATCTCTCAAACAATATTCATCTCTCACCAGTTGGGGCACCGTCTCTGAACATCACTAGCGAAAAAAATTTCAGTGACACACACCGGGGAAACTGTGCTCCTCTGACATTTTACCTCTCTTATACACTCGAAAAATCAGTATATGCAGTGTTATTACACTCTGTACATAAATACAATACAAGCTAGCCGACGGTCTCTATACAGTTGCCGGAGCACTGATTTTCTATTATATTCTCATGACATCTACACCAAATGCGCGCTGGTGACAGCAGAGTAGTCCCACTGTCTACTTCGAATACATTTCCTTCAAGTGCACCTATGTTTCGCTAGAAAAAATTTCCCCTTTCTTCCGAAGATTTTCTTATAATTGTGACGATGGTAGAACTACCATATCATGTGCAGCAGCTTTCTTTAAAGATGCGCTGCACTTTCCTAGAAAAATAGCAACAAATCGAGGTCTAGCAATTGCAACTAGCCCCTAACATTGGATATTTGCAAAGTTCTTCGTTGCTTCAAAGTATTGATTTAAAGTATTTAAATGAGGTGATGAGCGTCAGATGATTACCACTAACTTTGTAATCGTACAGAATCTACATCTACATTTATACTCCGCAAGCCACTCAACGGTGCGTGGCGGAGTGCACTTTAAGTGCCACTGTCATTACCTCCATTTCCGGTTCCAGTCGCGTATGGTTCGGGGGAAGAACGACTGCCGGAAAGCCTCCGTGCACGCTCGAATCTCTCTAATTTTACATTCGTGATCTCCTCTGGAGGAATAAGTAGGGGGAAGCTATATATTCGATACCTCATCCAGAAACGCACTCTCTCGAAACCTGGACAGCGAGCTACACCGCGATGCAGAGCACCTCTCTTGCAGAGTCTGCCATTGGAGTTTGCTAAACATCTCCGTAACGCTAACACGCTTACCAAATAACTCTGCGACGAAACGCGCCGCACAACACCGCGATGCAGAGCACCTCTCTTGCAGAGTCTGCCACTGGAGTTTGCTAAACATCTCCGTAACGCTAACACGCTTACCAAATAACTCTGTCACGAAACGCACCGCTCTTCTTTGGATCTACTCTATCTCCACTGTCAACCCGACCTGGTACGGAACACACACTGATGAACAAGTATAGGTCGAACGAGTGTTTTGTAAGCCACCTCCTTTGTTGATGGACTACATTTTCTAAGGACTCTCCCAATGAATCTCAACCTGGTACCCGCCTTACCAACAATTAATTTTATATGATCAATCCACTTCAAATCGTTCCGCACGCATACTCCCAGCTATTTTCCAGAAGTAACTGCTACCAGTGTTTGTTCCGCTATCATATAATCATCCAATAAAGGATCCTTCTTTCTATGTATTTGCAATTCATTACATTTGTCTATGTTAAGGTTCAGTTGCCATTCCCTGCACCAAGTGCCTATCCGCTGCAGATCTTCCTGCATTTCGCTGCAATTTAATAATGCTGCAACTTCTCAGCATACTACAGAATCATCAGCGAAAAGCCGCATGGAACTTCCGACACTATCCACTAGGTCATTTATATATATTGTGAAAAAAATGGTCCCCCCATAACACCCCCCCTGTGGCACGCCAGAGGTTACTTTAAGGTCTGTAGACGTCTCTCCATTGAGAACAACATATTGTGTTCTCTTTGCTAAAAACTCTTCAATCCAGCCATACAGCGGGCTCTGATATTCCGTAGGCTCTTACCTTGTTTATCAGGCGACAATGCGGAACTGTATCGAACGCCTTCCGGAAGTCAAGGAAAATAGCATCTACCTGGGAGCCTGTATCTTATATTTTCTGGGTCGCATGAACAAATAAAGCGAGTTGGGTCTCACACGATCTCTGTTTCCGGAATCCATGTTGATTCCTACAGAGCAGATTCTGGGTTTCCAAAAACGACATGATACGCGAGCATAAAACATGTTCTAAAATTCTACAATAGATCGACGTCGGAGATATAGGTCTATAATTTTGCGCATTTGCTCGACGACCCTTCTTGAAGACTGGGACTACCTGTGCCCTTTTCCAATCATTTGGAACCTTCCGTTCATCTAGAGACTTGCGGTACACGGCTGTTAGAAGGGGGACAAGTTCTTTAGCGTACTCTGTGTAGAATCGAATTGGTATCCCATCAGCTCCAGTGGACTTTCCTCTGTTGAGTGATTCCAGTTGCTTTCCTATTCCTTGGACACTTATTTCGATGTCAGCCATTTTTTCGTTTGCGCGAGGATTTAGAGAAGGAACTGCAGTGCGGTCTTCCTCTGTGAAACAGCTTTGGAAAAAGGTGTTTACTATTTCAGCTTTACGCCTGTCATCCTCTGTTTCAATGCCATCATCATCCCGGAGTGTCTGATGCTCTTTCGAGCCACTTACTGATTTAACGTAAGACCAGAACTTCCTAGGATTTTCTGTCAAGTCGGTACATAGAATATTATTTTCGAATTCACTGAACGCTTCACGCGTAGCCCTCCTTATGCTAACTTTGACATCGTTTAGCTTCTGTTTGTCTGAGAGGTTTTGGCTGCGTTTAAACTTGCAGTGAAGTTCTCTTTGCTTTCGCAGTAGTTTCCTAACTTTGTTGTTGAACCACGGTGGTTTTTTCCGTCCCTCACAGCTTTACTCGGCACGTACCTGTCTAAAACGCATTTTACGATTGCCTTGAACTTTTTCCATGAACACTCAACATTGTCAGTGTCGGAACAGAAATTTTCGTTTTGATCTGTTAGGTAGTCTGAAGTCTGCCTTCTATTACTCTTGCTAAACAGATAAACCTTCCTCCTTTTTTTTATATTCCTATTTACTTCCATATTCAGAGATGCTGCAACGGCATTATGATCACTGATTCCCTATTCTGCGCTTGCAGAGTCGAAAAGTTCGGGTTTGTTTGTTATCAGTAGGTCCAAGATGTTATCTCCACGAGTCGGTTCTCTGTTTAATTGCTCGAGGTAATTTTTGGATAGTGCACTCAGTATAATGTCACTCGAAGCTCTGTCCCTACCACCCGTCCTAAACATCTGAGTGTCCCAGTCTATATCTGGTAAATTGAAATCTCCACCTGAGGCTGTAACATGCCGAGAAAATTTATGTGAAATGTATTCCAGATTTTCTCTCAGTTGTTCTGCCACTAATGCTGCTGAGTCGAGAGGTCGGTAAAAGGAGCCAATTATTAACCTAGCTCGGTTCTTGAGTGTAACCTCCACCCATTATAATTCACAGGAACTATCCACTTCTACTTCACTACAGGATAAACTACTACTAACAGCGACAAACACGCCACCACCGGTTGCATGCAAGCTATCCTTTCCAAACACCGTCTGTGCCTTTGTAAAAATTTCGGCAGAATTTATCTCTGGCTTCAGCCAGCTTTCCGTACCTATAACGATTTCATCTTCGGTGCCTTCTATTAGCGCTTGAAGTTCCAGTACTTTACCAATGCAGCTTCGACAGTTTACAATTACAATACCGATTGCTGCTTGGTCCCCACATGTCCTGACTTTGCTCGCACCCTTTGAGGCTGTTGCCCTTTCTGTACTTGTCTGAGGGCATCTAATCTAAAAAAACACTCAGTCCACGCCACACAACCCCTGCTACCCATGTAGGTGCCTGCTACGTGTAGTGGACTCCTGACCTATCCAGCGGAACCCGAAACCCAACCACCCTATGGCACAAGGCAAGGAATCTGCAGCCCACACGGTCGCAGAACCGTCTCAGCCTCTGATTCAGACCCTCCACTCGGCTCTGTACCGAAGGTCCGCAGTCAGTCCTGTCAACGATGCTGCAGATGATGATCTCTGCTTTCATCCCGCTAGCGAGACTGGCACTCTTCACCAAATCAGATGGCCGCCGGAAGCCAGAGAGGATTTCCTCCGATCCACAGCGACACACATCATTGGTGCCGACATGAGCGACCACCTGCAGGAGGGTGCACCCTGTACCCTTCATGGCATCCGGAAGTACCCTTTCCACATCTGGAATGACTCCCCCCGGTATGCACACGGAGTGTACATTGGTTTTCTTCCCCTCTCTTGCTACCATATCCCTAAGGGGCCCCATTACGCGCCTGACGTTGGAGCTCGTAACTACCAGTATGCCCACCCTCTGCGACTGCCTGGATCTTGCAGACTGAGGGACAACCTCTGGAACAGGACAAGCAGCCGTGTCAGGCCGAAGATCAGTATCAGCCTGAGACAGAGCCTGAAACCGGTTCGTCAGACAAACTGGAGAGGCCTTCCGTTCAGCCCTCCGGAATGTCTTTCGCCCCATGCCACACCTCGAGACGATCTCCCACTCTACCACGGGTGAGGGGCCAGCCTCCATGTGGGCAATACCCCGGGCAGCCACAGCCGTAGTCCGATCGGGGGATGCGTGGGACGAGCTAGCCGTCCCCGACAAACCCCCATCCGGACCCCCACAGTGATGCCCATTGGCAACAGCCTCAAGCTGTGTGACCAAAGCCAACACTGCCTGAAGCTGGGAGCTAAGGGATGCCAACTCAGCCCGCATCCGAACACAGCAGTTGCAGTCCCTATCCATTCTAAAAACTTTTGTGCAAAGAACGTCTGAACTAATCTACAGAGAGCACAAACAATTCGACACAAAATTTAAACAGTTATTAAAATACAAGATATCCTAGTAAATGCAGTACTGCTGCTACTTGCGCACTGCTGACACACTGCTCGGCGGCGGAAGGAGACTACGCGATTTTACACTATTCATGTACTAAAACGCGATGCTACAACTCTCAAATACTATAATACGCCTGAAATTTATGAATTAAACAGTGCCCGTACCCAAAAGCACGCAAAGAAATTAAGAATTAAACTATGTAACAAATAAGTGAGCTAAGAGTATACGACTTGCTGCTGGCAGGTGCTTATCCAACGGCGGCAGGGAGCACACTGGCTGTGACCAACCGACACTGGCCGTTCAAAACGAAAACAGAAGACAGACGACTACGCGAATTTACACTATTCAGGTACTAAAGCGCGATGATACAACTCTCAAATACTATAATACGCCAGAAATTTATGAATTATACAATGCAAGTAACGAAAAACACGCAAAGAAATTAAGAATTAAACTATGTAACAAATAAATGAGCTAAGAGTATACGACTTGCTACTGGCAGCTGCTTATCCAACGGCGGCAGGGAGCACACTGAGGATCTCTCTCTTAGTTGTGGGTATTAACTTACATTATTCTCGTTTAAACAGAACTGGTGTTAAATAGTTCTATTGAAACTTTAGTACAAACCATTCTCTATTTCTCACGTCTCACAGCGAAATGTTTTTACAACAACAGCAGTGTGCTGCGCGATAATTCGTTTACGTATATTTACTATACTAACTGTTCCACTACTCATCTTTACAGCACACTCTATACACATTCGTCTCCATAGAAACTTCACCGTTTTGTATAGCATACTGGATACAAATAATCCGAATTCCTGTGAGCCAATCATGTACCAAGCCTTGTAGTTAATTGGTCGTAATATAATCTCACAATGTGATATGCGTGGTACTTAATTTTTTTTCTTATGTATTTCGACAAACCGAAAAGCATCACCAAAAGCCAAAATGCTACCGAATAAAAATAAAATTATTAGGCAAGTGTTTATTTAAAATTTGTTACTCAGCAAAACATGTAAGTATGACTTTAGTTAGGAGAGAAAATGGAGGGCTTCGTAGTAGCCTTTCTGCGCCGTGGTGCACGACGCCGCAATATTCGTTCCGCTCCGAGTCTTAGAGATTCACGTATATTTCGCCGCATGACAACATAAATCAACATTATGAAGGTAGGCTTTTCTCCAAAATTCATATTGGTCAAAATAACCTCAGTTCATCAGATTACATTAAAAAAATATCTCACAGTAAAACATGAACAATGGCGAATAAGTCGTAAAGTTAATACCACATTTATATTTTAAGTCTGCAGTTTAGGATAATTTGTGCCTGGTTCAGCAGTTATAAAAATGATAATATTTTGAGAATCGTCTCCGAATGTAGCCTGTTTCAATGCAAGTAAATGAATTGCAATTAGAAAACATACTATACGTTATTATCACGTAGTAAGACTACACTGAAAAAGTAAAGTGATGGCCAAACTACAGCAATGTCGATCGTATGTGGATACAAGGAAGCACGGCAGTGTTATTGCACACAGCATATTTTCAGAGGATATGGATAAAGAATTACTGCGCACGGTACAAATATTATCTATTTAATTTCGTATTTTATTTGCCTGTTGGGCGAGTGAAAAATGACTACCATTTTGCCTTTGTAACCACCCTAATCTCTCCTGTCTTATTCTCCTGGGTACTACACACGACACTGTTACCCTTGGTGTCTTTATTTGTAACCGTTTTACTTTTGGATTATCTGCAGGTTCATGAAGCAATTTGTTTGTGCTGACATTGTTATCTCTGTGCTGTTCTATAGACATTGTTAAGAGAATTTTTTGCTGAAATTGTGGTGTAAAGATTCTGTTGAGTTATTCTCAATGGTTTGACTTTAAATTACTTTTGATGATATTTGCAATTAATGAGTTTAGAAATGCAACGGATAAAGCTAGTCGCACCTTCACCAACGCATTCGACATAGAGGTAGGTAACCGCTTACTTGAAACATGCTCCTTTTCAAACTGACCCAAAACTGAAATATCGGAATTTTGTTAATTATTTGATTTCATTTCGTTTAACTTTATTCCTATTCTTTTCTTTTATAGAAGTTACATTTGATTTGCATCATCCAATGAATAAATAGAGGGTGATAGGAATTGTCATGGGTAACATGTAATTAGCATGAACGAACTACTTTTACTGTATCGATCAACATTCTCTCTGAATTTAAACTACATGGATTTTAACCGACTTTATTTCTGAATTGGAATATCGTAGCTTTAGTTACTTGCAATTATTATTAAAAAAACTTCTTTTAATCGGTCTGTTTCCTATGACTTGTAAGGAGTATGCTTCGCCGGCGATGGGCGAAGCATGACAGAATCTCTGACCAGAGAGTAGTTTATTGTTAGTTGTTGCTTGTCGCGAGTCTGCGCTAGTCTGCGCGAGTCGACAGTAGTAGTCAGTCGGATACAGTAGAAGCGAGTGGACAGTAGTAGTCGGTCGGATTCAGTAGCGAGTGGACGGTAGTAGTCTGCGGGAGTCGGCATGCGTCGGCTGTGTGCTCTGCTCGCGACTCTGGTCAGGACTCTGGACGATGAGTATTGTTGTAGAAGGTAAAGAAGCAGCATTGCGTATATCTAATAATGTATGTTAATTGTAATTAATATGTTCAAAAATGCCCCAATAATAATTTTTTTATAAAGTAACTCTTTTAAAGAAAAATATTCATTTCAATTTAAAGAATATTTCCTATGCATTCTCTCCAAGAATAAAAAATATATATATATATATATATATATATATATATATATATATATATATATATATATATATATACACCCCAGCATTGCACGAAGCTGTGTCGAAGCATGTATAATTAAGAGCAGATATAGATGCAGTTTTTATTGAGGTAAGAATTTTTGCTTTTTTATTCAGAATACAGGGCCGAAGGTCAGCGCTGCTGCCCTTATAAAATTTACCAGATATTATTATTTCTGTTGAGAGGTTACATTTGGTTCATGGTTCATTATTTAATTAATATTATTGTGGGTTCATGGTCAATTTTCATTCATTAATTTTTGTGTGAGGAGGTTACACTTGGCTCCATTTCCATTAATCAATTTCTGCTGAGAGGTTACAGACTTACTCCTTGGTCGCACTATCAGGAACTCAAAGGGGGGAAACGCTCTCAGAACAAATCAATATTTTCATGGTATGACACTCACGGATAGGCACATCTAAATCAGCCAAGTGCTACTGATAAAACTATTTGCGATAGCGTACTTCATACAGAAGCTGTGCAGCCAAGATGCCTCAGGATACTTTCTTTACATAAGCTCCTTAAGCGAGGGGGACAGATTGAATCAATGAGCAAACACATGTTCCTAAGAGAGGCTTTGATTACGATTAATAGTACAGAAAATGTTCTATTACTTCACCTAATCACGTGAACAGGCGGTGGTGCGTTAACTGCTTTGGAGGGATCACTCAGAACCGCTACCACTCATGTGAAAGACGCATGGATGTTGCCATATAAGTGGCTGAAAGCGTTATAATTATGATATTGAAATCAAAAGAGTGGGGGCAGTAAATGAAGAACTATGATCACAGACTTCTGTGCGCCTTTGATATGCACGTGGCTATCTCTTCGTTACAAAGAAACAAATTCAAAAAATATACATAATGTTCCCTAGACTATCATCAAAATGTTTCATATTACTTTAAATACGCGCTAGGACATTATGTTATCAGCTGGTTGCCTACTTCAAGACACTTCCTGCCACTTGCGTACACGTGGGCGGTAAATACATTTACTACGAGCGATTGTCAACCCAGCACTCAATGTTAATCGATAAAAACATCTATCCCGCTATTCATGCTGCCTGTAATAATCCTTGACCACCGTTAAAATCCCACCAATATGATATTCTGACCGTTACTGCTTTCTTCGAAGTCGCGCGCACACGAGGCGCGGACACAAGCTACAAAATGGGCCGAAAAATCGTCTAAAAACTGTTTAAAAGCATTCTGCCACATTACATTGAGAACTACTTCAAAATTTATCTCCATAGCACAAAATTATGTTCGCAAAGAAATATCTTGACCCGCGTTTGTAAATACAACCATTTATCTACCTGAAGCTCGTCCTGCAAGGTGCAATACAGGCGGTAGCAACTATCGCTCTCTCATTACCTTACTCTGCCAAGGCAACACTAATTACGTCGACATGTGACAATTCACTAACCAAACGAATCATAACTAACACATCGTGAGTCCTATCCACAATGGTGTAACTCATATATGATCTTCTTATCACACACCAATCTGTGCTCAGCTGGAGCACATATCTTTAGCTCGACCCCGATACTAGTAATGCCACGACGTGGCTGCTTTCCAGAGACAACGGTTCATCATTCAAAATTATATCCTCGTATCATTCGCTCATACACAATGGAAGAGGTATAGATAGGACGAGGAAGTGTGCCACATAGGTGTACTTACCGATGTTAAACACAGCGGTACACATTTCCATGTCGATTAGCAAAAGTTCGTGATTTCCAGAAGAAAACACTCTTTTCATGCCATAAATAATTGTAAACATTACCTGGTTTGCTTTCTGATCTCATCTGCATATCGACAGTTGTCGGTAAACGTACTAAAGGTATCGCTTCACAACATACTGATGCATGATAGTATACGATCAGTGTAGTGCTTGTAGCTTGATTTGTAACACGGAAACATCACTTATCCGTGTGGTTAGTGCACGTATGAAACGTGCTGTAGACAGGACGTTTCTAAACGTCAGTATTTCACTAACAATAGGCTATGGTAAAAATGAGGAATTTACCTATTCAGAGGAACGTGTTTTGAAGCAGTACTGTGGTACGAGGCCACCTGAATATAGACACGACGGGTTTGATTGTTTTAAGATATTAACATTTGGGAGTGAGCTAACAATTGTACACGATACTGCTCAAAGACGAAAAACTGTGGCAATCCAATTTAAAAAATAAAATAAAGGGAATGAAAAGATTAAATAATAAAAAAATCGGCAATGAGCAAACGGCATGTGGATGAAGAAGGCAATGGAAACCACTGCAATAAAGACACTTCTTGTGGTTCTACAAGACACGTGAAATGTAACTTACAAATATTTTATAATGAACTCTCCTTTGGCTAAAGATTTCGCATTAGTCTCCGATTGTGATATCCGCGAGCGGACTGTCATGGGATAGGTAAACACGAGAAAAATATTATCCAGCGAAAAGGTAACATTCTTACAAGTCGTAAAGTGGACTGTCAGACCCTTTGACATGCTAGGGAACCTAGACAACCGGAAAAATGAAAATCAGTGGCTCGATCAAGATATAGTGAATTCAGTTAAGTAAAATGAAAAGAAGTAAGGATTTCTGGTCAGACACATACGGGGTAATTACAACCACAACAGTAAATGGTATAACGGGAATTATGGATAGGAAGGTAAGGGACAAAATCAATTTTTATAGGGTTGCTCTTAATAGAATTGATAGCACATCAACGTCAACAACAATATTTCAGGTACAAATGCCGAAGTCATAAGCAGAAGAAGAGATTTAGAAGGTTCAGTACGTAAGTGGAGATGATAATCTAGTATTCATCGTTGATAGCAGGAAAAGGACGTAAAGAAAGAGTTAAGATGGAATTTTTGTTGGGGGCAGGAATGGAAGAGGAGAAAGACTGATAGAGTTTGGCAGTGAATGTCAAGTGGGAAAAGCGAATGCGCTATTCAAAAATCACATGACGAGCAAACAGCCTGAAGAGGCATAAGAATAAGGGAAGATTCCATAAGGAAATTGTGAAATCAGATAATGGATAGCAAGGAATATCCAGCAGCAGTTAATGGATCGGATGGCAATTTTGAAGAACTGTCTGTAATTTGAGGAACTCGTCGCGGGGGAATCAACGTGGACAGAAATGGAGTACTAAGGTACTGAAGCAAGATGAGATGCTTTCTTTTGTAGTTCTCTGAGGCCCTCGACAGTGCGACAACGAAAACCCACAGGAGGCAGTTCAGCTGAAGAGGAATGTACTTCTCTAAATAGAACAATTACCAAAGCTGAACATACAAATAAAAGTACAAGAAACGAAACTGAAGAAGCGTGAGGTAACACAAGAAATACTTCAATTGATCGACGGAACGAGGATATCCAAATATAATGAATGAAATTAAGGAATACAGATCTTAAGTACGTTAGAAATGAAATAGTTGATAAGCGCCGGGAGCAAAGAACGAAATGACTGCAGAGAATATGTGAAGAAACAGAGACAGAAATACACATCAAAAGGAGAGATTCAGCATATAGAAAATTGAAAACAAAAATACTTCCTCTCCATTTGGATGTATGGCGCACCCGGATTAAAATTATTTCAGAATAAAAACCGTCTTGGTTGGCAAAGTTATTTTACGTTCAAAAATGGCTCTGAGCACTATGGGACTTAACTTCTGAGGTCGTAAGTCCGCTGTTATTTTACGTCAATGGCGCGATTCGCCTTTTTGGGACATCATCAGATTGTGTATAAAAAAAGCTTCATATGTAATCCATCCATCATCAATCCATGCAAATAGTCAAATGGATGCTAAAGTAACTGGATATGTAACCCATTCGTCATATAATCGTATAAAATGAGAAGTGGACCTTAAACACACCAGCAGACTGTGTCCAGCAGCACGGTAAAGGGTCGCGTTTACTAAACAAACAGGGTATGTGCCGACACATCAAAGCGCGCGCTTTTAGCAAGCACACAAATATCGGTGGGTCACACCAGGATGTAAAAATCACGTATAGTGCGGGAAAACCTGCCTCGGTGACGCGAAGGTCTGGCTAAACGCACATTTACGAAATACGAAAACTACGTAAAACAAGTAGATTAAGACGCACATTCGCTAGCCACTGCAATCACATGAGACCAAAAACAGAGTAAGGTACCCCCATAAAATCAGGAAAAATAGGTAAAATGATGACATGGCAAACAGTGATTCAGAAAATGTCATCAAAGGTAAATTTTAAAGTGCGTGCATTCAAGGTTAACAAACCCAAACATCAAGGCATAAGGAACAGGGTACTCTAAATACCGAAAACTAGAAACAAAATGTGGGTTTGTAAGCTATAATACAGAAATAAGTAAAGTCTGATACGACAAAGAAAAGCCGTTAAAAAGACCTCCTTGAAATACAGTTCCCATATCATCCCTCATAACGAAACAAGAACTTAAAAAATAATGCTCTCCTAATAAAATAAAAGATATCATTATAGCAACGGTTAAAGACTGGGAGCGCTGTATTATGGCCAAAGGCCTTACCAAATTGGTAACACCGCGTTGCCCTCAGATCACCGAAGCTAAACGCTGTCGGCTACTTGGACGGTGACCGTCCGTGACGCCCAAGCGCTGTTGGTAAGCTGAGTGCACTCAGCCCTAATGAGACCAGTTGAGGAGCTACTCGACTGAAAAGTAGCGGCTCGAGTCACGAAAACTGGCAACGGGCGGGGGTGCGGTGTGCTGACCACATGCCCCTCCCTCACAGCAACCAGTGACGCTATAGGCTACGATCGTTCGGTACTGTTGGGCCTTGCGAGGTCTGATCGGAAAGAGTTCTTTAGCATTGTATTATGATATACTTGTTTTCTGCTGATTACTTGATCGTTCAACAACCAGTATCTGAAGATTCAGAACGTAGCTTTCAAAAGCAAATTCAGAAGTAAACGCTTATCGTACAAATAAATGCGTCAAACTTTGTGTTGGGCTGTTATGTCCCGGGGTTCAATAGATAGAGATAAAACAGTAATCAAGTAGATGGGTAATTATAACTCATTTATTCTGAATAAAATTACAATGAAAGATATTCTACAAGCACTGTACAGCTCGGCTATGAGTTACAGAAAGATAATGCCATCAAGGAACTCTGTTAGAGGGTGCATCTTGAAACCCAGGCACTGCAAGGTGCAGCATTAAGGCTACGTCTGTAAGTCGGTGTGCGCTGAGATCAGGGTCTTTCCAGAATCAGCGATGGTTTGCGCTGGTCGGCGATGGTCGAGGCTGTACTATGAATGAGAGACCGCGAAACGATCGGCGCAATTTTCCGGAGTAGCCGTGCACTGGCTTAAGTTCAGCCGCATCACATGTACACAACGTGGACTATTTTCTTACACGAGAGTTGTGGAAATAAATAGTCCCACACACGCTGCGCCTCCTTTCATTAACTGGAAAGCCACAAATAGGTGGAAGTTGTGGCCGCAATGATGGCGTTCTGAGGCTCTGGCGATAACATGCCATGTCGCTCTTGTTTCTTGACTTGCTAAAAGGAACTGTTCTGGTGATAAATGGCTGACAGTGGCTTATCAAGATGGTTGATGGTGATATCTTGGCCACACACAGAACTTGAGTGGGTTTCTAGTTGTTGTCCTGTCGGATTCTAGGTGCACATAGCGCATTCCATCTTCGTTGAGTAGATGATGGCGGAGCCCTCTCGCTTGTAGTCGAAGATCTTTTACCCCTTCCTTTGTCAGGAAAGTGATGGTGAAGCCATTGAAGTGCAGTTGTACAGCTAGTATTCTCTCTCTCTCGTGGAGAGAGAAAGAGAGAGAAAGAGATGGCGGTGCTCAACCAATGTTGGGAGGAGCGGTACCGATGGGAGTTCACAATGGGAACGGTGTAGATGAAGTTAATGTTGATAACGCCAGCGAAGCCAACATCGGCTGGAGCACAAACCTCGGAACACGTACCCAGTATAGACATACGTTGTATGGTAGATGTCAGGGACAACATGGGCGTGATGGCGGACAGTGGAGTGGGCGAGAATGGGAGTGACTTAAAATAAGAGACACAGCGCTGCGGAAGGAACTGTGACGTAAGCGGCTATGGTGGAACACCGAAACGAGATTGGCAAAGCATCGGAAGAATCCATTGTGTTCAAGGCCGCTGGACGATCTGACATGGTGAAAGCGTATCAGGAAAAGAATGAAGTGCCAGAAATGTAGTCGGTAGCATGTTCACTGCCACTATGTTTGTGAGCGAATGGAAAGGATGACGGCAATGCTAGAGAAAAAGCAGTGCATAGGTACGTGTATGAAAACGAAAAGGTGGGGCGCAGGAGAAAGTGGGACACTGAGTACTTGCCGCGTGAACATGTGTAGGAGGCTTCAGTTAATGAAAGAGGAAATGAGGGTCGTGGAAAACCCGAGTCGGCCGGCAGAGCCAAGCAGGTCGGCGGAAAAAAATGTAGAACCCCAGAAGAGACCATTGAGACCATTGTATATGAAGCTGCTGGAGGCCAGGTGACAATGGAGATAAGATGTTCCTGGAGGCCAGCTGATCCGCGAGACAGCTGACACTGGAGATGGATAACCCTGTGGACAAATGACCCTTCATATCGATTGCGGCTGGCCATGGTAGTCGCTGGGGGTAATGATGCCAGTGCATCGGGCACAGGTAGAGGAAAGCTGAGGCTGGGTGGAAGACGAGGTCCGGTGCAGCCGAAAACGGAACTGGAGCACAGCGGTCAAGGAGGTCCTTGGCAGTTACATTCTCACGACGAGCGTCAGCCTTAACAGCAAACTGTAAAGCAATGGGAGTAACGTTGGCTACAGTGGAAGAAAGGATGTCGGCAGCTGGCAGGTGAACGAGGCTTGCAGCTGGAATGAACAAGAGCTTTGCCTCCAGGAAACTGGGAAATGTCAAGAGCATCAGGCGTGGACTAGATGTAGAAAGGTACGTGAGAGTACAAAATAATGATAAGAAGAAAACTGTACACTGGTAGAGACAGCTGGCACTCACACAGTAGAGGGACCTGAAATAGGGGCCATGAAAGAACCAGGTCCGAATACAATGCCACATAAAGACCAGTAACGCGAAACTTGTTGGGAGACAGACTCACTACAGACCAGGTGGATGACCGGACAAAGTTCGAGAAAAGTTGCCACTAGAGCCAAAAGATCTAAATTACTCAGATTTAATTGGCAAATAGGACCTTCACTGAGCACGACTGATGGTAAAAATGAGTTACTCGTCACCAGGTTCTGTTCTGGCGCGAGGTGTAAAAAGTGGTGTGTAGCATGGGAAAAACTTTGATCCTTTTCCCAGTGCCTCCACTGAAAGTAAAGGGACTGCGATGGCTCCAAGTGTGGGTGAAACAGGATCAGGCATCAGGCAGATGGAGGGGGCGGTGGGCAAATGACGAGCGAGACTGTAATGCTAAGATCGTCACCAATTCTGTTATATCGTGAGAACTGTGCAACGAAATACAGTTATCCTGAGTGCCAACGACGAAACTGGGACAGTCCAACGTGGAAGGTAGGAATGAGAGACTGGCTGATAAAGGCTGTGAGCCATGTTTCGGTAATTTAATTGTTAGATCATTAGCCCGTGAAAGGCTAAAGTCCTGAATTCGAGTCTCAGCCCAGTAAACAGTTTCAGTCTCAAGGAAGTCTTAGCCTTGTTGTTGCTGCTGCTGCTGCTTCTGTTGTTGTAATAGTTGTACTGGCTTGCTACCCAGAACTGCCTGACATGTGCCAATGCAGGTAGCTGACAACGCCTCAAGCTAGGCCACCCATGGAGAGCGGGTGTGCTAGAAGCTGCTAGCCAATCGGCGTGGAGATGAGTATACTGCATCCCTTTTTCTTCAGTGAGTAAACGGAAAAGATACTGTATGGCCGGTGATATGTTTTCTGCCTCCCATTACTAGGCTTCATTAAACTGAGCTATATAGTTAAATCTTATAACCCAAAGAAGTTCTGTATTTGAATGTGATGGAACCTCAAAGTGTAAAATTAATTAGGCATTTATTTGTGCTTCACATTTCATAATAGGCAGGGTGAAAGATGTCTCTTCGATCAACTAATGTTAATGGGCAAAAATATAACAGAGCTGGTCTTAAATATTTTGTTACTGTTAGTGGTAAAACCCGTTTTGAAAGAAGGAAAATATCAGGAGATGGACTAAGATTAAGAACATAACCCGCAAAGACCTAATTCGTACACCAGTTAAAATTTACATCAATTCCAAAATGTATATGGAGTACAGATGGGTCGTCGTTTCGACTACACCATTGTCTTTCATATACTAATGCACAGAAGATCATAAGCTTTTTTTTTTTCTTATTCATTTAATCAATATTTTCTGAGATGTGGCTATGAGGTGAACGTTACGTTCTGGGAATCGAATGGCTGAACAGCAGCAAGAGTACACAAATAGAAGTGTTACAATTTGTCTTTTAATATAATTTTAAAACATTGTTTCAGCATTTTGATATGTACCATAAGTTGCAACATTTTTATTATTCGGCAGCTAATTTCGATATTAAAGTCATCGTCCGGCAGACAAATTTTTTATGGTACGATGGATACGTGGCATACATCATAATAACTTTTAAAATTTGCCAGACGATGCAATTAACTTCACAATTAGTTCGGCAATAATAAAAACTTAGCAGCTTGCGGAAGTTCCATGTCAGTAAATCTTTTATAAAATCTATCGAGTAGAAAAGGAAGAAGGAATTAGTCTAACAGCCACCTCTGACTCCATTTTCATACTTGATACCTTCGAAGTAAGGATCGACTAACTCAGTCGAGAACTGATTAGCGTCCTTACGATTAGCGACATGCTTTAGTACTGAAGGCAGTTAGTGTTATGTGCACTACGACCTCCTCACGCTCTAACGCCCGGTACTTCTACAGCTCTCGTTAGCTCAACGTGATGATACGCTGCTTCATCGAAACATGTAGATTATGTAAAAATGATTACTGACAACCATTCTTAATAGTACCTAACAGCCATCTCACACCGGTTCTCAGTGTCACAAACATGTATAAAAATAGCTGGGCACGTATAATACCTTAAACCTGAAGAACGCAAGTGAGTTCAAAGCACGTTCATTAGAATTTTGACGCAAACCTTGTAAAAATTACCTACGAGGTACTAAATCTTGAAGAGCTAGTGCCTCACATTCTATACGTTGTACCCTAACAGTCACCTCCAAACGGCTCAGTGATTTGTCCTCATAGCATGGCAGTTGACGGAAGATACATTTTTAAATGCATTGATTACGCCATTCTCAAAGCCCGTTCTCGCGTCACCCACGCTGACGCCTGTATTCACTGGTAAAATACGCACTGTTTGTTGAAGGCGTCTATAGAGAACATGAAGGCAGTCCACGTCTGCTACTATAATGTAGATGCGACGAAGTCTCTTGCAGTGCTCTTCGCTTCACAGTGCACACAATCATTTCAGTAAGCTCATACGATTCGTGTCCCATTGTTTAATCAGAACCAGACACAACAAATAAAGAGACACAACAAAGTCTTAGTAGTAGAATAAGGTTCGTTACCGATGGAGAATGGGAACGAGTATCAGGGCTTCTTAACGCCAATACGCTGTAAATGCTTCAGGAATTGGTGATGTCAGTGGCTGCAGGATCATCTCAACTACTATTCGAGCGAACGTTGCTGAAAGCAATTGACGTCTGGGGTCGGATAACTCTCAAAGAGGCAGTACTCACTGCCTCACATGAAGTTCTTCAGTGGACTGAACAACACAGGAAATGGACAATGCCTTACTCCTGCCTAGTCGCACTACTGCTTCTCTGCAATAGGAAGAAAATGTGGAATGTTCCGATGACCAACGAGGCGTTTAAACCACAGTGTGTGGAGCATATAGTTCAAGCTGTAGGCATTTATGCGATGTTTTGGAATATATTTCGTGCCATGACGTGGGTCCAATCATTAAAGTTGCCGTGGGTGTGAAATACGAAGTTTACATCGATTTTCTTGATTTCTAAATGTTGCGTTTCATGATGATGGATAAAATAACTATTTGAAGGTCTGCACCCATTCTTTCCTAGCTTGACGAACACTCTGGCACCATATCACGCATCTCTCCAGCTGAAAGGAATCTATGATGCATCCTAGAATTAGTGTCAGCCGATGATGGTGAAGCCTGAGTTTACGAAGACTGCTTAGCAGGACTAATGAATCATAGGCTTCCTTGAAAGCCACCAAGACAGACACACACACTTTGGGCCTTATACACATATCAAAAAAACTTTTGCATCACCTCGGTTCCGAGAGTTCCGGAAGCTGTACAGAAAACTGGAATAGAGGTCAACATAGCATCATTCCCACTCTTTTTATTGCTCATGAAAACCACACATTGCATCTTGTACCACTATACAGCGAGACTTTCAGAGGTGCTCGTCCAGACTGCTGTACACACCAGTACCGGCAATACCCAGTAGCACGTCCTCTTGCATTGATGCATGCCTGTATTCGTCGTGGTATACTATCTACAACTTCACCAAGCTACTGATAGACCAAATTGTCCCAGTCCTCAACGGCGATTCGGCGTAGATCCCTCAGAGTGGTTGGTGGTCACGTCGTCCATAAACAGCCCTTTTCAATCTATCCCAGGCACGTCCGATAGGGTTCGTGTCTGGATAACATGCTTGCAACTCTAATCGAGCGATGTCGTTATCCTAAAGGAAGTCATTCATAAGATGTGCACGATGGCAGCGCGAATTTTCGTCCATGAAGACGAATGCCTCGCCAATATGCTGCCGATATGGTTGCACTAGCGGTCAGAAGATGGCATTCACGGAACGCATAGCCGTTACGGTGCCTTCCGGCGTAAGTAGGTTCCACATAATGCTACCCCAAAACAGCAGGGAACTTCCACCTTGCTGCACTCACTGGACAGTGTGTGTAAGGCGTTCAGCCCGACCAGGTTGCCTCCAAACAAATCTCCTACGATTGTCTGGTTGAAGGCATGATCGACACTCATTGGTGAAGACAACGTAATGTCAATCCAGAACGGTCCATCCGGCATGTTGCGGGCCCATCTGCACCGTGCTGCAAGGTGTCGTGGTTGCAAAGATGGACCTCGCCATGGACGTCGGGAGTGAATTTACGCACAGTCTGAGTCGTAACACGACGTCCTATGACTGCACGAAAAACATTATTCAACATGGTGTCGTTTCTTTCAGGGTTCCTCCGAGTCATAATCCGTAGGTAGCTGTCATATACTGCAGCAGTAGCCGTTGGGCCGCCTGAGCAAGGCATGTCGTCGACAGTTCCTGTCTCTCTCTATTCCTCCATGTCCGGACAACATCGCTTTGGTTCACTTCCTTGCTGAGAGCCCTTCCTGGCACAAAGTAAAAATGCTAACGCGATCGACGTTATTGACCGTCTAGACTTCAGAAAAAAACAAGCCGTGTACCTCCTTCCTTGTGGAATGGCTGTAACTGATCGGCTATCGGACCCTCTCCGTCTAACAGGCGCTGATCATGTATGGTTGCTTACATCTGTGGGCGGGTTTAGTGACATCTCTGAACAGTCAAAGGGCCTGTGTCTGTAATACAATATCCACAATCAACGTCTCTCTTCAGGAGTTCTGGGATCTGGGGTGATGAAAATTTTTTTTTATGTGTGTAGTATAATATGTGATAATTTTTTTAAGTTAATAATAATAATAATAATAATAATAATAATAATACAGTCATTAGATATTGCCCATATCCCGTGGGATTCGCCTGACATGGGTGCTTAGACAGGAAGCAGAAATGATAAGCAGGTTTTCTTTGTCTCGTGATGACTGGGTATTGTGTGAAGTCCTTAGGTTAGTTAGGTTTAAGTATTTCTAAGTTCTAGGGGACTGATGACCATAGATGTTAAGTCCCATAGTGCTCAAAGCCATTTGAACCATTTTTTGATAAGCAGAAATGGTTAGCACTGTCTTTGCTTAGCTTGGAACAGTAAATCCGTTATCACACCTAGCTCCTCATACGTAGACGAAGCACAGAGAAATTACCATAAATTTTTGACCCTTCGGCTGATTCTGCTAAGAGACCGCGATGACCTCGTTGCGGCATCTTCTTACACCAACTCAGCGGTGGTGCTACGTGCATGTGCAGCATACGGTGTGCATTTCATCCGGCCTCGGATTGGTGGGGCCGTCACATGGGTTTGTTGTCAACTTCGGGGTACGTCTGCCCAGTGTGGTACCTATAATGTACGACACCACATATTTCTGTCCGAGAACTCCTTGGCGTCATCGTATGTTGGGTCTGCGTGAAACAACATCGGGGGAGGGGAAGGGGTGGAGATGTGGGTGATGGTGCCACTGCGGAGACAGGAGCCGAAACTTCAGTCAATGCTGAGCTCCTGCCCGCACCCTGACATCCGTCCATAGGCTGCGCACCCATGCCAATGGATGGAATATCACCTTCTACTGTTGGAGGCCGAAAATGACTTAAGGTGCCATGGCGGCCTACTGGAAAGTAGCAGAGCAAAGGGGACCACCTCTTGCGGCTGAAGATGCAACGATGCGACGACCATTGGCTACCTGTCCGGCGTCAGCGGCGCGGAAGAGAGAGTTGATGCGAGCTGAGACTGCAGGGCTGTCCTGGGCACCGAATCCGTAAAGGAAAAATTTGCCGCAGTATCATGCATCCTGCACGAGCGAGGCTGACTCTGATTACCCTTCTGCAGCCCTGCGAGAACCTGTAAGACATAGAAAAGGTGTCCGAACACATTACTGATAACGCCTCATGTACAACACCTGCGTCTGCCAAAAAACCCTGAAAACGACGACATTACTAATATTAAACTTCTAGCGCTGCAGAGGATTGACTCAGAGCTGCGTAGGATGCAGGAACTGAAGCCTCTTCGTTATCGGCGTCCACGCAGCGTCCGCTGGTGACTTGTCACTGAACGACATGATGAGAGGAAGGTTGCATGCACCTACCTTCACTGTGATGCGCCTGCAGATGACCGTTGAGCTGCACACGATACGCTATTTTTTGTGCATTGAGTCAAAAGTAGGAAATGGTGGTAAGGAAAAAAGGCGCTGCTCGGTAGTACAGGATTAGGTTGCGCAGCGTGCAGTCTTATTACCATTTCCACTAAATTATTCAGATGCTTCACCTGAAATTAAACAATGTATTAGTGACGGTTCTGTAATACGAAATAACTAGGTTCTGAAAGTACCATAAAACAAAGTTAATTTGCATGCTGGTGCAGGCCTGGATCCAAAACAAGAAAACAATAAAGACAAATTTGTAAAAACTAAAGACACACAACGGGAGAGTCTCGCCAGGTGTTTGTATGGCGCAGAGTAGAACCAGCAAACTCGTGGGGGCATACTCGTCGCCAGTGTTGGATCCGCCTGAAGTGGGTGCCAAGGAATAGGTTGATGCTCGGAAAGAAAGTAGAAATGACTAGAGGCACACGTAATCTGAATAACACCGTCTTTACATGAAATGGAACAGCAAATCCGAAGAGTCTGTGATCAGAGCCTAGTCGTCAGACATAAACAAGGTACCGAGGAACTGCTATAAGCACCACTGAGGCTTCGGCTGATTCTTCTGGTAAGACGGACTGACCTCGTGGTCTATTTTTGTGTACTCGAGTCGGCCGCAGATTTGCGCGACCGTCACGTGGTTTGTTGCCAGCCTCTGGATACGTTCTTCCTGGCGTGGTCCCGGTAATATACGACACCAGATATACTATTCAAATTTTAATGTTTACCCGGACTAGTCAGATGCAAATGAAGGTCTGAAGGGCCTAATTTTACCAAGAGAAATAAATAAATAATTATTAAACATAACAGCCACGTTTTGTAGGATCCAGCTTATGAACGCCACTTGCCATTCGTCGATACAGGGACAGTGGCAGCTACGGCGAACATCGGCAACAGGTGTCTGCTAGTGTTAGGAACTTCAGAGTGCATGGTAGAGTCCTAGAGACCAGCTTATCTATTAATAAGCGCCGTGGTATCTACGACAGCTCCATTGTTTATTCAAGGTGGCGGCGGCCGCCGAGACAAAGGCCCATTGTGTGCTCCGGCCACGCGGGTGACCAGCGCGGGCCGCACTGTGCGCCAATTATCCCCGGCTGAGTTACGGCGGACCGGTGCAGGTGATGAAGACGTAAACACCGGGCAGACTCCCGGAATACAGAGCCGCCCCCGCCGCCAACGTTCTCACGCGAGTAAGTTATAGGGGTGGCGCTGCGGCCGTCAACGCCTCGACCAACCCTGTTATCCGTACCGCAGTAAACGGCGTGGCGTCGGATTGGGGGTGGCCGGCAATTACGGCTGAGGCTCGATTAAGAGGCATAGCGCACTTGAGTAACAGCCCCCTCCCCTCTTATCTCAGGTCCCACGGACGCAAAGGTGTTCATCCGGCACCCCATTCGTTTCTAAATTGGTGCATGTAAGGGGTGTGCTACAAAGTCAAGATACACTTTAACTTCAAAAGAGACTTTTTATAAATATGAGAAACATTAAATACCTTTAAGTACACACGCCATTCCTCGGACTGACCTCGTAGTCGAAATTAAAGTTTTTCTTTTAATTATTTTTTTTGGTCATTTTGCTATGTGACCATATATGACGCTGTCCCAACCAGATTAAATGTTTCGCACTTGTGGTAGCTTTATGTTTTCTGGTATCATTTGTAGTACATCACATACACGCATACTTACCCCCAACTATAATTCTAAAGCCACCCATGATTTATGGTAAAGGGTACCACTGTCATTTTCATCTTTCGTTTTTCCTAGTCGCGGCTCTTGGTGAGCCACTGTACGAGCTCGAATATCTCAAATTTACTCATCATGGACTTTTCACAAGTCATATATAGGACGAAGCAACGTGTTATACAAAGTCTGGAGTAAATTATGCTCTCGGAATTTTAACGGTGAACCAGATAGTGGTACATCTTTCTTCTAAATCGTAAGGATGCAATCTCTTTAACACTTGCACTCTATGCACTTGTACTCTTAGCATGTTCTATAGCGCGAGTCTTACCATCTAGCACTTTTTGCTGTTTCGCGTCTTCTCTGACGGATGGGGCATTCTCTTGCGGCTGACAATGTTGGTAGTAGCGGGAACATCGGATCAGAGCTACTTTTACAGCTAGAAGTTGAAATCGGTTGAATTAACATCCAGGCCTAGAGTCGGGGGAAATGATCACGCGAAAGTTAAGGTAGGAGGAAATTAACTATTATATCAAGATGTATGTTATGTGACATATAAAGATTGTTGTTATTTTCTTAAGTCATCAGTATTCCTTTAATAATTGGCAACCAATGCTGTACAATCGCAATGAAGTAATGAGATGTTTAATTGACTTTTTTATTATAACATGTTACGCGTTTCGGGATTACACCCATCTTCAGAAATCACAGAGCAGTCCTGAAGCTGAGCAGTCTTGAAGCAGAGCTTCAACATATTCTCTGTCAAGGCTGTTGGTTAGGAAGGAATAGGTATGTCTGAAGATGGGTATAATCCAGGAACGCGTAACATGTTCTAATAAAAAAGTCAATTGAACGTCCTATGACTTTATTGCGAGTGTACAGAATTAGTTGCCAATTGTTAACATAAAAATGATCGCAGGTCTCAGACGGGATTTTACGTCCTGTATGTCATCAGTATTCCGACTGGTTTGATGCAGTCCGCCATGAATTTCTCTCCTGTGCCAACCTTTTCATCTCAGAGCAGCAATTGCAACCGGCGCCCTCAATTATTTGCTGGATGTAATTCAATCTCTCTCTTCCTCTATAGTTTTTACTCTTTACAGCTCCCTGTAGAACCATGGAAATTATGTCCTGATGTCTTAACACATGTTCTACCATTCTGCCCCTTCCTGTCAGTGTTCTCCATATATCCCACCATTCTGTCCCTTCTTGTCAATGTTCTCCAAATATATCCCTTTCCTCACCGATTGTGCCGAGAGCCTCGTCGTTCCACCTAATTTTCAACATTTTTCTGTAGCACTAAATCTCAAACGCTTCGATTCTTTTCTGTTCCAGTTTCACCACAGTCCATGTATCACTACCATACAATGCTGTGCTGCAAACGTACATTCTGAGAATATCTTCCTCAAATCAAGTCCTATGTTTGATACCAGTAGACTTCTCTTGGTCAGGAATGCCCTTTTTGCCAGTGCTAGTCTACTCTTTATCTCCTTGCTCCGCACGTCATGCGTTATTTCGCTGCCTAGGTAGCAGAATTCCGTAACTTCATCTACTTTATGATCACCAAATCTGATGTTATGTTTCTCTTTCTTCTCATTTCTGAAGCATCTCATTACTATTGTCTTTCTTCGATTTACTCTCATACCATATTCTGCACCCATTAGATTGTTCATTCCATTCAACATATCCTGTAATTTTTTCACTTCCACTGAAGATAATAATTGTTGTGGATTGGCAAGAGAGCCAACCCACTATGAGAGGAAGCCGAAAGGCATGCGTTTTAGCTCACGCAGGCTGGCGTGAGGTCTGGAACAGGACAAGGAAGTTAGACTTTAGCAAAAAAGGGCATAGCTGTTGGAATACTTAACTTTAATCCGTAAATGGTGAACATCGCTCTTGACGGTACATGTTTTACAGCATCAATAGTAACTGGTAATGACGCTTTGCTAGGTCGTAGCAAATGACGTAGCTGAAGGCTATGCTAACTATCGTCTCGGCAAATGATAGCGTAATTTGTCAGTGAACCATCGCTAGCAAAGTCGGCTGTACAACTGTGGCGAGTGCTAGGAAGTCTCTCTAGACCTGCCGTGTGGCGGCGCTCGGTCTGCAATCACTGATAGTGGCGACACGCGGGTCCGACGTATACTAACGGACCGCGGCCGATTTAAAGGCTACCACCTAGCAAGTGTGGTGTCTGGCGGTGATACCACAGTAATAACAACAGCGAATCTTATAATCGATATCCCTTCACCAGTAATTTTAATTCTACCCTTGAACCTTCCTTTTATTTCAATTTTTTCTCCCTCATTGTACACATTAAACAGTACTTGCGGAGCACTACGTCCTTCACTTACACCCTTTTTAATCCGAGCACTTCGGTCTTCCACTCTTATTATTCACTCTAGGCTGTTTACATTTTGTTTATTATCCGTCTCTCGCAACAGGTTACCTGTATTTTCCTCAGAATTTCAGATATCTCGAACCATTTGGCATTGTCGAACGCTTTTCCCAGGTCTACAAATCCTATGTAAGTGTCTCGATTTTTGTTCAGTCTTCCTTCCATAAACCTCAATGTCAGAACTACCTTTCCCAAAGCCAACCTGATCTTCATCGAACTTATCCTCAATTTTATCTTCCATTCTTCTGTGTATTATTCTTGTCAGAATCGTGGGTGCATGAGCTGTTCAGCTGACTGTGCGATAAATCTCGGATTTGTCGGCTCTTACTATCTACGGAATTGCGTGGATGATGTTTTACCGGAAATCTGATGATATATTGCCAGTCTCACATAATTTATATAACAACGTGAATGGCTGTTTTGTTGTCACTTTCCTCAACAATATTCGAAATTCCAAAGAAATGTGATCGATCCCTTTTGCCTTACTTGATCCTGTGTCACCCAAAGCTCTTTCTGACTGTAATCCTGGATCCCCTTCCCTTCTCTATCGACCCTTGTTCTTCTTTTGTCACGGTATCACATGAGGCCTAGCCCTCCTAGATGTGGTCAGTGTACTCTGTCCTCCTATCTGATCACGCCTCTGAATTTAACAGTAGAGTTACCATTGCTCTCTTAATGTTACAGCTCTCGCATTTAATTTCTTCGAAGGTTGTTTGACTTTTATTTATGCTGAGTCAGTCCTTCCGATAATCAGTTCATTATGGATTTCTTCACATTATTCCTGCAGCCATTCGCCTTAGCTTCCATGCACTTACTGTTTATTTCATTCCTAAGTGACTTGTATTTCTGCGTTCCTGAACTTACCTGAACATTTTTCTATTTCCTGCTGCTGCTGCTGCTGAACGGTTCACTGTAGGTCACTCTCCGTAATTCCCTAGTACTGGTAACGAATCCTGATCCCGTTATACCATTTCTTGCTGCTGTTAATATCACCCTACACTTGTCTTCCCAGTTCACTTTACTGACACCAACTATATCTTGAGCCCTAGCGTTTCACTTTCCAGATTTTCTAGCTTTCCTACAACGTTCAGACATAGGTAAGTATATTCGTCCAAGAAGTAACAATAATTGTAAAGAATATGGGAAACGAGAATGAGCCACGAACAAACTGTAATTCGTTGTTAATGCACTGGTAACGCAGTTAAAAAGTTTAACAGTGAACAAATATAAACAGAATTATGATATATTGAACTGTTACGAGCTTGCAGAATGAGATTTTCACTCCGCAGCGGAGTGTGCGCTGATATGAAACATTCTGGCAGATTAAAACTGTGTGCCGGACCGAGACTCGCACTCGGGACCTTTGCCTTTGCCTTTCGCGGGCAAGTTCTCTACCATCTTTTTTTTTTTTTTTTTGTCTAATCTCATTTTGGTCGGTTTCGTTCGTTGCATCTGCTCGGGGCGGACGTCGTAAGACATCCGTTTAAGTTCGTTGTTGATCGATTAACCCAGTTTTTTTTATTACAGAGGGCAGCTAACCCTCTCACCGAACACGCTGACCTGCCGTGACGGCATCCTCTGAGCTACCCAAGTACGACTCGCGCAGCGTCCTCAAAGCTTTACTTCTGCCAGTACTTCGTCTCGTACCTTCCAAACTTTACAGAAGCTCTCCTGTGAACCTTGCAGAACTAGCACTCCTGAAAGAAAGGATATTGCGGAGACACGGCCTGGCCACAGCTTTGGGGATGTTTCCAGAATGAGATTTTCAATCTGCAGCGGAGTGTGCGCTGATATGAAATTGCCACGTAACATAGCTAGATGAAACTTGGATCATTCATAACAAGAACTCCTACAGTGTAGAACAGAAACACGCAGTGAGATTAACAGAAACGACACTTTCATTGAAATCCACTAATGACACCGAAACCAACGCGATTTATGTTGGTCGCTTGGAGATTAAGAAAGGCGCTATATGGTTCGTAATAGAGTGTGACACGACCAAGGATGGTAGAGCATGCTCTGCAACGTGCTCACAAGCTGGCCACAAAGTTGGTATAGAGTTCTTGTTGTAGAGCGTTCTCTTCTTACACCAGGGAGGCTGACAACTTCGGGATGGCCGTTACTTCATGTGGACGTCTTGCAATCGGTTTCCGCAGTGCATCCCACACATGCTCGGTGAGAGTCAGGTCGGGGAATGGCCAGTTCAGTCCATTCGACGAATATTTCCTCTTCAGAAGAAATCTATCTGTGCAACTCGACGAAGAAAACTGGACAGCACATTGTGATGTACACAATTTTTTTATAGTTATGTATAAGGAGATAGGACATATGCAGTAGAAACAATTTTTCTAACTGTTTAATGGCTGCGCTCTCGTAGTCAAAAATGTCTAAGGAAAATAACAAAGCCGCACATTTACATAGCGCAGCACAGCAAGGCATTCTCCTTCTGGTAGTCAGTTTTAACAGAAAACTTGTATATAGCTGTTCAAGAAAGACATGGGGTGCATGTCCGTCTCCATGTTTATTAGAGTATCGTATAAAAATGTAAGATAAATCAGTCCAAGACTGTTCGAGAAATTTGTTTACGTTTCCTCTTCAGAACCTCTAAAGCGAAAAGAGAAACAACGAAGTTGAGCCCTGATGCTTAAGGAAAGCGGGATTCGGTGTGGACAGGGCCGTAATCCGATACTGTTGGTTGTTCACGTTTTTTTAAATCATGTACACTTTATTTGGAAACAATTACAAATAAAGTTTACAATAAGGAACAATTATCAAATTTGACTGTTAGGACACAATGTCTAATTTAAAAAAATTCTTAAGCAAGTTGCACTCATGGCTGAAGGCCTTATTGACCAGAAATTCAAATTATTTGTCAGCTGAAGGCCCCAATAGTAATAACAAAAACAACAATTTGACAGCTGAAACACTGGATACAAAATTCTTAAGAACCAGATAAACGTCTCCAAGAGATACTAAAATAGTTTTAAAAAAGACAATCATCAAAATTTCACTATTAAGAGACAATATCTAATTAAAAATTCTTAAGACCACTTGCATTCATGGCTGAAGGCCTTATTAACAAAAAATTTAATCTCTTTGTCGGCTGAAGGCCCAAAAAGTAACAGTTCGAAATTATAATACTTTAAAGAAAACAATCATCGCAATCTGACTAAATCAAGAGAGAATTGGGCCTCAGACAGTGCTCCAAGGATTGGCATGGGAACGTCGCTCAACTTCGTAGACGAAGGGTCAGGCACCAAAGAGTTGTATTCACTTAAGCGGATGGCAACTTAAACTTTTTTTTTTTTTTTGGTCATCAGTCTACTGATTGGTTTGATGCGGCCCGCCACGAATTCCTTTCCTGTGCTAACCTCTTCATCTCAGAGTAGCACTTGCAACCTACGTCCTCAATTATTTGCTTGACGTATTCCAATCTCTGTCTTCCTCTACAGTTTTTGTCCTCTACAGCTCCCTCTAGTACCATGGAAGTCATTCCCTCATGTCTTAACAGATGTCCTATCATCCTGTCCCTTCTCCTTATTTTCCACATATTCCTTTCCTCTCCGATTCTGGGTAGAAACTCCTCATTCCTTACCTTATCAGTCCACCTAATTTTCAACATTCGTCTATAGCACCACATCTCAAAGGCTTCGAGTCTCTTCTGTTCCGGTTTTCCCACAGTCCATGTTTCACTACCATACAATGCTGTACTTCAGACGTATATCCTCAGAAATATCTTCCTCAAATTAAGGCCGGTATTTGATAATAGTAGACTTCTCTTGGCCAGAAATGCCTTTTTTGCCATAGCGAGTCTGCTTTTGATGTCCTCCTTGCTCCGTCCGTCATTGGTTATTTTACTGCCTAGGTAGCAGAATTCCTTAACTTCATTGACTTCGTGACCATCAATCCTGATGTTAAGTTTCTCGCTGTTCTCATTTCTACTACTTCTCATTACCTTCGTCTCTCTCCGATTTACTCTCAAACCATACTGTGTACTAGTGACAGTATAAACACAGGCCAACACTCTTGCAAAATCTGCCTTAAGTCTCGTAACCAATACAGCGATGGAATAACCCAGGCAAGGCGGTATCGGCGTACAGCACTGCGCCTTCAGTTTCTGGTGTTTAGAATATCCAGAAGCAGAAGGAACCACTAGGAGCAAAGTAGTCCAGAAGAAACAACATATCTGAACCACCATCAAGGAGGCTGTCGAACTACACGCCTTACCTGACAGCAGCGTCAAGGCGAGGAAAGGCATACTTCCCTGAAAGTACTCTAATGTCCAGGGTAGGTAACGGGGGCGTTAGCGGCCACTGGGCAGGAAAATACCACTGGTTGAACCTCACTAATTATAACACAAGAAATTCAATGATTAATAATACCAAGAGAAGGACCCTCCTGAACCCACCGATTCCATATTCTGCTAACAGTCATTCGATCTCGACCAACGCGAGCAGCAATGTCGCGATACGATAAACCGCAATCACGATAGGCTACAATGCGACCTTTATCAAAGTCGGAAACGTGATGGTAAGCGTTTCTCCTCCTGACACGAGGCATCACAACAACGTTTCGCCAGGCAACGCCGGTCAATTGCTGTTTGTGTATGAGAAATCGGTTGGAAACTTTGCTGATGTCAGCACGTTGTAGGTGTCACCACCGGCGCCAACCTTGTGTGAGTGCTCTGAAAAGCTAATAATTTGCATATCACAGCATCTTCTCCCTGTCGGTTAAATTTCGGTCTGTAGCACTTCATCTTCGTGGTGTAGCAGTTTTAATGGCCAGTAGTGTATACACAAGACGCAGTATTTCTCCTGTATGGTGAGTATGACAAAACACTAAGTTAAACGAATTAAATGGAACATATTTATTCGTGACAGTGGTAGTGACTGCATGGTTTGTAAGACCTGACATCGTCAGCCGAGGGAGAAACAGCAATCTGTGTAACTAATTACAAATTTTTGTTGTCTTTATCGCAATGTAGTACAATAACAATTAGACAGTAGCCAGTTTAGATTGACTAGCAACCGTTTTCATATTTCTGAAAACAAACAGAAATGTAGCCTATCACTTAACGTGTAAATCTCCTGACGATATTTAAAAAACGTAAATTTTATAAAAGTTTAAGATATTATGAACAGTAACACTCTTTTAATGCGTGCTCTATAATTGTAGATAATGACAGTGCCAAACACAATATCGTTACCAAGCGTAACTTGCCAGTTTTGAAAGACTGGTCAAAGCGTGACTATTAGCGCATAAAACCGGGAGGAGACTAACGGCTGCGTATATTTGCTAGTTACATCAATTACGTGACACAAAAGACGATACAGTTACAATTTTGAGAAAATTTTTTATAAATGACTAACAGCTTGATGACACTTACAAAATTTAGTGAGACACGTACAAAAACGTACATTAAGGTGACAACCCCAATGCAACCTCAGTACTCATGCAGCATATATGCTACAAAAGATCTTCTGTTTTTTATAGCTCAGACAGTTAACTGGCTGTTTCTTACTATAGCGTGTGCCTTACACCTTGTGCTTTCTGGGCATCAGTGGTTTTCATTTACGAAAGATCCCAGTAGATTTGGGCTCCTAGCTTTAGAAAGCTGTTTATCGCAGTGTTAGGCTGGCTTCGAGAAATAAAGGTAATTTCTGATTGTTTTTAGTAATTGTGACTGAGATGGTGAGAATGTGCTGTAATATATTATCCATGCTCTCAAATATCGAATAAATGATCGTTTATCTCATCACAACAACACAGCGATACACTTTTAGTGCTGGTTCTACATCCGGCAATGACCTATAGTCTCACATTCTCAAGGGACAGTACAAGAACAAATTTCAGAAAAAGGGATGAAATGTGATGGGAAGGATGCTATATTTACAATAGCGAAACGCTGAGAACAAAAAAGCAAGAATTTCCCATACCATTTCAATGCCTGAGATGATGAATAAAACCTAGAAACGTTCTTCAGGTGTGAACTGCCTCGATGTAAGGCCTCTTCTTTGTGAAATGCACTGAATGCAGTAGATGTGATACCTTCACAGAAGGAAGGAAGTAAATTTTGCAGTATCATAAAGAAAGACACGTAAGAGTCTTCAATTGCATTTCCTCTGGTGTTTTAGCAGATCTGAAATTTCGTTTGTGCATTGTGTAGCTGGAGTCAGCAAACACGAATAGAGCTCACCTCGTCTTTCGTGCGACGTCCATTGTCGACGTAAAGCATGGGTTTGATTCCCTTTACAAACAAAATGGCACGAAGTCGGCGTTCCAAAAACATCCCACACGTGTTCAATAGGGTTAAGGCCAGTCCATTAGAGGGATGTTACTGTCGTGTAAACATTTCACCAAAGGCCGTGCATTATGCACAGGCGCTCGATCTTGTTTAAAGGTGCAATCGCCATCCCCCAATAGCTCTTCAATTATAGGAAGCAAGAAGGTGCTTAAAACATCGTTATAAGCATGTAATGTGGTAGTACCACGAAAAACAACAAGGGGTGCAACCCCCCTCCATGAAAAACACGACCACACCGTAACACCACCGCCTCCGAATTTTACTGTTGGCACTACACACGCTGGTAGATGACGTTCACCAGGCATTCGCCATACCTACGCCCTGCCATCGAATCACCACACTGTGATCTGTGATTCGTCACCCCGACACATCGTTTTGCCACTGTTCAATCGTCCAATGTTTACGCTCCTTACACCAAGCGAGGTGTCGTTTGGCATTTACCGGTGTGATGTGTGGCTTATGGCAGCCCCTCGACCATGAAATCCCAGTTTACTCACCTCCCGCATAACCGTCACAGTACTTGCAGTGCATCCTGATGCAGTTCGGAATTCCTGTTTGATGGTCGAAATAGATGTCTGCTTATTACACATTACGACCCTCTTCAACTGTCGTCGGTCTCTGTCAGTCAACAGACGAGGTCGACTTGTACTGTTTTGTGCTCTACGTGCCCCTTGACGTTTCCAATTCACTATCACATCTGAAACAGTGGACCTAGGAATGTTTAGGCGTATGAAAATCTCGCGTACAGACGTATGACACAAGTGACACCCAATCAACTGACCACGTTCGAAGTCGTGAGTTCCGCGGAGCGCCCCATTCTTCTTTCTCGCGATGTATAATGACTACTGAGGTCATCGATATGAAGTACCTGGCAGTAGGTGGCAGTACAATGCACCTAATATGAAAAATGTATGATTTTTGGGTGTCCGGATACTTTTGATCACATAGTGTATATATCAGAAGTCAGGGCACAAACTGAAATGTGAATTCAGATAGTGTATCACACTAGATTCGTTTGGGACCACTGTAGCGAAAGAGTACATAAAATTCCGCTTCAAAAATAATTTCGTTTTTCAAGGGAAAAAACCGACGGTTTCCGTCGAAACGGGGCGTCGCAAGAAGGACGTGATGAGCACTATTTGTTTGGGCTCCGCCAAAAACACGAACGCTCAAATGAAATTACGAATATCTGCTGAGACACCAGTCAAAATGCGACTGTCGACTCTTATGAGAGACACTGTCTATGTAGGACTTTCAAAAAGTAAGTTATGCATGTCGTCCTACACTTCGATCATTGCGCAACCAGAGCGGTGTATTCTCTGTGTGGAGTACATGTTATGGGCTTCCTGCAGAGACAGATCTGCTACGGTATGGCTAACAGATGAATCATTGCAGTGGGAGTGAAATAGCATGGCAACTGGAAACGCACTCCAAAGTTGAAGCACGCGTGACGATACGATTATTATGAGCAAGAAGTTTAAACCGCACACAGATTCACCGTAAAATTTTGGTGGTTTGTGGATAAACCACCAAATGCAATCTTGCTTCAAGGTATAGTTCAAAAATGGTTCAAATGGCTCTGAGCACTATGGGACTTAACTTCTGAGGTCATCAGTCCCCTAGAACTTAGAACTAATTAAACCGAACTAACCTAAGGACATCACACACATCCATGCCAGAGGCAGGATTCGAACCTGCGACTTAAGCGGTTGCGCGGTTCCAGACTGTAGCGCCTAGAGCCGCTCGGCCAGCACGGCCGGCTCAAGGTATAGTGAAATAGTGTCAATAATATGACAATGTCATTCAGACGTCGATGATTCTGATCGGGAAGCAAGACCATCGACACTAACAACATCCATAGACAACGACGTCAATGTAACTGATGAACTGATTCGTAGCAGTTGTAGTTTCGAGGCGATGAAGACGTTTCCACAGTTGCTCTCGAATGGCTCCGTGACCCAGGTGTGGATTTCTGTCGTCAGCAGGTTGAACGACTGTTCGAACTGTCCGAGCTTTGTCTGCACAGACATGATCACTATACTGAAAAATAGTAAATAAAAGAGGGAACACTGCCTTCACCTGCAGCGGGACATTGCGAGGAATCAGCGGTGACGAGTGAAAATGTTTACCAGACCGGGGCTCGAACCCGTGATCTCCTGCTTAGTAGGCAGATGCGTTAACGATGCGCCATTTCTTTTTACATGGTAGACGCTCTATCCATCTTTTTTTTTTTGGACAAAAAGAAAATTATTTTTATTCAATAATGTAACTAATTTGTTAAAGATAATGTAGGTTTGGGAAACTTTCTGAATAATTGGTGGAATAACAAAAGAAAATGAAACATAAGAAAAACAAAAAGTGCCTGATGAGGAATCGAACCCGAGACCTCTGGCGTAAGATTCCGAGCCCTAAGCATCTTTCTTTTTATATACAGGTTTCTCCTTCCAGTAAACAAAAATTAGTCTCCTTCGTCTTGATGGCGAAGAAGCAATCTTATGGAACAAGAAACGTTTCTCAATGCCAAAATCAAATTTCTTTTTCCTATAAGAAATAAGGAAAAGTTTATATATATATATATATATATATATATATATATATATATATAGGGTGAGTCACTTAACATTACCGCTGGATATATTTCGTGAAGCACATCAAATACTGACGAATCGATTCCACAGACCGAACGTGAGGAGAGGGGCTAGTGTAATTGGTTAATACAAACCATAAAAAAATGCACGGAAGTATGTTTTTCAACACAAATCTACGTTTTTTAAATGGAATCACGTTAGTTTTTTGTAGCACATCTGAACATATAAGCAAATACGTAATCAGTGCCGTTTGTTGCATTGTAAAATTTTAATTACATCCGGAGATATTGTAACCTAAAGTTGAAGCTCCTCCGCTATTCGATCGTGTGTATCGGAGAGCACTGAATTACGTAGGGATCCAAAGGGAACGGTGATGGACCTTAGGTACAGAGGAGACTGGAACAGCACATTACGTCCACATGCTAACGCCTTTTTATTGGTCTTTTTCACTAAAGCAGATAAACATTACCATGAGGGGTGAGGTACACGTACACACGTGGTTTCCGTTTTCAATTACGGAGTGGAATAGAGTGTGTCCCGACATGTCAGGCCAATAGATGTTCAATGTGGTGGCCATCATTTGCTGCACACAATTGGAATCTCTGTCGTAACGAATGTCGTACACGCCGCAGTACATCTGGTGTAATGTCGCCGCAGGCTGCCACAATTCGTTGTTTCATATCCTCTGGGGTTGTAGGCACATCACGGTACACATTCTCCTTTAACGTACCCACAGAAAGAAGTCCAGAGGTGTAAGATCAGGAGAACGGGCTGGCCAATTTATGCGTCCTCCACGTCCTATGAAACGCCCGTCGAACATCCAGTCAAGCGTCAACTTTAGGTTACAATATCTCCGGATGTAATTAACATTTTACAATGCAACAAACGGCACTGATTACGTATTTGTTTATATGTTCAGATGTGCTAACAAAACTAACGTGGTTCCATTTAAAAAAAACGTAGGTTTTTGTTAAAAAACATACTTCCGTGCATTATTGTATGGTTTGTATTAAACAATTACACTAGCCCCTCTCCTCACGTTCGGTCTGTGGAATCGGTTCATCAGTATTTGATGTAGTTTACGAAATATATCCAGCGGTAACGTTAGGTGACTCACCCTGTATATGAAGTCGTAGTGCGACTTGTAGTTAAAGACCAGTTCTTACAGGAGCGCCTGAAGTGTCTCCGCCTACAGCAGGCCAGCTCGTCCAAACGTGTCTTCTCATTGCGTAGGCGTGAGTTCTGGGTAGTAGATCTATTCAGTTCGGTCGGTTAATACAGTTTTTAGCGTCTCAGGGCTTGAACGTTCCAGCTACGAGGTGGGTCATCGAAGGTGCTCCGTAAGAAATTGGAAAAATATTGCTTATAGCGTGGGTTGCGTATCAGGACGCAGTGTCCTTCGTTGAGATAAATCCAATATCCTTGCGTAGACTTGTCGCCAGAAGTAAAAAGATAGCGGATCGTGTGGCCACAGATCCTATTCACAGAGTGTGTTTTGGCGAGGGGTAGAAAGTCTTATCGCGGTACAAAAGCATGTGGGTGTCGATCTGAGCTGGTGTCTGTCGAGTAAGAAACGCCAAAATTCGCCGCGCAAGTGTCCAGACGTTAGCGCTGTGCCACAGTGGAACCGGTGTACATCCGTGTCATCCACTCCACAGTGGGTGCAGAGGGATGAATCGGCGAGATGGATGCGGTGCAGACGATCTCGGTTACCTTATTTGCCATTCACGGTGATGTACCACGCTGATTGAACGTCTGATTCGAGAAAACGCGCATGGATCGCCTTCCATATGTGTCGCCACACGTACTGTGGATACTTACGTTTGATGGGGTTGGACGGGCGGCACTGTTGTAACAATTCGGAGACTGTTTAAGTGAGGTACAAACGTGTAAGTGGTAAGGACCGGTAGACATAACTGAACTCCTGGAAAAATCGTTGGATGTAATAAAAGGGGGTTGGAATGGTCGATACCAGTACTGGGGCGAACATGGAGGCCGGCGCAAAGTTGTGAAGCAGGAGGCTTGTAAGGCTCTGTGGGCAACGATTCCAAAGTTTTAGTTGGGAGCTGACGTAAAGTACCTTGACACGAGTCGGCACGTGGATGAGTCCCACCACGCTACGATCTCGTGGCAGTGCAAGGGATTCATATTGCACCTTGAATAACATCCCCGAGCTGACGAAGTAGCCGAAAGTCATCAACAGTCGTCGGGCCAGGAGACTTGGGACTGGTAGTACTTGAGCCACTCGTGGTATACGGGAAGCATGATACATGTTCACGTATTGCGAGCGTTGGATAACGTCGAGAGCTCGTAGCCGGTGATCTGCGAGATTTGCTCTGATTGTCTGTAGCAAGCGTCTACTATTGATAGTCGCTGAGCAGCGCAGATCTGCTGTGAAATCAAGTCCAAGACATCGTATGTTGGCGGCGACACTAAGGGGGGCAACGCATCTCTCCGGCAAGCCCTCACCAACGAGCAGGACCTTGGATTTTGACACATTGAGGCAGCTCCCCGACGCTTCACCCATGTCAGTGCTGCTCGTACTTCATCTTCACTACGCAGATATAGTATTATGTCGTCTGCGTAGGCTGTATAACAAAAATGGTGGCCGTGCACAGCCATACCTTCCAATAGTTGGCGGGTGCCCTGGAGCAGGGGTTCCAAGGCGAATGCATACAAAATCCTGGAAAGAGGGCAGCCTTGTCGTACAGATCGTGCGATGACCAGGGGCGGTGTCAGGCGACCATTGTACATGATTTTAGAGGTTGCACTACTCAACAGGCGCATAACCACTGTAACAATACCGCCAGGAAAACCCATATGCTGAAGAACTGTCCGTAAATAGAAGTGGTCAACACGGTCGAAAGCCTGGCTAAAGTCCAGTGAAGCAAAGGCGCCAGAGAGACTTCGATAATGCGCTAATGCTATCATGTCTCTGTAACGGCAAAGTGCCGTACGGATGTTGTTGTTGCCTCCTGGGGAAGTCTGGTGGCAGATTGTGACGTAACGTGCGACCTTCTTGAGTCGCGATGCCAGTAGCCGTGTGAATATTTTCATGTCGCTGTTGAGCAAAGTAATTGGTTGACAGACCTGGACCCTCGATAACCCGTGCAGTTTATGTACTGGGATAATAATGCCATCTGGAAAGGCGCTCGGGACCACTGTCGTCGGTGACATCAGCTCTTGTGCGAGTGCCGTCCACGTGGAAGCCAACAAATAGTGAAAAGTTTTATAAAATTCGATGGGTATACCGTCAGGTCCAGGAGATCTGTTATCGGAACCCGCCTTGATAGCATCTACCACTTCATCTGTGGTTACGTTGCCTTGGTGGTCATGCGCTGCATCCTCCGGAAGAGTGTTCGTAGTAAGCTGAGCGACTTCTGTGATCAGTGCAGCATAATGCGGTACGGCTGCGTATAGATCGGCAAAATGAGCATGGAGAGCACGACCGATGCTTTGTTGGGTGTCGTGCCGGCGCCCTTCCACATCAGTGAGGACTTGGATCAGAGCTCGTCGTCGTCGTTGTCTTTCGTGAAGGAGGTGGCACATCGACGGACGTTCTTGACGGATACGATTAGAAGCACGAGAACGGACTACTGTTCCTTCCAAGTGACGCCGCATGATCAAGGAGATCTGCGCCTTCGAGCGATGGACCATCGACTGCCGGGCTGGCGAAAAAGGCACCGTCGCACAGTCACGTAGTATGGTGTAGTAGAAGTGCAAGTTATTAGTTTGCCACGCCTTAAATTCCTTCCCATAACTCATCAGTGTCTTCCTGAGGGTCGGATTTGCACAGGAGAGCCACCATGATAAGGTGGAGTCATAGGCTTCTCGACGATGGCGGCAGCGTGCCCACGCTTTTCGACCATACGGCGACAGTCTGAGGAGGTCAGGTGAGCGACGTTGAGTTTCCACAGACCACGTCTATGCCACACTCGCTGTCGGGCGAGAGTGACGTCACAGAGGTACGCATCATGGTCTGAAAAGGCCAAGGGCCACACTTCCGCACGACGTGTGCTATCAGCAAGGGAGCGGGTAACATAGATGCCATCTATGTGGCTTGACGAGTGAGAGGTGTAGAATGTATAGCCCGGTTGAATTCCGTGGAGCTTCTTCCAAGTGTCAACAAGTCGTAGACGGTCGATGACCACTGAGAGAGATGCACAAGGTGAATGTCCCGGGAGTTGGTCCGCGGGCTCTTGTGTCGAATTAAAATCCCCACCGAGTACCAAATTGTCCTGCGGACCTGCGAAAAGGGGTGTGGCGCTATCGGCAAAAAAAGTTTGTCGGTCATGACGGCGGCCAGTGCCGGATGGAGCGTAGATTTTAATAATACGCACGCCGAACAGTGTCAGGGCCATACCTCGAGCAATGTGGAGGTATATGACATCCTCTGCAGGGAGTCCGTCGCGTAGCAGGATGGCGACGCCGCTACCGGTGTCGGATGCGGGGGAAACATGGGCGGTGAATCCGGTGGGAACTGGGAAGTCGGCCACAAACATCTCTTGTAAGAGTGCTATATCAACATCCGCAGAGTAAATAGTGTCTTGGAATATGGCCAGTTTATGGGGGACACGAATGGTGACAAGATTCATCGTGGCGATACGATATTGCTGTGTACGGCCATCCTCAGTATTTGCAGAACGTGCGGTACAAGTAGCCGGCAGGTGGAGACCCGCCGGTGGTGCCGCAGTGGTGGTAATTACTGGCGGGACGCCAGCCCAGTGTCGCCGTGGTGGACTCCTGTGCAGACACGCTGTCAGTCTGTTCCACTTCTTCTTCAAACGTCATCGGCCTAGGAAGCTGCGACGTGGACATGTGGCGGTCACGTACTTCCGGAACGGGTGTTGTGGATTCCGCAACATGAGTTGCAGGGGGACCGCCGTCATCATTCGTTGACAACGGCGAGGAAACGTCCCAGGCTGGGAGAGGAGGCGTCACAGGAGGGGCGCCTGTCGCTGCCGCATCGCGTGACTGGACGCAGTGTGGGAGATCACAGTCTGACATTAGGTCGACATCTCGCGGGGCCGTCTGAGAAAGGGCATCATCGGAAGGCTTTCGTCGTCGTTTCCTGTGTTTGTGAGGCGACCGCTGTTTTCTGATGTGGCCTTCTGAATCAGAATGCGGTCGCCCGTCGTCTGACGCCGAACCTGTCTGGACAAAGGCAGACGTCGTCACGACACCGAGGTCGACGTCCATGGTTCCAACAGAAACATCGGTTTCGCTCTGCAACCCGGACGGTCCTGAAGCGAGCACTGGAGATGACGCCGTGCTTGTGTCGTCGGCGCGTTTTGCTACGGCGAGTGGCATTGACGATGCTGCTGGCGCAATCGGGAGTGGCACGACGGGGTCCTGTGCTACCTTGGCGTAGGTGATGGGTAAGGACGTGACCGTCGAAGCCTGGGTCTCTTCACCTAATGGCGTCTGTATTAAACGGCGGTGTAAGCATTCGGAACGTACATGTCCCTCCTGGCCACATCCTGCGTACGTTCGTGGCTGTCCATCGTACATGACGATGGCCCTCACACCGCCAATCAGCAGGTACGTTGAGACATGTTTCGTCAGCTCAATTTTTATTTGCCGGACGCCATTTAATACGGGGTAGGTCGTAAATGTTTGCCACTTCTCCGCGACGTGACCCAAGACGGTGCCATATGGTTGGAAAGCGGCAATGACCACATCCTGAGGCACCTCTAACGGGAGCTCAAACACCCGCAATGTCCGGAGACCGAATCCAGCATGGGCGACTGTCACACCACCCATATGTCCATCAGAGTGTTTAAATTTGAGTCCGGTGGCATGATGGTGAATTATGTCAGTGCAAATTCCCTCCGTCGACATCTTGATGTAGACAACACTTCCAGTGATGGAAAAATGTATGCCGATTACGTCCTGGGGGTTCAAACGTAGATCCTCTCGTATGAACTGTTCGACTTCGTAAGCTCTGGGTCGAGGATGTTCGGCCTGAAACATTACTTTGATCGTTGCACGGCGGTACGAGTGCGCCATGGAGTACGTCAGTACTGGACTCGATAGACATAAACACCACGACGCGGAAGTAAACACCACCGTGAGCGGAGCGTCGGACGGCGTGCGGAGCAGCTCCGCGCGCTAACACGGCTGTGAGCCGACTTCCCATCGGGGACACAGCAGTATCGTAACTGCCTCAAGGCCAATTCACATTTCCACCAAGTGCCACCTATCCGCAGTCCTGGTTGATTATAATCCTTTTCGCTACTCTGAAATTTTCACAGAATGTTGGACATATTTGTGCATCTGCACTGAAGAAGGTGGATCCATTACCCGGATAGGCGTACCTGTTATATTAATTCGTGGTGTCTATTCTTTTGGATACGTCTGAAAGAGCAGACACTATGCAGAATCTGAAGCTGTGAAACATTATATGTAAATAAAAGGGGTGTCGCTGCGGTGAGCTGCAGACACCATGCATTCATATGTGTGATATACCTAGCTGGACAGGGAGTCCACGTTCTTCAGTACATCCGACCTCCTGTGGGAATCTCAGAGCAGCGAATAGGAGTATAACGGGCAGGGACTGCGGGTTGGTGGAGCTCGATGGGAGTGTGCATCGACGGTGAGGCGTGCCGAGGTAGTCGGCGCAGTTCCGGTAACGCTGGCACTGAATGGCGCAGTGGTCAATGCACCTGCTCCGTAAACCGTTTCACAGCTGCGGATTCTGCATGGTGCCAGTTATTTCCCAGACATGTTGGAAAGAACAGACACCATACATTCATATAACTGAAAAATTGTGTCGTGTACCTCTGTGTCACTTTGAAATGTAGCGCAGCTTTCAACAAAACTTGCTTGACGTTTGACAATAATCTAAAACTTACATTTGGAGTCCCCTTTCATAAAAAACTATCTGATTGTCTTTTCCGAAATAATATTCGAAATTTTATGGAATTTACATTAATATAATTACGTACTTCAATTGTCAGTGTTTAAATAAAGTCGATAAAATAAATCTCTGAAAACATAAAATTACTACGATAAAAAGCATATTTGTGTGCTGATGATGCATATATGCTACATGCACTAGCATTTTGGTAAATGTAACAGTTTGTCGTTTTCTGTCCCATAAGAAAGCACTGATCACCAATTGTCACGCGGGGTAGTTTAATGAAATTAAATTAAAAAATTACCCTTTTTTTTAAAAAATTGTTTTTTGTTATTTTATCTTTTGTTTTGTTTTAGTACTAACTTTGTTGTAGAACCCCTTATTTACGTGTGGTAATAAAAATTCATTTTTAAAATCTTTTAAAATTACGTGAACTTCGTCAACCCTCTCATGCTGATAAATTCATATTAACTGATTAAGAATATTTAGTTGAGAATTATATCTTTTACATAATTCGGCCTTGGCACACATTTTCTAAATGCAGTGGTTTTTTTAAAATATTTACTGAATTCTTTCCCAGCGTTAGCTATGGAATACAAGACTGTCTCTATTAGCAGAAAATGGTTAAATATTGCCAAGCCGACGTTTAATTATCATTGATAAAACACACATCAATATACATTTAAGTTATTTGAAAGAACCAACAAATTGTTAAATTTCAACGTTAACTATCCGCCTATGAATGCACAAATGTGAAACTAGTAATAAATTCCGTCAGTCTCAGGATCGCTGTAAAAGAAAAACATTTTCTTAATTCACTGCTAATTTGTATCTGCTCCCGATTGACGGGATTGGTTAATTTTTCTTAGCGGAACGATTTTTTAAATGTGCCGCCGCTGCAAATCGTTCGGTCGCGGCACAGCCCAGCAACACCAGCGATAATTGCTAAAAATGCTGAAAATTTTTTAAAGAAATATTATAGATGACATGGGCAAGCTAATTTACATTAGTAATACACACTTTTGATAAATTATAATGTATTTAGACCACAACAATAATTCAACTTACATTAGTTTGTAATTTCTCCTCTAATGGCGGCTAAATCTAGATACAGACAAATGAAGTCTACCCATTCATAAAATGCTACGTCACAGGTTCCTCTCCCCCAGCTCTCGAGGAAGAAGACAAAGAATGCACACTATGTATTCCTATTTATATCGCTATCAACCGTTAATGTCTCCTTGTAATCTGCGGCTGTATTTTACATTTTTGTTATCGCAGATATTGACACTTTTCGTAAGTACATTATGAATATAGAAATATTACAATCATAAATACATCGAGAATATTACTACAGAAAATATTGCAATAATAATGAATGTCCTTTACACAAAATTAAATACTATTTTTTGTTAAATAATTACAGTATATACAAATTGCTTCATAGCGGCATATATAGTACAATTAAATTTTAGTTTATTAATAGTGTGTGTGTTGCCAGGGAACGTTACATTGCCCCCTGGTAGCATTTGGCAAAGAGTTCCCATACTTTGACACAATGGCGCCAGTAACGTTCTTTACAATTCTGTATTTTTTTTATGGAATGGCTCTTTTAATTAGTCTCATGGTTACATATGTTCATGGCTGCCCCATTTGGGCGAAGGCAGACAGGAAACCTGGGCAAAACTGTGCCGAAGCCCAGCCATCCCAGTTGGTTCATGATTAATCTTGTCTCTTTAACAGTCATTCTTTTGAATTGATTTAGCATTTTGTCATCAACAGTTACATAATATCACAGTCACATACAGTTCAACGAAAGTTTCTTGTGTGTGATTTACAACTCGTAATTATAATTTTTGCGATATACTGCAAGGTCACTTGTCCTATGATATATCACTTACATTTTTGAAATCATATAGCACAACGTCACTTTTCATAATGTTCCCACTACCTACGTGTTACAAATCTTGTTAGTGTTCATTTTCTCTTGTCAATTTACGGGTATACATAATAAATGTTCAATGTTTATCGAAAATCGACTTCATTGACATGTTATGCAATTTGTGTAAATATTTTGGAATATGTCAATAATGCTGTAGTTGGTGAGCGGTGCGGAGTGATTGTTGAGCGGCGCTCGGCGCGGCGCGTCGGCTCCGTGTAGGTCACCGCCCCCGTTGACAGCTACGGCGCGGAGAGGCGTGTGGCTGTCTGGTCTGCTACGGGCTGCTGCGGCCGCTGCATGGCTGAAGTAGCCGGATGCGCGTTATATATCAGCTCACCCGTGTGACATCTTCTTGCAGCGCTCCAGCAAACATGCAGCAAGTCCACAAACAGTGTACTATCCTTATGGGCATTTTTCCTGCTGTGGGAAAGAACGCATACAGTTATTGGCAGTTAATATTCAGTAGGCCTTCACTAGTCTGGTTTGCACAATGTTTCGTTGTCACAGTAACACGTTTTATGGGCACACAATATTTTTTCACCATGTCATGACTTGTCATTAGTCACACGCAAGTTTTCACCTTAGGACAAAATGTATCTCTGTAGTCAATGCGCTTTTCTGGCGTCCCTTGACACACAAAGAGTTATAGTTTGACACTAACTTGGTCCACCGTCTGTTATCGGCGCACTGTTCGTGTCGTGCTAGTTCCTTGTCCACTTGCACACACGGCGATGATACAGTTTCTTATTGCTTGTTCAAAACAACCTCGTGACGTATTGCTGCAGGTTTAACAGTTACTGTCTGTCTCTGCCACACAATACTACACTTTTGTTTAAGTTTTTTCAGTTACAATGTCCGTTGTGCAATTTTTTGTAACAGCACATTCGTAACTTCTTTGTTCGCTCTTTACCAAGGTGTGTGATAATTGCGTACATGGTAACAAATATTAAAATTTCGTATTAGTTTGCCCAAAAATCATCTATATTTATGTTCGTGTAGATTTATTTGTGCATTCCAGCCGGATTGAGGCACATTGTTCAATAACTCCTTTGAAATTATGTCTCACTTTACTTGCAAGGTCCTACGTAACTACAGTGTAGTCTCTGTAGGCTAAAATTGCCTTGGACTGTATCAGGCTAGCTCTTTTAACTGAATGGATCTGCACATGCTTCAATTGAAGCTCCTTTGTGCGTAACTTTGCGTTACTTAAATTTGCGATAAGTTTGCCTCCCATGGTGTCCTCGGGTCACTACTGGGTGCATTATTGTCTTTGATAACACTGGTTTAAAGTTCTCAGGGTCTCATATTATTGATATTATTCTGGGTTCGAATCTGTCAATCTGACAGCTACTCATATATATATATATATATATATATATATATATATATATATGAGTAGCTGTCAGATTGACAGATATATATATATATATATATATATATATATATATATATATATATATTGTAAGTATGCTGTTTAGGTTTTTTATTGGTAACGCCACCTCTGTATGAAAATCACTGGCTGTGCTGTGTGCAGTCTGTGGGTAGTTTGCATTGTTGTCTGCCATTGTAGTGTTGGGCAGAGGCAGCTGGCTGTGAACAGCGCGTAGCGTTGCGCAGTTGGAGGTGAGCCGCCAGCAGTGGTGGATGTGGGGAGAGAGATGGCGGAGGTTTCCAATTTGTCATGAACTGATATATATATTATGACTTGTGATGATATTAAGGTAAATACATTGTTTGTTCTCTATTAATATCTTTCATTTTGCTAACTATCCCTATCAGTAGTTAGTGCCTTCAGTAGTTTGAATCTTTTATTTAGCTGGCAGTAGTGGCGCTCGCTGTATTGCAGTAGCTTGAGCAGCGAAGATTTTTGTGAGGTAAGTGATTTGTGAAAGGTATAGTTTAATGTTAGTCAGGGCCATTCTTTTGTAGGGAATTTTGAAAGTCAGATTGCGTTGCGCTAAAAATATTGTATGTCAGTTTAAGCACAGTCCTATATAAATTGTTCAAAGGGGACGTTTCATATGTCGACCCTTAGCCTAGGATACCTCACTGGAATCTTCTGATTTTTCTTGTAGTTTGTGTATTTAGTGTAGCTTTTGTTTATTGCTAGCGCGTAATTGTAGAGAGAATCTCCTTTGTAGTTGTAGCCTTTCATTGTTGTACAGTAAAACAGTTGTGGCATGCATGTAGATTTGCACCAAGTATTTCGCAGCTGCGCTTGCAATTAACTAGATATTATTTTCAGTGCTATGTTAATGTGTTCTCTTATTTTTGATCTTCAAATTGTGTTTTTCTGTGTTGTCGTGTGAAATACTGTGACAATAATGGCGTGTGAAAAACGTAATACTAGGCTCCAAAGTAAACTGAGAAATGACAGTGAAAATGAAAGCAGTGTGTTAGCGCCACCGAGTAATGAATTAACTGATGTTCGAAGTAGTAATTTGGTAACTGTTCATAGGGAAATGGAGCAGGCGGCAAACAATGGCGTGGACAGTGAAACAATTAGTGAAGAGGGACGCATTATCGATCGATCGGTCGGCAACAGCTCGCCTCAGGAATCCGAAATGACAGGACACAATTTCGCAAATACTGTAGATTCAGGTTTTGGGTCATCACCGTTTTCTCAAATAAGTCAAGACACATTTTCTGCTTGTCAAAATGTGAATGTTGTCGGTGCAAATGCACTGCCGAAAAGCGTAGAGAAACAGATTCCAGACACTAATACATTATTATTGCAATTAATGCAACAAATGGAACAAAATCAGAGACAAACACAGCAACAGTTAGACACAGTGGAACAAAATCTCAAAAAGTTAGACACAGTGGAACAAAATCTTAAAAAGTTAGACTCATTGGAACAAACACTTGAACAAACACGTGAAGATTTAACTACTGAGTTACATAACATTGAATCGAAATGTCAAAAAGTCTGTAATGACGTAAAAACACAAATTTGTGAGCATTTTCAACCTATTTTTTCGCGGCATGAAAATGCATTACAGAATCACGAAGCAGCCATAAAAGAACTGCAAATTATTGTTCATGAAAATCATGAGACCTTGCAAGCTAAATTTGACTCAGTTGCATCTACCGATTCGGTTACGCAACTTGCAAAAACTCAGGAAAACTTTAAGGACACAGTAGATACTCTGAAACTTGGTTCAGAAAAACACACTGAAGAAATAAGTACACTATCGGAGAAAGTAGCCGAACTTTCGGATCAGGTCACTAACTTATCTACAAAGGTAGATGATGATCTGAATGACACAAGACCCGTAGCCTTCACTGACACAGAAGAGTATGAACAAATAAGAAAATTCAAACAAAATCAGAATCAAATTAATACACAACACCAAAGAGAAATCCGGGAAGTACAAGATCAGCTGACACAGGTAATACAAGAATTACGTATTTCAGAGGACACTCGCGCTCCAACACGGGAAGAGGGACTTAGAAATACGGAAAAGACGCAAAATAATAACACAGGGCATTTCGTAAGTTATGAAAGAAACTGGCAATGTGCACCGAATTTCGATATGGAACCGCCGACACGACGTAACAATGACCGATATGCTACTCGCCGACATGATGATTTTGACTATAAGCTGTTCATTACTACACGTAAATTCAAAACATTTAAGAATTCTGGCAACGACATTCATCCACAAGCATGGCTCCATCAATTCTCTCATTGTTTTCCTCCCAACTGGTCGTTGGAACACAGATTAGAATTTATGTGTGGCTACTTGGAGAATGAACCAGCTGTAAGAATGCGATCGGTAATTCACGATTGCCACAGTGAAGGAGAGTTTTACCATGCCTTCCTCTCAGCATATTGGTCTCAAGCCACACAAGACCGTGTAAAACATAGCATCATAATGATGAAACGTTTCGAACAATCTGAATTTTCCAGTCTTATGAAATATTTTGAAGACATGTTGCATAAGAATCAGTATCTTTCAAACCCATACAGCCCCTCAGAACTCATCCGCATTTGCTTAATCAAACTGCCTGAACATTTACGACATATTATTTTGGCAGGACGTTGCAAAGACGACATTGAAGCATTTCAGGGACTGTTACAAGAATTAGAAATTGACACTGACAATCGCGGAACGCGAAACCAGGAACACAACAATTACAGGTCACATCCGTCGCAATTCCGCGATGAAAGAAGTAATAACTTGACACGACAAGGGTATTCTCACAACACAAATCGTGACCAAAACAGACACCACCCGTATGACAACCGTTGGCAGAGTAGTAATAACTACAGGGAAAGATCACCTCTCCGTGGTAATGACTATCACAGAGACAATAAGAGAAACAGACAATATGGGAACCAAAATAAATACTATCAAGGGAGACAGAATAACTTTAGACGCAACGGACCAGCGCGCAGTTACGATTCAGGGAGAAATTCTCCACCATGTGACCGACAAGAAAGAAACTATGGAATCTACCGACATGACGACAGACGATATGATCGTAACGACAGACCTGAATTGCATCAGAACTGGCGGGATTCAAACAGAGCAGGGCCCTCTCGTCACGGTGAATTTGTAGAAGTTAGGTCTCCAAACCCCAATAACGACGCGCGCCAACAAAGAGACAATAGGCAATGACTCACACCGCTGGCAGCCACAAAACGTTCTTATGACACTAACGACGCAGCTGCCGTAGCTAGTAATTACGTAAAAATGGAAGATATTAGGGACATCTTACTCCAAGAACACAAAGTAAAACATACCAACGTTGCATATCCTGTGATTTGCATTACAGTAAATGACGTAAAATTTACGGCAGTACTTGACTCTGGCAGTCCCATTTCAGTAATCAGTGAAACAGCCTTTAGCAAATGCAACAAATCGAACGATTGCCCCACACTTCCGTTACGTAAGATTAAATTACAAGGTGCAATCTTTGGAAAAAGTGTAGATGTACGCCAACAAACCAACCTAGAATTCTTTTGTCAAAGCCACAGCTTCTCTACGAACTTCCTTATTGTTCCATTACTGTCGACGGAAATTATACTGGGAGTAGACTTTTTGAATGAATACAAAGCAATCTTAAACTTTCACGATGCTGAAATAACTTTAGAAAAAGAAGGTAAGTCAATAGCTTTGAAATTTGAAGATTGGCTCTCAAACCATGATGAGGAAATTAATCGGCTTTACGTTCTGTTAGACAACAGTTCGGAATTTTCTACGGAACTAGACACTAACAATCACTCTGCAAGTACTGACAGGGATGATATCGACGGCGCATTTGACACTAATAAGTTAATTCAGAATAAAATTCAAACAATTGAGAATTGTAATGACACTGATAGGCAGGACCTTTTTGAGATTTTACAAGCACATTCCACAGTTTTTACTCATAAAACAGGAACAATCAAGGGATTTCAATACCAATTTCGTGTTCGTGAGCATACTAAATTTTGTGTTAGACCATATGTAATTCCAGCACATTATAGGGACCGTGTTAGAACAGAAATACAATCTATGCTCGATGAGGGCATTATTGAGCCTGCAGTAAGCTCATACAACAATCCATTACATGTTGTTGAGAAGAAAAATGGATCGATCAGGCTTGTCTTAGATTCGAGACAAATCAATACGATCATTATTCCTGAAACAGACAGGCCGCAAACGTTAGAAGAACTTCTTCAAAATTTTAATGGTGTAAAAGTGTTGTCTTCCATTGATCTCAGATCCACCTTTTATCAGATCGAACTTCATCCAGAATGTAGAAAATACACAGCTTTCCTTTGTTTCGGCGTTTGTTATCAGTTTCGGAAACTTCCTTTTGGTTTGAACATTTCTTCGGCAGCATTCATTCGTGGGTTAAATTCCATATTACCTGAGTTCTTAAAACGTCACATCACCTTGTATGTGGACGATATTCTGATAGCAGAAGCTTCATGGGAACAACATAATCGCATCCTCAACAGTTTGTTACGTATTTTTGCAGAATCTGGAATTACAGTTAACTTGGAAAAGTCTGAATTCGGTAGGACAAAGGTGAAGTTTTTGGGACATATTATTTCTTCTGAAGGGATTCAGCCGGATCCTGAAAAGTTAGAAGCAATCAGAGCCATTCCAGTTCCATCCACAAAAAGACAAGTCCGCAGTTTTCTAGGTCTCGTAAATTTTTACCGTCGTTTTCTGAATATGCAAATTCTTGTTACACCAAAACTTTGTTCTCTCACTGGAAAAAATACTATTTGGAACTGGGACGAACAAGCACAATTGGAATTCAATTCTTTGAAAGACGCGTTACTTCACGCGCCAATCTTAGCTCATCCAGATCTGTCACAAGATTTCTGCCTTAGCACGGATTCTTCTAAAGTCGGTCTTGGTGCCCATTTATTTCAAGAAGCCATAGAAAATGACACTACCATTCAGAAAACCATTGCTTTTGCTAGCCGAGTGCTAACCAAATCTGAAAAAAATTATTCCGTTACTGAATTAGAAGCTTTAGCTATCGTTTGGGCATTTAACAAATTCCGTTTCTTTCTTTCTGGTAAGCACGTAAAAGTATACAGTGATCATCGTGCATTACAATTTCTTATGTCTTCAAAATTAAATCATGACAGGTTAAAACGTTGGGCATTGTTTCTGCAAGAATTCCGCTTCACAATAGTCTACATTCCCGGCAAGGAGAACATTGTTGCGGACGCACTGTCACGCGCACCGGCTGGGCTTGAGAAAAGTACCACAGAAGGCAACCTCGAGAAAAATTTCAGTATTCTTTACATTCAGAAAGTCGCCTTTGAAAACTTCATCACCACATCTTTAAAGGACATTGCTCATGAACAAGATAAAGATCCGATTTGGAAAGACATCAAGAGCAAATGGCATGAAAGGACACACACACAGATTCGGCATTATTATCTGGTTAGAAACAACATACTGTTCAAACGCTGCACTGTTGATGACAAGCTATGGGTACTTTGCATTCCTGACGATTTTGTTAATAAGCTCATTTGGTACATTCATTTCAGCTACGCACATTTTGGTCCACGAAAATGTTATCATATTCTTCGAACGACTTGTTATTTTAACAATATGGAAAAGCGAATTCGAAGAGTCTTGTCTATTTGTAAACTTTGTCAAAAGGCGAAACCATCTACTGTCTCACATCGTGCTCCGTTGTTTCCTATCATTCCTTCTAAATTAAAAGAATTTGCTGCTGTTGATCTCTTGGGACCGCTTGTCAGAACATCTAATGGATTTTCGTACGTTCTAGTCGCTGTTGAACTTACTTCAAAATTTGTTTCTTTCACACCGTTACGTAAAGCCACTGGACGGTCTGTATCCAACGCCTTTGTTAAAAATTTCTTACGTGAAGTTGGACACGTTAGTAAAGTCATTTCAGATAACGGACCGCAATTCAGATCTGCTGTTTGGTCACGCATGCTTCGCAACCATAAAATCAAACCTGTTTTTATTTCATTGTACTCACCACATTGTAACCCGTCTGAACGGATTATGAAAGAAATCAATAAGCTTTGCAGACTTTATTGTCACAGAAAGCATGAGCATTGGGACAGATATTTACACTTATTTCAAAATGTGCTGAATGAAATGCCTCATGATTCCACTGCTTTACCACCTACTCTTGTACTAAAGAATGAAGAACCACCGAACAGAATCAGAGAGCTTGTACCTTTCCCAAATACACGTAAACTTCGACACAAAGACATAATTGATTTGGCTCTTAAAAATATAAAATCTGCAGCAGACAAAAGGAGAAAACTACACGGTAAAGCAAATACAAAGAAATTGTATATTGGTCAGAAAGTTCTCATTAAAGCTCATTCATTGTCACATAAGAAGAAACACTTGAGTCACAAATTCTTTCTAGTTTACAATGGACCTTACAGAATCCGACGTATACCACATGATAATTGCGTTGAAGTTGAAACTCTGCGTACTAGGAAGAGTAAAGGTTTACACCACATTTCACATGTAAAACCGTTTATTGAAAGATAATCTGCTTTTTAACTTTGTCTTTGCCATAAAACTTTTCACTTCACATTACTAGTATGCTTTGTCAGACTTAAGAAACTGTTAACATGCAACAATGTTTGAAGTTAAATATCCAGTCTAGAACCTAGGGAACATTTTTAAACAGGAATTACGATTGCATTGTTATAGTGAACAGACGTCACAGTGTTATTGTATTTGTACATTCTTGCTTGTTAGTTGCACGATTACGTAACGACTATCAGGCTTACATACTAAGAACCTATACCAGTACTGCTAATGAGATTTTAATGCAACATTTTGGTTTACTTGAAAATACATTCTGGGTTTAATGTACTTTCTGTGAGATACCAGACGGCACAGTGGTTAGTTTAAGTGACAACTACACGGTTTTATCACGACGCTACTAATGAGTGACAATTTACAATGTTGCTTTTGCGGTGTATCTGTTTTATATCTGCACAGTTTTTCTGAATTCTTCTGGAAAGTAAAACAGGTTTTAGTAGTAACTTTTGTGGTATAGCAACAATGAGACAGCCTTTTTTGTGGCACAACAATACGTTACTGTACAGTACTTTCTTCATCACGCCAATAACCATAATAACTATGATATCTATACGCAAAGCATTTCACTTTTGTTTATCATGAGGTAAGTACATTGACTTCTGCAGAACTTAGCTTTCGGAGGACGATAACTACGACACTTCCACAGAGATTATGTTACAAGACGCACAGTTTAGCGCTACAGTACACGTATTTGAGTGATCAATTTTATACTTAAAACATTTATTTTTAAAGATTTTTGAATTACAAAGAAAGTTTTGCGTGATACATTTCATTCCATTGCTGTAATCTGTAACACCTGAGGGTATAATTACATTAATCCTCAGGGGGGTACACGCTTACTTTGTGTACCATTTGTGTGGCAACCACAAGGAACCCTAGCAAATATGGTATTTGCTTATACAACTTTACACATCGGTACCATATTTCTCTAACACAGAATTACACAGCTATCTGATTATTTGACAGAGAAACAAACATTCTTTTTAGTACATCAGTGACACATGTTTACGCAATACACAGTTGGGTAACTTCACACTTATGAAACTGTATTTTGTCTGTACTTTGAGAAACGCTCATATTTTTCGGAATCATTGTGATACTATGAGAGCTTTGAATGACGTATTTCGTAAGGGAGCATGATTTTAAAGTACGTTTGAGGTAGATGACACTATTGAAATGAGCAGAGAATTTTTTTAGGCTCAGAAATTATTGGAGGAAGTTACGACGATTTTAAGATTTGACTGAAGTTTTATGATGTTATTATTACGACGACGATGTGTATTATGTTGTTGAGGAATGTTTATTATGCTACGTATTTCTCACGATGAAATATTGAAGAAGTGTCGACGAATATGTATATGTATAATGAGGTAAGGAATAATGAGTAGTGTTTAGGGACTCTGATTTATGAAAAGGATGTTGGAAACCAAGAAACGTACTTTAAGAGTTATGAAATGTGTGACTGTATCACAATGCTGACGAATATTTTTTTTTTGGACACTTATATTTATAGGATTTTGTTTCTACAGATTTGCAACGCTAATTCTTGACCTGTGAAATATTTTTAAATGAGACTGCAACGGTAGCAGAATCTCCTGTCGTAAATATTTCCGTACGAAAGTTAAGTGACCACCTGCACGTAATGCGTCGCGGGCACCCAGCTGTGTCAGACGCCTGGAGAAAAAGCCATTATTGCGAGCCCTTTTCAGCGGCACAGGTAGAAAAAAAAAAAGGGGACGTGGGACGTGTCAAACACCTGGAGAACAAGCCATTAGGGTGTGCCTTTCATCGCTAATGCGACACCCTCGTTACTTGAAAACATATGATTACTCGCACTTTGTGCTAATTACTGAAATGCTTATGAATTGATGGGAAATATTCGTACATCTGCACACCTGATTATGACAAGCGTCTTTCTATGAGAGTTGAGAGAATTTCTACTAACTTGTGAAATGTCACATGACTACTGAATGATATTTTTATGCTTTGCTTTTCATAGTTGCTTATTTCATTTGATATCTGGTTTCCAGCTGTGTTGCAGCATTGCTTTTATAAAATGAAATGCATTTGCTAATGTGAACACTTTCTGTCAACAGATCTATTAAATAATTATTTTATGATCCACATTCTTTAAAAAAGGAGCACTTGGAATGGAGAGAACAATAAGAAGGGACTAATACCAGTAACTGCATCTATAATTTTCTTTTCAAGTACTTGGTAATTTCTTTTGTAGAATAAATTGTGATGCATCACTCTAATGTTAAGATGTGACATAGGTATTAGACATGGCCATTTTAGTGTAATATTTTTTCTGCTTGCGCTATGTCATGTTTAGGTATAAGTTGCTGCTGTTTGCCAGGCATAGTGTTATTGAATTTGACTTTTGCTCATTTATGCTGCTAGCTTTGCCAATCTGTATTTTTTGTCATTGCTGCTTGTGTTAATTGTTTTGTGCTGCTGCATTGCCTCGTCCCTTAGTTTAGCATCTGAGCTCAGTAGATTTAAGTTAGCTTAAGAGGGGGTAGACTATGTAAGAAACTGACTATGGAGAATAGGTAAAGAAATGCATTGAGAAAACAGGTTTAGGTAGGATTTTCTTGGAAATAAATGTTGAGGTAAGAAATGTATGAACATATAAATACAGAAAGCATGCTTAGATAGAATTTTTTTGGGTGGAAACAAAGGATGAAATAAGAGGAAAGATATATGAAGTTTTGGGTTGGACTGCAGTACCACATGTTACACTGAAAATGAACCCTGTCCTTTCCCTTTTGTGTTATCCCACTATATGTTTGTGTACCCTTGTGTATTTGTTTTCTTCCTGTCTCGGTGTACAGTTTCATAGAATTTTTTTCTCTTTTAATATTAAGCTACATTCACTATGATGAGGAATACTGTTATCCTCGAATATAATTGGCATTAATAATATGTTATTTACTTTGTAAAGATGTTAGATATTGTTAATTCCGTTCTGTTTAATGCTCATGTGTGAAGTTGATGTTTCGAAAGTTATTGTGATCCTTTATGTATGTACTCATGTCATAATTCCACTGATGTATATGTTTATTTCTATTCTTTTGTAAAGCCTGTACTACAAATGTTATCTGTATTATTATGTTCTTTAATGATGTATTTTGTACCTTTGTAATTGTATTTTCATCTTGTAAATTTATAAAATTGTAATTGACACCAGATCATCTTATTATTAACTTGTAAGTTACATTTCACTGCACACGTTTCTGTTGGTCATAGTATATGGACAATATGTGAGAAGTTGGGACTGTTAGTGTTTGCACGTGTGTTTATAATTCAGCAAGGGACTGGATAACAGCATTGCTGGTTCTAAGGACAATTCCAGAAACTTTGTGAGTGCACAAGTGGTGGTTTATGGACTTGCTATATTATTCGCAAGACTCTTCAATGGTGATTGTGCACCTGCACAGTCACAACAGATGGCTGCTGGCTATTTCTACAAGGACTGCAGTGGGTCTGCACCTCTGGTGGCCCACCAATACCATTATCTCTACAAGGACTGCAGTGGGTCTGCACCTCTGGTGGCCCACCAATATCGTAATCTCTACCAGGACTACGGTGGGTCTGCTCTGTGATGACCTACATACCAATATTCATCAAAACTTCGACTGACTCTGCAGTGGGTTTGCTCTGTTGTGGCCCACTACCTGTCAGCATGTCGAGAGTCAACACTGTCTTTCCATTGGAAGGACAACACTACTTCTTCAAGACTGCATGGAAATCCACTACTTCCGTGTGCATTTTCTTTTACTGCTCAGACTTTGAGAAAAACACTGCTATTCTCCTGTTATGTACGATTAGGACTGTCTTTATGGACTGTGAGAAAATTTTAGCTTTTGACCAACATTGTATCAATAAGTGTGTGCATTTGATTTCTTTGTTATTGTAATTATGAAAAAATTTTTTTCAAATCTGTATTGGCCACTGCCCAATCCAATATGTAAAAATTTTTGTGGGGAGCATGGGGGCTATGTAAGTATGCTGTTTAGGTTTTTTATTGGTAACGCCACCTCTGTATGAAAATCACTGGCTGTGCTGTGTGCAGTCTGTGGGTAGTTTGCATTGTTGTCTGCCATTGTAGTGTTGGGCAGAGGCAGCTGGCTGTGAACAGCGCGTAGCGTTGCGCAGTTGGAGGTGAGCCGCCAGCAGTGGTGGATGTGGGGAGAGAGATGGCGGAGGTTTCCAATTTGTCATGAACTGATATATATATTATGACTTGTGATGATATTAAGGTAAATACATTGTTTGTTCTCTATTAATATCTTTCATTTTGCTAACTATCCCTATCAGTAGTTAGTGCCTTCAGTAGTTTGAATCTTTTATTTAGCTGGCAGTAGTGGCGCTCGCTGTATTGCAGTAGCTTGAGCAGCGAAGATTTTTGTGAGGTAAGTGATTTGTGAAAGGTATAGTTTAATGTTAGTCAGGGCCATTCTTTTGTAGGGAATTTTGAAAGTCAGATTGCGTTGCGCTAAAAATATTGTATGTCAGTTTAAGCACAGTCCTATATAAATTGTTCAAAGGGGACGTTTCAATATATATATATATATATAATAGAAAGGATTGTACCAAGAAATATTTCAAGTCTGACACACATATAGAATATTATGCAGTACACAAACTAATCACTACTAAAATGTTCCTCCTGACTGATCTCTGTCACAATTTAACACTACAAATAATTGCACTAATCAGATTATCTGTGCAGACATTTAGAGCATGTTTAAGCTAACACTAATTAAAAAGAAGACATAACACAAATATTCGTAAACAAAAGAGAAAGTCAGCCATATTCTTGTAACTAAATACTTCTACACTAGTACATTATCTCTACAGTTCACACATCATTAATGTTCATTCATTTTCAAAAGAATGGTGTACCTTTTTTACACATAACACATAGGACTATTAGTCATTTACTGTAGGAATATTTTCACATCCTTACGCGGATACAGTCCCCGTACTCTCCCTGAGTGGGGATCTGCTAAGAGATAGCTACTATTTCCTTCTTGGACTAAGGAATGGAGTATGAGGCTCGACAGTGGGTTTTGTGAGGCTTCACCTCGATGGTGTATTGATATCCCTTAACAATTCCTGGTCGTTCTGAAAATACATCTGCATAGTTAGATAATAACTGTACCAAATCCTGCTGTTGCATTGAGTTCAAATTTTCGAACTGTGATACTTTGTTCACAAGTGCGTCCACATTTGCTTTTAATTGATCACTTTGTACGTCTGGATAAAAGAGAATTTGTCCCAGAGAATGATTGTCTAAATGTAGTATCCACTGATTCCTACATTTTATGTTAATAGCATTACAATTAGGCACAGGTACCTCTTCTGATCGGAGCATGGACAATTCTATCCTCCTACCCGCGTTCATCAAACTTAATTTTCCCCGAGAAAGATCGATTACTGCGTCCCTTTCTCTCAAAAAATCTACCCCCAAAATGCAGGCTACCTTTAAACCCTTTACTACCAGGAATGAGCACGCTATGGCTTCTCCCCCTATATACATCTCTACCCGCACTTGGAGTTTAATTATTTGTCGCTGTGCACTGATGGCTCCAGTGACTTTGCAATTGTTCACAGGAAAAGTCAGCATACGCTTTTCTTTCCCCAGTACTCTGAATAAGTCCATACACATGACACTGACAGTAGCAGCTGTATCTACGATTGCTTGCACATCAATATTGTTAATTTTGATCTCTATTATCGCTTGTACTTTGTCTTTGTGCTCCTTTATGCACGTGGGTGGTTCAGTTATTAATTCATGTCCCATCTATACCCCGTCATTATACCTGAGGATACAGATTCCCGATGTTTTGTTCTGTGTCGGGCTGCTCTCACTCCAAACCTCAGCCGACGATGGAGAGCGTATCTCGGCTGAATCTAGTTTGTTGGATTATTACTGGTGTATGGGTGTGGCTGCTCTGTGTCGCTGACCTCCACTATTGTGTAAGTTGTGTTGCGTCGGCCGCCACGGTTGCGCAATTGGCGCATTTTATGGTGGCGGTCGGTTATTGTCATATCTTTCACTGTTTTGCCGGTCCGGACTGGGCCTCTGGTACTGTGGCCAAGTTCGGTTTGCATCGTTATAGGTATTAGTGTTCCACGGCCACCTGGCATTTTTCCATCTACTATTGCTTGGTGGGCCTGTTTTATATCGGTCCTCGGACCTCCTTTTCCGGTCATTATTCACCGGCGGACTATTGCCGTTCCGGTCTCTACCTCTATTCCCGTTTTGTACATAATCTTGTCTCCTATTGTTACCTCCGCCGTTTCCATTATTTGGTGGAGGCGTGTTATTTCGACCATTTCTGTAACCGTTTCCGTTACTTCTAGCCTGTTCAGAGGCAGCCTTAACATCCTCCTGTATCAGGTCAATTGAGTCCAGAACAGACAAGAAATGTTCGATGTTGGATTATATACCTCTTTCCGTAATCTCTGCTGAATACATGTTGATCAATATTTGGCCAAGAATGCCTTTTCAAATTGCTCATATGTGTCGCAACTGTCAGCTGCTTCGGTTCCCCGTAATGCAGCATCTCCTTGTACGTAAGACATAGCGAACTGTATTTTCTGTGTATGACTCCAAACGCTAGGCAAAATGTTTCTAAATTCCTTGATAAATACTACAGGGTGAACAGATTTCCTCTCCGTTGTAAATATCTGAAACTGTCGGTTTCTAATCAGGCTTTCTTCAATCACTATTTTGGAGTGACATCTGTTTGTTTCGCTAACATTGTTTGCCTGTTCTGTCTCGCAGTCGCAATTTGTACTGCTGTATTTATATGCCTATCATTGTTGGACCTGGTTGTCGTGACACACGCATGTGCGTCGCCGTGCGGCAAGCTGTTTTCCATCTCCGCAAGACGATGGTTGACATTCCGCTGAGTGTGCACCGCCATATTAAGGTCCTGCACTTCCGCATTGGAGCCTCAGTCGCGGCGTGCACGTTCTCGTCTATTTTTTTTATGAATTGGTTTTCAATTTTTTGCACTTTGTTCGGACATTTTCTGCTAAATTACTTGTGTCAATTTCTAATTGTTCCATCCTGTTAGCCAGTACACTGGTTTCATCTACGATACTGGGGTTAGCCACTCGGATATTACCTACTCTTTCGCTCAGTTCTTGCACCGCTTTGGGTATGGTTTCATAGTTTTGTCTCAAACTAACAATCTCACTTTGCATAGCTTCCAAAGATTCCATTAAATGCAAGTCTCTCTCATGCTGGCGTCGATCACGCTCTGCTTGTTTAGCATCACGTTCTCCATCGCGTTCTGCTTGCATACGTGCAAATTCAGCTTGGAAATTGAGCATGCGCTCGAACATAAGCCTTAATGACTGCACTTCTGACACCTCACCACTCTCTGGTCCGTGTCTAGTGCTTGTGGGTGGCACAGTATTTCTACTATCAACTAAATCACTGGCTGGCAGTGGCAACATTTCTTGCCCTTCTGCCCCCAGATGCTCACATTGTACTTCCTGGACCACGCCACTAACATTACATTGTGCCCCACTTTCTAACTCGGTATCACTGCTTGCTGACTGTTGTTCTTTATCCATGTTTATATCTTTCTGACTACGCAATCTAACCATAGTCAACAAAAGAAACAAAATCTGAACTAAATATCCTAACACTCAGGTTTCACTGACATAATCACACAAGAAATGGTCATTTGTTGAAACACACTTATTATGTACTATGATGACTAACTACTCAAATGTCCTGTTGTTGTCCGCAGCTCGTGGTCGTGCGGTAGCGTTCTCGCTTCCCACGACCGGGTTCGATTCCCGGCGGGGTCAGGGATTTTCTCTGCCTCGTGATGACTGGGTGTTGTGTGTTGTCCTTAGGTGTGTTAGGTTTAATTAGTTCTAAGTTTTAGGGGACTGATAACCATAGATGTTAAGTCCCATAGTGCTTAGAGCCATTTGAACCATTTTTTTGTCCTGTTGTTAAAAAAAACACTAACAACAAGCACACCATTAATGATCCGATGATCCAATAACACTGCACTGAGGCTACTTAACTACCCACAGGACAACTACACTGTAGCTTTACCTTTTGGTGATCTACCTTGGGTGCAGCTGCCCCCTCGTATTGTCGTAGGTAATTAATTTTTTCACATAATGAGCTCTCTTCTTCAGCTTGCCTCTGGGTATATAGTGTTCTCATGCAAAAAATCATATACAGGTATTACCACACAATATTGGTTAGGCAATACATACAACACATGAAAAAAATATTAATTGTTCTCCAACAAAGTTCGACTACAATAATTCCCTAGTTATCTCATGGGTATTTTGTGGCCACTGCATATTCGTGCCCCGCGTTATTTGGCGCCAATTTAATGAAATTAAATAAGAAAAACTTTTACCCCCATTTTTTAAAAATTGTTTTTTGTTACTGTATCTTTTGTTTTGTTTTAGTACGAACTTTGTTGTAGAACCCCTTATTTACGAGTGGTAATAAAAGTTCATTTAGACAGATTTAAGTACATTTAAAATTACGTGAACTTAGTCAACCCTCTCATGCTGATAAATTCATATTAACTGATTAAGAATATTTAGTTGAGAATTATATCTTTTACATAATTCGGCCTTGGCACACATTTTCTAAATGCAGTGTTTTTTTTTTAAATGTTTACTGAATCTTTCCCGGCGTTCGCTATGGAACACAGGACTGTCTCTATTAGCAGAAAATGGTTAAATATTGCCAAGCTGACGTTTAATTATCATTGATAAAACACACTTCACTATACATTTAAGTTATTTGAAAGAACCAACAAATTGTTAAATTTCAACGTTAACTATCCGCCTATGAATGCACAAATGTGAAACTAGTAATAAATTCCGTCAGTCTCAGGATCGCTGTAAAAGAAAAACATTTTCTTAATTCACTGCTAATTTTTATCTGCTCCCGATTGACGGGTTTGGTTAATTTTTCTTAGCGGAACAATTTTTTAAATGTGCCGCCGCTGCAAATCGTTCGGTCGCGGCACAGCCCAGCAACACCAGCGATAATTGCTAAAAATGCTGAAAATTCTTTAAAGAAATATTATAGATGACATGGGCAAGCTAATTTACATTAGTAATACACACTTTTGATAAATTATAATGTATTTAGACCACAACAATAATTCAACTTACATTAGTTTGTAATTTCTCCTCTAATGGCGGCTAAATCTAGATACAGACAAATGAAGTCTACCCATTCATAAAATGCTACGTCACAGGTTCCTCTTCCCCAGCTCTCGAGGAAGAAGACAAAGAATGCACACTATGTATTCCTATTTATATCACTATCAACCGTTAATGTCTCATTGTAATCTGCGGCTGTATTTTACATTTTTGTTATCGCAGATATTGACACTTTTCGTAATTACATTATGAGTATAGAAATATTACAATCATAAATACATCGAGAATATTACTACAGAAAATATTGCAATAATAACGAATGTTCATTACACAAAATTAAATACTATTTTTTGTTAAATAATTACAGTATATACAAATTGCTTCATAGCGGCGTATATAGTACAGTTAAATTTTAGTTTATTAATAGTGTTATGTTGCCAGGGAACGTTACAGTAGTCGCGCGATTTTGGGCGCCTTTCTACGGTTCGCGTGGCTACCCCCGTCGGATGTTTTGAGTCTTCCCTCGGACATGTGTGTGTGTGTGTGTGTGTGTGTGTGTGTGTGTGTGTGTTGTCCATAGCGTAAGTTAGTTTAAGTTAGATTAAGTAATGTGTAAGTCTAGGGACCGATGATCTCAGTAGTGCGGTCCCATAGGAAGTTCCGACAAATTTCCAAATTTTCCTACCACCAATTTTAATTTCTCATTCACAAAATACAGGTACCTCAGGAACACTTCTAAGACTTCTATAGGGGAGTTAGCACGTAATTTTTTGAACTGGTCCAATGTCTGAAAGCGTACTGTTCCCGCGGTACACGCCGGCCGTGTGGCCGAGCGGTTCTAGTCGCTTCAGTCTGGAACCGCGCTGCTGCTACGGTCACAGGTTCGAACCATGCCCCGGGCATAGACGTGTGTGATGTCCTTAGGTTAGTCAGGTTTAAGAATTTCTAAGTCTAGGCCGCGTGGGATTAGCCGAGCGGTCTAAGGGGCTGCAGTCATGGACAGTGCGGCTGGTCCCGGCGGAGGTTCGAGTCCTCCCTCGGGCATGGGTGTGTGTGTTTGTCCTTAGGATAATTTAGGTTAAGTAGTGTGTAAGCTTAAGGACTGATGATCTTAGCAGTTAAGTCCCATAATATATCACAAACATTTGAACACATTCTAAACCTAGGGGACTGATGACCTCAGATGTTAAGTCCCATAGTGCTTGGAGCCATTTGAACCCTGGTACACCCATTTGAAAACATGTTGGTAACGCGACCACATTTACAAGTAACTGATTGGACGTGACCCAGTGCATCACTTGTTTTAGAGTTCCCCTCATTAACAGCCAAAGACATTGCTCATGTACTCGTTGACGGATACTCTTCAACGTGATGCAGTACGCCGTCTTCCAGTTCGGGTGCGTGCGGCTCCTCCTTGGAGCACCACAGTCACCCCTGCAGACGGTGTTTCTGCTTCTTCTCGAAACTGTAGCGTAATTGTGGCGATGAGGGTATGCGAAGGAGTCGGTTGTTGGGGAGTACGATCTTGATAAAGGCGACGAGCAGTTCTTCCATTACTGTGAGTTTCACTATTCGGATGGAGGACGTCGGCGTACTCTGCAAACGTGTACGCAACCATGTTGCTCTAGCACAGACACGTCAATGAGGCTGCAACTGGTAAGAGAGGCAGGACATCAAATGTCAGCCGATGTGACGTAACCACCCATACAGTGACTACCCTTTTGCGTATCTATCTAGCAAACATTTTCCAAACGGCTTTAGCACGGAAATGGTTCGTTTCCGTACAAGGTTTCCTGTTCAAAATATTACGTACTCACTCCCCTCCACAAGACCTAGAAGTTTTAACGAGAATTGGCGAACACCCTGTATAAGCTCGTGACTGAGAAGGTTAAATACAATGTTCACAAATGTTTCGTCAAAATTACATAAGAACAGAAATTAGTTATCAGACGGTCATGATCATCGTGATTTACATTTTCCGTGAATTCTTGAAATGACTTTACAAATGTGCCATGACAAGATACTCGAGTGAGGTCACACCCGATTTATTTCACTATCATCGCGGTTTATCTCTGAGGACCGAAGTCAACGAGACGCTAATTATAGTGATCCTTTCATAATTGCTGGGCAGTGATTGTTAGGATGTGACACGAATGAAGCTGAAGACCACTCGAAAGTAAACTTGCGACAACTCCGCAATTTTGTTCTCCCATAGTTTTAGAGGGTCAGTAATATGTGTTTTCCGTCGAGCACGTGACTAAAATAAATCGTCCATTCCTCCGCAACTGTGGCGTTTTAGGTGACAAGTTTCTGTCATGAAAGAGTGAGAGATATTGAGTACTGGTATATATGAATATCTATGGAGGCCATGTAACCGATGATAATATCGACGCACTGACTACGGATGGGTGAACGGTCGATCTTTGGCACTGAGGTTGCAGGTCGAGTCCGGCGTACGTGACCGGTGGATGAGGCGATTAACCACCTTTCATCATTACGGCCAGACTGCGGCGATCAGCTGCGCTGTGCAGGAATTCTCCGGTTCGCAGCTGACCAGCTAGTTATCTGTTTGCGAGACTACCGCCTCCACGAACTGCAGCATAAGGGGGAGGTACCCACATCTGTTAGGAGCGTTTAAAACCGTAAATCAAGCGTAAAGAGACTTAACAGATTTTCGTACCATGGCTCAAACAGCGGGTAAGGTTCATTTCCTCGCCAACGATACAATCACGACGTTTATTGAATTAAAAAGAGGAGAACGAAACAAAATTGCGTTGAATTACTGTCTTTATACACTAAGCTCCAATGTACGTTTTCGCATTCTACGATGGAAAGTAGCGGTGATATCATATCAACCTTACTTTTCGTTCTCCTTTGCACCGATCGCATTTCTCTTCAGCTGTAGATATTTGAAGAAGATACTCGATTGTCGCTAGCGTTACACAAACTACTTCCGGAATTGTCGAAATGGGCTTTTCTCTATCGTGTTATACGGTTAATAGTGTTCTACAGACCAGAAATTATGTAACGCACTTACTACTTGAGAGACTGACAGCTCTGTAATTTTCGGATCCATCCTTTTACCGTTCTTGTATACAAGAGTCACCTGCACATTTCTCCAGCTGTCTGGTACCTTGTACTGGGTGAGAGATTCGCGATAATTGCAAGCTAAGTTAGGAACCAATATCGTACAGTACTCTCTGTAAAATCGAATTGGGTTTCCGTTCGGACTACTCATTTTTCAACTCTTTCAATTGCTTCTCAACGCTAGTGATGCCTATTCCAACGTCCTTCACAAATGAGTGTGCGCGACTGTTACATGGCGGTACATCGGTACGATCCTCCTGCGTGGTTGACATTTTAAACAAAAAATTTAAGATTACAGCTTCGCTTTTGTTGATGATTTGTGCTTTTTTAAGTGGATGAAACTAAACATATTTTGCGACGGCGAAATACATTTCAGTGGTTACCTGCCGATGACCAGTATTACTAATTTACTGATGCGGTGGTACTGATACCATGCACACGCAAAGCGAGAAGTTGACCGATGGTGTGTGAGAAGTATCAGTGCACTGCACATGTTATTTCTATGTTGAGATATGTGAGAGAGTTTAGGGGAACGTTTCCTTTACCGTACCGGCTCCTGATTTGTAGCACTATACAAAATTCGTACCTCTTGCACTATCCGACATTTTATGAGACCCGCGTGAACTACTTGGTTCTTGGAGCTATATTGTCAGCTATGAGTTGTGTTTATTGAGGAACACATCGTCTGTAAAAGCCGTTGATTTTGTTGTAGTTTTCATCTAACTTTTTGTGTTCGTTGCGAAGAGAATCAGTGTTATAATTTATGTTTTATTGTGCGTGAATCCAAGTGAAAGAAAATTAGTGCTCATACACTAAGGCCTCTGTATTCGTTGTGGTTTGTTTCCAGGTAACCGACAAAGGAAAAGGGTGACGTTGCCTGTAATCTAAGTATCCGATATTGTACAGTTATTATTTAAGAAAACGCTCGTACATTAAGCTTTAAAACACGCGTTTAGCATTGTTAATGTAACATAATGTTTGGAAATGATGTGATGATATTCTGTTGTGTTATTTCCCTCAGTTATTAATTAAATAATTAATTTGTGTTAGAGTACAGCAAAAGAAAGGATGTTATGGAGCGCAGAGCACAGATTAGACGTATTGGTTGTAACAGTATATCTAAACGGGCGTCCTGGATCAAATGAATGAGCACAAATATAAAATCTGCCTAAGGCAATAACTAAGGGGTTGGTGAAAGTAAAATAAAAAATGGAAATGGCTGTGGTACAGTATTTTCCAGCGAAGCTGGAAAGTAATTAGAAGTGCTTATCCTTACATTTGAAGACATGACGTTCGGATTAAGCAATCGGAAGAAAACTTGGGATCAACTTTTCAGAACGAAACGGATTGAGCCATAGTTTCGCAACAAAAGTAGCCATTTGTAACAGTAACATATGTGTTATCAACACTTATCTCACCTAAATTTTTTGTTTGCCTATGTTTCACGTGACTTCTGTATAAGAATGTTCTCTGATGTAACATCTATGAAAACGTTTTATCCATAATTTATGTCCAGTTCTGTCATTATAATTAATCTGTGATTCTAATGTCAAAATGAGTGTTCTGTAAAAGAATGGAAATGTTAAAACCCTATCTTGTAATAATGAAGCATGCATACGGAACATAGGTTTATAACAAAGTAAAATGTGGAGGGAAGTCCCGCAGCAGCGAAACTGAGTTGTGGGGAATAGAAAAGCTGGCTTTGCCGATTCGACTGAAAGGCTTCTTTGTGGTAAGAGTTAGTCGGTGGCCAGCATGCAAGGTGTTCGCATCTTGTGTGCTTAACGAGACAAGAAGAGCAGCAAGATTACTCAATATAGCCTCAGAAGAAATTTGGCTCATTTATTCATGTCATACATTTATTAGCTCTGTACGATGAAAATCCGACACTAGGAAGAGAATTTTAAGAGCTTGTTCTACAGCAAGAGAAGTGGTAGTTTTGCCGTCTTTTTTGAGTAGCTACAGGAAATAGCCAAAGCCATCACCTTCGTCTCAAATAATCAGCTTAGCGCTGTGTAACTGCATAGACCAGTTACGTGGTTCCTTATCTAAGTTGTTTTCCTTTAAATTTGTTTTGAGCACGAATATTTTACTATTAGTGATTTACCAAGACAGGGTCCGATTCGAAGTTCTGCATTATTCCCGAGTGTCCTATTTTATTGAACTGAAAATTAACTAATTTCTATAACAACATTTAATAACATTTGTGGAGCAGTGATTTCTGTAACATCCAGTGAATCTTGTTTCTGCAGTACTCCACGTATTTTCATTATAGAATAGTTCACTTAAGTATAATTTCCTAAGATAGATCGAAAGAGCCTTGATTAAATGTCGTTGTCATTGAAATCCCAGTACAGTATTAAAGTTACATGAATAAAACTGGGACTGTTCAAATAGTTACTGGGTAGTACGTCTGAAGGCTCAGAATTGGGAATAAGTACGGTACAGGTTTTCAGAATGTCTATATTTTCATACGTAAGTAGTTAAGTCGTTTTTAAGTATTGTGTGGTAACATAACTAGTCAGCCTTGATCTGAGTCTACTGATGGACTAAATTCTGGGACCCACGATAGTTGTTGAGCCTGTTTTGCAGCATATTTTGCAAGAAGAGCAAGTTTCATTCTTATAACTTGCACGTGCTATAATAAGTAACAGGCTGCTGCTATTCAAACTGTAACGGATCTAGGGACCACATTTTTCATTTGAGCTATATGATATGAAGAAGCGAGTGCTGCTTGAGAAGACAAATATTAATCAGAGTATAGAATACAATTAGCTGGAATCTATTTCAGTGACAGTATTTTTCGATGACTAATCAAATGAAAGATCCTCCTGTCCCAGTTAGTACTGTTCCACTATTAGCAATCATTAGCGATCATTAGCTTTCTGGCTTAATATACAGATAGTGTTACTGAGAGCCAATCGTTCTAAACATTATAATGTCGCTTATGTGTTGTTCTTGAGAAACCGCTAGTGTAATTCTTGCTGTAGTGTCCTATCGGCTTGTGTCCTCAAAACAAAATTTCTGTATCAAGTTCAATAAATACTAATACTTAACTTTCTTTATGAAAGTATTAGTACCTGGTTCAGTTTTGTCTAATCAGGATGGCGACCGTTTTCCTTTTACGTAACTGCAGTTACTTTATTACTAACAGAACAATGGTTCCGTTCCCACTTGTTTTTCTACTCCTTCCTTTCAATATAAATCTTTCGGAAAACTTAGTCCGACACATTATCCCTTACACAAGGCTGCGGTCATTTTCAGTTCCTTTCACAGAAATAACATTATCGATGTATTGCTAATTTAGTAGCAACCATTATTTTTTGACGGCGCGTGAGAGGACGTTTCCCTGGCTTGTTATACACTAATCGTAAAATACAGATTGCAGCAGAAACAAACGTATTTAAAGCATTGAATGTCAGCGGCACGAACCTGTGGTAAATTTATCAAAGCAAATAATAGAAAATGCTATGGAAGTTTAGAAGGTAAGCTGTAACCCACATTCTGCACTGCAATAGATAAAAGAACGGTAATAGAGCAAAGCGAGCAGAACGAGAGTACAGGGCGTACCGAGAAGGCCGGCCGGTGTGACCGAGCAGTTCTAGGCGCTTCAGTCGGGAAAAGCGCGACCGCTACGGTCGCAGGTTCGAATCCTGCCTCAGACATGCATGTGTGTGATGTCCTTAGTTAGGTTTAAGTAGTTCTAAGTTCTAGGGGCTGATGACCTCAGATGTTAAGTCCCATAGTGCCATAGAGCCATTTTTTGAACGTACCGAGAACCGTCATGGAGCCTGATACCAGGTAGCTAACTGAATACACATGTAGCTCTACCGAACGACAGTGGACTTTCGTGGAATACCACCTGTATGAAAACGATCAGATTCAGATGTTTAGCCCATCACAAATGAAACAAGAGCCAGCCGACGGAACAAATGAAAAAGATTACGTAAAAGACAGTGGCTACGCGAATCAATTGGCTGGTATGTTCAGTACGCTGTAAATAGAGAAAAGCCAGTAGAGACCATGGGGTAGCAACAGATCATGAAGATACGATAGAGCAGGAGAGTGGAAACCTTTGAACATGAATAATTTTATCTACAGAATTAGAGCGCAAAGTAGCAGCAGTAATAGACAACTTAAAACGCAGGCAAGTTGCGTGAGTGGTCTTGGCAATCAAACGAAAACACAAGCAAGTAACATTAACATGCAGATTAAGACACAAATTAGTAGTCTTGAGAATGAAATGATTTCGAAATAGTGAAGATCCAGGAAACAGTAGAACCCTTGGTTGTGATGAAAGTAGACAAAAAAAAATCGAAACTGTTGATCAATGTAAAACTGAAAGTTCACATTTGATATAAACACTGTTTGGTTCTGAGAAAGGGCTAAGTAAACAAGTAAATACTTGCGAACAGAAGTCGGACTAAAATACTTTTCACATTCAAGGTAAAATTTGCGACCCTGAACGGAAGTTTAGGTTCAAGCCTAGCTGTGCGACAGATAGAGTACCTTATAAGAAACAATTACAAGGTGAAGAAAGTTTTTTTCCTGCCAAATCACATACTGGCTGGCACCAGCTGGATTTCCTGAAGATGTAATAAATTTTGTGCACAAGTGAGCGACCGCGAAGCACCGCATTTCGCTGCAAGTCAAGAGACAGGAATGTTCAACAAAGATTCCCGGAAGGCAGGCAATACTAGCTTGCAGACTGAATGCCCGCCAGCAACCAATAAATCAGATCATCTGTCCGTATCGAAGCTGTAGTTACAGCAGCAGAACAGAAACAAGACGTCATAGTAGAATGCAATGAAGCCATTTTGGTAGACAACGACACCGTAGCTAGAGAAAGCGTGAACGTATTCGTAGGCGAGGAAGAAACTGCCGACAACAGTTTAAATAACGAGAAAACTTGCGAAGAAGAGTTGTCAGGGATTGCAATTTGGTGCTAGCAGATCGGTGACCTCAATCAAGGGCTAAAGCAATACTAGTGGAACCGTTTCAAAAGGAGTTGGGCGACCAGGTAACGGAAGTATTTAGCGCCTCGCGAGGTTCACGACCAGTAATTCTTACAGAGGTGGGAAATAGCGAGGAAAAAGGTGCCGTGCAACGTAAAATGCCGCCAATAGTATTGAAATTAATAGGACGGAAATAAATATGGTCGCAATGAATGGAAGAATGAAGGAAGATGAAAACCTCAGCATTGCAGACGAAACACACCTGACTTAAGAGCTGTTGTCAATAGAAGAGACTCCTGTGGCAGAAAAAGAATTAATAACATTAGGAGAAAACAGTGACCCTTAATATTTAACATCTGACAAAAACAAAGAGGAGAACTTAGCATCTGTCTAGTAAAATCTTTTCTGTTAGAAGCGAACAGTTACAAATAATGGACAGACTTAGAAAATAGTTCAGATGATGAATATGGTTAAGTAACGGAAATGGAGAACTCCGTGATGAAATATTGTTTCGTACAATCAGATGAAGTGACCTCAAAGCAAGAAGTAGAGGTAAACATGGAACCAAGAAATAAAGAACCTCTGGAAGATACGATGCCTGGATAACAGCGGATTCAAGTCACGAAAGACATAAATTAGAAACTGAAAAAACCTCCAGACATATGTGATCTGAAGTTGAACAGTATGTCTGGGAATGATCTTATGGTTTAGGAAGATTTGTTATGGGAGCAACAAAATAACTCCAAAAGTAGGATAATCAAGCAAACCATCATTTCACTCGAAACTCACAGAATCAGATTACAAGTCATTGATTATGTCCACAAATGGCGTCAAAGTAGTAGGAGTTACTGATAACACCAGTAAGCCAATTGAACTCGAAGTATTGGAAAAATTCAAATTAAAGGACAGGCATTTGAACATGATTTCCTAGTCCTTGCTAATGCGAACGCCAAAATGATTTTGAGGATCGACTGGGTGGACAAAGAAAATGTTATTATAGACTGTAGCGACGAACCTGTCAAAATTAATAATATATCCTGTAATTTGGAACTAGGATTTGAAGAAATTGAAATTTCACAAGACACCAAAACTGAATGGTGGCAATTAGAAATTGTCCCTGAGAATATAGGTTTGTGTAGCATTTTCGAAATTTACCTTGCTAAGAGTTTAATTGATGGGAAGCGGAAAGAGAATGATTTTGAAGGAACCATTGAGAACCTACAGGATATTACATCTGAACAGAATTTTGATATGTTCTGCCTATTAGAAAGAAAGCAGGATGCATTTTAAGACAAACTTGTGCTAGGTAAGAACTTTGAGTACCATATGATGCACTGGCACTCGAACCATTTTCAAAAGACCTTGTTGGATTCCCTTGGCTGTCAAAAAAGCTACGCAGACAGCAATAGATGAAATAAAGGTTGAATAGGGTGTAATTGAAAGATGCAACAGTGGCTATAATAGTCCGCTCATTGTTGTAATGGAGGCATGCAAGTGATGACTTAGCATGAATTTTATACAAGATCGTCAAAAGAGAAGTAGACTGATACGGAAATGTATATGAAATGTTGCAAAAATTTCATAATATATGGTAGTTAGCCAGCGTTGATGTGATAGCTGTGAAAATGTAGCAGCTCACAGTTTTGTTGCATTTTTATATGTCAGTATAAAGTTGCCCCTTTCGGTCTTAATATATCTGTTTCAGAACTTATCAGAGCTTCAGATTCAGAACTAGGATTGAAGCTAAGTGCTAAATTGACATTATATGTAGATGACTTGTTGATCGCCACAGAAGAATGGCAAAATCACTGTGAATTGTTTAACAAAACCTTCTCTACTTCCCAGACAGGGGGGGGGGGGGGGGGGAGAAGGGAGGTGGAGAGGGTGAATGGCGATAAAAGAGACATAACAATCCTGGGACATATTACCATTTTCGGGATTGGCAAGGACCCAGAATATTAAAGGCTATTGAAAAATGCGCTCTACCAAAGCACAAAAAGCAACTTATAATATTCATTGATCTTTGTGGGTTCTGACGCAAACTCGCAAAGGAGCAAGAGTTTAACGGACCCCATTTAATCAACCTACTTAGAAAAATAATGCTACTGTTTGAACTAAAGAATGTCTAGACTATTATGAAAAACTGGACAAAGGAGTAGTGAGAAATAATTTTCTACACCATCATATATTAACGGAACCATTTCACATGAGTCCAGATAAACGTTTTTATGGAAATGGGATCGAAATAGCCCTCACAAGTAGGACATTAACTAAATACGAAAGGAATAATACAATATTGGCGAAAGAAACATTAACAGTTACCTATGGTTTGAAAATGTTCTGAAAATATTAATGGGGCCATGATAGTTATTCACACAGACCATAAGGCATCAAAATTTCTGAAAGACTGTGGCCTATTAACAGGCATATCAATTCTCTGGGCGTTATATATTCAACGTATCCATTAACGTATCTGTTATGTCGAAAACACAGTTACTTAGCAGATGCCTAACTAGATTACCAGAAGATAGATAAATACATAGCATTAAAAGTCCTTCTGTCAAATTTAAATATCCCAAACGAAACTGTGGTGACAGGAGACCGCAAATGAACGAATTCCGAGCAGGAGTTCCCAAAAACGCGAGGGGACATTGGGTTGTCTAAACACAACATATGTTGTTCCTGTCATCTGACATGGATTGACTGGACACATTCCCAAATAATGAACCAGGAATCCAATGACTACTAACTGAAAGAAGAATCACAATTAATTTAGTTTGTTGGAATCAAGTGACTCGTAACCCATCCGATAAGAAATAATAATCCTGAAGTAAACCAAGGGATAACAAACACGAGGGTCTGCTGTAAAATTCTAATAATCACCTAGAAGATGATCAACTGTGATCACGAATTTGTAACGTGATTGTCATGATGTCGGTGTAATAGACAGGTAGTACCAGAGAAAAGAATGCATTCGTCTTGTAGCCAAAGTTTGTAGCAAACAAGTCATTTGAATATCAAGATTCTATCAAATAACTTTACTGTCCCTACTGATCATCTCATTTTTAAAATTTTATCTCACCACATCGATCTGTAGATGCAGAGTGAAGAGGCTGCACAATCATTGGCAGTGCACCAACAACCAACACCAGCGCCTAATTTCGTGTCAGCCTGATATCTTTTCAGCTCTCTAGCTCATCACCTCGAGGATGGACCCTGGTGGCCTCACGGGCCGGTGAATGAGATGTCTGACGGAGAAGGCTCGCAGACATGAAGACTCGAAGAATAGAATGAGGAAAGTCGAATGAATCTGTGCAGAGTGGTTCTTAAAAGTAAAACTCGTATCTCGGCCTTTTGTGTTCTTTACCCTGTTCGGAAGGCTGAGCTCTAGATAGTCCGAGCGCCAACCAGTGAAAAGACTCCTTAAAAGGTACTTTTCCCTTCCCAGAACTTTTCTTCAGATGGTTAACCACTAACGCGGTTCGTACTATTTATTGCTGAAAACAGCATCTCTGTCTCTCCTCCCTCCCTTCCTTCTCTCTCTCTCTCTCTCTCTCTCTCTCCCTCCCTCTCTCTCTCTCTCTCTCTCTCTCTCTCTCTCACTCACTCTTAGTAGATTATATCTCTGATGTGTGTGTCACGAAGAAAAACAACCGTCCACATTCTGTTCACAATAGCGCTTTTTCCGAATCTTGGTAAAAAAAGAAAAAAAAAACTAGCATCTTGCCTCTTTCCACCTTTGAGTTATAAAACAGTTTCAGATGGAGGCCTCACACTATGAGGTGCTGTGGGGTGCTGGAGTCCAGTTGTGACAGTTAGAAAGGCAAGTGTAGTCAGGCGAACGGTAGTGCCGTGCAGCTCTTTCGGTGTGTCTTTCTGAGGATTCACCTCGAGTCAGTCGCTGTATCTGGAAACTCGCTGCTCACCCGAGGACTAGTAGCTCACCTGAGTGTGGTTCCAAACGGCTTCATACTTATACGCACTATACGCAATTGAGTAATACTGTAAGGTCATTAACTACTGAAACCACTAGCACTATTAGTCATTTCACTTCTCAGTGATGATTAATTATTCTCATCTAATTGGTCTTTACACTCTGATGTTATACTAGTTTCGGGACAGCTTCGGAAAAAAATGTCATTTTAAATTCACGATTACATCCTGTGCTGAGCAGATGCGAGGACTAGTAGCTCATCTGAGTGTGGTTCCAAACGGCTTCATACTTATACGCACTATACACAATTGAGTAATACTGTAAGGTCATTAACTACTGAAACCACTAGCACTATTAGTCATTTCACTTCTCAGTGATGATTAATTATTCTCATCTAATTGGTCTTTACACTCTGATGTTATACTAGTTTCGGGACAGCTTCGGAAAAAAATGTCATTTTAAATTCACGATTACATCCTGTGCTGAGCAGATGCGAGGACTAGTAGCTCATCTGAGTGTGGTTCCAAACGGCTTCATACTTATACGCACTATACACAATTGAGTAATACTGTAAGGTCATTAACTACTGAAACCACTAGCACTATTAGTCATTTCACTTCTCAGTGATGATTAATTATTCTCATCTAATTGGTCTTTACACTCTGATGTTATACTAGTTTCGGGATAGCTTCGGAAAAAAATGTCATTTTAAATTCACGATTACATCCTGTGCTAAGCAGATGCAAGGACTAGTAGCTCATCTGAGTGTGGTTCCAAACGGCTTCATACTTATACGCACTATACGCAATTGAGTAATACTGTAAGGTCATTAACTACTGAAACCACTAGCACTATTAGTCATTTCACTTCTCAGTGATGATTAATTGTTCTGATCTAATTGGTCTTTACACTCTGATGTTATACTAGTTTCGGGACAGCTTCGGAAAAAAATGTCATTTTAAATTCACGATTACATCCTGTGCTAAGCAGATGCAAGGACTAGTAGCTCATCTGAGTGTGGTTCCAAACGGCTTCATACTTATACGCACTATACGCAATTGAGTAATACTGTAAGGTCATTAACTACTGAAACCACTAGCACTATTAGTCATTTCACTTCTCAGTGATGATTAATTGTTCTGATCTAATTGGTCTTTACACTCTGATGTTATACTAGTTTCGGGATAGCTTCGGAAAAAAATGTCATTTTAAATTCACGATTACATCCTGTGCTAAGCAGATGCAAGGACTAGTAGCTCATCTGAGTGTGGTTCCAAACGGCTTCATACTTATACGCACTATACGCAATTGAGTAATACTGTAAGGTCATTAACTACTGAAACCACTAGCACTATTAGTCATTTCACTTCTCAGTGATGATTAATTATTCTCATCTAATTGGTCTTTACACTCTGATGTTATACTAGTTTCGGGACAGCTTCGGAAAAAAATGTCATTTTAAATTCACGATTACATCCTGTGCTGAGCAGATGCGAGGACTAGTAGCTCATCTGAGTGTGGTTCCAAACGGCTTCATACTTATACGCACTATACGCAATTGAGTAATACTGTAAGGTCATTAACTACTGAAACCACTAGCACTATTAGTCATTTCACTTCTCAGTGATGATTAATTGTTCTGATCTAATTGGTCTTTACACTCTGATGTTATACTAGTTTCGGGATAGCTTCGGAAAAAAATGTCATTTTAAATTCACGATTACATCCTGTGCTGAGCAGATGCGAGGACTAGTAGCTCATCTGAGTGTGGTTCCAAACGGCTTCATACTTATACGCACTATACGCAATTGAGTAATACTGTAAGGTCATTAACTACTGAAACCACTAGCACTATTAGTCATTTCACTTCTCAGTGATGATTAATTGTTCTGATCTAATTGGTCTTTACACTCTGATGTTATACTAGTTTCGGGACAGCTTCGGAAAAAAATGTCATTTTAAATTCACGATTACATCCTGTGCTGAGCAGATGCGAGGACTAGTAGCTCATCTGAGTGTGGTTCCAAACGGCTTCATACTTATACGCACTATACGCAATTGAGTAATACTGTAAGGTCATTAACTACTGAAACCACTAGCACTATTAGTCATTTCACTTCTCAGTGATGATTAATTATTCTCATCTAATTGGTCTTTACACTCTGATGTTATACTAGTTTCGGGACAGCTTCGGAAAAAAATGTCATTTTAAATTCACGATTACATCCTGTGCTGAGCAGATGCGAGGACTAGTAGCTCATCTGAGTGTGGTTCCAAACGGCTTCATACTTATACGCACTATACGCAATTGAGTAATACTGTAAGGTCATTAACTACTGAAACCACTAGCACTATTAGTCATTTCACTTCTCAGTGATGATTAATTGTTCTGATCTAATTGGTCTTTACACTCTGATGTTATACTAGTTTCGGGATAGCTTCGGAAAAAAATGTCATTTTAAATTCACGATTACATCCTGTGCTAAGCAGATGCAAGGACTAGTAGCTCATCTGAGTGTGGTTCCAAACGGCTTCATACTTATACGCACTATACGCAATTGAGTAATACTGTAAGGTCATTAACTACTGAAACCACTAGCACTATTAGTCATTTCACTTCTCAGTGATGATTAATTGTTCTGATCTAATTGGTCTTTACACTCTGATGTTATACTAGTTTCGGGACAGCTTCGGAAAAAAATGTCATTTTAAATACACGATTACATCCTGTGCTGAGCAGATGAGAGGACTAGTAGCTCATCTGAGTGTGGTTCCAAACGGCTTCATACTTATACGCACTATACGCAATTGAGTAATACTGTAAGGTCATTAACTACTGAAACCACTAGCACTATTAGTCATTTCACTTCTCAGTGATGATTAATTATTCTCATCTAATTGGTCTTTACACTCTGATGTTATACTAGTTTCGGGACAGCTTCGGAAAAAAATGTCATTTTAAATTCACGATTACATCCTGTGCTGAGCAGATGCAAGGACTAGTAGCTCATCTGAGTGTGGTTCCAAACGGCTTCATACTTATACGCACTATACACAATTGAGTAATACTGTAAGGTCATTAACTACTGAAACCACTAGCACTATTAGTCATTTCACTTCTCAGTGATGATTAATTATTCTCATCTAATTGGTCTTTACACTCTGATGTTATACTAGTTTCGGGACAGCTTCGGAAAAAAATGTCATTTTAAATACACGATTACATCCTGTGCTGAGCAGATGAGAGGACTAGTAGCTCATCTGAGTGTGGTTCCAAACGGCTTCATACTTATACGCACTATACGCAATTGAGTAATACTGTAAGGTCATTAACTACTGAAACCACTAGCACTATTAGTCATTTCACTTCTCAGTGATGATTAATTATTCTCATCTAATTGGTCTTTACACTCTGATGTTATACTAGTTTCGGGACAGCTTCGGAAAAAAATGTCATTTTAAATTCACGATTACATCCTGTGCTGAGCAGATGCAAGGACTAGTAGCTCATCTGAGTGTGGTTCCAAACGGCTTCATACTTATACGCACTATACGCAATTGAGTAATACTGTAAGGTCATTAACTACTGAAACCACTAGCACTATTAGTCATTTCACTTCTCAGTGATGATTAATTGTTCTGATCTAATTGGTCTTTACACTCTGATGTTATACTAGTTTCGGGACAGCTTCGGAAAAAAATGTCATTTTAAATTCACGATTACATCCTGTGCTGAGCAGATGCGAGGACTAGTAGCTCATCTGAGTGTGGTTCCAAACGGCTTCATACTTATACGCACTATACGCAATTGAGTAATACTGTAAGGTCATTAACTACTGAAACCACTAGCACTATTAGTCATTTCACTTCTCAGTGATGATTAATTATTCTCATCTAATTGGTCTTTACACTCTGATGTTATACTAGTTTCGGGACAGCTTCGGAAAAAAATGTCATTTTAAATTCACGATTACATCCTGTGCTGAGCAGATGCGAGGACTAGTAGCTCATCTGAGTGTGGTTCCAAACGGCTTCATACTTATACGCACTATACGCAATTGAGTAATACTGTAAGGTCATTAACTACTGAAACCACTAGCACTATTAGTCATTTCACTTCTCAGTGATGATTAATTATTCTGATCTAATTGGTCTTTACACTCTGATGTTATACTAGTTTCGGGATAGCTTCGGAAAAAAATGTCATTTTAAATTCACGATTACATCCTGTGCTGAGCAGATGCGAGGACTAGTAGCTCATCTGAGTGTGGTTCCAAACGGCTTCATACTTATACGCACTATACGCAATTGAGTAATACTGTAAGGTCATTAACTACTGAAACCACTAGCACTATTAGTCATTTCACTTCTCAGTGATGATTAATTATTCTCATCTAATTGGTCTTTACACTCTGATGTTATACTAGTTTCGGGATAGCTTCGGAAAAAAATGTCATTTTAAATTCACGATTACATCCTGTGCTAAGCAGATGCAAGGACTAGTAGCTCACCTGAGTGTGGTTCCAAACGGCTTCATACTTATACGCACTATACGCAATTGAGTAATACTGTAAGGTCATTAACTACTGAAACCACTAGCACTATTAGTCATTTCACTTCTCAGTGATGATTAATTGTTCTGATCTAATTGGTCTTTACACTCTGATGTTATACTAGTTTCGGGATAGCTTCGGAAAAAAATGTCATTTTAAATTCACGATTACATCCTGTGCTAAGCAGATGCAAGGACTAGTAGCTCATCTGAGTGTGGTTCCAAACGGCTTCATACTTATACGCACTATACGCAATTGAGTAATACTGTAAGGTCATTAACTACTGAAACCACTAGCACTATTAGTCATTTCACTTCTCAGTGATGATTAATTATTCTCATCTAATTGGTCTTTACACTCTGATGTTATACTAGTTTCGGGACAGCTTCGGAAAAAAATGTCATTTTAAATACACGATTACATCCTGTGCTAAGCAGATGCAAGGACTAGTAGCTCATCTGAGTGTGGTTCCAAACGGCTTCATACTTATACGCACTATACGCAATTGAGTAATACTGTAAGGTCATTAACTACTGAAACCACTAGCACTATTAGTCATTTCACTTCTCAGTGATGATTAATTGTTCTGATCTAATTGGTCTTTACACTCTGATGTTATACTAGTTTCGGGATAGCTTCGGAAAAAAATGTCATTTTAAATTCACGATTACATCCTGTGCTAAGCAGATGCAAGGACTAGTAGCTCATCTGAGTGTGGTTCCAAACGGCTTCATACTTATACGCACTATACGCAATTGAGTAATACTGTAAGGTCATTAACTACTGAAACCACTAGCACTATTAGTCATTTCACTTCTCAGTGATGATTAATTATTCTCATCTAATTGGTCTTTACACTCTGATGTTATACTAGTTTCGGGACAGCTTCGGAAAAAAATGTCATTTTAAATTCACGATTACATCCTGTGCTGAACAGGTGCGGTCTGTCAACCACACAGAATGTACTCATTTTCGCATGTGTGCTATCTTGCATCAACATGTCGGATTCAGACATCATAGAGTTGTGCTCATATTCCCAGCTCAGCCCCGTCGGATTTTCGTCAAAAAGGACAGTATCCCCATCTTAGATTTATATAATTTTCTTCCATTTTACATGAAGGAGTTGTAAGTAGATAACCATAGCGGCTGTGCTTATAATACAATCTTCACCTGAGACATCTTCTTCGATTGCGGACTCGTACTGTGAGGCGACAGATCTTTGCTGGTATTCCTAGGCCCACCATTTGACAACCGTGCAGCCCCAGTTCATATTCACAGGTCGTCCATCTTGGATCGCCATCTTGGATAGTGACATCAGAGGGCTGTGCCTGTATCTCCAGGTCAGCCAGCCAGGGCTTTCTACCAACAGACCAATGTACGATCTTTGATTCCCCACAACTTTACACTTAGAACAACTAAGCTCTGAGCTCTGATATTATCGGTGTGGTGGGAAATCCTTGTATTATTTTGTATTGTATTACTTTATATATCCAGCCTATTTGGAATTTGCTGCCAGTTTTTGCACTTCCTGCCATCTTAGACATAGGAAAATTGAGCATATTAGAGGGTAGGGGTGGGGGTAGGGGGATGGGTGAAATGTGACAACACTGCATGACATGGAAGGGGGAGAATAGAAATATGGCAACAACGCAGGCTGTGCTCGTACATGTCTAGCCACACAACTTGCATCTACATCCACATGATTCTGCAATAAGCACTTAATTGTGACTGGTCCACTCTTGAAGACCAAGCAGTAAAATGAATTTCTGAATCTGTCTGAGTGAGCTATAGTTCTTTTATTTATTGATTTATTTTTTAAGGCGATACTCATTTCCTCCTAAGTAGATGGGAGTTAGCAAAATATTTTGGCATTTGGAGAAGAAAGTGCGTAGTTTCCTGAAAGGATATCTGTGCAACGAAAAACGCCGTTGTCCTCATTACTGACATCCCAACTCTCTTACCATTTTCGCGGCAGTCCTAATCCCATTTCACAATAAATCATAACGATCTGACCGTCACTGAGCATTTTCGATGACCTCCGACAATCCTATCGGGCAAAAATTTTATACTGCTCAGCAGTATTCCAGGAGGGGACTCTCTGTAGCAGAATTGTGGCATCTTACACACGTTCTGTAAATGAAACACAGTCTTTGGTTCACCTTCCTCACAAAAATCTGCTGTCTGATGATCCCAATTTAAGTTTGTCGTAATTGTATTCCTCAGCTATTTAGGAGAATGAAAACTATTAATTTTGTGTTGTTTACTTTGTAACCGAGATTTAACGGAATGTTTCTAGTACTCATGTGAAAACCTGATACGTTTTATTGTTTAAGCTCAATTTCCACATTTTGCATACCTTGTCTGGTTCCATTTTCTATGAGTTTCATTCCTCCGATGATTTTGCTAGACGGTCTACGGCAGCATCTTTTACAACAGTCTAAGAAGGCTACTGACATCTTCTTCTAAATGATTTATGTAGATTAAAATTGCCGGCCATTGTGGTCGAGTGGTTCTAGGCACTTCAGTCCGGAACCACGCTGTTGCTACGGTCGCAGGTTCGAATCCTGCCTCGGGCATGGGTGTGTGTGATGTCCTTAGGTTAGTTAGGTTTAAGTAGTTCTAAGTCTAGAGGACTGATAACCTCCAACGTTAAGTCCCATAGTAATTGGATCCATTTTTTTGTAGATTAAAAACAGCTTAGGACCGATAACATATTTTTGCAGAACCCCAGATATCCAATAGGTTTCAATAGATCCCTTCCCATCAAGTACTATCAAATCAGTCACATAATTGACACGAATGTGCAATGCAAGCAATTTGATCAGAAGGCTCTTGTGAGGGAAGGTGTTAAAAGTTTTCTGGAACACTGGAACTACAGTATCAAGTTGACATCCCTTGGCGATAGTATTCATTACCCATTGTGCATAAAGACCCAGCTAAATTTAACCAACATGATGCTTTATGATGTCTCAATATATCGAAAAAAGTCTACTCAGGTAAAAATACTCATTGACAACTTTCCGTTTCATAAAATATCGGTGTTTATGTTTGATTATGAATGGAATCCGTTTCGTAAATTTATTTTTAACAGTTAAACTATTCGTGGATGGACGCCTGACTCCTAATTAACTTGTGTGTGGCACCACCGACAGTAACGATCGTAATTCTGATCAAAGGGTGAATTCGAGACAGAAAAATTAGAGGTTTTGAGCAGACAAGAATCGCTCATGGCCGGCCGGAGTGGCCGAGCGGATCTAGGTGCAACAGTCTGAAACCGCGCGACTGCTATGGTCACAGGTTCGAATCCTGCCTCGGGCATGGATGTATTTGATGTCCTTAGGTTAGTTAGGTTTAGGTAGTTCTAAGTTCTAGGGGACTGATGACTTCAGAAGTTAAGTCCAATAGTGCTCAGAGCCATTTGAACCATTTTTGAATCGCTCGTGGAAGTAAAATTCTCCGTTAGAAATTCTTTTCAACATATCTATAAAAGTCTCAACTAATTATTCAAAGTTCAATTAAGACATTGTAACAAATCGCAGAAGATTGTGTGTAGGGTCGTAAAAAAGCTAAAGTGGAAATGTGAATGGTCGCCTAATTGAAGACAATCTGACACCGCCAGCGCAAACGTTTGAAGGCTTATATAGGCCAAGCAGGAACTTCAAGACAGAATGTATTGTTTGTATTGTTCTGTCCTCAGCTTGTTTTCTTAATTGTTTACGGACAACTGCCGCGACGAAACGCTGCCACTCAGAAAACAGAAAAAAGAATTGCAGCAATTAACGCACGAATGAGACCATTACTGAGAGGGCAATTAAAAAGAATAGCTGCGGCACAATGACGGGGCGTGGCGCAGAAATAAACGTCCCTCAAATGGCAGCGCTGTAATTAGTACACATCGTTGCCTACGTAGGTCTGAAATCGGTAAGAGCTTCTCCACGCTTCCACTGCAATAATTTGTGGCAGAATTTTCTATTGAACACGTACTAGGATAGTTGTGTAGATGAGCCTTGCTAAACCTTGCTTCCCGTTCTCATACATGAATGTCAACTGCTTTCTTCGCTTTAAAATGAACTGAAGATCACAGATAAGGGAAACATCTGTTATATGCACCAATAATAGTCTGTTCAGGTATTATGCAAATCAATTTACCTGTTTATAAATAGGATATCTTTCAAATTACGGTCGAACCAATTGCCTCTCTTTCTAATTACGACCCAAGTAAAACGCAAAAATCTAAAGAAACAATTTAATTTTCCGTATATATTATCAAAGATAGAGCAACACTTTCTCCAGAGCAACTGAAAACTGCGGAATTGAGACACCTGTTCATACCGTCAAACATTCAACTATTTTTTGCCTGTTTTAAATTCTATTCACAATCAATTAGCTACTCGCCTAGGATACGATAAAAGTAGTACAGTATTCCATACCAATTCAGCCCATTCATGTACCTAATCCACTTTCGAAATTGCTTAACAGGCAATGTGGGAACTGTGATTTCCACCTTTTCCTTAACAATCTAAAAATATACCTGCTTTTCTTGATGTTTCAAGCACCACGCGTTTTACACTTGGACACTAACTACACAGCTCGTCTGCAAAATAAAAGTACTGGCTCAACCACTGATAATGAAACCTTGAAATTATTTGACCTACGAGAAATAGATTTCAGATTGAGTTACAGATGGCATCTCGAACGTAAAACATTCGTTGTCAAATTATAAATAGTAAATTGAATACTTATCTGCAGATACGTTTTATAAAGGCACGAAGACCTTCTTCATTCAGCTGCAGTACTGCAATAAATTCAAATAACTCTAAACAAAATTGAGGGTTGATAGCCTCAACTACGCAGATGTCCTTACTCTACGAGAACTGGGCGAATGCTAGTTCCCCAATGTGTGAGCTGTCAAGAACAAGTGAAGGCTCAGTAGTACCTGGAACTGCTATAATATTAGTTTGTGAGAATACGATTATAGTTGACGGTACTGTGCTTACTTGAGTAGCTGTCGACTGTTTTGAAGTAAATTCCTTGTACATACAACATCATAACAAAAATTTCTCAGCCTGGCAGCAAGAGGTTCAAGGGTTTTTTTTAATATGAGAACGTTTTATTTCACGTCGCACTCTGTTATAAGGTCACTGGAGTTTTTCCAACGTTTCCCATAGTATAGATGCCGTTTCAAGTATTACTGTGGAAGTTAGACTAAGCAGTCGTCATTGTTTGCACAACCTGTCAATAGACACAAAAAGTTTTCAGATAAACTTTTAGATGCTAATGGGGTAGTTCAGGTCACGGCGTGTCAGATCTGTCTATTACGGCTAGCACTGAAGAAAGAATTTTTCTATTAAATCTATAATGGTTCCTTCTCGTTAGATATGCCAATGCAACGCTGGGCGTGGATGCTGAAGCCGAAAGCCATTCGAGTGGCCGCTTCTGTTTCGAGCGGTGTGGCGTAAGTCGAGGGAGTTACTGCCTAGCTAGGATAGCTTGTCACAGTATAAGAATTTTCTGCATCTATCATTTACACATTCATCGCAACAAATTGTTCAATGACAAAGAGAGTACAAATCCATGGATTCACTTTTTGTTCAGAGACCATGTAAAACCACTCAACAGTGTACGGAGACATAAATCAAGGAAAAAATAAAACTAATCATTAATTAAATTAGTACAAAGCTTTTATAAAAATGTGACAAAACTATAAACAATGATGTTAGGCATCGATGCTCCTTTTTCCAAACAGCTTCGTGTCTGTACTGACACTATTTTTTGTGGAAGCAATCGGAATTCGGCAAAATTTTTGCTTCCGGACAAAGAGTTTTTGCTCTCATAAAAGTGCCTATCTTTTATAAACAGCTATGGAAATCTATTGTACATGGTATAATTTACTTAAACTGAAAAGTATGGATTTGAAAAGAACATCTCTAATAGGTTCAAGACAACGTATTATGAGTTATTGAAAGACATTAATACAATAATTTAAGTTCACTAGTTTCGTATTATTGAGATGGAGATCTTGTATTAATAACTTTACTTTGTTGTGGTATTAAGTTATAAATTGAAATGACAGAACCTTTTCTCCCGATTTCCTATGTACCTCCGAGACGAGTCAGAAATTACCTATCATAATTACCTATGTGCAGTAGTAATTTCTGCCAGGTTAATATTAACAGAACTTTTTAAAACTGTAATTACTGGTGGTAACCAAGAATGCGGTGACCACTGGATACCTTTCTGGGAGCACCTTACTGCTAATGGTGACCTAATAGGATGGTATTCCGTCAGAATTCGCATATACGAGAAGATAACTGTTCGTAGGATCAGCCGTTTTCAGGTGCCTGAACTGACAGTCTGCTGTTTTCTTGCTGGGATCGAGTCTTGAATAGGACACAGAAGAGAGAGCCCAACATTTGTCTGTGTTCTGTGGTAGTAAACACGTAGCATCAGCACAGTCAGGGTCCACCATAGGGGACCTCGCTACATGCGCCATGATGGATAAAATATGGGTCCACTGCCTCACGCACTAGTGAATGTAGTAAGAGAAAATCGAGCATGGCATTTGTATTCACGAGACGTAGGTGATCTACGGGATTCAAGCTCTCAGAAAATAAAATCCTGCTACCGTCTGCCCAGCATGGCGAAATGCTATGGCCTCCAAGCTAGGTAATTCTCCATCACACTCTTCTGTTCCTCATTTCTAGTATTTATCTCTCTCGTACGTCGCAATATTATAGTGATTTCCTTGATATAATTTTGTAGCATTCAGTCTAACTGAGGTCTGATCGCATGTGAAACCCGATACTGAATACTATTACACTCTCTTCTCCCGATTTCAATTCTTAATATTCGTTTTCCGGTTTGTTTATAAATTTGAAATCGATAATACATTTCAATTAATGAATAAAATTTGGCTTCTCCCCTTGTTACATTGTGGTACGGCCCTTCTTATTCATCTACATCCCAGTCGTAAGCTTTCACTAAGCAATTTTCATATTGACAGCTAGATTCACGCCTGTATGTGGGCTGGAGGCAGACGCTGCCAATACAACACGATACGCTATCATCTTCTTTGGGTTTCACTTATTAGAAGAAGCGAGGGCCAGATGAGATGTACCACAACAACCGATAATATAAATGAGCTAAGTTTCAGCAGATTTGTGGGGAAATTTGTAGAATAAACAGAAAAAGAAGTGGGATTACCATATCAATTTACAAGGTATAAGGTGTACCTGTTTATAAGTGAGTAAATAAATGCTACGGTCTTGACAAACTTAGAGAGTGAAACGATATTCTGCTGCCTATCACTGGACATCCTTTATAGATCCAACCCGAACCACACATATATATAACGCATCCATTAAGTGTCTATAAAAGAGAAGACTGTAAACGTTAGTGGACCGAGTACATCCCCTGCCGACCACGTAAGTTCTAAAACAACTATGAGCAAGATTTACGAATTCTTAAAACCTCGATTGGTAGTAAATTGGAGGTAAATTAAACACCAGTTACATGAACTTCATCGTAAGAGATGTAGGAACAGATTTTATACTTAAAGGTATTCGTTTACTGTTGCTTCCGCCGAAATTATATCGTCGGTTGTCGAAAACTATTCCTTCATTCCGCATTTTAATTGAAGGACGAAATCAACTACCCTTTGATTTCAGACAATCATAAATTTTTCTGAGAAACCTGCAGAGATTTCCACTTTAAGCCTGAGTGCAAGTATATATTATGCAGCAGATGTGGTGGCTAACGCCTGTAGCTATGGATCCTCATACGACAGCACAGAGAGTTTCTTCTGTCAGTTGGCAGTTGATCGTTGGAGACACAACATCGTAAATACAGGTAATCCGCAAAACCGGTTCTTAGAAGTTGGCTACTGACGAATAGTGTATACGATTGGTGACAAACCCTTAGCGTCAGTTAAGGTCTCAAGATGGTGCACTGAAGCACCAAAACTGTTAGCTGTATAATACATAACGTCTTAAGGACGGGTGTAGGTGCTCCATTTAATCACGTAAGTGAACGATCGAAGTCCCCCAAACCTCCAGTCGTTGGACGTAAAAAAAAAAAAAAAAAAAAAAAAAGTGTGGACGGGTTAATGCACTTACTGCAGGAAATTTCAGTTGTAGTTCCCACTAGGTGAAGGCAGCATCAGCGGCGCACGTGCAATTCCACTGCAGTGACTCCGCCCAGCATTGGCACGGACGCTCGGTGTCTGTTACTTGCCGCGCACTCCCTAGAGGTAGCAATGACCCATTTATGAAGTTCCAGCAATTTGCTGTTTTCTGTTGTGACACTCTCCGACACGGTACACTTCACGAAATGCTAAATTAAATCGAAAATATGGGAGTATCTGCTAAATGAGACAATACGTAAATATTGTGCCTCACTCACTGTCTCGTAATATACTGAGGAAACAGGAAGTGTTACGTCATGAACTACTTGACCGATAGCTATGCAACTTTACTTCCGTACTTAGAATCCTGTGTCATATTTTGGTTAAAATTTCAACCTTAAGCAGACTAATTTTTAGTACAAATGAACACTGTGGTGAGTACATATGACTATTACGTATGTTTTGACTTTTAACATTAGTTTAACTGCATTACGATACTATATGAATAGTACACACAACATTGGTGTTCACATACTTCTAGTGACTTTTGTGATCTGTATTACTGTTATTGCCCAGATAAATTTTGTAACAAATATGGTAAAAAGCCATGAGCGAGAATTGTTTGAGCTGCCGTAGGAAAGTCGGTTCTGGGGCTCTGTGCAGCTTTGTGGCAGATGGTTACATTGGGGTGAGTGTAGAGTCATGGGAATCGCGGAAGTAAATGGGTCTCTTCCGTGGTATTGCAGATTACGTTAAAGCGATAGGAAAATAGCGTAACAGGAAGGGAAGATTACAGCCCTTCAGGTTGAACTGGATAGTGCTAGGGAGGAACTCATGAGGTTAAGGGGGGAGGAGGGTGAAGACAGGTGGGAAGTGGTAGCAAAGAACAGGGGCCACAGAAAGAGATAGGTATCAGACATTTTCATCATTGGCAGAAACAACAGATTTGCCTTGCTACCTAAGTCTGCTTGGGAAGAGGCTCAAGTAGATATGTAAGTGCAGTCAGCACTCAACAGACTTTCACTAGGAAACCAACTGTTGCACAAAAAGTAGAAAGTAGGAGGAAAGTTCTGTTGTTAAGTAGTAGCCATGGAAGAGATGTGGGCCAGATGCTGCAGTACCAGGTCACAAGTATTTTCAAGCCCAGTGCATGTCTTAGCCAAGTGACAGAGGATGTGGGATCATAGTGCAAGGGTTGTACAAAGCAGAATCACGTTGCGGTAGTGTGTGGAGCGAGAAAAAGAACTGATAGGGATCAGTGCTAGAATATTGAGTGTGACCTGGTACAAATAGCATCTGCAATGAACCACACAAATATTGGCTTCGTTCCTGCTTTCATGAGGTATCCTCGGCCCGAATTGTAGAGCTCTGTCAGGAGGGTCGATATGGAGCTAGATCAGCTGCTTCGGGCGGCTACTTTGTCAGGCATAGGTTTGGTTCCTGTTGATGGTATTGGTAGGTGGGACTTCACAAGACATGGCCTGCATCTCAGTAGGAAAGGGAAGGGTAAATTGGCTGGGATGATAGCAAAGGGGGAGTGGGGCACTCAAACTCATGGGAGCATTTTTTTTAGGCTAAGATCAGTGTCCAATGGTTCAGACAGACTAGAGATGTGAAATTATCACAAGATTCTCATAACAGTACAGTGAAAAATAATGTTAGTATGTCACAAGATTCACATAAAAGAAATGAAAAATGTTAATATGTTCCATCAGAATGTCAGCGGATTAAACAGCAAAGTAGATGAGCTACTTGTTTGTTTAGAAGATTTAGAAAATGAGGGTGGAATAGATGTACACTGCCTGTCTGGACATCATGTGGTCACAGGTATGGAAATGGTAAACGTAGGTTGATATAAGCTTTCAGCACATGTAAGTAGAGACACTATGGAGACAGGAGGATTTGTCTTATATGTTAAAATCAGTCATAATGTGAAAATTTTGGAAACTAAAAAATTTTGCATAGAGCAACATATAGTGCAACATGTATGTTCATATGAGGTTAAAATAATAATGGCACTTTTATAATTGTACCTGTGTATAGGTCCCCATTGGGAAATTTTCACCTATTTTTGAAAAATTAGGATTCTTCGTTGTCGTACCTGTCAGACAAAGGAGAGCAAATTATTGTTTGTGGGCATATCAACGTAGATTTTCTGAAATAGTCTTTCAGGACGCTTGAAACTGAAGTATTACTTGGTTTTGTCAATTTGGCTTCAGTTATTGATTTTCCTACTCAGGTGCTACAGGAAATCAGTACACTCATAGATAACGTTTTCATAGACCAAGATGCCGACCAGAGTGGCCGAGCGGTTCTAGGCGCTTCAGTCTGGATCCGCGCTACCGCTACAGTCGCAGGTTCGGATCCTGCCTTCGGCATGGATGTGTGTAATGTCCTTAGGTTAGTTAGGTTTCAGTAATTCTAAGTTCTAGGCGACTGATGACCTCAGCTGTTAAGTCCCATAGTGCTCAGAGCCATTTGAACCATTTTAGAGCAAGATAAATTTAATCAAATAAAAACTTTTCCTGCCGGCCCGTGTGGCCGTGCGGTTCTAGGCGCGTCAGTCTGGAACCGCGAGACCGCTACGGTCGCAGGTTCGAATCCTGCCTCGGATGTGTGTGATGTCCTTAGGTTAGTTAGGTTCAGTTAGTTCTAAGTTCTAGGCGACTGATGACCACAGAAGTTCAGTCGCATAGTGCTCAGAGCCATTTGAACCATTTGAGCCAAAAACTTTTCCTGTCTGATCATGACGCACAGCTAGTTAAAGTATATGACATAGCTCCATACAGTAACGCAAAACAGTCCTCCAAAATAATGCATTCCAATAATGATTTAACAATTCAAAATTTTAGGTGAAGCTTGCAAGTGTTGGATTGGCATGAGGTGTACAGGGAACATGATGCTAATTTAAAATTCAGCCTATTTCATGATACCTTTGTGAGGATATTTGAAAGCAGTTTCCCTAAGAAAACAGTGAAATATAATTGTAAGAAACCATGTAAAAAGCCATGGCTTACTAAATCGATAAAAAAATCGTGTAAACAGGAAAAGGAACTGTATCTTATAGGTAGGAGGAGTAATGTTCCAGAAACAGTACAGCTTTATAAAAACTACTGCACTGTCTTAAGAAAAGGTACTGAAATGTCCATAAGTATGTCCATTATGTCTGAAATGAGCACATCTCGTAATAAAATTAAAACAATTTGGAATATTGTGAAAAGGGAAACACGGCAACTGAGAGCACACAAAGACACTATTTCTATCAAGCGCAATGAAAAGTTAGTTAACAAGAAGTAAGAAGTAGAAAAACACATTTTTTTAAATAATTTTTAAGTGCTGCCGAGAAAATACGATCCACCTAAACATTAGAAAATGCAAGGCAGTATATGGAAGAAGCAGTACTTTTGAAATTTGATAATATTGAAATTCAACCCACTTTTCCTACTGAAATTAGGAAAATAATAAGTTCACTCAAAAGTAAAAGCTCACGTGGAATTGATGGCATTTCTAACAGGGTACTAAAAGCTTGTTCCCAAGAAATAAGTAGGATTCTCAGCCACATATGTAGTAGCTCACTGGAACACGGCATTTTTCCTGATAGACTGAAGAATGCTATTGTTAAACCATTGCATAAAAGCGGGATAGATGTGATGCCAACAGCTACCACCCCATCTCACTTCTGACAAATTTATCCAAAATTGGTGAAAAAGTAATGTATTCAAGAGTAGCATCACATATTTGTAAAAATGAACTACTAACAAAATGTCAATTTGGTTTTCAAAACGGCTTCTCAACAGAAAATAATTTATATGCTTTCAATAATCAAATATTAAATGCATTGAATAACCAAACATAACCTATTGGGATATTTTGTCGCCTCTCAAAGACTTTTGATTGTGTGAATCATGAAATTCTTCTAGATAAGCTTCCATTTTGTGGTATGAGTGGGACAGTGCACAAATGGTTTAATTCATACTTAACTGGAAGATTTGCAGAAGGATAAAATTAACAGTACACACAGTAGGCAAAAACCAGCAGAGTCCTCTAACTGAGGAGGTATCAAGAATGGTGTCCTACAGGGTTCAGTCTTGGGTCCCTTATTGTTTTTAATATACAGAATGGTCCATTGATCGTGACGGGGCCAAATATCTCACCGAATAAGCATCAAGCGAAAAAACTACGAAAAACGAAACTTGTCTAGCTTGAAGGGGGAAACCAGATGGCGCTATGGTTGGCCCGCTAGATGGCGCTGCCATAGTTCAAACAGATATCAAAAGCGTTTTTTTTTATAAATAGGAACCTCCATTTTTATTACATATTCGCGTAGTACGTAAAGAAATATGAATGTTTTAGTTGGACCACTTTTTCGCTTTGTGACAGATGGTGCTGTAATAGTCGCAAACATATAGCTCACAATTTTAGACGAACAGTTGGTAACAGGTAGGTTTTCTTAAATTAAAATGCAGAATGCAGGCATGGTTGAACAATTTATTTCAATTGTTCCAATGTGATACATGTACCTTTGTGAACTTATCATTTCTGAGAACACAAGCTGTTACGGCGAGATTACCTGTAAATACCACATTAATGCAATAAATGCTCAAAATGATGTCCATCAACCTCAATGCATTTGGCAATACGTGTAACGACGTTCCTTTCAACAGCGAGTAGTTCGCCTTCCGTAATGTTCGCACATGCATTGACAATGCGCTGACGCATGTTGTCAGGCGTTGTCGGTGGATCACTATTGCAAATATCTTTCAACTTTCCCTACAGGAAGAATTTCGTGGGCGTCAGTTCCGGTGAACGTATTGGCCTTGCTTCGACGACCAATCCACCTGTCATGAAATATGCTATCAATACCTCTTCAACTGCACGCGAGCTATGTGCCGGACAGCCATCATGTTGGAAGTACATCGCCATTCTGTCATGCAGTGAAACATCTTGCAGAAACAACGGTAGAACATTACGTAGGAAATCAGCATACATTGCGCCATTTTGAATTGCCATCGATAAAATGGGGGCCAATTATCCTTCCTCCCATAATGCCGCAGCATACAATAACCCGCATAGAGGTCGCTGATGTTCCACCTGTCGCAGCCATCGTGGATTTTCCGTTGCCCAATAGTGCATATAATGCCGGTTTACGTTACCGCTGTTTGTGAATAACTCTTCGTCGCTAGTTAGAACGCGTGCAAAAAGTCTGTCATCGTCCCGTAATTTCTCTTGTGCCCAGTGGCAGAACTGTACACGACGTTCAAAGTCGTCACCATGCAATTCCTGGTGCATAGAAAAATGGTACGGGCGCAACCGATGCTGATGTAGCAATCTCACCACTGACGTTTTTGAGGTTCCCAATTCCCGCGCAATTTGTCTGCTACTGATGTGCGGATTAGCCGCGACAGAAGCTAAAACTCCTGCTTGGGCATCATCATTTGTTGCAGGTCGTGGTTGACGTTTCACATGTGGCTGAACACTTCCTGTTTCCTTAAACAACGTAACTATCCGGCGAACGGTCCGGCCACTTGGACGTGTCGTCAAGGTTACCGAGGAGCATACATAGTACACGCCCGTTGCACATTTTGATGACAATAGCCATATATCAACACGATATCGACCTTTTTCGCAATTGGTAAACGGTCCATTTTAACACGGATAATGTATCACGAAGCAAATACCGTCCGCACTGGCAGAATTTTACGTGATACTACGTACTTATACGTTTGTGATTATTACAGCGCTATCTATCACAAAGCGAAATTAGTCGTCCAACTAAAACATTCATATTTCTGTACGTACTACACGAATATGTAATAAATAATGGGGATTCTTATTTTAAAAAACGAAGTTGATATCCGTTTGACCTATGGCAGCGCCATCTAGCGGGCTAACCATAGCGCCATGTGGTTTCCTCCTTCAAGCTAGACGAGTTTCGTTCTTTGTAGTTTCTTCGTTTGATGCTTATTTCGTGAGATGTTTGGCCCGGTCACTATCAGTAGATCACCCTGTATATTCACGACTTGCCACTCTATATTCATGAAGATGTAAAGCTAGTTCTTTTTGCTGATGATACAAGTATAGTAATCTCACCCAAGAAGCAAGAATCAGCTGAGGAAATTGCAAATAATGTTTTTCAGAAAATTATTAAGTGGTTCTCTGATAATGGGCTCCCACTAAATTCTGAGAAAATACATTTTATACGATTCTGTACAGTAAATGGTACAAGAATATCGTTAAATGTAGACCATTAACGCAAGTCCGTTGCTAAGGCAGAATACTCAAAATTTCTGGGTGTTTGCGTTGATGAGAAATTGAATTGGACGAAACACATTAATGATCTGCTGATACGGTTACGTTCAACTACTGATGCTATTAGGGTTATTGAAAATTTTGGTGATGAACATATCAGTAAATTAGCCTACCATGCTTGTTTTCATTCACTGCTTTCATATGGCATCATATTTAGCGGCAATTCGTCATTAAGACAGAAAGTATTCATTGCACAAAAGCGTGTAATCAGTACAATAGCAGGAGCCCACTTAAGATCACCTTGCAGACGTTTATTTAAGAAACTCAGGATATTCACAGTACCTTCGCAATATATATATTCACTTATGAAATTTGTCATTAATAACCTATCCCAGTTCAAAAATAACAGCAAAGTTCATAGCTACAACACTAAAAGAAAGGATGACATTCACTATTCTGGATTTTATCTCACTTCGGTACAGAAAGGACGGAACTATGCTGCCGCGAAAATCTTTAGTCATTTGCCAATAGTGTTAAAAGTCTAACAGATAGCCAACCAACGTTTGACAGCAAATTAAAAGAATTTCCGAATGGCAAATCCTACTCAGTAGATGAATTTTTATATGTTAAGTTGTAACTGTAAAAAAAATTAATTAGTCAATTATTTTATGTAAAGAAAACTTATGTTAAAGTGACACGTTTCACATCATAACGAAATGTCGTATTCATGATGTATGTAGGTATGTATGAATGAGCTTTACTGGAAATTTTTCATTAGCACAGATTTTCCCATAACAGGGTCAATAAAACACAACGTATGATTTTAGTGAAACCATAGCGTCCACTCCCACTCCAGTAACTGTCATTAGTCTTAAGTCAGCTCAGTCCTCAGACTAGATAAAGTGTATTGTTGAAACAAGCAAAAGAATTTTGAAATTTGAAAACAACCTTTCATAGCAATATTCTGAAGTTCTAAATTCCTGGTCTTTCTGTTGTGTACGTTGTTTTACCCATTCTTCATCTCCTTTCGTCGATTCTCCTATTTAATTCTTCGCACGCAAAAAATCACAACATCCTTAGTGACTGCCAATCCTCGCCGCTGAGGTCAAAGCACTTTATCCTGACGTCACAGCAGACTTGTTTTGCGGTTACTTGACGTGAATCCTGATTCCCCGATATGAAAAGCCATTGTCATGCAATGCTGTCCTACCTCCCTTGCGTATATCCTCTTGAAGTATCGATTACGTCATTACAAATAACGACCTCATTTACCACTATTTGATTGCAGAAACCCATGTTCTCCCTATTCCAAAGCAGTCGTGACGAGATACAGTTTTCCAATATGGAAGTGCCATTACAATGTGATACCTATGACGTATGTCACCCTAGCTCCTCCCATAAATGTACACAAAGTTTCATCACAGATATTATGTAGAAAACAGCCCACTACACCCCACTAATTTTGTCTATGCACACACCATAACTTTGCTCCAACAAGTAAAAACATCATTCGTTTTAGACCTGTCATTTAACATCTGGCATTACTGGAGTACCTACGAAACTTTTGGGAATGAGACTTAAAACCTCGAAATCTTTTTATGAATATAAATTTTCCATCAGTGGCTGTGGAAGTGTCATTCATTACCTTCCATTACAAAATTCTAGGCGTGCTAATGGAGCAGAGGACTTTACGTCTGAAAATTGGGTTCAAATGGTTCAAATGGCTCTGAGCACTATGGGACTTAACATCTATGGTCATCAGTCCCCTAGAACTTAGAACTACTGAAACCTAACTAACCTAAGGACACACAACACCCAGTCATCACGAGGCAGAGAAAATCCCTGACCCCGCCGGGAATCGAACCCGGGAACCCGTGCGCGGGAAGCGAGAACGCTACCACACGACCACGAGCACGAGCAGCGGACAAAGAGTCTGAAAATTAAGAGTCGTGCAACCCGCAAGTACACGCTCATACGAGACTACAGCAGCATCCCAGGGACGTCAAGCAGTTAATACAAAATTACTCTGTCAGGCGCAGTTAGGCCATTCGAAACGTCACCATCAGTTTACGACACATTCATAACATCAGTGAAACGTTCTATACTCCGATAGTACTTTCCTAAAATTCTGATAAGTCACAGTTTTGTTGGTGTAAATTACATTTCTATCCACACTCTTGGCCTGTAGTCCATTCACCTTGTATGTCGTGTGGCAACATATACATACTGCTTTTTTTCTTCTTCTACAGTGAGTAGTGGAAGGGAAGATCGACCGTCGGTACTTCTTACACCCTATTTGGGAGGATATATTCCAAGATTGTAAGTCAGGACGCCTTCCGAAGACTGCGAGGCACGACGAAATGCACAGCGTCATTCCGATAGCGTTTTTCACTGGTAAATTCTGAACTTTGAGCGGCTCTAGCACTGACTGAACGAATCGCTGGCGAATTCTGCTGCTCCTCTTAATCTTGTAGTTTTCCACTGTTGATCCAATACGATAACTGAAAACAAGTCGGGCGTACGAGTGTTTGGTTGATGACTACTTTACGAGACGATTACGCTTCTTTTTGCCTGGTACATGACGACTGACCAATAATAAAAACGTCCTGGGCCCCAATATTGATCGAAGCCACTGCTTAAGTTATGAATAAGAATCATCAGTAATGGCGGCCAAGGATTTGCGGTGTAAGATGTAACTCCCATTTTCCTAACGGACTTACTAAAGAGAGCTGAGGAGCGGAACTTGTTCAGAGCATGCTCCTGCATTTGGGACAGGAAACTGCTCCTAGAAGATGGCGTGGTGATTCAGAAGCAAACGGAAGCCACTGCATTGAAAACACTTAATATGTATCCGTGAGACACGTCGCCTGTAATTCAAGACGGGTGTTAATGATCTCTCAAGTGGAAAAAATTCAGCATTAGTACCTCATTCGGAACTCCGGGAGCCGATCCAAGGGAGGAAGTGACCATGAAAAAAAGACATAATAGCCAACGAAGAGCTAACAGTCTTCGATTCGGAGTGCGGATTATTAATAGACTGAACGAAACAAGGAAGGTAGGAAATCTGAAAAGGGGAAATGCAAAGGCACAATCAAGATATAGTGTGGGTAAGTGAAGTGAAATGGAAAGAGGATAAGGATTTATGTTCAGACTAATATAAAATGATATCAACTGCAGCAGAAAATGGCATAACGGGAGTAGGATTCGTTATGGGTAGGAAGGCACGGCTGAGGGTGGGTTACTGCGAACGGTTCATTGATAAGGTTGCCCTCATCAGAATAGACATTCACCAACCTACACCGCAAGAGGATATACATGCCTACGTCACAATGATAATATGAAGAGATACAGAGAATATGTGAGGCTGATAATCTAATTATAATGGGGCTTGGAACGATATCGGAGAGAAAAGGATAGAAGATGGTGTTATGGGAGGATATGAGCTCGGTGATAAGAACGCTATAGGAGAACGACTGATAGAGTTCTACAGTAAACTTAAGCTAATAATAGGGATCATTGTTTCAAAAATTGACTACAGGGAAGGTATACTTATGAAAGAATGAGACACAAAAGAATTCCTGGTGGATTACATTATGGTGAGACAGATTTGTTTGGTTGTAACCCTGACAGAGAAGCATATATTGACTTAGACCACAATTGAGTACAGATGAAAAGCAGGCTGAAGATTAAGAAAAACGTCAGGAAGAATTAAGGCTGAAAGAAGTGGATGCTGAAATAAGCTACTAAAGAATGACGATGAATTAATTTCTTATAAGACGCAGATACTGCGATGTTGAATGCCACAGTGAACAGTTCTTGTGAAGAGGAGTGAAGATCTCTATAACCGGCAATAACAGGGTTTGAACGCACCGATGTAGGTCGAAAGGTAACTGCGAGGAAACCTTGCGTAAATAAAGTAATACTTAAACTGACTGACGAAAGAAGGAAGTACAAACAACCTCCGGAAGAGACGGGGATACAGCAATGTAAGGCACTTAGCAATGAATTAAGTAAGAAGTGCAGGGAAGCTAGGAGAGATGACTGCAGGAAAAATATGAAGAAATCGAAAATTAAATTACTGTCAGAAAAACGGAGTAATCATCCGGAAAAGTCAAAACAGCTGACTGCGAAATTTAGATGCAGCAGGAATTTCGCTTTTAAACCAAGGGCAGAAGCGGATAGGGGGAAGGAATGCGTGTAAGGTCTTGATGAAGGGGATGAACTTTCTGCTTACGTTAGGAAGACAAATGAAAGTCGATTTGTAAGACACAGGGGAAAAAGTATTGCATCCTGACAAATCTCTAGGAAGCTTGCTATCAACTAAGCTTGGTCGGTTGATTTGGGGGAGGGAACCAAACACCGAAGTCATCGGTCCCATCGGATTAGGGAAGGATGTGGAAGGAAGTCGGCCGTACCTTGCGTTTGCTTGAAACGATTCACGGAAATCACGGAAAACATAAATCAGAACTGCCGGACGTGGGTTTGAACCGTCGTCCTCCCGAATACGAGTCCAGTGTGATAACCACTGCGCCACCTTGCTCGATCAAGTGAGACAAAAGGTACAAACAACGTCTTTCAGAATATCTAAGGTCGTCGTAGGAAATGCCAACCAAACAACTATTGAAGCTGGCATGTGTAATCTATGACACTGGAGACCTACCTTCAGATTTTTAGAAAATTTGGTACTGAAAATAAATTTCAACTTGATACATCCTTCGTACCTCAGGAGAAGTGGTCTTAACAGACAGACAGTCAGACAGATAGCGAATGACAAAAATAAATTCCTCTGATATAATAAAAAATTAACAACTATCGTATTTTCTCTTCACATGTACTGTGGAACCTTGCTTCCTGCCAAATTTCATGAGTCTAGGTCGGCGGGAAGTATCCTACAAGTTTTGATCAGTGAGCTTGCGAATATCAAAATCTGTCCCATAATTTGGCGTATCCTTTGATTACACTGCCGTAGAAACTTAAAGTTTCCACATCGCCAAAGGACCACTTGCCTTACTACGTAAAAAAAATTTTTACTCTTGCCCTAAGAGTATGTGATACCAGGGATTCGTTCGCACAGCTTAAAGAGTGAAAAAAATTTTACCACAACATTATGGCACAGAGATTGATGTTCGCTCATGTATTTCCGTTTGCCTAAAATGTGGAAGCAGAGTATGGTGCCAGCATAGAGGTGGAGAGATTACTCGTATCTAGAAATGTGTCATCAAAATATGATGCATACATAAACAAGGCATTATTTATCACTTCTCTGCCTCTTCGGTCACGCTTAGAAACTGGACGTATCAGATAAGAATGTACATGCTCAGGCTTTATTTCAGCAGAAATTCAGAAACGAGATAATAAATGTCCGAGGAATCCCCTCTCCACAACTTACTGACTTACGAATGAGGTTAATTTGAGGAAGGCATTGATGTGGCACCGTTATATCAGTCAACATAATTTTTGTTTTCAAGAACTCTTGTGCAAACAAAACATGTCTGACTAAAATATCTATTTTACCATAAGAATATTACACCTCTAACATACTGATAACTTGCACGTTTTTTCCATGTTGCCGATGGAGGGAGCAGTTGTATCACATAAAAATATACCAAAATTCAACAGGCACTGCAACTCTATATAAAATGTCTAGCACCTCCTACCAACTAATTTTTCTGCTTACGCAGTCCATTGTTCATTTCCATATCGGGAAACGCGACTCAGAGGTCATTGTTCTCATTCAGTATTACAGAAACTGCAAGCAGGAGCAGAGAAACAGTGGTCTAGTACCCTACTGGTGAAGGCGCGACAGTAAGTCACTGTGCAGTGGAGAATCTCTAGTCCAATATCCTTCTCCTCATCGGGCAGTGTAAAAACTGCAAGCAGCAGCAGTAGCCGTCAAGAATCAGCAGCGGCAGAAAAAGAATAAGACCTCGGTAGGATGAATTTCACCAACTAATGCAGGACTGTACCCAAGACTGTTGATAGCAAATAAAACCATAACAACAAATGTTAAGTGAAAGAACAATTTCTGTTGTAAATGGTCAATTAGAGCTGGATTGCATTCCATAAATAACCAGGCAGAGCGTGAGTCTCTATGTATTCTAAATGCAAACAAACTGATCTTTACCAATATACTGTTCCTACTGAAGTGAAACATGTTCACATTTTCGAAAAAGCAGAACGGAGACGTCCCTGTAAACGTCTCCGGCATTCAGTATTCTGTTTATGATTAGATGACTGCAGAAGATACGAGTGATAAGAAAAAATTCGGGGTTATACTACCAAATACTGCCAAACACCGTCACGGGTAACATATCAGTCCATTAATCCTACAAGCTGCTAATGCAGACGAATGTCATTTCTGTTGCATAAAGTAACTGCCCTTGTTAGCTTGTGGTAGTAATACTCTTCTCATCAGTATGTTGTAGTATATGTATGCTGTTTTTTTTATGTCACGCTAAAGTGAGTTAAACATAACAAATGGTTCAAATGGCTCTGAGCACTATGGGACTCAACTGCTGAGGTCATTAGTCCCCTAGAACTTAGAACTAGTTAAACCTAACTAACCTAAGGACATCACAAACATCCATGCCCGAGGCAGGATTCGAACCTGCGACCGTAGCGGCCTTGCGGTTCCAGACTGCAGCGCCTTTAACCGCACGGCCACTTCGGCCGGCTAAACATAACAGTTTAATCCAGTCTACCGTATATTGCCTATAGGAAAGAACGAGTTTGGAAAATTCTCAAAGTTCTGCAGTACACTGAAGCTACTATTAGAAATTTATGTTGATACTGATTGCGTGTAGGAATCACTGGTTAGTTTTGGATTCAAATGTTCAAATGGGTGTGAAGTACTAAGAGACCAAACTGCTGAGGTCATCGGTACCTAGAATTACACACTATCTAAAGTAACTAAAACTGACGTACGCTAAGAACAACACACACACACACACACACACACACACACACACACATGCCCAAGGAAGGACTCTAAACTTCGGCGGATGAGGCCGCGCAATCCCTGATATGGCGACTCTAACTACGCGGCCACTCCACGTGGCAGTTTAGGATTAAATAATTTTGAGAATCGCTCAACGCCATTGTAAACAACTACAAAAATAGATTGCCCACGTTTCGAGCACCTCGCTAAGACTATCTTCAGGGCGGTTCACGGCAGCAAATCCGTCGAACGTTGGAAATTTTGTTGTTTTGTTAGTTTGAATTGGCGCGGCCAATAAGCAACGTTATTTTAGCCAAAATGGCATCGGCCTTAGAAGGCTAAGCACTTACAACAGTAGTTAGTGGCATTCTTAGCACTGATTATGCTTTGTATTCAAACCAGTTAGAATTGCGTAAGCCATTTAGTTTTGCCTACTACATAGAATGTGGCTACGACCAGGAACCTTCTGAGTTTAAATTGTACAGGGGCAACAACTTCATGTAATGATTCATTGAATATCTGTATGCAGTTATTGAAAGCGTGAATTACTTTTTATAGTTAATTACATATTCCGTAGATCATTTGAACGTTTCTTCATCAATGGGCATGCATTGATTTTTGTATACTTGTGTCATTCCTTGATGAATTTCCGTTCCTCGCACTGTTTCCGCTGCCAGAAAACGCACTAGACCTCTTTGTCTCCTTCTGAAGCCTTCATTTCTCCGTCAACAGCAAGACAGAGCATTGGACAATCGATGCGAGAACGTCCTCTGTCTTTTGTTCTGTGAGTGTCCACCGACGAACCCCTGACGATGAGTCTCGGATCTCAGCTGTCTTATAGAGACCACACCTTTTTCTGTAAGCAATGGTATTATGATGCCTTCAACACAGTATTCGTTTTACAGCCACCGGCCTAGTTCTTTCTGAATGTTCCTAATATGAACATGCCTCAGCACTGTAAGGTACTACATTGTTTATTTAATTGTACATTAATGAGTCCATCATCATATCAGATAGTCCATTAACGACTGGATACACATTAACTGTTTTAGCCTGAGAACTGTATGTAAAAAGGTTATTCATCTGGGCTCTGCTGTCTTACTGTGAGCAGTTGGGAAATTTACCAACAAAATTTCGTTGAAAGAACTAAGTAAGAATTTCCGTTTACTTTTGGTGTCAGAATATTTTAAGAGATCTACGCTCAAATCTCCACAAACTAGTGTCTCTTCTTACCTGACACTTAGCTCAGTAATGCGTCTGGATTTCACATGTAGCTGCCCGAGGCAGGATTAGAACCTGCGACCGTAGCGGTCGTGCGGTTCCAGACTGTAGCGCCTAGAACCGCTCGGCGACTCCGGCCGGCCACAGGCATACACAAGTATACAGAAAATTCATACTTCTGTTTTCTTAGAACATTACAACCAATATACCTTAAAACATTAAAATCATAAAAAAATTTAGAATGTAAGATCATTCAAAATATTTTCAGGTATTTACTAAAATTCTAAATTCCCCAAAATTCCCTCTCCCTTTAACATTAGATTCAATAACCTTTAAAAAGAAGTTACAATAATCCAAGGTAATCTCTGAAGTTGCCCAAGTTTCATTTTTCTTTAAACATTAAATCGATAACTTTAATAATTTAAAATCATCCATGCTATTATTTCTATATCAAATAAGCTTAGTTAGGTTCAGAAGCTCAGTCGCGTTAGTGCACCGTAACTGGCTGTAGGGATACATGTATGGTAATTATGTGCATGATTTAACCCCAGTTCAACGTGCCCGGTTGTCACGAAACCAACGTTACGTTAATTACGGAAGAACAAATTTCAAATTTAATTACAATTCACTGAAGCACAGCCCGCAGTGGTAAGTTCCACTGAGACCAAACTGCTGAGGTCATCGGTCGCTAGGTTTACACACTACTTGATCTAACTTAAACTAACTTACGCTAAGGACAACACACACAGCCAAGCCCGAGGGCGTGCCCGAACCTTCGAGGTGGGGGGGAGAGGGTGTCACGCGAACTGTGACGAGGTGCCTCACACCTCGCGGCCACCCCGCGCCACAACCAGTGCTAATGCGGCCGCACAGAAATCAGCCTTTCATCAGTATCGGATACATGAGTACAGACTCACTTTACTACAGTCCCAGGCTAAAGATAAACTGTGTAAACCACAAAAAATCACAATCAGTCTTAACGAACTTTACGTTCACACTGCCTCTTGAACATGAGGCAATTTCCAACAGTGCAGTTAAACTCTGATGGGACTGACTGACAACTTTGTAATCGCAGAAATTAACTCCCTTAGATGCAAATTTCGTTCAGTGGTACCTGTGAACATGTACCCATAATCACAGTCACGTAGTGCAACATGATTTACACACCCCGGAAACTCTACAACACAAAGGCATCCGATAAGCCATACGTAACACGTGAATTTGCCAATCACTGCCAGGGTACAATTGCGTGACACTACAGTCATAGAAAAGCCCAATTCGTTCTTCGGCCCAACATCCAATGTGATGTGTAACAGAGGAAACAGGAAAAACGCTCCCGAGACTTACTAACCGAAAACAGTTTAATTTACAGGATGATCCTGCACGCGACCGGAGTCGATCACAGACGGACGAACTACTGATCCAACCGAGGCGAATGACCCAGCTCAAATTTCAGACTGAATTCCGACGTCCACCAGAATTACTAGGAGTGAGAGACAGTAATTGCGATGTGATGCGTTTCCCACCATCCGTCGACTAGGCAGCAACATCCAGGCCGCTGACTCAACACTCGGACGACACCGTAGCAGTGCGTGCAGTGAACAGCTAGTGTGCGCGCGGCTCTCGCTACACCGCGCGGGATTAGCCGTGCGGTCTAGGGCGCTGCAGTCATGGACAGAGCCGCTGGTCCCGGCGGAGGTTCGAGTCCTCCCTCGGGCATGGGTGTGTGTGTTTGTCCTTAGGATAAGTTAGATTAAGTAGTGTGTAAGCTTAGGGACTGATGACCTTAGCAGTTAAGTCCCATAAGATTTCACACACATTTGACCATTTGATTTGCTCTCGCTAAGCGGCTTACTCCGCGCTCTGTCATCCACTACACCAGCTCCACAGACTCGTCTGCCGCTTGCTTAAAACTGTCATAGACGCCTGGCGTCTCTGACAGCATAATACTTTTTCTCTGCGTAAAGGCGCTCTGACGCCAGAAATCGATACGGTCGCATGTATACAACGCAGATGTACACACTGAAAATCATAAGATCATATCAGTCTCGTATATATATATATATATATATATATATATATATATATATATATATATATATATATATATGTATGTATATATATATACAGGGTGAGTCGCCTAACGTTACCGCTGGACATATTTCGTAAACCACATCAAATACTGAAGAACCGATTCCACAGACCGAACGTGAGGAGAGGGGCTAGTGTAATTGTTTAATACAAACTATACAAAAATGCACGGAAGTATGTTTTTTAACACAAACCTACGTTTTTTAAATTGAACCACGTTAGTTTTGTTAGCACATCTGAACATATAAACAAATACGTAATCAGTGTCGTTTGTTGCATTATAAAATGTTAATTACAGCCGGAGATATTGTAACCTAAAGTTGACGCTTGAAACATTGTCCTCACTTCATTGCAGGGGCCCAAACAGCTGCAACATACATCGCGTTTCTACAGAATGATCTGCCAACGTTGCTCGAAAATGTCCCACTGGAAACGCGTCGACGTATGTGGTATCAGCATGATGGTGCACCTGCACATTCCGCAATTAACACTAGGCTGACCCTTGACAGGATGTTCGACGGGCGTTTCATAGGACGTGGAGGACGCATAAATTGGCCAGCCCGTTCTCCTGATCTTAAACCTCTGGACTTCTTTCTGTAGGGTACGTTAAAGGAGAATGTGTACCGTGATGTGCCTACAACCCCAGAGGATATGAAACAACGTATTGAGGCAGCCTGCGGCGACATTACACCAGATGTACAGCGGCGTGTACGACATTCATTAGGCCAGAGATTGCATTTGTGTGCAGCAAACGATGGCCACCACATTGAACAGCTATTGGCCTGACATATCGGGACACACTCTATTCCACTCCGTAATTGAAAACGGAAACCACGTGTGTACGTGTACCTCGCCCCTCATCGTAATGTACATGTGCGTCAGTGAAAAATACCAATAAAAAGGTGTTAGCATGTGGACCTAATGTGCTGTTCCAGTCTCTTCTGTACCTAAGGTCCATCATCGTTCCCTTTGGATCCCTACGTAGTTCGGTGCTCTCCGATACACACGATCGAACAGCGGAGGACTGGTACTCAAGAGTGAACTTTAGATTACAAAATCTCCACATTTTAAAATGCAACAAACGGCACTGATTACGTATTTGTTTATATGTTCCGATGTGCTAGCAAAACTAACGGGGTTCCATTTAAAAATACGTAGGTTTGTGTTAAAAAACATACTTCTGTGCATTTTTTATGGTTTGTAGTAACCAGTTACATTAGCCCCTCTCCTCACGTTCTGTCTGTGGAATCGATTCGTCAGTATTTGATGTGGTTTACGAAATATATCCAGCCGTAATGTTAGGTGACTCACCCTGTATATATAGGGTGTTACAAAAAGGTACGGCCAAACTTTCAGGAAACATTCCTGACACACGAATAAAGAAAAGATGTTATGTGGACATGTGTCCGGAAACGCTTAATTTCCACGTTAGAGCTCATTTTAGTTTCGTCAGTACGTACTGTACTTCCTCGATTCACCGCCATGATTTCATACGGGATACTCTACCTGTGCTGGTAGAGCATGTGCCTTTACAAGTACGACACAACATGTGGTTCATGCGCGATGGAGCTCCTGCACATTTCAGTCGAAGTGTTCGTACGCTTCTCAACAACAGATTCTGTTACCGTTGGATTGGTAGAGGCAGACCAATTCCGTGGCCTCCACGCTCTCCTGACCTCAACCCTCTTGACTTTCATTTATGGGGGCATTTGAAAGGTCTTGTCTACGCAATCCCGGTACCAAATGTAGAGACTCTTCGTTCTCGTATTGTGGACGGCTGTGATCCAATACGCCATTCTCCAGGGCTGCATCAGCGCATCAGGGATTCCATGCGACGGAGGGTGGATGCATGTATCCTCGCTAACGGAGAACATTTTGAACATTTCCTGTAACAAAGTGTTTGAAGTCACGCTGGTACGTTCTGTTGCTGTGTGTTTCCATTCCATGATTAACGTGATTTAAAGAGAAGTAATAAAATGAGCTCCAACATGGAAAGTAAGCGTTTCCGGACACATGTCCACATAACATTTTTATTTCTTTGTGTATGAGGAATGTTTCCTGAAAGTTTGGCCGTACCTCTCTGTAACACCCTGTATATATATATATATATATATATATATATATATATATATATATATAAATATTACTTTACCACGAACGCTACGGTCGTAGGTTCGAATCGTGCCTCGGGCATGGGTGTGTGTGATGTCCTTAGGTTAGTTAGGTTTAAGTAGTTCTTAGTTCTAGGGGACTGATGACCTCAGAAGCTAAGTCCCATAGTGCTCAGAGCCATAAATATTACTTAGTAACAACTCACAAGGAACATGGTATTCAGAGGCGCAGAACATCTGTCAGTTCAGAAAGTTCCGTATCTTCTAGGCATACAAGTAACTTATCTATCTTATTTTTTAGCCCCTTAATGTTCTGATGAAACATATAACCTTAATTTTCCTGGGAGCTGTTTCATATAGTGTGGTCCTGTTCCATTCTAATTTCTCTGAAGACTGTCTACAAACTGACTCCATAGTAAAAAATGTGCCTCTCTGACTGCGGAAATCATAGGGATTTTGCACTGTGCGCTTGTGGCCCCTTTATACTTTCTGCAAGGTGCCATGCTAATCTGTCCTTCCCCTTCCTATTATTGCAAAATAATGAAGTGCAGAAAATCACTAAAGAAGAATTACGGTTTCGTGTGACTGAGGACTGTCATATTTTCTGGGAAATGTTTGAGGAAAGCAGTATTAAACATGGAGACGAGTATCATTTCATCAGTGCGTACGGAGACGCAGCACATTCCAGTTCTTATGTGAACTACAAGCCTCATTATACAGAACCTGTCGCATGCCACGATCTGAACAGTTATGATAGGCATCTCTTAGCCATGAACATTTGTTCACAAAGAACATTAGATGGCGGCAAAAAAATTAAATTAAATCAAGGTCTCGTTTCTCTTGTGCCATCGAATATGGAAAATTATACATCTGTTATGGAAAGTATTGCCGCATTGTAGCAAGAACGATGATGAAATATAAATTTACGATTTATGATTCATTAAATTTCTTGTTGTGTTCTTTCGAAAAGTGTGCATAATAGATGATATCAAGATAATGGTAACATATTTTGCTGGTGACCGAGGGTTCATCTACTTAATCAGAAGAGAATTTTTCTGTATGAGTGTATGAGAAATGAATCGGATTCACTGGAAGATATCCTACCCTCACTTGAAATGCTTAAAAATTTGTTAACAGGTGAAACTACAACAAAAGTCGAGTACCAAAGAGCTTGCAATGTATGGGATGTGTTCAAGTGTAGAACACTTTGGTATTTTGATTTTCATTTGAAAATTGACGTGCTACTCCGTGCCGACATGCCCTAAACGTTTCGCAGTCTGGGCCTTAAGACATATGAATTGGATCCTCCGCTATTATATTACCTCGCCTGGCATGGTGTGGTATGCTCTACTGAAAATTACTAAAATGGAATCGCAGCTTATTACCGACATCTAATAACTCAAGTATGTTGAAAGAGGCATTAGAGGCGGTATTGTTCATTGTTCTTGCAGGCATGAGGTTAAAAACAGATTCTCGCGCAATTAGGATGTCAAAACTGACGCATCTTACATTATTTATCGCGATGTCAATACACTGTACAGCTGGGATATGTTACAGAATCTACATCTACATCTACATTTATACTCCGCAAGCCACCCAACGGTGTGTGGCGGAGGGCACTTCACGTGCCACTGTCATTACCTCCCTTTCCTGTTCCAGTCGCGTATGGTTCGCGGGAAGAACGACTGTCTGAAAGCCTCCGTGCGCGCTCTAATCTCTCTAATTATCATTCGTGATCTCCTCGGAAGGTATGAGTGGGGGGAAGCAATATATTCGATACCTCATCCAGAAACGCACCCTTTCGAAACCTGGCGAGCACACTACACCACGATGCAGAGCGCCTCTCTTGCAGAGTCTGCCACTTGAGTTTGTTAAACATCTCCGGAGCACTATCACGGTTACCAAATAACCCTGTGACGAAACGCGCCGCTCTTCTTTGGATCTTCTCTATCTCCTCCGTCAACCCGATCTGGTACGGATCCCACATTGATGAGCAATACTCAAGTATAGGTCGAACGAATGTTTTGTAAGCCACCTCCTTTGTTGATGGACTACATTTTCTAAGGACTCTCCCAATGAATCTCAACCTGGTACCCGCCTTACCAACAATTAATTTTATATGATCATTCCACTTCAAATCGTTCCGCACGCATACTCCCAGATATTTTACAGAAGTAACTGCTACCAGTGTTTGTTCCACTATCATATAATCATACAATAAAGGATCCTTCTTTCTATGTATTCGCAATACATTACATTTGTCTATGTTAAGGGTCAGTTGCCACTCCCTGCACCAAGTGCCTATCCGCTGCAGATCTTCCTGCATTTCGCTACAATTTTCTAATGCTGCACCTTCTCTGTATACTACAGCATCACCCGCGAAAAGCCGCATGGAACTTCCGACACTATCTACTGGGTCATTTATATATATATATTGTGAAAAGCAATGGTCCCATAACACTCCCCTGTGGCACGCCAGAGGTTCTTTAACGTCTGTAGACGTCTCTCCATTGATAACAACATGCTGTGTTCTGTTTGCTAAAAACTCTTCAATCCAGCCACACAGCTGGTCTGATATTCCGTAGGCTCTTACTTTGTTTATCAGTCGACAGTGCGGAACTGTATCGAACGCCTTCCGGAAGTCAAGAAAAATAGCATCTACCTGGGAGCCTGTATCTAATATTTTCTGGATCTCATGAACAAATAAAGCGAGTTGGGTCTCACACGATCGCTGTTTCCGGAATCCATGCTGATTCCTACATAGTAGATTCTGTGTTTCCAAAAACGACATGATACTCGAGCAAAAAACATGTTCTAAAATTCTACAACAGATCGACGTCAGAGATATAGGTCTATAGTTTTGCGCATTTGCTCGACGACCCTTCTTGAAAACTGGGACTACCTGTGCTCTTTTCCAATCATTTGGAACCTTCCGTTCCTCTAGAGACTTGCGGTACACGGCTGTTAGAAGGGGAGCAAGTTCTTTCGCATACTCGAATTGGTATCCCGTCAGGTCAAGTGGACTTTCCTCTGTTGAGTGATTCCTGTTGCTTTTCTATTCCTTGGACACTTGTTTCGATGTCAGCCATTTTTTCGTTTGCGCGAGGATTTAGAGAAGGAACTGAAGTGCGGTTTTCCTCTGTGAAACAGCTTTGGAAAAAGGTGTTTAGTATTTCAGCTTTACGCGTGTCATCCTCTGTTTCAATCCCTTCATCATCTCGGAGTGTCTGGATATGCTGTTTCGAGCCACTTACTGATTTAACGTAAGACCAGAACTTCCTAGGATTTTCTGTCAAGTCGGTACATAGAATTTTACTTTCGAATTCACTGAACGCTTCATGCATAGCCCTCCTTACGCTAACTTTGACATCGTTTAGCTTCTGTTCGTCTGAGAGGTTTTGGCTGCGTTTAAACTTGGAGTGAAGCTCTCTTTGCTTTCGCAGTAGTTTCCTATCTTTGTTGTTGTACCACGGTGGGTTTTTCCCGTCCCTCACAGTTTTACTCGGCACGTACCTGTCTAAAACGCATTTTACCATTGCCTTAAACTTTTTCAATAAACACTCAACATTGTCAGTGTCGGAACAGAAATTTTCGTTTTGATCTGTTAGGTAGCCTGAAATCTGCCTTCTATTACTCTTGCTAAACACATAAACCTTCCTCCCTTTTTTTATATTCCTATTAACCTCCATATTCAGGGATGCTGCAACGGCCTTATGATCACTCATTCCCTGTTCAATTTTCACCATTTTCATTCGGATTTTTCCTTAGGACCAGAAAAAATGACGCCAACATCCATTAGTAAGGAACCAAAGAAATTACTTTCGACGTTATATGATAAGAAAACATATGCTACTCATTACATAAATCTGAAACAATGTTTACAACGCAAACCGTTTTTAAAAATAGTCATAGAATTTTACCATTTAGTAAAGCACCCAGTATGAAGCTGTACATTGAAATTGAGGCAGACAAGATGACGAGTGTTAACAATGAGTTCGGCGAGAACTTTTTCCAACACTCCAATAATTGTGTGCTTAGAACAATGAAACAAAATATGCGAAAAATGCGGGGCGTAAGACTAGCGACACCTCGGAAAGGCAGATTTTGGGGCAACTGCGAAACCAAATTGTCTAAGGAGCGTTATTTTTAAAAAAGAAATCTTCCAATGTGTGTGAAATCTTATGGGACTTAACTGATAAGGTCACCAGTCCCTAAGCTTACACACTACTTAATCTAAATTATCCTAAGGACAAACACACACACCCATGTCCGAGGGAGGACTCGAACCTCCGCCGGGACCAGCCGCACAATCTCATTATTTTTAACAATAATTTGTAGTCAATGAGCTGAGCAGGTTCCATGTGGTTTTTGATAAACCAATTGCTGTTGGAATAACCATTTTGATTATTTCGAAACCCTTTCTTATCGATATTAATTGTAAATATATATTAAATGAATTAATAAAAAATGTACATAAGAACCGGATACGAGGTAATGAGGAGTAGCTGAAATGAGATTAATGATGAAGTTACTCGAAGACAATGAAGCAGAGAAAGTGAAGAAATTCTGCTACCTTGGAGGTAAAATACTTTATGATGGATGAAGCAAGGTGGACACAGAAAAAGAGACTATTTCACACAAAGTCTGGCCAAACGGAGTCTACTTCTATCAAACACGAGTCTTGCTTTGAAGAAGAAATTTCTGGGGATGTGCTCTGGAGCGTACAATTGAACGATGGACAGAAAGGAACCGGCGGAGAAGAGACTTGAAGGGTTTCAGTTGTGGTGCTATACAAGGATGTTAGATTGGATGATGTGCTAAGAAAAGACATGAGCATGTTCCCCGCAGAATCTACGAGGAAATGAACATATGGAAAACACTGACAAGAATGACGGATTAGTAGGTACGACATGTTTTAAGATATCGGGGAACAACTTCCATAGTAAGTTTATTCAGTATATTCAGCATATCTTTAAAAGATCAATAATTGATTTCAAATATAATCCTTGTCTATTTTCAGTATTCTTCTTCTGCAGCAGGAGCGAGCATCCCCTTACGCAGCGCAGGAAGCTCATCTCATCTTATTTAGTTTATCTTATTTCGTCAGAGTCCAGCTCCCTCATCGATATATAACCAGAATTAAATAATTATAACTTTGTATAATTTTTGTAGCCTTTCCCTTAGCACATTACCATTTACCACTGAAACACCTCACAATCTGAAGTTTCATTTCAACAATATTTGAATTTCTTTTCCTTGAGAATGTGTTCTAGATATTCAAATTTATTTATTTTGTCATTTTATTACTACTCCCTTGAAATTATTTCCCTTCACTTCTGCTTTTGGAAGTTGTCATACCATATGGAGCAGCACCTTGGCTCTCCTAATACTGCTGTCTCTGTTTAGTTTACGTAGTTTTCCATTATGACCTGATAGCAAACAGTAAAGTCAGAATTTGTATTGTTATTAATAAAAGTGTAGATTGCTACTTTAAACGAGCTCGTTATGGCAGAATTAGTATTAAAACAGAAAGCTGTGGTTATAATCATTAGTAATAAGGTAGTGAACTTCAAGCGAGATTTTTTTATGGTGACGTTAATATTTCAACAGGAAACTGTAGCTACAAGTTGCCACACTCGTCAAACTCCTTGGTTACTGTTTGCTGAAACTGGTTTGTGTTTAGGAAGACAGACCTTTAACTTCTTATAGTCATGCTCATATAGACTGGAGGGAAGACAATCCTTTCTTATGGAGCATGAAAGAATCTTTCACGTGTATTTGAAGTTACTGCTTTATTTCATATCGATTCGGGTATTACAGTGCAGCATCTTCAGGCCTCCTGTAGTAAACTGGATAATTACACGAAGAATCATGCAATCGTTATGACATACCTAGGTAGAATTCATAATGAAATCGATGTTCACGGTGATTGATTCCTTCCTTCCTGCTGTTCTTATTTACATCTTTAGCATATCAGCAGGCCTCAACAGTGGTTATCCGGAGGTAGTGTAGTGAAAATAGGCGGGCCAGTTCTATTATTTATGAATTAGGTATTACAGTCTTTAACTCTTATTATCTGCTGGCAGTTTTGGACATGAGATTTGATAATCCTTTGATGCTCTTGAATTTCGTAGTAGTTATCCTTCGCTGCTTTTACTAAAGTGATGAACTGATTTTAGTGTCATCTTCATAATCCAAACTATGAGGGTTAAATGTAGATCACTCTGTTGTTAATAGTACAGTGTTCTAAGCGCCCATTGCATAGGAATGGAAACTGAGTATTTCATAAGTAGCTTGGTAGTAAAGGAAGTTGTGTAGAACATTGGATCGGTTACAAATGGTGCAGTTCATGACATAAGTTCATGGCTTTTAGAAAATAAACCAACGCTAAATCGCAGTAAGACTCAGTTTTTACAGTTTCTAGCACACAGTTCAATAAAACTCAACGTTTTAATTTAATATGATCAGTGAAACTGAAGAGTTCAGATAGATAGTAACCTGTCGTGGAAAGCCCACGTTCTCTATCTTGTTCAAAGACTTAATGCTGCCTTTTTTACTATTTGAACGGTATCTGAAGTAAGTGATAGTTCGACATGAGAGTAAGTCTACTTTGCTTATTTTCATTCGCTTATGTCGTAGGGTGTTATATTTTTGGATAACTTTTCCCATTCTAAAAGGAAATTTTTGGCTCAGAAACGGGCGGTTCGGACAATAAGTGGTGTAAGTTCGCGAACCTCATTTGGATCGGACTTCCTTAACTCTTGTGCAGAAAGGTGTGCAGTATACTGCTGCATCCATTTTCAATAACCTACCACAATAATTCAAAAATCTTAGCAGTAATCCACGCGCTTTGGAAAAGATGTTGAAGAGTTTCCTCGTGGGTCATTCCTTCTATTCTGTCGAGGAGTTCCTTGGAAAATTATGCTGATTCTTATGTTGTATTGTTGATTACCTTTACTTAAACTTAGCGATTGACTTTTGGGTTCATAAACATTTTATTTTAATCTGTTATTTCTAGTATGTTGTAATTTCAAGTAATAACACGTTCCATGAACTTGGAGACTTGCTCCTCAATTTGGTCCTACGGAACTCGATGTGTAAATGAATAGAAAAATGTAGTTATACGGAGACTTTGTTACTGATGAAGCAGACTAAGGCTGCAGAATTTCTAAATTAAATCAAAAGTACAAGTAGGTTTGTAGTTGAGTGAATAAAGTTTGCAACACCACATACCTTATACTGTGTACATTATGCGTCTTCGTTTGGCAACTGAAGTGGCTCTGAAATAAACTAGAAAATTGTTTCGAGGCAGGACACCATGGAATCACCGTGTCCTTTCGCTGCAGCTCATATTGTGTTGCCTTGATCGTGGAAGAGACGGCTCCTGCCAAAACACCGGCCGCCTATAAATAAGGCGATAATCCCTTGCTACGACGGCCCACAGCACTGGTGACTAATGCTGAGCGACAGGCGAGCGACATCCTGTTCGCCGCTGATGGCTCTTTCAGCCGCTGCATGCAGCGCCTCGCTAGTAAGCCTATTCGCCGACGTTTTACGACATCCGACGACAGCTCGCCCCTGAATGTCATCTGGGTCATATTTTGATCCGGGAGGTGATTATGCGTAGGCAGATGAATGGGGCAAAATTTCAGAGCTCTTTGTGTAAGAATGAAGCAGTGACACGTTTATCACTCGTAAGGATAAAGGGCTATAGATCTTTGAGACTTTTTTATGCTCAATAGTATCTCCTACATCCTTTATGGTCGAATAGATCTACGAGACTTATACTTTCCGCAAATCATCACATATAATTCTTTCTTGGTATTAGCGCGCATTGTGGAAGCCTATTGTGACGAGGTTTTGATTGAAGTCGATTTCGCTGTTACTTCTTCAGTTGCAGTATCCTGCCGGAAACACAGCAGAGCTACAAAAAGTGACAATTGTGTACACCGATTTTCTATCATTGTCTACGTAGGCTTCGTTTTTGAAGTGGAAATGGTCAACGAGATTTCCACCGGGAGCTGGAACACACAGTTCAAAAATGGCTCTGAGCACTATGGGACTTAACATCTGAGGTCATCAGTCCCCCAGAACTTAGAACTACTTAAACCTAACTAACCTAAGGATATCACTCACATCCATGCCCGAAGCAGGATTCGAACCTGCGACCGTAGTGGTCGCGCGGTTCCAGACTGAAGCGCTTAGAACGGCTCGGCCACATCGGCCGGCCACACACACACAGTGATTTGTGCTCTATCCTAATGGTTGCTATTACAGCAGACGTGTTCGATCTTATTCTTGCCGTCCTTTCTCACAGACATGCGTTACGCTACGTCACAAAACTTTAAACACAGAACATAAAAGTTCAGAGAATATAACGAGACATGTTACCTACACCACGTCAGGAATGTAGTCCACATTCTCTCAAAATTCGTGCTTTTTACAGAGAAACTACAATACATATCTTGTCACTCGCGCCACGTTATCATAAAAATATTCTTTTGTTACACAGGTATCTCTTGATTATTGGCAAATGTAATTAGTGTCACATTTAACGGACGGCGTGAAGAAAGTAAGGTATAATAGTTTCAGTGTGTGGACAATCTTTCCGTTAGATGGCTGAAAGCACCCATTTCGGTCTCTCAATCTAAATTGTCAAATATCTTTGACTTTCAACTCGAAAAGAGAATGCCGAAATTAGCAATACACACAGTTACTGATGGGCAAGAAATATTCATGTACTCACTTTGTTCACATATTTCTAGAGACAATGAAGTAAGAATCAACTTTTCACACCACAAGAGGGTTCTAAAGCAATGGGTCTCTTCATTCTTCTATGTACTCTTCTGGAAAGGTTTCTTTGTAGATCAAAATCGAGTAGCTGCAACAGAAATTACATAAACAGGTCATTTACGACAAAAGAAAAGGAATCTATAAACAAGTACCAGTTAGTGCTTCATTCGCCGTTATTATCCGTTAAGGAAGGATAAGTGGCAGAGTAAGACCCTAATTACCAAACTATGCTGCACCGTCCGTGTTAGGTACCTAATCTCTCAGCTGTCTCTCACATAGAGACGCATGTTACTTTAGTGGTGGATTACCTCCATAATTTCAGTGAACCCAGATCGCTTTTCTTGACAAACTACGAAATCGAATACAAGTCCGGAAAAAGATCTGTTTTTCGAGTACAACCGGATGCGTGGCGAAAGCTTTCGGTATCGCAAGCGTTTGGACAGCGCTGACCATTTGTACTCGCGACGTAGAAGACGTCACTTTTGTCCGAACGATAACGCGATAGTCCTGGCAGGAATTCATTGTGCAATCAAGCTGTATGCGATTTGAAGAAAGGTAAACATGTGTGTGAGCTTTCATTCTGATCTGTCTCTAACATTCAAATTTTTGTGACTTAAGTAAAGTACAGACAAATTCCCACATTTGGCTGAACAGAATCTGATCTGGTTTCTTACCATAAAACTGACAAGAGAACCGAAAAAAGGACTCATCCAGAAGAAATTTGTACAATGGCAAGATAGTGAAATGTAGCTGAAGGGTGTTTCGTACAAAATTAATAACTGAAATGTTACTGTTAGCTAAGAAATATTTTCTCAATAAATGTACTTGCAATTAAAACTCGTTATTATGTCTTTTTACCCTTGTATCAGTTGGAGCATTTCAGATCTTAATTTAACTATTGTAAAATCTAATACAATCTTGTACTGCTTACCGAGCGAGGTGGCACAGTGGTTAGCACACTGGACTCGCATTCGGGAGAACGACGGTTCAATCCCGTCTCCGGCCGTCCTGATTTAGGTTTTCCGTGATTTCCCTAAATCGCTTCAGGCAAATTCCAGGATGGTTCCTTTGAAAGGGCACGGCCGATTCCCTTCCCCATCCTTCCCTCACCCGAGCTTGCGCTCCGTCTTTAATGACCTCGTTGTCGACGGGACGTCAAACACTTATCTCCTCCGTCCCCCTCTTGTACTGCTCTAGTTTGACATTACTACAATCCTACAGCGCGGCTTACTTACGAGTTTCGGAAATTAGCTGAGAGAAAATCACAAATTACTGGCTGTAAGCGCAGATTTTCCCACGTTCTGGGATACGGAAGTTGAGCACGTAAATATTTTAGAGTTCGTGTGAGATGATGAACGCTGGGATTGGAGCGGTTCCGACTTGTCAGTAAGCTTCTAACGGGATTTTTAGACTGCCAGGTCCGTTCATTAGCCTTCTTATAGACAGGAATCAGCCGCGTTTTTTTTCAGTCGCTTAGGACTTTGCTCTGGGTCAGAGATTCGCGATAGATGCAAGATAAGTAAGGGGGCAATGCTGTACAGTATTTTCCGTAAAACCAAACTTGGATTCCTTCCTGATCTACTGACTTATTTGATTTCAACTCATTCGCAGCATGTTGACGAGATTTTAGACAGCCATAATGTACAGGGCACGTCACGGTCGACGCATTTTTGCGAAGAGTGGTGCTCGACCGAACGCCATCCCGCATTGAAATCTGGGCGCAAGTTGGTATTGCGGTGTCATCAGGGAACTTTGGAAACGGTCAGCCTGCAGCAGGAGCACGATCACATTTATCTCAGCCCAGGGTACCGCTGGCAACACGACACCGGCATTCACGTCTACTCTAGCGTCGTGAATGAGTTGAATGTAGAGTCTCCGGTGACTTCATTGATGACATTACGTTCCATCTGTGTGAGAAGGACGTGCAAGTGTATGATGTTGACCTGTTGAGCTGCATATTCCAGTGAACTGCCTATTTCAGAGTGCATTGGCCCACAACACACCACCCCAGACTTCATGATATGAGACAATCGGATCCAGCTCACTGTCACATTTCATGTTTCGGTAAACTAACCAGTGGCCGCTACATTGCACAGGCTGTTCTCAGAACGTTACTGCCATTTCCTCAACACACTGTGCATTTTCGGCAGGACAATGAATGTGCACATACGGATACTCCGATCCAACATGTAGCGGTGTACATAAACTTCACCGGTTATTAGATCTCCCTCCAACTGAACATGTACGGGACTGGCGAAGTGGGAACGTACTCTATCTCCAAGGCCTGCAGGAACCATTCTCGAATTGCAAAAAATGTGGAAGATCATTGGGACAATATGTCGCAGGATGCCATTCGAAATCTCCGCTTTTCCGCCAGAGGGGACTCTGGCGCGTCGTACTATATCTGTAGCAGTAGTTAGAGCAGCAGATGGCTCCACAGTGTCACAACGATCTGTTAAAAATCGGTTAATTCAAGGACACCTGCGAACCAGACACCCTGCAAAGTGCATTCTACCAATCCCAAACTACTGCTATTAGCGACTTCAAATGGTTCAAATGGCTCTAAGCACTATGGGACTTAACATCTGAGGTCATCAGTCCCGTAGACTTAGCACTACTTAAACCTAACTAAGGACATCACAAACATCCATGCCCAAGGTAGGATTCGAACCTGCGACCGTAGCAGCAGCGCTGTTCCGGACTGAAGCGCCTAGAACCGCTCGGCCACAGCGGCCGGCATTTGAGACTTCAGCAGTGTCAATCGAGAGCTCATTGGAGGGCAGGTTGGAGGTCTGTTGCGTTTTATGATGAAAGATGGTTCTGCCTCAGTGACAGCCCTATGTTGGTTAGCGGGAGGTCAGTTGAGGGCCTGCAACCGACTTGTCTGCTGCTGGGCACACTGGTGCTTCACCTGGAATCATGGTCTGGGAGCACTCTCTTGGTTACCTCACGCACTCTGGATGCTAATTTGTACCTCAGTCGTGATTCGCCCTGTCATACTGCCATTCATGAACTATTTCTGATTTAGGTTTTCCGTGGTTTTCCTAAATGGCTCCACGCAAATGCCAAGATGGTTCCTCTGAAACGGACACGGCTGATTTCCTTCCCCTTCCTTCAACCAATCCGAGCTAGTTCTCCGTCTCTAGTAACCTTGATGTCGACAGGACGTTAAACCCAGTTTCCCTTCCTTCCTTTTTGCCATCAATGAACAGCCCACAGACTGCTGTTGTGACAGAACCTGCTCTACAGAGTGTCGACATGTTTCCTTGGTCTGCTCCATAACCAGATCCGCCGCCAGTCGATACATATTGGAGGTAATGGAATGACAACTCCAGTGTCATCCACAAACAGCATTAACCGTTCCTGTATTGACCCACTTGGATTTTCATCCCAAAAACTGACAGTCGGAACCTGTACAACACAATGCATGCACGTTTGCGTGCAGATTCGTATCTTGCAATGTTAATCACTTAAATAGGTTGCCTAGAGAACTGTACTCCCAAATTTCATTATCGTTTTTTAATTATATATTGGCGTGCAATTGTTTTCCGTCAATGTTCATTGACTCGAAATCGACGCCCTTAAACCGTCTCTAATGAAACTCGTGCTAGGCAAACCTATTTGTACGAAGAGAAGGCTGAAAGTCGCGTTTCCCGGAACTGGCTTTGAACTATATACGACGAACTCAGATCTAGAATTCAAAATGAGAAATATTCCGAACTTAGTATTGTTGTATGGCAATTGTGTCTAGACGTTGCACTGATATCATTAAAAGATCACATAATTTTCTAAGGTACTTGAAGTTTTCTTGGATTTTCGACGTCAAAATCAACACTTTTGCTATTTAACAAAATAAAAGTTCATGATCCTTAAATTGGAAATAGTACTTATATTTGGGGGTGGGGAGCGGAGGGTTGTTGAGAAACATATTTTCCTGTAGCGAGTATACTGTAACAGTCATTCAAGACGCATTAGCTTCTTACGCATTAGTTTCTTCCTCGAAGCGCTGATATATCCTTGTTCATTTACTGTGGGTGCGCAGTAACACCGCCAGCTAGGGCCAATGGCATGCTTCCTGATTTCGGTTCTTTACTTACTAAATTAAATATGATCCCTTTATCTCAATCAGAATTCACAAGAAAAATTCATTCTTAGTACGCCTCTCCCCAGAGAGTAAGTGAACACATCAGTCTTTGACTCTTATTGCTAATGATGAATATTATTTTTATTAAAAACTCATTTTTACTATTGAAATGAAAGAGATGTAACTGTAGTTGATACAGGAGTTGACACAAAGCAGTATTTTTTCTAAAATTTTGAAGCATACACTACCGGATTAATACACTCCTGGAAATTGAAATAAGAACACCGTGAATTCATTGTCCCAGGAAGGGGAAACTTTATTGACACATTCCTGGGGTCAGATACATCACATAATCACACTGACAGAACCACAGGCACATAGACACAGGCAACAGAGCATGCACAATGTCGGCACTAGTACAGTGTATATCCACCTTTCGCAACAATGCAGGCTGCTATTCTCCCATGGAGACGATCGTAGAGATGCTGGATGTAGTCCTGTGGAACGGCTTGCCATGCCATTTCCACCTGGCGCCTCAGTTGGACCAGCGTTCGTGCTGGACGTGCAGACCGCGTGAGACGACGCTTCATCCAGTCCCAAGCATGCTCAATGGGCGACAGATCCGGAGATCTTGCTGGCCAGGGTAGTTGACTTACACCTTCTAGAGCACGTTGGGTGGCACGGGATACATGCGGACGGGCATTGTCCTGCTGGAACAGCAAGTTCCCTTGCCGGTCTAGGAATGGTAGAACGATGGGTTCGATGACGGTTTGGATGTACCGTGCACTATTCAGTGTCCCCTCGACGATCACCAGTGGTGTACGGCCAGTGTAGGAGATCGCTCCCCACACCATGATGCCGGGTGTTGGCACCGTGTGCGTCTGTCGTATGCAGTCCTGATTGTGGCGCTCACCTGCACGGCGCCAAACACGCATACGACCATCATTGGCACCAAGGCAGAAGCGACTCTCATCGCTGAAGACGACACGTCTCCATTCGCCCCGCCATTCACGCCTGTCGCGACACCACTGGAGGCGGGCTGCACGATGTTGGGGCGTGAGCGGAAGACGGCCTAACGGTTTGCGGGACCGTAGCCCAGCTTCATGGAGACGGTTGCGAATGGTCCTCGCCGATACCCCAGGAGCAAAAGTGTCCCTAATTTGCTGGGAAGTGGCGGTGCGGTCCCCTACGGCACTGCGTAGGATCCTACGGTCTTGGCGTGCATCCGTGCGTCGCTGCGGTCCGGTCCCAGGTCGACGGGCACGTGCACCTTCCGCCGACCACTGGCGACAACATCGATGTACTGTGGAGACCTCACGCCCCACGTGTTGAGCAATTCGGCGGCACGTCCACCCGGCCTCCCGCATGCCCACTATACGCCCTCGCTCAAAGTCCGTCAGCTGCACATACGGTTCACGTCCACGCTGTCGCGGCATGCTACCAGTGTTAAAGACTGCGATGGAGCTCCGTATGCCACGGCAAACTGGCTGACACTGACGGCGGCGGTGCACAAATGCTGCGCAGCTAGCGCCATTCGACGGTCAACACCGCGGTTCCTGGTGTGTCCGCTGTGCCGTGCGTGTGATCATTGCTTGTACAGCCCTCTCGCAGTGTCCGGAGCAAGTATGTTGGGTCTGACACACCGGTGTCAATGTGTTCTTTTTTCCATTTCCAGGAGTGTAGCATTCTGATGTCCGTTAATGGATATGAAGACGAGGTGTGTCCACGCCTCGTCTTTATCACACATTGATCACTGCTGATGACACTTTTGCCGTGGTCCGAAAGTCTGTGGTGGAGCGGCAGCCAACTCTCCCTCAAGAGCCGAAACCAGAGAAGGTAGTGATGTTTAACAGAGGGATCTGGAGCGAAGTCGACGTTCTAACTCGTCTCAAAGATGTTTCATTGGGTTCAGACCGGGACTCGAGGCACGCTAATCCATGTCGGGACCGTTGTTATCCACAGACCATGGCCTCACAGAAGCTACTTTACAACAGGTTGCATTGTCATGTCGATAAAATCAATCATCACATCCAAACTGTTCTATTATTTTAAATTTTTCATATCTTTCCGTGTTTACCGTTTTCTTAAGTACTATAGGTGACCACAGTCTAACCACGAAAAACACGCTCTTGACGTAACACATTCGCCTGCGTACTTCACTACACAGAAACCCAAGACTTCTATCGGATTGCCAATAGTTACAGCGTGAGTCATCACACCAAATCACTCGTTTCCAATCATCCACTGTCCAGTGGCTCTGCTCTTTCCGCCACCTATATCGCTTACGACTGACTACAGAAGTTTTTGGGTTATGAGCTGCTCGACCATTGTACCCCATTACCTACACACTATACGCGCACTCATTGCGCTAGCTGAACAAGTGGAAGCACTGTGGAACTCACGAGTGATTCGCTCGGCTGATATGATGCCATATTCTACAACCACCCTCCGCAATGCTCTATGGTCCCTCTTTGTCAGTACACGAAGTCTCCCTGGCCTCTGGTTTAGCCATGGTTGTTTATTTGCATTTCTACTTCAAAATGACATCACGAACAGTCTACGTGGACAGCTTTAAAAGATAGAAATTTCCGTGGTGGATTTGTTAACCAGGCGACTTCCAAAATCGCAGGGCCGTCAATGGCGTGTAAAACCACATACGAGCCAGATGTCCGCTCGGCCTATCTTTACTTGGCGTGGTCCATCTCAGAAATACCCAGTACAGTTGGGTACGCACAACTATCTACAGTTCGGCAGAATCGTGGTATCAGCATTGTTTACCCTTCGCTATTAGTTTGTGGTGTGAAAGACGTTCACATGTCCTGCAGCTGCATGCACGAGAGGGAGGCAGTGTAGTCTTTAAGAATCAAAAGCAATGATAGAACAGTGGGATTGGATTCCTCGGTATGTATTACGCACTCGCATAATCGATGAGTACTGAAAATTAATTGTGGAACATTACAGTATGATGAAGAAAAAAATTAGTGAACAATGAAAGAGCAAACTATTACACTGATCGATTTATGGGATTCATTGTTGTGTACTTGAAGTCGGACTTTTATTACAATGTCAGTTGCAACAGTTTTGGATAGAAATGAACGAAAAGTATTGAGACTTTATACACAGCTGGAAATGGAAAAAAGAGCACATTGACACCGGTGTGTCAGACCCAACATACTTGCTCCGGACACTGCGAGAGGGCTGTACAAGCAATGATCACACGCACGGCACAGCGGACACACCAGGAACCGCGGTGTTGGCCGTCGAATGGCGCTAGCTGCGCAGCATTTGTGCACCGCCGCCGTCAGTGTCAGCCAGTTTGCCGTGGCATACGGAGCTCCATCGGAGTCTTTAACACTGGTAGCATGCCGCGACAGCGTGGACGTGAACCGTATGTGCAGTTGACGGACTTTGAGCGAGGGCGTATAGTGGGCATGCGGGTGGCCGGGTGGACGTACCGCCGAATTGCTCAACACGTGGGGCGTGAGGTCTCCACAGTACATCGATGTTGTCGCCAGTGGTCGGCGGAAGGTGCACGTGCCCGTCGACCTGGGACCGGACCGCAGCGACGCACGGATGCACGCCAAGACCGTAGGATCCTACGCAGTGCCGTAGGGGACCGCACCGCCACTTCCCAGCAAATTAGGGACACTGTTGCTCCTGAGGTATCGGCGAGGACCATTCGCAACCGTCTCCATGAAGCTGGGCTACGGTCCCGCACACCGTTAGGCCGTCTTCCGCTCACGCCCCAACATCGTGCAGCCCGCCTCCAGTGGTGTCGCGACAGGCGTGAATGGAGGGACGAATGGAGACGTGTCGTCTTCAGCGATGAGAGTCGCTTCTGCCTTGGTGCCAATGATGGTCGTATGCGTGTTTGGCGCCGTGCAGGTGAGCGCCACAATCAGGACTGCATACGACCGAGGCACACGGGGCCAACACCCGGCATCATGGTGTGGGGAGCGATCTCCTACACTGGCCGTACACCACTGATGATCGTCGAGGGGACACTGAATAGTGCACGGTACATCCAAACCGTCATCGAACCCATCGTTCTACCATTCCTAGACCGGCAAGGGAAATTGCTGTTCCAACAGGACAATGCATGTCCGCATGTATCCCGTGCCACCCAACGTGCTCTAGAAGGTGTAAGTCAACTACCCTGGCCAGCAAGATCTCCGGATCTGTCCCCCATTGAGCATGTTTGGGACTGGATGAAGCGTCGTCTCACGCGGTCTGCACGTCCAGCACGAACGCTGGTCCAACTGAGGCGCCAGGTGGAAATGGCATGGCAAGCCGTTCCACAGGACTACATCCAGCATCTCTACGATCGTCTCCATGGGAGAATAGCAGCCTGCATTGCTGCGAAAGGAGGATATACACTGTACTAGTGCCGACATTGTGCATGCTCTGTTGCCTGTGTCTATGTGCCTGTGGTTCTGTCAGTGTGATCATGTGATGTATCTAACCCCAGGAATGTGTCAATAAAGTTTCCCCTTCCTGGGACAATGAATTCACGGTGTTCTTATTTCAATTTCCAGGAGTGTATATTGCTCAAAAGTCCGTTTCTTCAGTCAAGATGCACACCTGGAACGATTTTTCGATTTAAAACTCACTACTGTGGAATTAAGGAAGGAAAAAAGAAGTGCAACAACGAAAATTAAAACATCCTGAGTGGATTGTAGACCTCGAAAAGTGGGCTTGACTGCACGCTGCCCACAGTAAAACGCAGCAAGTTAAGAATCAACTTATCTGAGAGATTCGGTGGGGATGCATTTAAAAAGAAAACCGCGTTGTAGAAGGAACAAATTCTGACAAACACAGTTCAGTTCCCTGAACTCGCAAACGTTAAAGAAAACCGATGGTTTGAAGAATTCACTGTGGTCTTTAAAGAGTTGCAGGTTTAGTCTCCTAAACGTTTTGATGACACTGACAGTCTCACATCTGTTTTTGAGGTGTTTTTAGTACCATTTGCCGTTTCAGATGAAAGCGTCCATGGGTATGTGCGGATGTAACTGATTGATCGTCAATGTAATTCCTGTTTTAAAAACCAGTCCTTTTACGCTAAAACTGTCCAGGTCATTTACACTGTTTTCCTCAAGAGGAGTTTCTACGTCTCCAAAATGAGGTTGCAAACTGTCCACTTCCATTTCTTCTTGCCTGGCTCTCGTCTTAAGCCATGGTTAATGACGGAAGTGACATAATATTGTAAACTTATGCGTTAAAATCACTGTTTCAGAATGATGAGATGGCTGTCTTCGCATGCCCACATTAAGTTTGATCCGTTTCATTGAGCATCATCCGCTCCCATACCACTCCAAGCGGATGCTCTCCATGTGAGCGCCACATCGCCAAGGCAAAGGCCACCTGGAGCAGTAGCTGTTCCCTGTTCCGGTACCCTGAAGTGAACAGGCGCCTACCCCTTGGTTGCCAGGGGTAGGTTACAGCTCAGGTGTCGGCAGCGCTATCCCTGCATTGTCAGGGGGCTGCCACCGAGAGCGTACATGACAACCTCACCTCGGCACACTGGCTACTGCGCTAGATTTCGGGAGCAGAGTTAGATCCACTTGATTGGTAGGTGCTAAAAATAACAGTGCACACAGTGGATTGTAACGCACCACAGTAAGATGCCCTTCCACAAACAGCCCGCACTTCGGTAAAATTTGGAAAGTCCAGGTCAAACCCAAAAAGGGGAGCAGAATTTAAAAAGCCAAACAGGTGAAGGAAAAAAGCGTTAAAAAGTGAAATAAGCAAAACCTTCAGAAGTCCGAAAACAGTCACAACATCAGGGTAAAAAAACTTGGCACAATAGAAAAAGACTCACATTAATCGTCTCTTACGACAGGCAAGGAAGGGCTGCAGATCTATTATCCAACACTGCAGGAGGATGTGTTAATGGTATTTGGTAATGAAACTAAATAAATCATAGTCACATGACAACCTTAGTGCTTACATCAGTGAAATTTTCTGCTTCTGTCCATGTGCTGAGCAAGGCAAAATTTATATTATATCTGCAGTGCATAAAAAATTGTCAGTTATGAAACCCAGTATTATACAGTTTGACTACATTTCCATTTGAATCCAATGCGTTTGCAGGTCCTCCCTCTCTCGTCTCCTCCCATTCAGCGTGGCCTGAAATTGGCGGAAGTGTGCACCCAGGCTGAACGCTATGGCACATGAGTCAGAGCATGAATTACGAGCCGAATTCTTGGCTGTCCCTGCAATAACTGGTCCATGTTGAAAGTCATTGAGCTCTCCTGGTTGATCTATTCTACTATTGCTGCTCCTTTAGTGGCAGCACAATACAACACCCGCTTTTATACTGGCGAGTGCGCCTCTCTTGACACCTAGTTATCAATTAAGCATTACATAGGAGTGTCTGGATACTTTTTATCATTATATGTATCCTACTTTGTCGAAAATTAATATATTGAGTCCGTATATGTCGAAAATACATATGGAATCCTGCTGAAAACAGTATAATGGCCAGTAGACAGTGCTGACTACACTTTTTCCATAAAGAACCGTACCGAAAGATTTATTTTACGAGTGATGCTCAATTTTTAACGGCTCTACCACGTCAACACACTGTCACTACAGCTGTAATATCTTTTTATCAGCGTCTGGTAAATGTCAAAAGTTTTATGTAAAGAGCAGGCTGAAGATGGACCTATCGCTTTAAATTAAGAAAACAACAGGAGGTATTTCTTGTTTTCCACTTCTAATAATTATCTATGTACATTGTAATACAACAAACCGAACATACAATATGTCTGTTCCATCAGTAAATTATTACAACTTAGATGAAGTTGAGGGCCAGGGAGTAGTGCAGTGACGTAGATTAAGGTTTTGGTTCTAAAGGTGATTTCTTCTCTTCCAACTTCCTGATAGATTCTGGTGATATGAGGTTCTTAGTTTCTGGCGACCCTTCCGGTTGTATGGCCGTGGTCCAAGAAAATTTTCGGTTCCTGGCGCATCGTCCAAGACTGCACTAGACATCTTCGGAGGTGCCCCTGGCGGCGCTGAATCTTGGCCTCTGGGTCAAGGATAAAGTCTGATCTATCGATTTTGCAGACCCATTGTTCATGTATCCTTAAGTTTCATGGTTTCTTTTCTGTTAAAATTATCGCCATGCTTACTTATTTCGACAGCTTCTCTTTGTAGCCGTGGATAATACTCCATCACAGCAGATAAAATTTTGACTGAGAAAACTTCATGATTTCCTGACTACTTTGCTGCAGCAGATATTTCTTTTATCCTTAGTCGGCAAAGACTTTTACGTACTTTCAGTATCGTATTTACGCTTCAATTTGGAGTTCCAGTGTATCCCTTTCAATAAATACAAGGAATACTATATACTCCACATGCCGACAGAGGAGGGTGTTTAACTTTTAAAGATGGGAGTGCTTGTCATTTTTCATTAGTTGGTCTGAAAACCAATCTAATGTCATGTTTCTGTAAAATTTACCGGATCTGATCAGTTACCTCTTCATTAAAGGGGAGAGCGTCTTCTTGCATCGCTATTTTATCGTTCACCGTTCTGGTCACATAACCCTATTTACTTCTTTGCCTGAATAGCCATTCTTCTCGAAAGCTTTCTTCATATGTTTCAATCCAGCATCTAGGTGTTTCGAAATGCAAATCCTTTTCCCTCTGTCCCTCTTTTGTTGAGGATGATATTTGGAGTTCTTATGCAAATATCTTTCTCTATGTGTGACTCTCCGAAATACATTATTCTTCAAACTCCCATCAGTCTGTCTCACAACTAAAATATACAAGAAGCTACCGACGAACGTCAGGAATCAAAATGGGTTTTGGACTACGGCCATACAACCCGGAAGAATGATCAGCAAATAAGACATCCTGTTGTGAAAGCTTTCATTGAATGTTTATAACAATCTACAGGGAGAATATCTCTAAACAGGCGTCTGGAACTTTTACTTAAGAAGAGAACACATTTAGTTTTTACTTTAACTTTCTTGTTGTGTGGCAGAGAGTCGCCTTCCATAGCTAAATTTTCAAAATTGGAGAGAATATTTCTGACAATCCGAGTTCAACGGATTTATGATTATACACACGCAACGCTACTCCGAGAAAGATACATTTTGCAAGAAGTGAGATGGATTGTGTTACATTTACATGGCGGAGAGTATCCTGCACCACTAGTGACTTTCTTTCCTGTTCCACTCGCAAACAGAGTGAGGCAAAAAGGACTATCTATTGCCTTCCTATGAGCCCTAATGTCAAGTGTCGTATCTTTGTGTCCTTATGCGCAATGTATGTTGGTGGCAGTAGAATCGTTCGACAGTCACCTTCAAATGCCGGCTCTATAAATTTTCTCAATTGTATATCTTGAAAAGAATGTCCCCTTTCCTCCAGGGATTCCTTTTTGAGTTCCCGAAGCATCTCCGTAACACTAACGTCTTGTTCGAACCTACCGGTAACAAATCCAGGAGCCCGACTCTGGACTGCATCGATGTCTGCCTTCAGTCCGACCTAGTACGTATCCCGAACACTTGAGCAGTGCTCAAGAATAGGTCGCACCAGCATCCTATATTCGGTCTAATAAACTGAAGCCTATCACTCACGTTCCCTACCACAGTTGTCAGATTCTCGTTCAATCGCACTTCTGCAACGTTACGACCCGATATTTAAATGACTAGCAGGCCTCGGTGGTCGTGCGGTTCTAGGCATTTCAGTCCGGAACAGCGTGACTGCTACGGTCGCAGGTTCGAATCCTGCCTCGGGCATGGATGTGTGTCATGTCCTTAGGTTAGGTAGGTTTAAGTAGTTCTAAGTTCCAGGGGACTGATGACCTCAGATGTTGAGTCCCATAGTGCTCAGAGCCATTTGAACCTTTTTTTTTTAAATGACTTGACTTCTCAATCAGGACACTAGTAATACTATATCCGAACATTACAGGTTTGATCTTCCTAGTCATCCGCATTTACATTTTTCCACATTTAGGGCTACCTGCCATTCTTCACACCAACTGGAACTTTTGTGTAAGTCGCCTCGTATCGTACTATTGTTACCCAACTTCGACACCTTACCGTACACGACGGCATCATCAACAAACAATGGAAGATTGCTATCCACCAAGTCCATCAAATCATTTTTGTATATAGAGAACAACAGGTCCTATCACACTTCTCTGGGGCACTCCTGACGCTACTCTTGCCTCTGATGAACACTTGCCGTCGAGGACAACACACTGCGTTCTGTTACTTAAGAAGTCTTCGATCCACTCACATATTTGAGAACTTATTCCTTATGCTCATACCTTCAGTAACAGTCTGCAACGGGTACAGTATCAAATGCTTTCCCGAACTGTAGAAATATAGAATTTGCCTGTTGCTCTTCATCCATAGATCACGGTACATCATGTGAGAGAAGGGTAACCTAAGATTCGCACGTGTGACGCTTCCTAAAACAGGCTGATTCGTGGACATAAGCTTCTCAGTGTGAAGAAAGTTTAATGAAAATTGATTTTATGGATATTGGTCTGTATCTTTGAGGGTCAGTTGTTTTACCCTTCTTGTATACTGGAGTCACCTGCGCCTTTAACCGTAAGTTGCTGCAACTGCATTTACACATTTCTAGTAAGGTACATCTGTAGAATAAAGCAGATTACCTTACATTTAGATCTTTGGAAACTATAATGGTAGGAACTATTAAGTGGCATAAGGAGAAATTTGAAAATTAGACTAATTTACAAAGTAATAAAATGTGGCAATGTCTGATACTCTTGTCAATAAACCTAAGAGAGCATTGCCTCAAAAAGCGATTTCTCTCCATGAAGAAGGAGGAAACTATATCCCAACGCCTATGGAACTGCCAGATAAGGAGATTATTACGAACATAGAAGCAAGGATACAAACTGCCTCCAAAGGAACTGCAAATGCTATTCGAATCGAAAACACCAGAGTACTGTATCACGGTAAACCCTTGAAAAGTACTTCAACAGAAGGTGAGAGAAACGCTTTCAAATATTTAAATGCAGATGAAGAGATAGTGGTTGATCCCGTTGACAAAGGCAACGCTATTGTTGTTAATAAAGAGTATGATAGAAGCCAAATTTTAAATCTTGAGGACAGCACAAAAAGTTTAGGATGACCTGACTGCTGCTGTGGTCGATCCCGTTGACAAAGGCTACGCTATTGTTGTAAATAAAGAGTATTATAGAAGCCAAATTTTAAATCTTAACTTGAGGCCAGCACAAAAAGTTTAGGATGACCAGACTGCTGCTGTGCTGAAGGATACAAATAGTGTTATAAAGTCTTGAACGTCGATTCAAAAATCAGATAAAAAGGCTTATTTAGGACTGAAGCAATACGTCCCAGGCCTTCATACCTGCCCAAAATTCCTAACATTGATCCTTCTTTGCGACCGACTGTTACTTCTGCCTGTTCCCAACAAATTAAGATATCTGGCAAAATGTCTACAATCATATATTGGTGAAACTGACTCTTACGTAATAAGTAAAGTCTTAATTCGATATAATTCCAGTTAACGAATTACGATTTGAATAACGGATGTTTTCTCAGGAATCTGACTGTTCCTTTTAGACACTGCCTTACATACAGTCAGTTTGAATGGGACATTGAATTTTTAGAGCAAGTTGACGGCATCGCAATTGGGTACTGAGCAAACTAACTAACTCCCCAAGATACATAATATTATAAATTTGTAAGATCCACAACTAATTAGTCTTACAATTATTGCACTGAATGAAAGTTCTTTTAATAATTACTGTAAAATCCATTGAAAATCACTGTCATATGGCGCCACATTCAAAAAGAACTTTCCATAAGTAGACATAAAATACCAGACTGCACTATACGAGGACATCATAAGTGTTAACACATGCCACATAGAAGGTTGTACGTTAGTGACACTCAGATCATGTACCACCAGACCTCAAGTTAGTAGAAATAATTTCTGACTGCCAGTATAGTGGACACTGATTTCCTTATACACAAAACACTGCCTTCAGAGATTTCTGAAAACTGCATAGTCACAATAAATATAACATCACTCAAAGCAAGGTATTAAGTTTAATTACTCCTTATAATTTACAATTAGCGGGAGTAAACCTTTGTTTCTACGGCACTATCCGTAGCTTAGATCTTAATACTTGGCGGAGTTTAGCCACTTATCGCTAGGTCTGCTTATGGCGATAGCTTTCAGACAGGCGGGAAAGTATAGCTAATTAATCATTGACATACTGACTGTTAAATAAGACATGCCGTGCAAGTCAGTGAACACCGTAATCACGTGTTAGTAGGACATATAAAAGAAGTGAACTGAAGCGTTCCACTCACGCAGTTATGGCTGAGTACAGAAATACCATTCTGTGGCCTAAAGCCATGAGAGTCAAGGAAGCCTTGTTTTCCTCAGTCATTCACACAGAAACAAAGGCACCACAATACATATTTATCAGTCAATAGCACCACTGTCGCCGACAGCGCGTGCTTTCGAACATTGAAGTAATACAAGATCAAACAACAATTAATACGATTGACAGTGCCTCTGAAATCTCGTTCGGATTCTGCACGAACTCACGTCATCGGCCAATACAACCAGGAGAGTTTTATGCGGTGATAACTTAATCTGCTGTGGCGCTTCTGGGTCCAAGCGCCAACCTTTCGCAACATCGATGAACCAACCACTAAAAATAATAAAATGAAGCAGGCTTACTTACGTATGATGTCCTTTCGGTGACTAAGTGACATCTGTCACCGTCGCTTGACTGCCTGACAGGATGGTTTCTTCCTAAAACATAGAAGCCAATGCCTTACTCGCCGCAATTCAACGACCAAACTCGAATATAACACTGAAAGAACATGGTATTAAACGAAAAACCATAACTCGTGGACAGCACCATAGTTTCACACGAAACGTTTTGAGCCAATAAAATGCGCACATACACTTATCAGGGAGGAAGCCTGATGGTACATGACATCACTCTGTAACCAAAGGCAGGATAGAAAGACCTCCCCATGATCATCATCATCATTTAAGACTGATTATGCCTTTCAGCGTTCAGTCTGGAGCATAGCCCCCCCTTATACAGTTCCTCCAAGATCCCCTATTCAGTGCTAACATGAGTGCCTCTTCTGATGCTAAACCTATTACTTCAAAATCATTCTTAACCGAATCCAGGTACCTTCTCCTCGGTCTGCCCCGACTCCTCCTACCCTCTACTGCTGAATCCGTGAGTCTCTTGGGTAACCTTGCTTCTCCCATGCGTGTAACATGACCCCACCATCGAAGCCTGTTCGTCCTGACTGCTACATCTATAGAGTTCATTCCCAGTTTTTCTTTGATTTCCTCATTGTGGACACCCTCCTGCCATTGTTCCCATCTACTAGTACCTGCAATCATCCTAGCTACTTTCATATCCGTAACCTCAACCTTGTTGATAAGGTAACCTGAATCCACCCAGCTTTCGCTCCCATACAACAAAGTTGGTCGAAATATTGAACGGTGCACAGATAACTTAGTCTTGGTACTGACTTCCTTCTTGCAGAAGAGACTAGATCGTAGCTGAGCGCTCACTGCATTAGCTTTGCTACACCTCGCTTCCAGTTCTTTCACTATGTTGCCATCCTGTGAGAATATGGATCCTAAGTACTTGAAACCGTCCACCTGTTCTAACTTTGTTCCTCCTATTTGGCACTCAATCCGTTTATATTTCTTTCCCACTGACATTACTTTCGTTTTGGAGATCCTAATCTTCATACCATAGTCCTTACATTTCTGATCTAGCTCTGAAATATTACTTTGCAAACTTTCAATCGAATCTTCCATCACAACTAAGTCATCCGCATATGCAAGACTGCTTATTTTGTGTTCACATATCTTAATCTCACCCAGCCAGTCTATTGTTTTCAACATATGATCCATAAATAATATGAACAAGAGTGGAGACAGGTTGCAGCCTTGTCTTACCCCTGACCTCTACATAAAGTATCATCACTTCTTTCGTGCACCAGCACAAAAAGCATCAGCCGAATACCAGTGGCCAGTGCTTTCAATCAGTTCTGCTCTATTCATTTTCACAAACCAAAAGTACCAAACCCACATTGGTTGTCCCCAACTTGTAACGACGAGCTATCAACAACTACATAACTTTGGTGAACACGTATCAATGGAAAAACCACAAAAGAGCAGTTGCAGTTCCGCAACGAGCGACCGAAACTACGTTGCATGTTCACAACTCGTAGTCATGGGTCATTTAGAACAGAGCTATTCCGCAACGAACTATCAAAGTACCCAGCGTCGGCGAACAGACGCATAGCGACTGATCTCCGTGTGTCTGAGTAATCAAAATCCACAATGCACACACTCTCGCCGTATGTCATCAGGTCCTGAGCCGGTCCACCAGCCACAACTACCCTCTCTGCAAGAAGCCCAAGCACTCACTCCTCTCGTCGATACGGGGGCTGTTGCTCGCCGTCACCGGTGAAAAGTGACGCCCCCTTGTCACGGCGCTAAGAGCCGAAGCGGCGGGAGTTCAGACTAACACGGCCGACCAACAATCGTCACAACCTCCCAGTATCGTTGTTGTTAGAGGCGTGAAAATTCCACATCTACTAAGGAGAAGTCTACGGTAACCAGTTGGATATAGTGGTCCCTATGATAAGAGAAGTGACTAGATGACACCTAGTTTCATGTATTGGGACCTGAAGGTGGTGCAAATGAGACGTCGAAACTCGTAGACTGAGTGGTCAGCTCGTCTAGCAGCCAGCGGCATCGGGTCCGATTCCCGTCCGAGCCGGAGATTTTTCTCCGCTTCGGGAGGGGGGGGGGGGGGGTGCTGTCCTCATCTGCCATCAATAATGCTATGCCATCATTCGATTATTCGACTTCACCGGTAGCAAAATAAAATTTTGGCTGGTGGTACTTGTTTTCTTTAATTAGCTGAAAACTGATGTCAGTAGCAATGACTTTCCAAACTCCGACTGTAGTGTGTATCGCAGAGATACGTTGAAACATAACTCCGGAGGCGTGTTTATAGCAATAAAAATACGACAATTGTGAGGTTAGTGCAGATTGAGAATGAGAAAAGAATGTGTGAAGGTAGAATGTTATTGGTGGATCAAACATGGTAATTGGATGCTTTTATAGACACTGTGCCTTAGGAGCAGTAGCAGCTGGAACATGGAGAACATGTTGCGTAAATTTCCTGGTCTTGTTATAGTTATAGGTGGAGATTTACATCGATAGACAAGGAGCACCAGGTGATTAGGGCAGGTAGTAGGGACATAGGATCGAGTAGAGTTGTTCGATGTGCTTTATCCTTAAGTTACGTTGAGCAGTTATTCAGGGAATCGAACCGCGGAAGACCTTCTTGTGACAAACAGACCCCAAATTTTTGACACAGCTTATGACAGGAATCAGTAATCATAAAGCTGTTACGCCATCAATGAATACTGCTTTAAATAGGATTACAAACAAAGGGAGTAAGATCTTTCATTTGAGCAACAGTGAGAGGACACATATTTCAGATTATCTGTGAGTTCAGCATGACAATTTGCTCTCTAGCACTGGAAATGTTGAGTGTCAACTGAGAAAGCTCAATAATATCACACAATAAGCTTTACACAGGTATGTGCAGATGAAAATTGTGAGGGATGGAAAAGACCCATCGTGGTTCAACAACCCTGTTAGGAAGCTGATCAAAAGCAAAGAGGGTTTCACTGAAAATTTAAATGTAACCACAGCCTCACAGACAAACATAAACTAAACGAAGCGAAAATTAATTGGAAAGAAAAATCTCTATCTATTGACTTGGCATAAAATTCTAAGATGTCTTGGTCTTACATTAAATCAGTAAGTGGATTGAAACCATCTGTCAAGACACTGTGTGATCATAATGGCAGTGAAAGAGGGGCTTACACCGAAAATGCTGAAATACTATCATTTTACAAATCTGTTTCATAGAGAAAGACCACTCTGCAGTACCTTCTTATCACCGTCGAAAGAACAGAAAAATGACAGATACTGAAATAAATTACCAGTGGACAGAAAAGTTACTGACATCTGTCAACACAGGATAGGCCACTGGACATGACACGATACCAAATTTGTTCTGCACATAGTATGAGAAACAACTTACCCTCTTCTAGCAGCAATGTACCGTTGATGGATAGATGAAAGAAGCGCTTCTGCAGACAGGAAAAATGCACAGAACATTGCCGTTTTAAAGGCGGATCGTCGAACAAACGCACAAAACTTCAAGAGTATATACACACAACTAAAAAAGTTTTGCATCACCCCGGTTCCCATAACTCCTTAAGTCAGACGTTGACTGTGGATACTGTATCACAGTCACAGTCCCTTTCACTATTCAGAGATGTCACTAAACCTGTCAAAAGATGCAAACAACCATTGTTGGGCAGCGCCTATTAGACGGAGGGGTTCCGACAGCCGATCAGTTCTAGTCATTCCACCAGGAAGGAGGTACACGGCTCGTGTAGTTCAAAAAAATGGTTCAAATGGCTCTGAGCACTATGGGACTTAACATCTATGGTCCTCAGTCCCCTAGAACTTAGAACTACTCAGGACATCACAAACATCGATGCCCGAGGCAGGATTCGAACTTGCGACCGTAGCGGTCACGCGGTTCCAGACTGAAGCGCCTAGAACCGCACGGCTACACCAGCCGGCTCGTGTAGTTCAACCATGCCTAGACGGTCAATATCGCGGTTCGATCGCGTCCGCATTGTAACTTTGTGCCAAGAAGGGCTCTCAACAAGATAAGTGTCCAGGCGTCTCGGAGTGAACCAAAGCGATGTTGTTCGGACATGGAGGAGATACAGAGAGACAGGAACTGTCGATGACATGCCTCGCTCAGGCCGCCCAAGGGCTACTACTGCAGTGCATGATTGTACCCACGGATTATGGCTCGGAGGAACCGGACAGCAAGGCCACCATGTTGAATAATGACTTTTCGTTCAGCATCAAGACGTCGTGTTACGACTCAATCTGTGCACAATAGGCTGCATGATGCGCAACTTCACTCCCGATGTCCATGACGAGGTCCATCTTTCCAACCACGACACCATGCAGCGTGGTACAGATGGGCCCAACAACATGCCGAATGGGCCGCTAAGGATTGGCTTCATGTTCTCTTCACCGAAGAGTGTCGCATACGCCGTCAACCAGACAATCGTCGGAGACGTGAACACCTTAGACACACTGTGTATCGAGTGCAGCAAGGTGGAGGTTTCCTGCTGTTTTGTGTTGGCATTATGTGGGGCCGACGTACGTTGCTGGTGGTCATGAAAGGCGCCGTAAAGGCTGCACGATACGTGAATGCCATCCTCCGACCGATAGTGCAACCGTATCGGCAGCATATTGACGAGGCATTCGTCTTCGTGGACGACAATTCGGGCCCCATCTAGCACATCTTCTGAATGACTTCCTTAAGGATAACGACATCTCTCGACTAGAGTGGCCAGCATGTTCACACCCTATCGAACATCCCTGGAATAGATTGAAAAGGACTGTTAATAGAGGCCGTGACCCATCAACCACTCTGGGGGATCTACGTCGAATCGCCGTTGAGGAGAGGGACAATCTGGACCGACAGTGACTTGATGGACTTGCGGATAGTATTCCATGACGAATACAGGCAGGCATGCATCAATACAAGAGGACGTGCTACTATATATAAGGAAGTACCGGTGTGTACAGGAATCTGGACCGCCACCACTGAAGGTCTCGCTGTATGATGGTACAACGTGCAGTGTGTGGTTTTCATGAGCAATAAAATGGGCGGAAATGATGTTTATGTCTATCTCTATTACAACTTTCTGTGCAGGTTCAGGAATTCTCGGAACCGAGATGATGCTGAACTTTTTTTAATGTGTGTATCTCTGCGGTCGGACTGTGGTGGAATCTTGGAACTTATTCTATTCTCGTGTATTGTGATATTTCAGGAGGCCGACAGTCTCCTCTGTAGAAATCAACCTGGATTCCGAGTACAGCAATCGTGTGAAACGCAGCTCGCTTTTCTCGTCCTCAACACGCAGAAAGTGGTAAATGGTGCGGTGTTCCATGAATCCCGGAAGGCGTTTGATACAGTTCCGCACTGCTGTCTAATAAAGAAAATACGTGGTACAGAATACCACACTAACTGTGTGATCAGATTGAAGAGTTTATAGCGAACAAAACTCAGCATGTCGTTCTGAACGGTGGCAAGTGGGAGATTGAGTAATAAGTAAATCACTAAAGACCAAGAACTCTCACGCATATGACGGAGTATCTAGCAGAAAACTACTGTTCTGTAGAATTATGTTTCCTTAGTAGATAGCCATATCTTAAACTTTTCTTTTCGGAATGGTCAGTTTCCTGACCGACTTAAGTCCTCAGTAGCGAGAAGGGATATGTAGACAATTTAAGACCTATTTCTACACCATCAGTGTTTCTCAAAGTTATTGATAAGGCTGTATGTACAAGTGTAACTTATCATATCAATCCACATAATTTGTTCTCGAAAGTATAATTTGGTTTTGGAAGTGGTTTAATTACAGAAAATGCTATATTCTCTTTTCTTTGTGAGGCTCTGGACGGATTGAATAAAAGATGGCGAATCCTAAGCGTCTTCTTCGATTTAAGTGAGGCATTTGATTTTGATCACAAATTATTACTGCAGAAGTTGGACAGTTATGGAATAATGGGAGCTGCTCACGATTGGTTCACCTCTTACTTTAAAAAACAGACGGCAGAAGGTCTTTGTCAGCACTATTGAGAATTGTTGCTACATGCAGTCCCAATGGGGCACAGTTAAGTGAGGAGGAGAGTGCCCCTGTGGTCGGAGCTGGGCCGCTACTGCTTCTAATTTATATTAATGATATGCGTTCTAGTATAACAGGTGGTAGTAAAATATTTCTGTTTGAGGATGACAGCAGCTTCGTAGTGAAGGGTGTTGTGTGCAACACTGACATAGTCTCAAATAATGCAGCTGAACAGATAATTTCATGGCCTGTAGAAAATAAATTTATGTTCAATCACAGTAAGAGCCTGTAGTGGATAGCCCATGCTCGGGATCTTGTTCAAAAACTAAATGCTGCTTTATTTACCATTCGAACAGTACCTAAAATAAGTGATTGTTCAGCAACGAAATAGTCTCTTTTCCTTACTTTCATTCACTTTTGACGTGTGGTATTAGACTTTGGGTAACTCTCCTGATTCAAGAATTGGAATTTTGGCTCAGAAACGGGTGGTTCGCAGAAGATCTGGTGTAAGATCGCGATCCTCTTGCCGACCATTCTTGGGTAGTCTGTGAACTCTGACACTGGCCTCTCGAAACATATTCTCTTTAATGTCGTTTGTTGTTAGCACTAACAGCCCATTCCCAAGAGTTAGCAGCTTTCACTCAGTTGTTACTAGGCAGAAATCATTTGTGCATTTGGAACGGACCTCCTTGTAGAAAGGCGTGCAGTGTTCAGCTGCATCCATTTTCAGTAAGCTGCAACAAGAACTCCAAGATCTTAGCAGTAATCCATGTACTTCCAAGTTTAAACTGAATAGTTTCCTTACGGCTAACTCCCTCTATTCTGCCGAGGAACTCCTGAGAAAATTAAACAGTTAAGCTAATTCCTGTGTTACGATGTTGATTATGTTTATTTAAACTTATGGCTTGTCGTCTACGTAGGAGTCATATACGTTTCATTTTATCTGATAAAACTCGTCTGTTATAATTTCATGTACTGTCTCTTTCCACAACCATGGATACTTCCTCCTCAGTTTGGCCCTGCAGAACATGACATATAAAATAGAATAAAAATAAGAAAAACGTAAAAGTAACTTCAGGCGAGGCAAAATAAAGAACAATCCCCTTTTCACTAAACATAAATGGCCTAGTAGGTAGTTCCACGAGACTTGATATGATGCTGTTCAATATAAAGGCGTCGCAACGCTAGAAAACAGTAGCGAAATGCAGGAAGACCTGAGGAGGAACGATGCCTGGTGCAGAGGGTGCCAACTGACCCTCAGCATAAACAAATGTAGGATATCGCAAATAAATGGACAAGGAAACTGTTGTGTTGGCTGAAGAGCCAACACCGTTTTACTAGAGGAGGCCGAAATGCACGCGTTTTCGCTCACGCAGGCTGGCGTGAGGAGGGAAGGACTGTACTGACGTGAGGCCTGGAACATGACAAGGAATTAGAATTCAGAAAGCGGACGTAATTAGTCTCATACTTAACTTTAATCCATTAATGATGAATGTCGCTCTTGACGGTACATGAGTCACAATATTACCTGTTCAGAAAACATAGTAACTGAATATGGCGCCTTGCTAGGTCGTAGCAAATGACATAGCAGAAGGCTACGCTAAACTGTCGTCTCTGCAAATGAGAGCGTATGTAGGCAGTGAACCATCGCTAGCAAAGTCGGCTGTACAACTGGGGCGAGTGCTAGAGAGTCTCTCTAGACTAGACCTGCCGTGTGGCGGCGCTCGGTCTGCAATCACTGATAGTGAGGACACGCGGGTCCGACGTACACTAACGGACCGCGGCTGATTTAAAGGCTACCACCTAGCAAATGTGGTGTCTGGCGGTGACACCACAGAAACCCGTCTGTGTATGATTACACGGTTGCAGAACAATCACTGGAAGTAGTTACTACCATAAAAGATCTGAAAGTGTGCGTATGGAGTGATTTGAAGTGTAATGTTCACATAGAAATAATCGCTGATAAAGCAGATGCCAGACAGAGATTCATTGGAAGAATCTCCGGGAAGCCTATTCCACCACTATTGTGCCTGGGATCCGTACCAGATAGGATTGATAGAGACAATTGGGATGATCCAAAGAAAAGAAGATTTCGTCAGAGGTTCATTTAGTAAACACAAAAGAGTCACGGAAATGCTTAGCCAACTTTAGTGGCAGACGCTGCAAGACAGTCGTTCTGCATCACGTTAATGTCTGCTAGTAAAGTTCCTAGAAGAGTCAATGAATATATTACTTCGTTCTACATATGTCGCAAAAAGAACACACACACAGGCTTTCTGAAAGTCATTCTTCCCGCGATCCATATGGAACAGATAAAGAGAGAAGTGACAGTTTCCAGAATGAGATTTTCACTCTGCAGCGGAGTGTGCGCTGATATGAAGTGACAGTGTTACACGAAATACCCTCCGCCACACACCGTAAGGTGGCTTGCGGTATGTATTAAGTTGATGCTTAAGTTCGTGGCGCTTTTCCAGTAAGTGCAATAAACACAACAGATACACATAGCACAGACTTTATTCATCAATAATATATTCTCCTTAACTACACTCCTGGAAATTGAAATAAGAACACCGTGAATTCATTGTCCCAGGAAGGGGAAACTTTATTGACACATTCCTGGGGTCAGACACATCACATGATCACACCGACAGAACCACAGGCACATAGACACAGGCAACAGAGCATGCACAATGTCGGCACTAGTACAGTGTATATCCACCTTTCGCAGCAATGCAGGCTGCTATTCTCCCATGGAGACGATCGTAGAGATGCTGGATGTAGTCCTGTGGAACGGCTTGCCATGCCATTTCCACCTGGCGCCTCAGTTGGACCAGCGTTCGTGCTGGACGTGCAGACCGCGTGAGACGACGCTTCATCCAGTCCCAAACATGCTCAATGGGGGACAGATCCGGAGATCTTGCTGGCCAGGGTAGTTGACTTACACCTTCTAGAGCACGTTGGGTGGCACGGGATACATGCGGACGTGCATTGTCCTGTTGGAACAGCAAGTTCCCTTGCCGGTCTAGGAATGGTAGAACGATGGGTTCGATGACGGTTTGGATGTACCGTGCACTATTCAGTGTCCCCTCGACGATCACCAGTGGTGTACGGCCAGTGTAGGAGATCGCTCCCTACACCATGATGCCGGGTGTTGGCCCTGTGTGCCTCGGTCGTATGCGGTCCTGATTGTGGCGCTCACCTGCACGGCGCCAAACACGCATACGACCATCATTGGCACCAAGGCAGAAGCGACTCTCATCGCTGAAGACGACACGTCTCCATTCGTCCCTCCATTCACGCCTGTCGCGACACCACTGGAGGCGGGCTGCACGATGTTGGGGCGTGAGCGGAAGACGGCCTAACGGTGTGCGGGACCGTAGCCCAGCTTCATGGAGACGGTTGCGAATGGTCCTTGCCGATACCCCAGGAGCAACAGTGTCCCTAATTTGCTGGGAAGTGGCGGTGCGGTCCCCTACGGCACTGCGTAGGATCCTACGGTCTTGGCGTGCATCCGTGCGTCGCTGCGGTCCGGTCCCAGGTCGACGGGCACGTGCACCTTCCGCCGACCACTGGCGACAACATCGATGTACTGTGGAGACCTCACGCCCCACGTGTTGAGCAATTTGGCGGTGCGTCCACCCGGCCTCCCGCATGCCCACTATACGACCTCGCTCAAAGTCCGTCAACTGCACATACGGTTCACGTCCACGCTGTCGCGGCATGCTACCAGTGTTAAAGACTGCGATGGAGCTCCGTATGCCACGGCAAACTGGCTGACACTGACGGCTGCGGTGCACAAATGCTGCGCAGCTAGCGCCATTCGACGGCCAACACCGCGGTTCCTGGTGTGTCCGCTGTGCCGTGCGTGTGATCATTGCTTGTACAGCCCTCTCGCAGTGTCCGGAGCAAGTATGGTGGGTCTGACACACCGGTGTCAATGTGTTCTTTTTTCCATTTCCAGGAGTGTATATACGATAATGTGCCAACGCTGACGTAACTTTCCGATTCCATGAATGTGGAAATCACACGGTGTTGAGGCGGAGGTATGTTCAGAGCAATTTTTCATGCGGAAAGGAAGTTCCTTCAAGGTTGTTCCATACAGAGCGGAAAAGGTAAATACCTGAGAGTGCAAAATCAGGCCAATAAGGTGAGTGCGGAATGGACTCCCAACCTACCTCTTGTGTTTTTCGTTAGTCTAGCAAAATCCGGACGGTGGTTATCGTGGCGTAGCATCAATTCACGCTGTCTTCTGGTCGGTGTTTCCAGACTGCGGCTTCAAGACGTCTCAGTTGTTAACAACAAATGTCACCAGAGATTGTTATACCTCGGGTGAGCAATTCGTCATCATTCTTCCAACTGATGCACAATATTGTCCATTGTTGACAGGCGCAAGTCTTTGAACGCTGAGTTTTTGCTTTGTTTGGGCTCAACCAATCGTTATCTTCCAGAATGCGATTTTTCACTCTGCAGCGGAGTGTGCGCTGGTATGAAACTTCCTGGCAGATTAAAACTGTGGCTGTGGCTAAGCCATGTCTCCGCAATATCCTTTCTTTCTAGAGTGCTACTTCTGCAAGGTTCGCAGTAGAGCTTCTGTAAAGTTTGGACGGCAGGGGACGAGGTACTGGCAGAAGTGAAGCTGTGAGGACGGGGCCAGGAAGTTTCATTCCTTATGTTAGCACAAAGACACGATTCCACATCTCCATTAACGTTACAGGATGGAAATGGTCGCTGTTGTTCACGAACCAATTGACGACGGGTAAATAGAGGCGCACATATGGTCTCCGAACGATTTCTGTGATTTTGGCTTGAGCATACTCCCGATTTTTGAACTTTCCCCATTGCATACAAATGTCGCACGATCACATTTGCCGGTTATTGAGTACACGTTCGTGGATCACTGTGGATTAATACCTTTAAACGACTCTCATCAAACCCGAATGGGTTCCTGAACATGGAGAGTCACTAACGAGAAAACGATCCACCTTAAAACGAGAAGACCGTTTTCCTGCTGTGATCTGTCCAATGGGATTATCACCTTACACGGCGCAAATGTTTTGGCTGCTTCCGTTGGAATCATCCCTGAACTGAACACAAACTGAAGGCAATGTCGGAAATGTTTCGATTTCTCCACTTGGCACTCCATTCTCTGGCGTCCACAACTACATTCACCATCTCCAAATGTCAAAATGTAAACTCAAATAGCAACAATGAAATGCAAATAAAAATGACAATGGATAAATATATCATATCAACCGGAATGCCAACATCCAAAACCAAATAGGGATCCAAACATCGAGCACTGAAAATGTTCTCTGTGACACATCACGTGGCGTAGACACACAGACTTTGCTATCATTTTAAAAAATGCTCAAAAATTTAAAAAAAAGTTTATGTTTTTAATAGTTTTGTATTGAGCCGTGGCGGCTCAGTTTGCTGGCCTAACTACGTCCTGCACGGGTATCGACAGTCACCTCCATTGCGACTTGTCTTTGGTTTTCCTGGTTGAGAGGTGGAAGCCCAGCGTGGCGAGAGTGAGTTGTGAACGGCAGGTGACGGAAAGTGAAAGGCAGGAGCAGCAGTGCCTGGCAGCGGAGTTTGGTTGGTCAGATTTTGGATGTACGACGCATGTACCCAGCCGGATCGCTGAGCGACTTGTTGGTTGTTGGGCAGCCGCTAAAGAAGGTGACTAAGGTCGTGCTCCGGTGCTCTGGCGACGGGGGGCCTCCTTCTGTTATTTGAAAAGGGGTTAAAAGTATAATTGACAGTGGGGAGACTGCAGCATAACATTTTGCCTATTGATATTCCGGCCCTGCGGTTTTATTGTTTATAGGAAAATTGGCACGATATTATTGTGTCTTGTTTAGCGATTAATATGTATTTGTTTGTTTTGCAGTGTGCCTTGGTTTGAGAGGGGCCAATGGTTGCTAGTGCATCTTATTTGAAGCCACGTGATTCTTTTAACTGGTAGAACTCTTGAGTACACCCGCTTGGGGTGCTATGTTATCAATTGAAGTGGTAACACCGGTGAGAGGCATTGTACCCGGTGGCAATGTCATGGTAGAGTATCAGGTACCGGGTATGAATTGGAAATCTAATTGTGATTTAATAAAGTGTATTTATTCTAACTTACGTTGATGTGTTTTCGTCATAATTGAATTACTTCATTACTGAGTGAAATTTTCTGCTTTGCTTAAGCTCACCTTAACTAGTGTTTCGCAAGACGTTTTAGCAATAATTCATGCCTCAGGGGGTTTAACTGCAACTGATCTGTTTGTACCTGCACCTTGTCAATTACTTGTACTCGCTTATCATCTTACCTAGACAGAGGCGTATGTACTTATTGTATAAGACAAAATCCATTCTAATTATCTCTGTCAATCTCAGCGATTTTGCCCTGATCTTATTAAAAGCTTTGTGAAGGCATATAATAAATATGGTAGTTTATTTATTTAAGTTTGGATTTAACTCTTTGTTTTATGTAAGGTTACAAGTTTCATTTATCTTGCTAAAGAGAGTCTCATCATTTGTTAGTGTATATTCTGTTATTGTTTGAGGGTGATGCCTCGTGTGTGATTTATGTTCACAGCTGATTGCGAAACACGCGAGTGAACCTTGGTGTTTGCAGCCGTGACTTCTGGGCCGCTACCTTGGCGGCATCCTGTCCAACGCCCGAAGTCTTTGTTATTGCCTCGGGAGCGCTTTGCCGCGTCGTCTGTCATACCAAGCAAAAGTTGAGTAGTGAATGTAACTCCATCTTCTGTCTGGAGTATGAGACCACGGCTGCTCAGTATCCAATAAAACAATACCAATCGCCGTTCTTTGTGTTTTACTTTTAGGCTTCCAGTTTCGACGATACATTACGCCATCTTCAGGCCTATACAGTGAAAGTTATAACACAGCAATAAGTACATATTAAAATTAAAATACGGGGCATATTGTCTAAAAGCTGCAAGTGTTGCATATTAAATTATTTTAATATACCTATTGCTCTGTTATAACCTTCACAGTATCTATTTTAATTACGTAAATTAATATGCAACACTTGCATCTAATAGACAATATGCTCTGTATTTCAATTTCATCATGTACTTATTGCTGTGTTATAACCCCTCACTCTATAGGCCTTAAGATGTAATGCATCGACGAAACTGGTAGCCTAAGAACAAAACCTAAAGAACGGCGATTGGTCTTGTTTTACTAGAAACTGAGTAGTTGTCTTGTTCCTTGGAATTATACCTGGGTTGAGCGGCTGCCGCCAGGGTTGTACGCTATGGAATTTACTGGAATTATCTCATGAACTTTTGTAAAATATTCTCTTACTATTTATAAAAGAAGAGTTTTCAAACTCTTCATAAGATCGAATGTGCTCTGTGCTTGGTAAATGTAGTTTCCCTTTACTGAACGATTCAAATTTCAAACTTATTGTTCATAAACTCAGATACTTTGTGTTTATTGAATACTTTCCTTTTGCTTATATTGGTAAATTTCAGCAGTTTGTCCTTTATATGTCATTATAATTCTGATGGTTTTCATGTTTTTATTAATCTGGAATTTAATTGATCAGTATGTTTTCCTTAAATAAATGTTAATTTGGTGAAGACGACGAACTATGTGGTGGGACTCCCTCCCACGTGTTACGTCTGAACCTTTCCTTTCCTGAACCTGTTACCTTGGTGTACCACTGCCAGCTCACATCGACCCTGAGAGGAGAGGCAACGAAGAATAACACAGAAGAAAAAACAATGACCCAGTAGTAAATATGCCACTCTACTAGAAGCACCCGAAGACAACATGGTAACGCTGTCACACATCCCGGAAAATTTTATTGACGAATGGTATTTTTACATCGTAACGTAAGTTTATTTCCACCATATTACTCTGAGGTATATTTGCGAATGGCGCAATGTGCCGTTTCGACTTCGGGAGCGGCCATTTCGTGCATCAACCATCGCTCTGAAGCAACGTGACACGAGGTTACGGACGAGAGAGTCTAATGCGGCAGGTACCTAAAAATGTGTCACCAAGCGACAGCAGAGGAGTGTGGGACTGAAAATCTGCCCGCCGTCGCACGGTCGGAATGGTAGCAGCCCCTAATCGGATAAGGGTAAGCGCCCGGTCGCTCTGGAAAAGGGCCAGTTTTAAGTGGGATAACAGCGCGCCGCGCTCCCGTCGCCACACAATAGGATTAGCAGGGGTGGCGGAGGCAGCGGGGGCGCAGATGGCGTTTCGACCGGTGCCAGCGGGGCGATGGCGTGAAGGGCTCGCAGCCCGAGTTCGGGCCCCGGGCCGCCGCTCGCTCGGAGGAGGAGGATTACGGTTTAACGGCCCGTCGACTGCTAGGTCATTACAGACTGAGCAGCTGCTCGGACTAGCTAAGGATATCGGTCGCGTCTTTTCAGAGCGACCATCTCGGCACACACCTCATGAGATTTACGGAAATCTCGGAAATTCTGCATCTGGGTTGTCGGAGACGGATCTGAACCTCCGTCCTCGCGAATAGGAGACTACAGTCCTATAACTGCGCCACCTAGCTTGGGCACTCGCTGGAGGCTTACAGTTTCTCTTCTTACAGCACGTACCATGCCTTGTAAGATCTTTCGTGCATAGAAGACTTTTAAATGCGCTGTTTTCGTTTTGGATTAGATGAATTTTCGGATACTGAAGCGTAGCTTTCTTCAATCAATCTATACAGGGTATCCAGAGCCTTCATAAAGCAGAGCGTTACAGGAACTCGTAAATATGAATGGCGCAACCGGATGTAAGCCTGCAAAAAACAATGAATGTACTCAGAACGTTTTGCAGTAAGCTTCACACTAATTTAAAGGAATTTTCTCTACATTTGCACAAAAGTACGAGAAATTTGTTTTTCAGGCAACGGGAATGTGACCAAGAGTATGGGCAAACAGTTGTTTGCAATTTGCGTGAAAGTGCTATGAGACGAAGCGACTATGGGGATGCACTTTAAAAACTTTCAGATGCATTGAACACACTTTTATTTTATTTCCAAAATCGCCTTACGCATTTCGACACTCCGTCATATTCAAAGGCTATAAAATACAACACGAAACTGGTATCAAAAGATTATGAAAACATATTACGTTTAACTATTGATTAAAGATATAGTGAAAGGGTCCTGTAGTCCCCTATCGTTATCATTTTATTTGCTTTCCAATGATACAGAACTCTCTGGCCTGCGTGATTGTATGAATGTGGGTGTGTTTCATTTTGCTATACAGTGGTTTAGTCTGCTGCAGAGAATCAGCGGTGGTCGTACAGAATGGCAAAACCTTGTAGTTTTCAGGCAGGCACAGAGGTTTGCTCCCCTTGTGTGAAAGTTACCGGTGTTAGGTTGGTGGCGGAAACCTCATCTCTGGCCACAGGGTCGCGTGGAAGACGTTGGAGTGTCTGAGATAGTCAGTCTACTTCCAGTTCGACTAGGGTCTGCAGCAGAAGTCTCTTCAAAGAAGGGTGAGTAGACTTAACCGTGTGGCGCGTTGTCTCATAGCAAGAGGGGAGTTTTAGCTCTTGGTCTCGCGTTTCATCTTATATAGATTGATTTGCTGGGTCACACCAAGGAATGCAAGGCTTTTGCAGACATTCAGTTTGGTTTCTAAAGCAGACGTAGCTTTGATCCGTAAGAGGAACCTACCACAAAGGCGTTGCATATGTTAAAGCGCTCTCGGTTCAGTGTGAATGTTTGTGTGCCTGCAACTGCGTGTGTATACTTTCTCATCCATTCTGAATCTGAGTAATGTTTACTTCTTTCTGAATCTTCCTTGTCTCTTTACTTTATGTCCGTTGGAAACCATCCACGTGGGTTAATATTAGAGTTTGTTGGCCCTCTGCCATTATCCTTGGTCTATTCAAATGGGTCCACTGTAAAATGTTAATTATTCGCTACTGCGTGGTTTTATGTTGCTAAAATTTGGCCACGGTACGTAGAAATTGTCTTTCCGCTAACCACGTGTGCAGACGAGTCTGTTGTGAATCATATAGCGTTTCACAAGCAGTTGTACTTAGTTACCAGGCAACATCAGCTATATACACTCCTGGAAATTGAAATAAGAACACCGTGAATTCATTGTCCCAGGAAGGGGAAACTTTATTGACACATTCCTGGGGCCGGTACATCACATGATCACACTGACAGAACCACAGGCACATAGACACAGGCAACAGAGCATGCACAATGTCGGCACTAGTACAGTGTATATCCACCTTTCGCAGCAATGCAGGCTGCTATTCTCCCATGGAGACGATCGTAGAGATGCTGGATGTAGTCCTGTGGAACGGCTTGCCATGCCATTTCCACCTGGCGCCTCAGTTGGACCAGCGTTCGTGCTGGACGTGCAGACCGCGTGAGACGACGCTTCATCCAGTCCCAAAACATGCTCAATGGGGGACAGATCCAGAGACCTTGCTGGCCAGGGTAGTTGACTTACACCTTCTAGATCACGTTGGGTGGCACGGGATACATGCGGACGTGCATTGTCCTGTTGGAACAGCAAGTTCCCTTGCCGGTCTAGGAATGGTAGAACGATGGGTTCGATGACGGTTTGGATGTACCGTGCACTATTCAGTGTCCCCTCGACGATCACCAGTGGTGTACGGCCAGTGTAGGAGATCGCTCCCCACACCATGATGCCGGGTGTTGGCCCTGTGTGCCTCGGTCGTATGCAGTCCTGATTGTGGCGCTCACCTGCACGGCGCCAAACACGCATACGACCATCATTGGCACCAAGGCAGAAGCGACTCTCATCGCTGAAGACGACACGTCTCCATTCGTCCCTCCATTCACGCCTGTCGCGACACCACTGGAGGCGGGCTGCACGATGTTGGGGCGTGAGCGGAAGACGGCCTAACGGTGTGCGGGACCGTAGCCCAGCTTCATGGAGACGGTTGCGAATGGTCCTCGCCGATACCCCAGGAGCAACAGTGTCCCTAATTTGCTGGGAAGTGGCGGTGCGGTCCCCTACGGCACTGCGTAGGATCCTACGGTCTTGGCGTGCATCCGTGCGTCGCTGCGGTCCGGTTCCAGGTCGACGGGCACGTGCACCTTCCGCCGACCACTGGCGACAACATCGATGTACTGTGGAGACCTCACGCCCCACGTGTTGAGCAATTCGGCGGTACGTCCACCCGGCCTCCCGCATGCCCACTATACGCCCTCGCTCAAAGTCCGTCAACTGCACATACGGTTCACGTCCACGCTGTCGCGGCATGCTACCAGTGTTAAAGACTGCGATGGAGCTCCGTATGCCACGGCAAACTGGCTGACACTGACGGCGGCGGTGCACAAATGCTGCGCAGATAGCGCCATTCGACGACCAACACCGCGGTTCCTGGTGTGTCCGCTGTGCCGTGCGTGTGATCATTGCTTGTACACCCCTCTCGCAGTGTCCGGAGCAAGTATGGTGGGTCTGACACACCGGTGTCAATGTGTTCTTTTTTCCATTTCCAGGAGTGTAGTTGCCTTATATGAATGTTTTAAGGAATAAATAATTTTACCTCCAATCTGATCCAGTGTACTGATGTTACGTCTCAGTTACCTACGCCATTTACCTTGTAGTTTCCCTTGTTAGCCCATCCACGTCGTTTCCATGCGCACAGGTCCAATAATTAGTATTCCCTTTTTATTTTAAACAAATGCTTTAGAATAGATCTTGTTTCAGGAACGTTGCAGCAAGCTGTTCTTATGCAAAATGTTCTCGCACTCCTTACTTTATTTTAATATTTGATTCACGTGAACAATTCTGGGATCATATTAATAATTACATCCCATTCTTTATGAGTGACTTTATAATAGGCCTAAATGTTCTTTTATGAGTTTTACTTATGAATAAATTAACCAGTTTTCCAACTCAGCCGAATCTCTTGTTTGTCGTGTGGCTAGAGTTGGTGGCGATCCTTTCTTTTACATTGACTTCAATGTCAGATAGCATTTTCTTATTCTAATTGCGCTTCGTGCACCTTACACATAGCGACCCTTTATTCACGCTACTTACAATAGTACAATATGAAAAGTGTTGAGAGAACTATCTTTGGTTCCAAGGAAAAGAATTGTGACATGTAACGTAAGTAAAGGAACGAAGTTGTATAAGGTAGCATGATTACCTATGTAAGATTGCCAGTAACGTGGGACTGGTTTTACGTGATTGCATCTTGGATAGTATTTTAATTAAACTTGCGTTAAGTAAGGAGTTTTAATTGGATAAGACAGTCTGGGATGGTTACCGTTTACTCTTCAAAGATCTAATGTATGACGTTCCTAGATTGCGCCTTCTCAAGTTGTTTGCGTTTTCTCTATAGCACTAATGTATTTCTTCCTTTGCAGAAGTGACGAAGCGTGGGCGCGCCCTTTTATTCATAAATGAGTGCTTCATGTCTCAGCTGGTATTTTCATACTTTGTAAATTCTTATAATATTATATTTATCAACTTTTACTGATGCTAGTAATTTATATGCTGTAAGCTGCCAACAAACTGTCTGTTAACAGACAGTTTGCCTCATGTATCCTGGCTCACTCATCGACCTCTTCCAATGTATTATTTTCGACCATTCACAATATCTCTTACTAATAGTTTTGTACGATAATACCTTTTTGTAAAACAAGTGAGTTCCATGAATTGCTTACTAATGAAACTCTTTTACACGATGTATGGATGAAAGTGCAGTTGTCAATAAACAAATGCAATGTGTACCACGTATCCAGCACCGCCTAACGTTGAGATACAATTTGTCTATTGAACTATTTTATGTTATTATTCTACTTCTCATACTATTTCTGTAATCAATGGTGAAATGTAATACATTTTTATATCTTTTGATACCAGTTTTGTTTGTATTTTATAGCCTATGAAACTGACAGGATGATGAAACGCGTGAGGCGATTTAGGAGACTATAAAAACTATGCTCGAGCAATCTGAATGTTATTAAAGTGCAAAGAATTGATTGCTTAGCAGAACTGGCCGAAATATCTCATGTTCCTGTATTCTCATTTCTTCCACACTAACTCATATCAGAAACATTAAAAACGTAGGAAACGTGAAGGGTGAAATTTCTGAGATAAAAGAATATTGTTAGAAATGTAATTATTGTGTATCTGGTGTAATTATAATTGGAAAATATCTGTCAAAGAAAGATAATGATGTACAAGTAATTTTGTGTGCCAATTGTGACATGTGGGTCAGAATGTTGGACTTGGACGAAGAAGGAGCTCAGCAGAATGCAAGCAAACAGAGACGTACTCTCTAAGAAGGATCCTGAGTAAGATGAGAATGGACAGTATAAGGAATGACGCAGTCTCAAACACACTGCAGATCAAGCCCTTTAAAGAAACTGTGGGGAGTAATAGGCTTAAATGGTCAGCCGACATTAAAATAATGGGACAAGAAAAACTTTCGAAAAGAGACCCAGAATGGACAGAATCTGGACGAAGACCAACTGGAAGACTACGATCAAGATGGAGAAACCAGGATTATGTAAACCGAAGAGGACTGCATTGGAACGACATGCTAAATGACAGACTATAGGAGAAAAGAGAAGTTTAGAGAAGGCTCTGTGAACGACCTGCTTAAGCACAAAAGTTTCTGGAAGACGGAGAAGAGAAAAGTCTACTATGATTCGGCTTCCGCCTTTCTGGGTCATAGTCGGATATCTTAACGCTAAACAAATAGTCAGTAACTGCTACTTCAAGAACTGCTTCGGGCTTTATTTTATATTTTTGTAATTAACACGTTCTCTTTATAACGGCTAGTAAAAAGTAGTTCGCCTACGTTCTCATTTCCGGATACAATACTACTGGAAGAGCGGATGTCTTCATTACAACAGCAATTTTTCCACCGTCCATTTCTGTATCGCAGATATTTCGCAGCTAAATTACCATTCTGTGATCTACTCTGTCTTACATGCTGCATGGAGGGACTCGAAGATGAGATCTTTCCAAGCACTGACCTTGCATTCCACCAGACCAGTAAGTTATTACCTCGGGCCAAGTATGCTTCCTATTTTAGTTTTAGTTGTGAGGTGTTTTAATAATCAAAGTACTTCTAACTCTTTGTCTCTCTTAGTTCCGACAACTGAAATAATATTTCAAGAGACGAACTAAATGTACCACAATATAAACCACATACTAAACCTCAATTTTCATACGTGATAGTCAATAAATTTTTCAATTTCCATAGAATTTGTCTTCGTATTTCTTTGTATAAAGGCTTGACTCTTATATACCGTTTCGCGGCCTTATGCATAAGCCATGTTCTGTAAAGAACGTTCGTAAATTATAAGATGTGATTTTTGTGAATATAATTGCAGTTGTTCAGGAATCAGTTTCCGACCACTAGTATCCTTTACAATCATTTAATAAGTCAAGTCTCTATCTCCTCTTGCTTCCGCGTTCTTGAAGTATAAGGTACCAACAGGAAGGAAGATGTAGGTGAGTCTTTCTTGGACAGTCCAGTCTATAAGAGCTTTCACGAAAAATACATTACGTTTGTTACTTGGAACAAAAAAATCTCCTACCAACCCCAGCGACTGACGGTTTAAATGCTGCCTTTCATAAGGGGACCCTCCATACTGTAAATTACGGATTTTGATGCGCTTCAAATATGTTGTAGAGGCACTTACCCTGAGTACCTGGGCCGGCCAGTGTGGCCGTGCGGTTCTAAGCGCTTCAGTTTGGAACCGCGTGACCGCTACAGTCGCAGGTTCGAATCCTGCCTCGGGCATGGATGTGTGTGATATCCTTAGGTTAGTTAGGTTTAAGTAGTTCTAAGTTCTAGAGGACTGATGGCCTCAGAAGTTAAGTCCCATAATGCTCAGAGCCATTTTTGAACCTGAGTACCTGGCTATCCGGTTTTTTAGCGACGGGCCTAGTTTTTGAGAAGATCGAATTTGAAGTTCATTTCGTGCTTTGTCTACCCTTAACATTACGTATATTTAGAGCAAGTCAGCGTAGCGCAGCGGTGAAGGTTCACGACTAGCAGGCTGGCGGTACCGTGTTCGAGTCCTGCTCGTGTACTTCTTTTTTTCAAAATCGACCGAAATTTTCAGTTTTATTTATATATCAACAAACAGTGTAAGGCGTACGAAATTATAAAGATATATTTACTTATTAATTTTTTCAAATATTCGTTCCGTACAACGGTCGCTTCTTGTATTACCTGAAATCGATCTCCGCCCATTATCGTCCCCTCTCCCGTGAATACCGTTAACCGTAACGGGAACCCCAGCTCCTAGTTGCGGCCAATGAGGATGCGAGTTGCATTCCTTTACTTTCGCATCTAACTACAGCTTCAGTTGCTAGCAAAGCGTTTCTAGTGCCGTGTGTTAGAAGAATTTGTGAAATGGAAGAACTAACTGTTTCTGCAGTAGTGCAGCGAGGAGAAGATCCACAAGTAGAAGAGTTGAACAAATAATCAAAAGAATATCTTCATAATTTCACGCACATTACACTGTTTGCTGATATTCTTTGAAATAAAATTGAAATATTCGGTCGATTTTGAAAAAACATAAATAATGAAGTACCCGAGCAGGATTCGAACTCATTATCTCCTGTGCGGGAGTCGTGCACCTTTACCACTGCGCTACGCTGACGTGCTCGGGATATGCGTAATGTTACGGGTAAACAAAGCGCACAATAAACTTCAAATTCGGTTTTTTCAAAACCCAAGGCCTGGTGCTAAAATACCTGATAGCCAGGTGCTCAAGGTAAGTGTCTCTACAACATATTTGAAGCGCATCAAAATCCGTGATTTGCGGTATGGAGGGTCCCCTTGTCAGTGTTTGTTATGAGTACATAATTTAACAGTCAAACTGTGAAGATTGAAACATTCTGCCCCTCCGATCTGTAGCCGTCTTTGCTAAATCACAACAGTGTTTTGATACTTTACCATGAAGGAGACACTCAAGTCTGTACTTGGAAGAAAGAGCTGAAGAAGTTGTATTTTAAAGATCCTCGACATAACTACAGCATTAAACATCAAATGTCTGCTCAGTGCCTACTGAACTGAGAGTCTTACCCATCAGTCGTAAACGAATATCAAATTTGACTATGGGCTTGATGTTGTTCGAGAGGAATAGGCTATATGGATGCATCAGGACCCCCGTTATTTTCCGGTACATACTTATCCTTGACTGCAGCAACAAACTACTGAACTACAAGAGAACTCCTCATAGTAATGCAGACAGTACTTCAGGAATACCCACCAAGACCTTGTCATTTTATGTACAAAATGGCACACCAGTACACAGGTACACAACTTCTATGCAAGTAGGGGAACTCTTTAAGTACCGACTTTTAAAGGGAATGTGAAGATACATTACTGGCCATAATGAAGGTTCGTAGTTTATTGTTTGGTATTCAGTGAAAGTGATTCAGATCTGATTTTATTCGATATGTTATGCTTCATATTTCCACACTGGATATTCTTAAACAGTCGATATATTACAGAGGTTCTGAGTACAAACAATGTGTTGACTGTCAGTAGTACTATCGTTACCAGTAGCGTTCACTGAGAAGTATGTGAGACGGGTGTTGGTTATGTTGCTGAGTGGTCTAGAAATACCTAGCACATTACAGAGACGCAAACGCAGAGAATGTTGCTTTTGAAATACGATTTTGTGAAGACTGATTTGAGAAGTGCAAAGATTTTCAGGTAATGTTGTCGCTGCATGGCTTGCTCGAGCGTACTGTATCATGAGTTTGTGAAACGGAAGTTCTCGTGATTTTTCTTTATTGGCCTGAGTTAGTTGGTTGATTATTCAGACGTGATTAACCAAAGTTATCTGCTCACATAGTTTACACTCAGAGTTATAGACTCACCACTCCTTTAGCATTTCGTTAACTAGTATCACGGTAGAGTAATATTTTATTATAAGATGTGATTTTTGTGAATATAATTGCAGTTGTTCAGGAATCAGTTTCCGACCACTAGTATCCTTTACAATCATTTAATAAGTCAAGTCTCTATCTCCTCTTGCTCAGGAAAGTTTTATTTTGCAACTGTGTGCTGCCGCTTTGCACTTAGTGGAACACAGTCATTCTAGGTAAGGCATGATGTGCTTGGCGTAGCTGCTTTTCCTTGCACTGCACTGGGCATGTCTTTCTTTTTTTTTTTTTTCTCACCACTTTCGAGCAGTACCTAGCTTCTGTTGCCACTAGGTAAATCATGAAAATTTGTTACGGCCAGTTCAATTACAGTTCAGTTCTGCGTTTGAGTCTTGTTATCAGTTTCGGTTTAGGTGAAGTTCAGTTGAGATTTCATTTCTTATGCAGACGGTCTTATTCTTACAGTGCAGTGTTGCACTTACTTGTGTTTCATTTAATGCTCGGAATTTAGTTTGCTCAATTAGTGTACGTAAAATTTTAGGGCATTATATAGAAGCATTTAGAACATTTATTCTTTCGAAATCCGGTGTGTAATTTTATGTAGAATTTATGTTCTATTAGTTTCATGTGTCGCAATCGCAAGTCACAAACCGTGACATCACGCATTGTAACATTGTCCACTGCACTGTGCAATATAGAATTTCATAGGACAATTTGTTTAGTATACAGGGTTATTGATTTTAAACATTACAACTCGGTCAGACACATAAGTGTAGAATAGGAAAACAGTAAAGTTTACAACAAAAACACACAAAAGAAAAACAGAACAGTTACAACAGGACGGAGCACCAAATGACACGCAGCCGCTGTGGCCGAGCGGCTCTAGGCGCTTCAGTCCGGAACCGCGCTGCTGCTACGGTCGCAGGTGCGAATCCTGCCTCGGGCGTTGATGTGTGTGATGTCCTTAGGTTAGTTAGGTTTACGAAGTTCTACGTTCTAGGGGACTTATGAACTCAAATGTTAAGTCCCATAACGCTTAGACCCATTTTTGACACGCAGGTTTACGACTGCGGTACGGACGTTCACACTTTGTGTACACTTCGCAGGTACTTGAAAACTATTCCACACAAACTAAAGAGTCCTTATAACAGCTGATGAAGGAAGGTGGCCCATTGTACAAAAGGTGCTCGTTGTTGTAATGTTAACGTCAAACTATATCATTACTGTGACACCGATTTTTACGTATTCACTTCAATAAGCGATGCGTTCAGTACAGACAAAATGAAGGGTAATTCGTTTGAGTGAATGTAGATCGCCTTATTTGGAGAGTGGTTTTCGCTACGTTATAAACGTCAAACCAAGGAAGTGGCTTCAACCCGAAATCCAAGTAAAACAACACAATGAGGCAGTGCTGAGGAACGTTATTTCAGTCGACGGTAAACATCACTGGTGACAGGTTTCATTTGTTCGTTTGTAAGATTACAATGGTGTAATGAAATAAAATGACGGAACTGGAGTGGGTTCTAAATTTGGCAAATAATTTCGGTTTCCGGTGGTGGCACACTGCCACAACAAACTTTTTAATTGAGAAAATTTTTTCACACTAATCGACATTCGTAGGGAACTCACATGCAGTACGTTTACAATATTTAATGAGTGTCAGTGCATAAAACAACAGTAAATACACTAAATACTGATATCTAGGTTTCTCATCCATTCCACCACTGTGGCACTGACGTGCCCTTATAGCATCATAGGACGAACACCTCTCGTATATGTCTGATATATTGTTTCAGTGCACAACAGTCACAGCTCGAAGACTCCACAACACCCATGTATAACGTAAGAGAGAGCACCGACCACATCCCGCGTGGATTCTGTTTCACTTAACCCACAGTTTCCCGTCAAGTTCGACACCCACAGTATCACATACTTCTCGAACCATTCCCGTTATAGGTAGTTTTCGATGTGTTGGCAGTTCTTGTTCCAGACATCTGTTACTCTGCTGGTAATTGTAGCTACCTGTGCAGCGTATAGTAGTGGCGGATGTCTCGAACGAGACCCATTTCTTCGTAAGACATGTATATTGTAAATAGTGGGTGGTTGTTTATTCTCTTGTATAATGTGCTAATCTCTAAGCACCGTCTTAGTTCTGCTAATCTGTGGTGGGTAGATAGTGCTTAGCTTGAGAAACCAGTACACTGTGCCAGTAATTATGTGCATCGTTTTGTTCAGCTGCGCATCGATGAGACACGTATGACAGATACCACACCACACTTAAGTACTATTCTCCGCGGCCGAAAAAACCAGCGCAAGAGCCGATTTACGCAAAGTCTCCATTGAATCCCTCCAGTCGAATGTGATACCAAGATATGTGGGGGTACATGTGACCGAGAATATGCCATCAGATTGAAGCTTGAGCTTAGTGTCAGCTTGTCGTTGTTAAGATGAAATGCAGAACAGTCTCTCTAACTGGAACTTGGCTTCAGTCTCCATTTTTTTAAATATGAGTTAAGGGCCTCTATGGCCTCTGTTAGTGTTCCTTCTGACTGACCAAACTCATTTAGTTGACAAGCCAGAGCGACATCGTCAGTGTAGCAGAATTCCCTTGAAGATGCTTTTGGTAGATGAGAAATATAAAGGCTGAATGAGGGATGTGTGGGAACTGAGACCTGTGGCAGGCTGTTATTCAGCTTCAATTTTCACCCAGGGCAAATCTAAAAGTACCGAGTACTTATCATGAGAGGTGGCATGAGCCCCTTCTCATATTTCTATCTTACTCTGAGTAAGTCGATTTTCCTCTGTAATTGCATGCAGTGAAAGAATGCTATTCCTTCACACGCGGACTTCCCACGCAGCATCTCTGGTCACCCGGGTGGTCCGGTGACAGGTGGGAACTGCTGATCTTGAAAGGGTTAAGCCGACGGGTGTGAGGGAGTCGAGTGGATGCTTTCCAGACGCCACCATTATCATAAGAGCGGGGCCGACACGCCTACAGGGATCTGACGGAGCGGTTGGCTATAGATTCCGGTACTTCGCAGAAACTTAGTGAAAACACTTTCTGGCGGGCTACCAGCGAGGAGTGGGAATGAATTGTGTCCCAGGCAGTCTTGGCGGGAAAATTCCCGCGTTTTCTGCAAAATCATAACTGTGATTGGCTTGCTCACGGGATAGCTCTGTGACGTAGCAAAATCGGCGCAGACGTTGGCGCCAAGTATCTCCATTGGTGGAGTAGTAGTGCATAGGCTATAGAGTGGAATTTTCCGCCGGTTTTAGAGTTGCTGGTTGGAATGTATAACCACGGCCACTGTCGTGGGGGCGGGAATGTTCTGTGTTCGGCTTGTACAGGTGCTCTTGTGGAGTCGGCTCTTGCCTTTCGGTCGGAGTAGGTTACAAGACTGAGCTCTCGCTGCTCTGGACAGCCTGCCTTCCGTTGGCTGTCTAATATACTTTCATTTAATTGTGACTGTTTGACGAAGTTGCTGAAGTTTCGACTTCAATGTAACTTTCCGAGTACAGTTGGCAACTGAGCGTTCTGCATACAAGGGGCCTATGTTGTCTGTCTTGAGAAGTTTTGGCTAAAGTTAACTGTATCAGAGTTACTGTGTGACTTCGCTTGTTAAAATCAATCACTGTACCGTCAGTGATTGTGTGGCTGGCCTTCTTCGTCTCCCTCAGAGGCGCATTTATACTGATAGGAAGTCTTTAGTCTGGGACAACCAGGCTAGGATAATTTGTTTCGGGCTATACTCGCGACATTATCATCCCCAGGATGGGACGTCGAAGCAACCAGACATCGCTTCCGATATGCCAGATCGTGTCCTGGCAGTTGAGAAGACAGCTTGGTAATGTATGTCCGCAGCCCTGCAGATTAGCGAATTTTGCTCTGTGATAATCGGAGCTCAGCAGAGAGCGCCTGTTCCCGTCTTTTCTTATGTGGTTCTGTCTTGGATGTTCATTGTCTGAGTTCTCACTACTGTAGAAGCAATTAATGTTGGGTTGGCTGGGTGTTTCTCTTAAGATTTGAGTTGCAAGGAACTGGTTCCACATACCACTTGGTCATCAACGTCTCATGCCAGTTTACGGACAACTTCACCTTCAAAGCATTTATCTGAATATCCGATTTTACATATTGTAAATGTTTCATGTGTTTTTGTTTATTATTTTGAGTTTAGTCATAATAAATCAAATTGTTATTTTGGACAGAACTTTCATTCTGTTAATTGGTAGAACAATCCTTTCATTTCTCACTACGTTAACGAAACTTTCCTTTATCTAATTAATTTCTATCCAATTAAACTATTGCAGGTGCCAAACTCTTTCCTACCACAGTTCAGGTTCGATTACAGTCAGTTCATGTTTCTTCTTAATCCATGTGCAACAGCAAAAGTCGGAGTTAGAAAAGGAAGGGCTTAGAGCATCATTTCCATATGAAGATTCTAGAAGAATTTAGTGTTAGAAACACTGCTAGTCCCGGCCCCTCGCAATCATGTTACTGATAATAAATGCTGTCGTTCGGCATTTGATTATTTTCGGAATTCGTAAATCATCCCTTCTCTCCAGACGGTGCAATATGCGGCCGTAAGGTCGATAAGGGCCACAGATATTTCGTTTCTCCTGGAAAGGAACGACTGTGAAAGTTGTTAGAGCGCGAAGTCTACATCCCGCTTATTCTATTGGAATGCGTTCTAAGATACTAATTCTATTGTAAAAAAGTCTCTCCAACAGTTTCTACGTGCGACTAAGCAGGGAACTTGGCCAAAAGTTCTGGGGGAAATACGATAATTTGCTAGGTCTTAAGATTGACACGATTTCTGTATTTTTCAGTTCCTTGGGAAGTGTTCCTGTCTTCAAGATAATAGAGGCAATGTTTGGCGTTTTTCCCAAAATGGAATAAAGATTTGGATACATATTATGGGACATCCAGAGCCTTACCACTTTTAACCTCTGCTAAAGCTACTGCTGCTACTGCTGCTTCAGTCGCCGGCCGCGGTGGTCTAGCGGTTCTAGGCGCTCAGTCCGGAGCCGCGCGACTGCTACGGTCGCAGGTTCGAATCCTGTCTCGGGCATGGATGTGTGTGATGTCCTTAGGTTAGTTAGGTTTAAGTAGTTCTAAGTTCTAGGGGATTGATGACCATAGATGTTAAGTCCCATAGTGCTCAGAGCCATTTGAACCATTTTGCTTCAGTCATGCATTAAATCATGGCTACGCCTACAGGGCTAGAGCTTTTACCTGCAGGGAATACATGCTCTTCCACAACGTTGTCGTACAGCCATAGAGCGTGTTGGTGACTACGCAGAAAAACAGGAGATGGACAAGACATGTTGATGTATATTGTAACCAAATTCTGACTCCTACCAATAAATATGGTTCGAAATGGCTCCAAGCACTATGGGAATTAACATCTGAGGTCATCAGTACCCTAGACGTAGAACTACTGAAACCTAACTAACCTAAGGATATCACACACATCCATGCCCGAGGCAGGATTCGAACCTGCGACCGTAGCAGCAGCGCGGTTCCGGAATGAAGCGCCTAGAACCGCTCGGCCACAACAAATATGTTGTGAGAAAAAAATGTGGGGCGTTACTTATTGCTCGACTGTCGTAAAAATTAGCAAAACTATTAAAGCCATAGACGTTGCAACGCTTTGTTCAAAGTACATTTGAGCTAAATTATTTAAAAACAGAACAAAGTAATCCCAAAATGTAGAGACTTCAGAGTTATAAGCTAAGAACGTGAAGCAACAAGAGTATTGCCAGAGAAAAGTACATTTTCCGGGTTTCTTGCAGACGGAGGTCTGTTGTCGTACGAATAACAGGAGTTTATCACTGTGGGAGTGAAATGGCGTGAAAAGTAGAAACGTTCTCCAAAGTTGAAGCATGCGGTATACTGGCAAAATTCAGTGTCGCCTCCAACCGTAATCAATTGATGCCAACTATTTGAACAAGATCGCACAGACCTAACTACATTGATCTGGAAGAATCGGAGACCTTCAGTCACGCCATTTCCATCGTTTAGGCAACCTGAAAGAACTTCCTGTGGGAAAGAGATTTTCCAACGATGAGGCCCTCCGCGTAGTGGTCCCCGAATGGCATAGTGACCTAGAAGCGGATTTCTATCGTCAAGGAATTGAACGATTACGAGAATGTGTCGACCGTTGTTTACAGTCACTAGGTGACTACGTTTAAAAATAGTGTTGTGTAGCTTTTGTACTTTGAAGTGTAGTGCACCAGACAACTAACGATTTGTCGTAATAATGTGTAAATTAATTTTTGGAACACCTCTTAATTTAATGGACTTACGAAGCGTGAGAGACAAAGATATAAAAACACGCATGTCATGAGTAGTGCTCCGTCATAAGCCATAATGAAGTCATTAAAACACACAGAAAAAGGGACGACATCTACTGGTCATCACCGACTTCTTTGAGTTTACGGTGTATGAAGCGATAGAACTGGCAACTCCAGATGGCCAAGGCTTGATAAAAAGTAGCATTTTTGGTGTGGGTTGGGCGAGGCAGGAGCCTTTTATGTTAGTGTAGTCTCCAGGCAGCGGCTGCCGCCACGTGAGGGTACAGAACGATAATCCGAGCGGAGGGGGTTAGTCGTCATTACTGCCTTTTTTAAAAATTTTCATCTTTCTCACTACGTATAATGCAAATAAACGGAAATAATGCTCAGCATATTGTATTTATTAATATTTTAATGAAAGCCATGAAAAGATAAACGATGAAAAATTTTGGAATACTAATAAATTTCCAAGAAACGACTGTACTTACATCGTCCCCGAGGTCACTGAAAATAGCATTCCAAGAAGGAACTGTAATTAAAGCGTGCAGGACATCGTATTGACTTACTTTTCATATTGACCTTCGAGTAGCCCTCGACAGCTGCACGCGAACAAAAGTTTCCTCTTGCAAGTTCAATTGGTCAGTCGGCTGTTGGTAATAACGCTGTGTTTACGGAGATCATTCGCTTGTTAGTTCTCGACCAAGTAAGGTTAATTTTTTGGAATGTAGTGAGAATGCAGTCAGAACATTGTGTAAAACATCGAGTTGAACAAAAATTTCTGATAGGACAACTGAAAACATTGATTTGCTTGGAACATAGGTAGAAGAAAATCAGTAGCTATACGATGATAGCGTCCATAGCAAAGCGTCGAAGCAACGACTGAAAACAGAACTAGACTAAAGTTTACATCTTTCAGACGAAAACGTTCCGATCACATCACAAAATTCCGCGGTAATAACTAAGGTACACGTTCAAATTGGAAGACAAAAATGTACTGAAAGTTCTATCGCAATAGTGTGCAATGATGAGTTGATTTCGTCTGAAGAAGTCGACGTTCGAGGGGAATATGAAGAAGTGTCACACAAAAATTGTAAATAAAAAGGTTCCCATGTAGGTATTCGATCCCAAGAGTCTCGCATTGTTGTTCTGTACGCTTTTCTCTGCGCCAGCCGCCACCGAAGGCTGCGCTATCACGGATGGCTCGTGCCCCGTCTGACTGGCGTTAAAAATGGAATTTTGTCTAAACGCTTGTACGTCTGGGGCTCTCATCCTGTCATTTTCAATTCTGGACAATCCCTGAATACAAGATAAACATGGACGGAATCGGTGAAGACGAGTGACTTATCAAGGGAAAGTTCGTCGATTTGAAAACACCACGTTTATGACACACAAATGGTGCTGCTAGATTCTGCCTATGGCGCGAGTGTAGACAAACCGTTCGTTAATTATGTTATATACAAGTACGTAATGAACGTGGAAACATGTCGCGAGTTTTCGAACTTTGAACATGGGATGGTAACTGCTGGAAGATGCATGAGTCATAGCGTATCGGAGACTGGACGAAAAGTCGCCTTTCAGGGTCACTACTGTCTAGGGCGTATCGTCAATATTTAAGATTCCACATGTGTAAATCGCCGCAGAGGATATACACAACCTTTTGATAGCGAACTGTGGTGGTCGACTACTAGGGGTGGGATCACCGTCCATGAGAATGCAGAGGAACTCATTTCTACCACAACTATACGAAGACCCATGTACTGCATGGTCTTAAGCAGCCGACGATCAGAGATATAACAATGGTATGTCTGTCGACTATCCACCCTCATGGTACTCCTCGTCCGTAGATGAATACGATAAAACAATGAAAGAAATATCTGAGCAAGTATAAGCACTATTGTGGGAATAGTGGCTGTAAAAACCAGTAAGTGATCCGAGCAGCGAACCAAGATACATACAAGATTTCATTCAGTTGTTTGATCTAAATTCATAAGTGCCGGAATTAGAAGGACCCGCCATTGTCGTAGACCAAGGTAGTGTTGGCCGTAAAAATGCAAGGAACCGGCATGCGGATGAAGCGACGACTTCTGAAGGAGGATGCGATCAGTGTCCTAAGCTAAAATACTGCGTAGTTTGCAGCAGCGGAAATCTTTTGTTTCTGACCAGGTGGGGTAGTCCGAAGTGTTGTACGGACTTCGAACGTGGCCGGCCGTGGTGGCCGAGCGGTTCTAAGCGCTACAGTCTGGAACCGCGCGACCGCTACGGTCGCAGGTCCGAATCCTGCTTTGGGCATAGATGTGTGTGATGTCCTTAGGTTAGTTAGGTTTAAGCAGTTCTAAGTTCTAGGGGACTGATGACCTCAGAAGCTCAGAGCCATTTGAACCATTTTTGAACTTCGAACGTGGTCAGGCGATTGGGTATGACAATATGCCTGTACGCCAGATTTCCACACTCCTATAAACCCCTAGGTCAACTGTTTCCGATGTGATAGTGAAGTGGAAAAGTAAAGGTACACGTACAGCACAAAACCGTACAGAGAACCGACTCGTGGAGATAACATCTGGGACCTACTGATAGCAAACAGACCCGAACTTTTCGACTCTGCATGTACAGAACAGGGAATCAGTGATCATAAGGCCGTTGCAGCATCCCTGAATATGGAAGTTAGTAGGAATATAAAAAAAGGGTCGAAGGTTTATCTGTTTAGCAAGAGTAATAGAAGGCAGATTTCAGACTACCTAACAGATCAAAACGAAAATTTCTGTTCCGACACTGACAATGTTGAGTGTTTATGGAAAAAGTTCAAGGCAATCGTAAAATGCGTTTTAGACAGGTACGTGCCGAGTAAAACTGTGAGGGACGGGAAAAACCCACCGTGGTACAACAACAAAGTTAGGAAACTACTGCGAAAGCAAAGAGAGCTTCACTATAAGTTTAAACGCAGCCAAAACCTCTCAGACAAACAGAGGCTAAACGATGTCTAAGTTAGCATAAGGAGGGCAGTGCGTGAAGCGTTCAGTGAATTCGAAAGTAAAATTCTATGTACCGACTTGACAGAAAATCATAGGAAGTTCTGGTCTTACGTTAAATCAGTAAGTGGCTCGAAACAGCGTATCCAGACACTCCGGGATGATAATGGCATTGAAACAGAAGATGACACGCGTAAAGCTGAAATATTAAACACCTTTTTCCAAAGCTGTTTCACAGAGGAAGACCGCACTGCAGTTCCTTCTCTAAATCCTCGCACAAACGAAAAAATGGCTGACATCGAAATAAGTGTCCAGGGAATAGAAAAGCAACTGGAATCATTCAACAGAGGAAAGTCCACTGGACCTGACGGGATACCAATTCGATTCTACACAGAGTACGCGAAAGAACTTGCCCCCCTTCTAACAGCCGTGTACCGCAAGTCTCTAGAGGAACGGAATGTTCCAAATGATTGGAAAAGAGCTCAGGTAGTCCCAGTTTTCAAGAAGGGTCGTCGAGCAGATGCGCAAAACTATAGACCTATATCTCTGACGTCGATCTGTTGTAGAATTTTGGAACATGTTTTTTGCTCGAGTATCATGTCGTTTTTGGAAACCCAGAATCTACTATGTAGGAATCAACATGGATTCCGGAAACAGCTATCGTGTGAGACCCAACTCGCTTTATTTGTTCATGAGACCCAGAAAATAGTAGATACAGGCTCCCAGGTAGATGCTATTTTTCTTGACTTCCGGAAGGCGTTCGATACAGTTCCGTACTGTCGCCTGATAAACAAAGTAAGAGCCTACGGAATATCAGACCAGCTGTGTGGCTGGATTGAAGAGTTTTTAGCAAACAGAACACAGCATGTTGTTATCAATGGAGAGACGTCTACAGACGTTAAAGTAACCTCTGGCGTGCCACAGGGGAGTGTTATGGGACCATTGCTTTTCACAATATATATAAATGACCTAGTAGATAATGTCGGAAGTCCCATGCGGCTTTTCGCGGATGATGCTGTAGTATATAGAGAAGTGGCAGCATTAGAAAATTGTAGCGATATGCAGGAAGATCTGCAGCGGATAGGCACTTGGTGCAGGGAGTGGCAACTGACCCTTAACATAGACAAATGTAATGTATTGCGAATACATAGAAAGAAGGACCCTTTATTGTATGATTATATGATAGCGGAACAAACACTGGTAGCAGTTACTTCTGTAAAATATCTGGGAGTATGCGTGCGGAACGATTTGAAGTGGAATGATCATATAAAATTAATTGTTGGTAAGGCGGGTACCAGGTTGAGATTCATTGGGAGAGTCCTTAGAAAATGTAGTCCATCAACAAAGGAGGTGGCTTACAAAACACTCGTTCGACCTATACTTGAGTATTGCTCATCAGTGTGGGATCCGTACCAGATCGGGTTGACGGAGGAGATAGAGAAGATCCAAAGAAGAGCGGCGCGTTTCGTCACAGGGTTATTTGGTAACCGTGATAGCGTTACGGAGATGTTTAACAAACTCAAGTGGCAGACTCTGCAAGAGAGGCGCTCTGCATCGCGGTGTAGCTTGCTCGCAAGGTTTCTAGAGGGTGCGTTTCTGGATGAGGTATCCAATATATTGCTTCCCCCTATTTATACCTTCCGAGGAGATCACGAATGTAAAATTAGAGAGATTAGAGCGCGCACGGAGGCTTTCAGACAGTCGTTCTTCCCGCGAACCATACGCGACTGGAACAGGAAAGGGAGGTAATGACAGTGCCACGTAAAGTGCCCTCCGCCACACACCGTTGGGTGGCTTGCGGAGTTACTTAAAAAAAAAAGAAATGTTGACTAACAGAGTTCGCCGACATTGAGGGTCGTATTGTGTAATAGGCGGACATCTATCCAGACCATCACACAGGATCCACTGTAAGTACTATGACAGTTAGGCGGGTGGTGAGAAGACTTGGATTTCATGGTCGAACGGCTGGTCATAAGCCACACATCATGTTGATAAATGCTAAACGACGCCTCTCTTGGTGTAAGGAGCGTAAACATTGGACGATATTGTGCAGTGAGAATCACGCTACACATGTGGCGATCTGATGGCAGCGTGTGGGTATAGCGAACGCCGGCACTATCACAGCACAGGCCTAAATTGATGTTTTATGCACCTTCTAGCTTCTCGCTGTTTAAGAGCATTTCGGGGATGGTCATTGTATCTTTCAACACGACTCAGCACCTGTTCATAATGCACGACCTGTGGCGGATTGGTTGCACGACAATAACATTCCTGCAATTAATTGGCCTGCACAGAGTCATGACATGAATCCTATAGTATACCTTTGGGATGTTTTGGAACGCTGACTTCTTGTCAGGCCTCACCAACCGACATCGACATCTCTCCTCAGCGCAGTAATTCGGCTGCCATTCCCCAAGAAACCTTCCAGTACCTGATTGAACGTATGCCTGCTAGAGTGTCATCAAGGCTAAGGGTGAGCCAACACCATATTGAAACCAGCATAACCGATGGAAGGTGTCACGAACTTGTAAGTCTATTTCAGCCAGGTGTCCGGCTACTTTTGATCATATAGTGTATTATATAGATAAGCTATTAGCAAGTCAAGTCGCATAATAAGTAAAGTTGTTTGGTGATTGCAGGTATGTTTGGATTTTATGACAAACTTGCAGTAATAGACGACGACAGACAATGAGCAAAGTTTATGCCATTACTGCAAATCATTTAGGTAAGCTGGTTGTCTATACCACTCATATGTTTACTGCCTCATTGCTGTGACTTTCTCATCGTTGACCATTTATTGGTGACAGGGAAAGAATTTCGTTATTTTGTGCTGGCGCTGTGGTAGCACAACCCGAATGGCAGGTAAAGTTTCAAAGCATAGTAGAATTTTCGCATTGCGATGTAAGTAAGTTTCATTTGTGTATCAATAGTATCGGGGCGACATTAAAGGGTTACGTTGGCAAGAGCACGGTGAATCCTAATCGAAGCATCTGTAACTTTGAGCAGCTTGTAACGAATGTGAATATCCGAAATTGGAGGACACTGGGCCTCGACAGCATATTAAACTCTTATAGACCTGTCTCTGATCCGTTTTCGGCTGTAATAACTCCTCAAGAGTTATTTTCGTAGCACATTCGTTCCCAGAAATCGTATGCTGGTGAACAACGTATTGGTGGTTGTCCTGCATGTAAGGTGAGGTAAGTCTGGCAAGTGGTAAAGGTGTTGTTGGAATTCTGAGATGCAGGACCAGAAAGATGGGGCTGCTATACAGTAGATTCACACACCCTGGTCAGACTGCTACTTCCTGATACAGGCGTTTTACATGAGGTACGCTGTTGGTTAAGCTTCGGACCGAAGATACTTTGTCTGGTAGCAAACCGGTGTCTATCGTTTTGTTTGACAGGAAAAAGGGTAACAAGTCGAATTCACGTAAGACTAGAGGGGTAAATGAATAGATTCCAGATCAAACATCACATCCAATGTCTTCCCGTGGCATCTGAAAGTACAGTGAAACTTTAATCCAATTAATAGCATTCACTGCGGAAAAGTATTACCACTTAAATAGTTTGTAACTTGTGCAACTAAGAATCAGGCTGTGTTACCGGCACACAGTATTCTGTTCAAACTATTTGCAATTAAATCGTTGTGTTGTGTATTCTGACGGTTCTGGAAGAACATAGGCAGACATTGCAGATAATGAATATCCGAATAGAAAGTAGTTGAGTAGGTTGCAGAGATAAGTGACAACTAACGGTCAATTTTTTCCTCTGCTGCTGCTACAAACGTGCTTTATTTACCACAATATAGACTTGGCCTTTGTGTAATATCGAAAAGATTTCCAGCGCATTATGAGGTTCGCTGAACGCAGCTTTTTAACAGCTCCGAATTAGGCTGTAGGTTTTATACTTAACTGAAGAGAGTGATACAAAACAGGAACTCACAGCAGGTCGCAACACGCCAATCAGCAGACTGAAGACCTAAAGACGAGAAACAAGTTTTCTTCCTCGTAATCAAAACGCCCTAGGTCCTGAGTTCAAAAAATGGTTCAAATGGCTCTGAGCACTATGGGACTTACCTTCTGGTGTCATCAGTCCCCTAGAACTTAGAACTCCTTAAACCTAACTAACCTAAGGACATCACACATATCCATGCCCTAGGCAGGATTCGAACCCGCGACCGTAGAGAATAAAAAGAGTGGACGACCAAGAACGAAGTACTCGGAGTAAAAGAGGTGTAAGACACGTATGTAGTCTTACAACCTTACTGTACAATCTGTACATCTAAAAAGTTATGAAAAGAAAAGGAAGTTTCAGGAGTGAAACTAAAATTCAAGGTGAAAGGATATCAATGATACGCTTCGCTGATGACAGTGCTGCCCTCAGTGAAGGTGAAGAATAATTGCATGATATGATGAATGGAAAGAACAATCTAATGAGTACATAATATGGACTGAGAGTAAATCGAAAAACGAAAGTAAACATAAGTAGTAGAAATGAGAGCAGTGAGAAACTGAACATTACGACTGATGATCACGAAGTAGATGATGTTAAGGAATTCAGCTACCTTGGTAGCAAAGTAACCAATGACGGACGGAGCAAGGAGGACATCAAAAGTAGACTGACACTGGCAAAAAAGGACATTTCTGGCCAAGAGAATTCTAGTAGTATCAAACATAGGCCTTAATTTGAATAAGAAATTTCTGAAAATGTACGCCTGGAGTACAGCATTGTCTGGTAGTGAAATATGGACTGTGGGTAAACCGGAACAGAAGATAATCGAAGCAACTGAGATGTGGTGCTACAGACGAATATTGAAAAATAGGTGGACTGATAAGGTAAGGAATGAGAAGGTTCAGTGCAGAATCGGAGTAGGGACGGTATAGTAGGACATCTGTTAAGAAATCAGGGAATGACCTCCATGCTACTAGAGAGAGTTATAGACGGCCAAAACTGTAGAAGAACACAGAGACTGGAATACATGGAGCAGATAATTGCGGATATAGGCTGGAAGTGCTGCTCTGAGATAAAGTGGTTGGCACAGGAGAGGAATGCATGGTGGACGGCATCAAACCACTCAGAAGACTGATGAGCGTGGCCAGAGGGTTAGGTCGTTCCCTGAGAAAAAAGCACACAGCAGCACTCCGTTGGAGTGTAAGACGTATAAATGCGACGCTACTAACTTTGCGTGACGCCGAATATATGGGACGTACGGACATCTGTGAACGTGTGTGTCTACATCTATACTCCGTAAGCCACCTTAAGGTGTGTGACGGAGGGTACTTAATATATCACTGTTACTTCTCTCTTTTTCTGTTAAAGTCGCAAATGATATGCGGGGAGAACAATTCTTGGTAAGCAGCCCTGTGATCTTGAATCTCTCTTATTTTACAATCATGATCTATCGCGAGACATACGTAAGGGAAGAAATATTCTGGTTCACCCTTCTTGGAAAACACAGTTTTTGGAACTTCGGCTCCCCTAAAGCACACCGTCATGAAGACCGCCTCTCTTGCGGCGTCTGCCACCAGAATTCGCTAGGAATCTCCATGACGCTTTCGCGCTTACTAATTGAACCTGTGGCGAAATCCGGTGATCTTCTGTATCTTTTCTGCTAGTTTTATCTGATGTAGATCCCATGTATTGGTCGGAGACAGGTTTTGGAAAATACCTCCTTTGTGGGTGGACTACATTTCTTGCATTTCTTCCATTGCCTCTCAGTCTGGCGTCTGGCTCAGCTGCGATTGGTTTTATGTGGTCGTTCCAACTGAAATGTTTACGTAAGTGTACTACTAGATATTTTGTGGATATCAACGCTGCCAGTGATTGTTGTGCACCCGAGTAATCATACAGTAATTAGTCATTCTGACTAGTTAAGCTTAATCTGTCACATTTGTTTCTGTTGTGTGCCAACTGCCAAACCCTGCACCAACATCTGTCCCATGCAGGTCGTTCTGCATTTGGTACAATTTTCTAGATTTGAGACTTCTCTGTATGCAAAAGTATCACCCGCGAAAAGCCTCCTGGAACATCATACGTTACCCACTAGGTCATTTATGTATATTGCGAAAAGTTATGGTCCTATAACACTCCCTTCCGGTACAATGACCTGCTGTGTTCTCTTTACAAGCTGGTTATATCGGTACATGTTTCTCAAAATGGTTCAAATGGCTCTAAGGACTGTAAGGATGTAAGTTGTTAATAGACACGTGAGTCTGCTTCTGTTTTATAATAATAATAATAATAATAATAAAAATGAAAACAATAATAATAATAAGAAGTAGTGGAAGAATGAGAAGGAAAATATTTGATTACTTAACTACTTAATAATTCGTAACTACATTAACACACCTTACGACTTAGAGGGGAGAGACATTTTGCTGTGCCATGTTGAATCTAGGTTTATCTGACTGTTCCGTGAGTAATATAAGTTTGCGGAACATTGCTGTAGAATCGCAGTGATGATTATTATAGTTGTTAGTAAATATTATAAGGAGATTTTTATTTCTGATGCCTGATAGCGTCGGCTCACCCGATTCTAACTACGTAAAATGTTCATTATTCAAATTTTGGGTCAAACTGCAGACCTGGATGTGAAATTAAAGTTGAGAATAGTAGAAAAGTTGTGGACCCAAACTAATCAAAAGAAAAGGTATTAGTAGCAACATGACTGGCGATAGGAAGAGAAGAGAAAAAAAAGTGTACCTGGAGGCTGTGAAGAATTTTCTGGAAGTTTCACAGACAGTGATGTTCATGTTAATTTATTACAGAATAATTAGAGAAGTAACTGCTTCCGTTGATTCATAAGTGCAACAAGTTATCTACTGTACCTAGAGTTCGGGTTAATTTTTCAAGGGGTGAAGAGCAAAAAACCAAAATGCATTGGAGAATCGTATACTGGGTAAATTTCCACTAAGGGGTTTTCCCATTTTAAATACTCACATTGAAACCAAATTAAACTAAACTCCTCCCGAACAGGCTGTGAAAGCCCAACAGTACCGGCCGCCGTGTCATCCTCAGTCTATAGGCGTCACTGGATGCGGATATGGAGGGACATCTGGTCAGCACATCGAGACCGGAGCCGCTACTTCTAAATCAAGTAGCTCCTGAGTTTGCCTCACAAGAGCTGAGTGCACCCTGCTTGCCAACAGCGCTCGGCAGACTGGATGGTTGCCCATCCAAGTGCTAGCCCAGCCCGACAGCGCTTATCTTCGGTGATCTGACGGGAACCGGTGTTACCACTGCGGCAAGGACGTTATCAAAATACTCACATTACGTACTGGAAATCGGGATTATATAATCTTCAGATTTCCATACAGTTGTTATAATAAACAGCAGTGTAGACATGTGGTGATGTTGTTGTACAGACCTGAAATCGGTAATGTAATATAGTGGTTGAAGTAAATAAACAGCTACGTGGAAGTGTAGCAAGTAAACGACTAACGAAATGAAGCCACTCGCGAATCCCAATACAAATATCAATCTTCAAAAGTAAAATAAATTAAAATAAAAAATATATTAAAAAATTTTATGTGTTACAATCATGTGGTCATAGGTGGTCGCGGTGTTCCCTGTGATTCGAAAGACACTGCTTTCTATAATCTGTTTTTCTTGTTTTTATACATCTGCAACAATACTGTACCCAAAACAATATCCGTGACCAATAATAAGGAAGAAACATTTCGTAGACGACTTGTGGTTACAGGTGGAACACGAGGAATCACTGTACAAAGGAGAGAAAGAATATCTGCCAAGGGCTGTTGAAAGGGACGATCACAGAATTCTACGCGAAACAACAGAAAAAAAATACTGGCTGGCCGACTTACTCTACAAAATTGTCCACCACTTCTCAGGTGGCAAAGAATATAACCGTTAGAAGTAATCTGCTTCCCTTCCTGCTGTATATTAAAAACTGTAAAGCAGCACGAGACTGAAGTGGACCTCACCCAACATTTTCTTGTACTTGACACACATCAATTGCGCGTGTTATCGCCTCTTGCTTCAATAACGGCAGCACAGCGTCTCTACGTACCTCGAAGTAGCTTACGAACGAAATCCTTTGATATTCCCTGCCACTCCTCTAGTAAAGCTCCCTGTAACAGCTGCAGCGTTTCTGGGTGATTCGCATTCTTCTCTTTAAATAATCCCATGCATGCCTTATGGGGTTCAGATCGCTACTACATGCTGGCCACTGTAGAACGTTGATATAGTGGCGCCGAAGAAAATTTTGTACTGCGATTGAAACATTGGCACAAGCATTATCGTGCTTCACATAAAACTTTTCTTCAAGCTGTGCCAAAGATCGTGCATGGGGATCTAGCGTTACGTTGACGTAGCTCCCACCTGTTCTAGTGTCCCCACAGCGTTATAGCACTCCATCAAAAAGGGACTGTTGGGAGCATAGTACCTTCCCTTTTACTTTCCCGCAAGTTGTCCGGACCACGATACGGTCATCGTTTCCATGCAGGTTCAATCTAGTCTCGTCGCAGAGCAACATTTTCCTCCAGTGCCTTTACTGCCAATGTCTGTTTCCTTCAGCAAACCCTGTCTCCTTTCTTCACGTAATTTGGTTAAATAAGGTACTTTCTATGCTGCCTGTACCTAATTGATACTGGCATTATCTGATCACTTAAATGATGTCCAGTACCTCGGCGAAAGTCTTCTCGTAGTTCATCAGCTATTTTTCTGCAGTCCCTCGATACAAGAAATCGAAATAGTGGCCCACAATAATTGTAGTTGTTTTTAAGTCTCGAAACTTGCTGTCTAGCAACAGTATGCTTTTCACTGTACCGTTTCCAAAACGGAGATACTGCATTTTGACTTGTTCTCTTGCTACATGTCGCTGTGAATGATTCTCCTGCTGAAGAGAACTCCACGACTGGCTTCCTCAACTGTTACATGTGTGTTTAGCCTGTTACCGACTCTGCCATGCCTATACAATGTTGTGTGTACTGTAATTACAGACTCCAACATGCTGTACATTCACTTCGTTTTTCGCACTATTTATTTCAGCTCCATTTGTTGATATGGCCGGCCAGGGTGGCTGAGCGATTCTAGGCGCTAGAGTCTGGAACCGGGCGACTGCTACGGTCGCAGGTTCGAATCCTGCCTCGGACATGGGTGTGTGTGATGTCCTTAGGTTAATTAGGTTTAAGTAGTTCTAAGTTCTAGGGGACTGATGACCTTAGAAGTTAAGTCCCATAGTGCTCAGAGCCATCTGAACCATTTTTATTGATATGATGAATACGTTTACAAGGCTAAACGCATGTAAATACGAGGATAAGATGGTGTCTCTTCACTGATAACAGAAATGCTACAATGTGGACTGTTTATTCATGTGCACAAGACCACATACTCGTCACCACTCTTTCTTCTCCGCGTCGAGAACTTCCTCTTTTGTTGTTATTTTCGTATTTTTTCTATTGTTTTCTTTCTTTCGTCGGTTTTTCATCAGTGGTTTTGTGAGAATGTCGCATTACATCTTTGAAAGTCGATCGATGAGAAACATCACTCAGTTTCTTTACTACAGAAGATGACCACCCCCATGACCGAACACGTTCAGCTACTGTGCCGGCTCGGTTACGCAGACAGAAACACGTGCACATGTCTTTGTTGGAGTGTAATTGGGCGAGTGCCGTTGTACGTCCGTGCAAGCGCGTTAACGTGTATTCTAGGTTATAGCGCTGTTCCCTCCCGAGTTTCCTTTTAGCAGCGCACTAAGCGTAACAAACGGGTGGTAATTAAGCTCTGTCGTTCTGCGGAATGAAGGTGCAACACTGTGACTGGCAAATTACTGTCGTCCAATTTCGGTGTTAATTAGGTGCTCTTAAAGGAATACTGACATGTTAACTACACCGCAAGCAATGGAATGTTTCACTTATACTACCACTCATGAAACTCGTATTTGTCCTTGTAAACTGGCACCACAAAAGGTTTTCTTATGCGTATAGTAATCTGTTAACAATGGCCATCAGTTTATTCATTTGAAAATATATTAACCCTGCAAACATTTTTCCTCTGAATATGTAGGAATTTTTTGACATATTTTTACATCAATATTTAATTTTAAAGGAAAACCCTGAAACGAAGCAGTGCTAGACTTTCTTTTTTACGTAATTTAGTAAAATTAATAACTTATTACCTATAACGTCGATGTGATTAATTCTGTGAAAGGGATGTCGTAAGCTTGCTTTAAAAGTATTTTGCAATTAATAATTTATTATTACATGGCCACAGAAGCGATTATTTGCGACAACCACAATTCTAATTGTCTATTCTCTTCGTGGGGAAAGGGAAGCCGTTATGCCATTCAACTGCTATGCTTTTTCCCTTGTGGTTTCCGTATGTGGAACACTTTTCCTTTGGGAGAAGTGCGCAATAGGCTGACTGCACCACACAGGTATTATAAGTTCACCACTGGCCTTGTCTTTTTTTTTTCTTTTGGAACACCTTTTGCCTAGCCGGCAACGGCCTTGCCGCAGTGGATACACCTGTTCCCGTCAGATCATCGAAGTTAACCGCTATCGGGCGTGGCCGGCACGTGGATGGGTGACAATCCAGCCGCCATGCGCTGTTGCCATTATTGGGGTGCACTCAGCCTCGTGATGCCAATTGAGAAGCTATTCGACCGAATAGTAGCGGCTCCGGTCAAGGAAAACCATCATAACGACTGGAAGAGCGGTGTGCTGACCACACGCCCCTCCTAACCGCTTCCTCAACTGATTATGAAACGGCAGTCGGATGGTCCCGATGGGCCACTTGTGGCCTGAAGACGGAGTGCTTTTTTTTGCTTAGCCGAAGAGTGCAGTTGGAAGACAGTCCAAAATGTCTCTGAGCACTATGGGACTTAACTTCTGGGGTCATCAGTCCCCTAGATCGTGGAACTACTTAAACCTAACTAACCTAAGGACATCACACACATCCATGCCCGAGGCACGATTCGAACCTGCGACCGTAGCGGTCGCGCGGTTCTAGAATGTAGCGCCTAGAACCGCTCGGCCACCCTGGCCGGCTTGGAAGACAGTAGCGGACACAGTAGCCAATCGGCAGTTGAAGAGTAAAGTTCACGTAATGGCGCACTGTGCAAAATTCAGTTTTTGTGCTTAAAAATGGTGCATTTTGTGGAGAAAGGCGACGATTAGTACCATTTGCAGTAGCAAGTATCTTTTATAAATTGCAGTCGTGGGTACAAATATTGAATCTTAGTTACATCAAGACTGGTTCCAAGAGGTAAACAGTATGGTGTGATTTGTCTGTCTGTGCCTGGCGTAGCAGGACAGAGGGGATTAGGTTGTTGAATGGAGCCCAAAGTAGGTTTCTGTCAGTTGCACTCAACATACAAACTTTGTTCACACACAATATTACACAAGGATGCAAAACACTCAAAGTTTTCATCGACCTCCTTTGATTAGCTTTAGATTGGCTGAAGACCACACTCAAAATCCAAGACACTAGGCCTAAGTTAGAAATTGACACACAAGAGTCTTCTGGAGACGTCACCCAAAAATATTTTCTAAATCTTCAATCTAATCGGCTGAAGGACTTAGCAATTTAATTTTAATGGAACTAGGCTGGAGATCGCATATTAAGCAATAAGAAGATTTCAATCAAAAGGCAGAAGGCTGTACCTTAAAACATTTCATATAAAATAAAGAATAACAATCTCATGCCTTAAGGGCAAGACAAGAACATTAATTTAAGAGATATTGATACTTGGCTGAAAGCCACACATGAACCATATAATTAAAACCCAAACCGGGAAATTACCACATAACACACAAGGAACGGTGCTCAGAAGTTTCCAAGAGTTGGCATGGGACTGTAACACTAACGCCCGTTTAGGTGAGACAGGCAGCCTGTCCAATGACTTCTTAATCTGGAGGCAACCCAACCGACAGATAGCCAACCGACCAATCAACCAAATCAGTTCCGCTTCACGCAACCAACAAAACGACCACAAGATTTCAATACAACGACACACAGAATATTGGCGCCCACAACGACCAGCAACACCTCAGCTGTCGAACTACAAGCCGTGCTGGACATCAACAACAAATTTCAACACTCAGGGCAGGTAACCGGAACGTCAACGGCCACAAAGCAGAAGATACCGCTGGTGAACTTCCGTAACAGGGAATAAATTAAGTTAAATTTCACGGGAAGACGGCTGGAATCTTAGCCGACTTAAACACACACACACGATGTTGCTCGCGTGAATGTCCCAAAAGGGATAACCAGGATCAAACGAAGAAATGTAAACAGTTGAGGCTCGATAGTTAGTTAAGTGAGGACTCAACTTTCATGTCCAAGATTGGTGGGCGACGCACGTCGTAGCACTCTCAAGCAGCACCTCACACTCCAACCGCGCGTGCACTCCACCAGCGGCTCCAGACCGACTCTCCACGACGGGGGCTTGCTTGCTGCTCCACGCCAACCGACCGACTGGACTGCTGGTCCGTCCGCGACTGCTTCTCCGTCGCGACTGCCCTGCTGGAGCGTCTCCCACTCACTGACTTCCTTCGGACGGACGACGTCCCGAAGATACTTGCTCGGACCTAACCATATAGAGGGAATACAACCGACATCTCTGCACAGGAAGGAACCGACCCTAACACAGGTCGTCCATGAGACGACCAACCGAACGACCAACCAACGGTCGTCCCCACTGGTACTGGCTGTGCGTACCTCAGTGGGGCTTCATCCGCGACTGCACTTCTGCCGCGTTCCATCTCCACCCTGCTAGTCCTTCTCCAACTGGCTGCCAGACACATGACGACCCGGAAATACTATCGGTCGCCTAGAGATAGTACGACAGTGCACTTATCGATACGCGCAGCTGCTGTCGCTCACGGGCAGGCAGGGCAGCAATTCAGCGACACCAGTAATTGAAATGAAAATGACGAGGTGGTAAGACCAAGATGTTAAATAAAGATGGAACCAACATGAGAAACGCATGGCTCAGTCAAGTGCTGAGAAATCACATTTGTACAACATTCTCAAGTGCATTTCGTTAAAAGGAAAGCTGTTGACATTTTATTTCGTTCTATTATTGTTACAGCAAAGACGCGCCTGCTTAGGTGAGTAGTAACGTGTTTGCCTCTCATGCAACGGACCCGGGATCAATTACCGGTCGGCTTGGGTATTTTCCCCGCCTGTGGACTGGATGTTGTGTTGTCCTCATCATCCTGTCATCATCATCACCAACGCGCAAGTCGCCCAATGTGTAAAAAGATTTGCACCTGGCGACCGAACTTTCCCGATTGGGCCCTCCCAGCCAACAACACCACACGATCATTTCATTTCTTTAAACCAGAGACAGAAATTTAAAAAAGAAAGTTTGGTTGGGAACAATACAGGAACAGCTTATTGCAAATCGTGTGACAGTCTTTTACAAGTACCTTCTAATCATTTTCGGTTAAATCCTATCAATATATTTTTTGTTGTCTAAAAAGCAGAACGTTTTCGTGTGGTAAATTTTCAGAAGGAAGTGGTGAAGTACATATGTGATGGGTCGTATTGCAGTAGCACGTGGTTAATTTAACTTGCTTAGTTTCACAAGGCAAAAGTGAATTAAATCAGAGAGTAATAAGTAACTCCATAAATAAATAGAAATAAATAAATAAAATAAATTAATAAAATAAATTAATAAAATAAATTAACAAAATAAATAAATAATAAATCAATAATAAATAATAATAAATAAATAAATAAAATAAATTAATAAAATAAATTAACAAAATAAATAAATAATAAATCAATAATAAATAATAATAAATAAATAAATAAAATAAATAGAACTGACACTAAATGTATTGTGAGTTTCATTATGGTACTAAAAATTAAAGTTTCATTCATTCAAAGATAACTTGAATAACTAGATCAGTTTCAAATAAGAGAACTATTTCCAAAATTTGTACTTTGAGGGCTGGCGACCGAGTTTGGTACGCAGTAGTTAGTCGTTTTCGCATGTTCCACATCTCATTTGACACGATGGATCATAATGATGTGGAACGAGTCATTTTATATTCACATAGAAATTTGTGTATATGGTTACTTACTGAACATTTATAACTTTTCTGTTTTTTATTTTTATTACAAAATCAAAAAAAGACATTTCGATGTGAGTTAGTAATTCCCGACCACCATATTTTACACAATACGGTAGTAGAGATTCTTCCACAGTATAGGAGGAGTTGTCAAGGAGAATCTCCCTCGATTTTCTAATTTTATTTTGCTGTCTGTCAGACATCTTATATCACTGGGTAAGTGAAAAAAAATTCTGGTTGCAGCATAGTGCACCCATTGTTTCTGCTATTGGCAACCTTAATGTGGGGTAATGAAACTCATTTTTTTCTGTTATTGTAATTTTGTATACCATTGTTCCTTTGAAAATGTAGTGGCTTATTTACAACCAACTTCATGAGCGAATAAATATACTGTGAAGTAGTGGTAAGGATGCCCAACTCCTTAACGTGATCACCTCCTCAACGTGATGTCTACAATATGATAGGAAGAGGAGGCACAACATATTCTTACAGTTCGTTTTTGTGTAATGAAGACTTTTCCTTAAGAGTATTATATACTTTCAGAAAGAAAATACTTAGGGTCTGTCGCGCTGGCTCCTGGCCAAATTCTAAGTGCTGACACTGTGTTTTAATGAGAAAATATTGTTTCGAGAGAGAAAGATCAGCCTAAAATTCCACTATGTACGTCGGAATAATTAAGATAGTATTAACAGTAGACATCATATCTACAGTTATTCAAGGTTTATTAAAAGTACAAAATTGTTGAGCTCAACCTACCTCTTGGCTTCTGTCTCGGGTTCTATGTAGTATATGTGTGGCAAATACCTTATCATGGTAATGAACACTTATATGCATTTTAATTATGAAGCGGTGTAACATAAAAGACGTTCTTAAAATATATTTTCTAAATTATGGTTTTTGTTGATAATGTACTGTTGCCTCAAAGTTAAAACGTAATTTATTGTTTAAGGTCATTCCCGATCAGGCTCAAAAGAGCCATAGCCAGCGTCATCCACGATTATGTCCTTTCATAAACAAGGGGACTCCGTGCTGGGCGCGTGGTTGCGCGAGCAGCTGCTTCGCCATGCACGCTTGGCCGCAGACGGCCTTCACGCCAGTAATCCGATGCGTGGCCGGCAATTTACTGGCGCCGGCCGCTGTGGTTTCTGGCTCCCGAGTAATCCTTTTAATTGGTTCAGTTTTCCGAGCGTGATCACTCCCGCTGGCTACTCCGTCCATAAGGATCAACCGTCCACAATGTGCGTAACGAACGTGCTGCAAAGCCCACACTGCGCAGTGAAAGGCAGAGGGTCGGCTTCCGTGACTCCGTGCGCGATGCAGCAGCACTGCGACGAAGACCTCATACCACCGTCACCGGAGCAGTTATTGGACAATCAGATATTTTGACACTCCCAAGCTGGAATGTCACAGGAGCAAAACTCGCTGCAAACAGTTCATTTCCTAGTACATTTATGGAGCTATTAAGCAGAAGTATCACGTGCTACAGATGTTCCAAAAAGAGATGTGTGATACTTGTTTGCGAAGTAGACACGAAGTCGGTCGATGAGAGGTTCAAACTTCAAACTCTGAGTAGGTGTATAACAATGTACTATGGCATAATTTTTGTGGTAACTCATCGCTCATAAAAAAATCTATTCATTACACAATTTCCGACTTAATTTCATCCACCCCAGCCGCTTTACTGCAATAGATTGCAGTGCAATAAAGCGGCTGGGGTGGATGAAATTAAGTCGAAACTCATCAAAAGCAGTGGAATGTCAGGTCTTAAATGGCTACACAGGATAATTGAAATGGCGTGGGAGTCGGGACAGGTTCAATGAGACTGGACGATAGCAGTAATCACACCAATCTTTAAACATGGAAACAGAAAAGATTGTAACAACTACAGAGGTCTCTCTTTAATCAGCGTTGTGGGTAAAATCTTCTCAGGTATTGTTGAACGGAAAGTGCGAGTATTAGTTGAGGACAAATTGGATGAAAATCAGTGTGGGTTTAGGCCTCTTAGATGTTGTCAGGACCAGATCTTTAGCTTACGGCAAATAATGGAGAAGTGTTACGAGTGGAACAGGTAATTGTATCTATGCTTTATAGATCTAGAAAAGGCATATGACCGGGTTCCTAGGAGGAAGTTATTGTCTATTCTACGAGATTATGGAATAGAGGCAAACTTTTGCAAGCAATTAAAGGTCTTTACATAGATAGTCAAGAAGCAGTTAGAGCTGACTGTAAACTGAGTTCATGGTTCAGAGTAGTTTCAGGGGTAAGACAAGGCTGCCAACCTGTCTCCACTGTTGTTCATATTATTTATGCATCATATGTTGAAAACAATAGACTGGCTGGGTGAGATTAAGATATGTGAACACAAAATAAGCAGTCTCGCATATGCGGATGACTTAGTTGTGGTGGCAGATTCGATTGAAAGTTTGCAAAGTAATATTTCCGAGCTAGATCAGAGATGTAAGGACTATTGTATGAAGATTAGTATCTCCAAAACGAAAGTAATGTCAGTGGGAAAGAGATATAAACGGATTGAGTGCCAAATAGGAGGAACAAAGTTACAACAGGTGGACGGTTTCAACTACTTAGTATGCATATTCTCACAGGATGGCAACATAGTGAAAGAACAAGAAGCGAGGTGTAGGAAAGCTAATGCAGTGAGCGATCAGCTACGATCTACTCTCTTTTGCAAGAAGGAAGTCAGTACCAAGACTAAGTTATCTGTGCACCGTTCAATCTTTCGACCAACTTTGTTGTATGGGAGCGAAAGCTGGGTGGATTCAGGTTACTTAATCAATAAGGTTGAGGTTACGGATATGAAAGTAGCTAGGATGATTGTGGGTACTAGTAGATGGGAACAATGGCAGGAGGGTGTCCACAATGAGGTAATCAAAGAAAAACTGGGAATGGACTCTATAGATGTAGCAGTCAGGGCGAACAGGCTTAGATGGTGGGAGAAGCAAGGTTACCCAAGAGACTCATGAGTTCAGCAGTAGAGGGTAGGAGGAGTCGGGGTAGACCAAGGAGAAGGTTCCTGGATTCGGTTAAGAATGATTTTGAAGTAAAAGGCTTAAAATCATAATAGATACCAAAGTTAGCACTGAATAGGGGACCATGGAGGAATTTTATAAGGGGGACTATGCTCCAGACTAAACGCTGAAAGGCATAATCAGTCTTAAATGATGATGATGATGATGATACGCAATTTTCTAATAAACTTTGTAAAAAAGTCACGAATAGAAGAGAATAGAAGTATGCAGAACTACCAACAAAATTAACCTTAATTGAAGCTCAGTAAAACTATTAGTACGTAAGAAATGTGTTCAGCATAAAGAAATGTCTGTGCCACAAGCCCGTGACCAAGCTATCGGCCTGTCTGCAGGCAGAGTACACGCTTCTTTGGCCACGGCACTAGGAGGGAGTGAGTAGCGAACCCAACACCTCAACCGTCCCTTACCCTTGGGAAAGATCCCCTGCGCTTATTTCAAAGCAGACTGGAAATGGGATCATTCTATAGGTACTGTAAGCCCCTTTCTTGGATTGAATACAGACTCTACCACGGTCACGTGTTCAGTACTATGTCACAAAAATGTTTATCATGTGCCCGAGAACATAAAGTATCTGGCAGGCAGCAAACCAAATTTGAACATAACTGAAATCATTTCTTCCGGTCAACATCTATTCTATATACAAATTCTCGATAGCTACTAGCAAGTATAATACATAAGATGAAATGTGAACTTTTGTTGCCAAATTTGAAATATATTGAACCGGTAACGAGATATATTTCAGAAGCTGATATGTACTTTTTTATCGAAATTTAGTCACTGGCACCTCGATGTTCAATAAATCCACTACCTTCAGTGTGACTGCACAGATGCGTTCCACCTCCAGTGGGAATCTAAAATTAGCGAGCATGGAGGACGTGGACGGGGACTGGGTAGAGGTTGCGCTACATGTGAATGTGAGTAGGCTTGGAAGCGTGCCAACATAATCTGGGCGGTGGCGATAAACACTGTGTTTGGGTGGCGCAGTGGTTATCGCAATTGTCTAGTATGCTGGAGATCCAGGATTCGAATCCTGGGTCGGTACACGTTTTCGCTTGTCGCCGCTGATTCTGCACGAAGTCTCGATGGAGATGATATCATTAGTTCCTTCACTTTCCTTTCTTTTCACTCCCCCTCCCCCTCCCTCTTCAGTTTACGAAATTCATTGCTCTATAAAAGGCATGTTGTAATTAGCAAGAAAATCACGTACTCGTAGCCAGTAATCCCGTTAAAACCATTTCGATGGAGAACGTTTCGCTAGAACGTGAGATTATGTACCTGACGAAGAGACCACTGGATACTCACTACTCGTCTCGGACTATTGGTGGCAAATACATCGTTTGTAGGGCAGAAACAGTTCCGTAGCGGAAATGCCTGCCGTGATAATGTAGTTGATTATTAAAAAGCAAAAAATAAGAACCGAAACATCTACAGTGTCATATTGGTTTATTTTAAAATATTGGATATAGGAACTAGAAGTAAGCTCTGGGAAATATGAACAGCAGAAGAATGAACAAACATAATATAGAGATAATTGGTAAACGCAGGACATAAAAGATATCCAGAACGTTAGCAATAAATAGTTTCACATAATTAACGGAATTTAATAGTCTTGATCGTAATAAAAATATAAAATCACAATTCACTGACTACTGGCATCGGTTGATTAATAGTCATGATCAAATCACACTCAAAAAGAAATATGGGAACGACTATGCAACGTTGGCCCCAATACCATTGTTACTAATTGTAACATGACAGTATTAAAAAGTTGTTCAAAGAATGGCTATTTCAGATACTACTGACGTGAGTAAACTGCAATGGCATGCCGTTGTGACCGAGCGGTTCTAGACGCTACAGTCTGGAACCGCGCGACCGCTAGGGTCGCAGTTTCCGATCCTGCCTCGGGCGTTGATTTGTGTGATGTCCTTAGGTTAGTTAGGTTTAAGTAGTTCTAAGTTCTAGGGGACTGATGACCTCAGAAGTTAAGTCCCATAGTGCTCAGAGCCATTTGAACCATTTTTGAAACCGCAATGCATGTCAACAATTCTGTCTTCTTTATATATCGATGCTGTCATCCGAAAATGGAAGAAGACAACTTTACTACTTGGTTTCGACTATCAGATAAGTCGGGAAGAATGTCATTTCTGTCAGGGTGGGGATGACAATTATTTATGATTTTGAAAATAATTTAATTACTAAACACAATGACATTTCCTTCTAACTGCTTCGATCATTAACAGCTTCTCATTGGCATAGGACATACTCACATTATCAAAGGCAGGCGATGATTCGATCTCTTATTGCGGAAACTACGGTGACTGAGGACGGGCTATGGGTATTAAAAACGATTGATCCGATGGAAATAAATGTGATTGTACCTCATATAAATTATTTCCGTGTGATATATGTACACTCCTGGAAATTGAAATAAGAACACCGTGAATTCATTGTCCCAGGAAGGAGAAACTTTATTGACACATTCCTGGGGTCAGATACATCACATAATCACACTGACAGAACCACAGGCACATAGACACAGGCAACAGAGCATGCACAATGTCGGCACTAGTACAGTGTATATCCACCTTTCGCAGCAATGCAGGCTGCTATTCTCCCATGGAGACGATCGTAGAGATGCTGGATGTAGTCCTGTGGAACGGCTTGCCATGCCATTTCCACCTGGCGCCTCAGTTGGACCAGCGTTCGTGCTGGACGTGCAGACCGCGTGAGACGACGCTTCATCCAGTCCCAAGCATGCTCAATGGGGGACAGATCCGGAGATGTTGCTGGCCAGGGTGGTTGACTTACACCTTCTAGAGCACGTTGGGTGGCACGGGATACATGCGGACGTGCATTGTCCTGCTGGAACATCAAGTTTCCTTGCCGGTCTAGGAATGGTAGAACGATGGGTTCGATGACGGTATGGATGTACCGTGCACTATTCAGTGTCCCCTCGACGATCACCAGTGGTGTACGGCCAGTGTAGGAGATCGCTCCCCACACCATGATGCCGGGTGTTGGCCCTGTGTGCCTCGGTCGTATGCAGTCCTGATTGTGGCGCTCACCTGCACGGCGCCAAACACGCATACGACCATCATTGGCACCAAGGCAGAAGCGACTCTCATCGCTGAAGACGACACGTCTCCATTCGTCCCTCCATTCACGCCTGTCGCGACACCACTGGAGGCGGGCTGCACGATGTTGGGGCGTGAGCGGAAGACGGCCTAACGGTTTGCGGGACCGTAGCCCAGCTTCATGGAGACGGTTGCGAATGGTCCTCGCCGATACCCCAGGAGCAACAGTGTCCCTAATTTGCTGGGAAGTGGCGGTGCGGTCCCCTACGGCACTGCGTAGGATCCTACGGTCTTGGCGTGCATCCGTGCGTCGCTGCGGTCCGGTTCCAGGTCGACGGGCACGTGCACCTTCCGCCGACCACTGGCGACAACATCGATGTACTGTGGAGACCTCACGCCCCACGTGTTGAGCAATTCGGCGGCACGTCCACCCGGCCTCCCGCATGCCCACTATACGCCCTCGCTCAAAGTCCGTCAGCTGCACATACGGTTCACGTCCACGCTGTCGCGGCATGCTACCAGTGTTAAAGACTGCGATGGAGCTCCGTATGCCACGGCAAACTGGCTGACACTGACGGCGGCGGTGCACAAATGCTGCGCAGCTAGCGCCATTCGACGGTCAACACCGCGGTTCCTGGTGTGTCCGCTGTGCCGTGCGTGTGATCATTGCTTGTACAGCCCTCTCGCAGTGTCCGGAGCAAGTATGGTGGGTCTGACACACCGGTGTCAATGTGTCAATGTGTTCTTTTTTCCATTTCCAGGAGTGTATGTATGAAACAAGGGACCTAGAAACGACAGAAAGGCTTCGTCCCGCCGCAGCCCGTAGTGGTTCATAACCCCACAACAGGCCACAGCACTCCACTCACCCCATCGCCGCGCCCTATACCGAACCCAGGGTTATTGTGCCGCCCCCCCCCCCCCCCCATCCACCAGGGGACGTCTCATACCAGACGAGTGTAACCCCAAATGTTTGCGAGGTAGAATAATTATGGTGCACGCACACGTGGAAACGGTTTTAGCGCAACAGTCACCGACACAGTGTAACTGTGTCGGAATAAGGGAAACCCGTCCGCGTTCGCCGAGGTAGATGGAAAACCGCCATAAAAACCATCCACAGGCCGGCCGGCACACCAGACCTCGACACTAATCCGCCGGGCGGATTCGTGCCGGGGAGCGACAAGCCATCCCGCTCGGGAAGCAATGCGTTAGACCGCACGGCTAGCCGAACGGGCCTTCGTATGAGGTAAGTGTCAGTAATTTCCTCATGGCTGTCATGTTTACCGCTGACGTACTACTTTTAAACTTTCAGCATCGTTAGAAATACAGAACTTACTAGAAAATCATCATTTTGAATCATTTTGATTTGGCTGGGAAGAGTATCATAAAGCTGTTTTAGTCCTTATCTGCGTAAACTGACCCACAACTGTCGTAATTGGTCGTTGATATTATGGACACTGCATTGGGACGGAGCTGACGTCTGGGCTGGTCTTGCCTGAAACAACTGGGACTGATCTGCAAATCTTGCTGGCGATAGGAGTATCTGCCGTTTGTGTACGAGGACTGTTGTCTTTAAAAATAGCACCACAGTACTGTCACATGGAAGGTCACACATGAGGGCATGGAGTGCTCGTGATGTACTGCTGTACTGTCCGTGTTCTCAGTCAGTAAAACTTGTAGCCTGAAGTTCCGCATGGTGGCTGCTTACACGGTAACGTCAGGAGTAACACTGCCGAGTCACTCCAAACCATTGGAAGAATAGGATCTCACCCCAGTTCCCCGCCATACTCGTTGACAAAGTCACCCAGGGTAGTGCAGAAAAGTACATTGCTAAACACAATGGCCGGCATTCATTAGCAGCCCATGGTTTCCAGTCATGTCACCACTTAAAACGCAAATGCAAAATGGAATCGAACAAATGAGATCGAAATTGTAAGATGAGACATATCGATGCCAGTAAGTTACGGCTTGTTCCACCAACGGAAAAGCACAGACTTACACAGGTCAGTATCCAAACGTGACATGGCTACATTTGTATCATCATGATTTCATATATGGGCCATGACCCTGACGTTGACACCATTACCCCACAATCCAAGATAGCGGAATCTAAGGCGTTACGTTCATATTCTAAACACCGGCACTATACCAGTCTTTAAAGCGAACGCCACAATGACGTCATTTGTTCCGCCATATTGCAGTTTGACATTTTGGGGTCGAGGTGAACGACTCAAGTGTTGCGTCATGCTTATGTCATATTATAGGTGTAAGCATTTACCCCTGAGGGTACATCCAGCTTTGTCGAAAATGATCGTTTCGCTGGCCCTAGTGTTATGGCCTGGGGTGGCATAGTGTTGCATTGGCCTAATGACCTCCAAATCTTTTAACGCGATACAGTCCTTCATGTGTAGAACCTTCCCCTTTATCCTTTGAAGGGTGCATTCTACCCTGCCTTTCCTTTTGTTGTTGACAATGCGCGGCTGTATCGGTGAGCGTAGATGGAAGAGCTCTTGGAACGAAAAGATGTTCGGCGAATGGACTGGTTTGCCCGTTCTCCTGACTTATAACCCCTTCGAGCAGAAGTGGGATTCCTTAGGGAGACGTAGTACAGCAGATCTACATGTACAACGGCCTTCCAGCAGACTTCCTTCCCCGTCCTTCCCTAATCCGATGAGACCGATGACCTCGCCGTCTGGTCACTTCCCCAAACAACCCCAACCCCCTTCCAGCAGGCGTCAACCACGCAGGTGGAAGAACGGTACGTCCTACTACAAGAACTCCCTACGAACCTTGTGGCCAGCTCGGGTGCACACTGCATAGCAAGCATTGCCGTCTGTGATGAACACACACCTTGTTAAGAACTGTGTCTTGCCTTTTGCAAGGCCCATGGGAGCATCATGAATTGCGGTGACATCAGAGTAACGTCTGTCCTTGACTACTGTCATTACCATTCACCTCGTTGCGTATTTCTTCCAGTTACCTGCTATACCAAGCTGTAGCAGTTCCTTCTGTGTATTGTCCAAGTTTCATTGCGCTACGTTACTTGGCACACCTCGTGACATTGCTTTCGTCCTTAAGTTTTGAACACCAGCGTGTTTCAGTTCCGCATGCATGTTTACTTGTGTCAATTTTGCCTTAACTGCTTATTACTATAGTTCCAAATGTGTGATACCCTAAGTAGCATTATCATCAGTAAATGCTGACGTTTTTGTCCTGCAGGATAAGTTACCACCATAGCATGGAGTTGATATAATTTTTAACTAACATTGAAAGCGCTTACTTAAAAGAACAGTAAACCTCATTTCATAATTATGAATACGGGTATTACTACTATCCAGTATACAATTCCATCAGCAAGTCGTCTAATTTCTCTTACATGAAAGTAGAAGATGACAACATTTTTCGCTGCAAGAGGCAGTTACAACTGCAGATTGGAATCATAATATTTGCCTGACTTTGGTATCAGTTTTAGAGAGGAATTTCTGATGAATGTAGACGTCGAATTATTGTTGCTTACTTTAATAATTCTTGTCAAAAGGTTCACTTTAAGTTGTAAGTTACATTATCAATAGCGCTCAAGTGTACTTTGCAATGCTACAGATTCAAGCTTTATGTATTTTGGCGAATTTATTGCGTGATATTAATTCGTGGTACAAGGATCAGATCAGGGTCATATAGGAATGCTAAACGATAATTAATATCAGAAGTGCCAATTAGAGAGAAACGTGCTTTTGAATAACTAATATAGCAACGTAAATGTGCAAATACTTAATCTGAAGGTCAATTGCCCTTGTATAGTGTGGTACAGATATCGAACATCTGTTGTTAATTAGGTTTGCTTAGCCTGTAAGTTTTATCAGTAATCCAGTACACAACACATGTGTAGTTTCCTTAAATCTTACAGATCGATTAAGATATGACAGTAATGCAAAATATATTTTGTACTCCAAGTGTTGCATATTTTGAGAGCTAATACAATTTTATTTCGGTGTAAAATATAAAATTTCATTCGGATGTGTAATTACACTTGCATATTAGTGATGAAATGATGAGCAACTTCTCTCTCTCTCTCTCTCTCTGTGTGTGTGTGTGTGAGTGTGTGTGTGTGTGTGTGTGTGTGTGTGTGTGTGTGTGTGCGTGTGTGTGTGTGTGTGTGTGTGTGTATGTGTGTGTGTGCGTGTGCGTGTGCGTGTGCGTGCGCGCATCTATGTGTATGAATTTTGGTAAGATGTAGACGTCTCATCTCGGTCTTCTTACACCTTTACCTCTGATTATGTTTCATCTCTGTCGTGTTCCACTGCCACTGTCCTTGGTTGCATTGCATGTTTACATGCTTTATTATATTTTCGTACTACGAAAATATGCAGTTTATATGGTACACTGCACTAAAATTGTATTTGTTCAGCTTGTGTTTTGGCTATGCTGTGTGGGAGGGAGTGTTTTTACATCAAGTATTGTGATTAGACTTTTGGTGTTACTTAATACTTGAAATACAGTTTTAGAAAACTTATGCAACATACTTCTAATCTGTAAGTACTGCATAATTCCTGAAACATTGTTAACGTTCATTTATTGAGTTGGTTCCTTTAATAAAGGCAATAATGGCCAATTACTAATCAGGACATGGTGTGTGAGAGGCGAACCGAAGTCTACGTTTTACTGGCAGAACACTTACACTATGCAACAGTCCTTCGAAAGAGACAGCCTACATTAAGTTTGTGGAATATTGCTGCTTAGTAAGGGATCTGTATCAGATACGATTGATAAAGGATATCGAAAAATTTCAAAAGAATGTGGGAGAGAGTAGTGCAGATATGATACACGAGGCGGGGTGACAATCATCAAAATAAGGCGTTTTTCTGTATACGTGGTGTCTGTTCTTTCAGACATGTCCGAAAAAATAGACACATTTTGATCCCGCAGCTATTATAAATCAAGTCTTACGAAAATGGCTGACGTTACCTGCTAGTGGGCATTGATTCAAGTAAATAGGGAAAGTTGAAAATTTGTGCTGCTCTGGGATTCGAACCCTGGGCTCCTCTTCAGTAGGTAGTTGCGCTGATCACTGCCCGATCTGGACCCACTGGTCATCGCGAGTGCACGGACTGTCCTAGCATGCCCCACGTAAGTCCCAAAAGCTCAGCTTATCCACACACTACTGACGTAGTGCCCCTTGCCTATTATCCTCCGTACTCGCGGCATTTCGCTAATTCCCGTAAGAGTCTGAGGGTGCCGTGCATCTGCACCGAAGACATCAGTTGGTCGTCCTCACCTTCATTGTACAGGGTGTTACAAAAAGGTACGGCCAAACTTTCAGGAAACATTCCTCACCCACAAATAAAGAAAAGATGTTATGTGGACATGTGTCCGGAAACGCTTAATTTCCATGTTAGAGCTCATTTTAGTTTCGTCCACCTACGCTCAATGAACTCATACGGGATACTCTACTTGTGCTGCTAGAACATGTGCCTTTACAAGTACGACACAACGTGTAGTTCATGCACGATCGAGCTCCTGCACATTTCAGTCGAAGTGTTCGTACGCTTCTCAACAACAGATTCGGTGACGGATGGATCGGTAGAGGCGGACCAATTCCATGGCCTCCACGCTCTCCTGACCTCAACCCTCTTGACTTTCATTTATGGGGGCATTTGAAAACTCTTGTCTACGCAACCCCGGTACCAAATGTAGAGACTCTTTGTGCTGGTATTGTGGACGGCTGTGATACAATACGCCATTCTCCAGGGCTGCATCAGTGCATCAGGGATTCCATGCGACGGAGGGTGGATGCATGTATCCTCGCTAACAGAGGACATTTTGAACATTTCCTGTAACAAAGTGTTTGACGTCACGCGGGTACGTTCTGTTGCTCTGTGTTTCCATTCCATGATTAATGTGATTTGAAGAGAAGTAACAAAATGAGCTCTAACATGGAAAGTAAGCGTTTCCGGACACATGTCCACATAACACATTCTCTTTCTTTGTGTGTGAGGAATGTTTCCTGAAAGTTTGGCCGTACCTTTTTGTAACACCCTGCATATGTGGTGACTGTTCTTTTGGACATGTCCAAAGGTCCGAAAGAACAGACACGTTTTGATCTCGCAGACATTGTGAACCAGGACACAAAGAAATGACTGACATTACAAATAACAAGCTAAACAAATAACTGGCAATTTCACTTTAGACTTAAATAATGCAACATAGCAAAGCTGACCCGACCAAGCTAGTAAGTGCAGAAAAGACATGTCCGCTGAAATACTATGCTAAGTAGACAAAGCGGACAAACATACAGCTAGTCTGAATTACTGTCAGATACTAGAAGAATCCTATTGATTCCATTTTTTAGACCTACTCTTGGTGTAAGACACAATGCGCCCACAATTATTTCCACATCCGAATTGCTCTATAATGCTTATGAAGTGCTACAAAGCTATCTCCATGTCTATCCTGAAAGGCTATGCTAGACAGCCTTACTTACATATGCAAGGAACAGTTGTGTGTTGCGTAGTCACAAACATCCATGCACTTATATTCTCCTAATACTATTTCATACTGAATTTATGACTCAGACCAAACAAAACCTGTGTACCTAGGGGGATTTGTGTAAAAAGCAACCCGCCTTTTACTTTTTCATGAGTTCAAGATATTGAAACGGGGTTTTCTGCAAATGATAGCACGCAAATATGGCTGATTTAATTGAAAAAAATCTACTTCATTACCGCCTTTCGAGAACTCTGGGAAAGACGAGTACAGTGATATAATTCTTGTTAAATTTGGCTTTGACAAATATACTAAAACTGAATGGCAAGGCTGTTTGAAATTGCTACGATGGGTAAAAGCCACCATTAAGGTTTTTTTATGTTAGTCTACGTCGTCATGTGCAAAAACTGAAAAATAAGGCAAAATGTATGTGGTCTTGGACCTGAAACAAATGGTGTCAGCAACGACCTTTGTAAGTGTAACTCCGTGCCAGGTCCCAGCATGTCAGAAGAAGCTTGGAAAAACTAATTCAAATTTATGTGCGTCTCCATGTTCAAGCGAACAACTTTGGTGGAAACAGACGCGTTTTCGTCCCATAGCTGTCCATCGAAGCCCACTTGTCACGACTGAAGTAATCGAGTCACCCGTCCGCTCTCCCTAGTGGAAAGGATCGCTTTTTACACATGACAGGATCTACTGTGTGACATTCTATTTGCGAAAAGGTTGTGTGATCTGTCTACATCCGGAGATGCTCTGAACGCTTCTTACAAGTAATCCGTTTTTTACCGAATTTCTGTGACGACGTACACTACTCGTTACCGTAATGAAATGGTATACGCAAGTCACTCAGCTAAAGGTTTTATACAGAATGATTTGATCAGTGCCCTTCCTCTACGAAACAAATATTTTTTCAGCACATCATAGGCTTACGTTTTACTTAACCTTGTGTTCAAAGCGATTCTTATATAACATACTGCAAGGCAGAAATTATATCACTGTTGGAGAAGTTGATCACCAGATGATCTGGCTGTGCAAGTTGTAGCAATTTATCGGCCCATTAACTCGTTCGGACTTCATGATATGTTTTTTGGTGCCCTCCCCTACAGTTTTATCCTCTACAGCTGCTCTACTACCATATAAGGTAGTCCTTGATTTTTAACACACGTCCTATCATCATATCCATTCTTCTCGCCAATGTATTTCACATGTATCTAGACATACCAGGGGTTCCATATCAAGCTCCACACGCCCCGCACCATTACAAAACCCCCACAAGCTTGAAAAGTCCTCTGCTGACTTGCAGGATCCATAGATTCATGAGGTATCTCAATACCCGTACAAGTCCATCCTCTCGACATAATTTGAAACGAGACTCGTCCGATCACGAAACTCGTTTCCATTCATCAACAGCCCAATGCCAGTGTTGACGGGCTAAGGCGAGGGGTAAAGCTGTCATCAAGGGTACACGAATGGGCCCTCGGGTGACGTTCCGTTGAATGGTTCGCACACTGACATTTTTTGATGCCCCAGCGATGAAATTTGCAGCAATTTTCAGAAGGATTGCGCTTCCGTGGCGTGGAACGATTCTCTTCAGTTGTCGTTGGTCCCGTTCTTGCAGAACTTTTTTCCGACCGCAGCGATGTCGGAGATTTGATGTTTTACGTGCTTTCCAATATTCACGGTACACTCTTGAAATTGTCGTATCTCCATATAACCGCTACCTAAGCGATGCTGTGTCCCATCGCTTGTGCGCCGCTACGACATCACGTTCATACTCAAATCTTGATATCCTGTCTTTTTAGCAGCAGTAACTAATCTAACAACTGCTCCAGACACTTGTCTTATATAGGCGTTGCCGACCGCAACACCATATTCTGCCTGTTACATATCTCTGTATTTGAATATGTATGCCTCTACAAGATTGATTGGTGCTTCAGTGCATAATGCTTATACACTAAAATAAGTACTGTAAATTACAGAATAGCACTGGTAGGATTGTGCTCTTGAAGTGGTGCAGGCCGGCTGGAGTGGCCGAGCGGTTCTAGGCGCTTCAATCTGGAACCACGCGACCGCTACGGTCGCAGGTACGAATCCTACCTCGGGCACGGATGTGAGAGATGTCCTTAGGTTAGTTAGGTAGAAGTAGTTCTAAGTTCTAGGGGACTGATGACCTCAGATGTTAAGTCCCATAGTGCTCAGAGGCATATCAACCATTTGAAGTGCTGCAGAACTCTTTAAATCATATTTCTGTAAGAGGAAACAAAGGGTGTCAACAGCAAAAAGCACTACATTGAGCTATCACTCAACATCCACCTGGATACTAATTGTGTACAGTCTTCAATAAGGTTACATCTTAGAGCCCTTACTTTTTCTTATGTATTTAGAAATGTTTTCAGTGACGTTAAAGTTAAATTCTAAGCTTGTTTTGTATGATACAAACATTGTTATAAATATTGTACCAAATTTGGTTTTTGAAAATGTTGCAAATGAAATTTTCATGAACATTGTAAGAAATTTTGGACCAGTTCTTTGAAGAGTATTGAAATAGAGCATAACCTAGTGTACATATGTACAAACGTGCATGCACACTAGCTTGTGCGCAGTTTTGATTGTGTTGGCACTAATTATTATAGGTACCTCTTGTGTGGTACTTTATCTACTTGTGACTACAGGTTTTCAGATTGGGTATCTATAATGTTATTAGTCTTTCCGTTTAATATTATCAGCTTTTAAGGTTTTAGAAATTTCTATCAATACTTTCCCAAGATTTTCTTGTATTTACAGATAAGCTCTATTATGTGTTAGCCTCGAATTGCCTGTTTTCATATTTTTCGCTGTGTAAGTTTTATCTTCCTCCATGATTTATTACACTTTTTAACATGTGTTAGTTGCTTGTTTAACGCCTTGTAAAAATATTGAAATTGCATCATCTCACCAGGCGATATGCACGTGAAGGATGTTGGTACAGATGGTAGCTGCTTTTTATAAACTGGGTTCCTTACTGCATGTTTCATAAATTCTCTTAGTGATTGTGGAGCACGTGATCCTAGTTCTTATGTACTTAGGTTAACTTGGGACAATAAACATGTGTAATTTTTATTTTAGCGAGTTTCACTGGCCTGCCCTCAAGTAACGTAATTTAGTACTTTGGTGGTAAAGATGTTTTCAATGGCAGTCACTTCTACCTTTCCAGTGGCAACTGAGTATGGTTGCGTGGGGCTGCATTCAAAAACCCTTAAAAACACCGTATTGTGTGTTTTGGAAAAACAGAAGAATAAGCTTTTTGTTTTGCTATATTTGGTTATATTTGATGTCTACTTCTGGTTTATGTCACAGGTACCTCTGTCACTAGTTATGGAGCCAAGAGGTATCCGGAGGTCTCGTGACTTAAAAAAGAACGATCCCAGTATGAGTTGAAGATTCGCGGTCAGTCGACGGAAGGTAGTGTTGGGGAGCTATTTGTGCGGCTCCGAGGCACGTTGCGCAGTTTGCTGTAAGGCACAGTGACAACGCTGGAGAAGTAGGTGCCGCTGTGTGTGTTCGTGGCGTCTTACGTGCACGAGTGTAGGAAAACATTGAGTTATTGCGTTGCAGTAGCTCATTTCGAGCTCAAGTGTACCAAATGGAAGTTTCGCTTAACCACATATCTAATGAAGTCCAAGATGTAAAGTCAGTAAATGTAAATCTGAAATGTATTCCAGTAATTGTGAATTTCAATATAAGGATATGCAGTGGCATAGTAAGGATCAATTTCTAACGGATAGTCAAGAGTCGGCTGACGGGTTGTTGAATTATGGTCGCATAGAGATGTCTAACCAGGTTAACAAATTACCTAACTTTGTTTTGTCCATGATTCGACGTATTGGCAGTTTATCTCTTGAAATGGGTCAAGAAGTTGTTAAACTCTTCAGGTTCATCGTTCGATTAGAACACAATGCCGACGTACTGAAATTTCTCATTCTCTTATTCTTCAAGTATTAATATATCTATTAACTATAGGTCTCCTGAGCTGTTGCCAAGGATTAGCACATTAAGGACACATTGAGAAATATACTTGAGAAATATGTTCAGAAGCACTTATACTGCAAGAGTCGGAACGAGCTCGCTAGCCAACATTTTTCTCCAGATACAGGTCTATGATGAGACTATTGCCCAATATATGGAACAAATTAGATCCTCTGTCTCGGCATCTTGCTTAAAGATGACTTAACCAGAAGCTATCACTGATATTTTGGAGGGAATGTGACCTTAAGATCATTCACGTATACTGATTACAGGTAAACCAGGTATTTTTGCTGATCTTCAGTTGTAGAGAGTGATGAAAAACATGATGCAGGTGATTAAGTTCGCGAATATACTTTTCGAAACATTATATCTAGCGAGAATCTTCTAGCGGTAAGGTACCGTGTAATTAAATACGATATGTACCAGAAAAATTCATTTCATTAAGAACACAGATGAGTGTTGTACCGTACCAATACACAGAGTGATTCAAAAAGAATACCACAACTTTAAAAATGTGTATTTAATGAAAGAAACATAATATAACCTTCTGTTACACATCATTACAAAGAGTATTTAAAAAGGTTTTTTCTCACTCGAAAACAAGTTCAGAGATGTTCAATATGGCCCCCTCCAGACACTCGAGCAATATCAACCCGATACTCCAACTCGTTCCACACTCTCTGTAGCATATCAGGCGTAACAGTTTGGATAGCTGCTGTTATTTCTCGTTTCAAATCATCAATGGTGGCTGGGAGAGGTGACCGAAACATCATATCCTTAACATACCCCCATAAGAAAAAATCGCAGGGGGTAAGATCAGGGCTTCTTGGAGGCCAGTGAGGAAGTGCTCTGTCACGGGCTGCCTGGCGGCCGATCCATCGCCTCGGGTAGTTGACGTTCAGGTAGTTAAGGACAGATAAGTGCCAATGTGGTGGCGCTCCATCCTGCTGAAATATGAATTGTTGTGCTTCTTGTTAGAGCTGAGGGAACAGCCAATTCTCTAACATCTCCAGATACTGTAGTCCAGTTACAGTAGCACCTTCGAAGAAAAAGGGACCAAAAGCTGACGCTGACGCCTAGTCAACAACGCCTCAAGCGAACAAATGTACGACTAAATGAAACTTTATAGCTCCCTTAATTCGCCGACAGATAGTGCTTAGCTCTGCCTTTTGTCGTTGCAGAGTTTTAAATTCCTAAAGTTGTGGTATTCTTTTTGAATCACCCTGTATTTTCTTGTTTAGCATAAGTTTAGTGGATATGAAAAGTGTAGGAGCTTCAGTCTGACTATTATAATTAATCAGTACAATAATTGAAATGAGAACGATAATGAAGCAGTATAATATAGAATCGGCTCACTGTAAGCTTTCCACTATCTATGCTACCAGCTGTACTGGACAAAAACATTTACGCTAAAACAAAGAAAAGAATCTTGATCAGGCAAATTACTTGCTAATAATATCAACGCAAAAGAAAGCGCAACCTTCGCTTTAGATCAGGCAGTGCTCTTTACTACAAAATACTACGAGAACAGAGGGACAATAAAAAATACATACAGGTGAAATTCAAGAAATGCGATCCCACTGAATGCAGTGACAAGTATGGGCACAAACAATTAACATAGGCCAGCAGCCCACTCTGATACAGCATGTACAAGAGATGTCCAAAGGGTGCCGCCCAACTCAGCAATGTCTGTGAGATTTACGTCTAAACTAGCAACTAAATCTCCATCTTTTTTTTTAAAGAAAAGGTTAAACTAGTGAGTAAAGAAACCTTAAGCGCGAGCTCGCTTCCGCTAATAGAATATTTTTAACCAAGCCAGTACAACTAATTCTACAAACTAGACATCAGGCTTCAACACCGATAAAGAAAAATATGTAAAACACAACCAGATAAATACAATGTTCTTGCACTATAGACAGTTTTGATTAGATAGAAAGAATAAACATGTGTTGCAGCTGATTAACACTCTTTGAAAACTTGTCAACAAAACACAAGACGCAAATGGCAGTGACACACATATGTAAACATAACTACTCATAAACAATTCTTGGCAAGTAGGTTAAGTGAGGCCCAGAGTGTTGGGTCCTGACAGCACACAGTAAAACCCTCACATAAAGTATCCATATGTGTCCGCTGCTCCACCCTGCACAAAGTAGCGTGGTCGAACCACTGGCATCTCGAGATCAAGTGCTGTGTTTCCCACCAACTCCCATTTTGCAATACAGAGGTTGGTCCAAAATACAGACGAATTCTAGTAGGTGCTTGTTGTCTTTCAAACCTAACATAAACGCCACTCGCACCTGCCCGATGGTCTTCCTCTGTTTAGCAGTGACAGCCAATTCACAGGGCCGTTAAAAGAATGCGCCATACCACATGCGCGACCTCTCGTGGAACGCCAACCAGGACGTTGCTTGGCAACCAGCAGAGAGATTAGGAATCGAAAACGTTCATGATTCACTTTTAAACTTATTTCGTTAAAAAAAATTATTATCCTTGTAATAACCCCAGACATGGGCTACAGGCCACTCATATTTATCTTCCAGTCAGTTCCTTTACTTGGTTTACTCAGTTGCTTCATGTGCTTTGTTGGGAAGCAGTCTTTTGCAGTGTTAGAAAATAACCAAGCATATCAACAGATGATCTTAACGGAAGAATTCAAACCTCACACAGCGATCTGTACCGACTGGAATTAATTTGAATTCAGTCACATTCCATTTGCTTCACCAAGAGATGCAGCGGCTCTTTCCCGTTTACTGCACTCAGTTCCTGACGAGCTTGAGTTTAGGCGCGTTTGCAGTTAACTTGACGATGTAGTAAAACACGAAAATCTTGGGCACATATATAGATGGCAAGGTGTAAAATGGCAGTGCATTGGCGAAGCTGTTATTATACTGAGGTAATTTATGTGAAATGGTTTCCACCGTGATTCTGGCCGCACAATGGGAATCAATAGACTTCGAACGCGGGATGGTAGTGGAACTAGAAGCATGGGAAATTGAATTTAGGAAATCGTCAGGGAATTTATTATTCCGAGATCTACAGCGTCAAGAGTGAGCTGAGCGTACCAAATTTCAGTCATTACTTCTCATCAAGGACAATGCAGTAGCCCACGGCCTTCATTTAACTACCGAGGGCACTGGCGTTTGCGTAGAGATGTCATTGTTTGTGGACAAGCAAGACTGCGTGAAATAACCACAGAAATCAATGTGGGCCCAATGACGAACGTATCTGGTAGGCCAGTGCGACGAAATTTGGCGCTAATGGTAATGGCAACAGACGACCGACTCGAGTGTCTTTGCTAACAGCACAACGTGGCCTGCTACATCACCAACCGCGCGTAGTGGCCGCGCTGTTTGAGGCGTCATGTCACGGACCACGAGGCCCCTCCCGCCGAAGGTTCGAGTTCTCCCTCGGACATGGGTGTGTGTGTTGTTCTTAGGTTAAGTTACTTTAAGTAGTGTGTAGGTCTAGGGACCGATGACCTAAGCAGTTTGGTCCCATAGGAATTCATACACATTTGAACACATTTACTGCCTCACCCATGGGCCTCGGCCATATTGTTTGGACCCTAGACGGCTGGAAAAACGTGGCCTGGTCTGATGAGTCCCAATTTTAGTTAGTATGAACTAATGATAGGGTTCAAATGTGACGTAGACTCTACGAATCCATGACCCAACTTGTCAACAAGGCCACGTGCAAGCTGGTTGTGGCTTCATAAATGTATGGGCTCCGTTTACATGGAATTGACTAGGTCCTCTGGTCAAACTAAACCGATAATTGACTGGAAATGTTTATTTTCAGCTACTCTGAGGCCATTTGAGCCAAACAACGACAGAATTTTTGTCGATGACAATGCAATATGTTACATGGCTACGACTGTTCGCGATTGGTTTGAAGAACATTCTGGACAATTTTAGCGAATAATTTGGCCACTCAGACCACCCAACATGAATCCCATCGAACATTCAGGGGTCATAATTTAAGAGATTAGTTTGTACACAAAATCCTGCGCTAGCAACACATTTCAAATTATAGACGGCTGTAGAGGCAGCATGCTTCATTATTTCTGCAGGCGACATACGACTTAAGTCCACGCCACATCGACTTGCTGCACTACGGGTACTGTGGGCACGGATAGATCCGACAAGCTATTAGGAGATATCCCATGACTCACCAGTGTATGAGGCAAAACTTTTCACTAGAATGTAGACCAATTAACTCAGTTCTCGTTCCGTTGTCAGCAGCGGGCGTAACTGTTAACTCGTCTGGCACATCATGAAATCTCCTTTTGAGGTCACTTAGTTTCTGTTGCTGCCGTGAAAACTGAACAAGAGAGCTAGAAGGCCATTGGGAAGTGATTCTCCACCAACCTAACATCGCTGTTTGGCAGCGAGGAGCCTGGGAGTTCTATCGTTAGGGGAGTAGTGAGACAGATGCACAGCAGAGGACTCGCGGCAATGTAGAGATAAATGTAGTGCATCTGTGTTTAAGTAAAATGATTTGTTTGAATGTTGTAAAACGGAGGGAAGAGATTCGGTAAGTGATTTAGAATTAAATGAGATTAGAAATGTGTATGAAAGGGAATGAAGGTAATGCTTTTTATTTAGTTTCTTTGTAGTTGTGTGTAGTTGGAAACCATTGTTGAATGAGATATCCACCTCAGGGAACTTTACATTTTTAGTTACAGATTAAACAATTTTCACTGTAAGGTATTTTTGACTTTCTACAATGATTTGTCTAACATTTGTAAGAGTAAGTGTTTGATATCACTCTCGCCATTGATCAGTGTTAATGAGTGATTTAACATGAATTTCACACAAGTAATAATATACCAGGTACTTTAAAAACAGTTCGTTAAAGAAATGTTTCACATAAGAGTATTATTCACATACTTGGTCCAAGTAACTTTTATTTAAAGAGTGTCTCACTCAGTGATATGTATAAAATAGTTTACTTGTTGTCTGGAGCATTGCTCTAACTTTTAGTAAATTTGCAGCTGGCACAGAGATAACAGCAAGCATCATGTTTCCACGGAATTGCAATAAGATGTTTGCGTTTCAGGATCAGTTTGAAGGGAAAATTATCAAAGCACAGTAACTATTTCAGGCAGATCATCAACGCAAAACGACTACTTTATTTAACTAAATAGCTTAATACTAAAGTTCCGGATTTAATCAGTTTCCACATTCTTAGAAAGATGATAAAACAGGGCCAAATTCATGTTGTATTCTCGCAGGCAGATATATTTTATTTCTTTCGCAGTTGAAAATGCACAGTCATCCAAAACTAAACGATAGCAATGTTAGAGCCAGCCAACGAAACCAGTACGAGTTATGCTGTCAACAAAATGATATGGTACATGCATCTCAGCTATGCCCATTATGGATCATGAAAGTGTCTCTTCATACTTCGTCAAACATCCTATTTCATTAACATCGAGAAAAGAATTAGGTGTGTTCTGGCGAAATTCAGACTCTGCCAGCTGGCAAAATCTCCCACTACATCACATTGGGCTCCAGTTTTGCCAATTATGCCCATTAAATCAAATCATTGTCGGCCCCGATATCTGAAAGGTCAGCGTGACGGACTGACGTCCTAAGGGGCCCGGGCTCGGTTCCCGGCTGGGTCGGGGATTTTCTCCCCTCAGGGACTGAATGTTGTCTTCATCATTATTTCATCCAAATCCGGTGCGCTGGTCGCCCAATGTGGCGTCGAATGTAGCATGACCTGCACCACGGCGTCCGGACTTTCCCCGCAAGTGGCCTCCCGGCCAATGACGCCAAATGTCATTTCCATTTTCAATTAAATCATTTAGCGGCGGTCTATCCCTATGGGCATATACCAAAGACCTATGAAGATTTGCCGTACACATTTGTTGCAGTTGAGCTAACATCTAAGTTTGTTTCCTTTACGTAACTTCGTAGAGTTACAGTTAAAACTGTTCCAGCTGCATTGACTAAGAATTTTGTACCACACGAAGGACATGAAGAAAGGTTATATCTGACAACGGGCCACAGTTTTGTTCTCCTACTGTGACACTTACGTTGCACAACAGTAAGAGTAAACCCATTTTTCCAGTTATCACGCTTCCTCCAACCCTTGTCAAACAAAGGGATGGGAAAGCTACAGTATGTAGACTTTATTGCCAAAAACAGCTCACTGATTGGGATACATATATTCACATTTTCGGGACACCATTAATTTAATATCTAATGATTGAACTTTGCTCTCGCCACATTAGATTTTCAAGAATAAAAGTCCTCCAGACAAAATAAAAGGACTTGATTCTTTCTCCAAGTCACATTGTTTACGTTATTGTGAACTGATTGATATTGCAATTACTAATATAAAAAGGCAGCTGGGAAGAAGAAAATGCTACAACAGAAGGTAAGGGACTATAGGAAATTCGAAGTTGGACAAAAAAACATCAGAAATTTGCGATATATTGTAATGGATCTTTACTGTTTCGAAGAATTTCACATCCCAACGTAGTACATCTTGAAACACTCAGAACGAAATCTTCGATAGTTCTTCATCGCATAACCTATATAAAACCATTAATAAAATGTTTAATTTGACATTAAGGTTTTAATAAAATGCACATTAAATTTTTATCTTATAATTTAAATCAACACTGGACCCTTCTAATTCTTTCTCCAGCCAATAATTTGACAGATACAAAGATGCTATGTTGCCGAATTCCAGACCATATCTAACCTTTTTCTTGTAAATGGTCTGTGAAAAATGAACCAGTGAAATTCTTTATGATGATATAGGGCATCCCATGTATGACTGCTGAATAAAATGTACGTTAACACAAACCATGTGTTGGTTTTCCTTACCCGTCATTATATTGTTGCTTAATTGGAATTACTGGCTATTTGCCGACAGTAGTCTTCAGTACAATGTGTAGAATGGCACAACAGCAGCAAGTTGTCTCAATCACTTCATGTGATTCTTTTGGCAGGGTAGAGAAAATCTGAAGACAAATATTCCTATGCATAACATTTTTATTTCCACATATCCATTTACACACAGAAAACAACTATTTTTGTTTGGTGAGGCCTTAATAACATGCACATTGTAACTCTGTTCCTTCTGGTAGTTCTTCTAGACGAGAGCAGTCGGTGATTTAAATGTTACCTCCTATTTCTTGTATAACACAGTTGTTACAATATTCTACATCTTCCTGGGTGTACGCTACCAGCTCTTCAGCTGCACATTCTTGGGGAATTTCCGTAAGAATTTTATTATGCTTACAACTTTTACAAATGAGTGGTCATTTAATGTTGTTATTCCGTTGGTGTTAAGTTTGGAGAACGGTTGTTCTGTTGTTAGGTCCTTAACGTCCAGTCCAAGGCCCTTAGGTACAATGTAAACATTCTTTTTAAGGTGGTGCAGGTGGGAATGAAGCTTTACAAAAAGACTTTTTGTGTGCCCTTTAATGTCGTGGTCTAATCCGTCATTTTCAACCACGAATCCAACAAATAGCCTCTTACCATGGCTATTAACACTAAGAGTTGATATTTTATAATACCCAGAGGTAGTGAGATTTAGGGACACAATTTGTTTAAAAAAATATGTAAGCCTTGCCTGCACATCTACGGTAACTTCTTCTTTGTCTAGTTACAGTTTGTATTCCTTCTTTATGCCAGTTGTCTTCGGCACACTCCAGTTTTCGTTTTTTTAGCTTGGATTTCTGCCATTTTCAGGTTTTTTCGTAAACGCAACACAGTAGCTGTACTTAGGAGAGTAATTTCCTTAATAGGGAGTAAGTCCGTTCAACACATTGGTTCTTTTCCTTAGAACTTGTGGAACAACACTGTTTGTCGGAACGAAGCTTAATTCGGCTATATTGTATCCAACGGTATTGCGGGGAAGAGGCCAGGGATTGAGAGAATTATGTTTCTCTTGTTTTAACATAAAACTGCTGTGTAATACCTATACTGACTTTATTGGAGTCAGCGTTAAGAATCTCCATGTAGTTTACAGGTGGTTTACAGATGGTTAATTGAGAATGCATGCGGACAGAACGTAACATATAAGCTTTTCTCGGCCTTGAGGCTCAGGCAGACTTACTAGCAGACCGGTCAGTTTACTGGTATTTTCATTACACCAGTAGGCAAACTGCTGATCGTTGTTAAACACCCCACAGCGGCTGTAATGTAAGCGATAGGAAATATGGATATGTTTCCCTGTACGCCCATACCAATGTGACAATATTTTCTTGATATTTATCATTCTCAAATACCGTGTGTGGCTTCTTCTCGATGTTCTGCATGTCTGTACGAAAGGAATGTTGAAGCAAATATGAGCAGATAACAGAAGACACATCTCCTGCTAGTTAGGCAGTTCAGGCAAGCAACCTGTCGAAAAGTGTGTTACGACTACGGGGCCTGGCATTAGAGTCCATGTTGGTGGTACTCACACCGCTGTAGCCTACCCCTGCCACCTTATTTTTCAATATTAGCACATTTCTCGGATTTTAATGTGAAAACTTTTATGAAAACATTAACAGGCGTTATGTCGCTCTAGTTGGCATACCAGGAGCTCCCACATTCTGTTAAAAATTACGTCGTTATACTTTTACAAAAATTCATACTTGCTTCCAAATAACGTTTCATACAAGAGTGAAGAGTGTACACAATGTAACATAACATCATGCTCTTCTCCATACTATTATTTTCCGGAAGCCGCGTTTCGACGTCTTGAACAGAACAGTCCACAACACTCCCTGTATATTTGAAGACAACGTGTATCGAAGTCAGACACGGACGAATACAGAACTCATTTATTTTCATAAGAGAAAAAAATTTTTCGTTGTTTAAGACGTAAATATTTTACATCATGTAGCTATTCCATGATTTGAAAATAAGCGAGATGTTGCAGTGGTTAAAGCCCAGATCTGCCACCAGAAAATTCAGTACCTCGTCCAGCTACATCAGTTACTTTTATCTGTAGTGGTTAAAGTGTGCAACGGAATGGTTCCTTAAACAGATCCACATAAACTCCCTTTCCTACGGATTATTCCATCTTTCTAATCTCTATCCAGAGTATTTAATAATCCAAGCATCCTCCCATTTCCGATTTTGAATGTAAGTTTCGAACACTTGTAAATAAAGAACTGAGAATCAAAACGTATGACGAGCTGAAACAATGTGCCGAACCACAGCCGATTTAGCATATTTTTATACATAATTATTATCAAGTATCTGCACATTCCTATTTCCAAAGAATTCTCGGAATGTTTTTCTATCAGTAATACTATTGCAGATATCATATAGCATGGTGCTTGGCCATAAAGGTTACAATTAATTATGTAGTTTCATAGCCAGGGATAATTAGCTTGGCATAGGAACAAGCTGTAAATGGAAGAAATAAAAATGGAATGTAACGCCCAGAAACGGCGGAAGAACGAAGTGAATCTTTGCTGGTTGAGATGGTACGTAACGTTATTTCACTCTTAACAAACCGAATTAAGTTGATGAAGATCTTGGCAGCGTGATCCCACCTGCCAATATAACGTTGTATCTGCTCTGCGTACCCTGATTCGGTTGAGAAGAGCGTCATAAAGCAGTTAAATCTGCTACTGCACCGCTGTGCCTCTCCAAAGCATTGGGAGAATGGGACTTTTTCCCATGTCAACGATGGTCTTCTAAGTTACAGCAGATCAGAGAGTCGTTGTTGAACACTATGCGACGCCATACATCAGCAATCCATGCCTACCCGTCACGGCATCATTCCAAACGTAACTATCTATATTGTCGTGTTAACGGCAGCCTACAATGGGACGGTAATTCCCGAGTCCAGTGGCTGCTGTTCTACGACCAATAGTGCGGGGTGATGCCAAATGTTGCAGGGAGTCCACCACTTGTTCTCGGACAGCAGGCGCGGACGCGAAGGGCTTGTGATTTGCTTCGCGCTCAGTACAGCGACACTGCCTTGTGGTGGCAAGAAGTAATCGACCAGAACTTTGAAGACGCGTAACAGAGCTGTCATGTGCCGATATAGTCCGACATCGGGCCGCTGTCACACTTAAACCGCCCGCAAATCTGGGTATTGCACGTTTCAACCATCCGGTCTCAAGGAAACCCGTAATGGGGTCTCTCAAACTATTCCAGTTGCTGATAAAGCTTTCCCTCATAGGTTCGCGACATGAAAAGTTTTCCACGCCCCTTATATCCCCTACCAGGCTAGGCAATAACATGAACCAAAGTAATGAGTTCTCGTGGTCATTCTATCTCTCACAGAGATTTGCAACTCTAATCATTTACATATCCGCCGATGGTGTTTACATATGAGAAGTTACACTGACACCTGACAATTTCCTCTGGACGCTTCACTTTTTTGTCAGGCTGTCTAGTAGAGTGATACAGTGATCAAAATGCTCAAAGATAAAAACACGTAATATTATTGGAAACAACGGAAGACAACAGAAAATTCACCGAAAAACTAAAGGCAAATAAGTCTGAGGGGATATTAGGTATGTTTTATTTCCACCCATTTTTTTTTTGCATTTAGCTCTTCCCTCAGACGATGTGCAAACATATAGCTTCATATGAAACCACTTTTAGCCGAAACTTTACTTCGAATGGTCCACTATAAACCTCACGACTCATGACCCGCCCTCACAACTTTACTTCTTGCAGTAGGGACCGTCAGTAATGCTTGGGTAGCTCTGATGGTAGGGCACTTGTCCGTTAAAAAGAAAGGTCCCGAGTCTTGGCCCGGCACACAGTTTTAATCTGCCAGAATGTTTCGAAAAAAATAAATTAATCGAGTGAAGGCGAACTTCTTAATCAAGATCGTTTGTTAATAACGTTTACTGTCGATTACCGGTCCCGGTAAGAATGGTTACTCTCTTCAGATCTGTGTCCCAAACCACACACTACTGTGTATTAAATTGCAGCCAGGCTACAGCTACACTGCAATGCAGTACACGGGAGTGTGTGGTACGGGACACAAGCATTTGGCGAATTACTGTGTATGCTGTGGTTTTACCTGTCGATGCATCGTTCATCCATTCCCCCACATGCATCGCAATGTTTCAAAAAGAGTGCTTGTACAGCTCGTATAGGAGACACGTAATAACCTTTTATCGAGATCTGAAGATGGTTACCATATTAACTGGAACCGGTAATCGACAGTAAAGGTTGTTTACAAGCGATTTTAGCTAAGAAATTCACCTTCTCTCAAGCAATTAATACAGATCGTCCCTTACAAATCGAGTAAACTGGTGGAAAAAATGTATTTTAATACGGTATTCACGTTCATTCTTGAAGTTGGTTGTCTAAACTTCAGAAAGAGAAGAAAAAAGTCGTAAATCTTGCTGATATAGCATCGCTCAACGTGTATAATACAGAGAATATGCAAAGTTAAATATTGAGCAAATCGAAGTAGTCGTTTGTTTACCTAAAGCGGAAAGGAAAAACACAGCGTCCGGTGCAGCAAAATGAATCGTAAAAGCAGCCGTGGCTAGAAACGCGCGGCTTATATCGATGCATCAACGTTCCTCTAGGGCTTAAAATCTTCCGGAAGCCTGGAAAAGAGCTTCCATTTCCGTCTGCAACCAGAGCGCGGCTCTAAGAACAGAATCCGCCGACGTGAGGGGCTTAGCGGTGTCTACCGAAGTGTCGAAGCAGAGGAGTCCGACGCCATCTGTAGGCTGTCGGTGGAAACAGCTCGGCGAAAGCCGGCCGTCTGTCGCCCGATCTTAAACTCTGCAGACTCGCACCTTTAGCTAAGATTTAGTATTTCGCGGCATCCACTGTGATAGAACACTATAATTTGTGTTAATTCCACCAAACCTCTTTAATTTTCGAACTAATATTAGTGCAGTAATTTCGTCGTGCACTGTGCTATACGGAGCACCACAATTCCTGTATTTCGAAAGAGTCTCTACATTACGAAACAAAGTGAGAGTACCGCCCCAGGATTATGATTAATACACCTTATTTAAAAATGCATAGCAGGGATTATGACTTTTTGACCGAAACTCAGTAATTTTTTTAAAAGAATGATGTTGTAAAGTTTGTACACATAGCAATGTCGTCGTAAAACTCATCTGAATACACCCAGTGAAAATTCTATCTGGGAACAGATGGTAAACGCGGAAAATGTGAGCCTGAATATCGATGACACAGTTTAGTTTGTGTTATGTCATATGTATTTGCAGTATAGATAAGACTAAAGTAATAAGGTAACTTACGTTTTTACTGTTTTGTTGCCCAGTCCCACTGGGAAATATGTGCTATGTCAATTATCTCTTCCTACCACCTGATTTAGACTGCTTTAAAACCATGTTCAGTGAAAGAAATAAATAAATTACACCCGTACTATCACTGTCTCCAATCTTATTTTGTACCTTTACCAGTCGTGAAATAAAACTATCTTCGTTATACATATTAATATTTAAGGATTGTGAATGATTGGTCAGTACTTGCTAGCTACTTCGAGCTCGTATAACAGAAACCTATGAAAGCGACAGGCAATTAATAGTACTCAGTACTGAGTACTCTTCGTATGTTGATTGGCCACGAACATGAAAGTAGGCATACTTGTCGTTACGTTCACCTGCCCCTTAAGGAGCAAATGACTCGGTACTGTAGGGTTATCCCCTCTGCATTCTATATAATTTTCGAAATAAAACAGATTAAAACAGTTATTAAGCATTCTTACCATTTTAAAATTATTAGAACAATGGCTGACAGTCATAACAATAACACTGCGTTGTGCTACAGTTCAGTGCAAATCGCTGTTGTTCTTCTGCTCTTCAGTCCAGAAACTGGTTTGATGCAGCTCTCCATGCTACCCTATCCTGTGCTAGCTTCTTTATCTCCCAGTACTTATTACAACCTACATCCTTCTGAATCCGCTTAATGTATTCATCTCTTGGTCTCCTCCTATGATTTTTACCCTCCACGCTTCCCTCCAATACTAAATTCGTGATCCCTCGATGTCTCAGAACATGTCCTGCCAACCGATCCCTCCTCGTAGTCAAGTTGTGCCATAAATTCCTCTGGTCCTCAATTCTATTCAGTACCCCCTCATTAGTTATGTGGTCTACCCACGTAATTTTCAGCATTCTTCTCTAGCACCACATTTCGAAGGCTTCTATTCTCTTCTTGCCTAAACTATTTATCGTCCATGTTTCACTTCCATACGTGCCTACACTCTACACAGATCCTTTCAGAAACGACTTCCTGACATTTAAATCTGTACTCTAGGTTAACAGATTTCTCTTCCTGAAACGCTTTCCTTGTCATTGCCAGTCGACACGTAATATACTCTCTACTTCGACCAAAATGAATTATTTTGCTCCCCAAATAGCAAAACACATTTACCACTTAAAGTGTCTAATTTCGTAATCTAATTCTCTCTGCGTCACCCCATTTAATTCGATTACATTCCATAACCCTCGTTTCGCTTTTGTTGATTTTCACCTTATATCATCCCTTCAAGACACTGTCGATTCCGTTCAACTGCTCTTCCGGGTTTTTTGCTGTCTCAGACAAAATTACAATGTCATCGGCGAACCTCAATGTCTTATTTCTTCTCCATAGATTTTAATTCCTACTCCGAATTCTTCTTTTGTTTCCTTTACTGCTTGCTCAACATACAGATTGAATAACACTGGGGATAGTCTACAACCCTGTCACACTCCCTTCCCAACCACTGCTTCCCTTCTATGCCCCTCGACTCTCACAACTGCCATTTGGCTTCTGTACAAATTGTAAATAATTACTATTGAAAACAGTCTTGATCACGATTTATTTAACAAGGTGACCAATTTCGACCACTACTGTGGTCATCTTCAGACCATTGAGTAGGAACCTCTTTCTGTTGGAGAATCACTACTGAAGAGGTTCCTACTCAATGGTCTGAAGATGACCACAGTAGTGGTCGAAACCGGTCACCTTGTTAAATAAATCGTGATCAAGACTGTTTTTAATAGTAATTATTTATAAGACATTGATCACTGCTGTTCCCGTAATGCATTCAAAAGTAAATTGTAAATAGCCTTTCGCTCCCTCTATCTTACCACTTCCCACATTGAGAATTTGAAAGAGAATATTCCAGTCAACATTGTCAAAAGCTTTCTCTAAATCTACAAATGCTAGATACGGAGGTTTGCTTTTCCTTATTCTATCTTCTAAGATAAGTCGTAAGGTCAGTATTGCCTCACGTGTTCCTACATTTCTACGGAATCCAAACTGATCTTCCCCGAGATCGGCTTCTCGCAGTTTTTCCATTCGACTGAAAATAATTCTTGTTAGTATTATGCAGTCGTGAATTATTAAACTGACAGTTCGGTAATTTTCACATTCGCTTTCTTTGGGATTGGAATGATTATATTCTTCTTGAAGTCTGAGGGTAATTCGCCTGTCTCATACATCTTTCTCACCAGATGGTAGAGTTTTGTCAGGGCTGGCTCTCCCAAGGCCATCAGTAGTTGTAATGGAATGTTGTCTACACCCAGGGCCTTATTTGGACTTAGACCTTTCAGTGCTCTGTCAAACTCTTCACGCAGTAGCATATCTTCCATTTCATCTTCATCCACATGCCCTTCCACTCCCATAACATTGTCCTGAAGTACATCGCCCTTTTATAGACCCTCTATCCACTCCTTCCACCTTTCTGCTTTCCCTTCTTTGCTTAGAACTGGGTTTCCATCTGAGCTCTTGATATTCATACAAAGGTTCCAGTAATTGTCAAGTAGGCAGTATCTATCTTACCCCTAGTGATATATGCTTCTACATCCTTACATTTGTCCTCTAGCCACCCCTATTTAGCCATTATCCACTTCCTGTCGATCTCATTTTTGAGACGTTTGTATTTCTTTTTGCCTGCTTCATTTACTGCATTTTTATATTTTCTCCTTTTATCAATTAAATCCAACATTTCTTCTGTTGCCTAAGGATTTCTATGAGCCCTCGACATTTTACCTACTCGATTCTCAGCTGCTTTTACTATTTCATCTCTCAAAGTTAGCCATTCTTCATCTACTGCATTCCTTTCCCTCCATTCTTATCAATCATTCCCTATTGCTCGCCCTGAAACTCTCTACGACCTCTCGTTATGTCAGTTTATCCAGGTCCCATCTCACCTTCTTGCAGTGTCTTCAGTTTTAATCAGTAGTTCGTAACCAATAGATTGTGGTCAGAGTCCACATCCGCCCCTGAAAATGTCTTACAATTTAAAACCTGGTTCCTAATTTTACCATTATACAATCTACCTGAAACGTTCCAGTATCGCCAGGCCTCTTCCATGCATAAAACCTTCTTTCTTAATGATTCTTCGACCAAATGTTAGCTATTATTAAGTTATGCTCTGTGCAAAATTCTACCAGGCGGCTTCCTCTTTCATTCCTTACCCCATTTCAAATTCACCTAATACGTTAACTTCACTTCCTTTTTCTGTTATCGAATTCCAGTCACCCACGACTATTAAATTTTCACCTCCCTTCACTATCTGAATAATTTCTTTTATCTCATCATATATTTTATCAATCTCTACTTCATCTGCGGTGCTAGTGTGCGTGTAAGTTTGTACTACTGTGGTAGGCATGGGCTTCGTGTCTATCTCTGCCACAATAATGCGTTCATTATGCTGTTTGTAGTAGCTTACCCGAGCTCCTATTTTTTTTACTCATTATTAACCCTTTGTTGCCTGACGGTACTTAAAAGTACCAGTAAGTTTTGACTCTCATTATTTTCTCGTGGTGCAGTTTCGTTATCTGAGAGCCTGTCGGTACGTAACAGTAACTCTGCTCTACTGTTTCATAGATGTTACTGTGCAATACATAGACCTCTCTGGCGGTCAGAGATTGAAATTGTTTTTCGCGCGCTGCTGTGAAAACAGAAGATTGTATGTGCTTGTTTCCATGGTGTTGCCTGAATTTGTGTGCAATTTATTGAAACTTCCGTTGAGTTTTCCATTGTACGTACTTACCTTCTTTGTTTTTTTATAATAGTTTGAAGTATTACGTTACAAGTGAATGAGATAAAGTGGAAAATATAAAGCGGACTTTTTAGTACCGTCAGGTTGTGCGAACACTTAATTGTAGCAACAATGCGTTACCTCTCACTAGTTGCTCTGTCCACTTTTTCTCACACAGAAATCCGTAAATACATTTGCCTGTGGAACAATTAGAACAAACAGGACAGGTTTGCCAGGGAATTTACCTAAAGAAAAATGTCTAAACCGTGGGGAATCAAATCACAGAGAGTCATCTTTAGACCTAACAGTATTTCAAAGGAGGGAAAATAAAGTAGTGTATTTTGCGTCAAACTTCCATGGCACTGAACAGAGCGTAGTGACAAGAAAACAGAAAGATGGAACTGGTATGGCTATACCATGACCAGTTATTGCATGTGATTACAATAAACATATGGGTGGTGTGGATCATGCAGACGGATTACGTTCAACTTTCTTGACAGGTGATCAAAGAAATGGTGGCACCGTCACTTCTGGGGAGCAATAGAAATTGTTTTGGCAATGCTTACGTCATTTTCAGTGATCTACATGAGGCACAACCACTGCTGGAATTCAGGAGCGCTGTGGCACTAGGGCTAATGAATAAACAGCAAGTGCCAAACCTCAAAAAGAGAAACTCTGGTAAAGATGAGATAACTCCCCCAAAGACAAGAAAGGACAACTTTTCTGTTCCGAAGAATGTACGTCTTGGCAACCGAGAAAACGATTTTGTGGTGTTCACTAGTAAAAGAGGAAGATGATAAATGTGTGCGGAAACTAAAATTCAGTCGAGACCACATTCACAATGTAATACATGGAAAGTGTATTTGTGCTACAATGAGAAAAAGAACTGTTTCCTACAGTTTCATGAGGTATCACTAACACTAAATCTGTGATATGTATATACTGTCAAAAATGTATAGCTAAGTTACTAAGTATTGTGAAGTTGCTCTAGAATAAATTTATGCGAACTTTAAAAAATAATTCAGAAATATCATATTTCTGTTAATTAATTTTCTAATGTAAAAATATTTAATATTCATGTGGAATGAAGTACAAGTTATAAAAATTGGAGCATTTTTCTGCGCACATTGTGTTTCTGTCCATGGAGTCTGACGGTACTTCTGAGTACCAGGAGAGAAAAAAGTTGTGAAAAATAAAATAAAATTTTACAAAAAATTCTACCGTCATTTGAGGCCACAATAGCATACATTCTGCAAAGAAAATGTTAAAAAGTAAATTTTTTCTTATGTCAGGAAACAAAGGGTTAAACCTAGTCCTGCATTACCCCTATTTGATTTTGTATTTATAACCCTTTTGTCACCTGAACACAAGTCTTGTTCTTCCTGCCACCGAACTTCACTAATTCCCACTATATCTAACTTTAACCTATCAATTTCCCTTTTTAAATTTTCTAATCTACCTGCCTGATTAAGGCATCTGGCATTCCACGCTCCGATCCGTAGAACGCCAGTTTTCTTTCTCTTTGTAACGACGTCCTCCTGCGTAGCCCCCGCCCGGAGACCCGAATGGGGGACTATTTTCTCTCCACAATACAAGTATTTTACCCACGAGGAGTCCATCATCTTTTAATCACACAGTAAAACGACATGCTCTCGGGAAAAATTACGGCTGTAGTTTCCCGTTGCTTTCAGACGTTCACAGTACCAGCAAAGCAAGGCAGTTTTGGTTTGTGTTACAAGGCCAGATCAGTCAATGATCGAGCCTGTTGCCCCTACAAATACTGAAAAGGCTGCTGCCCCTCTTCAGGAACCACACGTTTGTCTGGCCTCTCGACAGTTAACCCTCCGTTGTGGTTGCACGTACGTTACGGCAGTCTGTATCGCTGAGGCACGGAATCCTCCCACCAACGGCGAGGTCCATGTAAATAATGCTGTTCAATTCGTAATGCAGATTATATTAGGAATACGTGTAGTAGGCTAAAGGTTCTGCTCGAGTAAATATTGTAGGAGTGGAAGTTGCATGATTTTGGTGTAGCTTAAGGCAACAATAAAAGACCAGACGGTCTGTGATGTGAGATTAGGTGTAATTCGAGAGGGATTGGTGAAATCAGCACTGTAGCTGGATAACTATACGACTGTGGGCATGGAGAAGGAAGAATGTGAAAGATTAGAGGGCACAATCAGGAGAAGTAATGTATTAAGTATTAATCACAATTTTTTTCTGCAGACGAAGCAATTAAAATCAAAAGCATGAAAGAAACTCCAACCCTATGAACTCCAAGGACCCAGCGTATTATGATTAAAACGAGTCTGAGAGGTTACACATCTTCCACGTTCGTTATTTTATAAAACTGATATTACATGTTCGTTTATTTCGTCACTTCTTGCTTGCCTTTTTTCTGTCTGAACGTGTTAGAAATATCATGAAATCTACGTAAATGTCTGCTGATGCAATAACAGTGTAAAATTTAACTATACAGATGTTTTTTATTTGATTGTATTAAGTGAAATATCTCTCCTGAATGACGGTTTGGATTACACAGGTATTTTTCATAGGCTTTCACCAAAAGCAATGAAACCAGTTTGATCAATCATCAAACGATTCGAGCTTCATTTGTGCTGTTTCGACAGTAATTCAATAGCGAGAAAACCCATTTTCGTCAGTGTAAGAGTTCGAACAATGATGGCAGTCAACCAAAACGCGTTGGCTTGACAAGAATTATTTTCTGGTTAATCGATGGATATATTTAATAATATCTTTTTTTCTTTGCAGCGCACCAATAATTGCTTATGAGAGATATTAATGTTGATCATAAGCTCGATACGTAATACAACTGGTGTTGGAATGTGTCATGTTGACACGATACAATATGCATGTAATATTTTTGAATCATTCACATTTTCTAGCTAAACTGGAGAGTTCTAGCTTTATAGAACTTCTTCTATCGGGAGGGCTCATATCGACTGACTTCCATATCCTAGCACTTTCTGTAGATGGTTAGTGACCAGTCCTCAAAATTTATCTGTGATTTTTAATTTTTTAAATTTTTTAATTTGTAAATTACGTTGTGTTTATGAGTTACGTAAAAGACGGCCAAAGCTAAAATGGATTGCCGATGATAGATTGTTTTTACAAACGTACACATTCCATCACGTAGATAAATTTTCTTTAAATTCACAAATCACTGCATATTCTTGGTAGATAAATAGAAATGCAGAAAATTTTTAAGGCGATAATAGTTATTTTAGTATCAGGTAAACCTACAAATAATGAAATTAGCAAATAACAGTGAAGAAGAATTTCATGATGAAACAACAATATGGCTTATCCGACTATAGACGACACAGTACAAATTTCATACAAACTGAACCAGAATCCCAGTTACAGCTCATTGCTAGTACCCATCAAACACCTGAAGGCTTAAATCCACACACTAAATTATTCGAAAAACTAGCAACTACGCTAGATACACACGATAAGCAGTTAATGAGTGTAGTAAAGGATTACCCACTAAAATAAAAAGTAATCCTTCAAGTATTTCCACCGAAGTATGGGAATTAACAGAAGCTAACAAAAATACACCGGAAGCAAATGAGCAGTTATTGTCAGATGCTAAGTCACTTCAGTTGACAGACTGAAATTGAGCATACTCTAAAGCTGTTAAATGAAAATTTTAACAATCTGGATATTGACCAAAATAAAATGTTGCAGGAACGATTCAATACTCGGGAAAAGAAGTTTTATTTTTTCAGTGTGGGTTAAAGATGAAGGCGTAGAGATTATTGAAAACTTAGATGATGAACTAAAACTCATGGAACAAATCACTAGAATGCAAATGTTATCTGGCCAAGTAACTATCAGAAGAGAATTTAATGATGACTGTAATCAATTAAAAACCATCCTAACTCAACAGCACCCTGAGGGACGGGCTGACTTAACCGCACAAATAAATAACGTATGAAGGGAATTGTCAACAGTTAAAAGTAGTGTATAGCACACCACCATTAGTTACTAAACAACTGACACGTACATGGCCATAAGTCCGTATGATAGGGTATATAGACACAATGCAGAACAATTCAGTCCATCTCCCAGACATTGAGCTTGTGCTATAGGTATTGCGTCTATGTTGTCTCTGGGCAACGGAAATTGCGGAAAAATGTACTACGTATGTACAATTTGAACAGGTATTCTTGGCACAATATTGGTCACTTGGCGCCCAGCAGTGACTCCAAAACGAATTTTTTAGTCCTGATTAATATATAGCAAACCAGTCATAAAGAAAACGTGACAATGGTATTAGCCAGTTTCAAGTAAGAACGTCGTGAGAAACCAACCACAAAAACTTGTTATATATATTAGGTTGTAACCTTGGCCTACTGCTCCTATGTCAACTGCATTCCGTTGGCAACATGTTGAGGCGGTTCTCGTCGCACTGTGCCTGACATTTTACTCATTTAAATCCCTTAGTTACACGTTATGTTAAATTTCGACGTGATTTTTATAATCTTAAGTTGGAAGAGACCAGAAAAGGGCTGCAGTTGAGACGCAGCATGTGGCCACTCCCAATTGGCAGTCAGACGCACAAGTTACCTGCTACAACAGATATTGTGGTAGCGGAGCATTTTTGTGAGATGTCCAGTTGAAGCTAGTAACAAGCAAGAAAAAAAACACCAACAGTTTACGTTCCAGAGTCCGATATTATGATAGTAAGCAGCAAAAACAAAACAGGCAAAGGCCACAGAAATGACTTACAAATTTCCTGTATTAATCGCCTTTTTAACTGAAATTTGAAGTTTTAAGTAACATTTTTCGACATTTATCGAAACTCTAAATCTGAAATTTAGCGCACTAGGAAATCGGTCATGCATCAGATTTGGTCTGGGAAATACTACATGTATTTAAACTTTGATATTTCTGTGCCATTTACTTACTTGATGCTTAAGAGAGGAAAGGTGTTTGGGAATCACACCGCCTTAGTAGCGATGTTTTGTAACATATATATATATATACATATATATATATATATATATATATATATATATATATATATATATATATATATATCCGGAGTGATGATGCAATGAAAGATGTTTCCATCCAACTCTACATCTGTGAGGTACACGTAGGGAAAAAAACGAAGCGTTGCGTATGTGTTTGAGATATGACGACGGTATCTTAATTTTCAGTACACGTATGTATGATTTCCAAATATCGGCTACCTATGCGACCTATCATACAGAGCAGTTCTATGGTGGAGGCAGGAACACCTGCAGGCAGCGCGGCATGATAGTTACAGAAATGGTCACGAAGGTAGCTCGTACTCTTTACGGCTCACATGTATAGTGACACATTGGAGACATAGATAAAAAACCGATTGAAACGTAGATTTGGCGAACTGTCAATATTCCCACCTCAACCATGGAAACATTCTTTTCAGTACGTGCTACCTCAGCTGAATATTTATTCCCAAACACTTTCAGAGCTCTAGGGATGTACTGACAAAAAATTAGCGAGCTTACAGTGCAGTATTACACCGACAACCATTAAATCCATAAAACCATACCACCATTTGTGGAGGCATTTTCAATGCTTAGAATATCATTCAAAGAATGTGACTGCTACGCTGCAGTGAGCAACACAAAGAACTCATTAACTAGGTACTACGAGGGTCACTCCAAAAGAAATGCACACTATTTTTTAAAAAAAATCCATCTTTTATTCTACATGCTTGAAAGTCTTACAGTGTTTAGATACATCCTTTAGGAACAATAATTTCATTTCTCCACATAATTACCACCCCTCTCAACTGCCTTACGCCATCTTGGAACCAGCGCCTGTATACCGGCACGGTAAAATTCTGGACCAACCTGTTGGAGCCACTGTATGGCATCGTGTATAAGGGAGTCATCATCTTCAAACCTTGTTTCACGAAGAGAGTCTTTCAGTATCCCAAAGAGATGATAGTCACATGGAGCCATGTCAGGAGTGTAAGGCGGGTGTTTCGGCGTTGTCCATCCGAGTTTTGCAATCGCTTCCACGGTTTTTTGACTGACATGTGGCCTTGCATTGTCGTGCAACAACAAAACATCCTGCTCTTGCCGATGTGGTCGAACACGACTCAGTCAAGCTTGAAGTTTCGTGAACTCTCTGCACATTGTCTGCAGTGTGTGCAGTACGAGGCCTACCGCTGCGAGGACAATCCTCGATATTGCACGGGCCCGATTTCATCACATAACCTGCTTGCCCACCGACTAACTGTACTGCGATCGACAGCGGCATCTCCATACACCTTTTTCAACCTCTTGTGGATGTTTCCCACTGTCTCATTTACACAACACAGGAATTCTATGGCAGCACGTTGCTTCTGACGAACGTCAGGTGTAGCAGCCATCCTGAAGACATGCTGTGATGGCGTTACTCACGGGAACAGGTTGAACTAAGTTTGAAAACAAGCGGGAAGGATGTATCTACACAGTGTAATACTTCCATACATGCTGAATGAAAACAGTATTTTTACAAATATAGTGTGCATTCCTTTTTGAGTGACCCTCGTAGATGTACGTATTAATCTGGACTGCTCAGAGAAGTCTGTAACAAACAACAGTAACTTAGAAAGCCACCCCGAGCAATGGTTAGGTGCAACGTGTGTGTAGACCGACGGCTCTAAATACAGGGACTCTGTCGGATTTGCCTATGTACATGTTAATGATAAAAAATAGTGAATTATCGTGCCAACCGAAAGCGTCACTTAATACGGCCGGATTCTTAGCTGTTGAACAGACATTAACATTCGGCATAGCCATAGCAATTAGTTGTATCATAATACTCACACAATCGCTGTGCACGGTGCAAACACGACACTTGTTGGTAAGGACAAAGATAGTCGTTATTCACCATACCAAATAGTTGCTGCTGTATCAGAGATACACAGCTTCTGTAAGGAGGTGTCATTTGTGTGGATGAAAGGAAGTGTGGGGATTGTTGGTAGTGAGAGAGCTGACTAGCTGGATGAGGTCGCAACGATGATTAGCATAGAACAGCATTTCGTCCCAGCAGATGATCTCATTGTAGTAGTTAATGACATGGTCAAACACGTGTGGAACTAGGCATGAGAGATCGAAGATCTGCGCAGGGGTATGAGGTACAAACAAATTCATCCGCAATGACTGAAGTCCGAATAGTAAGCTGAAACATGGGTTATGGTATGCAGCTTAACTGGCCAAGGTAATAGGACACTGTTTGCAAGGATCATTGCCTAGCTAAATTAAACTACGGCTGTCACAGACGACACCTTTATACACCTACCCGGTACCATCGCCTTATTGCAACTGTGGGGAGCTGCAGGACATTAATGAAATCTTCTTCGGCTGCCCGTGATACAGAAGGAAAACCGAATAGCTGATTAAGGAATTGGTCTGCATGCATCAAGCACTTACTCCTCATATGTTAATGCTCTTACTTAAGAAGAATTTAGACATTTATAATTTAATAGTGCAATTTGTGGTAAAGGTTGGAATGAAATTCTAACTTAAAGTTAGGGCATGTGTCACGTATGTGTGTGTGTGTGTGTGTGTGTGTGTGTGTGTGTGTGTGTGCGCCTGGGTCTTTGGTAGTGGAGTGGATGAGCACGTGTGGCTGTCTGAAATCTGATAGAATTTGTTTGTTTAACTATCCGTAACACTGTTTGTTTCGATTTCTGTATCATTCAGTAGGAAATTGCAGTTAGTTTTAACTTTTTAAGTCATTCTGTGTTTGAACTGGCTGTATGAGTGCAACCGAAGGTAAATAAATAAAAATATTAAAAAATATACATCGGACAAGACTGTGAGATTGCGTTGTGGAACAGCATTTACCGAGCCTTTAGATCAGACGGTCATGCAAGCCACTTGATGTTGCCAATTGCTCGCAATGCATCTGAGACACCAACTAAAGTGTCGTGAGGGCTTCTACATGCGTTTAAGGGTTTTATACTGTAGAGTAGCTCCGTTAGGTATTCTGTCCGTGTTCATCTGTATATTGTCATCTTTTGTCAATACCTGTCACGTTGTAGTCTGAGGCTGTGAGGAACTTCTGACATCGCGGTTGATAATCGAAGCAAGACTTAAGAAAAATCAAGACATCTTTATATTATCTGTCGACCTGGGTCCGTAGCTCGTGGTCGTGCGGTAGCGTTCTCGCTTCCCACGCCCGGTTTCCCGGGTTCAATTCCCGGCGGGGTCAGAGATTTTCTCTGCCTCGTGATGACTGGGTGTTGTGTGCTGTCCTTAGGTTAGTTAGGTTTAAGTAGTTCTAAGTTATAGGGGACTGATGACCAAAGATGTTAAGTCCCATAGTGCTCAGAGCCATTTGTCGACCTGGAAACAGCGTTCGGCAATGTAAAATTGTTTAAGATTTTCGAAATTCTGAGAAAATTAGAAGTAAGCTACAGGGAAAGACGAGTAATACACAAAATTCACAAGAACCAAGAGTGGACAATAAGAGTTGAAGACTAAGAAAGAAGAGATCAGTTTAAAAAGGTTGTAAGCACGTATGTAGCCTTTCGCCTGTACTGTTCAGTTTATACATAGAAGAAACAATGTTTGAAGTGTAGGATTAAAATTCTGGGTGAAAGGATATCAACGACAAAATTCGTTGATAGTAGTGCTATCCTTAATAAAAGTCACGAGCGACTACAAACATCTTGGTGGAGTGAAGAGTCAAATGAGTACATAATGTGGATTGAAAGACGGAAGTAATGGGGAGTACCAGAAAAGAGATCAAGAAACTTAATATCAAAACTGGGAGCCACGAAATATGTGAATTTAAGGAATTTTCCTACATTGGAAGTGAAATAATACATGATGGACGAGGCAAAACGGACCCAAAAAAGTTGCCTAGTACGAGCAAAAAGGACATTCCTGACTAAGGAAAAGATGCTAGTATCAAACATCAACCTTAAACTCGTTAAGAAATATCTGACAATGTACATTTAGAGTATACCATTAAACAGTAGTAAATCATGGTCGGTGGAAAACCGGAAATGTATGAAATCAAAGTAACTGAGTTTTGACGCACAAGAATGTCTTTGAAAGTTAGGTGACTGATAAGATTAGGAATGAAGAAGTTTTTCACAGGATCGGCGAAGAAAGAAACTTATTGGAAATGTTGACAAGATTTCAGGGATTAACTTTCACGCTCGTAGAGGGACCTGTAGAGCACGAAAAGGCATCGAGTATCGACACTCGGATTGGTATTCTCAACAGCACACATGTTTGTCTGATTCAGTGGTCCATAAGTAAAAAAGACAGACGTTCAACGAAACAATGTATACGGATATTGGCTCATTACGATCTAGTCTCATATATTGGTTACCCATGCTGAGCAACATTTCACCTTCTAACTGCAGACAGAAGGGCGAGCTACTACATGAATACCAAAAGATTTCTGTTAACTCAAACCTTCCAATATCCAACGATGAAACCCCTGCAAAGCGAAAAAGATTGAAATCAATCCATCCTACTCATATCACAGCCAGGACTCTGATGGAAACTGAATTCAGTGCCATCGATGAATGGAAACACTGCTGTAACAAAACTGTCCTCCACAATGCTTAAAGCAGCCATGTAACCAGAAAGAAACTCCCTGGGCTAAACCCACGTGGGAAATTTGGACTGCCCTGAACCGCATCCGAACGGGCCGCGGCATATAGGCAGACAATCTCCACGAGCGAGGCAAGTCTTCACCAAATTCTTGTGACTGGCGCAGAACGATAGACAGTTTTTCACGTTGTATCAACGTGTTTCGGTGTGCCTACAGATTTATTTCGAAGATTCCCTGACAATTACGATTTTTGTGACAAAGTACATAAAAGACTTTGATATCCGTCTACAGCTATTGTCATTTGTGTTGTTTTTTGCTGATGGACTGTATTTGACGTTGAAATGTAGCGGTTTAGTAGACATTGTATATCTATTTTCATGCTATAAATAAATAAACTTTCGTGGAAATCAGGGTCCCAATGCTACTCCGAAATGCCGAGATTAAGAGGTTCTCATAAGAGCGGAAACGGCGGGCTGTATTGAACCAGTCAGAAGACTGATGACTCAAAAAAAAAAAAAAAAAAAAAAAAAAAGGGGGGGGGGAGCGGTGAGAGGTGGGAGAATTTTGCCAGATGGCAGGTTTGAGTTCTCAGTTCTCTGACAGTCTTCCAGTTTAATTTCCTCCTGTTACGGAACGCTTCAACTATCAACGAGGCAGGCTACTAAAATGGGAGATTGTTGCAAGACTAATACCTTAGTTACACATGAGTTCGATCTTGTATTCAATTAGACAAGATAATAGTTGTGTAAACAATAAAATAATATTTAAAAAATTACTCAGCTGGAATATTCTCAAATGAAAATGAGAACAACGGACACAGTTGTTCCATTAGTGGATGAGTTACATGAAGATAAAGAAGTCCGCATTAAGACTAGTGGAAGAAGAACTGTTCTTTGGGACAGATGTTATACTCACACAGATGAAACGAAAGGTTCTCAGGCATTTATTCGTATTAATACTCAGTCCACTATGATTCAGGGGGTAAACTCAAAATAGAGAACCCTTTTCTGGTTTCTACAGGCAAATTTCATATTGGTATGGACAGAGATTGTTAGAGATATAACTAGGTGACGAGGATTTTTCTTACCATAACGAGGATCAAGTAAATGTGACGACTGCTAAAGCATCCTGAAGTATCCAGAGTGAAATTTTCACTCTGAGGCAGAGTGTACGCTGATACGAAACTGCCTGAAATAGTTTGCTGTACAGGGTAAATCAAGCAAACGCTGTTGGTACTGAGTGACAATGTCGTTGGGTCAACTTGAGAATATGTAGCGATCGACTTCTGCAGAGCACCATGTTCAGTAATGTGCTTGCAGCAACATTGTTCTCTGTCGTCAGATGTGCACAGACTGCCGTCTATCCCACTTTGCAGTACTGGCAAGCCACCGACTGCCACATTCTGTGATGAGAGGTGGACGCCAACACCATGTCGCATAACTTGATTCTGTCGTCCTCAAAATACCTTCCATAAATCCTGCCGCAGCTGCATGCCTACTGTTAGCCAGCTTTTCTGTCTCCGTGTTGCTCGTTCCTTGGCGTCGTGACAAAACAAACAGCTGTTTGTCGAAGCCTTGTGTGACAGCAGATTCCTCCATTTGCGGTCCGTATATTTGCTTGAGTGATCTTCCATTCGTCTCTGTGTCCTGATATGCTTTCCTTACCGCCTCATGTCTCATGTGTCACCAGCACGAGTCAGTATTCGATCTTGCGGCGGAGGGGGGGGGGGGGGGGGGGGAGGGGACAGTGGTCATCAAGTATCGGCTCATACCAATGGTGTAGATAGACGCAATTATTAAAAGAGTAAGGTACGGTTATAGGTGAAGAGGAAAAAAGAAATAGAAAGTGAAGAACGTCAAATTAATTGAAATGCTGTTACCTCTACAGGAAAACTGTGGAGAAAATTACTAGTAACAGGCTACCAGCAAGAAATTTTGCTCATCATGGAACGGATTCATGAACAAAGCGTGTAATTGATTCACTTAAAAGTCTATTATTATCTTAAAACGAAACTATTGTATATGTTCGAAACCACTGGGAAATAGTAGTAGTGATAAAATTCTTCAGTAGTGTTATGCTATCGTTCGGACGTAAGATTATTTCAGAAGAAATAAATGAACTAAATTGATAAACTCTCAATGTTTATATATAAATGCAATATAACGCACAAAAATTTGTGATTTTTGTGCCGCAGTCGAAATAAAAACATACTGAACGACATAAGAGCTTAATTTTAAAGTGTAATACAAAATACGGAAACGGTGAAAATGAATAAAGGAAAACGAAAGCGTAGATCGTTTCACATGTTGATTCTGATAAATACTGTAAATTGTTTTAAATTCCGAAAATTATCCTCCAGCAAAATATTTGTTATGATGTACGATGACGAGGCCGATCTTTGTAATCTGAAACCGTAGCGAGATAATTACAGCGACGTCTAAGTCGAAAGAACAGTACATGATCCACACACTACAAGCGACTTCTGCTCCACCGCAATCCATCATATAAAGTCGATGGGACACGTCTACATTAAAGTACAAGAAAATTAGAGTATGTAAATGAAAATGCTCAGAACTTGTAGAAACACTGATTTTCAGTATATTATGATCTCCAGACAAATGAGACAATGGGTGGATGGAAGCAGAATAACATCAGAAATCTACTGTTTAATTTAAGGGAGGTACTTGTGAAGTGAGATAAATCTATACGAAATTTAAATTCTCCTTTATGCTACGTGGTAATTTTAACCGGGACCTTACGCATAAGGAGACAAAGATTACACCAACTGCTTCAATTGACACCGTTAACATCACAGATCGCACATTGTATTACAAATCGATTTTGCGCATAATAATTAGAAATTTTGTCTCACGTTTGTATCTAGGAAATGATTTGGTCTCGTAATATGTTTGTAATTATCCATAGCTTCTGATTCTGATTCATGTTCGGAAGTCATTTTAGATTACATTTCAACAGTTTGTACTGCATGAATATTGTTTGTCAAGGGAATTCAGTGGCCTTAAAGAGTGTGAAAGAGAGAAGTCAAGGAAAGCTTTACTAAACAGGGTTCAACGTCAAGACATCTTTAGTAAATGCAGCTGCCGCGAATTTTTCAACTACGAACGTCATTATCCAAAGTGTCAACATTTTATACGGAATGAAACTGGGAACCCAAGGGTGAACTATCATGAATATTACAGTTTTCATTTATTCTGCCTATTTATCACACGGAACCAACACACAAACATTTTCGACATGCATTTCTAGTGGCAATGTGGAAGCATTTTTCTGTAGGCACAATGATACGGAATTGCAAAGAGGTCTTCAAGTATGCAACAACATAAAAATGCAATTTAGGCGACAAGGAAATGCGAAGATTTAACAACAACATCTGGCGGGGGGCAAAAGCAGAAAGAGAGGGAATAGGGAAGAAGAAACAGAAGCTGACTCCAGAAATTTCTTTCTCTGGCGGTTTTTGCTAAGGTACAATTTCCCGGACTCAGAAAATAAAATTCAGCAGAGCGGAAACTATACGCTCACTACTACACTCTGAGCGCAGCTACCACAGGTGTAGAAAAGGGATGGGGGGCGGGGGGGGGGGGGGTGGAATGAGGACACGACAGCGGAGGCAAAGATGCGCCTCCCGAGTCTTGTCTCCTTGCTGTTCTCGCCTGAGGTGGTAATTAGGACACGGCGTCAGTGCTAACAGGTTATCCTTTCTGGATTCGCGCCGACAGTGATGGCGTCCATTATACATCAAGTTATAAATGGTTAGGCACAATACTGTATGGATTGTATATGATCCTAAAACTATTTTTAGACGAGGAGCTAATAGCATGAAGTCAATATATTACGTGGTATCTCATTATAATTGTTTGTGAGACAATTATTTGTAAATTGTTAATGTTTCGTCACAAACAGTTTCAACGATGTTGAAGGGACGAACGTGGAGAACAATGCATAACAGATAACAGGCATTTTGAGAAAGGTTGATGTAGTAAAATTGTAACTCGAATACAGCGAAGAGTGACATGTATGGTACTGTAACCTGATTGACATTTATTTATTAGAAATGTCGGAAATTCTTAAAAAAAATACACTGACGTAGCTTGACGCTGAGGCCTCACTTTGCTATCGTTACTTGCTTTATTCTGTGGCGTACATTGCTGAGCGATGTATTCGCTAGATATTGTGTTGCGTGGCCACTATGGAATTCACGTATATTTGGTTTAATAAGCTCCACTCTTCCAGTGTTTCAGAATCTTGGAGTGTGTGGCTTTTTCGTCATTCCAAGTGAATTTGAGCCACGTTTTATGAATGGCAGTCATGTTTTGTGGTGCCATAAAACAATTGTATTTATTAACCGATAGTATATACACAGATCACGTGAAATCTAGCGTAATTCAAAACGGTATGAGACAGATACGTCACCCAAGGAAATTACACTACAGCGTCATATACCAGTTGTAGTAGTATGAAACCGGAGTTTCCCTTTAGATGGACATAGCCGTCAGTCTAGGACCCTTGGGACCGTGTCTTCAGCGCCATCTGCTTTCTGTAACGGCTGACGACGAATGTCAGATCACAGTAACCCAAGTTCCATACATTGGTATCGGTTTCAAACCCGTTAACATGTCGAGTTTTGTGCCTACGAACTACGATCTGCGGAAGGCAGTGGTTTTCTGTTATTATTTGAAGAAAACTGCTGCAGAACCGTATAGAATGTTCGTCGAAGCTTCCGGAGGAACATGCTCTTGGGAAAACACAGTGTTTGTAGTGGTTCAATCAATTCAAAATTAGTGGATGTGACATAAGAAACGCAGGGCGGTGGAAACCATCGCAAAGGTCGAAGGCAATGAATAGCTGCCCTTATTAGATGAATCTGATACTCAAACTACACAGAAACTCGCGGAACAACTGAATGTAACGCAGAAAGCCGTTTCTCTTCGGTTGAAAGTTATGAGAAAGGTGCAGAAGTGGAAAAATGGTGTTCGAATGAACTGAATGAAGCCGTAAGCTTAGTGACAACAGTGCATCCCAATTTAAGTTATACAATATAGCACTGAAGATGGTCACTCAGTGACAGAAAATCGATTTTGCAATAGTAAAAAATATACGACCAATGCTGTCTCTTTTTGAAGTATACCTGTTACCTTGTCGTAGTGCACAAGACAACGTGGAGTCGCCAATCAACAAAAATTGAAGTCTCGACGGGAATTTGTAAGAGCTATCTGATGTTGGAGTTTCTAAAAAGAGGGAGAACGCTGATGGTTAAACGTAAATGAATATTTTATAACACAATTCTGGCTGGTTGCTGTATTCAGGGTATAATCCCTGTAATACAAAATCGTACAGTCTCATGTCGCATTAACGTGACCACCTGTTAGAAGCTTTTTTCAGCACGGACCGCTACTAGACGTGCAGGTAGAGAGTCACTGGGGTTCTGGAAGATACTGACAGAGACGTGAAGCCGTGCCCTCTTCAGTGCCGTCGCCAGATATGCTAGATTTTTCGGTTGAGAATCCATGGCACGAACAATGCGATGGATTGGATCGCATATATTATCGACTGGATTTTAATCCCGGGACTTTGGCGGCCAGGGAAGTAGGGTAATCTCACGTTTGTGGCCTTCGAACCGCTTACATACAGTGAGAGCTGCGTGATACTATGCATTGTCTGGCTGGTAGACGCCATCGTACCGAGGGAAAACAAACTGCATGTAGGAGTGGACGTGGTCCCCAAGGATAGATGCGTATCTGCGTTGATCCATTGTGTCTTCTAGAAAGACGAGATCACTCGTTGAATGCCACAAATATGTCCCTGAACGTAACACTCCTAGACGGTGTTTTCTTTCAGACTTTTCACGCAGTACACACCAACGACCATCTGTCCGACTGAGAATCAAACATGACTCTTGTGAGAAGGTCATCTATCGCAACAAAGTGATTATCAGGTTGGTGAACAAATGCTACCTTTCGCTGTCGATGAGTAGCAGTTAGCGTTTATGCATGAGCCAGGCCCGTACTGCTTAGGCCCATACGCAATAACGTTTACTGAGTGGTAGTTGAGGAGACGCTGATGGTAGCTTCATGGTTCATCTGCGCGCTTAGTTGCTCAGTATTTACAGATTTATTATCCCTTAGTCTTCTCCGCCGTCGTTCGCACTTGTCATCTGCGGCCCGCGTTGCACTACAGTTGCCTTCGCGCAAGTTTGTCACAGTGGCATGTGAACAGTTAACAAAATTAGCCGTTTCAGAAATGCTTCCACCCTTGCCCGGAAAGCCATTGATGACGCCCTTTTGGAAGTCAGATAAATCGGTCAGTTTTGGCACTACGAGAATGACTACATTGTTTCTCCGCTTCCCCCTTCACTTCCCCTTGCCTACCCCCATCAGGCTTCAAACACCCACCGCTGCTAGGCTGCTAGTGCTCCCACCTGCAAAATGTGAGTGGTTATTGCACGTTTACTTCGAACGTAGGTCTTGCCCACATTAATGCTACGAGGCCGCACGTATTACGAGGGGACCTCGAAGCGTAAGTTATACGTTATTGTACCAGACAGGAGCAAACTTTAACAATTTCACCAACGGTGCATAAAACTGGGTTGAGTGCTGCACTACACTTGAAACTGACACAGATACATCACGCTTCATCAGTATGGTCACCAGGTCTGTTTGAGCGACTTGTTGGAAAACCTACCCCTACCCCATGCCTTAGACGTTCTTCCTCGATTGCAGGGTCACTATTGTCTGTGGTTGGTGTCGATGGCCTTCATCCTGATCAGCTTGACCCAGTTTTATGCACCGTTGGTGAAATTGTTAACACCATTTCGCTATGGTTGAACGCCACATTGCATTTGGTCCATAGAAGTCCTGAATATCGTGGAGAATCAGCGTTCAGTTTAGACGATTCGTCCGCAAGAGTCATACTACCCGTGTGCTACGACTTTGGAGTATGTTTCCAGATGCTGGGCCATTTCAGTAACACGCAGTGGTGCTCCTGTTATTCGCATCACAGCAGAACTGTGTCAGCAGGAAAGGCGCGCACGTGTACTCCCTTCAGATAATGCTCCACTTTTGTCGCGCAATTGTCTTAGCTGCGGACTACACGTTTAACTTCCTTACTGAAGACCCTACGTTTGTGACCAAGGTATATGGAACACTACATAGCGTTTACGACTGTCATCAGTCGTTACAGAAGCTTGCAGACGTGCCTCTAAAGTGTGATAGAGAAGATTGTGGTGCACTGAAAGAATGTGTGGACAGCAGTTTCATTCTAACTTATCGCCGCGGCCAGAAATTTGTGAGAAACGGTGCCATTGAATCCATACGGAGATGGCGTAGCTTCTCGATAGTGCAATTTGAGGAGATGTTTTGGATCACATGGGAGAAGATACGTGGAACCACTAGTCAACGCTTCGGGGAGTGTATCGTGCACCCCTGTCATAAACAAAATGTGGAGACAATCGGGCCTAATGATTTTGAGTCCTCAGCTCAGTTCAGTCAACGGATCTACCGGCGAAGTATTACTGTGCAAAATATACTACCTTCATTAGTATTGTTATGACTGTTCTTTAAGATGGCTAGGTGACAGACGGACTCTGCAGCACTGAAAACACTGTATTAGTTGTCAAGCCTTTCATCTGAGGAAGAATACGTGCAGTCACGATGTGTTTCCTGGCATGCCAATAAAAAATTTGAGAGAACTGGAATGTGGAAGTCTGCAGGAGCCAACAGTTTCACAAAATTTCTTAGATTTCATATGAGCATTTAGAAACTAGGAAGGCGAACTATAGGAAAAAACTAAGGTAATCATTGCTCAGTGGGGCTACGAAAATATGTAATGTAGTTCTGTATTGCAACGTTCCTTAACAATATTAAAATGCTTCAACTCCACAATTCAGACAAAGGGAGTGAGATGTTATCACACAGCTACTATCTGTATTAAAAGTGCGACCACTACTGGTGTAGGCTCTTCCCTACCTGTAATGTGGTCATATCTCTCACTGTCACTTTCAAAGTTAAACAGTCGCACCGAATAGTTCTTAAATGCTAGGGTAGTGATGTGGCTAGATACCACTGAGACTGCTAAGTATTCTTTACGCTGAAATTGAAAGTGTACTTAAATAAATAATACATGATCCAGTGACTCAACATAGCTGTGAGCCTGTGTTTAGTACTAACTCGGCAAAGTGTCAGGTGTTAAACGCAAGTCAAGTATTAACCTGCATGAAGAATCGATGGAAATAAATAAAAATTTTAAGATTGACCCCTGGGACGTCACACATTTTAGAAAATACTGTATATTTTCTATGTTTCGAATAGTGATGGTTACAGGAAATCATTGTCCAACAAGACACAAATAAATACCTGTCCCGATTGTGGGAAACAAAAGAATTACTCAAAATCTTGATGGGCGTTGTCCACTGAAACTATTACGTTTTTGGTGACTACACAAAAAAGGTCATAAAACATGCGACACACATTATAAAATCGCGGCTCAACTCCGAAAATTGCAGGGGCAGCCCACTCAGGAAGCTAAGTTCTACCCTAAAGGATCGGCTAATATACAGCGCATAGAGCGATTCGTATGTTAAATGCGTCATCAAAACCTCTAGTGAGTGCGTTTATCCGCCATATTGAATCTCTCGTAGTTATACATCTTTAGAATCGGAATTTACGGTTTCGTTCTCCTTAATTATAAGAGAAATCTAATTACACAGGAAGTGCACGATTTTTGTGCTGATTCATATGCTGCAATCAACTTTAAGCAAAACAACACTCTCACAAGAAATAATATCTCTAGAATGAGATTTTCACTCTGCAGCGGAGTGTGCGCTGATTTAAAACTTCCTGGCAGATTCAAACGGTGTGCCGGACCGAGACTCGAACCTGGGACCTTGTGATAAAGCACTTTCCCGCGAAAGGCAAAGGTCCCAGGTTCGAATCTCGGTTCGGCACACAGTTTTAATTTGCCAGGAGACATCGAATGGTTAAGTAATTTTCAATGTCAGTGTTATAATGAAATGCTGAGACTGGTAGAATTCAAAATAAAATAAAACATCTTAAGTTACCCGGCTGTTCGTGATCTTCATTGACATTTACAAAAAAATAATAGTTCGTGGGATTGCTCCTTCTAACATTATTACTTTTGTTAAGAAGGATGAAAGTGACACGTCAAATGTTTAAACGTCTGTGAATTCTTAAGGGACCAGACTGTTAAGGTCATCGGTCCCTAGACTTACACACTACTTAAACTTAAACTAACTTTTGCTAAGAACAACACACACACCCATGTCCGAGGGAGGACTCGAACCTCAGGCGGGAGGGGCAGCGCAATACGTGCATGGCGCCTCAAACCTCACGGCCACTCCGCGCGGCGTGACACGTCAGCTATATAGACATCTTCCTCGCTTTTTAACTGATGCAATTTATTTTCTCATAATTTCAACAGAATTTCAATTAGTTTTGATGATGCAAACAGTAATTAACGTAAATTAACCAAATAAATCGTGTAGGATATGCTCCATAAAACTGCTGACTTGCTAAAATGTGTACCTGTCTCACCTTATTTCTGAGTTTAGTTTTCTAATTACCTCTCTTTGACTCGTATTCGTATTTGAATGAGCATTGTTTGTGAGGGATTCTGGTGCATAGTGTCGCCGAAACCATGGTAAACTACAGTGTTTTCGGAATTTCTGAAACAGTTTGCCAAAATCCTTGTGAAAATTAATAAGGAAATATCGACACTAGAGTATTACGTGAATCGGTGCATCGGTAATTTTAACGGACGGAAAGACTATTTTAACATAGTGGCATTATACATTAAGAACGTCTATGAAAAGAAACAGCAGAAAAAGTGTTACTAGGAGTGTGAAAGAAAATGTGCGGTAACATCATGCAACGATTAAGCACCAAATAGTTATCTTTAGTGTTTAAACACATATTTTTCAGTTGATATATTGGAAGAACCCCACACCGTCATAAACTAAGATAGGAACTGACTGGTAGGCTCTTCGGACAGTTACATTCCAGTTTTTAGATCATATACTGAAACGCCAAAAAAATACTGGTACAGGCATGCTTATTCAAATACAGAGCTTTGTGAACAGGCAAAATACGGCGCCACGTTCGGCGACAATTATATAAGACAACAAGTGTTTGGCGCAGTTGATATATCGTTTACTGCTGCTACAATGACAGGTTTTCAAGATTTAAGTTAGTTTGAAAGTGGTATTATAAACGGCGCACGAGCGATGGGACACAGGATCTACGAGGTATCGATTGTGTGGAGATTTTCCGTACGATCATTTCACGAGTGTACCATGAACATCAGGAATCCGGTAAAAAATCAAATCACCGACATTGCGGTGGGCGGAAAAAGATCCTGCAAGATTGGGACCAACGACGACTAAAGATAATTTTGCAGCGAAACAGAAGTGCAACGTTTTCACCAATTGCTGCAGATTTCAATGCTGCGCCATTAACAAGTGTCAGCGTGCGAACCACTCAACGAACCATCATCGATATGGGCTTTCGGAGCCGAAGGCCCACTCTTGCGTCCATGGTGACTGCATCAAAGATTTACGCCTCGCCTGGGACCACCAATACCGAAATTGGACTGTTGATAACTGGAAACATGTTGCCTGGTTTCGTTTCAAATCGTATCGAACGGATGGAAGTGTACAGGTATGGAGACAACCTCATGAATCCGTGGACCCTGCACGTCAGCAGGCGACGTCTAGATATGACTCTGACAGGTGACACGTACTTAAGCATCCTATCTCATCACCTGCATCCATTCATGTCCATTGAGCATTCCGACGGGCTTGGGCAATTCCAGCAGGACAATGCAACATCCCACAGGTGCATATTTGGTACAGTGTGGCTCCAGGAACACTCTTCTGAATTTAAGCACTTCCGCTGGCCAACATACTCCCCAGACATGAACGTCCATGAGCATATGTGGGATACCTAGCAACGTGCTGTTCAGGAGAGATCTCCACGCCCTCGTACTCATAAGGATTTATGGACAGCCCTGCAACATTCATGGTGTCAATTCCCTCCAGCACTACTTCAGACATTACTCGAGTCCAAGCGCCGTCGTGTGCAGTTGTGTTACACGACCATTTTTATCGAACTGCCTGTACTCTAATTTAAAGTCTTCGAATGTGTGTGAATTCTTAACTGCTAAGGTCATAAAAAAATTGTTCAAATGGCTCTGAGCACTATGCGACTTAACTTCTGAAGTCATCAGTCGCCTAGTACTTAGAATTAATTAAACCTAACTAACCTAAGGACAGCACACACATCCATGCCCGAGGCAGGATTCGAACCTGCGACCGTAGCGGTCTCTCGGCTCCAGACTGCAGCGCCTAGAGCCGCACTGACACTACGGCCGGCTGCTAAGGTCATCAGTCCCTAAGCTTACACACTACTTAACCTAAATCATCCTAAGGACAAACACACACACCCATGCCCGAGGGAGGACTCGAACCTCCGCCGGGACCAGCCGCGCAGTCCACGACTGCAGCGCCTTAGACCACTCGGCTACTCCCACGCGGCACTGTAATTTAGACTCCGATAAATTAATGAAACTACCAATCCAAACTAAATTCAAGTTGAGAATGAGAATACAAGTATGATTAAAGTTATTGTCAGTGGTTGCGTAGCTAATTACTGTAATACCATATTAAATTCTTTTTGTCGTATGTTTAAATGTATCTGGGTATCATGTTGAGTGCAAGTTCAACAGAGTCCCGCCGACCTGAGGAAATAGCTAACATACGGCCATTAAGAGTGGACTGCAAGACTTCTCAGTGTAAGGAAAGTACCCACAGGCGTGAGACTGGTGCCAAGGTAACTGCCATGTTGTTGGCACTGCTAAGACATAAGAAGAGCAGTGAGCAGCTACCACTGGATAATAAAAAATAAATACTAGAGCGGGAGAAAAGAAATCACTGTATGTGTGTGTCCCTACATGGAAAAGATGGTGGGAGTCAGGATCTGTTCGTTTATGAACTCTTGCACGAAAACTCCATACGATTGACTCATTAAGTTACGTTTAAACTGAATATGGAAGGCAGATATTTTCATTATTAGAATGGACCTGATTGGTCGGCACTACGAGAAATCACTATCATTGGTGCATAAGGCTCATATGCTGAAAGGTAGAGTAAAAATTCTGCTTCTCGCTGCGAGCGCTCTGCGGAAATTACTTCCATTTGAGTTCCACCAGGGGACACTTCAGCCGAGAGAGGGACTTAGATCCAGGCTCTGAGGGAGAGTATCCTTTGTTGCAAGGCGAAATGACAGAACTTTTAGCCTCCACAGTCGTCACTCGCAGGCGCCAGTAATGCTAAGCATGGTGAGCAACTGCAGTGTTTATAAACCAGACGATAACATGTTTGCAGAGTTTTCAGACTGAAGGTAGGGCGTGAAAGTTACTAGCAATTTCGTTCTTATCATGTGCTCAGTGAAGATAGTGGATGCATGTGTGATTCTTTCTGTGGTTTTCTCTCCTCTCTGGTTAACCTTCGGCAATCATTGCGTGATTTCCGTGAACTTTGTCGCTTCCCGGCGTGTTATGTTGACTTTAAAGTACACAGCTCAACCTCATTACCCGACATTTGCCAAGGTGCTGTTATTTTAATTCTTGTGAACTTGTGTTTAACTTGACGTACACAGCAAATTGTAGTAAATAGCGTTTTATAGTGACCATTAGTTCATTAACTAGTTTGAGAGAACTGCCTCCATTATTATCTTGTTTGCTACAGCACCCCAGTTGCAGATGTAATTTGGCCATCCATGTTTAATAAATTAAATTCTTGTAATGGTCCTTTGTGTGACACTTCTAATTAGAATCACAGTAGAAAAATTTGATAAACTCAGGTGCAACATCACGACATGGATTTCAAGACAAGTACTACAATCGACAAATAAACGAATAGAAACCCTGGTACAAACAGTAGCTAACTGTTCTTCTGAATGAATCAAGATTACAGACATATTATGTGGAATGTCTTACTCGAAATAGTCTATACTATCACCTCCTAAGCACTCAGTCGTTGTGAGGCAAACTGAGGAGCTGCTCGAATGAGAAGTAACTGCTCCGGTCTCGCAAACTGACATACGGCCGGGAGACCGGTGTTCTGACCACATGCCCCTCCACATCCGCATCCAGTGACGCCTATGGGTGAGGATGACACGGCGGCCGGTCAGTACCGTTGGGCCTTCCAAGGCCTGATCGGACGGAGTTTTTTTTTTTTTTTTTGGTCGTCAGTCTACTGACTGGTTTGATGTGGCCCGCCACGAATTCCTTTCCTGTGCTAACCTCTTCATCTCAGAGTATCACCCCCTAAAATACTGACTTTTCCTCCTGAAAGTAATGTGTTTAATTTCTCCGGTAATTAAAAACGACGCTACAAATATTACAGCAATCATCCTAATATACTTTTGTGCAAAACTTAAGGACGGAAATAATTTTTGCATGATGTGTCACTGGCAAGTAATATAGCTCTACCGTTACTGTGATTTATGATGCTCGTGAAGACATTATAAAAGGCGGACGAGAGGCACAGCATATATCGCAGTCCCAAGGAGTCCCCATGCTACTGCAGAGTTTCAGATCGTGTGCCTTGGAGTCATGTTTGATTGCAGTTGCCTCTGCTGTTTGACGTGGGTCCTTCCTTGCCTGTTGCACAATACAGCGTTCACCGGCTGCTGTAGTTGACAATGATCCACACCTCCTCTCCTTCGTGCAGCAGTGTCTGTGGCTCTGAACGCAACTTAAGCACATGAAACATTTCTGTTATCGTTGCCAGACTCCTCGCCCACAGTTGGCACACTTCATCGTTTTTCTCAGTTTCTTGCCGGTTCTTTCCCATGTGAAGTTATCCAAATGTTTTCACCGGACCATGCTGTAAAGAAGAACAGAACAACAGTGCACCGTAACTGATCACTGACTGACACGCAAAGACAGACAGGTACACACACATACACACACACAAACACACACACACACACACATACACACACACACACACACAGACACACACACACACACACACACACACACACTGTCTTTTCCCGTTCTTGCAAGTGCCTCTTGTTACGCGACTGATACTGTTTGGGGCTGTAGACACCCTAGTTGACCTCACGTGACGTCGAGCTTTCCTTGAGTGACTAGGCCACTGACAGCATGCTCCAGCACTTTAACACATTTCCAAAGAGTTGTTAATATACTACGTCACTTTATCTCTTTCGTCCCTAAGTTTTGGAGAAAAGCGTAGTTTTTAGCATATAATATATATTTTTATACCGACATGTCTTTAAGTACGAGATGGAAAGTATTCATATGTTCAATATCGTATTTAAAGACTTACTTCAATACTGCAGTTTCTTCATTACAATAATTTATATAGCATTCTTAAATGCTCCTTCAACTGTGGACTAGGACTGCTCAAAAAAGGTGTATATTGCACGTTTTGGTGCCTCACTCTTTAAAAAAACTGCGACGGAAATGCGTCCTTTACATATACAGAAGACATATTCTTTTCGAATGATCAACGTAAAAAAATCATTAAGTAAAGCACTTTTTATAGAGGAATCTCGGAATCTATTGAACGTACCCCATCCGTATATGCCTCGTAATATGGAGCTGAAGATTTCCGGAGGGGGCATACTGTTTTGAACATCCTATTCACTTGCCAACTAACTACCTATAATCTAATCAAATTATAACCCCCGCCCCCTCCCTCAGCCTAGTACAGTCCCTGAGATAACCGGAAGCAGCGCATTACTGAGAACTCCTCCATATTAACTCCTCGCGTTAACTGCCGACCAACTCTACCCGCCATGCTGTGGTGTTTCTGGGAAGTCCTTCCTTCTCTCTCTTGTCCCTCCTCCTCATTTCATTTCTCTCTCTATGGCTCTCACTCTCTCTCTCTGTCTCACTCTCTCTCTCTCTTCCTCTAAGTTTTTGTGTGGGTTTCCGTGTTGAGGTAAGGGAGTTGGCCAGATTTTGTTGTTTTGCCGCCCACGTGAGATATTATCGCACATCTCGCCCACCTGAGGCGCGTGCATTTAATGATCTTGACGCCAGCGCTTAGCAGCAGCTGTCCCATCCACCCGCACAGTACTTCTCACCACCTTGCAAAACTTTTGCCGAATTTGTTTAAACTCACAGGTAGTGACATAAAATTAAATTCATTATTGTAGTCCTTTTCATAATTATTGTATCCGCTAATTATTTTCTGGAATATCTCGCGAATAGAATACGCATATTTAATTATCTTAACGTCAACTTATGGCCCACTGAAAAAGGCCGACCTAATTTCTGAGAAACTTTTTTCTCATGAAGCGAGATACCTTAAATCATTGGCCACTAGTGCATAATAATACTGTCATGGAGCAAGACAGCCCCTTTTGGGCACAATTCTGTTGTTCTTGCTGAATGAATTAGTATGTAAGTGGCTACAGTTGTAAATATTGTGTCGTTTACGATGTCAGGCGACAGTACGCAAGATTTTGGAAGTAAGTACTGATTTAATTTATCGTTTACTTCTTTACTGAGTAGCTTGACTTAGGATAGCCGGTATTGTGATCTCTCAAGGCGAGGGCAATTTATTATTTATTCCCTATAATTATTCATAGAATCTCCAGTAAGATATGTCATGTTAATTTCTTTGCGGCCCTTAATGCGCCTCGTTTAGTTCTTATACTTATGGTTAGCCGGCCGCGGTGGTCTCGCGGTTCTAGGCGCGCAGTCCGGAACCGCGTGACTGCTACGGCCGCAGGTTCGAATCCTGCCTCGGGCATGGATGTGTATGATGTCCTTAGGTTAGTTAGGTTTAAGTAGTTCTAAGTTCTAGGGGACTGATGACCACAGCTGTTAAGTCCCATAGTGCTCAGAACCATTTGAACCGTTTGAACTTATGGTTAGACTCCTACCCTACATTATAGTCTGTGTTTGTTGTTAGCGCAATCTGCGTTCATAGCCGCGGTGTCACGGAAGTCGCACGGTTAAGCTTGCTCCGTTTCTTAAGTTAACACAACGGCAGAAATCGTAGGAGATAGACTACGGGGTAGTTTGTCGCTGAAGATTAACGTAATACGTATCTCTGTTGCTCAGATTACAATTATCCTTTTTTGTCACGGACACTTTCTTAAATTACGTTACTGAATTTCTTACGTCGAAAGGCAATTATTTTTTTAATGTTTCGACTTTCACTGCATAAAGTTCTGGACGTATCAGTTGTTAGTTGCAACGGACTAACTGGCCACTAGTACTTAATTTATTCTTTTCCACATAGACTACAGGAAAATTTTATGATGATATGATTTCACAGTGAATACTAGGGTCCATAAAAATTTTGACCTCCTCTTTGCCCGTCAAATGGTTTTGTATTTCGTTAAGTGGGTAGTGAGAGGATTCTGTTGGCAAGAACAATTGCTGGAAAGATTCTGAAATATATTTTAAAACAATCAAGAAGCGGAAGCATAGCGAAATGAGGGAAGATAATTAAAAGGTGTAATGTTCCTAGATTATTCGAAGTTATAAGATATGAGTTTATGGGCGGACATATTGCAGTTCGATGTAATTACTGTCCGGTAAAGTTTATATACCTCTTCAGATACTAGCTTTCCCGACTAGAGGAACAGATTCGGCAGTAATAAGAGTAGCAATAGAATATTCTTATAAAAAAGACGAATATTCTAAGTTGTATATCACTTAAGTATGTTACCTACGAGGTTTAATTTGCTAGGCGAGCATCGGTTACAATATGGTTGTGTAAAAAATCAGGCGAGGAAGTGAAATATTCTAGAGTGAATACTGAAGTCATTTTGTTCTTATAGAAATTTCCATTATCTCTTCTTCAGTCATGAAAACTTGCATTAATTTCTAATAAAGGTGTGGTAATATGAAGCCCTATTCCCTAAGCTTTAATACAGAAAATTATCTTCACTTTCTTCTATTCTCATAAGTGGAACATGCATTTTATTTAAAGCCGAGCATTTACTTACCTAACCAGAAACAGTAATTGTATCTATAAACCATCTCCGGCTGTTAATTTTCGGTCTGTCGTAAATCTACCTTATCATTAAAGTAGACTACTACGTAATACTCAAACTTGTGCTACCAGGCAGCAATCACACACATTCTAAATTTCGATGACAAGTGCATTAGTTCATGTAATGAATGCATCTCAATATTTCTTCCATCTAAGATGTGTAAATGTTGACATTGAAATGAATGTGGTGCCTCAGATGTCATGGGATAGCTGCAGCTGCATAATGCCTGAGACGTCATGAGATGGTTACAACCACACGGTGTACGTATAGCACTTGTACCCTGTCCTTCCACGTACTAGAGACAGTTGTAGATAAGGTAACGAGCGAGCAGGCTCTCTGCAGAATCGATGAGGAAAGGAATATATGGAAAGCACTGGCAAGGATAAGGTATAGAATGGCAGCACGTCTTTTAAGACATTAGGGAATGGCTTCCATGATGGTAGAGGGAGCCGTAGAGGGTAAGAACTGTGGAGAGAGACAGCGATTGGAATGCATCCGGCAAATAACTGAGGAATAGATTGCAAGAGCTGCTTTGTGATGAAGAAACTGGCGCATTGGCACAGGATAGGAACTCTTGGCGAGCCGCATCAAACCAGTTAGAAGACTGATTCTGACTGTTAGAATCCCATACGCCAGTTATTAACTCCAACTAACAACAAACGTTATTCCTCTAGTGAACCTTATACACCTCGACAGAATCATTGCATCAAAGCTAGTATGAGGACTATTCCGAAAGTAAGGTCCGATCTGTCGCGAAATGGAATCTACTGTGAGAATAAAAAATGTTTTATTTGCTACAGTTACCTACACTTTCCAGCTGCTTCTACACATAGTCGCCACACCGGCTTACACATGTGTCCTAGCGTTGTACCACCTCTCCAGTATCCTCGTCATAGAAGACAGCCGCCTGTGCTTTCCGCTGATAGTCTACGCTTGTCTACAGCTCGTTGACTGTGCCAAAAAGTTGTCTTCAAACCAGCGGCTCATGTGAACAGATATGAAACTCAGGGACATCCAGTTAAGGGCTGTATTGTGGGTGGTCAAACAATTCCCATCAAAAACGCTGCAGGAGCAGCTTCATTGCCCCGGGATAGTGCGGAAGACAACCGTCATGAAGAAGGAACTACACGACAGTTGGCTTATTTGGGTGCATGCCATTTGGCAAAGTCCCTCAGTTGTTCCATAAACTTTGCTAGGCATCTTTATGTGCTCACTCATCGATCGACGGACATACTAGAGACACTGCCGAAACATCTGTGAAAAGCTTTATTGGATTTTCACAGTGGTTTCCATTTCGCGCCCGATCGGATCTTGCTTTCCGAATAGCCCTCGTAAAACTGGCAACGCCATCACCCAAGACTCGTACGGTGTAGCCATACGACTCTGCAACCAGATCCGCTGCGGGCTTATTTGGGTTGCATAAGCTCAGGCGTCAATGTGAGCACAATAGAACTCTAACTTCATCGTGGCGGTAGGTGAAATTGCGTTATTCCCACCTATAATAATTCGTGACTAAAATTCTGCTGCTGTTACTCAGCTTAAAATACTCCCTTCCCTGCGAACCACTTGTTTTCTCAGATCTTCATATACATTAATCATGACCGTTTATAATCAAGTCGACTTTTCTCGAGTCTTTCTCTTATATACAAGGGTGTGCTGAAAAGTAATGCGTCCGAACATTTTATGTGAAAACTCGTAAAGCTTTTTATAAAAAATGGACGCTATTAACATCGTACAACTTTATTTTTCATGTCTACATATTTATTTATCACATAGTCACCGTGGCGACGAACACATTTCTCCGAACTGTAGCCGGCCGCGGTGGTCTCGCGGTTAAGGCGCTCAGTCCGGAACCGCGCGACTGCTACGGTCGCAGGTTCGAATCCTGCCTCGGGCATGGATGTGTGTGATGTCCTTAGGTTAGTTAGGTTTAAGTAGTTCTAAGTTCTAGGGGACTGATGACCACAGAAGTTAAGTCCCGTAGTGCTCAGAGCCATTTAAACCATTTGAACCGAACTGTAGACCAGTTTGTTGATACCGTCACTGTGGATTCTTTGACTTTGTTGATGGAGCCACAACCTTACCTCTGCATGCACCACTTCATCACTGTGAAAGCGATGTCCTCATTAAGTTTAGGAACAAAATGAAAATCGGATGGGGCCAAGTCGAGACTGTAAGGGGGATTACATATGACAGTAAATACTAGGCGACTGATTGTTGCAGATGTCGCAGCGCTAGTGTGTGGCCTAGCATTGTCGTGCTGAAGGAGAGGGTGATCCACTTGTGGACGAACTCCCCGAACCCGAAACTCGATTACAGCACGCTGGTTCTCACGCAGCCGCGTGAGTGGCCGAGCGGTTTGACGCGCCATGTCACGGACTGCGCGGCCCCTGCCGCCGGAGGTTCGAGTCCTCCCTCGGGCATGGGCGTATGTGTTCTTCTTGGCATAAGTTAGTTTAAGTAGTGTGTAAGACTAGGGATTCTTTTTTTTTTTTTTTGCTCTCACGCACCAACTTTTTTACATTAGACATTGCCATGTCACATTATAAAATTTGAAGCCCTCTGGCGGACGAGGCCTGCAAATATGTACACAGGAAGAGAAAAGATGTAGAATGTTGATATAGTTTGTTTCAATGAAGGAGTTTTAAGAGTTTTTATATAAAAAAACTGAGGCATTACTTTACAGCATGCCTTAACGGACAACAAAACACTTTTTTAGGTGCATCTGAGAATTATATTGTTGCATATGTCCAAACAAGACAGAAAAACCCGTAGCTGTATGTTCGAGGTCTCTCTAACGTGGTATCTCCATCCGCGCCATCCTGTTTTCACGAATGTGCAAGAACCCCCTGGCAAACTTCGACTGTCCATGCACTCTTGGTCCTAAATCCACGTTAATTACTGAGAACAGCCGTTTTTTATCAAGTTACGTCTCTACTGCACTAACTGAAGAATAAATGTCCCCTCACATTAGCTTTATCCTTCTCCCAAGAACATATGATTCCTATGTACAGATTCCGCTCAATCTGAAGCACATACTCGTCTTTCTGCTTTAACCCTTTGGACAAAAATATTTTAAAATTTTCTTACATTCAGATTAACTTATGATAGTCTTGTTAGGAAGTTGGCCGTTGACGAAAAGAGAGGTTTATAGGGAGCTTTCCTTTTAGCTTACTGTTTCATGGCGTTCAAATTTCGTATCCGCCCTTGTTCTTCTTGCACAAAGATTTGGGTATAACTGTCATTACTAGTGTTTATGTGAGCAACATAAATCAGTGGGTAGCAAAGAAACAACCGGAATATTAAGAATATTTTATCTAAAATGAAAGCACTAACAAAAGCAGCAGAATGTGTATTTCGATGCTGATAACACATTAGTCGCGTGAAAGAGTGTCTTACAATTCACTGATATTTATTGATATTATTATTCATTTTAATGGTATACTGCCATAAGGATTATATAGAGTTCACTACACCTGATCGTTTTCTGCGAAAATTTTCAAACATTCATGTTAGTTGTGTTTCTTTTGAGTATTTACCCATTAACACACAATACATTTTTTATTTGCTTATATATTTCTGTCGCCTGGATACCTTAGAGGGTTCAGGTCTCTCTTAAATCCGACAAGACCACCTTAGTGAGTGTACATTACGATTTTTATGGTAAATGAGGAGTACGTAGCAATGAAAATAATAGTAATAATAATTACAAAATTTCTATTGGCTATCTCCGTCATATTGTCATTTAACGGTTTGCTAATTATATTCCTGTAGATCATTAACAGTGGCATTTGAGAGAAAACTGTAGCAACAGTACAGAAGCAACCAGTGTGAAGTACTTCACTGTTTTGAGAAAGAGCAATAGATAATACGATGAGGTTAGAAGATGAGACGGAAGGGCAATAACACCCACAGAACGGAAGGAAATCGGCACAGATAGGAAACTGTGTAACAGAGATACTGATTACCTTCGACAGCTCGAAAGAAAAGAAAAAAAAAGTAAATTTCCGAGAGAAAACCATGCTCATGATAACAGTTACAGCTTTAATCGCCTCTTGACTCCGGAATGGTTTTGAATAAGATGCAGATTACAGGGAAATAGTTTTCACAGTCGTATAGCTGAAGAAAGAAGGGTATGGAGTAATATTTAGTATTATGCAAGGATACTTCATATCCTATCAGGTATTGTAGATATTGAATGATAACTTGGTATTTAATAAGAGCGGAGAACTGCAGAGGACGCAAGTGGCTAAAAAACCTAAGAAGTGAACAGAGCGTATGGAAATCAAGCTGCGTTTCCGTTCGCATCCTGCCTCACTGATTGTAGGAGGAACTGATGACCTGAAACAACCTGTTTGCTGCACGCATACGTATCTTATGGAAGCTTTCGTAGCTAGCTCGAGTTGTTATAAACTTTCACTACAGGTGCAGTGTTAAGCTGCACTACAGTAGTAAATATTTGGCAATAATGAAGACTAGACTAATTTTTATTTAGTTAGAGTCGGAAATAATTTTCTAAACTTTTGACTTCATGTAGGTAAAAGGTTCTTGGATAACGCAATAGTTTATTATTTCCAGTTTGGATGCTCAGCATAGAATTAGCTGGCGTCTCTTGCTATTGCTTTAGAATGGTAACAATTTAGAAGTATTAGAGGAAATGTGCTCAAACACAGAGTCAACGTAGGTTAGGCAATATAAAACTGGCCTTGAATTTACAATGACGGACAAAAAACGCAACACCGAAACAGTAATTAATGAAGAGTTATAAAATTTTGGGGACATATGTAAGTGACTAACACTAAAGGGCCACAGGTTAATGCGAGCGCGAGGTAACCACTACAGAAATGAAATGCTGGTACAGTAATATCCAGTGTTACGGCCAGAATGTTGGATGCAAGCTTGCAATGTACATGCATCGTATTTAACAGGTGCCGAATGTCAGTTTATGGGATGGGGTTCCATGCCTGTTGCTCCTGGTCTGGTGCAGGGACGTTAAATGATGGTTATGGATGACGCTGGAGTTGTTGTCCAATGATGTCTCATGTGCGCTCAACTAGAGTCGGATCTGGTGACCGAGTAGGCCAAGACAATGTGTCGACACTATGTAGAGCATGTTGGATTGCAGCAGACGTATGTGGACGAGAGTTATTCTGTTGTATAACATACCCTGGCAAGTTGTTCATGAATGGCAACACAACGAATCCAACCACCAGACTGACGTACAAATTTGTAAAGATTTTTTTGTTTATTTATAGACGCTATCACATGTTAATGGCACAGTCATAACAGGTTTCGGCCATACAGTGACCATCTTCAGATTCTAAAGGCGGCATACACTGAATACAGGTTCATGCCTTATCAAACTGAATGCATGAACCTATGTTCAGTGTATGCCACCTTTAGAATCTGAAGACGGTCATTGTGCAGCCGAAACCGGTTATGACTGTGTCATAAACATGTGGTTGCGTCTATAAGTAAACAAAAAAATTTTTACAAAATAATCAGTCACGCACTGCAGCGACAAAATGTCGTTTTTTCCACGACGTCCTAATTTTGAGTTAGGGTGCGCGGGTTAACCACGAGAATCCTGCTGTCATACAAAATCACACCTTATACCGCAGTTCCAGATGAATATCGAGTGTGTTTAGCGCGCAGGTAGGTTGATTGCTGTTCGTCAACTGGCCTCCTTCCAAGTAACACACGGTCATCACCGGTGTCGAGGGAGAACCAGTTTTCATCAGAAAACGCAACAGACCTACAATCTGCACTCGATTGAGCTCTTGCTTGACACCATTGGAGTCGGAAATGGCTGTGGTTTGGGATCCGTGGAATGCACACTACAGGGAGTCTACCTCGGAGCTGTCATTGGAGTAACCGATTTGTAACAGCTCGTTTTGTCACTATGATAGCAGCTACTGTTCTAATTGCAACTGCAGACGCAGTACGATGCGCCCGAGCCTTACACCGAATACGATGGTCTTCCACGTAGCCGTCCAAAGCCTGGTCTTCTTGTGACCGTACATTCTTCCGGTCACCGTTCCCAACAGTCATGTACAATGGCTACATTCCTGCCAAGTGTTTCTGCAACATCGCAGAAGAAAATCTAGCTTCTCGTAGACATATCACACGGCCTCGTTCAAACTCAGTGAGGTGTTGATAATTGTGGCTTTGTCACCGTAAAGGCTTTCCTTGCTGAGGTTAACTCACCATTTCCAAACTTATAGCTAACGCTGAAGACTGTAACAACATATATTCAAAACAAACACTATTTGTTTCCTCATAGTGGTACTACTTGCTCCACGGTTTTGGGACTGACGAGATATTTAAGAGACATTACCATTCAGATGTAGCAATGTGCTGACCAGATTTCGTTTATGTCGCAAATTCTTTTTTGGTGTTGCGATTTTCTTTCCATCAGTGTATGTACACTAAGACTCACATGGGATTTATCCTTCTTAATAAACATAACGCGAAAATAGCTACCCAAAATGTCGGTGCAGCACTGTGCTGGATGTATCAAACTGTAATACACGTGTATCACTCAACTTGAGGGCTAGCAGCAAGAGCGTTTCCATTGTTCTCCTGTTTGCCTTCCAGTGACAGGACAATTTGAATACACTTGACCCTTCAGTTTGCCCAGAGTTAAAAATCACATGCACAGATATCATGTGATCGAGGTTGACAGGAGATTTTACTCCCTCTGCTTATTGTCCTCCCGTCACCGAAAATCTCATACACTCTTGACAAGGTTGCCAACGCGGTGCGTGCTGTTACTCCATCTTATTGAACATACCAACCCAGCCGTTCATCACTCATTTCTCTACTCAGTATTACTATATTATTACATTTCTAATGTCTATAAACAGAATGTAACGCTAATTACTTTTAGAAAATAGTAATACTAGTATAATGTACTACTTTTTTCTAAAGCTAATTAGCGTTTTATTCTGTTTATAGTATTACTAGTGTAATGTTTATAAACAGAATATAACGCTAATTAGCTTTAGAATATAGTAGCGCTGGTATAATGTACTACTGTATTCTAAAGGTAATTAGCGTTATATTCTGTTTATAGACTTTACATATATAATAATACAATGATACTGAACAGAGAGATGACTGATGAACGGCTGTATGGGTATTTTGAACAAGATGAGTAGCAGCACACACCGCATTGGCAACCTTGTCACGAGTCTATGAGACTTTCAGTGAGGAGAGAAGAATCAGCAAAGGCAGTGAAATCTCCTGACAACCTCCATCGTGTGATATCTGTGCCTGTGATTTTTACCTCTGGGGCAAACTGAAGGGTCGTATGTACTCAAATTATCCAGTAACTGTAAGGAAAACAGGAGAAAACTGAAAATGCTCTTGCTTCTTCCACAGCACAAAGCATTCTGGCTTGCGGTTTATATATTTAGATGAAGAAACTGTATGTTATTGGTATCGTACACAGAAAATTTATCAGTCGTGCTAATTAAGATGTTGGTCATCTTTAAAGGAAAAATCCTCTCAGCTATCGTATCATACCATAAAAGTCATTGGCGTTACCTTGCAAGAGACTAACCTTTCACTAAACACTGTATATATAGATACTTAAGAAAATGAAAAAGTATAAGGACACACATTTGTAGCTTGCTCATATGGCGCTACAATACTTTAATTTTTATTGGAGGATTTCTTTCATGGAAAACTGTTGATACGGTCATTGACCTTGAGCTTCGACAAATGACATTAGATGTCAACAGAGACAGCAGACACACCTATCTCGTAATATTTCTGGAGCACTGAAAGTTCTCGGAGGTGATAACCAGCAGTCGTAGTTAATCAACAAAGTTTTGTCATGAAATGTTCTTACTTACACTAACACTTACTTACACTACTTACACTGTTATGTCTGAGGGCATGTGGTCATGAAGTCATTTGAAGGACGTAAACAAAGCGAAAATTTTCTAAGACAAGCTCGTAGTATCATTGTCCTATTATGAACTTAAAAGAGTACAGTTTAATGGAGAGATACGTGCCGCAGTTTAATATAGTGCAGCAAAATGAAGACTCGTTTAGAAGAATTCATTTCTCTGTCGCACAGTTAATACATAAGCATCACGTACTAACAAATCTATTTCTTTAATGATCTTCAGTATTAAAATGCAGATACGCTGATTCATAGCAATCAGATGCATATTACAAATAAATGTCGTTGTCCAAGCAGGAAGATGAGTTGATTTCTGGTTTTACGTGTCACGACCAACTTCTGGACATGAAGCAAAATCTGCAATAAAAATTATCACAAGGTAAGAAATTGGTCACAAACTAATACAAATGTCCTCACAGTTTACAATGGGTTCACAAAGGTTGTTGTACAGGGGTCTGTTACTTCAGAAAGTTTTGAAATGAGTGAATCTAATTACTGCCACTTCCTAAGTTACCATAAGGGGGGCAGGAGAGGCACCACAGGACATTTTATTTTCTACTGTTTATACTTTTACAATGGAAGTGCAAAAACATGACAAAATAATTTTTTTTAGTTATGAAATTTCATCATTTTTTCACTTACTATTGGCTGCATTTGTTGCTATAGGTACACTTTTCTTCATAAGTAAGAGAGACTGTTTGATGAATTTTGCACAGCATATAAACCATACTTACAGGTGTCTGAAACTCTAGAACCTATTTAATTAATGAAAAAATGAATGAGCTGTTACGTTTTAAATTTTATGTTTAGAAAAAAATCAAATTTTGTAGTTAATTATCTCAATTTTTACCACAGTTTTTAATAGATTTGGAAAATTCTAGAGTTTCATACACCTGAAGGTATGGTTTGTATGCTGTGCAAAATTCATCAAAGATACTCTCTTACTTGCGAAGAAAAATGTACCTATAGCAACAAATGCCGGCAACAGTAAGTGAAAAAATGATGAAATTTAATAACTAAAAAAAAAATTATTTTGTTATGTTTTTGCACTTCCACTACTATGAGTGTGAATCCTGAATCCTTCCCGGTCATGCTGACAAAGTTTTATGAATTTATTTGTAAAAGTATAAACAGCAGAAAATAAAATATCCTGTGGTGCCTCTCCTGCTCCAAGTCGGCCCGTCTGACGTCCTCATTTAGAGACACACATCCGTGGGAAGTCTTTCGGTGAGCACAAGAGATTGGCAAACACGTGACTGATCTTAAGTTCTAAAAAAGGGGACTGTATGCTTTCCGAAGCATGGGGCTTAAATTTCGAATACATGTAAATTACATAACCAAAAGTTGACGATATTAATAAAACCTTTGAGTGCCAACTGTGCCCGTCGAGTCTAACAATAGTAGTCTCTAGTTGTGTGAAGAAATGAGGTCATACTCTAGAATTTTGTACGAAATATAAATCTCATCATAAAATATAGTCTCATAACCAGAATACAATGAAAACCTACTTTGTTGAAGTTACAGCATCAGCATTCGGAGACTACAAGTTGTATGGTTATATCTTAATTTCGTGTTTCGCATCCACATTATATTTTGACAGAGCTGCATTATTTTCGTACCATTGATTTTGTTTTACTTCTTGGTTTCAGCTGACTACGCTATGTTTCTCTATATTGAAATGTGTGTGCCAGAATCACTGCACCAATGTTCGCAACCTTGCTCAGTAACATCTGCGTGTGGAACGAGATAAATAGGCTATTATGCGCTCTAGTCGTGGCCAGTGCACAAGATTTATGTTGAAGAGAGCAAATCCGTAGCCTGGAGCAATTTGAATTTCAGTTCATACATTTAAGTTTCCTGAACATATCTGGTATAGTTTCGTATGGGGTGCACAACCTTGTTTGGAAATTAGCAACGTGTCTTAGAATTCATTTGACTTCCACCACGAGTATAAACCAAGAACAAGTCGCACTAGAGCACTTCGATTAATGATGCACTGCAATTTTCCAGAACTCTCTTAACAGTTATAAGTACGCATTTCATCTTCCCTACCAATGATTTTACTCCTTGGTTCTACTCCATGTCGCTTCGTCCAGTTACTTCTGAGCGTTCAAACGATGTTACGATGTTACTTTATAATACTGGTTTCCCAGTCATGTTTATGAGCATTATATTGTATTTGCCAATCCTTAAGAACTGCTAGTATTCAATAGTCTAAACCGAAATATTACTCAATGCAATATTAAGCCGATAACGTGTATACCGTACTAAAGTTTTGAGTCAGTTGGGAGGCTTAGTTCATTGACTTTCACTAGGACCGATGACATCTGTCATTTATTCGTAATTTATTTCTGTCTTCCAACAACCTTTAGAACGGTCCTGACTGTTATTTAGGACATAATATGTCTAGATTTCTTAACCTCTACTACTCCTTTGTGAGGGTATGTGGCAATAAGTGTCTTCGCGAAGGTCATGTAAACCGCGTGAATAACACGCCGCCCATTTGCGTACTCTGTGCTGGCACCCGATGGCGATCTAGATGAGTTCCATATGATTTGCATCAGGTGAATTTGGTCACCGAGACATCAACATGAGTTCACTATAGTGCTCCTTAATGTAACACTGTTCAGGCTCCGAGTGAAGGACAGATGTACTGCTGAAAGACATCGCCGTCGGGACAGACATCAAGCGTGAAGGGATGCAGGTAGTACACAGCTGTCAGCGCGTCTTCGATTACTACCACAGGTTCCATGCAAGTGCAAGATAAGATCTCCCATAGCACAATACTGCTCCCACCAGGTTGCGTCTGTGGAGCGCTGCTCGTTCCCAGCCGCCGTTCACCTCGATGACGGCATCTGTATAGACGACCACCGACCTTCTGTAGCACAAATGTGATTCACCCGAAGAGCTGAGACGTTTCCACTGACCGTGCCCACTGCAATCGTAACTGACGACGCCGTTGCATCACAATGGGCAGACGTAGGTGTAGTCTGCTGCGTAGCTCCATATTCAACAATAAGCGATGCAAGGTGTGCTCCGAAACACTTGCGTGTTCACCAGCATTTGGCTCTATGCTACTCTACTGAGCCGACATGCCTCCGAACCTCACGTCCTGTGAAGAGTCGTGGTCGTTCAACCATCTAGCGCCTAGTGGTAATTTCACGGTTTTCTACCTGGCGCTCGTGACAGTAGCACGGGAACATTCAACAAGCTTCGCCGTTTTCGAGATACTCGTTCACAGGCTATGCGTAATAATAATCTGACCTTTCCCAAAGTCGTTTATATCAATGGACTTCCCCACTTGCAGCCCATATTTTCGATAGGGTGATCCTCCAGTTGTGTCTGCTCCACTTACATGGATATTTTACCGCCTCGTATGTCCGTAACGCCACCAACGGCACCCAACGTCGCTGTGGGCAGTTGTCACAATGTTTTGGATGAGCCATGTATCTCGTTAGATAATATCCCTATTATCGTCTCATGATTGAAAGAAAATAATAACACGAACAAATCATAGTAATTTATACGAAATTCTGTGAAGTGTTAAGGAACTAGAACGCTGGAAACAGTGGAAATATTTCCTTAAAATCCTGTTGTCTGGAAAATAACTGATGTTTATATAAAACTTCGCCTTTGTTAAATAAAAAAATGGAAGCTAAATCAGCGCTCGGGTGTCCAAGAATGTCACAGAAATGCATTCATTTAGATTTCTCCACGACTTGTGATGGATTGAGGCCACGCACTCGCGGTATCAAATTTATAACGCAGAGTTCGACGTGAATAACGAAAGATTTGAAAAATCTGAAATAAATGACGTGTTTTTGATGTGCAAAAATTTAAATTTTTACGTCCACACCAGCTACGTTTTCTCGTTAGCGAGTGAAAGCGGTGTCTGTTTACATGAGTGTCACATTTAACGTATGACGTGTGTAATACAATCTCGCAAGGTAAACCTGTATGTTATGTCGAAAATTGCGACAGCGTTATCGGACACGTAAACGCGGGATTGGAAAATTATTTTGGCATTTCTGATACCTTCTCTAACAGTCGCGCTTAGTGTAAACACGGCGTGCTAATCATTCTGTTCATTCGGTTATTCGTTTTTTAAACTGGTTAGAGTAATTATTGTCTTGAAATTAAAGTGTCATTTCAATTAGTTTGTCAAGGATTCTAAAACACAGCAGGTGACTAAAATGATGTGCTCGTTTTCTTGCTTATTGCAATCAAAGTACTAAAACATAAGAACAAATAACTTCAGTCTGTAATCATAAATATTTGGAATTATTTAGGAACAAAGAATTGACAGAACTGCATAAGCTCGGATGGCTCAAAGTTCAGATTTTCGAAAACAGTTTTTACCAGCCAGCTTTTGCACACATATTTGTTGCACTTGAAGTATACTTTTGATGTTTTATTCCCATTTCGTTGTTTGCAGGAAGCCTGAATTTCACAACGTGTACAATGGTTCGTTTTCACTTACCCATGCAGGATGGACCTCTACGAGTAATCTCCAAAGAGTGACAACTAAGCTTGTTCCTTTTTTTTCAGCTCATTCGCCAGGTCCACGGAGATGAAGAAGTTGCCAGTCGTGAGGAATGGCTGTGCCACCTTCGTAACGACATGGTGACCAAGATCCTTGCTTGAATCACGAGTTTCATCTTTACTGCAGTAAGGGAATCCATTCAGGATGTAGTACTTGCCAGCATCAGAAAGAAGCCAGTATTTTATCCCATACTTAGCAGGTTTCCTCGGTCTGTACTGTATGAATGGGCACTTGCACTTTTAGGGTCGATGCTGCTTTGAAAAAAAGAAGGTCCAAACTTACTGCTCTATAAGTCTTTGTATGAATTAACCCGAGCGCCAAATGCTACACGACTGTAGAGTAATCTGTCTAGTTCTTCCAGCCGTAGGAACCACTCATTATTAAAAACTGTGCTGTGACACTTTTCTTCACTGTACTTTAGTTTCAGGATTGGGTCTCTGACATACAGGCGAAACACAGAGAGTGGTGAATCGTCTACAACTCTTCGTTTGGCTTGTACCGTTGGCCCGATTATCTCCTGCAAAACATTCAGCGCGCTGCGCCTACCTGCCCCGTTGCGTGGCTGAATTCGTGTCCAATTGGTGTCATTGGTATTCTCCACTTACTCATCATCGAGAACATGCCTCACGGTGTTTCCTCTTCCTCGTCCATGATAAACTGCCGCACCACGTCTGGCACTAAATCTACCACGTCCACATCCACCTCTCGGCACTATGATCTCGATCCCCTTGACATCGCCTTCTTTTGGGTGGTCCACAACAACTGGATCATCGCCATTGTGAGATGTAAATCGAATCATATTTCAAAATTAATTGTAGCTAGTGAGAGACGGAGAACGACGGCAAAAAACCAGCCATGAAGCAGTTTGACTTTTTTTTTTTTTTTTTTTTTTTTTGGTCATCAGTCATCAGTCTACTGACTGGTTCGATGTGGCCCGCCACGAATTCCTTTCCTGTGTTAACCTCTTCATCTCAGAGTAGCACTTGCAACCTACATCCTCAATTATTTGCTTGACGTATTCCAATCTCTGTCTTCCTCTACAGTTTTTGCCCTCTACAGCTCCCTCTAGGACCATGGAAGTCATTCCCTCATGTCTTAGCGGATGTCCTATCATCCTGTCCCTTCTCCTTATCAGTGTTTACCACATATTCCTTTCCTCTCCGATTCTGCGTAGAACCTCCTCATTCCTTACCTTATCAGTTCACCTAATTTTCAGCATTCGTCTATAGCACCACATCTCAAATGCTTCGATTCTCTTCTGTTCCGGTTTTCCCACAGTCCATGTTTCACTACCATACAATGCTGTACTCCAGACGTATATCCTCAGAAATTTCTTCCTCAAATTAAGGCCGGTATTTGATATTAGCAGACTTCTCTTGGCCAGAAATGCCTTTTTTGCCATAGCGAGTCTGCTTTTGATCTCCTCCTTGCTCCGTCCGTCATTGGTTATTTTACTGCCTAGGTAGCAGAATTCCTTAACTTCATTCACTTCGTGACAATTGTGATGTTAAGTTTCTCGCTGTTCTCATTTCTACAACTTCTCATTACCTTCGTCTTTCTCCGATTTACTCTCAAACCATACTGTGTACTCATTAGACTGTCCATTCCGTTCAGCAAATCATTTAACTCTTCTTCACTTTCACTCAGGATAGCAATGTCATCAGCGAATCGAATCATTGATGTCCTTTCACCTTGTATTTTTATTCCACTCCTGAACCATTCTTTTATTTCCATCATTGCTTCCTCGATGTACAGATTGAAGAGTAGGGGCGAAAGGCTACAGCTTGTTTTACACCATTCTTAATACGAGCACTTCGTTCTTGATCGTCCACTCTTATTATTCCCTCTTGGTTGTTGTACATATTGTATATGACCCGTCTCCCCCAATAGCTTACCCCCTACCTTTTTCAGAATCTCGGACAGCTTGCACCATTTTATATTGTCGAACGCTTTTTCCAGGTCGACAAATCCTATGAAAGTGTCTTGATTTTTCTTTAGCCTTGCTTCCATTATTAGCCGTAACGTCAGAATTGCCTCTCTCGTCCCCTTACTTTTCCTAAAGCCAACCTGATCGTCACCTAGCGCATTCTCAATTTTATTTTCCATTCTTTCGTATATTATTCTTGTAAGCAGCTTCGATGCATGAGCTGTTAAGCTGATTGTGCGATAATTCTCGCACAAGTCAGCTCTTGCCGTCTTCGGAATTGTGTGGATGATGCTTTTCCGAAAGTCAGATGGTATGTCGCCAGACTCATATATTCTACACATCAACGTGAATAGTCGTTTTGTTGCCACTTCCCCCAATAATTTTAGAAATTCTGATGGAATGTTATCTATCCCTTCTGCCCTATTTGACCGTAAGTCCTCCAAAGCTCTTTTAAATTCCGATTCTAATACTGGATCCCCTATCTCTTCTAAATCGACTCCTGTTTCTTCTTCTATCACATCAGACAAATCTTCACCTTCATAGAGGCTTTCAATGTTTCCTTTCCACCTATCTGCTCTCTCCTCTGCATTTAACAGTGGAATTCCCGTTGCACTCTTATTGTTACCATCGTTGCTTTTAATGCCACCAAAGGTTGTTTTGACTTTCCTGTATGCTGAGCTTGTCCTTCCGGCAATCATATCTTTTTCGATGTCTTCACATTTTTCCTGCAGCCATTTCGTCTTAGCTTCCCAGCACTTCCTATTTATTTCATTCCTCAGCGACTTGTATTTCTGTATTCCTGATTTTCCCGGAACATGTTTGTACTTCCTCCTTTCATCTAACAACTGACGTATTTCTTCTGTTACCCATGGTTTCTTCGCAGCTACCTTCTTTGTACCTATGTTTTCCTTCCCAACTTCTGTGATGGCCCTTTTTAGAGATGTCCATTCCTCTTCAACTGTACTGCCTACTGCGTTATTCCTTATTGCTGTATCTATAGCGTTAGAGAACTTCAAACGTATCTCGTCATTCCTTAGTACTTCTGTATCCCACTTCTTTGCGTATTTATTCTTCCTGACTAATGTCTTGAACTTCAGCCTACTATTCATCGCTACTATATTGTGATCTGAGTCTATATCTGCTCCTGGGTACGCCTTACAATCCAGTATCTGATTTCTAAATCTCTGTCTGACCATGATGTAATCTAATTGAAATCTTCCCGTATCTCCCGGACATTTCCAAGTGTACCTCCTCCTCCTGTGATTCTGGAACAGGGTATTCGCTGTTACTAGCTGAAACTTGTTACAGAACTCAATTAGTCTTTCTCCTCTTTCATTCCTTGTCCCAAGCCCATATTGTCCTGTAACCTTTTCTTCTACCCCTTCCCCTACAACTGCATTCCAGTCGCGCATGACTATTAGACTTTCGTCCCCCTTTACATATTGCATTACCCTTTCAATTTCCTCATACACTTTCTCTATCTGTTCATCTTCAGCTTGCGATGTCGGCATGTATACCTGAACTATCGTTGTCGGTGTTGGTCTGCTGTCGATTCTGATTAGAACAACCCGGTCATTGAACTGTTCACAGTAACCCACCCTCTCCCCTACCTTCCTAGTCATAACGAGTCCTACACCTGTTATACCATTTTCTGCTGCTGTTGATATTAGCCGATACTCATCTGACCAGAAATCCTTGTCTTCCTTCCACTTCACTTCACTGACCCCTACTATATCTAGATTGAGCCCTTGCATTTCCCTTTTCAGATTTTCTAGTTTCCCTACCATTTCAAGCTTCTGACATTCCATGCCCCGACTCGTAGAACGTTATCCTTTTGTAGATTATTCAATCTTTTTCTCGTGGTAACTTCCCCCTTGGCATTCCCCTCCCGGAGATCCGAATGGGGGACTATTCCGGAATCTTTTGCCAATGGAGAGATCATCATGACACTTCTTCAATTACAGGCCACATGTCCTGGGGATACACGTTACGTGTCTTTAATGCAGTGGTTTCCATTGCCTTCTGCATCCTCATGTCGTTGATCATTGCTGATTCTTCCGCCTTTAGGGGCAATTTCCCACCCCTAGGACAAGAGGGTGCCCTGAACGATTACGTTAAATGATCATTGATATTGCGTTCGAGTTTTGACTAAAGATTTATTTATCAACGACTTACCGACTCCATCAGTTTGCTGACCTATGGCTCCTCTACCGCACCGACCTCGACCCGGTAGAAGGCTCCCTCTTGTATGGGAGACACGTTTGGTTCGTCTCTTGGAAGAATGTCCATGCTCTTGGGTAGAATCTGCAATCCGTCACCTAAAGAATAGACGAAAGAAAGCCATGCAGTTACTTTGTTCTCATTAGTTCATGAACATAGGCAGAATGGTTCATGCTTACATCGAGCAAGAGGGAGATCACCGTCAGATGGATCATAGCAAGCTAGATGGTCATTTCATGGATCTGAATCACTTGAGTCAGCAGTTTCCATTGGAACAAAATCGTCTTCCTCCTACGCATATATCTCACTCCCGTATTCTTCCGCCGATTGGGTCTGTGAAATGTTCTCCAGATAGAGAATCCATGCCTCTGTAAGGCCACGCCATCTTTCCTTCGTTGCTTCAATGACGCGAAAGCGCGAAAATGAACTGCAAGCTCACTTCACTGCCATCAGGTCTGTCTCAGCGGGCTTGTCTTGAAACAAATGTTCAGATGTGTGTGAAATCTTATGGGACTTAACTGCTAAGTTCATCAGTCCCTAAGCTTACACACTACTTAACCTAAATTACCCTAAGGACAAACACACACACCCATGCCCGAGGGAGGACTCGAACCTCCACCGGGACCAGCCGTACAGTCCATGACTGCAGCGCCTAGACCGCTCGGCTAATCCCGCGCGGCGCTTGTCTTGACCACAGACGAAGATATAGAGACAGGAAACTTCCACAAGGGCGACGCGCCTTATGTCTGCTGTTAAGAGAACTACTAGCAGTCCCACCGACAGCGTTGCAGGAGGGGGGAGGGGAGGCTTCCCTAAAGTGTAATACGTTATTCTGTGGCTTCCCAGTGTCACTTCGTAGGTCTCCATGACTGCAGTCCTTAGAAAACAGAAGGCCGATCCGATATAAGAGCATCTCCCGACCTCTGAATTTTTCGTATTTCACGTTCTTTATGGCCCTAAGTGTCGTAATGTACTCCAAGATATCGTGAATAACGTCGAGGCACACCCAGAAACTATTTAATGCCTGAAAACTGGTGTTACTGATATCGAACTGCGTTAAAATGCATATGGGTCAAGAATGACCCACATGGTACTATTGGAACAACAGGTAAATGTTTCACACTTCTTGGTGAGTTAGAGGGACGAAATTTTGATGAATTGCACAATCCCTTTAATGACGAAAAGTTACTAGAGTGTTTGGTCCTGTAATGATTTCGGAGCGGGGTAGGGCGCTCACAGTACTCTCATGGGTCAAAAATGACCCACGTAGTACTTCTAGTGTTTTATCCCACCCAGTCTTGGGAACGGATTCATACAGCGTTTCTCAAATCATAGGTCTGAAAGTGATATATGTGGTAGAGGATCCCAAACAGTTTCTCATTAAGCAACTAATTGTTGCATGAGAATTTTTACTTTTTCACTACATGTGTACAACTTTGACATGAACAATCTAAATTCGTTGGCTCTGTTCAAAAGTGACAACCTCCAGGTAAACTAGTGCTTATGATAAAAGTTCTCCCAAAACATCAATCTCCATCCCATATTCTAATGTGGCCAGCAATCCCTTATCAAGAAACGTGAATCACACTTATTGAATGGAACAACTCTGTTGTTCGAATGTTTCGATCCAGTTCGACAAAGCTCTTTTGATTAATGTGATCCCAACTGTAATACTTTGTTCTGCACAGTCGTTCTTATCTCTGAGCACTACATGCTGCTAAGAGCTTCGCTAGATAAAAGTCTGCAGGTTCATTGAGCAACCACGACGGAGGGATGTCTGTGAGACACTCCAAATCTTCATCACCTCCCCTCCCGTCACCGCACTCCACCCACACTGATATGATACTGGAACTGCCACAGCGGCCAAGCGGTTCTAGACGCTTCAGTCCGGAACCGCACGACCGCTACGATCGCAGGTTCGAATCCTGCCTCGGGCATGGATGTGTGTGATGTCCTTAGGTTAGTTAGGTTTAAGTGGTTCTAAGTTCTAGGGGACTGATGACCTCAGATGTTAAGTCCCATAGTGCTCAGAGCCATTTGAACCATTTGAACCGGAACTCAATTTCTACTTTAATACGGCTCTACAGCATTTAAATGTGGTACATACTTTTAATATAAGCACCCAAACCCTTTATTTAAAAATAAACATTAATTTTACACTATTGAAACGTTTCTACATATAATTGTGATTTTACATACCTTGTAACGCGGAAATTATAAGTCCTAGAGAAAAAATGAATGGCTAATTTTTTGTGTGATTCTAATGTAATTTCATTCTTCTGTGGGAAACGTATTTCCTGGAAGCCGCGGTTTTCGAATTATTCAAGAAAGAATTTAAAAAATGACCTTTAAGGCGCCCCACCCCAACTCCCACACTCAATCCCTAACAGGAATTATTAATATCTTAAACATGGCTGCGATTCAGTAGCTGCAAAAATTTTAAGACTTTGAGAAATATCAGCCAATCAGTTAACTTGGCCCTTTACCCAGGTGTCAATATTCGTAAGAAATATCATGTTCAGAAAGAGTGGGGCCCTAAAATTATATATGAACAATTACAAACTATTTCTAGATGCATTACAAATTGTTCATAACAGAAAAATATTTCGAGGTAAGCGTACTCACTTGTTACATCACATGGTGGTAAACTACATTAGCTGAAGCGGAGCAGCTCTTGTCGTATATGAAGTTGTTACAAAAATCAGAAACATCACATGCCTTGGCTTAAGACAGCAGCCAGATTACATCCAATATGCGTCAGAATAAATGTAAAAATGTATCCGCCCAACAATAAAGGCTCTTGTCTACATAAAATTATAACAGGAGTCTAAAGAATAAAATATTTGCATAATATAAGTATTCACCATCCCAGAGACAAAGGCCAACTGTTCAAAGATACTGGCTCAAACGGTAAAGAAAAATTGGGATGCCGAGAGCGCTAAATATACGTGTGTAAGAACTACGCCTTGTTTGTGTTAAGTAAGAAGATTTTACATTAAAGTAAGAATGACAATTTCCTGTACAAGACTACTAATATTATAATACGCGTGCAGAAGTCAGAGTTATGTTTACAAAGGACCACTGTCGCAAATACATGGGGGAAAGAAGAGAAAATATGAGCTAAAACAACGTCACTAAAAAAAGAAACGTACTCTTAACACTACGGAAGCTTAAGTGATAAGGAAATATTGGAATGCAGCGGGCGCTATATGCATGCGCGAAAGCACTGCTTGTTGCTAATGTTAAGTAACGCAATTTTATATGAAAGCAAAAAACAATCTTATTAATTCTAGAGGCATACGTTAAGTAAAACTTTATGTAGCAGAGTGGTACTGCACATAGATTTAGCATGCAGAAGATAATTCCATTACAAGAAATTACTTCCGTTGAAATTTTTTTGGGAATACCAAGTGTAGAAACATGTGCTGAAAAGGACACGAAAAATAAATCCCAGTGATATGACATGTAAGTAGCTCATCACAGGAAGTATTTTGAGGAAATCTGCACAATTTGCCGATGTTAGCGGGGATCGGTAAACACTTGTTATGTGACCAGGAGCAGCGCATTAAGGCTATCAAGAAAGTGCTTACTCGCGCGTTGCAACTGATCGCTCAGAATCTTACCGTGTCTTTTAGCAAGATATTTATAAATTTCAAGTTCTTCTAATAAATGCATTTTCCAGCCTTTTATTTCCTTACTTAAAATTAAGGTTTCTTCTAATTCCTTTGGAGAATGGTCTGAGATAAGTAAATGTTATGAACATTTCTTCCTTTCTTACCTGACAGGGATTTTTGTTATGTTGCTCAGGTCACTCCCTCGTACCTCTGCACAAAAGTTAGGACTACATAAATCTTCTGTCTGTATTTTCCTCCGTCGACTGGACTACTCTATATGGGATTGATCGGTGAAAGATCTCTTCAGGGTGGTAGTCATTCGATATGCGAATTTAGTAGGATGCATTGCCACTGTATATAATTACACGGGAATAGTTATCGATAAACGAATACTGGTCAAGGTCTGCCTTATATTTTATGACATTCAGCTGCATGTCGCTCGAGAATAGGTGCAAACAATTCATAAATTTTTTCCCAAGGTATCTTCAAACAATGAGATGTATGTAATGTTTAGTGCGAGTAGAGTTGGGACAAGATCTGTACATCATTTATTATTCTTATCATTCTGTACCGTTTACTATCTCAGTAAGCCTTAGAGAAATTCAAACGCATCTCATCATTCCTCAGTAGTTTCGTATTCCACTTCTGTGAGATTTTCTTAATTTTCAAACTACTCTTCAACATTGTTAATCTGCGAGCCTCTATCGGCTCCAGTGTATGCCTTACAATATAATATCTTATTTCGAACTCTCTGTCTGACCAAAGTATAATCCATCTGGAATCTGGCTTTGTCGCCTGCTCTCTTACAAGTACTCCTCCTCCTGTCGTGATTTTTGAACAGTGTATTTTCTATTTCTACCTGAAATTTATTGCGGATCTCAAGTAGTCATCACCCACTGTTAATCCTACTACCAAGGCCCGTCCTCTATTCAATCCCGGGCCACGGCGCTCCAGTCGCCTATGATTGTAAGATTATAATCTCCCTTTACATACTAAGGCGCCGTTATATACTTTCACTATCCCATCTGCTACTGATGTTCGCATGTATACCTCAACTAGGGCTGATGGTGTATGCCTGCTGTTGATTCTGATTAAAGGAACTCTATCACTGAACTGTTCGTAATAACTCCCTGTCTGTCCCACGTATCTACTCATAACGAATCCTACTCCCTTTATATCATTTTCTGCTGCTGGGGATATTGCATTACATTCGTCAAGCGAAGAATCTTCGTCTTCTTTCGAATTTGTTTTACTGACCCCCCCCCCCCCCCCCCCCCCCCCACACACACACACACGTTGAGCCTTTGCGTTTCCCTTTGCAGATTCCTTACCTTCCTTATCACGTTCAAACCTCTGACAGCCTACGCTCCTACTCGTAAAATGTTACCCTTCATTGAGTCTTCAATTCTTTATCATGGTTACTTTTACTCTTAACGTACCCTCCCGGAGATCCGAATTGGGGATTAACCCGGAATCTTTGGTGAATGGAGGTAACATAGCTTTTTCAATTACAGACCACACTCCCGGGGATAAACATAGTGTTTTTTAATGCATTGTTTACAAAGCTGTCTGCATCCTCATGCCGTTGATCACTGTCCGATATTTTACAAGCAAAATTTCAGTGTCCCCAACTTTCGTAAGTCTTGTAGTAAGTTCTTTGCTTGACAATTCTGAGTTTACCGGTATCCTAGTGCCGGTCTACTGCTGACCCTTATTGAAAACGACATCTGTATTGAACACAAATCGAAATTTTCTCTGAGTCGTGATATTCTCAAACAATATGCAGTCTATCCCGAAGCTCCAATCCATGGCTGCTGTAGTTGTGCAGTCCAAATTGCATACATCCTCCCCCAAGATTATGCGGTATCAACGACCATTGAAGGGTGGACACGATGAAGAACGTTTCAAAGCAAGGCTGTGAATAAGCAGGCTGAGAAGGTTGGTCAAATGACCAATGGGGGACAAAATGTTTGTCGTGACACACGTTCTCTCGGAATCTTAGCGTTTGCGGTGGCAAGTACAAAAATTACACCAAACGCCTGCGTCATAGACTACCCGCCGTGGCTTCGTGAGAGTGAGGTTGTCTGGACAACTGCTAAGTAATTTCAGCAGCATTTTCCGCCTATTAACTAATGAAGATTATTAACGATGAGAAATTTATTTAAATTTGATGATTTGAATACGGAAGAAATAAAACTTCGTATCTGTGGTGAAAAGAGGTTTCCTTAAAGAAGTGGATAAAGATACCATTGCTGCCCGACCTTTGCTACGCCTAACATTAGTTAGAAGGAAGAGAAAATATTTGAAACACAAAACTGTAAGGCCTCTGAACAGAGTTAAGGTTGCAGAATCGCTGATCCGCACAACAGCGTTAAAACTGTAGTCGCTCCTCCAACTCAGCATTACTCGCCTGGGATATTATTGCTTGGCGAGATGAATTATTTAATGTTTTAGAAATGTGACGTGTGAAAGTTAATGGAAGTGAGCTCCAATAGAAGCGAAAGCCACTATTCTTGCAGAACTGCCCTCATCACGGGTATGGTTAGGGGTAGCGTACTAAGAGCAGTAACGTTTCTACCATTCTATCCGTCTGAACTGTCGGTAATACGTCTTCGTGTTCCAATTTTTAATTTTATTCACTTTACACTGGCAAGCTTTAGGTGAGAAATTCCTATCTTTAATGTGAACATGCCTATTTACATTTTCACAGGCGACTATAGGTTTGGAAATGGACTGTTTCAGCAACTTTTAGATAAATCCTCGATACATATTGACAGATTCATAATGTTTTTAGAGCTTGAAATACATCTTAAGTGTTGCGTTAGTTAATTTCCGTTGATTCTTGGTATAAAAATTTTGTACCTTATAAATGAAAAAACACAAAATATTTGTGTACTATTCTACAATATTTATTATCCAGCTAACCAATTTTCGGGTCTTAGGCCATCGTCAGGTACAAAAACAAATATGTGTAACTGTGGTTTGTAGGAATAGAGATTTTATACCAGATGCAGTCTAGAAGAGTGGTGGCTTTCGATCGCGGTTAGCTGTCAAAGCTTTTATCGAACGTCACTAATTTTCACCTTCAACAGCTAACTGAGCGACTCCTTGGATGGACTTCATTTAAAATATTTGATTCCTCAAGTTTCACAGACGCACTTGTTTTATGTTTTTATCTCGTAATAGTCTGACATCCAAAACCGTGTAGACAGATATTAAATGGTGTAGAGTATTACACAGACATCTTGTGCTTTTTATAACAAAAAAGCCCACCCAGTGCGATGATCCGATAGAATGAACACCTTTTATAGATGTGTCTTAACGAAATCCTTTCAAACACCTAGTGACATACTTATTAAGATAGAGGAAAATGAGTCTGGAAAGGAGGTATATCAATAAATAAGATACTCATTTACCAAATGAATGCTGGGAGCAGACGTGAAAACGTCTGGATAGGCGTTCCTGTACTCGGTGTCGGCTGGTAGTTTCATACAAGTTGTTTTTTTTTTTTTTTTTTAAATCCTGTTTATCATCGTCACAGACAGTAGTAAGACCGCAAAAGTGCAGCAACTTGCAGCATTCAACGAGTCTTTAGAAGTCCCCTGCAGAGATATTGAGCCATGCTGCCTCTACAGCCGTCAACAATTGCAAAAGTGTTGCTGGTGCAGGATTATGAGTACGAACTGACCTCTCCATTACGTCCCATAAACAATCGGTGGGATTCATGTCGGGCGATGTGGGTGACAAAATCATCCTCATTGTCTCCATAAAAATTCCTTCGTTGTTCAGGAACATGACGTATTTAAATACCTGCAAATGGTCTCAAAGCAGCCGAACATAAGCACTTCCAACCAATGTTCGTTGCAGTTGGACCGGAGCACCCCCTCCATTCCGTGTAAATACAGCGCACACTATTATGGAGCCACCACCAGCTTGCACAGTGCCTCTTAGACAACCTAGATCCCTGGCTTTGTGACGTCTGCGCGACACTCCAGCGCTATCATCAGCCATTACCAACTGAAACCGGGAATCATCTCACAAGGCCACGGTTTTCCAGGTGTCTAGGCTCTAGCTGATATGGTCACGAGCCCAGGTAGGCGGCTGTAGGCGATGTCGTGCCGTTAGCAATGGTTCTCGTGTCGGTTATTTGCTGCTACACCCCGTTAACGCCGGCCGGAGTGGCCGAGCAGTTCTAGGCGCTACAGTCTGAACAACGCGATCGCTGCGGTCGCAGGTTCGAATCCTACCTCGGGCAAGGATGTGTGTGATGTCCTTAGATTAGTTAGGTTTAAGTAGTTCTAAGTTCTAGGGGACTGATGACCTCAGCGGTTAAGTCCCAGAGTGCTCAGAACCAACCCCGTTAACGCCAAATTTCGCCGACCTGTCCTAAAGGATACGTTCGTCGTAAGTTCCACATTGATTTCTGCGGTTATTGCACTCAGTGTTGTTTGTGTGTTAGCACTGAAATCTCTTCGCATACGAAGCTGGCCTCGGTCGTTAAGTAAGGCCGTCGGCCCCTATTCGTGGTGAGAAGTAATGCCTGAAATTTGGTGCTCTCGGCACATTCTTGTCACTGACTATCTCGCAATATTTTAAGTCACTTAACAGTTACCGGAATGGAATGTCCCATTGCGTCAAGGTCCAGTTACCATTCCCCTTCGAAGTCCGTCAAGTCCCGTCGCACGGGCATAGTAACTTCGGAAATCGCTTCGTCAATGCACTGTCGTTTTACACCACGTGTATGCGATACTACCGCCACCTGTATATGTGTATTTCGCTATCCCATGTCTTCCATTACCTCACTGTAGTTCTCGAAAATCTCTTCTTCTTGTTGAGAATACTTAACATTACATGTCTTCACGTATGTGAAATAAGTAACATTTCTAATATCTTTTTCCTTCTTCTTATGTATGAACAGGGTCTCTTCACAAATGCATCCGTCATCCAAACATTCACTTTAAGGTAAGGAACTCTCGTGTGAAATCAGCAAATCGTATGTATTCCGTTATGTGTGTTATTGTGTTTGAATTTTGCGCGAGTGTGTGTGTGTGTGTGTGTTATGAGTTGGAGGGGGAACACAATTGGGTTCGCCTAATGAATTTGGGAAATTGTTTAATAAGGACTCCAAAGCTGCCTGTATTACCAGACCATCGCTCCGTAATATTGTCAGCAGATTCAGTTTTAGTACGACTAATCCTGCCTTCCAACATCGTACTATATTTGTAGTACTCTAATGATTATTTCGAGAATCTGTAGCTGACCTGTGAGTGATTTCAGTTACCAATATATTGTTGTACTCTACCCAACATCGACGTCATACCCTTCTTAAAAGTGAGACAGTTTTAGAATATTTAAAACAGAAATCGCAAGACTGTGCTGTAGCGTTATTTTGAATTTTATTGTGCTTTACTTAACAAAAATGAAGATTTCTGACTTGTAAATAAAGAAAAAGGAGTGCGGAAAAAAGACAGTGATTTCGTCCTGTGATGGTATATTTTCATCAATATCGTGTTAATAATTTGCAGCAAAATTCGGAGAAAAGATTTTATTGAAGTTGGAAACAACCTATCCAAATGTTAAGCAGAAATCTCAGATTTGTTATAGTGCTGGGTATAAGTTGCTTTTATTATTGTTACTGTTAGTATTATTGTTTACACAGTCTCCTGATAATAATATTATAGATACGTTTTTAAATTCAGTCATCTTTCTGATTCTCGTCGGCTGAATATTCAGGAAAATAAGCATGGCAGAAAGCACTTCCATCTCGAGCTGTACTGAAATGAAAGCAACGGGACAGGTTCCATTGTCTTTTGACTTCCGCGAGAAGGTCGGATGGAAACAAATGCCCATGTCTGATGATGCTGGTTCCATCACTCTGAGGCGGAGAAAAAAAAAAAAAAACAAAAAAAAAAAAGCAGTACAGCAATCACTCGACGCGGGAATTCATTCCTATGCGTTAACTTGAATGAAGATTCAGCGACGTTGTAACGTTCACTTCTGAAATTGCGTAACGGATACGTAAAGTAGAATTTACCATTGAAACCGATGCCTTATAGTATAAGTGGTATTAATAATTCGGCTAATTAAATCATCGCAATGTGATGAATCGCATCTTAATTATTTCCTCTTACGCTTTGTTTCTGAAGAAATTGGCCATTAAAACTGCGCAAATAACGCGGCATGCAAATAACGTCACATTACCGTGAAGTGTAGTCAATGCGTAGTTGTTCCAACAGTTAGCGTTTTAGCGTGAGTTGGCATTGACATCATGTCGCGCTGGATGTCACTGAGATATTACCTGAAGGTATTTGCGTTGGATACTCTTTATAGTGATCCTTTAAAAGAGAAGCTTACGTAATCTTATGTCTGAGCATATGTTACGTAGCACATTTGGCACTACAGTACTACCTATCTTCCCACAGATTACGTTTAACCACACATACATGTTGTTGTTGTCAGTCCTGAGACTGGTTTGATGCAGCTCTCCACGCAACTCTATCCTGTGCAAGCTTCTTCATCTCCCAGTACCTACTGCAGCCTACATCCTTCTGAATCTACTCAGTGTACTCATCTCTTTGTCTCCCTCTACGATTTTTACCCTCCACGCTGCCCTTCAGTACTAAATTGGTGATCCCTTGATGCCTCAGAACATGTCCTACCAACCGGTCCCTTCTTGTCAAGTTGTGCCACAAACTCCTCTTCTCCCCAATTCTATTCAATACCTCCTCATTAGTTATGTGATCTACCCATCTAATCTTCAGCATTCTTCTGTAGCACAACATTTCGAAAGCTTCTATTCTCTTCTTGTCCAAACTATTTATCGTCCATGTTTCACTTCCATGCATGGCTACACTCCATACAAATACTTTCAGAAACGACTTCTTGACACTTAAACCTATACTCGATGTTAACAAATTTCTCTTCTTCAGAAACGCTTTTCTTGTCATTGCCAGTCTACATTTTATATCCTCTCTACTTCGACCATCATCAGTTATTTTGCTCCCCAAGTAGCAAAACTCCTTTACTACTTTAAGTGTCTCATTTCCTAATCTAATTCCCTCAGCATCAACCGACTTAATTCGACTACATTCCATTATCCTCGTTTTGCTTTTGTTGATGTCCGTCTTATACCCTCCTTTCAAGACACTGTCCATTCCATTCAAATGCTCTTCCAAGACCATTGCTGTCTCTGACAGAATTACAATGTCATCGGCGAACCTCAAAGATTTTATTTCTCCTCCATGGGTATTAATACCTACTCCGAATTTTTCTTTTGTTTGCTTTACGGCTTGCTCAGTCTACAGACTGAATAACATCGGGGAGAGGCTAGAACCCTGTCTCACTCCCTTCCCAACTGCTGCTTCCCTTTCATGTCCCTCGACTCTTACAACTGCCATCTGGCTTCTGTACAAATTGTAAATAGCCTTTTGCTCCCTGTATTTTACCCCTGCCACCTTCAGAATTTGAAAGAGTGTATTCCAGTCACCATTGTCAAAAGCTTTCTCTAAGTCTACAAATGCTAGAAATGTAGGTTTGCCTTTCTTTAATCTTTCTTCTAAGATAAGTCGTATGTTCAGTATTGCCTCACGTGTTCCAAAATTTCTACAGAATCCAAACTGATCTTCCCCGAGGTCGGCTTCTACCAGTTTTTCCATCCTTCTGTAAAGAATTCGCGTTAGTATTTTGCAGCTGTGACTTATTAAACTGATAGTTCGGCAATTTTCACATCTGTCAACACCTGCTTTCCTTAGGATTGGAATTATTATATTCTTCTTGAAGTCTGAGGGTATTTCGCCTGTCTCATACATCTTGCTCACCAGGTGGTACAGTTTTGTCAGGACTGGCACTCCCAAGGCTGTCAGAATTTCTAATGGAATGTTGTCTACTCCTGCCGCCTTGTTTCGACTTAGGTCTTTCAGTGCTCTGTCAAACTCTTCACGCACTATCATATCTCCCATTTCATCTTCATCTACATCCTCTTCCAATTCCATGATATTGTCCTCAAGAACTTCGCCCCTGTATAGACCCCCTTTATACTCTTTCCACCTTTCTGCTTTCCCTTCTTTGCTTAGAACTGGGATCCCATTTGAGCTCTTTATATTCATGCAAGTGGTTCTCTTTTCTCCAAAGGTCTCTTTAATTTTCCTGTAGGCGGTATCTATATTACCCCTCGAGAGATAAGCCTCTACGTCCTTACATTTGTCCTCTAGCCATCCCTGCTAAGCCACTTTGCACTTCCTGTCGACCTCATTTTTGAGACGTTTGTATTCATTTTTGCCAGCTTCACTTACTGGATTTTTGTATTTTCTCCTTTCATCAACTAAATTCAGTATCTCTTCTGTTACCAAAGGATTTCTACTAGCCCTCGTCTTTTTACCTACTTGATATTCTGCTGCCTTCACTATTTCATTCCTCAAAGGTACCCATTCTTCTTCTACTGTATTTCTTTCCCCCATTCCTGTCAATTGTTCCCTTATGCTCTCCCTGAAACTCTGTACAGCCTCTGGTTCTTTCAGTTTATCCAGGTCACATCTCCTTAAATTCCCACCTTTTTGCAGTTTTTTCCGTTTTAATCTACAGTTCATAACCAATAGATTGTGGTCAGAGTCCATATCTGCCCCTGGAAATGTCTTACAAATTAAAACCTGGTTGCTAAATCTCTGTCTTATCATTATATAATCTATCTTATACCTTTTAGTATCTCCAGGGTTCTTCCATGTATACAACCTTCTTTCATGATTCTTGAACCAAGAGTTAGCTATGATTAAGTTATGCTCAGTGCAAAATTCTACGAGGCGGCTTCCTCTTTCATTTCTTAGCCCCAATCCATATTCACCGACTACGTTTCCTTCTCTTCCTTTTCCTACTGTAGAATTCCAGTCACCCATGACTATTAAATTTTCGTCTCCTTTCACCATCTGAATAATTTCTTTTATCTCATCATACATTTCATCAATTTCTTCATCATCTGCAGACTTCGTTGGCATATTAACTTGTACTACTGTAGTAGGCGTGGGCTTCGTGTCTATCTTGGCCACAATAACGCGTTCACTATGCCTTTTGTAGTAGCTTACCCGCACTCCTATTTTTTTATTCATTATTAAACCTCCTCCTGCATTACCCTGTATTCACTTGACCAACAATCTTCTTCCTTCTGCCACCGAACTTCACTAATCCCCACTATATCTAACTTTAACTTATCCCTTCCCCTTTTTGAATTTTCTAACCTACCTGCCCGATTAAGGGATCTGTCATTCCACTCTCCGATCCGTAGAACGCCAGTTTTCATTCTCCTGATAACGACGTCCTCCTGAGTAGTCCCCGCCCGGAGATCCGAATGGGGGACTATATTACTTCCTGAATATTTTACCCAAGAGGTCGCCATAATCATTTATTCATACAATAAAGCTGCATGCCCTCAGGAGAAATTACGGCTGTAGTTTCCCCTTGCTTTCAGCCGTTCGCAGTACCAGCACAGGCCGTTTTGGTTAGTGTTACAAGGCCAGATCAGTCAATCATCGAGACTGTTGCCCCTGCAACTACTGAAAAGTTTGCTGCACCTCTTCAGGAACCACACGTTTGTCTGGCCTCTCAACAGATACCCCTACGTTGTGGTTGCACCTACGGTACGGCTATCTGTGTCGTTGAGGTACGCAAGCCTCCCCACCAACGGCAAGGTCCATGGTTCATGGGGGGGGGGGGGGGGCACACATACATATCCGAATATTATCAACATTATTATAATGCACAAAGTTTCTTTTGTGCTCCAGCAATCGATTTGTGGCCGCTGAATAATATTAATACTCTAAAAACTTATCTTAAAAATTGTAATTACGTGACTTGAATCAAAGATCCCCTTTATTAGTTTATCCTAGTGACTGGCGACCAGGGATTATTATTAGGTCGTCAACATTCCATAAATACATTCATTAGCAATTTTGAAAGTAGGTTAACATCAAATTGTTCAAATGGCTCTAAGCACTATGACTCTTAACATCTGAGGTCATCAGTCCCCTAGACTTAGAACTACTTAAACCTAACTAACCTATGGACATCTCACACATCCATGCCTCAGGCAGGATTCGAACCTGCGACCGTAGCAGCACCGCGTTTCCGGACTGAAGCGCCTAGAACCGCTTGGCAACAGCGGCTGGCAAGTTAACATCAATCATATAAATATTGTCTGTATCAGCCATGTATCATCTAAAGCGCAATTGCACGAAATAGATGCGAGTAACGTGTTCTACATTCTGAATGTACGTTTCTCAGTTAGAAATCGGACTTCAAGGCTGGTTATTTCTGAAGCTTGTAAGAGCAGAGATGTCTACCAGTACATCGACAACGTCACGGTCGTGGGCTACTGAGACTGCGGTTTATAGTTGGGGTGACGTTGCTAGTAGCTTTCTCCGGGATTCCATGATTATCGATGCTGTGTATCGAATCGATGGATTCAAAAGGGCCACACGTTACTAGCGCCCGACAGCATATCTGTATTGTTCACGCGGACTCGCAGGATCATACAGACATATAACACATCATCCGTCAGGGAATGGGCAAATCTGCAGCAAGGCATGTATCCACACTCTGAGCATGGCGACCATTGCTGGAGCTATCCTCGACGTTGTAGTATAGAGGTGCGTCTGAAACTGTATGCTCAGCGACAACACTGTACACAGTAGCTTCACGTCAGACCAATACTAGTTACGCGTATTGAATGAAGCTGGATTTAACCGTGAGGGAATATACGAGTTGAACGAACACTGTCAGGATGCATTACTCCGTCGTTATGAGGGCACAGCACCTCCTGTGATTGTATTTAATGCCGACAGGTGCACAATGCAATCACCTTTGATTCGGAAAGCCGACAATTTGGAGAACAGCTGTTTCATTTGTGACGTTTTAAGACTGATAGTTGTTTCTGTCTTCGATGTCTTTGTGACGTTACGTTTCGACAATATAGAAGAAGATCTCACGTTGCCATTGATGTCTTGACCTACTTCGATACAGTGGCTCGTGAACTGTTTTCATTTCATGAGTTGCCGAGAGACAAATTGTGCCACCACTCGGCTGCGACGACTGTTAATAAATTATCCCATAAAGTTGGAATGGTACGGAAAGACGTAACCGTATCTGTAATTTAAGTTTGACTTACTCCTGTATGTCATTCAAACTCTGTTCGATTCAAAGTGCAGCGTAATTAGAGCCCTCGCTGCAGTCACAGGTGGCAGTTCTCTATACTAAATTTTTTCCCCTTCCTAACGACATATCACTAACAAAATTTACACTTTATTCCTCCTACTATATTGTGTCCGCACTACGCCAAGTACGGCGCTTTTTTTCCTGTGTTTCCAAGGTTGGCACTGCTTCCTGCGGTATGTTGTTGGCTAACGAAGCTTTACTATCCTGCTGAAGAGCATCTATCGCCAGTGTAGAGAGCTGAGTGAGACGACTGTGGGCAAAGCGACATGTGTTGCTGACGCTCGTCGGCCACAGGTAAATGTTTGGCCCCATGTCGACAGTGGACTTGAAAGTGCGTCATTTACTGTGGGCCTACTGAGCTGAGCGCACTTCAGGCTCGGGAATCTCTAGGTCTTGGATATTGCCTTTAATTGAGCCTAATGGCACGATTTATAGATCATGCCTTGGTCGATAGGTGGTATCTTCGGCCGTTTGCCACAAGTATGCAAGCGGAAGACGTTGGGATATAGCTGGGCGCACGCGTGGTTAGAGCTCTCTGGCGACAATGCTCTTAGAGCGGTTATAAGTAATTAGTATTTTTCTGTGCAAGCATTGTGAGCATGGTGTTCTCTACAAGAACGCTCAGCTGTGTTTCTGGGTGTGGCCTAGAGCAGGAGAGTTTGTGCAGCATATAGTGCAGCTGATTGCCGGCAGCAAGCAACAGGGTTCCTTCTCTCGTCAGGAAGCGTATTTTCTTCGGTAGGGGTGGTTAACCAGGGGCATAGAAGGCGGATTTAGCTTTACATTGGTCTGCCTTGGGAGGAGCGTTTCAGAGAATAGCTTGGCAGTTTGTACGTATATTCAAACCTGCACTTGGTCACGCTGTGGTTCCTACAACGGTTTTCCAACATCTTACTAACAGCGAAATGCGTCTGTGTTAGAATGGTGAGCATATTCGTTTACTACGTTATATCAAGAAGTTCCCACTACGTCTGGGGAGCCTACTTGTCTATATGATTTTGGTTCCCAGTCTGTTGCCTGATATTTTAATGAGAGCTCACTGTGAGTCTTTTGTAATCTAGGTTGTATTTTGAACAATGTGTAACATCAAGTAATTTGAGTTCCGCTACCTTGCACGTCTGAAACTGCTGCCATGTCCTAATGGTTGGTGTGTAATTGTGACCGGAGTGAGGGGCGAGTGCTGATATGGTTCTTGTAGTAGAGGTTAATCAGTTCTGTCTTGTTCCTGGTTTGTACATTTCTTGAGTCGTTGGAAAATTATTGCAAGAAAAATACTTCAAAGATGGTGGCTCATTCTGCTTTGGTCGTTGTGTAACGTAGTTGATATTGTTCTCAAGTTGTAAGTGCTTTTGGCTGTTAAAGATAGGACGGATCATTTTTATGTATATGTGTGTTAACTGCGTTTGCATGTATTACGAGTAGCTTATTTACTGTACTGCGAAAGACTCAAAACTGTTAAGCGTTTACGTGGGGGCCTTGGCGTACGCTACAGTGAACAAAGGTGGTTGCAACTGGCGTCTTGGCTTTGTACAGCAGAGCTTCCATGGCCACGGGTCCTGGAAATCACAATTGTAACCCATGTGTTCTGTTTTATTTAAAGAACATCTTTTGATCAGTGAAGGTTTGTTTTCTCAAAGTTCATGCATGAGCTTTAATTGGTTGAGGATTTTTTTAAGTTGCATAATGTTTTCATTAGTAACATATTGTAAAACAAGAGGATAAAGATGTTTCCACAGTGTGGTGTTCCCAATATTTCAATAAATTTGTTTGAAATACTACGGATTTTATTGAAGCCCAGCAACTTACCACTCCATAGCCTAGCTCCCGGTCATGTCTCTAATGTGTCGGTGTTCTTTGTCTTTCAGATGCACTGAGTGATACTAAGCCCATGATGTGTATAGAGTTCTCTCTGCCAGTCAGCATGAGAGACTTAGCAGGTACTATAACCCGGTGGCCGCTAAAATCTGCATTATCTAACAACTAGTCACAGGCAGTGAGTAGATCAATGCGTGTTAGTAACTGATGGTGTGAGGTGCCTGCCCACACTCTATTATATTTGCTGTATAGGACGCAGATCTTGTACCAGATGTATGTTATTATATTATTCTACAAAATCAGGTCCACCATTATAGCCTGTAGCTCTTTTCAACTGATTGTCAGTTTGGACAGATCTGTGCTGTAAGCATCTCATCTTTTAGCACATTAACAGAAGTTCATGATCCTTACAAACTTGCAAGCCATATAATGACGTTGCGTCACTTCACAATAAAAAGTAGCAAGGAGCATTAACATGTCAAACAAATAATACCACAATTATAAAACACAAATCACGTTCTGCTGATGTCCTATCCCACTCGTTCACTTAATTCCAGCTGCTATTTTCGTGTGAGACCCAGCAAAAAAATATGCACGCAGTTTAAAGTGCTGACAATAGCTAGTTCAAAAATGGTTCAAATGGCTCTGAGCACTATGGGACTTAACTTCTGAGGTCATCCCTCAGTCCCCTAGACCTTAGAACTACTTAAACCTAACTAACCTAAGGACATCACACACACCCATGCCCGAGGCAGGATTCGAACCTGCGGCCGTAGCGGTCGCGCGGTTCCAGACTGTAGCGCCTAGAACCACACGGCCACCCCGGCCGGCAATATCTAGTCCGTCAAACACTTTTGACAACATACTATACTTGGATTCTTATTGCTACAGGACTGCCATGGTATTCGTTCTATGTCGGATGTCACAGAGTTTTGGTGATTTATCTTTCTGATCTAATAGGACACGCAATTCCCGTAAATTACTGTCTGCCCCCGGTAGCTGGGTGGTCAGCGCGACAGATTGTCAATCGTAAGATCCCGGGTTCGATTTCCGGCTGGGTCGGAGATTTTCTCCGCTCAGGAACTGGCTGTTGTGTTGTCCTAATCTTCATCATTTCATCTCCATCGATTCGCAAGTCGCCGAAGTGGCGTCAAAGCGAAAGACGGGCACCAGGCGAGCGGTCTGCACAACGGGAGGCCCTCGTCACAAGACCTTTTTTTTTTTTTTTTTTTTTTTTTACTGTCCTATGGCTTGTGGCCGAGGGGCCGTGTCCGACAGCGTCTAAGATGTGTTCATATGGTTCAGTTAAGCAAATTTGATGCCAAAACATCAACGTGAGTACACTGTAATGCTTCTTAAGTCATGATCCTGGCCTTCTGACGGGCAGTTACCCTGCAGTCAGTGTCAGGTAAGACATCAAGGAAGATGCAAATGGTCCGCAATGTTGTTCACGTAGTGCACAGCTGCTATGTATCCCTATACTAGAGAAACAGGTCTGACACAAGCCTAGGTCAGCGTCCCTCAAAGCACAATACTGCCTTCACCGCCCTGCATCGTGGTGCGGAGCATATTTCGAGTAGCCGTTCGCCTCTGGATGACGTGTTATCCGGATACGACTACCGAGCCTATGTAACACAATATGAGATTCGTCTGACCAGGAAACACGTTTACATCGATTAATGATTAAATTTCTACGATCTCGGACTTACTAAAATTGTAGTTGAAGATGTCGCTGGGTCAACCTGGTAGTACATAGGGGGAGCTCCATCTTCAAAAATGTGCCCTGGACGGTATGCTCCGAAGCATTTGCGTCTGCATTTTGAGCCAAAATAACCGCAATGGTGCTAAGACACTTTTTATTGAAGTTGCCCGAGATTTAAAATAACAATTGTACCTGCACCAACATTGATCTCTGTCGTCACCCTGCCACAGGATGCCAAATATTCTCCCTTATGGAGCAGGCCAGCTTCCAGCTACCACGTTATTTGATGTGATGTGGACGTATAAATTCTCGTCGATTGTTACAGCAACTGAGAAATACGGATTACTTTATACGAGCACCAGAGAATTGGCAAACGCTTGTGGCTCCGACGGTGGAGAAGAGAAGAAACGACAGGGTTTAAAATCCTGCTTACGAAATAGGGGATCGTATTCTGTAATTTGAGGGATTGTGTAGTGTAAGTGGTACTTGATTATTACACAGCGTGTTTCAAAAATCCGGCTTTGTTGTTGGCTTAAAGTCATCATTTTTTAAACAAATTTCCGCTGTTTGACTATTCACAGTCCATTTATTTTTCACAGTCATTATTTCCGCTTTATTGTCATTCTCAGATGCATGTCGAACTGAAAATTTTCAAAGTGTACATACCATACAGTGCATGGCATTGAAACAAGCGTTTTTTTACGTGGCTGAAGACATTACATACACGTTAAAATACGTCTGTCCTGTCTGTGACATATCTCGAAAAAAAGTATTTTTGGACTTCAGTTGTCGTGTTACAGGATAGAAGTACATAACGAAGATATATTATATGGGTGACATGGGGCACAGTGAAAAACCATTAACACACATTATGGCGTATTTAACAGCCAATACATTGCTTTGAGTTGCATCTGTCACTTCTGTTCATCAACGGACGTTAATACGAGGGTTGGAACTTTAATATTGGCAACTATTTATTAAAAGCTCGTACAAAATAGATACGTGTTTTGAAGTTTTACTTACCTCCTGAGTAGTCACCAGCATTGTGTGTAACGCGTTACCAGCGATGTGGAAGTCGTAGGATACTCTTAGCAGTGCCAGTTGTGTTGACACTTCGAGCGGCGCGGTCTATTGCCCGACGAATTTGTAGCAATTCTGAAGCGAATGCCGTGAAGTGTTTTCTTCAGTGACAGCTTGCACAGTACGTGCTTGAGCATTGTCCTGAAAAATGATGGTCAGGTCTTGCAGAAAGTGTCATCACTTCTCTCTCTATGCTGTTCATTTTTGGAACACATCCTAGAGGCAGAAGTGATGACACTTTCTGAAGGACCTGACCATCATTTTTCAGGACAATGCTCAAGCACGTACTGTGCAAGCTATTACTGATTTGTTTGACTGATTGGACTGCTAAGTGCCACACCACCTACAGCACTTCCCTGTCTTAAGCCCTTGTGAGTTCAACTCGATTTCTAAACTGAAGGAAACACTTCACGGCCTTCGCTTCAGAACTGCTACAAATTTTTGTCGGGCAATAGACCGTGCCGCTCGAATTGTCAACACAAGTGGCACTGCTAAGAGGATCCTACGACTTCCACATCGCTGTCAACGGGTTACACGCAATACTGGTGACTCCTCTGAAGGTCAGTAAGACTTTGAAACACCTATCTATTTTGTAGGAGCTGTAAATAAGTAGTTGCCACTATTAAAGTTCCAAACCTCGTATATGTCAAAACAGTGACAGAGAGCCTAAGAAAGCAGCACCACTGTGTGAGTCACAGGATTTTTGCCTTAGCGGAGGTATTCCACGGAAATGGAAGGTGGATATTTATTTACCTAAATGTCTAACATGTCCTTGTAATACACCTTCAAAACATCTTTGTAAAGGTATCTGTTGCACGACCCATGTGAAATGGTGGTAATGCCTCGCAACCGTTCAGTGACATTCGCTACAGATTCCTAAAACAGGAAAGCCCCACATCAGACAAGACAGTTTAGTAGAAGGAGAGGCGGGGGGAAGGTGAGAGGTTTGCAAGGGGAGGGCTGATGACAGAGTGTGAGGCTTGAGGAGAGGGAGAAGAAGAGGACAGTTGCGGGAGAGTGGGGAGTGTTGCAATGGCTGAGAGATGGAGCAGATTAAGAGGTGTGCCTGGGGGGAGGTAGAGGGAGGTTGGCAGCGTTTTACATCTGTGAATTATATGATATACCAGGCCAATACTTTATTATTACATGATGTCCATTATATTCATACTGATGTACTCTCACTACTTATAGCACATAAAGACCTGAACCAAAGGCCACAGATTCTTCATACATTTCCAAGATGGCACACCAGTATGCTGTATTATGTACCTAAACCACATGCTGCGATATCACATGAACATTATTAATTATATATTAATGTAGCCTCACTACTTAAAGCATGTGAAAATTTGAACCAAACGTAATGGGTTCTATATACATTTTTAGGGTTACATATCTATATATTCCTTTTACAGATTTGGAGTCCATCTAAAATAATTAGGAGTTATTAAAATTCTGAAATTACCATCTGTTGCTGAAGCGTCATCTAAGTCTACTTTGAAGTAGTGCATTAAGAGAAACTTAAGCTATGTGGTAAAATTTCAGTATTGTCATTAAAGGAAACATGGTCTTGATATTACAATTAAGTGGAGTATGTAACCCAACTACTTAAGAAAGAAGTTCAGGGTTTAGAGATGTGATGGTGCAGCTGTAGTAGAAGGCATGGTAGGAGGTGGTACATTGGTATACTTGAGTGTACCAATACATGGCAATATCATATAATCATTCATTTTCGTATAAATATGGCCTTAATACGTTCATGAAAAGGAGATCTAAAGCACACAAGTTTGCTCCATAAAGAAGATGACACGTTGACATTTCACACTGTGGAAATCATTATATATTGCAGTGCCGCAAAAATAACGATTTTTATCCGATTTAACATTTATGATCCCTTAATAACGCTAAGGTGTGGAGATCTGAGGCGAACGCAATTTTTTCCGTAAATGTCTTACATTCTTGGAATTTCATGTGAATACATTCATCTTACAAACACTGAATAAGATAGGTATTAAGATTATTTGTGGACTAAAGAAAAATTAAAATACTAAGAGATTAAAAGATCGTTTAGGACACTTGCATGCATTATGAGAATGGTACAGTAATACTAACTTTGTGGGTGGTGGGTGGGGGATGAGGGGGGGGGGGGGGGGAGGGAACGACAAGGGGGATCACAGTGGTTAACAGTACAGTGTACTTAATCATTTACAGGGACATCCTTTCTTAAACATATTAAGTTACATATTACTACAAACTCAATATGGCTACAATGTAGCACACTGTAGTGCTTTATGTAGAAATTGGTGGGGGAAGGATTACACATATTTGTAGAATATCATACTAATTTATGTGTCATATTAATAGAAAATACATATAACACTGATGTGGTCTTGATATCTGAAGTTTACATAATTCGTATCATAAACATTTTTAATTTTTATAATTCGTTATAATTACATTCATTTTAGAGTAGGTAAGTAAGAGATAAATTAAAATAACCAGAAATTATTAAAAGATTCAGAATTCACGAGAAAATTAATAACGCTGTTAGATGGTCCTTTCGGTCACATTCAGCATTGTGGAAACGGGTTAGTATTAGCTTTTCCAATACTGCCTTACTAGTTCTAGCATTCAGTCACAAGTTGAGTGGCGCTTTATTCAGACCATATGGATTTTCAACTACATCACGATAGACTTTTTAGTTCTGTGATTAAGAAAGGTTATTGGCTATGAAAGGGGGACCTCACGGGGGGGGGGGGGGGGGAAGGGGAGAAGCAAGGGGCATGGTGATTAACTATATAGTATCTACAGATCTCATCTACACTTGCTCATATCCATTAAATCAGAAATTACTGAAGACCCAATATACCTACTAAAATACAGAACACTGTAGTATAGTATGTAAAAGTGGGGGGGGGGGGGGGGAGATTCACACTGTAAGATATCATGCAATAGTGACCTACAAATACATGTATGACAGGCTATATGCTACATTAATAATGCCATGATATGTATTGCTCAAGTACACTCTGGAAGAGCACTCAAAGATTTACTGAAATCTTTGCTTAAACAGAATAAACCTGAAATTTTCTAAGTCTAGTGTAAGGTGATCAATCACTAGATCGTCTGGAGGGTTAATCACACAATTATGCAGAGTGTTTCACGATTTGTGTTACACACTTCTAGATGTGAAGAGATGTCTTCGTAGATCAAGTTTTACATAGGAACCCATGTATGGAAACTTCATCCAACGAGGTACAGAGTGTCAAAGTTATAGGTTCAACACAGGAGATGTGTCTCACAGTAGCTAAGATGAACAAGTGCTCACAGCATCTCAGGTATGCATTGTAGAGCCCATGATTATTTGACTTTTCTTTCTTGTTTTGGTCCATACTACCATCTCTAAAAGATGCCTACACTACAGTCTTAGCAACAACGGTACCAGAGCATGTATTCCAATGTCGGAGGTATCATAATGGTTTCGTTTATAACTTTCGACCCATTAATTTCTGGTACAGGGACGCTCGCCTCAAAGTGATACGGTAACATCTTCACGGAATCACCCTGTACATACACATAAACATACAGTGGCTGGTGCTCATGACTTGACGCTCTGGAGTATTGTAGGGCGGTGGGTGGAATATTTGTTATAAATGTTTTGTTTTTCCCGGCCGATGCACCATATGTGGGGCGGCGGGTGGAATTATTGTTTATTTGTTTTGTTTTTCCCGGCCGATTAGCAACATATGTGGGGCAGCGGGTGGATTAATTGCTATAAAATGTTCCTATTATTTATTTACTTAATGCTGTTGTTTGCCGTTCTCAACACTGGCTCTCTAACTACAATATTGGCAACCAGAAAGTGATTAGCAAAACGTGAAGCCTGTAATTAGAATTCCTAGTGCCCACTTCAGCTGAGAAATACATTTATAGTTACAGATTATAGCTCTGAGGAATTAGGAGATTGTCTGGGATTCATAACAAAAACCATTTTCTCCAAAATGTTCACTATATTCTGAAAGTCACATACCAAAAGGAATCCACACAATCCAACTAACAGAGCAGTTCAGGGTCTAATACGCTGATGCAATTATAACTGTTCAAACTAAAACTTTAAGTGAATGCTCGCCATAATTTGATGATAATGTTCATCAAACGCCACGCTAAATAATGGTAGAATGACTGTCCCGCAGCGGCACGTGAAAATACGACGTATGCAAACTGAAGATAGATCATTAAAGTCATCCCAGAATTAACACTTCACTCGAAAACGATTTCATGGTTACGCGTTTCTCGAGTAACTTATTATGGCGTCTGAGGTTGTTTATGGCAATGATACCAATGCGACGCGACTCCCGGCACAGGTGGTGCGCTAATCAGCGTCTGGAGAGAACTGGGGCCTTTCTTTCTCGCGCAGCGTTCTTATATATAAAGCCACGGTTCGGACGGCTAAGGGAACGCCTGATCAAATCCGCTCTCCCGACTAGCCACTGGGCTAGTAATGCACCACTTCAAGTTATCGATTAAATTATTGCTTCCTTTGCTGATGGCCGATGAAGCTCTCAGTTTAAATGTGCAATCAGCACACAGGTAAGTAATCATAATAAAAGTCTGACGTGGCTAAGTCAAATATTTTGGGCGAGAGAATTAATTTAATTACACTACACACAGTAGACGAGCTCTGAACTTGCTCTTTGGAGATACGCTATATCTATAGTTTTATAGTTATTCAGTTGAAACTTCTCACATCTTTATGATTATAGCGGATCTCCCTTCTACTTAAATTTAAACGTCGTAGCTTTATTTATTCGCCTACTTAATCTATCTTGCTTCCTTAATTTTTAAGACAAGAACCAGAAAATCATGAATTTCAACTAAAATCTAAATATTAATTTTTAAGTTTCTAGCTCTTTTCTGTTGCGCCAATGATTTTTACAGAAAAACGTCTAAATTTCGAAAATGGTTAAAGTTATTGAACTGATATTCAACACTTATTGATTTAGTATTACTCCTGACATGCTAGAAACGTTTCAGGTTATTTACTTGATTTTTTAAGTATGGCGCAACATTTATTAAGTCAGAGCTAGTTACAGCGGACTGGCTGGCACACAATGGAAAGACTGATGTGAATTTTATACGGCGTGAGTAGGCTTGCTTCCCTACAGTATCGCTGGATGTCGTTCTCGGAGATCAGTTCCTATACAAAACATGATCTAGTAAGTCCCCTCTACAACCCCAGAAGTGTGTAATATGAGTTGTGAAACACCCTGTACATATCTATTTCCTCTAATGTAATCATTTCCTTGTTTCTGTATAGTATATGCACAATTTGCAAAGCCTCATTAATCACTTTGACTTGCTGATTTTACTCTCTTGAATGCTTGCCGAAAGTAGATGTGCTGCTCTGTTTTCCTAACGTGTTCGTTAAACCTCTTGTGAAAAGAGTGCACAGTGTGTTCTATAAAGTACTTCTTACATGTGTCACGTATATTATTTGAAGTATGTCTGAGGATTTTGCCTAATTTATTACTGGTGTAGAAACCTTCCTGAACATCGGTTTTGTCAAATACTTTGGCGGTTTTGTCTGAGACAGTACCTGAATAAGGAATGGTAGCAAATCTATTCGACACGCGTGGTAGCCGTGCGGTCTTGGGGGGCATTGTCACGATTTGTGCGGCTCCCCCTGTCGGAGGTTGGAGCCCTCCCTCGAGAATGGGTGTGTGTGTGTTCTCCATAGCGTGAGTTAGTTAAAGTTAGATTAACTAGTGTGAAGGCTTAGGGACCGATGACCTAAGTAGTTTGGTCCCATAAGACCTTACCACAAATTTCCATAAAATTCCAAATCTGTTCTTGTTCAGTTTCTCCTCTCTCTAATTATGGTACTTTCGTTAAGATCAAGGCCACCGTTATCCCTGATTTTCTTTTCATACAGATCTGGGACTAAATTTGGCCTGTATCCTTTGCTTAGACCAACTGTAAAATCTATAATTCTTTGACTGTCTCCTCCCTTTTCAATGTAAGTTCCACTAGCCCATGTACCAAGGGTTGAAGTAAGCCATTTTCGTGTAAGCTGGGTGACATGACTACTCGTAGTTTTTAATTATTCAGTCTGCAGTTGTTTGTTTTCAGAATATTTGGAATGCGCATCCGTTGTTACTAATGTATCAGTAATTTTTAAGTCAAGGAAATTAAATGTCATGTTTTCGTCAGTCTGTTTGATAAACTGAATATTAGAATGATGGCTATTTACGTCATTATGCATAGACTATATTTCCGACATGGTGCCATCAAACAGAACTATTCAGTCATCAACACATCTTTTATAATAACCAGCTTCTTTAAGGTTCTTTGAAAAACCGTAGTTACTAATTATTTATAAAAATGTCAATGTCCCTGCAAGACAGCTATCCATAGCAGCTCAAAGATTTCGGTAATTTTCGCCAATGACAGTTTTCTTCTATTCAATTAAGTTCGCCCGTATCAACTCAATGGTTTCAGTTACTGGTATATTTGTGTACATATTTGCTATAACATACGAAATTAGTACACTATTGTCAGGCACTCTTAGATATTTCATTTCATGTGCAACGTTTAGTGAATTACAAATGTTATATGGCAAACTTTCACTGCTGTGGGCGTGTGTACACGTCCTCCTACGCCGTTCCCCAGATGTTGAGGACGTATATACGTGCACAGCATGGATTTTCCTACAGTGCTGTGGACATCTGAATGCCTCCTGTGCCGCCGCCCTATCACGGCTGCGGATGAGTTACTTCTGTGTCTCGATGAATAAAAAATGTTCGAGTACTTATCATATAATCTACATGTCTCGTTACATGGGATCTTTCGCAGGAAAACTTGTTTCTGTATCTTCAGTCATTTATGACATATGACTATTGTTACGACCACATGGTTGGCGATGCGCAAGGACGTGAATGGGCGCGTAGCGTGCGACCATCTTTCAGATATAAAATCGAATAACTCGGGAACGAATCATATCGTTCTGCTCTTAATTTTTATCAAAATTCGATGTCTTATCTACATTTCACTCGATGACATGTATGAGCTAAAATCTGCCATATGCATAGTTTACGCCATGCGATTTTACCTCAGCAAAATCTTTAAACTTAATTTGATGCAGCACAGTAACCATGGTATATATCAAAAAGAGATCAATTGCTTTATCAGTCGGACATATCAGACTGTAAGAAAAGCAAAAGTCACATAATTTCGCCTAATAGATATCATAAAAACGGGTGATTAGTATGTCATATCGACCAGAACGACGTCTCTTAACGCGGGCACCAGCATTTAACAAGCAGCCACAGCAGGGAATGCAAAGAGATCATGTGTAACAGCGAAAGGCATAATCAGTCCATCTGGTTTTTTAGTTAACTTATACGCTGTGTTGCTTATGTATAATGGGTCTAAATGGAAGATTACCTTTGTGTATCTTTGGTTGAGCTCATAGCTTTTGGGCACTAGGGATCATATTAATGACTTCTCTAGCCTCTCTATCAGTAATGGTTGGTTTCCTCCAGTTGTTGTGACAGATGTGACGAGAAGCCGTTGGATGTACAATCTACGACAGAGAAGACCGTACTTGGAATATCCATCCTCTATCATAAGACTGTATCCTCTGCATGAGAGAAGATAGAGCTTCCGCATCAGAATGAAGTTCACCCAAGAAGCCTTTGTACATTGTCCATGTGGTTATCAATTGATGTCTCCCTGGTGTAACTAACCACCACGGTAGTTCACTCACTCGCTTGTTCATTTAGTTTTTCCACAATTACGGGAACATACCAAAAATTTCATTTTACAGCAGTAATGAGCGCCACAGCAGCGAAAAGAATGATTATTAGCTTCCAAGGTCGCCAGACTCACAGTACGTGATTCATATTTATGTCCTTGGAGGACTCCGTCTATATTTGGCCCCTTCAGTAACTTCGGTTAACCGCGAGGCTGCATACCAACAACTAAAACACCTCAATATCAGAAATGTTCGCATAAGTATGGAGCAGCCCTTGTCATGTACCTGTGATGGTGATGCTGGTGGTGGTGGTGGTGGTTGTGCAGGTGGGGGTGACAGTATAACATTTGTTAAAAGGTGAATGATTGTAAACATAGTTTTTGAAATTATCTGAAGGATGTACATCGCAAAAATGGGATGGTTCTATAACGGTCACCCAAATGAGAGTATTCGCCGTAACCGTTGATACATTTATCTCACTGTGAGGCAAGGTGGTCAAAGCTCTCATGAAAATGCCACAGTAGAATGCACGAAAGTATTGTTTACGGAGCCAAATGATTCATACTTCCCATACTCCTACATCTTTTTCCTCTTTGTTCCCCCTGCACTGTGATCAATCGTGATAGGCTAGGCAACTGCCATCCACGATTTGCCATTACCTTATTTCAACAGTGGGGCCACTACGACACAGTTCACTCAAATGTTGGAAAATGATCAGCATCTTCACTCTGACTATCCATTGCTCAGGGCACTAATCACTAATCTGATTTCCTTACTCTAACCAGGTTTTACTCCCAGCACTAGGTCTGCACGTTATACTATGCAAGTAAATAAGGCAGGTAATTGCCACGGAAGACGTGTAAAACGGGTCTCTGCAAAATTAATCAAAATTTTCGGGCCGGCCGTAGTGGTCGAGCGGTTCTAGGCGCTACAGTCTGGAACCGCTCGACGGCTGCGGTCGCAGGTTCGAATCCTGCATCGGGCATGGATGTGTGTGAAATTCTCTAGGTTAGTTAGGTTTAAGTAGTTCTAAGTCCTAGGGGACTGGTGACCTCAGAAGTTAAGTCCCATAGTGCCCAGAGCCATTTGAACCATTTGAACCCAAAATTTTTGGGCTAAGAGGTTGCGTCAAACGGTAGAAATTCTTGCTCCTGACGTTTCATTGCCAACTCTACAGAAACTGCAGCATAATCTTGTATATGAAGTGCAGCGAAACACTGCACGACAACAGAAATTATTTGTGTCGTTAGCTGGGTAATTATCGTAAATTAACCTAATAACATAGCCGTCAATACTAGCTCCTCGTTCTTCCCCAAACTGTCTGCCATATTAAGAGAGTGAGAGACAGAAAGAGACAGTGAGAGAACGAGACTTGATATCATCAGAGAACACAGCTACTCTGCGGCCCTTGAAAACTGCCACCCTTCCCTCCCATCCGTCCCCCAGCCTGTTCCTACTCGCCAACAGTCGTAAAACTAAAATCACCCTAAATTACGTTTCCACACACCGGGAACTCCAGAATTGGCCCAGGTGTCGTAAAATGTGCTACCACCTTCAGCGCAGGGTTACGTGACCTGCTTTCAGCACAAAATTTTGGCACTGTGTCAAATATCAGCGTGTAACAGTACTACCAGTGACCATCTTCTGCGTTGTTTGGCAACTTTGGGTGCGAGATTAGCAAAATTAGAACTGAAAAAATATCGTTTTTTATACATTACATCGAATGCCATATTGTCCACAAAGAATAAACTTCTATAAAACTTTGATCCATTCTGGATTTGGAACACTTCTCCTTTGGTCAATTCCTCCTCCTGCAAGAGTTCTACGGCTTTCAGCCATACTGGATCTTTCCTCTGCTTAGCAGCTGTTGCATTTGTTGTGGTAGAAGTATGGCTATACATGTTGTGGCGTATGGTTAAAGTTTCCACTGCAAGTTGGCACTGCAGTTACATGAGAAATTTAAAAATCGAAACTGGCTCTGGCGATAGACTGCAAAAATTGCGTGATGGTGGCAAATCCAAAATATTTTTTTTAGATATCCAGAGTGATAGAAATATTTCAGATGTACTTATCCCACCTCCCTCTCATCTTCCCCTGCCATAATCCTCCCCCACTCCTCCAGTCTACTACCGTGGAGTAATAAACTGAAACAAACAAAATCCAAGGTGATGGGACTAGCCCTATTGTGGTATCAGGAAAATTATAACAAAACATGCCACGACCTTTCCCCCTACCCACTGCCTCCTCCAGGCAATACGATGAATAAATTCGTTTAGTTTGAAGTTATTACATAACCTTCACAGTACTAAGGACAAATATTTTTGTCTCTGAATTGCATGCACACTTAAAAAATACCTTAACTGCGTAAACTTAAGCCAAGTTAAAAAAATAGTCTCAGCCACGTTTTCAATACTGAATACACACTTTTATGGGATGTCTCACTTGCTGCATTTACAGAGTGTATTTCCAAGACGAAAATGTCTGCATAAATGCATCAGCAATGCAAAAAGTGTTCCGGCCGCTGTGGCCGAACGGTTCTAGGCGCTTCAGTCCGGAACCACACGGCTGCTACGGTCGGAGGTTCGTATCCTGCATCGGGAATGGATGTGTGTTATGTCCTTAGGTTAGTTAGGTTTATGTAATTCTAAGTCTAGGGGACTGATGACCTTAGAGTGCTTAGAGTTATTTGAACCATTTTGCAAACAGTGCAGTGCTTATATTAAGTATGGTGGAGTTATTTTTCCTCAAGTATTTGTCACACTGATGTCTATAAAACTTGATTGCGAAGATCTAAGTATCTGCTACCTCCAATACTATTTCCACTGTTAAGACAACAGGTAGGTGACATTTAAGGCTAGGCCTAAAAGTTCGAAACCACGCTGGTTAACAACTGCAGAAAATACGTGTTACCTAAAATACTAGGCAAGCACACAGAATAAATCTGTGCAAACTCAAATGAAGTGCCTCTATGCTACTTCCATGAGTAAACACAGCTAATTCCATAGCTACAAAGAATAAGCAGCCGATATCTAAAGGTGGGCCTAAAGGACAGAAACTAAAATGTTGAGGAAAAAAAAAACTGGGCAAAAACTCAAAAGAATAGACTTTTTCAATTTAATCATTTATGTTTACTTTAGATGAAACACCCTCGAATTAACTACTTCTTTTGTTACAACAATATCTAATGATTGAAAGGATATTCAATCTGCTCTTGCTTATTGTCATCATCTTAGGCTTTTTACCACAAATTTAGGAGGGCAAACATACCGTGCTATTAGCAAAATGTGATCTATAATATTTATCGGATGTTATTACAAATGGTGAGACCTAGTCCGGGTTAAATACGAAATGGGACTGCTGAAATCTAAACTATGAACTCTAAAACTGTACTCAACCACCAAATAATGCCAACATCTAATGAAAATACCATCACACACACACACACACACACACACACACACACATACACACACACACACAAACACACACACACACACACACACACACACACACACACACACACACACACACACACACATCATTTAGCAAGAAGGTGTGAGTTGTTTTGTTTTTACGATGTGGTACTAAAACTATGAAACTGATCATACGTTTATATACAACACAGCCAAAGACAGTGACAGAGATGAAACATCTCAAAAGATAATGATATAGTGGATAACTCGAAATTAAAGTTTTTGATGAAATTATTTATCGTTTATTGATTGGAAAAACGTACGTACATGAAGATTTTAAACTTCCTGCCGGATTAAAATTGTGTGCCAGACGGAGAACCTACCTTGGGACCTTTCCGGGCTAGTGCTCTACTGACTGAGCCACAACCAGCCATCATAGCTTAATTTCCACCAGTATCTCATCTCCTACTTTCGAAACGTGCAGGTTACTCATCGAAATATACAGGCGTAATTACGATTCTAGTATTTTATCCATCAGCAGCAACCGTATTTGTATTTGTTGAAATACATAGCAACTAGTCGCACGATATATTCTTTTTCCTTTATTCGTTACAGGGATCTACCGCCCTTGTCCTGAAGGTTATAATTACCATACTATTTGCGAGAACCGAAAGTAGCGTGTATGCTGTGGTCATGTGGTTCATAGTGCCTGTACAAAATTGATATATCATTTATCTACAGGCACTATGAACCACATGAACCATCGCATTATGTGGGAGAATCAAATGTACACTGAACCGCCAAAGAAACTCTCATAGGCATGCGTATCCAAATACAGAGATATGTAAACAGGTAGAATACGGCGCTGCGGTCGGTAACGCCTACCTAAGGCAACAAGAGTGTGGCGCAGTGGTTACTCCTGCTAAAATGGCAGGTTATCAAGACTTAAATGAGTTTGAACGTGATGTTATAGTCGGCGCACGAGCGAAGAGACACGGCATCTCCGAGGTAGCGAGGTAGGTGTGGGGATTTTCCCGTACGACCGTTTCACGAATGTACTGTGAATGTCAGGAATCCGGTAAAACATCAAATCTCCGACATGGCACTGGCCGGAAAAAGATCCTTCAAGAACGAGCCCAACGACGACTGAAGAGACTCTTTCAGAGCGTTGGAAGTGCAACCTTTCCGCAAACTGCGCAGATTTCAGTGCTGGGCCATCAACAAGTGTCAGCGTGCGAACCATTCAACAAATCATCATAGATATGGGCCTTCACACGTAAGCGTCCTGTCTAATCACCTGCATCCATTCATGTCCATCGTGCATTCCGAGGAATCTGGGCAATTTCTGCAGGACAATGCGACACCCCACATGTCCAGAATTGCTACTGAGTGGTTCCAGGAGCACTATTCTGAATTTAAACACTCCCACCGGACACCAAACTCGCAGACATGAACATTATTGAGCATATCTGGGATGCCCTGTAACATGCTGTTCAGAAAAGATCTCCACCCCCTCGTACTCTTACGCATTTATGTACAGCTCTGCAGGATTCATAGTGTTTGTTTCCTCCAGCACTATTTCAGACATTAGTCGAGTCCATGTTACGTCGTGTTGGGGCACTTCTGCGTGCTCGCGGAATCCCTGCACGATATTAAGCAGGTGTACCAGTTTCATTGGCTCTTTAGTCTAAGACGTTCCTCGTATGCAACATATTGCTGTGGCCATTTGGTTCATAGTACCTCTACAAAAATTGTATATCACTTTTGTACTGGCACTATGAAAAACATGATTGCTTACATCTTACTTTCGATGCTTGCAAGTAGTGCGATGATTATAACCTTCTGAAGAAGGGCACTAGACGCCTGAAATTGGTAAAGGAATAAAATTTATTTGTGCAACTGATGGCTGATTATTTTAACGAATTACAGATCTCTACGAAAAATAAAAATTTTATTATTTCTCTGTAAATGTGAGGTTCCACTCACTTCGAAAGCACAATGAGGCTCCAAATTAAATTCTTCCACATCTACTTTGTCCGTATTGCTTATCAAAATACATGTAGCTCGCTTATTGGCACTACTTGAATACATTATAGGTCTATAGAGGACTGTAATTCGATCTTTGTACCACATATCTAATTCATCTAAAAATCTAAAATTTCTTTGCATAAACACACATATGAGCACAATTACAGACCTAACTTTCAACATAAAATGCGCGGACAAATACCAATGTTACCTTCATGTCTTAAACTTGTGTCTAAATCTGAAACAGCGACATTCCTACCACACTCTGTAAGTGCGAAGAACACTCAAATTAAATATTACGCACTGATGACTTGTTAAAATAAAAACATTTCGCTTATTGATAACACTAAATTCATCTAGAGCACCACTCCCGATTTAACTTACATGTCTCAAGTACACTGTGAATTAACAAGTTACACAATGACAAGGCAAAAAGCAATTCATCATAGATATTGGAATTCGCTTACCATAGCAATATGATCAGAATTGCTACGAATAGCACAGTACAAAACAATATCATCTTCTGCTGTTACACATTGGATAACAATAAGTCCCCTGTAAGGCATATTATGATATTATTGCGTCATTAAAGTATCCTTTACAGAGAGAAGAAATTTACTAGAGGTGCTTTTAATGTTATGTGCATGCATTTGTCACTAAAATTAAGGACGAGGCAGTAGACTACATAAGTGAGATGTGAAAATATCTTATCATCGTTACCCTGCATGGTGTTAGGTAGCGAATGAAAGTCAATGAATAATGATGATCAATGGATAATGGTGCTCAACGGTGAACGAGACACAGCTTCAAGAACATTATACGACTTAGCTTGATTAAACGTAAATATTATCGCACATGTAAACTTACTGGGATTCTGTCATTAAAGAAAGTATTGAAATGAGAATGTATAACAGTAGCCTTAACTGGAACACTGGCTACAGCCTTAGTGGTGCACAGAAATGGGCATTTGATTCTGAAAGTCAGCACAGGAATAAACTGAGTCTTCCACCATGTGACGAAATTTTATTCTCTACCAGTATTCTTGATTAACAGATGGTGACATAATTTCTCATAGTACATAGAGGTTCCGAGTCTTCGTCATATGTTACTTATTTCGGGCAACTTAAGCACCTCATGAACTATTGAGATCTGGTCTTCTGATGATGACGTCAGAGCATGTCGCCAAAAGTTCAAGACTGACAAATGAAGCAGGGCCAAAAAATCCATGAAGCATTTGTTCCAAAGCTTTACAGTTAAACTGAGCATCTAGAATAACACGTGGAACTAGCATCATTAATGACACCAGGATAAGGGCGTCTTCATTGGTAAACATCCGCGTAGATCAATCTTTGTTGTGTGTTCTTGTTCGTCACTACGACGTCTGATCTCCATATGATGTCTGCTAAAAGTCCCGTCCAAAAATAATATTATGATTACATCCTGTTACAACGCAGTTTCGAAAGGCTGTGTTCCATCTTCAGTTGAAGGGCTCTACGAATGAGAGCACATTGCGCCCGAAAGTGATCAACTTTCCTACAAACAGCACACGTTTTGGGTTCACTTGATATACAGCCAAGGTCTAAAACTTTTCATATTACTCTAAGACCGTGTGGGATGTCAGTTGTGGTGTTCAGTACATCCCTCGATACTATGATCTCTGGTGACCTACAGAAAAAGGAAGCAACCCACATGATCAAGCAAATTATTTTAGAACAAATGTTAATGTCACGCAAAAAGAAACGTCTTACTGAGATGATAACTGATAGAGTGGGCCAATAAAACATGAAATTATGCGTATCATTCCACATGCATAGATACGTTAATTAGAGGAGAACTCATCTATCTAACACAGAAATAAGTAGTTAGTACAACAATCAGGTGTATTGTCTTAAACATTAACATATGAGTTACCCAGTGATATACTTGAATGAATATTTAGTAACTGGACAATAAATTATAATTGCAAAATCCAATTATAGCACAGGTGGTTGGGAGCGATAATTGTATTGCTGTAAGAATATTTCACGAGTGTAACGAAGTGATTGCAAGAAGCCGGCCGGAGTGGCCGAGCAGTTCTAGGCGCTACAGTCTGGATCCGAGCGACCGCTACGGTCGCAGGTTTGAATCCTGCTTCGTGTATGGATGTGTGTGGTGTCCTTAGGTTAGTTAGGTTTAAGTAATTCTAAGTTCTAGGGGACTGATGACCACAGCATTCCCATTGTGCTCAGAGACATCTGAACCATTTGATTGCAAGAATGGCTAGTTGCTTGCAGAAAGAACACGGAAAAATAGGTATGAACACCATAATGATCAACGACAGGCCTAATGAGAGAAAATAGCTAGCTGTGAAACGTTAGAACTGAAGGAAGAGAACTAACTTAAACTACCTACCACATTGGTCTTTGCTAAGCTGGTGTAACTTACTAAACTGACATAGTGTCAGTGCGCAAGAGAGCGGCGGTACTGGATGTAGACACTGAGTGCAATTCACTCTCTTTACAAAGTGCTGAGATGGACACGTCCATTCTGTAGCCTAGCGTCAAGTAATTTCTCATCCATCTCCTAGCAGCAAATGTCTCTGTGTTAATTCTCTGCAGGTTGGTGGTTTCTGTCGGAGCAGAAATCTCGCCAGCCAATAGAAGCAGACACTGAGATTTCAGTACAACAAAATTTTAGTGATACTGTCAGCCTGCTTAGCTGAGTTATAACGTGATTGCCTCCCAGGCAGCGGGACCGCTTTCGATTCCCGGCCGGGTTGCGGATTTTCTCCGCTCGTGAACTGGGTGCTGTGTGGTACTCATCATCATCGACGCACAAGTCACCCAATGTGGCGTCACATGAAGTAAGACTTGCAACACGGCGGCCGAAGTTCTCTGGACGGGGCCTCTCGGCCAGCGATGCCATAGGATCATTTCATTTTTTTTTTTTTTGTGATAACATAAAACAAACTTCTACTCTTGCAGATTTCACTACTGCAAACCAATAGCTTTGTGATATGAAGAAGTCACCAGGAGACATCTTTCGCTGCTTGATATGAATCTCTAGCCGACAAAAAAGAGAGCTCCCGCATGAAGAAGGACACATCAACGGAAAATAACCTTCGAAGAGTGTGGGTGTGTGTGGATGGGTGAGGGGGGGGGGGGGGGACGGGGGGAGGGGGCACGTGAATGTGTGGTGGCTGCCTGAGGCTGAGATGCCGTCCTGGGTGACAAGTTGACGGCCCTGCTTGTTCCTTTTACATAAGCTCGCATCTTTTGCCAGCCAGCTAGTAGGATCTCAGTTCTTATGTCCCTTAGGTAATAAAAGAGAAGTGATCAGAAGTCAATAAATAGCACAGCTACTGATGGTACTGAAAATAGGGTGAAATTAAGAAGCAGGGTTAGAGAATGACTACATTGATCAACTGAGTGTGCGTATAATAGTGTGAAATATGTTGCGTGACAGTTAAAGAGAAAACCTGACAAGTAACAACAGGATATTTCTTTTATCAGTGCAGATCACTCGAACACCATTAAAACATTCTAGTAGGTGTTCGTTGGCCACATCTATTGTTTGGTTCGGACAACACTGCCATAAGCTGTCAATACTGACTGAATATATTCTTCCGATATACACGTCATATAGGCTAACGGTGTGTAATCCCAATCCATCCACTGATAACAGTACCTTGATAATTTCAACTGAGGGTGTCACAAAATCAAGCCCACCTTTAGTCTTACCTGTGAATAGTTGGCAAAACTGCGTTCTGGATTAAATAACATTACTATCCATATAAATCTTCGGCAGGTGACCCTAGTTTCACAAGAAATTAGTTATCAATCTCGACTCGCCACACTTTGGTGCAACCATAAGGGAAGCTGCAGCTGATCATATTCTTCTGAAGCTCTTCCATGTTTCCTATGTTACTGGCGTTCGTGTACTTAGTGCTTCTGCCGTTGAATGAGTTACCCACGGTACTCCCCTGTCGTGTAACTGTCTCGCCCGACCGTCGTTGCGCCGCTAGGACGTAAATACTGTACGTCCTCACACTGCGACTGCTGCAGGCAAACGCTAGACCACTGGTACACTAACATTAAATCTTGCTAACTCCAAGGATCATATCGCCAAATCTTAGTAGTACTACCTACTTCCTTAGCATATTTTATTATATATTTTTCTGCATGCATATGAATTTCGACATTTGAGAAACACACTACCTGAATCAATTGAAGTTACAAGATAGCAGAAAAATGAGACTGAAGTAAAATAGCTCCGACCTGATGAAATCTCTAAAACATAAGTTTCGATAATACGGCATATACTTGTAAATGTAATCCTGACCTGATAGACGACTTGTGAAACAGTAACCAGTGACTCAATAGGTTTACATTTTGGCAATGTTCGTGGCACTACTTTTGGTAATCTAGCTTGTCGGTGAAGCGATGTTTCCTTTATTAGCATTACCAGTGAATATACTAAAGAACAAACTGCCATAACAGGCTATAAGGTATCCTGACAACCCCATGTAGATACATACGACGGGGCGGACAGTAAACCATTAAACAGGAATTAAGCAAAAAGAACGGAAAACACCGTAAATAACAACTAAAAGTATAAGTACAAAAAGCTACAAATAAGTCGGCCGTAAACAAAAAAGAGTACGAGCGCCTTTGGAAGCGCACTGACCATACAACGCACAAGGTAATACCACTGAGAAGTACGTCTAGTGCGGTATCTGTCAATTACTGCCCACTGAGCGCTGACCCTTCTGAAATTTTGAACCGTATAAAGAGTAATCACAGAAGCTGGACTGAATATTACAGTATAACTGCAGAGAAGGTAAATGCGAGGGCGCTTGAGTAAGGGAAGAAAATGTCGGTTGATCGATGAAAGAATAAAATAGAAAAAAATTCGGGAGAAGAAAGAAATACAGCAATAAAGGATACTTCGGAATAAAACTCCATAGGAAGATCAGAGAACCGAAAGCCAACTGTCTGCTACAAAAATGTAAATTGAAGAGGAAATGGCCACTGGACGTTAAAATATATTTCACTGAACGAAAAGTGATGCTGAAAATATCAAGAGTACAAGAAGAAATTCCAGTTTAACACAGAGGAGAGACTGCGTACCTGGCAAGAATACAGTGTAGGCTTGTACGACGGGGGAAAGAACTGTCTACTGACGAAATGCAGTAAGAAACGAATAGCAATGTGAGAAACGTTAGCGATTCATGATTAGAACCGGAGTTTGATAGACCTTTGGACAATATGCGATCAGACAGGGAAGAGGGAATATACTTTGGAGAAACTGAAATCTTTGGGGCACGTGGCAACCAAATGGCTATCGATATTAGTGCGAAATATCAAACAAACAGAAGACATATTATCGGGTTTTCTGAAACAGTAGTGGAAGATTAATGTAAGATCGCACAGTGAGCCTGACAGCTCAAGCATCAAACCTACTGACGAGAATGATGTGTAGTGGAGTGGAAAAGAAAGAAGATTTTTTGATAAGCCTATCTACGTAAGAAGAGACGATGGAATTTTAATAAATTCGAAGTCGGTGTTGGTTAAACTAAATGAATTTATAATGCCATAGGCCTACTTGTGTCTCATATTCAAGTTGTAATAATAGTATCACCCCGTCTTCTATGATATGGCCGCGGTGGCATTAATGCTGTCTAGACTCCATGAGATACTGATGCTTACCTAAGAATCAATTATACCTTCCATTGACACTGCATGGGATTCTTTGTTAGTAAGCCAGATATATGACGATAAAGAACAAAACTGGCAACTTGATTGTTCCAGACGCCCTGTGCACTAGATGAAGAAGTAAGGGTCGTCAGCGCCACTGTAACTACCTACGTCGAAGCAATGAAAGAAAAAATTGAACAGCGTAGTCAGCCGAAAGTAGAACCCGACGATATTGCCGACGAAAGCTGCAACACCAACGCCGCTGGCCGCGCTGCCTTGGGCGCGGTGTTCCTCCATCGGACCGCACACTCAGCAACACGGACAGCAAGCAGAAGCCGGATGCTGCAAACCGCCCACAACACACAAAACATAACATCACTCTCGTCTTATAAATGTCTCACATCTAAAACGCAATATACTCATACAGTACTGTTTTCTCTCCACCGGGAGGACTTTATTACAAGATAAATATGGCTGTCCTGGTATTCCGAAGAATAACCCCGTATAGACTACTAATTTCCGTCTGAAGGACAATGGTGACTTTTCGGAACACAGACAATTCGATACTCACCTTTCACTTTGTTTCTACCGGGGCCATAACCGTAGTGTTTGAATGAAATGTATTTAGGCTAGCTTCTGGAAATCTGAATAATCGGATTGTTTAGGGTGGTTCCTTCAATCACTGACATTCATCCAATTTCGGAATAGTGATAATGAGATCGAATCGTCTGACATTTTTATACAAGACATTCAGAAACACTGATTTCTTCACCACCTGATTATTTATAGCATTATCGTAGTAATGTAAAAATTACTAATCATGACTCGCACAAGAAACGCTTTTCGGCGTTCATTGAAAGTCATTATAGAGTTCGAATATTCTACCACAAACCAAAAATTTAATGCAGCGAAAACGTTTTAATTGTAGCCAGGTGATTAATGTGGTGGTAATTCTCAAAGTAATTCACGTGTGTCCACCAAAACCATACACATTTTTGTGCATCTTTAATCATTGCTTACTTAGGTTTTAATGTCGTAGCTGGGGCTTCCGGTGCGAAGACTGGTTTACTACAGTTTTCCTGTACAAGTCTCTTCATCCCTCCATAAGTACTGCAGCCTACACCTATTTGAACCTCCCTACAGTATTTTCTGTTGTAGCCTTGGTATACGCCTACAATTCTTACTTTTCGTTCTTCCCACATTAACCAAACCGACCAGGCTGTGATACCTCAAAAATTGTCAAATTATCGCTTCATTTACTCACGTTATACTATAGAATTTTCTCAAATTCCGTTCATTAATTGTCGACCTGACCAGCTCATCTCACTTTTCAACAATTTCTTTCTTATCTGTCCCGCTTATCTCCCATGTTTCACTTACGTAGAAACTTCACTGCACACATATGCCTTCAGAAAATGCATCCTAACGTTTAAACCTACATGATATTAATAAATTTTTCCTTTTCACAAATTTTCTTTCTTCTCTCAGTTTGAATCTTCGGCAATTATCAGGTACTTTCTGCCCAAGGAGCAAAATTAATATATTATTTATAATGTCGCATTTCCTAATGTAATTCACTCAGCATCACCGGAATCAATTTGACTACATTCCTTTACCCTTGTATTACTTTTTCAGATGTTCATTTTATATCTTCTTTTCAAGACAGAATGCATCCCGTCAAATTCTTCCCGAAATGCCATATCTCGCAACTCATTTCAATCGACTTCCTGTACCCCCTATACAATATTGCCTTTAAGTGTAGTACCTTGATTTAGATCTTTTCTAAATTCCTTCCGACTTTAAGCTTCCTATTTTTCATTTAGTGGTGGCTTGTCACCTTAGCTATTGATTGATATTCATACAACTCTTTCCCTTTTCTTCAAAAGTCCCTTTTACTTTCAAAACCAATAATTATTACTCACCGCTCTGTTATTCATCTAACATGGGAATGTGGTTATCTTACACTACATGTATTCTTATGTGGTTAATATTACCGATGAAAATAGCATCATTTTGAAAGTGTAGAACTTTATTCATATCTAATATTGAGCTGGCGAGGAATGGCCCAATACAAATGAAATGTTACACATGTTTGCATGAAAGTGACTACTGTCACAGAGAAAGTATTAACTATAGATAAGTTAACTATAGGTAAGTTGGAATCAATTAAGGAATGATGGAAACCATCAAAGTCATACTATGGATGATGGATTTCTTGGAATGTCTGGACAGTCGCAGAGAGAGAGTTTGCAGGACTTTGGGAGCTCCAACTTTCGGCGGGTGACGGAGCCCTATTGGTAAGCAGTTGGTTGTTTAGGAAAGACGAACAGTGTCCACTCTGTGTGGTTACCACACAGCATCATCCGAGATGTGGAGAAGGCTCTGCTGGTGCAAATTTTGAGCGTACAGGATGCAGCAGGCTACAAATCGTGTCTCAGATTCAGACGAATGATGCTTGCCACCTGTCTTAAGAGGAAAGGTTTCTACAGGCAGCTGGCTGGCTTTCTGAATATAGAGCGTAGGGTAAAAGTCGAAGTGGTATTTTTCAGATATAATTATGTGACGATCTTGGATACGGATTTCTAGTCCTCCATTACGAGTGAAGAATTGTCGGACACTTTCCAGGTCAGAAGTGCACTGTACGCAGGAGGCGACTACTAGGGTAGGGGGCTACATGTGGTAGAATAGAGACCCTTTAGACAAGTTTTGAATGTAAGAGGAAAGAAAATCAGTGCCATAAGCTAGAGGGAGTTGCATAATAGAATGTTAATATACTCTGGTGAACGAAAACATTCTAACAACTGATCATCACGATGAAAAAAGTGTCATCTGTGGTAAGTTATTTCTATTTTGAAATGCAATTTCCTTAACCTTTAATATAAAGGGAGTGGAAGGACTTGTCCCATACAATGACCATTTCATTTCAACGTATTTATTTATATCATATATATATATATATATATATATATATATATATATATATATATATATATATATCATTAAGAGAATTACAATCAGCAATCAGATAATAATATCTTTAAGAAACGCCATTCAGGCAAACTTTACAAACTGTTTGTTATATAAAACCACAAACGAATTAATCTCTTTAAAAACATTTAAAACCCACCACTCATGCCAATTTTACAAACTGCTTGTTATATGAAACCACAAGCGAATTAATCTCTTTGCAAACATTTAAAAAACCGAAACTCGGACCAAGTAAATCATTAAAAATAATCTTTATATCAAATAACCAGGAAATCAATTATTATTTCCACATAGATTGAAAACCGCCCCTCCCGGACGAGATATCACCAAACAACTTTACAAGGTTATAGACAGTTTGATCAATAATAAGCCAGTTATTTCCCCATCAAAATTGACATACGCCACTAAGGCTGAATTGCACCGCAATTTTAGAAAACGGTTCACTTAAGACACATTCCTCCAGAAATCCTTCAAAATTCTTAAATCAAACACTTAAAATATTTAACTCGGGCAACCTTGCAGAGCCACCACAGCTTGTACAATAACTGAGGCCCGAGATTGTGAAGCCGGGACTTGGCCACGAACGGTGGAAGTGACTTAGTACTCATCTTCAAATGGAGACGTGGACTCCGTTTGTACTTCCACCCCGTTCAGAACACCGAAATCGGAACCAAACAGCACACGCAAACTCAGGCGAAGTCCACCACCCGTACGCCCGCTAGTAATTTAAAAGAGGAGGCCCTGCACTTCGGTGGCCCACTACTTCCGATCTCTGAAACTTAAATCAGAAGCGACAACAGGGAACCAAACAACCCTTTCTTCACCTTAATAATCAAACTTATACACAAAACTACTTCGATAAAATTGACAATAATAAAACTGATTTCATTCCTTTAAGTAGAACCACGTACACGAATGATGCAAATGGGACTGGCTCATTAAAACCCAAGCATCACATGGAGCACCTTATGTGGGCCTGTAAGGTACCGCACGGCCATCTTTAGACAGAGAATATAGATCGTTCGGTAAGGCTGCGCCCACGTATCAATGTTTTAGACACTTGCCAGCTGAAGAAAGAACGATATTATTAAGGAGCGAACACACACTTAATAAGAGGCATGAAATATCACATCACAGTCCTTGCAACGCTTTGCTGCCTCAAGAGCAATCATCATGATATTTCACTAATCGTCGGTAGAACTTGAATTACTTAACTTGATGCCAGCTGCTGGATCGATGTGGTGAAGACACCAGAGCATGCTTAGTCCGATAGTAACAGCGTGTTCCTTCACGGAAGTGATCACATGCAGAGCTTCACGAGGTTGCCAAGAAGCCACAGCGCCGGCCCGCTGTTACTGACCCCAGTACGATGAAGCGCTGACTGCCGCCCGTACTCAGGCACACCGTGCTCGCTGTCGTCTCTCCAACGTCTCGCTAATACGCGGACTTCCGTGTGCCGTGCCCAACGTTGTTGTTCCTTTACACTCCGTACTGCCTGCTATATCCTGAGCCGGCACAGGCTCCAAAGACAAACTTCTGCCAGAGGGAATCGATAGTGCCTAACCAAAGATAGCCCGGGCACCAGTCCTGCCACGGCTCAATCTGGAGCGTTGTTCAGTTTTATTGCCCTTTCTTCCAGTCTCCTTCAGACTGGGATGATGCGGCCTGCCACAAATTCCACTCTTTTATCAGTCTAAGCCCTCATTTATTCGTTTATTGCATTCCAGTCATTGCCTTATCCCACGGTATTTACCCTGTATAGCTCCTTCTGGTACCATAAAAATTATTCCCTGTTACAAAACGCAAACACAGCTGTGGCGAACAACAACAAAGCACACAAAGCCACAGCAGTGCCCACACAACACAAGACTGGTTTCCCCCCAGTTGTTATACAAAACTATGGGAACCTTAGTGCCCTTAACACTGTATTCGCGGAGAGGCACATAAACAGCACATTACATGTAAAGTACTCGGGGGATAGGGCCTCACTGTACGTTGCCACAGACAACGAATATAAAGATCTTCTGACCTTCCTCAAAGATCGGAAGATCGAACATTACACGTACAGAACGCTGGACGAGAGAACCCAGCAGTACGTGATCAAGGGAGTGGATCCCAGTACCCCCAACGAGACAGTACATGCGGCCCTTTGTTATCTGGGATTCGACTGTAAAAGTGCCTCCCGGATGACAGGGTTCCGTACACACGCACCGTTACCACACTACATGGTTGAGTTAGCCGACTCGGCTGATTCCCGCGCCATCCTGGAGATAAAGAGCTTTCTGCGGATGGACGTACGTGTAGAACTTTACGAACCACCCAACGTCCCCCAACAATGCAACAACTGCCAGCGGTTCAACCACTCAGCCCTTCGCTGCGGCCTGGCAACTCGCTGCCGCGGATGCGCTGGCAACCACAGATCCAACACTTGCACACAAACACAACCAAACCAGCGACGCTGTGCCAACTGCGGTGGGCCCCATGCGGCAAACTTCAGACAGTGCAACTCATACAAACAGACGCTGAAGCGGAAACAAGACAAAAGTAGGGCACTGTACGGCATACCACGTCCAAGGCCAGCGCCGAACCCAGTAAGGAACGGCGTAACGTTTGCCACGGTTGCACGCCCTGGCGGAACGGCACAGGCTGCGGAAACTCAGCGCCCTACACACACACGTGAAACAACCGCTGCAACAGCCACACAACAGCCACAGGCAACACCTAAAACCCAACAAGCATCGGTACCAACACCTATGCCCCCAAACAACACGACCCCACTCCCGGAAATCACGTGCTGCGAAGAAACGCACCATGTACAGGAAAACACACCCACACAAGAACCCCCCGAACCCCAAGCCCAGAGGAGGAATAGACGTACACGCAAACACAGGGCGGGGAACACGAAATCACCACAACGGGCCACACAGCAACAACAGAACAGCAACACACAGGAAAACAGTCAACAAGACACCGAGACTGTAACTCACACTACCAACCCCCCCCCCCCCCCCCCACCACCACAGAAGTAACACAGGCGCCACAACCTCTGTCACAAAGCACAAATGCCGCTCCTAACAACACACCAATACCCGCACAAGCGGCCGCTAACTCCACAACAGCACCACAGGCTGCCACACCCAACACCAACACACCACCTGGGGGAATACTGGAAACACTATTCCCCCGACACACGACCGTTCAAATCCCTAACAAGGTGCTGACGGCCGTCGCTACACTCATCACCCAGCTCATGAGCGCCGAACCCGGGCAATACTAGGCTGTCATACACACTGCCTTCACAACACTCTTTCACACTCTTACATGAATAATATACCATACCCGGACCATAACGCAGACCTGCATACGCTATCACAGATCCTGTTCTGGAATGCAGACTCGATCCACAACAAAAGGGCAGAATTTGCCGCGTTTATGGAGCGCAAGGGAATCCTTGTCGCGCTACTGAGCGAGACTAAACTTAAACCGCACAAACAATTAAACTTTCCTGGCTATTGTGTCTATCGTACCGACCGACCGGGCGACGCCGTGGCAGGTGGAACTGCAATCGTCATACACAAAGACATTGAGCACACAAACATAGAGCTCCCTGAACTGGAAAAAATCGAGGCTACGGCCGTCAGAGTCAAGTTCAACGGAGCCTACACCACACTGATATCGGTATACAACAGCCCTGTAGACATCTCAACACGCGATATCAGCACATTACTCAACATTTCACCGCGAGTAATAGTCACGCATACGAAATCCCAACGGCAAAAAACTGTACGAACATTCGCTAGGCAGAAACTACATTATACTAGCGCCGACTGAACCGACGCACATTCCCTGTCAGAGGGTACACAGGCCAGACGTGATAGACATGGCCCTCATCAAGGGCATTACAGCGACACTCAACGTTGCCGCTGAAAACGATCTGCCCTCAAACCACCAACCTGTAATACTATACATTGAGGAAACACTGCAGCACGCGGAACAACGCAAGATGTTGGACTACGGGCGCGCAAATTGGACATTGTTCAAGCAAATGCTTGATAGCCACATCCCACCTATACACGAAATTAACGAAACAGGACAAATCGACGAGGCAGTAGAAACCCTCACTAACGCCGTCCGGGACGCAATGGCAGCCACCATACCTGATCGCACCTCACAACAACGCAGTGCGGCCCTGCCCCAGGAAATCCTGGGCCTAATCTCAATGAGGAATCGCCTCAGGCAGCGCACCAGGCGTCCGTACTTCAAACGGGACATTAACAGACTACAGGGCATCATACACGATAAAATACAAACACATAGAACACAACAGTGGAATCAAATACTCGAAGGGCTGGACACCGCACGACCTGGCGTGTGGCAGCTAGCCCGACACTTCACCAGGGAGAAAATATACACCCCAACGCTTCAAGGGCCTGACGGACCTGCATACACAGCGGAAGAGAAAGCAGAACTAATGACTCGAACACTCGCAGCGTCATTCACACCGAACCTGGTATCATCAGATCCAGTGTTCACACTTGCTACTGACCAAGAGGTTACACGCATTCTAGCCCAACCATCGCGCGACGACATTCGACATGCTAGCACAGCCGAAGTCTCCTGGGCTATAATGCATTCCGCTGCTAGGAAAGCCCCTGGTCATGATGGCATTCAAAACCGTGTCCTCCAGGAGTTCACGGATAAAGCAACTTAGTACCTAACACACACAACGAATGCCATACTAAAACACCAACACTTCCCCGCCATTTGGAAGACGGCCAAGGTCCTGATGTTCAGGAAACCGGGGAAAGACCACAGCCTCCCACAAAATTACCGACCCATCAGCCTTCTGAGCTCGCTCAGTAAGATTGTTGAGAAGGTGATTCTCAAACGCATCACTAGGCACTGCATAACAAATGACATCCTGAGACCAGAGCAATTCGGCTTCAGGAATCACCACTCCACAACACAACAACTGCTACGGGTCTTTGAACATATAACACATGGCTTCAACATAAACAAAGCTACAGGGGCAGTGTTCCTGGACATCGAAAAGGCTTTCGACCGTCTATGGCACAACGGCCTCATCCGCAAACTCAGCGACGCGGGATTCCCTGACGGGCTGCTGCGTCTAATACACTCATACCTCACAGACAGAAGTTTCAACACTGACGTGCAGGGAAAACAATCAACACGACACGGTATACACGCGGGAGTACCCCAGGGAAGCATCCTAGGGCCCCTACTGTTTAACCTCTACGTAAACAATCTCCCAACCACACACAACACAATGATGGCAATCTACGCGGATGACACAGCCATCCTTGCGCAAGATTGGAAACCATCAAACATTACGTCACGCCTACAGACTGCACTCAGAGTGGCCGAGCTTTGGTTGGAGAAATGGCGTGTTAGAGTAAACGTCGACAAGTGCGAAGCCGTTCTGTTCACTAGAAGACCGAAGCAACTGCGCAAACACCGCTACTGCAGACCAATAACTCTACATGCATGTCCAATACGTTTCCGCGAGAAAGTCAAATACCTCGGTGTCTGGCTGGACCGGATATTACTCTGGGGGGATCACATACAACACACGACCAACCGAGCTAGCGCGAGGCTCAAACAGCTCTATCCTATGCTCAACAGGCGTAGCACACTGAACAGAAGGGTGTCGAGGTCCATGTACATGACAGTTATCCGACCCCTGATGACGTACGCGGCTCCTGTCTGGGGATACGCTGCGCCTACACGCCTGCGCCGTCTGCAGCTCATACAAAACAAAGTACTCAAAATCATAAGCAATGCTCCACGATACACACGCATCGCGTACCTTCACCGGGATTACCGACTTGAGACTCTCACGGAGGTAATCCACAAACTCACCACAAGACTATACAGAAACTCCAGACATTCGCAGAACCCGTTTATTCTGAATCTGGGGAACTACGACCACAACCATAGATGGAAACATAAAAGACCAAAAGACATACTTGTAAGGACATAACATCTATGGCCAAGCATACGCAAACATAACGGCACAGGCGAGCCTCTGTTAATCAGACGCCATTACTGGATATCCAGCTGGAATACACTGCCGAATAACTGGCACCACATAGGGAAGCCGTACCGTACACTGCAAGCAAACAAGCTCCACACATCCCCCACACAGTGAGATGATCTATGGCCGATCTCCCACTACTGTATAACGATCTTGATTGTTCCAGGAATGCAGCAGCAGCAGCAGCTGGGACACATCGCCATCGCTTGTCATGGTAATGATGCATGATACCTATACTAACAAATCCAACCTTGCATGAGCTATCGCAGCTAGTAAGCCACTACTGCTCTTACTACCCATCCCACTGTCGCAGAGGTTTTTTTCCCACGGCACGAGCCATGGCACTTTTTTCCCTCTGCTCTTCAAATCACTACCGTCACTCGCGTTTCGTCCGCTATCTATCACCTGATGGACCGTGTTAATGCGTAGCTTTACCCAGACGCACGGACAACATCACAGCCCAGCATCCTGTGATCCACTTACTAGACAACTAACATGTTTACGGAGGTGACAGAAGAACTTTTGGTTTGGTCACCACGTTGGTGCGGGCGTGGAGGGGCCCTGTCTCTCTCACCCTGTATAGCTCCTTCTGGTACCATAAAAATTATTCCCTGTCGTCATAGAAAATGTCTTATCATCCTGTCCCTCCTTCTTATCAGTGTTTTGTAAGAGTTCAGATTTTCGTCTATCCTTCGGAGAACCTCCTTTTTACTTGTCTTGTACCAACGATAAACCACCTCCATTAGGACATTACCTAATACGGTAGTGCGAGTCTACCGGATCGTTCCCCTACGCTCTATCACGAATCATGGGAGCTTCATTTCCATTTCCATGTACCAAAGATACGGGCTGCAACTGGAGAAATCCATCGACATCGACAATCGGCAGCTTGTTCTGGCCCGGCGCCTGGGAACGAGCATATCGGAATCGACAAGGTGGCTCGGGTGTTTGCATGTTACTATCGTAGGCATGTCTAAACAATGGCTGAAGTACAGTGAAACCACGATTACACGGCAGGATGTTGGACATTCACCACTCCTAATATAAATTGGAGATCGATAGCTTATGAACTCTGTACATCACCTTAGGCGATTATTTGTTGCAGATCAGCAGATCAGAATACAGTGGTGGTGCAGGCTCATGTGTCAAGGAGCCCGTCGTTCAGCGAACGTGTCGAACATTGGGCACCAGAGTAGACGTCTCTTACTGCTCCCGTGTTGACCCAACGAGATCGTAAATTACGACAGCGCTGGGTAAAGGGTCCTCTATATGAGAACGTGGATCAAAGGAAACGTGTTCCTGGCCGGAAAATGAATACTCCTTGGGGCAAAGGTTTGATGGTCATGTACGGATATGCCGTCATTCAGGCGAACGGTTGCTCGAAACACGCACTGCGCCATGGACACAGGCTGGTTTGGTTGGTATATGCTGTGGGCTTCAAGTTGGCTTCCATGTGACCTGTAGTAGAAATCGAGGGCACCATACTGGGCGTCTACCTGGAATAATGTCCGTGTCACAAGACCAGGATAGTGTTACAATGGTTTACGAAGCCCGATAGTGGACTCACGTTAATGTCTTCGTCACCGATTAATATGATGGAACACCTCTGACACGCTATCGGGCGACAATTCAGCGTTTACAAAACACGACACATTATTTACAGGAATTACGTTATCTGTGGGTAAACATCTTGTGTCACCTGCTTCGTGAAACTTATCAAGGGTTTATCAAATTAGTGGTACGCAGAGTTCCAAAGAAATGTGACTCGGTTTTAAGCAGAAAATAGTATTCAAAAGAATATTCCTTCTGTGTAACAAATCTAGGAAGCAGATCACTTTCTACGACTGTAACTAATTTGGAAACATTATTATACAGAATATAATTTATAGAAGACAATAAGTGATAATACTAGTTCGGAATGAAATAAAATGTCGTAGCCGGCAGTTGTGGTGGAGCGCTTCTAGGCGCTTCAGTCTGGAACCGGACACGTTCGAATCCTGCCTCGGGCATGGATGTGTGCGATGTCCTTAGGTTACTTAGGTTTAAATGGTTCTACGTTCTAGGGGACTGATGACCTCAGATGTTAAGTCCCACAGTGCTCAGAGCCATTTGAACGATACAATGTCATAGTATTGGACAGCATTCTTAATTGTGACTTATTTTGAATCTGAAGAGGACCACATGTACAGGCACTAATATGGAAAACGGAAATGAGCGTATGGCATCGTTTGCCGGGAGGCCCCTATGCGGGAAAGTTCGGCTGCCAAGTGCAGGTCTTATTTCAGTCCACCCCATACTGGGCGACCTGCGCGACGGTGATGCGAATGGAAAGACGATGAGGAAAACTTAACATCTAGTACCCGAGCGGAGAAAATCTCCAACCCTGCAGGGAACCGAACCCGGGTTCTCTTGCATGGGAGGCGAACAGGTTACCACCCAGCTAAGCAGGGGGACACTAATATGGTGGCAACGTTGTGACCGGGGACTGGGTTTAGACTAGATGACCTAAACATTCCCAGCAGTGGATCCGCCAAACTCTGCTGCCGGAAGGGTTGCAGCTTGCTGTTCCACCAGGCGTACAGCGCTCCGTATTTTTCCACGCAACCGATTTAGATAAGCGGTTTCAATGACATAGAATAAAGCGCCTCTTAATCTCGATTAATAACACTCCCAGAGGAAAACCTTCACTAATCTTTTCAATTTCAGATTTCCTAATAATTCCTAGGAGCGTTTGTTAGTGCATGGGGAGACTATGTTGATGCTCTCAGGAAAATCCGGCGAATTAATGGCGACATTTTAATGAAGAGGTGTTTGCTGTTTTATTTACAGCGGGAACTGAACAGTAAGATTGACCGTCTGTCTCAGTCCGCCTTAGTAAGCAATAATTCTTTCTCTCTTTTGTTAAAAGCATTTCGATGTTCTCAGCTTCTTCAAAGCGAAATAAATATCCACAAAACATTAAATGAACCACATGCGAACATGAAATTCACAATGGAACATGAAAACAATGAAAACAATCTCACTTCTGGACACAAAAATTAAAAAAAACATTCACAACACACATAATTTCGAAATCTATAGTAAACACACAACGAATAACGTTTCAAATGACCATACCAGACTGATGGACCTACCATTACAACAAGCGGCGATACTGAACGAATTCGATATTCTCAGAAACGTAGCATAACAAAATAATTTGACTCAAAACACATAGTGTCAAATATATGGTAAACACAACAATCCGATACTTATTATGTGTCTGCATCCTTAGTCTAGGGCTAGCGTCTTTGACTAGTAACAAAATACGCCCTCTGTCCTGGGTTTGAATGCCGCCACCGCTTAAATTTTGAATAAGTCATATGAAATATCATGCGAAGACTTCCAGCATAAGAAATCACATTTGTTCTGCCACCGGCCTTGTCAAAGAGGGTGGAGGATCGGACAGAGGATCATAGCACTATCTTGATCTTGGGATGAGAAACTTCCCCTAAAAGGGGGAAGAATGATCAACGGCTTGAGAATGGAAAGGAAACTACTGGATTAAAGTCACATAATGTGGACCCACTGGAATGTGGCATGTAATTGAAAAAGTGTCGTGATGATTTGTGATTGTCAGAATTTTCAGAACTAGTACCCCATTCGGATCTCCGGGAGTTGATTACCAAGGGGAAGGTGACCATGAGAAAGAGATGCAATAATTAAAGAATGGGTAACGTTAGGGAGAGGAATGTCAGAAATTTGAACGTCTTAGGGAAGGTAGAAAATCTGAAAATGGAAATGCTAAGGTTCAATCAAGACACAAGTGAACTCAAATTTATAGAATGCAAGAATTTACGATCAGAAGAGTACAGGGCAATGTTGACAGCAACAGAAAATGGTTTAACGGGGATACGATTCTTTATGAATACGAAAATAAGACAGAGAGTAAAGTGTTGTGAGCAGTTCAGTGGCAAGGTAGTATTCATGAAAATCGACAACGAATCAGCATCGACAATGCTAGTTCAGGTAAACAAGCCAACGTCGCTAATAGAGGATGAAGACTTGGAGATAGTATATGAACGGGTAGTTCAGTATGTAAAGCGAGAGGAATATCTCATAGTCATGAGAGATTGGAAGGCGCTTGTATGGAACGGAGCAGAAGAAAGGGTTACGGAAGAACATGAGCTTGGGCATCACAAGATCGGGAGGAATACCTATAAAAGGCAGGAAGATACGGTAAGAATCCAGGTAGATTACATCGTTGCCTGTTATAGATTTCAAAATCAGATATTGGATTGTAAGACATCACAATTTAGTGATGATGAAGAATAGGTTGATGTTTAAGGGACTAGCCAGGAAGAATCAATGCTGAGAAGTGGGATACGAAGTACTAAGGAATGAAGTGTGCATGAAGGTATCTGAGGCGATAGATACTGCGATACAGAACAGCTCAGTAGGCAGATCAGTTGCAGAGGAATGGAGATCTATAAAAAGTGTAGCCACAGAAAATGGAAAGAAAAACCTAGATGCAAAGAAAGTAACTGCGAAGGAACCGTAGATAATAGAAGAAATAATTCAGTTGATCTGTGAATGAGGGAAGTACAAAGATGTCCAGGTAAATTCAGGAATACCGAGGAACAAGTCGCTTAGAAATGAAAGAAACAGGAAGTTCAACGAAACTAAGGCGAATGAATGCATGATAAATATGAAGAAAGCGAAAACTAAATGACTATCAAAGAGAATAACTCAGCCTATAAATAAGTCAAAACAACCCTCGCTGGAATTAAAGTCAGTGGCGATAACATTAATTACGTAATGGTAAGTCCACTGTTAAATGCAGACGAGAGAGAGGAATTGTGGAAACAGTACGTTGAAGGCCTATGATAGAAGAAGAAACACGAGTCAACAGAGATGAGTAAGGGGATCCACTATTAGAATTACCATTTAAAAGAGCTTTGGAAGACTTAGGATCAAATAAGGCAGAAGAGACAGATAACATGCCATCAGAATTTCTAACATCATTGGGAAAAGTGGTAACAAAACGTCTATTCACGCTGGTTTTCAGAAGGTATGAGACCGGTGGTATTCCATCAGACTTCCGAAAAACCTTCATCCACACAGTTCCGAAGACACCAATAGCCGAAGAGTGAGAATTATCACACAATGATGTTAATAGCTCATGGATCCAAGTTGCTGATAATAATATACAGAAGAACGGAAAATTAAACTGAGGTTCTGGTTCAGAATGGTTCGAATGGCTCTGAGCACTATGGGACTTAACATCTGAGGTCATCAGTCCCCTAGAACTTAGAACTACTTAAACCTAACTAACCTAAGGACATCACACACATCCATGCCCGAGGCAGGATTCGAACCTGCGACCGTAGCAGACGCGCGGTTCCGGACTGAAGCGCCTAGAACTGCTCGGCCACCGTGGCCGGCTTGACGTTCTGTTAGATGACGATCAGATTGGCTTTAGGAAAGGGAAAGGCGCCAGACAGGCGGTCCAGACGAATCATTTGATAATGTAAGGAAGACTGAAGGAAAATCAGGACACGTTCGTAGGATCAGTCGACCTGGAAAAGCTTTCGATAATGTAAGATGGTGCTAGCTGTTCGAAATTCTGAGGGAAAAAAGAGGTAAGTCACAGGGAAAGATGGGCAATATACAATATTTACAAGAAAAAAGGGGGAACAATAATTCCGGAAGACAGAGAACAAAGTGCTCGTTTTAAAAATAGTGTAAGACACGGATGTAGTGTTTCGAAAGTACTATTCACTCTATGCATGGAATAAAAAATAACGAAATAAAATAAAGGTTCAATAGGGGGATTAATATTGAGGGTGAAACGACATCAACGACAAGATTCGTTGATGACTTGCTATCCTCAATGAAAGTGAAGAAGAATCACGGGAGCTACTGAGTGGAATGAACAGCCTAACGAGTACAAGAGCTGGACTTAGAGTTAATCTAAGAAATACGAAAAATTTTACAATTTTGACATAAATGTCATCAAGGAATGAGACAATGAAATTTAAAAAGTTTGACACCAGGAACGGTCGTCAAGACACATTCACTAAGAATATCATTGTTTTAGTGACTGTGGTTTGAAGACCGTTTGTAGCGTCAAACAAATATTTTAAACACGAAAGTTAAAAGGTAAAGCAGAAATGAGAGCAGAGAACATCGTAATTTGATACGACAAAGCAGAAAGAGTTAAGGAATTCTGCTACCTAGGCATAAAAAGTCACCCTTGATGGACGGAGCAAGGAGGACAGTAAAATCAGACTTGCACTGGAAAAATGGGCATTCCTCCCCAGGAGAAGTCTACTAGTATCAAAGACAGGCCTTAATTTCAGGAAGAAAGTTCAGAGAACGTGCGTTTGGAGCACAGCTGGGTATGGTAGTGAAACATGCAGTATTGGAAAACCGGATCGAAAGACAACGGAGGCATTTGAGACCTGGTGCTACAGAGGAATGTTCAAAATTACATGGATTAACATGACAAGGAAAGACGATGTTCTCCGCAGAATCTGTGAGATAAGAACATTTGAAAAACACTGAAAAGGAGAAGGTAGTTCAAATGGTTCTAAGCACTGTGGGACCAAACAGCTGAAGTCATCAGTCCCTAGACTTGGAACTACTTAAACCTAACTAACCTAAGGAAATCACCCACATCCATGCCCGAGGCAGGATTCGAACCTGCGACCATAACAGCAGCGCGTTTCCGGACTGAAGCGCCTAGAACCGCTCGGCCACAGCGGCCGGGAAGGAGAAGAGAAAGGATGGTGAGACATCTGTTAAAGACATTAAGGAATAACTTCCATGGTACTATAGGAAGCTGTCGAGGATAAAAACTGTAGAGGAAGACACAGAGGGAGAACATGCAACAGATAATTGAGGATGTAGGTTACAGTTGCTGTTCTGAGGAATTCGTGACGAGCCTCGTCAAACCAGTCATGAGTCTGAAGACACAAAATTAAGTTATCATTCATAGGTACATAAAATTTACAAGACGGAGCCAAAAAAAGAATGTAACATACATACCACTGACATATATAGCAAGCATACAAAACAAACTTAACACATTACAAAATAAAACCAAAAAAAGTTGTATACCGCACTGTAGAGAAGCTAAGAACAAATATCCACTACAGAGAAAGGAAACGACCTGTACACACTTAACCAGGAGTATGTAAAAGATGTTTTAATGATAGCAAAAATTCAAAAATGTCAAACACGCAGAGATTTCAAAATCAGATACCGAGAACATACCACAAACCCGTCCACTGTTTTCATCTTCATTCAGCCTGAAAACCACAATGTAAACCAGACCGAAAATGCGATGCAGATTCTGGACAAAACACCAAGTCTTAATAATGAACTTTTTAGAACCAATGAAAACCTACGTATACACACTCAAATATCTAGACAAAATTCTTAATAAACAGGCAGACTCAAAACATAAAAATTATACTAACAACTTTATTAAACTTAGAGAACACGATAACAGATGAAACAAATTCATAGGAAAAGACAACACCAACGAATACAAGCAAAGAAATTACTATAACAAGCAGTTCCATTGATGAATAAACCAATTCTGTAACCATATAACATTATTGCCTTAGCTGTCAATCGAAGCTGCTAAACTAGTGAAAAAAATTAAAGTGGCCGGAGTTAATATTACTCATCAATAAATTCCACTCTGCAGACATTAATATCTGCAATTTCGTCTGCGCTATACTTGCGATCCGGAGCAGTACAAGTCATCAGACAGAGTCAGCGGCAACAATGTGTTACGTAAGTATATACTACGACAGATATATAAGGAATTGTTATTAGCAACAAACAGACGCAGATACGAGCATTAATAGCTCCATAGGTTTGTAGATAACATGATAATGGCCACAGAGCCGAAATAAGCAGCATTAGATGACAACACATTTTGGCTTACTACACATATAATGTCCTTACAAGTCAACGGCAGCGCTACAGGCCCAAAAGAATTCGAAATAACTACTTCGTTAGCTACTCGAAGCTGCTACCGCACTGCAGACACAATAAACATAATACGCAGCAGATATTACTAAAACCCTCATTTTCATATCCTTTTTCGGTATCTACACCCGATAGGCACTGTTCGTTACTGAATCTAGGAATGTTAGTCATAGAGGGTGGCCGGATGCCTTTGCTGTCGTCACCCCTTCCCCCATGGACGGATTTCGTGTACCCCGTCTGAAACGTTTTCTAAATATATGCCAATCGTGTAACATAGGCGTGATGTGAGAGCCTGCGCGGTGTTCCCCTGCTTCGACGTGGGAAACAATATTCATGTTGGTCGTCACCTTGGCACTCATTTTCAATTCGTCGAGCGTATTTGATCCGGCACCGGAGACCCCCGGCCCACCGTCGCCGCGCCGCTCACACAAATCCTGAAAGTGACTTACTAAGACGCGCAGCGCTCCAGGCGGGTTAACAAGTATTAATGACATCGTAACCTGTAATTAACTTTTCTGGACTGTTCGTCGAAATGGCTGCTCATAGTAATCTCGCGAGTAGGAAGGGTAGGCATAGAGTTTCCACAATCATCTTCGAAAAATAAAATTATGAAATGTTCTGTTTGTTTGCAAGTACACTAGGTGATGAATAGTATCAGGACACCTGGCTGAAAATGACTTACACGTTCGTGGCTCCGTCCATCGGTAATGCTCGATTTCTGTATGGTGATGGCCTACCCTTAGCCTTGATGACAACTTCCACTCTAACAGGTATGCGTTCAATTAGATGCTGGAAGGTTCCTTACGGAATGGCAGACCATTCTTCACCGAGTGCTGCACTGAGGAAAGGTATCGATGTCTGTCGGTGAGGCACGGCATGAAGTCGGCGTTCGAAAACATCCCAAAAGTGTTCTGTAGGATTCAGGTCAGGATTCTGTGCAGGCCAGTCCATTATAGGGGCTATTATTGTAGTGTAACCACTCCGCCACAGGCACTGCATTAAACAGGTGCTCGATCGTGTTGAAAGATGCAATCGCAACCCCCGAATTGCTCTTCAGCAGTGGGAAGCAAGAAGGTGCTTAAAACATCAATGTAGGCCTGTGCTGTGATAGTGCCAAGCAGAACAACAAGGCGTGCAAGCCCCCTCCATAGAAAGTACGACCACCCCATAACAGTACCGCATCTGAATTTTACTGTTGGGCCGGCCGGAGTGGCCGAACGGTTCTAGGCGCTACAGCCTGGAACCGCGCGACCGCTACGGTCGCAGGTTCGAATCCTGCCTCGGGCATGGATGTGTGTGATGTCCTTAGGTTAGTTAGGATTAAGTAGTTCTAAGTTCTAGGGGACTGATGACCTCAGATGTTAAGTCCCATAGTGCTCAGAGCCATTTTTTTTTTTTACTGTTGGCACTACACAAACTGGCAGATGACGTTCACCGAGTATTCGCCATATCCATCCCATGCCATCGGATCGCCACACTGTGTACCGTGATTCACCACTCCACACAACGTATTTCCATTGTTAAGTCGTCCAATGTTTACACTCCTTACACCAAGCGAGGCGTCGTTTGGCATTTACCGGGGCGATGTGTGGCTTATGAGCAGCCGCTAGACCGTGAAATCCAACTTTTCTCCCCTCCCGTCTGTCTTAGTAATTGCAGTGGATCCTGATCCAGAGGGATTCCTGTGTGATGGTCCGGATAGATGTCTTCCTATTACACGTTACGACCCTCTTCAACCGTCGGCGGTCTCTGTAAGTGAACAGACGAGGTCGGCTTGTACGCTTTTGTGCTGCACGTGTCCCTTCACGTTTCCACTTCACTATCACATCGCAAACAGTGGACCTAGGGATGTTTATGAATGTGTAAATCTCTCGTATAGGCGTATGACACAAGTGATACCCAATCACCTGACCACTTTCGAAGACAGTAAGTTCCGCGGAGCGCTACATTCTGCTTTCTCACGATGTCAAATGACTACTGAAGTCGCTGATACGGAGTACCTGGCAGTAGGTGGCAGCACAATGCACCTAATACAAAAATCGTATGTTTTTGGGGGTGTACGGATACTATTGATCACAGAGTGTATATATCATAAGTCAAGGCAAAAATTGAAATCTCTAGACCACAGTTCCGCAGCACACCGTCAGAGGAGAAGAGACGAAATGGGTCAGCTCAAATCAATTATATCAATGGGCTACGTCGTTTTGCTTCTCTAGCGGTATGCTACGGTTTCGTGGTTTGGGGATATCAATGACCACTTGAACTACGGCGATGATTAATTCTGGATGACGACACACTGAGAAGGAAGAGAGCGGTAGGTGGGAGTGGAAGTTGCCACACCAGTAAAATATTTGTCCGAAGAAATAATTTATCTTATTTCTGAAGCCAATACTGTATCAAAACAATAAAATCTTTACTGGCTTATCGCCGTGAGGCTTAATAACAAAAACAAGTAACTAGATACGTGCCACGCCTGAACTCAGTGAATTTATAAGATGTGTTACTGCAGGAAATTCATAATCACCTCTGTCACCAAGACTGAACGCCCACTCTGCTTTATCAGAAAGATGTAACCTGACATCACCACTCAGTAAACAGGCCACACATTGTAATTACAACAGTTAGAAAAAAATACGCTCTTAGATAATGGAATGGCAAAACATACACAATAAAAGACCTATAAAAACAGAGAACATATTATGCATTAAGCATGTGAACCAGAAACTTCAGATTACACTTAAGAGCCAGTGCCGGATGAAGACAGCGTGGAGCCCATAGGAAATGCTAAGTAGATGTTATTGGTTAGCTTTATTCCTGAAAATTAAGGAAAAAAATAAAACAGTACCTTACAATAAAACTTTTCTGGATTTAATCTGTGCAGATTTAGAGATAACGCTAGTAAAATCTATGTCTCTAAGTAAATCACATTATATGGTCGTTAAGGTGAGCCTGTTTACACGTTCTTGTCCCACGGCATTTCTTAACTCATTTTTAATGCGCTTGTAGAAGAACGTACTCCACAGCATAGTGATCATCAAAGACAAGTAAATACGTAAGACTATCTCTGCAGTTCGGAAACGCGACTCTTATGAGTTTTCCAGGGGCTCGTGCTTATTGTTGTCGATTGCAACAGACAGAACTGTTTTGAGCAGCTCAGCAAACTGCATCATTTCATCACTTAGACTACCTTCCAAATCGTCAGGGTAAGCACTAACGATATTGGTGTTGTTTCCAAGATCTTTTTGTTAAAGATTTAAATTGGCGAAGTATTTCATCTCCACTACCGGTAGTCCCTTGATGATACTGTTTCACGTGTTTAGCTGATCCAGAGAGAACCACATTGTTTGGACGTACCCGTTTACGATTTATAAAGAGCACATCCCGTATTAAAGTCTTGACGCTTGTAAGTAGTCTAGGATTTCGTTTGAAGTAATCGTCATTATTACTGTATTGGGAAGAAAATGAATTATAACATTTTACTATCTGGTGAGTCATCGATTATTAATATCTTCATTGTTATATTCGTTGCCCTAGAGTCCACTGTTTTTTTTTTTATATAACTTGGTAGCGTAAGTAAACAAAACAAATAAGCTTACCATATTCTTCAGTGCTACTCTTTTTCATGTCAGTAAATTTGGCAATCAATATATAAAATTTTATTTCACTCTCTCTTAGTATCTCCTACTGTTGGTAAATAGCAGTGATGTATACTGTTAATCCACAGTGAACGCCAAAGAAACAATGACAGAAACTAAATGCAGGAACCGTGAAACTAAGACACTTTATAAAAACAGCAGATCATCAACACGTAAGCAACCTTCTTTTTGTACAGATTGTATCAAAATTTCTATTAGAAAGTAATGTAAATACGCTGTTGAAGAAATGAAAGATTTTAGCACTAGAATAAAAAAAGTAAGTATTGTATTTCTTAATTAGTTCCTTATTCTAATTAACAGAATCATATTCTGACTGCTGCGTTATTATTACTAGCTCGGAAAACATTAGGGAATTCCCCTGTAAGTTTTGCTGTGTTGATAACTTACGTCACGAAGATAACGCATGGTGTGGCCAGCGTTCACTTTTAGAGATGAGCTACAATATCGTTACTGGCTCTGAGCAGTATGGGACTTAACATCTGAGGTCATCAGTCCCCTAGAACTTAGAACTATTTAAACCTAACTAACCTAAAGACATCACACACATCCATGCCCGAGGCAGGATTCGAACCTGCGACCGTAGCGGTCCCACGGTTCCAGACTGAAGCACCTAGAGCCGCTTGGCCACAACGGCCGGCAATATCGTTACTGCTCATTGTAGATATGGGCTGTAGATAGAAAACCATTCACATATAAATCTACATACTTTTACAACCAGTCGTAGGGCAACCTCATTGCGCGGAGTGCGTAGCATTTGCTGGCTCTTGTTGCGTGGCTAATCGGGCACTGCATAGAACATGTAAACCCCGAAATGTTGAGATTACTCATTGGGCGTGTAAAGTAAAACACAACTCCACATAAACTTTCATGAAAGTTTGAAACTATGAAATATCAAAAACTGTGATTAAAGCCGACATTAAAGCACAATCACATGCACGTATGTAAAACACTACTTGAACGTGAAGGCAGTGATGTATAACCTTTCAACATCCTGGAATGGGGAGAATAATCATGAAAACACAACCAGAACCAGACTATACAGCCAAGACACTGAAAAGCAAATGTAGCTGGGCAAGTTATACAAAATTGGTTGAAATTTCATGTTTCGACAACCATGCACACAATTCGTTTACTGTGGTGCATAGCAAGTGAGTGTTCTAAAAGGTTTATCGCTACATTAATTTTCTTCAGCGCTCGAATGGCGGTGCCATGAAGGATGTAGACAACTGCCAGCTCCTTAGAGGTAGACGGTGTATTCGAAGCCCGACCCCTTGGACTATTGCACTTACAGGCCGAGGTCTCCCCAAATGCGATTCACTTAGCATTTTCGCGGACGGTGATAGTGTGAACTACGTGGTGAGACGTAGTAGCGCGGTGTAAGGCCGTGTTGCCTGGTCAGCGGTTGTAACGAAGCTTCCAGACGAGTCAACTGGCTAGAGTTGCAGCCTCTGGATCACGGGGTCCTGGGTTCGATTCTCAGCGGGTTGGGGGGTTTCCTCTGCCCCACGACTGGATGTTTGTGTTGTCCTTATCATTATCATTTCATCATCATCATTCGTGAATGTGTCTAGATGGGACTGTGAAAAAGAATGGGACTGTTTAAAAATTGGGACTTTGTATGGGCACTGATGAGCTCCCCACAAACCAGTCATCATCAAATGAGTCAACAATGAGCATATAAACTTGGTGCAAGACTACCGCTCTGTGCTCTTAAATCGTGCCGGCGAGTGATGGCGTTCGCTCCAGTGGGACTCGTTGCTAAGTAACATCAACGTCGAAGATATTACAGAGGAAAAGGCTCTATCCATCCGATTTATTCGTTCAACTCAAACAAATAAACTAGCAATAAGTATTTGAGAACATTCATCTTGGAGAAATTAAGCGATCAAGCTAAAACACTTCAGAATCGACTGAAAACAGTCTTGACCACAATAAAATATGCGGTGTTGACGGAAGCCACGGGGTGGCGACATGCACTTATACAGATGGCCGTAGTATCGCGTGCATAAGGTATAAATGGGCGGTGCATTGGTGGAGCTGCCATTATTTTGTAAAACGGTTCCGACGTGACTATGACCACAAGATGGCGGGAATTAACAGACGCTGAGCGCGGAATGGTAGTTGGGCCTAACCCATGGGACAGGCCATTTCGGAAATCCTTTGGGAATTCAGATATTCCGAGATAAATGATGTTGAGGTGTGCCAAGAACAGCGAAAGAAAACAGTATAACGGGAGTAGAATTATGAATAGAAAGGTAGATTAGAGTATGAATTATTTTGAACGAATCCCTGAGATAATTATTCTCATCAGCAACAGAAACTCGAGCAATGGGATTAGGATTCGTTGTGAATTGGGAAGTACGACAGAGTGTGAGTTACTATGAATTGTTCAACGATAGGGTTGTTCTTATTTGAACTGACAGCAAACCAACGCCGACACAGTAATTGAGGTGTACATACCAACATCGCAATCAGAAGACGAAGATATACAGTAAACATATGAAGAGATTGAAAGGGTAACTGAGCATGTAAAGGAAATCTAGGGGACTCGTCTGATCAGAAATCGTTGACGTCTTTCCGTTTCACTTCATTGACCCCATAAGCATTTGCGTTTCCAGGTTTTCTAGCTTTCCTATGTCAAATGTAAATGTTAACTTGCCTGCTTGAGAAGGTGGAAGGAAGACAAAGAATGTAAACAATAAAGACGTAATTACCTACAGCTTCCAACAAGAAATCAGCTTAGTACCGTTAACTGAAATTAGTGTTTGTTAATTCTTGTTGCAAATTTCTATTAGTACAGACTGGTGTTGGAAAGAAACGCAAAGCTACGTATGTGGCCCAAAGCAGTGTTGAAAATTTGAGTGTATAACGCGATCGATCAAACACGTTATGCTGTGTGGTTAATTGAGTGTTGGACTTCCTTTCTGAGAGATTGCAAATCTTTGGTCACAATAAAAGATATGATAATTTGCTAATCAGTATTTGGACCACACCAATGGCCGACCGACTCCACGTCAGCGCTTTTACATTTCTTTCACGGGTAACTTTTAACACAGCTGATATTTACAACAAATTAACATAAAAGGACATGTTTGGATTGTTGAGTAGATAAATTTGAAAGACATTAATTTAAGTGTGCTTTAAGTATGCGTAAATATTTCCTAGTTGATAAGAGTTAACAAGGTAGACGCTTACAGAGCGAAAGCTGAAGAATAAAAGACGAATCGAAACACCAAGGCATCTCCTTGCTTCCCACTGAAAAACTGTGAAGGTTGCGCCTTCCTTTGTTATCACAGAAAGTATTACAAGTCCAAATCAACATTTGTGGACTATCCGGTCCGTACATTTCATATCTCATAAAAACAAAGAAAGAACTAATTCTCGGGGGTCTTGCACATATCACGTTCAATGTTCTGACATTCCACATATCTCTTCTCGTATAATGCTACCCATTCGTTGGTTAGTCGATCTTCCCCTCATGGTTATCTCCCTCTTGGCAGTCCCATACTGGAGATGTCAATGAGGGAATAATCCTGAATATTTGCTACTGGAGAAACCATCATGACACTTTTTGAGTTTCAAGCCATATGTCCTATTGATATACCTAATACGTCTTTAGTGCAGGGGTGTCTGTTACCTCCTGCATCGACAAGCCGTTCGTCATTGTTATTTGTTCCGCCCTATAGGGACAGTTTCGTGCCCCACGGGCAAGAGAATGTTCTGAAACTCCGTTCGTTCCTCCACTATGTTTTAGGAGGCCATTCGCAGAATGAGGGTAATTTCAAATTCCGGTAGTCTTTAGCCGCCATTTATGATGATTTTCATTCAAAATTTAAGCTGTGTCTATTGTATGTTCGAAATCCGGACCGACGACGTTTTGATGAGTAGTCGTAGACGCTGTTCCCAGACCACGGGTACAGTTTTGCTACGGACAAGAATAGTATAGAATTGTGGTCGAGCGTGAAATCCTGGCGATTCATTCTTTAATTTGTGGAATAATTGACTAGAAGATTCTATTTTTTACTTTAGTAGTCTGTGTTCTGTATTTTTCTTGTATCAACCATCCTGAGATAGCTTAGTTCCACCATTTTTCTTTGTGTGACTATTAGTATTCCACGTTCACAAATTTTGATGTTTATCCACTAATCATTATCTCTCTTTTGCTGACCATTACTAAGGACTACGTTTTGCTTCAATTTAAAGTCAGTTAAGTTAGAAGCAATATGCATATTCAGTTTAGTAGTTGTTCTACTCTTATTTTTGTAAGTAACTAAACATCTTCAAAGTAATTTTTTAAACTTACACGTTTTTAAGCAACGTTGGTTCTTCCACACATATAGTGTTTTTCATATATTGTTTAACTCACATAGTGAGATATTTAACACGGCTATCTTTCAGTGACGTTTATCAAACTTCTCCTGATTCAGCAGATGGCTCTAAAGTAACGCTCTTCTTAACAACTAATCATACTCATCGCATTTTATTTCTGGTCGTACGTCCTTGTTTTCCGAAGATATAAAGCCTCTAAATCCTTCTAAAGAGATTCCAATAACTCGTTAATCAGTGGAAACTCGTTCATTAGGCTACTATTTCACGGTATTCTATAATCCTTGACAGCGCTAAACGCTAATTCTTACCTTCTACTCCACACTGAAGCTCAATTTATCTCATAGAAGAAATTGTATTACAGTTGGTATAAATGATAACGATAAAAATTTCTGACAGTTGGATTTACGCGCTGAACGAACACAGAGAAAATCTTTGCTGATTGGAATTAGCTGAGCAACATTTCATGTGATCAAATTTCGCTTTACTCTTGCAGGTGTGTCTCCGTATACCCTGATATGCATATTGGTAATGAGATAAATGAATTATGGAATTATCCGCCACTGTCATTTTTCATCATCAATTACATGTTTCAGGTCCAGAAAAGCGAGGAAGAAAAATAGGTACAAAGTGTATTACGATTCACTTTACTGCACTTACGAGCGTTTCGTTCATGTCCATCTACAAATTGTTCTATAAATTTTCGATGCAGTCACAGCTCGTTTGAACGTCAGAAACTAGAAGTAAGCAGCCATGAATACTTAACGTAATGAGAATGAATGTAGCGTTGCTACATATCACTAATTAGCCTGTTGATGCTTTGGCGAGGAACTTAATTCTCTTTCTGGGTGAACTGTTTACCATGTATATTTCATTTCTGTACAAGGCTACACTCCAGACAAATACCTGCAACACAAATTTATGTTAGGTTTTAATAAACTCATATTTTTCACAAATAGTTTTCTTACTATTGCCATTCGGCTTTATAACCTCTCTACTCCGGCCATCATCAATTACATTGATGCCCAGATATGAAAATTCACATTCTTGTTTATATTTTTTGTTCATTATAACGTTTTTCCAACACTCTCTCTTTTGCGTCTCTCGTGCAAGGTCTTTTCTGTATCTGACAGAAAGTCGTTTATCAAAACTTATTCTTAAAGAATAATTGTCACAGAGTTTTTTTAAACATCAGGAAGAACACTTCTCAGGTATTATCTCGTGGAATGGAAGAAAGGGGTGACTGGAACTGCGCTGGGGAATAATGTGGACTTGAAACAAAGATGTGATGTGCTGATTTAAGCGAGTTGTCAGTGGAGGGCTATGGAAGTGGGACAAGAGTTCCCTCTGATAAGAGAGAGGTACAGATATGCATTTTTGAGTAAGTGAGAGAAATCTTAACTTGAAGCAGAATTCCATAACCTTGAACATGGCTACTCTGACTATTTTTCCAACTAATGAAGTACCCAGGCAATTAGCTGCTAATTTTTATCTATTTTTAGACTTGACCCACCTTGCGATACCGCAATCTTTTCTTCTTCAGAAGAACAAGAAGTCACCGAAAATATTTTATTTAAGAACAACAGATGATATGTTTCTCCCAGTTGTGAATATAAAGTGATTACTGTCCCTAAATGGAAAATAAGAACTATTATTTTCTAGCATTAGTTGGCGTAAAACATGTTATATGCGTCATGAACTGAGGCACTCATTTCTCATACAGAAAATCTATTTAAACTCTTATCTTTAAACATTTATGTCTATTAAACAGACAAATATCAAACTAAAATTTGATGTAGGATGCTGGTGAGAGAGTTAAGTGTGATGAGAATGATAGCTAGGTAGATTTCATATCGTTTTATGATTTTTTTTTTTTTTTAAGTGGGAGGAATTATTAAAGGAAAATGTACTGGCGGAGCTGTCATTTGTACTCGGGTAATTCATGTGAAAAGGTATCCGACGTGATTATAGCTGCAACGGATTAACAGACTTTGAACACAGAATGGTAGTCGGAGGCAGATGTATGGGACATTCCATTTCGGAAATCGTTAGGGAATTCAGTATTCCGAGAGCCACAGTGTCAAGAATGTGCCGAGAATACCGCATTTCACGCAACACATCTCACCACAGCCCAGCATAGATGGTTCAAATGGCTCTGAGCAGTATGGGACTTACCTGCTGCGGTCATGAGTCCCCAAGAACTTAGAGATACTTAAACCTAACTTACCTAAGGACATGACACACATCCATGCCCGAGGCAGGATTCGAACCTGCGACCGTAACGGTCGCGCGGTTCCAGACTGTAGCTCCTAGAACCGATCGGCCACCCAAACCGACCACAGCACAGAACTGGGAGTGCTAGCAGAGAAGCAACGCTACGTGAAATAACCAAGGAAATCAATACAGGGCATACGACGAACGTGTCCGTTTGGACAGTGCTACGAAATATGGCACTAATGGGCTATGGAAGCAGACGACTGTAGCATGTACCTTTATTAACAGCCTCCCCTGGTCTCGTGACCACGTCAGTTGGAACCTAGTCGACTGTAAAACCACGATCTGGTCAGATGAATCCCCATTTCAGTTAGTAAGAGCTAATGGTAGGGTTCGTGTGTGGTGCAGATCCTACGAAGCCCTGGACCCATGTTGTGAAGAAAGCACTGCAAGAGCTGGTGGTGGTTCCATTGTGGTGTCGGCTGTGTTTAAGTGAGTGGGTTGGGTCCTATGGACGAACGGCTGCTTGGAGGCCATTTTTAGCTGTTCATGGACTTTATATTCCCAAGCAACGATCGGATTTTTATGGATCATAATGCGCCACGTCACTAGGCCATAATCGTTTTTTGATTGGTTTGGAGAACATTTTGGACAGTTAGAGCGAATGATTTGACCGCCCAGACCATCCGACATGAATTCCATCGAACATTTATGAGACCACAACATGAGGTCACTTCGTACAGAAAATTCTGCACCGGAAAACCTCTCGCAGTGATCGACATCTACAGAGGCAGCGTGGCTCAATATTTCTGCGTAGAGCTTCTTATAACTTGCTGAGGCCATGTCACGTCGAACTGCTGTTATTCAATTGTGTGTGACTTTCTAAGGAACCAAACTGCTGAGGTCATCGGTCCCTAGACTTACACAATACTTAAACTAACTTATGCTAAGGACAATACACATACCCATCCCCAAGGGGGGACTCGAACCACCGGTGGGAGGGACCGCGCACTTCGTGACATGGCGCCTCTAACCGCGCGGCCACTCCGTGCGGCGAACTGCTGCACTACGCCGGGAGGAAGGAGGTCCGATGCCCTATTAGGAGGTATAACAAGACTTTTTTTAGCTCTGTGTAGAATTGGTCTAACAGCGTAGCTGCATCTCTTCAAAGAGTCTTACTGTTTTTACAACATTACTGAATACTTGTACCAGAGTGTAACACTGATGCACAGGTAACTAAACTATATTGTCATACACGACCACAATATTGTACTCTCAAGGGAGCTGTCAACGATTATGCTGCGCAATATACTTCACTGACTTAATAATTCGTGTTAGGGTATAGTTGTCGGTCCGGCATTCGACGGATCGAGTCTGTCCCTTACGCTTCCTCACTGCAGCATATAGCACGTCATTGCTAAGGCGCGGCGGCATCACCGACAGAATGCCCCATAGCTCTGAGTGGTGTGATTCGGCGCCTAGAGATCAGTTGGCGGGAGCAAGTGAGTCGGTCGCACTCTAGCCATATCTGGAGCTATAAAGTGTGCAGGACGCGAATATGTCTAAGTGCGTGATCCTGAGAATTGCGTAAGAAACATTAATTTGTCGCAAGCTGCGACATTGTCGCGAAAGAACAGTGACCCGTATATAGAATAAGTTTCCTTTAATTTACGTCTATGGTCACATACTTTTTGTACATTGGGACTTTGTTTTTATGAAACAGGTCTAATGATGGACATTAAAGACCGAAACCGGTAATCTGTTAACAAAAAGTTTGTGACCATAGACGTAAATTAAGGGAAACATTAATTTTTCGATTATGAGACGTTTAACATTGAACAGGCGATCGTGCAGGAAACGAATGATAATGGCTAACCCATGTTATACAGTGAATGATGAGTACATGCAAGAGTAGTGTGAGTGCAACTAGAAACGTGTTAAAGTGAATTGCAGTCAAGAAACGAATAAAATCGAAGGTTCCGTACAAATATGTTATCTAATTTAATAGCTTTTGGGTGAGACTGTTTTGTGATAATGTGAACGTCTTAGAAAGGGCATGTTTTCGTAGCCTGCATGGTTGAGACTCTAATTATCGACGCATCTAGCGTAAGAGTAAGTTTGCCCCTCAAGAAACTGGCTAATCAAGATGTCCGATGTCCGATGTCCGATGTCTTTCAACAATTCCAGCAAACAGATACAAAAAGGGGGCAATTTACATACAGTTGTGAATGAACATTGGCGGAATTCATTACTTTTTCGTGGAGGAACTCTGGGAGTTTCCTCTATAACTTTACAGTGAATGCGGTAGGAATAATTCATTATCGTCTTCACCGTAGCCATCCTGCATTGTCTTCTCGCAGCGGCGTTAAGCAACACAATCAACGGTAATCAGAGCTGTCAACGGCTTTGTCCCTGCAGTCCTCACATTGCAGTCGCTGCTGGTTACCGTTGATATATTGCAGGCCTATTGGGTTTGCCGGACTCAGAGTGTCAAAGATACAGTACTCTCCCACAGGAAATACTGTTGCGGGGGCTAATTTCATTGGATGCGCCATTACCGAGATCGAAGGAAGCCCACCTCACCAGATATTGGTGCGCCGTGATTTTCCGCAGAGGTTGCGCTGCGTGACTTGAGTCGCAGACTGGGTCTAAGCAGCAACATAGGCCGAAACCCGAGAAGCACAGAGTTGCCAACCAAGTCACGTTTGCGAGACAATGGCAATTTTTTACTTCCTTACTGGTCTTCACGAGAGTTCTGCTGCGCTACAAGTAAATGTCGAAGCATGTTATTAACCGTATTAAAGTCATCGTCTGGTGTCTAGATATTCCATTCTCTGCAGACCAGCTGAAACTGGTTTTCCCCAAGCCGTTACAGGTGTGTCTAATACGTAATGGCGGACACAGTCAACTTAAATGACGACAATTTCTTTAATTTGTGGTTATTGTTACCATTGATGTTACTGTTATTATTATTACTACAGGTACCAATAACGATATTATTGTAATTATGGAATTACGTGATTCAATGTTTAATAATCTGAGTTTGTTTCCTTTTTATGCCAATGTGTTACAACACAATGTGATACATTGTCACGGTCACCCGTGTAAACTGGAATAAAAACAAAATAAGGAAAAGAAACATTGGCTTCAGAGCTGACAGGTGTCTACGATGCGGAGACTTGCGTATGCAGTGGTTTCCCGCAGTTTCTTAAGAACTTTGACTCACAAAGTGAACATGATCATAAAGGTGGTCACACAAACGCTGAATTGGTTTACAAACCAATTACTAGAGACCTTGAGAAATAGGTTTGCTGGCAAAGGTATGAAATTCCGGACTAGTGCATCACAGTTCTTGTTCAAGAAAGAAAAAGGAAGTGAATCTGTAAATTATAGAGGCATTACCTTCTTGAATATCATGTGTAGTAGGTAATCAAAAATCTTTAACAATAGGATACAAATTCTAGCTGAGGACTCCTCTGAGATCATCAGGATGATTTTAGAAAACGAAACTACTGCAGCGACCAATTTACAAAAAAAAGTATATAATTGTCGACGAAACTGCTATTACAGGTAAAAAAAAAGGCTTTCAGTCAAGTAGCTCAGTTCAAATTATTCCAATAATGAGTCAGCATGGCTATTTGTAACATATTAAAATGACGATTAAAAGCTCATATCGTCAAAGTAAAGCCCAGTAAATCCAGATGAGGTGAAAGATAATCGGGGTGCACTCAGCCTCGTGATGCTACTCAACCCAATAATAGTGGCTCTGGTCAAAGAAAACTATCATAACGACCGGAAGAGAGGTGTGCTGACCACACGCCACCCCTATCCGCATCCTCAGCCGAGGAAGACATGGCGGTCGGATGGTCCCGATGGGCCACTTGTGGCCTGAAGATGGAGAGCCTGTTTCTTTTTTTTTTTTTTTAAAAAAAAAAAAGATAATCAAAGAATCAAAGAGTGTGACCAGGAGCGAAAGTGGGCTTATTCATCCATTTCTTTTATTGATACCGGTGATGTGCTTTAGAAGTGAAAATGAGATGATTGTCATAAAATTAAATTGTTTTAATTGCGTAATTGATGTATTTTAATATTTGTCGATGATAACGTAATAATAGGAGAAAGTGAAAATCAGCTGCTTGTAGCAATTCACTGTCTAGTCCAAGTACGTGCTTCATTTATTGAATTTCCCTTACACAAGGAAGAAAGTTACGGCATTGCAAGATAAATACCAAGTAATAATCATGAATAATTACAAAATAATCAAACAGGTTTCGCATTGTACATATTTGGGCTACAATGTCAGTTGTTATTATGGTATTGCAATTACAATAATGTAGACGGAGACAGGTTCAGATTTATTGGACTGTAAACAGCAACATTAAATTTAAGACAGAAGAGGAAAAAATATAATTATGCCGAAACCTTAACTACTGTATCGTAATGATGGATCGAAAGGTGCCGGCCAGAGTGGCCTAGTGGTTCTAGGCGCTACAATCTGGAACCGTAGGTTCGAATCCTGCCTCGGGCATGGATGTGTGTGACGTCCTAAGGTTAGTTAGGTTTAAGCAGTTCTAAGTTCTAGGGGAGTGATGACCTCAGAAGTTAAGTCCCATAGTACTCAGAGCCATTTGAAACATTTGATCGAAAAGTAGTAATGCTGCCGACCGTGCGTTTACGAGCTTGTGTGTCATGAAGCCTGAATCATAACAAGGGAATTAACAGTTACGATGGAGGCGCCGAACTAAACATCCAAAAACACCGCTTTTTTTACCGTAACGCTATCTGATTCACAAGCAGCAACGCTAACATCACACTACCATCATAGACGATACAGTTATCTCCTAGCGTTCGAGGTTAAAACCGTTACTGCCAATATTCGGCGAGACAAGACCCCGAACTCAGACATTGTTGCAACTTTGAAAGCATCAAAAGAGTGGGACAATGAGTGGATAGCACCTAGCGCCTGTAGGGGGTGGTCCTATAGTGAGTTACATCCATTCATCCCTTCCACACAGTGGTAATCCAGACAATATACACCACGTAATGACACGCCTGAAACTTAACCATATGCATTGACTGAGTGGCACAGACTTCCGCTCGCTTGAACGTGGAGAGAGAAAACACGTTAATCATCTGATACTCGGATGTCAACGGAGGGCGACCTATTTCTGTAGTAGAAGAGCATGGGACACAGTTCCCGGTAACAACGGACATCATGTTTTGCGGATTATTGGTGAATTAAGAGACCTGAGTTATCCTGGTGTGTACAATGTTAATTTACGGTAATGCTACCGGGTGACGTCGTCGACAATCGCGGTTCTATACGACGTCACCGCTGCATTCCCGTCAGTTACAAGGGCTGCTCGGAAAGTAAAAAACGGTCAGTCGCGAAATGGAAACCAAAGTGAAAATCCGATGCAGCTTTGCACAAATGAGTTGGGCATGTCTCTGGTACGCCCGTACATAGTGCTACGGCTCTCTTCTCACTTCTGAGCTCACAATGAGCTCGTAAAGATACTTAGAAAATAGCGTCTCCCACCAAGTATGAATGTCTGGCCAGATATTTCGCCCGAATTAATGAAACCTCATATAACGTAATTGCCATGCATTTCCTTGTTCATGACAGTTCTCATCCACACATTGCTGGGCAATGAGGATACTCCGGTAGCGTTTTCGATTGAAGTGTTTGATGGAATCCATAGAATCCGGACTTGGATCACATGAACCGCTGGCTATGAAGCCAACATTTTGGTGCAGACAATAAGCTGCAGTCCCGCGCAGAATACTGTCGGAAGGCACAGGAGGCGGCCTTCTATGATGAGGGCACTGGAAAGTTATTATAACGCCGTGACAGCGAAGTTCGAGCGGCGACTATATAGAGAAGTAGCTGGCAGGTGTAGGTAACTGTTGCAAATGAAACCGTTTTGATTTTCACTTTGGTTACCATTTCCCGACCGATCGTCCTTCACCTTCCGAATGGCCCTCGTATATGGATATTGTTGAGTTAACTTGACGTGTCGGATGGTGAACAGTGCCTAGCATCTTCGCAGCTGCAGACAAGATCTTAAGGGAGTTTCAGTAAGTTATGGCTTCCCAATATGATACCGTATTTGTTTATAATTTGTATTACTGTGTATGTACGAGATATCATAATCATGGCCAGTGTAGTTCAAGTACGCCGTGACAAATTCGCCATGTGACTTTGAAATGTGATATTCTGGTTGTATGGATAAAGAAGAGTGCTGATCATGTGCTGCCTGTTGTCACTCAATCAGGGTTCTTTGACGGATGAACGTTTTGTTTATTTTCTTTATGACGTTTAGCTGCCACGAATGACTATCACTATGGAAGATTCATTCTGCATTGCTGATGCAGGACATTTAACAATGTGACAGTCTCTCCACGACGTTGTTAGCTCCGTAATGGAATGCAGAGTATAGCGTCAGAATTGTTAGGCGGTATGATACCTAACTTGAATTTATTATGACTCTCTCGCCCAGTCCAAAGTCCCGAGTGACTGAAAAAAAACCGCAGGCCACATCCGTGTATAAGAAGAAAAAAAGAACGGACCGGCAAAATTACAGACCAATATCCCTAACATCGGTTTGCTGCTAAATCCTTGAATATATTATCGGTTCGAATATAATAAATTTACTTGGGACAGAGACGCTAGCGTCCACGAATCAGCACGGGTTTAGAAAACTTCGCTCTCGCAAATGTCAGCTTGCCCTTTTCTCACATAATGTACTGCGAACTGAGGATGAAGGGCGACAGTAAATTTCTACATCTCCGGAAAACGTTTGACACGGTGCCCCACTACAGACTGTTGAAGAAGATACGAGTATGTGGAGTAGGTTGACAGGCAGGCGAGTGGCTCGAAGATTTCTTAAATTATAGAATCTAGTATATTGTCCCCGACGGCGAAACTCATCAGAGGCAAGGATATCGTCAGCAGTACTCCAGGGAAGTGTGGTAGGACCACTGTTATTATCTGCATACATAAATGATTTGCAGACAGAGTGAGCAGGTATCTGCGGTTATTTGCTGACGGTGCTGTGTTACGCGGTATGGTGTCGTCACTGAGTGACTGTAAGTGGACACAAAATGACTTTGACATAATTTCTAGTCGGTGTGATGAATGGCAGATAGCTGTAAATGAAGAAAAATGTAACTTAATGCGGATGAGTAGAAAAAATAAACCGTCGTTTTAATATCTCGGAGAAACGTTGCAAAGCGACATGAAATGGAGCGAGAATCTGAGAACTATGGTAGTGAATGCGAACGGTCGACTTCGGTTAATTGGAAGAATTTTAGGAAAGACTAGTTCACCTGGAAAGGGGAACGCATATAGGACGCTAGTGCGTTCTATTCTTGAGAAGTACTCCAGCGTTTGAGATCAAAACTACGTTCGGTCTGAAGAAAGATATCAAACCAATTCAGAGGCGCGCTGCTACATTTGTTACCAGTAGGTTCTAACACCACGTAATTGTCACGGAGATGCTTCGCGAACTCAAATGGGAATCCCTGCTGGGAAGGTAACTTTCTTTTCGAGCAACACTATTGAGAAAGTTTAGAGAACCGGATTTTAAGGTGACTGCCGTACGATTCCTCTGTTGCCTACACACATTGCGCGTAAAGATCACGAATAAAAATAAAGAAAGTAGGGCTCATACGGTCACATATAGATAGTAGTTTTTCTCTCCAATTTAGGAGTGGAACAGGAAAGAAAATAACATGTAGTGGTACGCCACGAGCAGTAAAGTGGATTTCGGAATATCGAAGTAGATGTTGCCGTAGAGGATGGGATCAAGACTTTTTTCTTATTTTTTACATTAAATTTAGCAGTCGCACTAATGTAACTTCCTTTTCCCTCCAAGATCATTGTTTTCGAAAGCGATAGCCATTCGTTTCAATGCTTTGTAGAGGCCAAAGTAGTTCCTCACCTTATTCTCACCAATTGTAGTATCAACTTTGAAGCTTGACTTCTGATACACTCCTTTGACATTGCAAAGAGGTCTTCGTGATGAAAACCTGACCAAATTCTTGCAAATCATGAGCCATCACATAAAAGTCAAATTTCGGGCTATTATACACTCCTGGAAATTGAAATAAGAACACCGTGAAATCATTGTCCCAGGAAGGGGAAACTTTATTGACACATTCCTGGGGTCAGATACATCATATGATCACACTGACAGAACCACAGGCACATAGACACAGGCAACAGAGCATGCACAATGTCGGCACTAGTACAGTGTATATCCACCTTTCGCAGCAATGCAGGCTGCTATTCTCCCATGGAGACGATCGTAGAGATGCTGGATGTAGTCCTGTGGAACGGCTTGCCATGTCATTTCCACCTGGCACCTCAGTTGGACCAGCGTTCGTGCTGGACGTGCAGACCGCGTGAAACGACGCTTCATCCAGTCCGAAACATGCTCAATGGGGGACAGATCCGGAGATCTTGCTGGCCAGGGTAGTTGACTTACACCTTCTAGAGCACGTTGGGTGGCACGGGATACATGCGGACGTGCATTGTCCTGTTGGAACAGCAAGTTCCCTTGCCGGTCTAGGAATGGTAGAACGATGGGTTCGATGACGGTTAGGATGTACGGTGCACTATTCAGTGTCCCCTCGACGATCACCAGTGGTGTACGGCCAGTGTAGGAGATCGCTCCCCACACCATGATGCCGGGTGTTGGCCCTGTGTGCCTCGGTCGTATGCAGTCCTGATTGTGGTGCTCACCTGCACGGCGCGAAACACGCATACGACCATCATTGGCACCAAGGCAGAAGCGACTCTCATCGCTGAAGACGACACGTCTCCATTCGTCCCTCCATTCACGCCTGTCGCGACACCACTTGAGGCGGGCTGCACGATGTTGGGGCGTGAGCGGAAGACGGCCTAACGGTGTGCGGGACCGTAGCCCAGCTTCATGGAGACGGTTGCGAATGGTCCTCGCCGATACCCCAGGAGCAACAGTGTCCCTAATTTGCTGGGAAATGGCGGTGCGGTCCCCTACGGCACTGTGTAGGATCCTACGGTCTTGGCGTGCATCCGTGCGTCGCTGCGGTCCGGTCCCAGGTCGACGGGCACGTGCACCTTCCGCCGACCACTGGCGACAACATCGATGTACTGTGGAGACCTCACGCCCCACGTGTTGAGCAATTCGGCGGTACGTCCACCCGGCCTCCCGCATGCCCACTATACGCCCTCGCTCAAAGTTCGTCAACTGCACATACGGTTCACGTCCACGTTGTTGCGGCATGCTACCAGTGTTAAAGACTGCGATGGAGCTCCGTATGCCACGGCAAACTGGCTGACACTGACGGCGGCGGTGCACAAATCCTGTGCAGTTAGCGCCATTCGACGGCCAACACCGCGGTTCCTGGTGTGTCCGCTGTGCCGTGCGTGTGATCATTGCTTGTACAGCCCTCTCGCAGTGTCCGGAGCAAGTATGGTGGGTCTGACCCACCGGTGTCAATGTGTTCCTTTTTCCATTTCCAGGAGTGTAGTATCGCCTTCAACATCGTTTCCTATATGCTTTCTTAATACTCGTGTGCAACTAATACTTAATAAAAGCTATTTGAATGCGGGGTTTTAAATACAAAATCAAATAAGGGTAATACAGGAGTAGGTTTGGTAATGAATAAAAAATAGGAACGCTGATAAGCTACTATGAACAGCATAGTGAAAGCATTATTGTAGCGAAGATAGACACGAGGCCCACGCCTACCACAGTAGTAAAATTGTATATGCCAACTAGCTACGCATATGCAGAAGACATTGAAGAAATGTATGATGAGATAAAAGAAATTATTCAGATAGTTAAGGAAGACGAAAATTTAATAGTCATGGGGGACTGGAATTCGGTAGTAGGAAAACGTAGAGAAGGAAAAGTAACAGATCAGATAAAAGAAATTATTCAGATAGTTAAGGAAGACGAAAATTTAATAGTCATGGGGGACTGGAATTCGGTAGTAGGAAAGCGTAGAGAAGGAAAAGTAACAGGTGAATACGACTGGGGATAAGGAATGAAAGAGGGAGCCACCTGGTAGAATTTTGCACAGATGATAACTTAATCATAGCTAACACATCGTTTAAGAATCATGAGAGAAGGTTGTATACGTGGAAGTGGCCTAGGTTATGTAATGGTAAGACAGAGATTTAGAAACCCTGTTTTAAATTGTAAGGCAGAGGTAGATGTAAGGCAGGGGCAGATGTAAGGCAGAGGCAGATGTGGATTCTGACCCCAATTTATATGTTATAAACTGTAGTGTAAAACTGAAGACGCAGCGAAAAAAAAAGAAAATAGGAAAACAGGAGTTTAAGGAGATAGGAGCTTTCCTTAAGTCAGATGTGTAAAACCTCAAATGATAATAAAGCTGCATTGCTGAAATAGCCATAGCCCGTTAATTCATCCTATCTGTTACGAAACATATCCAAAATTTCCAATAACCAGAGATATTAAACCACATGGAAATGCCTTTAAAAGTTAGACGTTAACGACCCGACGGCGACTCGGTTACTAGAGATAGAACAGAAGCAGAGATTAGGAAAGGATTGGGGAAGAGATGGCCCTTGCCCTTCTAAATATAATCATCGCAGCACTTTCTTTCAGAGATTAAGGAAATCTTTAAAACCTGGATGATCTGACGGGGAGCCTAAGCTCCATCCAATCCTTTGCCACTGCGCCATTTGTTTCTGTCAGACTGAGTAAAAGTGTACATTAAATGTACTCGCAATTGCGAATAAGGAGAACCATCAGCTGCAGAACGGAATGACGCCAATGAAAATTTGTGCCACACCAGGACTCGAACTAGGATTTCCTACTTATCGCGGGCGGTCGCATTACCTTTTTTTTCCCTTTTGAATCGAACCCTGAACTCCATGAAATATAGGCAACAATGCTAACCATTTATTATTATTTTTTTTTATCAGAATGACCTGGTACTATCATGACACTTCAAATCATCATGTAATAAAGGCTGCAAAAGGGAGAAAAAGTTAATTATGATAACTGAACAAGAAATAAAAGAAAAACAACCAGACGTAGCCGACAAACCACCACCAAGCTCACAAGATAAGTATCAACAATTATTTTTATTTAGCTTTTTAGTAAGTCTTCAATTTATTTTTTATTTTGTGTTTTTTATATATTTTTATTATTCGTTATGGAATCTAAAAGTAGGAGGAAAACGAAAGAAGATTACATTTGAAACATGCAAACTAAGAAAAATCCAAAGTTAAGTGCAAGGATTGTATACCCTCACATGTATCTATACTTCATCGATACACATTTGACAATAGAACTGGAGCGATGCTGAGTCAAATCACAAAACAAAACGAACAGGGAAACCAAGACAGGGCAAGCTGAAGCAGAGCAGATGGGAACATACATATCAAAGAAAAACACTTAATATCATAATAATTAAATTAAACAACACCTAGCCGATGGAAAACAAGATTCAACATCTTGGCGAAGAGATCTCCATATCGAGGCATTCGCAAGCGTGTCCAAATAGGCCTTGATCATGTAGTGCATGAAGTTCATGTGATTTTCCCCATTGCCTTTTACAACGTAGCCGGCCGGTGTGGCCGTGCGGTTCTAAGCGCTTTAGTTTGGAACTGCGTGACCGCTACGGTCGCAGGTTCGAATCCTGCCTCGGACATGGATGTGTGTGATGTCCTTAGGTTAGTTAGGTTTAAGTAGTTCTAAGTTCTAGGGGACTGATGACCTTAGAAGTTAAGTCCCATAGTGCTCAGAGCCATTTTTTTTACAACATAATGAAGTGTCCCAGCAGCCATGTAACGGTATGGGTTTTCGACCGTGGCGCAATATGATGTCTGTTGTGTAGACAGTCTCAGATGATCGAGTAAGGAATTTCCAATTGCGTCCTTATCCAATTGTTATATGATCTCCACAAGTAAAGCGATGTCGTATCCTATCGGGAGACGTACAACGACTACATAAATCCGTGTCACTAAGCCCTATACGGAGAAGTCGCTCGTTCAAAGAAAAATGGCTCTGAGCACTATGGGACTTAACATCTGTGGTCATCAGTCCCCTAGAACTTAGAACTACTTAAACCTAACTAGCCTAAGGACATCACACACATCCATGCCCGAGGCAGGATTCGAACTTGCGACCGTAGTGGTCACGCGGTTCCAGACTGAAGCGCCTAGAACCGCACGGCCACACCGGCCGGCAAAGTCGCTCGTTCGTTGGAATCAAGTTATTTACTACCTTATACAACGAGGACGCTACGCACATCGGCAAAATCGGAAGACTGATATTGAACCAAACTGTCGTCCAGGTTGTTTGCGGCGAGTCTCTTTCAACGAGGTTCGGCCAAGGGACAGCTTCCCCACGAGTCTGTCAGATTTTCATGGTGAGGAAGGTCTCCATAAGACATCAGCCCCGAAAGAGCTTATCGCAAGACAGAAGTCACGAACGTGTTTTAATTTATAATTTATGCAACCTACATCAATAGGGGGTTCAAAACTAGCAGGATGGACACAGAGAATAAATGAGACGTCAAATGTGAGTTTATTGAGTCATCGTCAAAACAGTACTACGCACATATAGCATGTGTGACTTCCTTTGTATATCAGTCAGGTCCAGCCATCCAAGGGAGCAAGGCTTCGTGATCACCTCATACCGTAAGCGAAAGATATGTCTATGCCATAAGAAACGACCAGACAATTGTATTTTCTTCGCCATCATCGCGGGAAGCGAGTAAACTTGGGCCACGTAATAAGCTGTGCATAAGACATATGTATCCAGTATTCGGACTTTCTGGAGCAGAGTAAGAGTACGCCTTTCATGCCCTAAAATCGTTCCCTGAATTTTTTCCGTAACAGATTTCCAGCTGAGCGCAGCCATTTTGTGTGGACTACGACCAACAATGATACCGAGAGAAGTATGCCGATCCTCCGCAGTAGCCAATGGAATAACAGCGTCATCAAAACATCGCAATGTACCTTCATTATGTACCTTCATTATGCTCTGCAACTGAACTCCGACAAAATTCATCTATGAGAGTCTTCAATCGAGATATCTCAGCAGGACTGCGAAGTAGAACCATCGTGTCATCCGCGTATGCTCGCACAGCTATAGTCCTGCTGTCAGCTGGGATGCTGGCATACGATGCTAGCTCCAGACACAACTCAAATGAAGTCATTGACAGCGGGCTTCCTTGAGGCACTCCCCTACCGATATTTATTGGGGGCTCTGTTGGCCATTAACAACCACCGAAGCTGAAATACCCGTAAACAGATATGAGAGCACTCGCCGTGTGTCAACAGGAAACCAACTGCTTCCAGAATCCGAAGTAGAAATTCGTGATTATCACGATCAAATGCCTTATACCTTAACAGCATATCCAGACATTCTGGGATGGTAATGGCATTGAAACAAAGGATGACACGCGTAAAGCTGAAATACTAAACACTTTTTTCCAAAACTTTTTCACAGAGGAAGACCGCACTGCAGTTCCTTCTCTAAATCCTCGCACGAACGAACAAATGGCTGACATCGAAATAAGTGTCCAAGGAATAGAAAAGTAACTGAAATCATTCAACAGAGGAAAGTCCACTGGACCTGACGGGATATCAATTCGATTCTTCACAGAGTACGAGAAAGAACTTGTCCCCTTCTAATAGTCATGTACCGCAAGTATCTAGAGGAACGGAAGGTTCCAAATGATTGGAAAAGAGCACAGGTAGTTCCAGTCTTCAAGAAGGGTCGTCGAGCAGATGCGGAAAAGTATAGGCCTACATCTCTGACATCGATCTGTTGTAGAATTTTAGAACATGTTTTTTGCTCGCGTATCATGTCATTTCTGGAAACCCAGAATCTACTCTGTAGGAATCAACATGGATTCCGGAATCAGAGATCGTGTGGGACCCTATTCGCTTTATTTGTTCATGAGACCCAGAAAGTATTAGATACAGGCTCCCAGGTAGATGCCATTTTCCTTGACTTCCGGATGGCGTTCGATACAGTTCCGCACTGTCACCTGATAAACAAAGTAAGAGCCTACGGAATATCAGACCAGCTGTGTGGCTGGATTGAAGAGTTTTTAGCAAACAGAACACAGCATGTAGTTCTCAATGGAGAGACGTCTACAGACGTTAAAGTAACCTCTGGCGGGCCACAGGGGAGTATTATGGGACCATTGTTTTTCACAATATATATAAATGACCAAGTAGATAGTGTCGGAAGTTCCATGCGGCTTTTCGCGGATGATGCTGTAGTATACAGAGAAGTTGCAGCATTAGAAAATTGCAGGGAAATGCAGAAAGATCTGCAGCGGATAGGCACTTGGTGCAGGGAGTGGCAACTGACCCTTAACGTAGACAAATGTAATGTATTACTGATACATAGAAGGAAGGATCCTTTGTTGTATGATTCTATGATAGCGGAACAAACACTGGTAGCATTACTGCTTTAAAATATCTGGGAGTATACGTACGGAACTATGTGAAGTGGAATGATCATATAAAATAAATTGTTGGTAAGCCGGTGCCAGATTGAGATTCATTGGGAAAGTCCTTAGAAAATGTAGTCCATCAACAATGGAGGTGGCTTACAAAACACCCGTTCGACCAATACTTGAGTACTGCTCATCAGTGTCAAATCCGTACCAGGTCGGGTTGACAGAGGAGGTAGAGAAGATTCAAAGGAGTGCGGCGCGTTACGTCACAGGGTTATTTAAGAGTGATAGCGTTACGGAGATGTTTAGCAAACTCGAATGGCAGACTCTGCAAGTGAGGTGCTCTGCATCGCGGTGTAGCTTGCTGTCCAGGTTTAGAGAAGGTGCGTTTCTGGATGAGGTATCGAATGTATTGCTTCCCCCTACTTATACCTCCCGAGGACATCACGAATGTAAAATTAGAGAGATTCGAGCGCTCACGGAGGCTTTCCGGCAGTCGTTCTTCCCGCGAACCATACCCGACTGGAAGAGGAAAGCGAGGTAACGACAGTGGCACGTAAAGTGCCCTCCGCCACAAATCTTTGCGTGGCTTTCGGAGTATAAATGTAGATGTAGATCGAAGTCTAGAAAAGCAAACACACAAGGGACGAACGTTAGAGCAGCAACCGAAACCATGTCACGACACTCGACTATAAGGGTAAGAATGGTACGAGCAAGTACGCAGCCTTGATGTATTGCAGCAATCGCATCCATCAGAGCCGACATGCTACTATTAACTGCCCTCGCCACAGACTTATAATCAAACCAAACAGGAGCAGGCGGTCCAGTGCGTTTCTGGATTAAAACAATATTTCCTACTTTGAACGAGGACGGCACTACACTACCCTGTAACACTTCATTCAAAAGGAAGGTAAAAGTAGCATTTAACAACGGCCTAAAGCGCCCGTAAAATTCCTTTGGAAGGCCATCTGGACCCGGGGACCTTTGAGAAGGCGATCCCAAAATAATGTTGTAAACTCTCTCAGGCTGAAAGGCAGCTAAAAGCGTTTCATTATATTCAGGTGTAAGCATCGTATCCAAGATGTTCACAAGTGGGTCGTAAAAGGTTTCGCTGGACTCATCGATATCGTAGGTATGCATAGCACCAGTGTAAAGTACGCACTATATCAGCTTGCGCCATTACGATACGTCCAGCATGTTTCGTGAGAGAATGATTACAAGCGCGTCGGCGGCGGGTCTGATGCCGAAGAAAATGATATAAGGAAGTCAGTTCTTCCGTCATCAAGGAACGCGGCTTCAATCGTATTTTCAAGTCTTCCATTTGTACTCTCTTCAAGAATAAAAATTTTGCCTTTACACGCCTAACATCCAAAATTCGCAGAGGGGCGTGATCCGAAGCAGCATAAAGTTCAAGCAAGAAGGAATAGTAATATTCATAAGTTCTCCGAATGCCTCGCGCTTTGGCAGCATAGAAACGTATCAAAGTTTGCCTGAGCCTCGGTTTTGCTGGTTGTGTCCACCAGTCAATGTTGGAAGAGTATTTCCCTGTGGACCCTAGAGAACGCTCGCACAGGACTCGCATCACGTCATCGAGAGAGGGATCAGCTAGGAGACCGACATTTAGCATCAACGGACGGCGAAATAATTTGACGGGTTGCCGTTCAAGATTGACAGATGTGGCCATGGGACAGTGATCCGTAAAGGAAGCTGGGATAACGTCAACATTAGGAATACTATCGCTTAGGCAGTCCGATAAGTAAAGTCTATCTAACCTACTACTATCAGTCACAGTAAAGAGGGTAAATTTAACTGACCCCGGGTATTTACATAGCCAGACGTCCTTTAGGCGTAAGGAGCGGACCAATTCATGTAAGTCGCGACAGAAATTAAAATTTGGAGATTGATCCGCAAGACGCAATACACATTTAAAATCACCACCCAAAAGAATACCCGGAGGGCTCTTACGTAAAAGATAAACAATATTCTCTTTATAAAAACGCGAATGATCCACTGCGAGACCTGTGCCAAAAGGGGCATATAAAAGTACCAGGGTAAGATAAAAAATTTGACAACCTATGCTCCTGCCAGAATCCAACATATCCACCTCGGCAATAGGAATGCCTTCGACAAATTATAAGGCGGTCCCCGTAGAATATTCGGGTGCTACATTTAAGACCATACGAAAACCTGGTAAGGAGAAATAACTGAATAACACCTCCAGTAAGCAAACTATGTTCGTACCTGAATCATAAATGAACTGACGCAGCGAAGCCAACCGCAGTTCTGATTCCACACGATTAAAGTTTAAGGAGAGGAATGTGTAGGCTTTGGTCATTGATCACAGCTGGACAGGGATGTACGGAACCTCCGAGTAGAATTAGGTAGACAGCTGAGAGTCATGGTACATTGCGGAATCCACAGTGGAATTAGACAACGGAGGACCAGAACCCCCTTCCTCGCAGCCTTTCTTTTCAGATTTCTTACGTGCTACCGCACGGTCAGGTTGTATACGCTGTTTCTGTCGACTACGTGGGATGACGGCCTCTGCAAATGGAGGCGTGGGAGGGGTCATAGACCATAGGCACAGCTTCCTCCTCCCCCCCCCCCCCCCCAGAACTTTTTTAATTATTTCGTTTGGCATCAAGGATACATTACTTAAATTGAACAGTAATGATGTTACTGGTAACACAATATGCATATGCTACAAATAAAATAGATTACATTCATTTATGGTAATAAAAGTCTTAGATTAGATCGATAAATCAATAATATACATATAGATAAAAACACTTGGATGAGTTACATGTAAAAGAGAAAATGCGGTTTTTATAAACAGTAATATTGACAAACAGAGCTTCAAGTTGTAATAAAAACTATAGGTTAATATCTAAAGTATCCAGCCAGGAGATTGCTTCCTCAGAGACCTCATGTATGCTGGTCAGATTTCCGTAGGGGACACTCTGTGACTATGTGGTGTACTGCTTGTCATTGGTGTCCGCAGTCACACTTGGCACTTTCAGCGATTCCCCACTTATGCTTTAAGTTCTGGCATCTTCCGTGCTTGGTGCGTATGCGATTCAGGGTGGTCCATGACCTCCTAGGTAAGTGGAATCCAGGAGGTACTCGTGTAAGATCAGCAATGAGAACTGCAGAATCGGGACTGGCTGCAAACCATTCTTCCCGTTATGCTGTTTCTGGTTGGAATCTTTCAGAAGTAAGCCTTTTTCCAAGTCTCCAGGAGGGTTTCCTGGACTTGAGACGTTGCCTTTGAGTGGCATCACAGTCATGGTGTAGCGGTAACTCGGGATTCTTGGAGCATTTCTCCCATTCCCTTTTCAACGCTGCTTGACGTCGTAACTTCGGTGGTGCAATATTAGACAGAACAGGTAGCCATTCTGTGGGTGTGGATTTTATTGTCCCGGATACGCTTCTCATGGCTACATTCAGCTGCGTGTCTACCATGGCTGTATGAGCGCTGTTCAGCCATACCGGGCTGCAATATTCCCCAACAGAGTATACAAGTGAGAGGGCAGTTGTTTTGAGTACTGATGCCTTAGCTTGTTCCGGAGAGTTTGTGTAATATATTGTTTCTGGTTCTCATTTTTAAAGCTGTTTCAGTTAGGTGTTTTCTGCATGTTAGCGAACGATCCAAGGTCACGCCGACATATTTTGGGAATGGGTTATATAACAGCAACTAATTTCTAAAGGACATTTGCGGTTTATAGCGAGCATGCCTATTACTCAGATGGAAGGTGGAGGATTCAGTTTTATTTCTGTTTACTTTGAGTCGCCATCCATTAAAAAATTCGTCTAGAATTCGCTGATCCTGACTGAGAGTCATTTCTGAAGTTGTAAAATCGTTAGCCTGCGTCACCAAGGCTATGTCATCAGCATAGATAAATGTTCTTGCTTTCGTTCTGGCAAGTCAGCGACATATAAATCGAAAAGTAGGGGGGGCCAATAGTGATCCTTGTGGTAGTCCGTCATTTAAATTGTATACCTTGCTTACTTGACCTTTTAGGTGAACTTGGAATTTCCTGTTGGACAGCATGTTATTGAGTAGTTGTGCAACTCTTTTACATGGAATTATGCTGAAGAACTTAAGAAGCATGCCTTTCTGCCACACTGTATCATATGCTGATGTTAGGTCAATAAACACGGCCGTTGTTTTCTTCAGGTCTTCGAAGCCCTTCTCTATGTATGTTGCCAACGCTAGCACTTGATCGCTACAACTGCGGTCTCGTCTGAAGCCAGCCTGTTCTACAGGAATGTGTTTCAGGATAGTTGGTGCAATTCTGTTATAGAGTACTCTCTCCAGCAGTTTATAGCAGACACTTAGAAGTGCAATGGGTCTATAGTCTTCAGGATTGTTACCAGATTTTGACGGTTTCAGGATGGCAATTATTTTAGTTTTCTTAAAAAGATTTGGCAGTCTTCCTGTTGCGAGAATTTCATTAAACAGTGCAGTTAGCCACTGCACTGCACCTTCGCCAGCATGTTTAAGGAACTCCGGGTATATACCATCACAACCAGGCGCTTTACCAGATTTCAGATTATCTCGGGCTGAAACAACTTCGGCTGCAGAGATTTTCTGTGCAAATTCGGAAGGCTGTGCTTGAGACATTTTAGACTTTCGCTCATGTTTTATTTCTTTGGCTTTCTGTTTGTTGTTGTTGCTTGGTGGTCTTGTTATATTAACAATCCTGGCTGCTATTTTGTTAGGATTTATTTTGTCGGATAAGATATTAACTTGTGTGGCACTGCCAAGATTTCTTAATAAATTCCAAGCTTTCTTACTCGAGTGTTGGAAAGACATGTTTTCAGTTGGTTCCCTCCATTTCTTTTACCCTAGCTGAATCTAGGGCCGAAATCAATTCATCTAGTACCTTGGTGTCTCGAGTCCTTTTAAATTTGTCATACAATTCTTGACATCTAGGGCTCCATCCAGGAATGTAGTTCTCTCTGTAGCCTCTTGGAATAAGTTTTCTGGCAATGGAATGAATTAGTCTAACAAAGCGCTCGTAGTGCCTAACTTTAGGTGGAATAAAGTCAATAATATGATCAACCTCTTCAGAGAATTTTTCCCATTTGGCTTTTTGGAAGTTCCATCGTGGCTTTGGTATAGACTTCACAACTGGGATTTCGAGTGCAATTTTCACCAGCACAGGTCGGTGTTGGCTTCTAGGGAAATCACTGAGCACCTTCCTGCTGCTCTGCAAGGGTAATCCTTTGTTGTTAGTGGTAACGAAACAGAGATCGGGAGTGTAGTCCTGAGCCCATCTAGCTGAGCGGAATGTCCCTTTGTCCTTCCCGTCAAATAGTAAGAAAAGGCATTCCATTTCAGCCCATTCTGATACTTTCTCACCATCTTCATTCGTGGTTCTGTAGCCCCATTGTGTGTTATGGCTGTTGAAGTCTCCAATTACTGTTCCTGGATGTGGAATATTTTGAGCAGCTTCATTTACCCATGGTTGTGCTGGGGGCTTATAGATGTTCACAATCTCTGTGTTGGCGACTTTCAGCCTGATGGTATGGATGTTATTTTCCGTTTTTGTTTGGACATCTGTTACCTCTTCAACATCATTCTTGATATATGTTGCAGATCCGTAACTTGCATGGTATGTCGCAGCAGCTAACGTGTAGCCAGGGAGCTTACACCTGGAATGAAGTTGGGTTTCGTCTGAGCAGTGGGTTTACTGTAGTAGAACAACGTCCACCTTGTTTTCAATCAATATTTGAGTGAGATACTCACTTTTTACTCTGCTTGTTCCCTCTATGTTTAGCTGTAAGAGTCGGAGGGTATTCCCTAAGTCCTTTGTCAGATAGTTCTTGGCAGAACTGTTTTGCTTCATTGCTATGTATCCTCTAACAGCTGGGATATCCTAAGGTAATTTGCAACCACCAGAGGTCCAGTAGCCTATATCTGTAGACTATTTAGCCGTAACTTAGTTACGCTGCCCGTGGTACACCACTTGGAGGCTAGTCTACTTTGTACCCCCCCCCCCCCCCCCCAGAACTAGGCTCATGTAATGCAGTTCCAGTCACTAAAGCGGAAGTTGTTGTAGACGGCAAATGCAGGAAACCGTCGACGTCTGAAGGCAAATGAACACGAGGACATTTCACCGTCTCAGAGTGTAAGGGAGGACAGAAAGACGAAGGGGACGACTCCGCTCCCTCCTCATACACAGGCAGCTCAGAAAGAGCCACTTCTCGAGCAGGAGGAATGCTGTAGATAACTTCTTCGCCACTCACTGTACTGCGGATGGGAGGTATCGTAGCACTGTGAGGAGCAGGGGACACAATCGATGCGGAAGAGGTTGGGGCAGAAGACACAGCCAAATCCTCACCATCACCATCGTGAGTGCGACGTCGCTTGTTTGTCGCCGTTATAAGTTCTACCCTGTGGCGAATAGGATTTTGAACCTGTCGCGGAAGTAAAGGCGGAAATTCATTGACACGATTATCAGAATCCCGACGGCGGGAGTAAAAGGAACAAGATAGGCAACAGTCAATTTGTGACGCTGCACTAATGACGGCTTTAATAGAAAAACCCTCCGCCGACAATTAGTCCGAACGTGCCCACTTTCATTACAGATGAAGCGGGTTACCTCTTGACCAATATACATGACACGGACGCTGTAACCACGCACTTGTAAATGTGATGGTCTATTGCGTTTGACATGCATTTCCACGGAACGAATGCCAATATAACACTGTAATCTGTTTTGAGTAGACCAGCGTTCATGATGGAAGTTTTTCACGTAACCATGAGTCAATATGTCCTTGAGAAAATTGTCATCAACTTCTGGCGGGGTGTTGAACACTCGAACATCAGTATATTCGATTTCAGCATCTGCGAGTGACACCATACTAATGGAATTATCACGCTGTTTGGACGGGACTTGTGAACCATGTCGCGACAGTAATTTTTAAACGTGAAGGGGATCCACAAATTTCACGTAAAACACGTACTCGTTGGCATCAAAATAAGCGATGTGGACCTGATCAGAGTTCACATGAAGTGTATCGACAAGCGGGCTGCACGTGTCGCGATGTTTTATCGAAAGTAAAGCTCACAGTACCTTTTCGTAGAATACTTGTGGAAACCATGGTATTCACAGCGGAGCGGCTAACGCCGCTGCAAGTAGGCGAACACAGACAGACAGCAAAGTCGGAGCGGAGGCGCTACGACTCACTGGGCAGCCAGAACAACACTAACGAGGAAACCTCCACAAAACCGATGCTGCGCCAAGTGAAGTAAACGAGAACCATCTCGCTCGGCGCTCGAAGTGGAACTTCCAGTTTGATTATCCGTGCACGACTCACGGACAGACACAAAATTCCATATGTCGCCAACCATGCGACCGAGGGACCTTTGCATCGTAATCAGAATAAAACAGGCACTGCAATAGCGTATTAATGAAAGTGTGTGATTGCAAGAACAGTGAGCACCAACTGGAGTGGCTCTTTTCTTTTAGTCATCAGCCCTGTGGCTGATTTGGTGCGACCCGCCACTAATTCCTCTCCTGTGCCAACCTCTTCGTCTCAGAGTAGCACTCGCTACAACCTATGTCCTTAATTATTTGCTGGATGTATTCCAATCTCTGTCTTCCCCTACTGTTTTTGCCCTCTACAGCTCCCTCTGGCACCATGGAAGTAACTATCTGATGTCCTATCTCCTGTCCCTTCTCCCTGTCAGTCTTTTCCACATATTCCTTTCCCCTCCGATTCTGCGTAGAACCTTCACAGTCCTTACCTTATTGGTCAACCTACTTTTCAACATCCATCTGTAGCCCCACATCTCAAATGCTTCGATTCCCTTCTGTTACGGTTTTATCGCGGTACATGTTTCACTACCATACAATGCTGTGCTCCAAACATATTCTTAGAAATTTCTCAAATTAAGGCAGATATTTGATATTAGTAGACTTCTCTTGGCCAGGAATCCCATCTTTGCCAGTGCTATTAAGCTTTCAGTGTCCTCCTTGCTCCGTCCGCCATGGGTTATTTTGCTGCCTACGTAGCAGAATTCCTTAACTTCATCTACATCATGGTCTCCAATACTGATGTTAAGTATCTCGCTGTTCTGATTTGTGCTAAATCTCATTACTTTCGTCTTTCATCGATTTATTCTCAGTCCATACTCTGAACTCATTAGACTATTCATTCCATTCACTAGATCATTTAATTCTTCTACACTTTCACTCAGAATAGCAATGTCATCAGCGAATCGTATCATCTGTTCACACTGAATTTTAATTCTACTCTTGAACCTTTCTTTTATTTTCAGCACTGAGTTTTCGACGTACAGATTGAATAGTAGGGGTGAAAGACTACGGCACTGTCTTACACCATTTTTAATCCGAGTACTTGATTCTTAGTTGACCACTCTAGGCAGGCGTACATATCGTATATCACCCGTCTTTCCCTATAGCTTACCCCTATTTTTCTCAGAATTTCGAACATCTTGGACAGTTACAATGTACGATCGTGGTCTCACATGAGAAACAGAGGAGTCGCCAGCACCACCCATAGTGGCCTAAAAAGTCTGAGGGTGGCTTTCACATAAGCCACAATCGCTAATAATAAGCAGATGTTATTGCGATCTCGGCTGCTTTAGTCAAAGTTAGCACCGGATCGCAGCACTCCATAGACAATGTTATCTTAATTTATGAACCGATGCATTTGATTCTACTTTTCATTTACGTTGTAAATGTAAATCTTTGTCTGCAACCGGTTGATGCTGATGTTCGACATTTTCTTTATCTTTGAAAATGTGTATGTAGAGCATAAATAATATGGCTACATGTTGACATTTCTACAATATTGTTATCCCTGTGTTGTTAAGAAGAACGCTCCTTCGCACACCATTCATGTCAGAAGAACAGACACTGCGACTACTACAGCCATTATAAAATACATGAAATGTATTTCTAGTTGGGAATGCGGACAATCATTAGCTGTGTAAGGGAATGACGACAATGAAAACTTGTGCCGGACCGCGACCCAAACTCGGATATCTCTGGCTACCCGTGCACGATTCGCGGCCAAATTCAAGCTTCCATACGTCCTCGATCCAGTGCCACAACCTGTACTAGGTCACAAATACGGTAATATCTGTACAGCGTAGGACATTTTAACAGGAAGCCGCTGCCTGATATTGGAAGATAAGTACGATATTGCAGCACCTGCTTACTTAAGACTTCAATGTCGTGATTTTTATGGTTCAAATGGCTCTGAGCACTATGGGACTTAACATCTGACTTCATCAGTCCCCTAGAACTTAGAACTACTTAAACCTAACCAACCTAAGGACATCACACACATCCAAGCCCGAGGCAGGATTCGAACCTGCGACCGTAGCAGTCCCCCGGTTCCGGACTGTAACGCCTAGAACCGCACGGCCACCGTGGCCGGCGTGACTTTTATGACGGGAGCATGAATTGGCCCAGATCTTCTGTGGAGGGAACTGCCAACTTGACGTGCGCCATCCCTATTTTGCCGGACCGCAGAGGAATTCGTGCCGATCCAGTTCCGCACACGTGATGCGGCGCAGGAAATAGGTCCCTGGCACGGAAAATCTCTGGTGGCTCTTTACCTCTGAGGAGGCAACGCCTGGTGTATATGCAGCCCCGTGATGCTTCGGTGTCTGAGGGGTTACCGATCCCTGTAAGCGGACTTCGGGTACACGGCAAAATGATGTTCAATGTTGTTGAGCTCTCCGGTCAGAAGAGTGGCTTTATACGCCTCATCACGCTAGTGAATTCTTAGCAGCTTATTTTCTCATAGCTGTGCATAACTGCTCCAACCTTCATGCATTTGAATCTGCTCATTATTTTCAAGCCGTGGTCTCCCTCTTAAGTTTTTACCCCCCAAAACTACATCCGTTACCATATCGACAACTTGTCTTAAAGCGTTTCCTGTCAATCAACACGTTCTTTCAGATATGTTTGGCCATAAAGTTATTTTATCTCTAATTCGATTCAGTACCTGCACATTAGTTACCCAGTGAGAAGAACGCTCCTTCGGACACCATTCATGTCCGAAGTACAGGCAGTGCGACTACTACGCCGTTATAAAATGCATCAAATGTACTCGTATTTGTAGTTGCGAATACGGACAACCATCAGCTGTGTAAGAGAATGGCGACAATGAAAACTTGTGCTGGACCGGGAACCAAATTCAGATGCCAAGGGCTACCCGTGCACGATTCACAGCCAAATTCAAGCTTCCATACGTCCTCGATCCAGCGCCACAACCTGTACTAGGTCACAAATACGGTAATATCTGTACAGCGTAGGACACTTTAACAGGAAGCCGCTGCCTGATATTGGAAGATAAGTACGATATTGCACTTCCTGCATTGTTTAGACTTTTAATTCAAATGTCCTCCCCTGTTCGGCAGTGACTTAATGAGTGTACGAGTATAGGTTGTGACGAAAGAACGAAGACGTATGGGTCTGGTCGTGGCCAAAGCGGTTAATGTGACTGCTTCCGTAAAGCAGGATATCCGGCCTTGGGTTCCAGTTCAGCACAGATTTTCATTGTCGTTACTTCCTTACAGAGCTGATGGTTGTCCGTATTTTCTATTACGAATACATTTATTGCGAATACATTTGCTACGAATGCATTTACTACCAACATATTTACTGCAAACACATTTCATGTATTTACATTTCTAGCAAGTAAGCTACTTATATGATAACAGAATTTTCTGTTCCCTAAAGAGTTTACTGTGGCGAGTCCCCAAACCATCGGTATGCTAGATTTCGGTTGCCACCCTCGAACCCCGCCATCAGGGTGACTGATTTCGGTTTGTCTTTTCATGCATCCTCCGAAATTCTCGCACCGGCCGCTACTCGGCTACCGGTGGTATAAAAAGCCCCAACCACTACAATGAAGTAAAATCTCCACGAAACCATAGCGACAGGAGCATCTGCCATGGATACTCATCGAAATTAAGTATCCCAATGGCGAGAGGTAAGGAGACTCGCCGAAATCAGGAACCTCAATGATGGCAAGCATCATCGATATCAAGCATCCGGTTGAGAATAGAAAACTATTACACCCACACTGTCGTTCCAGGCTCACGCTAAACGTTGTTTCTAACTAGACACTGAAACCGTTCATAATATTGTACCGTACAAGCAAATTAGCAACACTAAAGTAAATTTCGAAAGACACTATCAAACGACAAAACACAAAGTTTTACGTTTACATTGTAAATAAAATGTAGAATGAAGTGCGTCGGTTCTCAACTGCAAACACAGACACACTTGATATATGTCAATTAAAGCGCCACCTAACACGAATGGAATAAAGTGTTTTGAGTAAACCGTATGTATCTTTTCGGTAGAATCCGAATAGACGGTAAAATAAGGAGTTCCCATTTGAAAATACGAAGTTAACCATTGCACGCATAAGGAGTAGGTAGGAGGTGGCAAGTTGTAACACAGACATGTGCCTCCATTACTAACATTAACTGAAACCTACAACATTGTTTTCGAGATATTTATAAGTCTCCATCCAAACAAACACCATATACCGTGGATTTGTGTCAAGTCTTTAGAATTCTTCATTTTGATTTTGGGTATTTTAGGAAGTGCGATTTCATTGATGGCTACAGTTGGTACTTAGTTCAATAACTCCATTACTCCATTAACTCCATCCGAACAGGCCTTGGGAGGCCCAACGGTACCGATCGGCCGCCGCGTCATCCTCAGCCCACAGGCATCACTGGATGTGGATATGGAGGGGCACGTTGTCAGCACACCGCTCTCCCGGGAGAGTTTACGAGACCAGAGCCGCTACTTCTCAATCAAGTAGCTCCTCAGTTAGCCTCACAAGGGGTGAGTGCACACCGCCTGCCAACAGAATTCGGCAGATCGGATGGTCACCCATCCAAGTACTAGCCCAGCCCGACAGCGCTTAACTTCATTGATCTGACGTGAACTGGTGTTACCACTGCAAGGTCGCTGGCACTTAGTTCACTAAGCAACGCAGAAAGTTCTCAGTGTTGGAGAAGTTTTTATTGTCAGCTGCACGCTGCATTAATACTGACAGCTGCAATCCACTACGCAATGTGGCGGTCGGACTGTGAAGCAGGGGAAGCTTAGTGCACATCTATAGTGCTGACGGTGCCTCGCGCCCTTCCAGTATGTACGACGGAGACTGCGCTAGGTGTGTGAGTAAGGCGCGACCAGCCGTCAGTGGGACTGTATGTTCGTAGTGACAGCAACAAATGTCATACCCAGTATGAAATTTATGTCAGTATCCACAAAAGTTCATAGACTTAAAGAGATAAACAGAAATTCTGTTCGGCGGTAAGAGTTACTGAACTTGACCGCCAACTTTCCGTACAATAGGAATCACTAATTACATTGATACTCACAGATTTCTCCTTTTTTAAAAGTTTCACCTCGCCCTCTGCTTCTTGACATGTCTGATCTGTCTCCAATATCTCCACAGTATTTGCTAAATACACTGAAGGAAAGAAATTGCAGCACCAAGAAGGAGCCATGCGTCATAAACGAAAGTTGAAAGCCGTCTTTCTACATCTGAGAGATGATATGTATTCAAATTTAGCGCCAGTCTCATAAGACTAGCGCTGGTTGCGTGACTGTGATGATCCAAATCAGATTTGCTTTAAATTCAGAGTCATTTAGCTTTGAGATTGGATGTGGTGAGTTGATGTTACTCGAGAATGCTTTAAGGTGACAAAGACGTGTTTATCAACACCTCACTGAGTTTGAAGGAGGCCGTGTAATAGGGCTACAAGAAGCTAATGTTCCTTATGCGATATTCCTGAAAGACTTGGCAGGTACGTATCCATTGTACATGATTGCTGGCAACGGTGGTCACAAGAATCTACGATCGCGAGAAGACCGGGCTCCGGACGACCACGTGGCACTGCAGAGACGGAAGACCACTGTCTTCGGCGGATGGCGTATCCTACTGCATCTGCAGCAGCAACCTGAGAAGCAGTTGGCAGCACAATGACACAACAAACTGTTAAAAATGGTTACTTCAAGGACAGCTCAGGGAAGACGCCCTGCAGCGAGCGTTCCACCGATCCCAACCTGTACTGGGCCGTGACTGGCAGTACCCAAGATCGATTGACAACGACAAGGGATCGTACTGTACCAACGTCTCTATGCCGTTATTGCAGAGGATCCTGTTGCGCAAAGTACTTAGGCCACCAGTCGACCACCACACCTTTAATTAAGTACAGTTTCTTATTTTTAAATATATATTAAGACTGCAGAACGCTATCTAATTGCAGAACACTCCAGTTGACGACAAGAATCTAGCCCGCGTTGCAATCACACTGGCAATGAGCTAATCGGACACGAAATCAGCCTTAGTATAATTAATATTGCAGCCACCTCAACCGCTGACCAGTCAAACAGCCTGTCTGCCAAATAATGGGAACAACACCCTGCCTAGACACGACGCCGAAATCGTATCAAGCCACGATACAACTACGAATGATCACTTAACAATATTCACACACCAATTATTACTGAAGTTAAGCAGTAGTGAATAAATGGGCCTATTTAATGTACCACTCTCCGTTGTCTACGATACTTATCTCGTCAGAGCAGCAAATTGCTTTAATTTCAGTACCAGATTATCTTGTGTGATGGTAAATGCGACATCCAAATAGCAATTGTTATCTTTCGCAACGAGCTTTTCACAACGCAGGACGTACTCTCTGACATAAACTCGGAACTGTTTTATTACTTGTACTAAAATACCAATCTGTCTACTGTCTTGAAATGATTATTCTGTTTATGGACACTTCCATCACTACTGTTAGGAATTAAATCTTTGTTAGTAGCAAAATCTTTGGCCTTTCCGTAAATAATTCAATTACTTCAATTAAACTTATTCATCATTTAGAAAACGTTTTACCTTAATTGAAATCTTTTCTTTAATATTGAGAAGATCTACTTTCAGTAGATTATTTATAATTTCATTCTTTCAAGAACTTATTACCAAGCACATTTAAAAACACCACATTATATGTTATATCGACTCCACTGTATCAATATCTCTGAATTACACTCGTTTATACTTCCGAAAATTATATAGATATATTCACACTAGATACCAATTAAATAGACTGGAAGGTTTCCTTTAACCCCAATAAAATTGGATTTATTTTCCTTCTACGTATCTCAATACACGTTAGTTATCACCAGTGAACGATTGCCAGCAAAAATATTATCATTCCCCACAATACGGAAACAAGTAATAAAAAAATCAGACAAAACTCCTAAATGCCACCGCCACTTTTCAACTAACCTTAAGTTACAATTTAAAAGTAAATCTTGACCTCTTCAGGCGTTGACCACACGCGACCCGCTAAGTTCCCTAACATTTAAATCCGCCACTCGTCACCTTGATGAATCAAGTTTTGGTTTAGCTACATGTAGCTCGTTAAATGGTTCCTTCAATTTACTATCGATTGTCTGCTCAGTGATACGTGCACACCATCACCGTATAGTGAAACAGTTTGTCGTTCTATGAGCCAATTCGCTGTCTGTTGCATGCTACTGGTCTTGAAAATACAACTACCAACACCTATTCGAGGCTTCCCTTCTCGATACACACACGCACAATACCCAAGCCACCTTAATAAAAACGACAAGCAACCCAATTACCTCTGGGCGCGGCGCGACCACTCAACATACAATGCAGACGGGATATCGGTCACATTGATTCCACAAAACTCAGCACCTAACAAATAAATCTCTCAATTAAATCAGGCTCACGCGGGACTCACCCCAGCAAATTTTACGAACGAAACTGTTCCCACAACTATAATCAACAAAATTCCGTGCACTCTCCCAAGACTTAGGTGTCAACTGAGTAACCTCACTACACCACGCAGTGAAACGCTAAAGGATCAGACCCGATATACACCACTACCACCACTTGGTCGGTGAGAGGTCTATCCGGGAACTAACTAACCCTTTTCGTTGTACAATAGGAACCATTTAAAACGATCAAACACGCAACGCCACGCCAACTTTTAACAATTAATGTAATAAACACCGACGATGTCGATTCTTCGCAATAGCGGCCGGCTGCTGCGCGTCGCTCAGGCGGCATCTCTGGACGCAGCGAGGGCGATATGGTATATCGCTGCAGTCGCGCATGCTCGCCACCTGCTATTCCGTAGAGGCTCTCATATCATCTAGAACACAATTTGATTTTGGTTTTACCAAATCATACACGTATATTATCATGACCACCAGGTGTTATCATTGATTTATGACGCAGGACGCTCAGCACCAGTAGGGGCGAACGTATCCCGTGCGTTTTGACACAGCACAAACCCACGGCCATTTGCTACTCCAGTAGTGTCAAGCGATAGATATTTGGAGGACAGTAGATATCTGTTGTGTGTTCTGATGAATGCTGGTTCTGCCTCGGCGCCAGCTGTGGTCGTATGTAGGTTGGAAGGAGGGGAGTTGAGGGCCTTCAACCAGTCTGAGTGCTAAACACACTGTTGCTGCATCTGGAGTTATGGTCAGGGTGCCATTTCATACGAGAATGGGAACACTCTCGTGGTTATCCTACTGCAAATTTGTACGACAGTCTGGTGATTCGTCCTTTTGCGCTGTGATTCTTGAACAATATTCCAGACCGTGATTTCCAATAGGATAAGCTCGTCCACATACCGCTGTTATAATCCAATATGCGCTACAGAGTGTTGACAGATTGCCTTGGCCAGCTCGATCACCACATCTGTCTTCAATCGAGCACATATGGGATACATCTGACGACACCTCCAACGTCTTCTACAAACAATGTCAACCGTCCCTCTATTGACCGACGAAGTGCATGAGGCATGGAACTCCATCCCACAAACTGTCTTCCGGCACCTACACAACACAATGCATGCACCTTTCCATGCTTGAATTGAACATTCTGCCGATTACATGGGTTATTAATGTACCAGGATTTCACATTTGCAATGATTTATGTCGCTTTTGCGTTAACGTGTGATCTTCCAATGGTAATCACTGAAATATTTTACCTTGACAAATGTATTCCCAAAATTTCATTACTCTATATTCATTACTTTTGGTGCTGCGACATTTTTCGTCGGGGTAGTCCACCAACCTCTGCATCTCACTGTCTACATATTCAGTATACTTCACTTCGAAGCCGAAATTATTTTGTATCCATCCTTGAATTTTATGTAGACAGCTCCTAAAAATTTTGGCGTACTAACAACCGTCTAACGATACATTTGCTCTCTCTTAAGAAGCTTGTTCCGAAAAATTAGGGACAATATGAAAATAAGCCTATCACTCACACAAAAATTAACACTAACACAAATAATATTTAGTATCCACATATTACCATTATCTTCCACAGAAAGGAGCCAAGTATGCAGACTTAAATATATATACCTCTCTGCCTTGCGCATTTAAACTGCTCGAAGACAATGGGCCTTATCTCCCATGGGGAAACGCTTGATGAGTAATAATAAGAAACGGGTAAACAAAAAAAAGGGTTTATTTATGTTCATAGTAGGAAGAAATAGTAACAAAGGAAAAATTATCCTCTATAATAAGTAATACAACTTCTCAGACACTACCATGTATACGCCAGACACACAGTGAAAGTGTGAATAAACGAAATAACACTTGAAGACCATCCCACTGATAATCCCTAACGATCGAGGTTGGGCGTTCGGCGTAGCTGGCCGACAGGTATGTCTAGCGACTCTGACTGACGGACTAGTAAGAGTGGGAGCGCGAATTGGCCCGGATCGTCTGGAGGGAACTGCCAACGTGTTGACGTGCGCCGCCCTATTTAGCTGGAGAGCGGGGGAACTCTTGCCGATCCAGTTCCGCACACGTGAAGCGGCGCAGGAAATAGGTCCCTGGCACGGAAGACCTCTGGTGGCGCTTCTCCTCGAGGAGGCAACGCCTGGTGCATATGTAGCCCCGTGAAGCTTCGGTGTCTGAGGGGTTACCGATCCCTAAGCGAACTTCGGGTACACGGCACAATGATAATGTTCAATGTTGTTGAGGTCTTCGGCCCGAAGAGTGGCTTGATACACCTCACCAAGCTAATGAATTCTTTGCAGCCTATTTACTCCTACCCGTCCATAACTGCTCCAACCTTCATCCATTTGAATCTGCTCATTGTATTTTACGCCCCACGATTAGCTCTATTACCATAGTGGCAACTCGTCTTAAAACGTTTCCAGTCAATCAATACGTTCTTTCAGATAAGTTGTGCCATAAAGTTCCTTTATCTCTAATCCGATTCAGTACCTGCACATCAGTTAGCCAGTCAAAACATCTAATTTCCATCATTCTTCTGTAGTATCACAAAAACTTCTATTCTCTTTTTGTATGAATTTCTTTTTCATCAAGTTCCACTTTCTTGCACTACACTCTAGACAAATACGTACAGAATACTTTTCCTAACACATAATATTAAATTCGGTGCAAACAATTTGCTTTTTTCAACAAATTCTTTTCTTGCTGTTGCCCGTCTGCATTTTGTATCCTCTCTAATTCGGCCATCAAATGCAAATGAAATTTTGCTTCACAGATCCCTCTGGATTACAGAGTAATTTATGAATATTTAGTGTGTATGTGGTTAGCTAATAAAAGCCGTAGATTAAGTTAAAAACCAATCCGTTAGGTAAATGGCCAGTCAGCAATCATGTATCTATAGAAAAAAGGCTGTTAAATGTGTAAACGTGTAAATGTGTAAATTCTATTATCATCCAGGTCTTCCGCCTCGTTTCCACTCCTTGTCTGGTCCATGTCACAGGAGCTTACTTTAGTTCAGCTCTATTGATTCAGCTCTGTTGATTTCACCTGGGCAGATGTTAAGAGATTAGTTTTCAATTCCATGCAGCAGTAACTAATATTGTGTTTATATTACTTACACATTTTCCTTCCTATCCAGCACCCATTTTATCGTTTTCAATAAAAAAAATAAAAAATAAAAAAGGGTCAAATGGCTCTATGGGACTTAAAATCTAAGGTCATCAGTCCGCTAGAACTTACAAGGGGAAGGCCTCATACACGGCCAACCGATTCGGCTCAAATTTGGCAGGTCGCTTGTGTACAACCTAAAACGAAGGAATCTAAGGTATTTTGGGTCAACACCTCCGCGTTTTATAGAAAATCACCCAAAGAGTTATGACGATCAATCGACTCAAAATTGGCGGGATCGGCAGATAGTTGTGAATAGAGCAATTTTCATCATCAAGTATGGGGTCCGGAAATGGACACTTTTCCAGAAATCGAGGTAAGAAACTTTTACAACTGTCGCTTCTGTACCCACATGGTAAACGCTTTTTCACCGACAGCACCGATAGCACAACGGCCGAGGGGACAAGTGTTCGAATCTCGAACAAACCTAGCAGATATTCTTCTTTTCGTTCGTATTTATTCCATGTCTCAATTGATAGGGATAGGAGGGTTAATAAGGTAGCTGAATAATGAAGAAATGATAATAATAAGGTAGGCAAATAAATTCCTCAAACCTCTTGGGATAGTAAACAACTAAAATGTTACTCCTGGTCACTTTACAATGGCTCTTCCAATCACTGTTACGTGTCCTCACTTTTCTTCTGGCCCGCATCTCGTGGTCGTGCGGTAGCGTTCTCGCTTCCCACGCCCGGGTTCCCGGGTTCGATTCCCGGCGGGGTCAGGGATTTTCTCTGCCTCGTGATGGCTGGGTGTTGTGTGATGTCCTTAGGTTAGTTAGGTTTAAGTAGTTCTAAGTTCTAGGGGACTGATGACCAATGATGTTAAGTCCCATAGTGCTCAGAGCCATTTTTCAACTTTTCTTCGAACAACTAGATGGATGGTACTTGTCATATAAACATTCGAAACAAATATACTCACGGCACCAAGAACATCTAATTAATGCAATCTTTCGACAGCTACACTGTTCTTTCCGAAGAGTCGGCGGAAAACAAACTTGGTTTACATTTAAAAATATGTCTTTTTCGGGAATTAATTTTGATGCGTACCACGCATACGATATCATTGCCTGAAAAATCGGTGCTGAAAGGTGGATATGAATTATGCAGTGAATAGTTATTGCATCCGTGCGGTTGTGCAATTCCCGATTGGTTTCCAGAAGCACTCTGCAGTTCTGAAGCCGGGAAATAATGTTTTTAACCTGGCGTTAGAAACGGACGTTACTCGGCTGGCACACAGGTGTGCAGTTTGGCGGTATTACTTTTACTGTGCACGTCAGCTGACCCTCGCCATCTATAAACATTGTTTCATATAATCTAGCATTAATTTGTCCACTCCAGGAATCCAATATTAGACAAAACTTGTTATCAGAAACGTATCGTTTTAAAACATTCTCAAGAAATGTTCTGAAAATCGCATTCGTCAGTTTCCCGGATTTGGAGCAGGTAATGTAAACATTTTTCAACGAGTCGATTAAACGATTGACCTCTTCTGTAGCCCGAGGACCAAATGTAACATTCGTTTCTTGTAAACACAGGAAAACCTTAGGCAACACTTTTCCAGAGGCTGTGATGGCATATTGTGCCGTGTTCGAATGTGTTTCTTTTTACTATCAACTGCGACAAGGGTTCGTTTTTCTCCCTTACGCGATAACGTGCGTCGAATGTTCACCCGATACTCGCATCCTGATTGATCGGTGTTAATCACGTAATCACGATTAAAACCGGTCGTAAGTGGCACCGTTTGCGTGCTGAAAAGAGCCTCCACTTTCTGTATATCTTCCATATTTTGTACCTCCTTATGAGAGACGTATTTAGTGACCTGCCGTTGATGAATTTTATCCTCCGATTTGAAATTCCTTGGCCAACGTAATGATGCAGCAAACGTAAAATCTTTGATGGCCGTGTACTGAAACGCTGCACGCTGCACCTGCACGCTGCACTTCTGAAGTATTCTCGTCGTTACATTCTCGTTACGACAACGAGATTTGACAAATCGGTCGTATGACCGCTTATTTATCACCTTGTATTTGTCGTATCTTGTCCCTCCTTTAACGATATCATTTTCCCACAATTTCAAGTCCTTCTTCCTTTTCAGGACTGTTGTTGCTCCATTCTTTTGCGGTGTTTGTAAGTTCCACTTTGGATGATTCCTGGCTAGCGCTACCGCCTTTATTTTTACTTCAAGGGGCATAGCACCGTAGTTCAATCGTTTAGCAACCGGTTCGTAATACTCAGCCGGCCAGAGTGGCCGAGCGGTTCTAGGCGCTTCAGTCTGCAACCGCGCTACCGCTACTTTCAAATGGTTCAAATGGCTCTGAGCACTATGGGACTAAACATCTGTGGTCATCAGTCCCCTAGAACTTAGAACTACTTAAACCTAACTAACCTAAGGACATAACACACATCCATGCCCGAGGCAGGATTCGAACCTGCGACCGTAGCGGTCACGCGGTTCCAGACTGAAGCGCCTAGAACCGCATGGCCACAACGGCCGGCTGCGACCGCTACGGTCGCAGGTTCGAATCCTGTTTCGGGCATGGATGTGTGTGATGTCCTTAGGTTAATTAGGTTTAATTAGTTCTAAGTTCTACGGGACTCTTGACCTCAGCTGTTAAGTCCCATAGTGCTCACAGCCATTTGAACCATTTCGTAATACTCATCGGGAACAGATGAAGTACATATTCCCAGTAACGTGGAGATTTCCAAAATGTTATGACCATTTTGCGATTCACTAGTCGGGATATCTTCCACTGAATCACCTGCTTCGACTTCAGGGTATAGTACTTCAATATCAACAAAAGTAATTTTATTCGTCGGCTCTAAAAATCGCTCGACGATAGCCGCTCCTATCAATCTGGAACGCCGAGAAACAGAACTGCCTACTTTCGGTAGTGCATTGATAATGCATCTGTCTTGCAACACTTTTACAAACCAAAACACAGCGTCGGCAACCTCCCGCTTGCCATCGTCTGTGACAGGCTCCCAACTATACATTACAGCGCTAGTCGAAGGGTGTACATCCTCCGTTATTCAGATTATGCACCTGGAAGATATGACAAAACAACTAGCTACTACAGCATAAACAGACGAGCTAATTACTACAAACTACATACAGTAGTCGTCATATATTACTTACGGAAGAACACTGTATTCATTCACAATACGTATTTCATTCGGTGGAATAACGATGGAAAAATCACTACATGTATCCGTGGGGTTCGCGGCAGCTTAATGACGGGAAACAACTCTTTCCGATTGACTTCTATAAGGCTCGTGATGTACACCTCTTCCAGGTTCACAATTATGATACGACGAAGAGGCAACCGGGACAACATAACTCTCCCAGCGTGCATTCTGTCCCGTGCCTCGCTGTAAACAAGCGTCGCGCGGTTGGCTATCTGTGATCCCTCGTGAGGAATTCGCATCACTCTCACTCGGAGTTGTTTTCATGTGACAAGGCATAAAAGTTTAATACTTTACTAACTGCGTTTGGAAAATTAGTTTGCCTACCTTATTATTATCATCCCTTATTGATTTACTTACCTTATTAACCCTCATATCCCTATCAACTGAGATATGGATAAATACAAGCGAAAAGAATAACATCCGATAGGTTTCTTCGAGATTCGAAACCGGGTTTCCCGATTCCCAGCCAGTTACCTTGGCCGTTGCGCTATTTTTTTCATTTTGTTCGATATAGTTTGTTGTATTTGGTCTGGGCGGACGTCACAAGACCCATTCAAGTTGATTGGTGATGCCTTGACTCAGTTCTTTTTATTACAGGGAGCACGCAGCCCTCTGACCGAACACGCAGAGCTACCGTGCCGGCGGCTATCGGCGCTGTCGGCGAAAAGCGTTTACCATGTGGGTACAGAAGCGGCAGTATTAAAAATTTCTTACCTCGATTTCTGGAAAATTATGCGTTTCCGGACCCCATACCTGATGATGAAAAATGCTCTATTTACAATTATCTATCGATCCCTCCAATTTTGAGTCGATTGTTTGTCATAACCTTTCGGGATCTTATTCTCAAAATTGCGTGGGTGTTGACACAAAATATTTTAGAGTCCTTTGTTTTAGGTTGTACACAAGCGACCTGCCAGATCTGAGCCGAATCGGTTGGCCATGTCTGAGGCCTTCCCCTTGTTAGAGCTACTTAAACCTAACTAACCTAAGGACATCACACACATCCATGCACGAGGCAGGATTCGAACCTGCGACCATAGCGGTCGCGTGGCTCCAAACTGAAGCGCCTAGAACCGCTCGGCCACACAAGCTGGCTATCGTTTTCACAAATTGTTAAAATTTACGAATCCTGTGTCTGATGATATATGAAAGACCACATATGTGAACTCCGGTCTAACTCAATGATTTTGTTTTTCACAACAACTTTTTTCTCTGATTGACATCTTGGGTTTGTTTCTACATGGGTGTTTTCATATTTATTATATGTAGTGGCAACATAGTTCCACTTACACAATGGATCCTGTCAACTCACCTGAACTAAGTAATGTTTCTGCTCCAACTGGCAGTTAATCATTAAAAATATTTACTAATGGAACTGACGAGAGCAGCAATATCATAAGGAAAGACCACACGTCCCGGTAAAGAAAATGAAATGAATAAAGGCTTTACTTTAGAATCGGCGTAGCACGTTTTCGTGGCCGGTCGTTAATAGGATAATGCTAGACCGTGTATCGGTGACAAAGGTTTGAATCGCCAACTCTGGCATGCATAAAAATGCGTACAACACATTGCAACTGGACTTCGTAAATCATGGAAACATAATGAAGCCAGGTTCTATGATTAATCAAGCAAATTTGCTCATAGGCTGCTGCTATGGCGACCGATGAATTGCATCAGCTTATCAAGGTTTCCACTTCACTCTTCTCAAATTAATGCTGAAACAGTCAAATACGCAGTAGGACGTAGACGCATCGATTTATTTTAAACAAGAACATTTGAGAGGTTACCTGATATCCTGACATAAAATACCCAGCCATTAAAATATCGCCCCTCCTATCACATTGTGCGTGTACATCGGTAGCTAAGGTAGAAGAGAGGGAGACGAGACCCCTCACTAAAGAAACTATAATCATTTGTTTTAAGGGTCATCATTTCACATTTCAAGAGCCACAGATTACGTATACATAATTTTCTTACTACGCCGCTTCGTTCCATCTGTCGAGCGGTCGATTATCGAATTAATTTTAACAAAACCACCGGAGATTTGCTAGTCATCCACAGAGGATTGTGTCTTAACGACAGAAAGTTTTCCCAAAATTTATTTGGCACGTTATGGAAGCAAAGATATTGAGACATCTTTTAGTGGACATTAATATGTGGTGTGTCATAACACGCCTTTTTAACGACTTTAACTCAGCTGGGAACACTTTCAATGAGGTGTTTGGAAGTCTGTTGAGGAATGACAGCCCATTCTCCCCCACGAGCGTGGAGCGAAGGCGACGTTCTATCTCATCCCATCACAGTTCGTTGAGTTCAGGTAGAAAATTTGGGCATTCCAGTCCATTTCAGGAATGTTAATGTCGACAAAACAGTGGTTCACAGATGGTGGTTTATGTCGAGGTGCAGTGTGATGCCGTTACAAGCAATCATCGTCTCTGAGCGGTTCCCTGTTGTAAGTACTACATCATCTTATAGAATGAGTTCATAGTCTTCTGCATTTATCACTTTCCGAAGCGCGGTAAGTGCCACATGCTTACTACAAAAAGTACCCACATACCATAACACCACTTTCTTCGTACTTCAGTGTTGACACTGCACATCATGGGAGGTAAAGTTCTCCAGTCATTCACGAAACGCAGAGTCTTCCACTGGATTTCCACAGAGTTCAGCGTGATTAACCACTCAAAATCACTGCTTGCCAGTCATTCACTGTGCAGTGGCATTACTCTTTATACTGACTAAAGCGAGAGCAGTGACCACACAAATGTGTGGCATATGAGGAACTGTTCGATCGTTGCACCTCGTAATTCTTAACGCCCTACCCACAGTTATTGTGCTAGCTGGACTGGAACTCACCTTGGAACTCACTGGTGACTCATTCTGCTGATTTAATTCGATTTTGTACAGCACCTCCCCACAGACTGCCTGTAGATATCATGGATATCACATCTTCTGAGTTGAGTAGAAACAGATACTTCACCATTATCGTGAACCTTACTTTGTTCCAAATGTTCTGTATTCTTTAACTGATTAGATACACTATATGATGAAGAAATGAATCCAGATGTCCTCATGTAATTCGGAATTGACCGCTATAGGCGGACGCGCTAGTAAAAAAAGGGGACTGCGGTACTGAATGCAGAGGAACAGCAAAAGCAAAATCGCTTGGTCTGGAGAGCTCAGTGACTTGGAACGTGGTCTAGTCATTAGATGTCGCCTGAATAACAGATCCGTCGGGCGCATTTCAATTCTTCTAAAGCTGTGTAAGTGGACCGTTGGTGATCTGACTGTGAAGCGCAGACGAGAAGGAACAATCACAGCTAAACCAAGACCAGAGAGACTACATATACCGACGGACAGGGATTGTCGAGCACTGTGGAGAGTGATAGTAAAAATTGATATGAAATTAACGGAAGGAATTGCCAGTCAGTTCCAAAATCCTACCAGTAGTCCAACAAGCTCAATGGTAGAGCAGCTCCTCATAACTCACACATTTGTGCAGTCAGTGCTAAGCGACACTTGAGGTCGTGTAAAGAGCAACGCTAGTGGATGATCGAAGACTGGAAAAGAATGATTCGTAGTTGTCAAAATCGTTGGTACCTGTGACAATACAATAGAATTTTGCCTGGCACTGCCAAGAGTGAAGTACGGAAGAGGTATGTGGGTGTTTTGCGGGATGACCGTGTTGTCCTGTTATTGTGGTTAAGAAAGCGCTAAAGGCAAAAAGGATATGAACATATTTTGCAGCTTTCTTAACATATTTCTCGTGCTGTAGAGGAACTCTTCGGAGACGAATGTATCAGCATGAAAATGCACCGTATCGCAAAGCAGTATCTGAGGGCCAATGATTTGTGGACGTTAACATTCTTGAAGTAGACTGTCCTGCCCGAAGTTCAGACCTGAACCCAATGGAACATGTTTGGGATGACTTAGAACGTCTCATTCGCTCTAGGTCCCAGAGTCCTATATCACTAACAACTGTGGTTGAGGCTCTTGACGAAGAACGAGCTGCCATTCCTCCACAGACATTCAGAATCGCCATCAAAAAAGTCCGTACAACAGTTCAAGCAGTCAGGAAAATGAAGGGTGGACGTACCCCGTATTAATGTCCACTAATTGGTGTCCACATACTTCAGTTCAGATTAACTGTATTACCATTCACAAACACTAAAGTAGGTGTAACTTCCTGGCAGATTAAAACTGTGTGCCGGACCGAGACTCCAACTCGGGACCTTTGCCTTTCGCAGGAGAACTTCTGTGAAGTTTGGAAGGTAGGAGACGAGGTACTGGAGGAATTAAAGCTGTGAGGACGGGGCGTGAGTCGTGCCTGGGTAGCTCAGTCGGTAGAGCACTTGCCCGCGAAAGGCAAAGGTCCCGAGTTCGAGTCTCGGTCCGGCACGCATTTTTAATCTGCCAGGAAGTTTCACATCAGCGCACACTCCGCTGTAGAGTGAAAATGTCATTCACTAAAGTAGGTATTTTTTAACAGGCTCCTCAAAATAATTTCGGCTGAAAAAGATGTTTCACATTTTGTTCTTGTTGTACTGAGCTTCACATAATTTAATTCATTTGGCTGCAGAATTAATATATGGAACATTCGTTTAACATTGGACATTAACATTCTTGAAGTAGACTGTCCTGGCCGAAGTTCAGACCTGCAGTGTGAACGAGGCATGTATATACACTTTGCAACACAGAGGACCGCGACTTAATGGTCTCCTACTGCGACACGTGAGTTTGAATTTTGTCTCAAAGGTGCCTGCAACATTCCGCTGTAAAGGCGCGACATCGCGGGTTCCTGTCACGCCACTCTCGGGCTCGGCGACTCTTCAAACGCCAACGTGTCGACACGTGTAAAACGAGGCCAGAGCTCAGAAGTTTATGTGAGGTGCCAGGTGGGTTAATAATGTCACATTGTCACCACAACTCCGTTCCACGGCGTCGTAAGTCTGTAACACGATGGGAAGTTCCTCATGCCCCTCCTTATTCACGTTTCATCCCTTTTTTCGGCCTTTATTCAGTGAGGTCAGAACCGCGACGCGCGGCGTTGACTCCAAGTGGACCTTGGACGAGCGCCGACAGAAGCATCTGAAGCACAGCTCCGCTCAGAAAAGATATGGAAAGTCATAAGTGATGGCATAAAGGGCATCATTGAGACAATCCCTTTCCTTGGGGCGTCCATTCCCACACAAGTGGCGGTCGGAAACGACAGTTCGCAGTATGGTGAGGAACAGGACAACGTTCTTGACAGCCTTTCACACCGCTGACATCCACTGAATGATTCAGCTCCCTCCCTATGAACGTAGCGGGCCCACAACTCCACTGAAAGTAATGAAATGCAATGTGACCGCTGATTTGCTATGTCCACGGTGGCAATGGGCTACATGAACGTTTCGATGACTTCGCCAGAAGATGATGAGTACGAAACTCATCGAAACGTAGCGACAAGACGACGCCACCACTCGGATGATAACCCGAGAAGAATTCGTCATTGGAATAGGCCGAGAAAGACTGCAATCGCACGTGTTTTACATTTTCGGCATCATATTTGCGAGGCGTTCGTCTTCATCGACGACAATTCGTACCCCCATCCGAGCACTTCTTGTGAATGACTTCCTTCAGGATAACGGCATCGCCCGTCTAGACAGGCCAGCATGTTCTCCAGCCATGTACCCTATCGAACATGCCATGGATAGATTGAAAGGGGCTGTTTATGGCCGACGTGACCGACCCACCACTCTCAGGGATCTACACCGAATCGCTGTTGAGGAGTGGGACAATCTGGACCAACAGTGCCTTGGTGATTTTGTGGATAGTATGCCACAACGAATACGGGCATGCATCAATGCAAGAGGACGTGCTACTGGATATTAGAGGTACCGGCGTGTACAGCAATCTGTACCATTACCTCTGAAGGTCTCGCTGTACGGTGGTACGACATGAAATGTGGGGTTCTCATAAGCAATGAAAAGGGTGGAAATTATGTTTATGTTGATCTCTATTCCACTTTTCTGTACAGGTTCCGGAACTCTCGGAAACGAGGTGATCCAAAACATTTTTCGGTGCGTATATTTTAATTGCTACTCATCCAAATATTAAACATAAATAATTTACATTGAAGGTGTTGACGAGGCACACAATAACCTAAAAGTTACCAAAGAGTAATGGAACAGCTCAACGTCACGCACAACCTTCAGACGGCACAACAGACCCCAGACGTAGAACTCAGGGACCCCGCCCCACGGCTACACGACAACAAGCCAAGAGAGGATAGCTAGTGCACTACAATATAAATAGCAAGGCTTTCTCAAACAGTGAACGGGTTAAATAAAACCAATGTCTTTTCCCCTGCTCTAAAAGAAATCCAATAACTAGTATCACGTTAAGATTTAAGTGCCACACAACGTTGACACGACTCGCATGCTACTTGAAGTTAACATGTTCTCGTGAGGTTCAATATTCAGGCCGGAATTGCTGCCGACCAAGAACAAAACATTAACAGTATCTTAACTTTCAGCTTTATTGTATGGTTAAATGATTATGGAGTCCTCTTGGATAAGATATTGCGGAGGTAAAATAGTACCCCATTCGGATCTCCGGGCGGGGACTACTCAGGAGGACGTTGTTATCAGGAGAAAGAAAATAGGCGTCCTACGTGTCGGAGCGTGGAATGTCAGATCCCTTAATCGGGCAGGTAGGTAAGAAAATTTAAAAAGGGAAATGCATAGGTTAAAGTAAGATATAGTGGGAAATAGTGACGTTCGGTGGCAGGAGGAACAAGACTTCTGGTCAGGTGAATACAGGGTTATAAGTACAAAATCAAATAGGGGTAATGCAGCAGTAGGTTTAATAATGAATAAAAAAAATAGGAATGCGGGTTGACTACTACAACCAGCATAGATAACGCATTATTGTGGCCAAGATAGATACGAAGCCCACGCCTACCACAGTAGTACAAGTTTATATGCCGACTAGCTTCGCAGATGACGAGGAGATTGATGAAATGTATGATGAGATAAAAGAAGTTATTCAGATAGTGAATTGAGACGAAAATTTAATAGTCATTGGTGACTGGAATTCGAGAGTGGGAAAAGGGAGAGAAGAAAACATAGTAGGTGAATATGGAATGGGGGTAAGGAATGAAAGAGGAAGCCGCCTGGTAGAATTTTGCACAGAGCATAATTTAATCATAGCTAACACTTGGTTCAAGAATCATAAAAGATGGTTGTATACAGGGAATAAGCCTGGAGATACTGATAGGTTTCAGGTAGATTATATAATGTTAAGACAGAGATTTAGGAACCAGGTTTTAAATTGTAAGACATTTCCAGGGCAGATGTGGGCTCTGACACAATCTATTGGTTTTGAACTGTAGATTAAAACTTGAAGAAATTGTAAAATGATGGGAATTTAAGGAGATGGAACCTGGAAAAACTGACAGAACCAAACGTTGTAGAGAGTTTCAGGGAGAGCATTAGGGAACGATTAACAAGAATAGGGGAAATACATATAGTAGAAGAGAATGGGTAGCTTTGAGAGATTAAATAGTGAAGGCAGCAGAGGATCAAATAGGTAAAAAGACAAGGGCTAATAGAAATCCTTGGGTAACAGATGAGATATTGAATCTAACTGAAGATAGGAGAAAATACAAAAATGCAGTAAATGAAGAAGGCAAAAAGGAATACAAACGTCTCAAAAATGAGATTGAAAGGAAGTGCAAAATGGCTAACCAGGGATGGCTAGAGGACAAATGTAAGTATGTAGAGGCGTATATCACTAGGGGGTAAGACAGATACTGCCTACAGGAAAATTAAGGAGACCTTTGGAGAAGAGAGAACCACTTGCATGTATATCAAGAGCTCAGATGAAAACCCAGTTCTAAGCAAAGAAGGGAAAGCAGAAGGGTGGAAGGAGCATATAGAGGGTCTATACAAGGGCGATGTTCTTCAGGACAATATAATGGAAGTGGAAGAGGAGGTAGATGATGATGAAATGGGAGATATGATACTGCGTGGAGAGTACGACAGAGCACTGAACGACCTAAGTCGAAACAGGGCCCCGGGAGTTGACAACATTCCATTAGAACTACTGATAGCCTTCGGAGAGCCAGCCCTGACAAAACTCTACCATCTGGTGAGCAAAATGTATGAGACAGGCGAAATACCCTCAGTCTTCAAAAAGAATGAGAGTTTAATAAGCCACGGCTGCAAAATACTAACACGAATTCTTTACAGACGAATGGAAAAACTGGTCGAAGCTGACGTCAGAGAAGATCAGTTTGGATTCCGTAAAAATGTTGGAACACGTGAGGCGACACTGACCCTACAGCTTATCTTAGAAAATAGATTAAGGAACTAAAGGTGGTAATGTTCTTTTCTTGACCATAACATAAATGCGAAGTTACTATGAATTATTTTCTTATTGGTTTACATTTGAACTTCATAAGAGGGGGGGGGGGGGGGGGCAGGGGGTGAGTGAGAGGGGGAAAAGGGACAGAAATTGCCGGAGATAAATTTAGTTGCCAGGAATATCGCACAAGGTTATACTGATAATTGTGGAACACGTAATTACGGAAAGTTTAAACCATAAATTCAACGCATAACATTTTTAAGGTTATTAAAGGTAATTCGAAAATGATTACAGGAAACGCAAAAGGCGCTTTGGCAAACAGGTACGAAAAATAGTTTTAGCGGGAAGTTTATGAGAGGATCTTTTCAAAATTTTTCAAGAAACTTCAAAAACAGGATAACAGAATTCGCGGAAGGCGATCACGAACCAAAAGACAATGCAACTTATATACAATCACACTTTGGCTCAAAATAGCGAGAAGGCGACTTCTTGCATTTAGAGAAAAACACACTTATAAAAAGTTCAGTCAAAGTGAATTGACAATAGCAAAACAATTTAACAAACATACAAGCATATTAACAGGAAATATCAGGACTGATCAGCTGAAGGCTCTTAATTTAGTGGAGGGCAATGTTATTCAATTACAACTGTGCAACGATTACTATTTTCAAGCAAATACTCATGCAAGGTAATTTCGCTGAAAGGCGAGATTATTATTTGAATTGCGCAGAAGCCAGCTTACAGCGTGTCGAAATTGTCTTATGAACATAAGAAGTATCGAAGCTAGGGAAAAGCCAGGCTTCACCGACGTGGAAGTTAAATGCGTTCCTTAAGCAAGGGCAGATAGTAAAAGTAATTTTATTTCTACTGCAAGGAGGTTCAGGATCCAGTCACCATAGAGTGCGTCGCTTATTGGTGACAATTCAAAATTTACAGTAAACTACCCGACTCCCTGCCAATAGCTTTCATGAGCTTTCCCGCTCTAGTAGCATTAGATTAACAGCGGTTGAATGGCCGACCAGCCAAACCCTCAGAACAACAGTAATTACGTGCCAGATAACTGTGACCAGTACTACAGAGGATGAAACACGCAATTAAACACAGGCTTATAATATAGGCTATTATATTGTGTAGAATTGAGACGGAAATCTGGGGAAGCACATTAGTCTAGTGCGGTATTCGGTTTATATGTATTAACAGGGATACGACATATGTTACATTGGTAAGTAAAAACCATGTTGATTGGTACACAGGTTAACGCAGGAGTTGAATTCTTGTAGGTTCGTTTCAAACCACTCAGTAGACTGGAGACGAAAATAAATCATTTGCGTTCCAAGACCACTTGCTACTGAAAAATGTATATTTTTTCTGATGTTATGATGTTCTTCTACGTCTTTCAGTCATATACTGTTATTTACGTCAAGCGAAAGGGCATCGACGTTTTAGTACTTTGGACTGTCTGTACGTCGGAAAATGTGTTAATTTTTCGAATTAATGCTGTTGTAATGAAGTGTTCTTGAAGTTAAAAGTATAGTTTTTTACATGAAGGAGGTCGATAAAATACGGCTGAAACGAGATTCCTGAGCAATTGTCGCCACCACCCTTGCAGTTGTACATCAGATACGGAAATATGTCTCAGACGTGAGGTGAAAGTTGCAGTTTGTAATCAGCCACATCCTCCATTAATAGGTAAGGTGTAACATTCTGGTGATGTGGGTTATCACCCTGCATTCTCTACTGAACGCACTTCGTTACATCAATTTCAAAATGTCATTGGTCTCATCACTCACTGTCGCAGAGGATAGCCGCAGTTTTAATCGAACGACACTCAATTACCAGAGGCGTTTAAACCACAGCCCTTGTTCAATCGGGTTAGCCGTTGAGTGAAAAAAGCTGAACACTGTTAATTAAAACTGTGTAATTTGCGATACTTTTCTGACTGTGCTGGATACATATCATTATGCATGTTTTCCCGAATGAATTTTTCACTCTGTAGTGAAGCGTGCCTTGCCACACTAAAACTGTCTCCCGGGGCAGGGTTCGACCTCAAAAAGTTGTCCTACAGACAGTGCGCTTATCTGCTGAAAAATCTTCCTTTACAGCCCTCTTTTCACTAACCAATCATCGCATTAAATCACATTACTTAACGCAGTCAGTCTTATTGTGAAAAAAATTCTTATTACTGAAAAATTCCTGGGAACAATTAGTTCTTTGTGAACAAATCTAAGACTGATGCCTAAACTTAGTTCGTGGGGGAGCAATAACTTTTCATGTAACTAGTCCTTACGGCTGCAGAGTCTTATCCGCAAGTAAAATGATTTGGGAGAAAATACTTTCATGGAAACAACTAGAAAGCCAACTGGGGTAACAAAAATTGTGTCAACACAGTTAAAGCAACACAACCTTGTGGGAAAGTTCGAAAAATAGAAAAAAATTGCTTTACTTATTATCGAGAATCGTTCACAGAGTAGGAGGTGGTTGCTAAATTGCTGAATCAGTGGTGGTTCAAAGCGATTCAGTGCTTACAGCCCACTACTTGTTTTCCTATATAGCATCCATCCTTTCGTTAGATTATTATTTTCCAATGTTAAATTACCTGGATAGAAAATCTGTAAGATTATTAAGTTGGACTATTGTATGACTCGTATATAGTCTAGGCAGGAGTACAGCTTCTTTTCTATTGTACACCGCATGAATTGTCCTAGTACCCAGTTACTTCCGCTTGTAGGGTGCCACTGTTAACCCACTTTGATGTAATTAGTGAAAGGTTTTTTTTCGTGTCAACAACAGTGGATGCTTTTAATCTATTCCTGTAACATGTTTTGAATTGTGCACTGCAAAGTAACTCGTGGAATTGGAGTCCATAATTTGACGTTCATTGCACGACGCTGTTTGTGACGATGTATCCTACGAAATTTTCCTTTACACGGTATGGTGTCATAAACCACTTCGTACCATATTGCCACCAAATGGATAATGTACCGCATACATTTTCTTTCAGTGCTCGCACTTTTTTTTGTTTTTGTTTTATAGCGTTTAGTGGTGTGTTTCTCATTTATTTCGTAAAAATTTTTTCTCTTGTTTGGTTTAGTACTGTAGGTAATTACAGTCCACTGCCTTGCGTAAAATGAAACCTGGTGTCTGGGTTATATAACGGTTGGTAGAACTCAGCTTGTCAACTGAAGTTTCATCAAAAGCCATTTAGTTAAGGCTTCATTGTTTCTTTGTAATGTCTTGCAAGTATTTTGACGAATAAGCCCGTCGTTTGTGATGTCTCATTTAGTGCCAGCCCACATTCGATTTCTTCTAGGGACATTACCTTGAAATTTATTTCAAAAATGCTGCCGCCCCACATTGTTTTACTTCGTTTGGGGTCGTAAGCCTTCTTCGAATTCCTCTCTCGAATTCCTGTCTCGTGTCAACTTCTTCATCTTAAAGTAGCGTCCTCAATTGTTGTGGCAGTTATTCCAATCTCTTCCTTCCCCTGTTAGTTTTACCTTTTAAAGCTCCGTCATGTCTTTGTAAATAATCTGCAATCCTTTTCCTTCTTCCTTTAAGAGATTTCCATTTGTTCTTTTCTTTGCCGATTTTGCAGAGAACCTCCTCATCGTTTATGCTATCAGTCCACCCAATTTTCCATATAATCCAAAACTCTGCTAACAATCTCTTCATTCCTTATCAGTACACCTAATTTTAATCATATTTCTATAGTATCACATATGAATCACATCAATTCCCTTGCTTTCCGGTTACCTACAGTCCATCATTCAGTCCCATATACGGTTGATGCAAAAGTACATCAGAAATTTGTTCCTCGATTAAGGGAACTGTTTGATAATAGGAGACTTTTCCAGGCCAGAAATTCACTCTTTGCCTGTGCTAATCGTTTTATGTGCTCTTCTTTCCACCCGCTGTGTGCTATTTTCTCCAAGGTAGCACAGTTTCTTAAGTTTGACTGCTTATTTCATTAGAATGTACGCAATGTGTTACGAAAGACATAACATCCATTTAATTTCGTGAACGGTTACACATATCGAAAAGTGGTTTTCGGCGAATTTGGTTAAAGTTCCTAGCGATCCTATCAACAGTGGTATTGAAGCAAGTAGGTTTTTTTCAATGGAACCCTATACTTTTTACAAGTGCATTTGATAGCTCTCGAGAAGACAGTTACAGTGGTATCTGTGTAACGTTTGTTAATATTGACGTTGAAACCTGTCGTACCAAAATTCGAGAAAAGTCTTAGAATGTCAGAGCATGATGGCCGGAAACGGCATTTGCAACGTACACACTGCGAAATAGGTGTCTCAGACAGGGCCGCATAGTTACTTACAGTAAGGTAAGTCTGCTCTACGAGAGCAAAGCTTTCTTTCCGCTTGAACCAACTTAACGACTTGCATGCAGGTTCACCTACGAATGTTGTATACAGAAATACGACCTGCGCAAGAATCTGAAGTATCACAAAGGGCTTAGGAAAATTATTACATACTTCTGTATTCAGATTTAGTTGTGATGAAACAGAGGAATTACCTATTAATTCTTAAAAAAGATATTATACGCTGCAAAAAGCAACTACCCTATTATATATCTAAATCTTAGAAGGAAGATTTAACGTATCTGTTCCTGTTGGCTGTGTGCTTCTTAGAGGTGAAATACATGCAGTCGGACAACTTGCTCAACCTACAGTGCTCTAAATTATACCATATGGGATACTTTCGTTGAATTAAACATATTATTAAAAGTACTATTATCACCAACATACCGCCAAATAGATGTATCTCTTAACAAAACGTCGTTTCATATTGAACATAAACGTGTAGTGGCAGTGCTACCAGCAAAGTGCAATACAAGCTGTCGACTTAGTTGACATTACAGTCCAATATCGTATACACATAAATGAAATAAACAATTTATTAATAATGATTTGGTAACCACCCAAGTGGTATGACATAAATTTTTTGTTCCAAAAATTAACTTATCCATTCTTTCAATGTGTGTTCAAACTGTTGACCATGGACTGAAATAAACATTTACAAACGCCGCTCGTAAGAACAATGAACAGATCTATTTAAGTGGATAATACGGTACAGCATGCACTAGCGGTTCGACGGCACATATTGGCTGGCATAGTCGAGGTTTCGTCAGAGACTACATCTCTGAGAATTCCTTAAAGAAAGAGATTGAGCTGGGTCAAATCTGGGGACCTCGAGTACCACTTGATAACAGAATTTCGTCCTAACCAACGTCCAGGAAAGACCTCAGTCAGTATTTGCGATGCATAAAGGGACAAAAGAGCTGAACAGCCATCAAGTTGCAATCATATGCACTGTCTAATATCCTGTGGTACCTCTTCAAGAGCAAATGGCAGAATATTCGTCAGAAAGTGTGAATACGAATGTCCATTTAAAGTACCTGAGAGGAAGTAAAGTCTTACACTGTAATCTCGTACGATGCCGTTCCATACGTTTATATTCCACGGCCGTTGATGTAGCACCTGACGTAGTCAGAATGGATTTTCTGCTGCCCGTGGTGCATGTTATCCAAATTTACAATTACATGGTTAGTAAACGTTACTTCATCGTTATACGGCACACATCGAAAAGACGTAGGGGTCGTCTCTCAGTTGCCAAAGAGCAAACCGATAAAATTCTGTACGACGTTCGAAATCACGGTAGTCGATTCCTTGGTGTACTGACAGATGATAGAGGATGCGAACTACACTCGTCTGGCATATTCTATATTCCTTGGCAATATGTGTCGTGCAACTGTGTGGATTCATTAGTTTCGTAGTCAGAAGAGTTTCTTCGTGATCCCTGTCAGCTGCAGTCATCTGTCTTGTCCTCATTTTGTCGTTCAAGGGGGCTGTCCGCACTAGCGTCTTAAAATTTCGTGCAGTTGTCTGGCTCGTCGTACGTTGGCGATCCGGATGGAATAGCCCTATACCGCTGTACTGTTTTCACTGCATTTCATTTACATTCACCATACAAAAGTAGCATACCCAACTTCTTCTCACTGGTGTACATGTCTGCAGGCAACGAATGATGAAGCAGAAATTAGCGGCCTGCAGTTCAGAGACGTTAACAGCAAAATTTGTTGACATTATGACACAGTGTAACACAAGAGCTCTACTTGGCGCTGTTTGCACCACTAGTGCTGATTCAAGCCATCATTCTCCTGCATTCTAGGGTAATTCTAGAATTTTTTTACGACAGGTTCCTACGTCTACATTAACAGACGCAATTTCACTGTAATTGTCGTCTGAAGAGCGATCGAATACAGTTATAAAAAGTATACGGTTCCGTTTGAAAAAATAATTGCTTCAGTATGTCCATTAGTACCAGCGCTAAAACCATTAATCGAAAAAATACATGCCCCTCTGCGTTGCCAGAAACCGTCTTTCGGTGTGTGTAATCGTTCACGAAATAAAAGGGGTGTCAAGTGCTACGTGACTCGCCATGTACCTATTCAGAATTCTTTGAATGTATTCTTGAAGTGTATCCCTCAAATCTTATTGAAGCCCACTTCTGTGTGATTTGCAGCGATTTTTAACCCAGATTTCTCCTTTTGCTCCGTATTCATAATCCAGTTTTACTGGAATGCTCTGGTTATTACCAGTTCCCGCAATGAGGTATCCTGAGTACTATTTTCAGCTTCTGTTTCACTAATATATCTGCTAACTGTCTGTATGGCTTTGTATCATTTGTGTTGCTAACGATGTAACTGATGCCGTCTGTGTACGCCTGACGAACAGTTTTGGTGCCACATATTAGTAAACCTGGAAAACATTGTATAGGGTTCTAAGTAGTAACTTGGCAATTACGGCTACAGGTATGCTGGTATCTGGCACCCTCGTTTCGAGAAAGTGTTCGATCCACTATGAACACATGAGATGCTCTTTCTTTCGGTTTCAGATGTGGCCTTGGGAAAGAGTGCGTTGATTATTAGGATAAAATGTGCCATGAACTCCATCTTTCACTGTGCTGTCAAAAAATTTCTTTCTAATCCCAAATTATTGCATTATCGAAAGAAATCTTGCCCAAGTGAACTCCGTATATCGCAGACAAATGCACACTGTCATTTTATTCGTTCAATATGCTTACCATGTATCGCCCTGTGACTCCGTTCGCGTGATACCAGTCACAGAAATTATCAGCCTTGTGTTTAGAAGAGGCGAGTAGATTTTACAGTCAGAGATTAGCAGAGTTAGGGGCCGATACAGTTTCAGAAACTTCAGCATTCGCTACTCAGGTTTTAGTACCAAAATACCCTGAATGAAACCCTTTGGTAGTCTTGAACAGTTCGGTATACACGTTGGTGAATTCGGTGGCTATTATACCCCATATTGAGGCGTAGAGTTTGATTTGTAGTCTGACCGACGTTTTATTTTTCGGAGTTATCTTAATGGTGTCACTTATCTCTTGTTTGGTGAAAGGGTCTAACAAAGGGACAAATGGAAATTTGATTTCTTGTATTAATGCTAAGTGTTCAGAACAAAAATGCGTATCCATGGAAGCAGTTCAATGCAACAATCAGATCCTCTAGAAAATAGTATTTAGTTCTCTGAGCCTGGTAGAATGCTTGCCTGCCCTGTGAGCGCCCAGGTTCCAATCCCAGAGAATGAAAATTAATAATCAGAGGTGCATTCTGCAAGCATTTGCGTGAAGAGTAACATACATAAACATGAAAAAAATCGATAGCGTTCAGACTGATAACTGCTGGCTCTCGTTTCGGCCATTTATTGTTTCGTTCAATTACAATACCTACATCACGGAACACAAAATTAATCTAATATATGCTTGTTAAAAATTATCTAATGTAATGAATAATGACGATTTCACTTTTACTTAAATATCACGTGACCGAGCGAGGTGGCGCAGTGGTTAGACACTGGACTCGCATTCGGGAGGACGACGGTTCAATCCCGCGTCCGGCCATCCTGATTTAGGTTTTCCGTGATTTTCCTAAATCGCTCCAGGCAAATGCCGGGATGGTTCCTTTCAAAGGGCACGGCCGACTTCCTTCCCCGTCCTTCCCTAATCCGATGAGACCGATGACCTCGCTGTCTGGTCTCCTTCCCCAAACCAACCAACCAAATATCACGTGAAAATTCTAGTTTTAATTATAAATAAAATTTCATAAATAAGAATCTTTTATGAAAGATTTATATTGAAGATAATTAAATGTAGAAAAAAATATGAATTTTATTTTTGGAGCAAATATCAGGTAATGGTCTCGAACGATATTGATTTCCTGTTCATTCATCTTCACGTATTTTACATTTCAGAGACGTTCTCGTAGAACATGAAAATTTGCTTAAAAATTGATCCGCCGGGAATAGAACCAGAACAACGTCCGAAACCGGCACGCATTCTACCACAGAGCCTTGTGGTTAATCGAAGAACTAATTTGTTTCAGCGAATTAAGAACGCGCGGAAAAGAAATTATATTGACCAGCGTCAGCTGATTCATATTTGGGCTCTGAACGTTGCGTCCCCCTATAAGAGTGTTTTCCCGTCTTATGGATGAAAGTTATTGTCTATAAATCTAAGATTCTCACTTTCCAATTCAGTATTCGATGTTACCTCTGCGCACAATGAACAATATGTAGGTATCTTACACTGTAGAAAATACTGCAGCCACCTACATGTTTCTTCGAATGATTTTATTGTACCATTACCAGTTTCGGGCCTGAACCCATCGTCTGATGATAGCGTTCACTTCTTTCCAAGTTTTCCATTTCTCTCTTCCTACAAAATTGTAAAGAAGTCAACGCTACATCTGAGGACGGGCTCAGACCGGAAGCTAGTATTGGTACAATAAAATCATTCGGAAAAACTTGTGGTTGGTTTGCAGCAGTTTCTACAGTGCAATTTTCGAAAACAGTTGCGATGTTTTCTAATCAAAATGGATAAAATAATGTTGGTATCTAATTCTTTATGTGCGGCTACATCTTTTGCGAAACTCATTGTTCGTCAATTAGTTGTGATCAGTATTTTTTGGCACATTTATATTGTTGCATTATAAGGGAAGGAAAGTACGTTCAATAGTTAGTTCTTAATAATTATGCACTCTTCTTCGTCTTTCCTGCAGCGTTTGTTGAGCTAGGATGTTCTAATGGTAGCATTAAGATTTCCGAAAATACGTGATGTCTTATGCACTGATAACCCTATTCCAAACGCCATCGCTGTTTAATATTTCCTTTATTATTATTAGTGTTATTATTATAAATGTAGGTTTAACGTGCTGTAACCACCAGTATGGTTCGTAAAATGAACCAGTTTTGGTACAGATTCATCTAACTGGTTAATTAAGGCTTCATTTAATTTCGTCTCTGGCATCGGCGTACTGTATGGTTGAGACACAGACCTACAGTGGTAATATCTTCCAGTACTGCCATTTTACCACATATGGTAAGCACAGCCGTACCTGTTACTATTCGTGATTTGGTACCGTCTATTTAAGTATTTACGGTTGTTAATTATACACAATCAGCTTGCCGACGTATGCGTTACGAAGATAACGGCTGCGTCGTTTTTGTCGCAGTACTGTTTATGTATCTTCCATGTCCAGTCTCATGACTCATCTATTTAGATCTCCGATGTAACTGAAATCTTTGAGTTAATACTCTTTATACATTAATCTGTTAAACCTTCTTCCTACAATAATTAGTAACTGTGTGATTACTAGGAACTACCTATTTCAGCAAAAATTGTCCACCCGATGTTCTATTTTTAGAGCACGATGGCGCACAGATTTTAATAACGCCTCTTGTAATGTGCTGATTTTAACCTCCACTACATAGTGTGTTTTTATTTTTATTTTGAGTCATCAGTCTTCTGACTGGTTTGATGCGGCCCACCACGAATTCCTCACCTGTGCCGAACTCTTCATCTTAGAGTACCACTTGGCACCTACGTCCTCTATTATTTGCTGGGTGTATTCCAATCTCTGTCTTCTTCTACAATATGTCCCTCTACATCTCCCTCTAGTAGTACGGAAGTCATCCCCTGATGGCTTAACAGGTTTCCTATCATCCGGTCCCTTGTCCATGTCAGTGTTTTCCATATATTCTTTTCCTCTCGATTCTCCACAGAAGCTCCTCATTTCTTATCTTATCAGTCCACCTAACTTTCAACATTCGCCTGTAGCACCACATCTCAAATGCTTCGATTCTCTTCTGTTCCTGTTTTCCCACTACCATACAATGCTGTGCTCCAAAAGTACATGCCTACCCCATTACTAAACTGTTCACAGTACACACTCTCTGCCCTACCTTCTATTCATAACGGATCCCACCCCCGTTGTGCCACTTTCTGTAACTTTTCATATTACCCTATAGTCATCTGACCAGAAATCCTCTCTTTCCATTTCACTTCACTGACCCCTACTGTATCTACCCGTAGATTGAGCTTTTGCATTTACCTTTTCAGATTTTCTAGCTTTCCTACCACGTCCAAGCTTCTGACGTACCACGCCTCGGAACGTAGAAACATTATCTTTTCGTTGATTATTCAATCCTTTTCTCATGGTCACCTCCTCCTTCGAAATCCCCTCCCAGTGATCTGAATGCAAGACAATTCCGGAATCTTTAACCGATGTGGAGAACATCATGACACTTCTTCAATTACAGGCCATATGTCGTGTGGAGACACGTTATGTGTCTTTAATGCAGTAGTTTCCATTGCCTTCTGCATCCTCATGTCATTGATCAGTGACGATTCTTCTGCCTTTAGGGGCAGTTTCCCTCCCGAAGGACAAGTGACTGCACTGAAGCTCAGTGCATTCCCCCGCCCTCTTTGACAAGGCCGTTGGTAGGATGAGGATGACTTCTTAGGCCGACAGTCTTCGGCCCCCAATGTTGTTTATTAATCAAAATTTAAGTAGTTTGGGTTTCGAAGCCAGAATAGATGTTTTTATTAGTTGTCTCTGAAGCTATCTCTAGACCACGCGATCACCGCTGCTTTTCCATTTTCTTTTTTCTGAAAATATCGTGGATATTCCTGACACCTGGTGTACATTAATTATTTATTTGTACCTGCTTGTCTCATTAATGTGAGTGCACACTCTAGCAAGGGAGCTACGTTTATTTCTGCTGCAAATATGTTGTGTGGCAATGATGCTGAGTGTTCCTATTTTATAGTGTTGCACTTTTATTAATATTGCAACAGTCACAATATTGATCGAACCATGGATGTGGTTGTGTTCTAACGACTGTGCTACTGTAAGAGATATGTAACTGCTACACAAAATAAATTAGTTAAGTACAAGACCACTTACTTACCGCAACTCAAAAATACCATAACATCCAACTCTGAGTTTCAAAACTGATAGTAACTTTCAGTAATGAACATCTCCCGAGAGATTAAGTCCATAGCCACATCAGTGCAGTACAGGGTGCGGTGTCTCCAAACCTTGTAGGTTATTTACACTACTGGAATTTTCCAATATGGTGGTCCCTAACTCCAGACGAACTCTGCCAAGAAATGCTTCAAAGACAACTCAAAATTAACCACGGACTGAACTAGCTTAAGAACAAGGATTATTCACCGAAGATTGGACGTTGAAGACTGTTCACCGAATTCTGCTCGCCGAATACTATCGTGTAAAATTCCTGGCAGCGGATTATATCGCTATGGATATTGCTACAACGAATCCGAGTGATTGAAGATCACGCGCTCCACAGCCACTGCTCCACCATGGAATCACGTCAGCGCTGTATCTGGTTGCCGATGTTAATGGGCATGACAAAGTAGTCCACCCACTGCGCGCAGTCTCTGTGTTCAACCACTGAAGCTAGCGCTGCTCCTGGCCTCGCCGCGATGGATGCTACGTAAACGGCGCTAATATGGATGGGAGGCCTACCTGCCGGGGGGTAGTAGCGTGGAACCCAACAATTAATATATTTCAATGAAATGAATACCCTTAGCTGCGCATACAGACGTTGATATAAGTCAACGGGGACAGTTGAAAACGTGTGCCCCGACCGGGACTCGAACCCGGTATTTCCTGTTTACATGGCAGACGTTCTATCCACCTGAGCCACTGAGGACACAGAGGATAGTGCGACTGCATGGACTTATCTCTGGCACATATCCCGTGAGACCCACATTCGCAACTTATTGTCCCGCACTACACTCATAGTGCCCTTGCTCATCATAGTCATTACTTGCGGCTTTACCGCCGATTGCCGTAAGAGTTCGGGCACTGTTTGTGCATCCGCACAGAAGAAGATGGTCAAATGCCCGGTGACCCAGAAATATATATATATATATATATATATATATGAAGATGGTATCTGTTTTGTCCGAAACAACAGATACCATCTTCATATATATACAGCTCAGGGTCACTGGCCATTTGACCACCTTCTTCCGTGCGAATGCACAAACGGTGCCCGAACTCTTACGAGAATCGGCGGTAAAGCAGCGAGTAATGGGTATGATGGGTAGAGGCACTATGAATAAGTAGTTGAAGATGTGGTCTTCAGTCCTGAGACCGGTTTTATGCAGCTCTCCATGCTACTCTATCCTGTCCAAGCTGCTTCATCTCCCAGTAAGTACTGCAACCTACATCCTTCTGAATCACCTTAGTGTATTCATCTCTAGGTCTCCCTCTACGATTTCTACCCTCCACGCTGCCCTCCAATACTAAATTGGTGATCCCTTGATGACTCAGAACATGTCCTACCAACCGATCACTTCTTGCAGTCAAGTTGTGCCATAAACTCCTCTTCTCCCCAATTCTATTCAATACCTTCTCATTAGTTATGTGATCTACCCATCTAATCTTCAGCATTCGTCAGTAGCACCACATTTCGAGAGCTTCTATTCTCTTCTTGTCCAAACTATTAATCGTCCATGTTTCACTTCCATACATGGCTACACTCCATACAAATACTTTCAGAACCGACATCCTGACACTTAAATCTATTCTCGATGTTAACAAATTTCACTTCTTAAGAAACGCTTTCCTTGCCATTGTCAATCTACATTTTATATTCTCTCTACTTCGACCATCATCAGTTATTTTGCCCCCCAAATAGCAAAACTCCTTTACTAGTTTAAGTGTCTCATTTCCTAATCTAATTCCCGCAGCACCACCCGAATTAATTCGACTACATACCAATATTCTCGTTTTGCTTTTGTTGATGTTCATCTTATACCCTCCTCTCAAGACACTGTCCATTCCGTTCAACTGCTCTTACAAGTCCTTTGCTGAGTGTGACAGAGTTACAATGTCATCGGCGAACCTCAAAGTTTTTATTTCTTCTCCATGGATTTTAATTGCTACTGCGGATTTTTCTTTTGCCTTCATTACTGTTTGCTTAATATACAGATTGAATAACATTGGGGAGAGGCTACAACCCTGTCTTACTCCCTTCCCAACCACTGGTTCCATTTCGTGCCCCTCGACTCATAACTGCCATCTGGTTTCTGTACAAATTGTAAATAGCCTTTCGCTCCCTGTATTTTACCCCTGCCACCTTCAGAATTTGAGAGTTTTCCAGTCAACATTGTCAAAAGCTTTCTCTAAGTCTACAAATGCTAGAAACGTAGGTTTGCCTTTTCTAAATCTTTCTTCTAAGATAAGTCGTAGGGTCAGTATTGCCTCGTGTGTTCCAACATTTCTACGGAATCCAAACTGATCTTCCCCTAGGTCGGCTTCTACCAGTTTTTCCATTCGTCTGTAAAGAATTCGCGTTAGTATTTTGCATCCGTGACTTATTTAACTGATAGTTCGGTAATTTTCACATCTGTCAACCACTGCTTTCATTGGGATTGGAATTATTATATTCTTCTTGAAGACTGACGGTATTTCGCCTGTCTCATACATTTTGCTCACCAGATGCTAGAGATTTGTCAGGACTGGCTGTCCCAAGGCTGTCAGTAGTTCTAATGGAATGTTGTCTACTCCCTGTGAATATACTGCGGGACAATAGGTAGCGAACGTGAGTCTCACGGGAAGCGTGCAAGGGATAAGTCCCTGCAGTCGCCCTATTCATCTGTGTCCTCGGTGGCTCAGCTGGATAGAGTGTCTGTCCCGTAAGCAGGAGATCCCGCACTCGATTCCCGGTCGAGGCACACATTTTCAACTGTGCCCGTTGACTTATATCAACGCCTGTATGCAGCTAATGGTATTCATTTCATTGTAATTTCATACTAACGTGTTGCGAGGTTACCGATGGTACCTGTTCTTTTCGACATGTCCGAAAAAACAGATACCATCTTCATATATCGCAAAATATTTGAATTATATAAATAATTACTGTAGAATGTCTTCGGATGAAGAAACTATTGTTCCTAGCGGTTGGATGTCGCCTTCTTCCAGTATGTCATCTGTGTTGGTTGCTGTGGACATTATTGCCTCCCTGTCTGTGGCTCCTGGTTCATCTTTTCTTCATTCTCTAACTAATCTCCTGAACCACCTACTTTGGTAATTTCCTCGTGTTAAATACTCTTTGTTCACGCTCAGGTGGATCTTACTCTGTTTTCCTGTGGCCATCCCTGTGTTTCCCACTTTGTGAGTGTATGTGTGTGTGTGTGTGTGTGTGTGTGTGTATGTGTGTGTGTGTGTGTGTGTGTGAATGTTTTTATTTTCATTAGTATGTCCGTATTTATCGCAAAACTTTTGCATTTCGTTGTCGACCTGGTGTGGCAAGAAATGTGATCTGTCAGCCCGGACGATACCTTTCGACTGATCCATGATCTGTCTTGATGATCCCTTGCGCGTTGCAATCGTAATCGGCGACGAAGCAGCATCGACATGAGAACATGTATGGGACGTCTACTGCTGAGCCTGTTGCTCAGTGGTGTGCTCCAAAATCTTTGAGCCTGCCCAAGTGTTGCATTGTATTCAATCGTCACATCCACCACCGACAGAATTCTATCCTGCTCTACTGAATGCTGAAGCCTCCGATCTCCATCTTCTGTCTTGAGGCTACACGTCGACATGGGAACAGCTTTGTCGTTTTGAAACGCTCGTTCCCATTTGCAAGGCCACAAACATCTGCCGTTTAGCACAGTTGTTTATGTCATTTGCAGACCGAATTGTCGGTAGAAAGAATCTCCATTCGTCTATACTTCCGTAACGCAACACTTTTTCTTTTTCTGAAAGCAGGTTGGTTTTATTCAGAATCTCAATGCACCATATTGTTTCCCACTCTTTTGGCTTCAAAACACTGTTTTTCATCATTATCTCCTTTCAGTGCGACGGCCCTAAACTACCTTACACGAAGGGCCCGTATGCCCACATGGTACCACTCTACCGGTCGATGTCGCAGCCAACGTCTTACTGCATCAACAAACTTCCCATCATGCACGATCTGTTTCCCGCGGAGTGCACGCTTCATTGAGCCCAACAGATGGAACCTCTTTATCCCCTCTTGTTAGGTGGCATGGAGCACCGGGCACACACCTTTCACCCAACGACTCTCGGTGCTTTTGTTTATTGCCAGATATCCGTAGACATTCTGCAAGCACCTCTGAATACCCGCGAATCTCTGATTTGCAGCTAAAGGGCTGGTTGTAGCTGGCCTCCGTTACAGATGCCATTCTGAGGGGTACGGATAGCGCCGCCATCTATAGGAACTACATGAAACCATAGGGGCCGAAGCGGGAGTATTCCACGATGTCCCAGAACAAATACCGATTTCTTTTACACGAAATTAGCAGTGAAAAAAATGTATTCTGTATTTGTTGAAGGCCCCTAGAATTTCCCTTAAAGGGTCACGTGACCGAAGCGCTCCATGACGGTGGCCAAAATATTTTGGCTTACCAGCACACTTTAATGTACACTCCTGGAAATGGAAAAAAGAACACATTGACACCGGTGTGTCAGACCCACCATACTTGCTCCGGACACTGCGAGAGGGCTGTACAAGCAATGATCACACGCACGGCACAGCGGACACACCAGGAACCGCGGTGTTGGCCGTCGAATGGCGCTAGCTGCGCAGCATTTGTGCACCGCCGCCGTCTGTGTCAGCCAGTTTGCCGTGGCATACGGAGCTCCATCGCAGTCTTTAACACCGGTAGCATGCCGCGACAGCGTGGACGTGAACCGTATGTGCAGTTGACGGACTTTGAGCGAGGGCGTATAATGGGCATGCGGGAGGCCGGGTGGACGTACCGCCGAATTGCTCAACACGTGAGGCGTGAGGTCTCCACAGTACATCGATGTTGTCGCCAGTGGTCGGCGGAAGGTGCACGTGCCCGTCGACCTGGGACCGGACCGCAGCGACGCACGGATGCACGCCAAGACCGTAGGATCCTACGCAGTGCCGTAGGGGACCGCACCGCCACTTCCCAGCAAATTAGGGACACTGTTGCTCCTGGGGTATCGGCGAGGACCATTCGCAACCGTCTCCATGAAGCTGGGCTACGGTCCCGCACACCGTTAGGCCGTCTTCCGCTCACACCCCAACATCGTGCAGCCCGCCTCCAGTGGTGTCGCGACAGGCGTGAATGGAGGGACGAATGGAGACGTGTCGTCTTCAGCGATGAGAGTCGCTTCTGCCTTGGTGCCAATGATGGTCGTATGCGTGTTTGGCGCCGTGCAGGTGAGCGCCACAATCAGGACTGCATACGACCGAGGCACACAGGGCCAACACCCGGCATCATGGTGTGGGGAGCGATCTCCTACACTGGCCGTACACCACTGGTGATCGTCGAGGGGACACTGAATAGTGCACGGTACATCCAAACCGTCATCGAACCCATCGTTCTACCATTCCTAGACCGGCAAGGGAACTTGCTGTTCCAACAGGACAATGTACGTCCGCATGTATCCCGTGCCACCCAACATGCTCTAGAAGGTGTAAGTCAACTACCCTGGCCAGCAAGATCTCCGGATATGTCCCCCATTGAGCATGTTTGGGACTGGATGAAGCGTCGTCTCACGCGGTCTGCACGTCCAGCACGAACGCTGGTTCAACTGAGGCGCCAGGTAGAAATGGCATGGCAAGCCATTCCACAGGACTACATCCAGCATCTCTACGATCGTCTCCATGGGAGAATAGCAGCCTGCATTGCTGCGAAAGGTGGATATACACTGTACTAGTGCCGACATTGTGCATGCTCTGTTGCCTGTGTCTATGTGCCTGTGGTTCTGTCAGTGTGATCATGTGATGTATCTGACCCCAGGAATGTGTCAATAAAGTTTCCCCTTCCTGGGACAATGAATTCACGGTGTTCTTATTTCAATTTCCAGGAGTGTATTTGACACTCCGTGACTCCTCCATTCAAATCTGTCGTGTACGGTAGCAAAATACGTTTGTCATCAAAGGTGAGACTCAGCAACGAGACTGATTATTTAAAATTTAAAATGGTCTCCCTTTTTTCAATACAAGAAAATTAAAAAATGAGCACCGAGGGTAAGGAAAAGCAAAAATTTCTCAATCGAAATTCTAAAACCAACTGTATTTGTCCATTTCTCCAGTTTCTGATTGTCGATTTTGACGTATAGTCAGTGCAACAGGCGACTATGGTTTGCCATTCGATATAGTTAAAGTTCTACAGTCACAATTATTTCTATTCATTGATATTCTATTTCTGTAATGTAACTATCGTCAGACTCTCACATATGGCCATCATGGATTAAAGGCAAACGAGCAGGTTAACGTCGCTTGGCAGGAGGTACATCATAAATGAGGCTATAAGGTACTTAATGGCAACTGAGGTGTACATACATAGTTGCTAAATAGCCTTCAGTTCAGGCTGGACCTATGGAGATGGTTTGATCCTGGTTAAATAATCGCAACCGAAATGCAAGTAAATAAAACTAACAATTGTGACGAGATATTTAATTACCATATAGTCTAATTTTGTGCTTTAGCCTGCACGTTTTACCTGTAGGCCTAGAAGGGAAGCTGTAGCTCTAGATAATGTTTACCGACGGGGAGTACTGGATGGGGTCTCTTACCGTGTATTTATCGTGTATCTAACAGCAACTGCTTATATTCGTCACACCTAAAACACTACCTTGGGGTACATCGTTCTCACTTTCAAATCGATCGACCGTATATTGTAAATTTATGTTTTAATTCAGTTTAGTAAGGAAGGACCACATGACTAGTACAAGTCCAAGCTGTCTCATTCATGGAGCTGTTCGATGACATTATGCCGGCCGAAGTGGCCGTGCGGTTAAAGGCGCTGCAGTCTGGAACCGCAAGACCGCTACGGTCGCACGTTCGAATCCTGCCTCGGGCATGGATGTTTGTGATGTCCTTAGGTTAGTTAGGTTTAACTAGTTCTAAGTTCTAGGGGACTAATGACATCAGCAGTTGAGTCCCATAGTGCTCAGAGCCCTTTGAACCTTTGATGACATTATGCTTCGAAGTGGTACTCTTTTTCAGTGTCGAAGAAACCTTGTATTAAGTGACGCCTGAGCAGGAAAATCTCCAGGAGGGTAAAACCACCGATGATCGACCGATACTTCCTCAATATCTCACTAATGAACTGTCCTGATTCCAAAATCTAGGTAATGTGTCTCCAAAGTCTTTCCTACGCCTTCATAATTTTAGATGACGTTACTAAGAATAGAAATCTGTCAGTTAAGTAAAATTCGCTCTATTTAACCCGTGGCTGCTCAGCCACCAGCAACAGTCTCGGGACTGGGGTCGGCACACTTGTTCCAAGCGTTATCAGTGTCAGCCTAATGGGTAGCGATACATGATCTAAGCGGGCATTCTTTTTAATGCTTTCTGATTTCACTATGTAATTTAACACTTTTAATTTTTGTCTTTTCAGTGCATTATCTGAAGAAGGACTGCTGTAGTGTAATAAATGACTGCGTGATCGAGACTATTTTTTACTACTTTTCACTAATTTTACTTTCCCACACAGTTAGAAAGGGCTATACTACGATACCTTTTCGAGTATGTGCAGCCGCATCCAACTTACAAGGGGGAGTTAAGACGGCTCTCATTAACAAGTCGGTAAACTGCTCATATTCCCCGATAAAAACGGAAAAGCCAAGAGGAATTCCTCTGCTGCTACCTGTGAGGTGTCACAACATGCTTTATCGTGAAAAGTATCACGAGCCGCAGACGCTGCCGAATCGATCTTCAACATACATCGCTGTGTAGTTCGCCATTGGTCGTATTCAAATTTCAACTGTTCCTCAAAGAGTACTTTCCAATTTAAATTTTAGTGACACCAGTGATCTGGTTCGCATTTCCGCTGATATACTTAATACTATGCTTTAATGGTGAAAGCCAAATTGTCACGACAAGTCAGTTCCGTTGCAGACGCGCTAGCGAGCGGACGTTGTTTACTGCTGCGCAGCTCTTGCGTCTTTACATCGTTGTACTTGCGCTTCGCTGATTGTGAGTGCTGTCCGTCCGTTAATCTCCGTGTTCGTTCATATTCCTTGTGATCTGATCGCTCCTCTTGGTAGTGCTACTGCTAACTGGAATTTCGGTTGTTTAACCGAAATTTCGTCACTGGATTAACCATGGCTACACAGAACAGAAAGAATACTCTGGTATTTGCTTCTGACAAGTAATCCCGTCCTTTTCAGCAGACATCTCTGGAAATAGATAACTGGACTACACAGATAATTGGTTTCAATTCTGAAACCGTCCATACCTGACAACTGGATCAGGAAACAGACTGTGTTTTTCTTTCTGCGACTGTTCATAAAGTGTCACGAAAGTGGAGCTATGAAGTAGATTTTGTGCATAGAAATCGTAATAAAAGTAAGGTTTCCATCTCTAGAGCTGACATTAATTACAAAACAGTTCGTGTCTTGAATCTTCCCGCTGAAATTGAAAAGGATAAGGTTAAGGAAGCTCTTTCTAATTTCGGGGATGTTAAATCAATTGCAAATGTTGCTTTAAACTGCAATGTTTCAATAGGGTCAGCTGTGGATGGACGCTAAGACAAATATTCCGTCTCACATAACTGTTTGTGGGTATAAAGCACTAATTATGTATACAGGTCAGGAAGCTACACGTCATATGAGGCTTGAATGAAAAGTAATGCCTCCACCTTCGATAATTGGGTTTGGTTGGGAATATATTAATAAATCAAACGCAGAAATAATCTTTAGAATGTGATCTTTGATTACCAATATTCACTCTTCCACATAATCACCAGCCAATTGGATACACTTCCGCCAACGATGAACAAGTTTTCTGAAGCCGTGATGGAAGGAGTCGACGCTTTGTTTCTGCAACCACAGTCTCAGTGTTCTTTCAACGCCTGCATCAGAAGCATAATGATGTGCGTGCAGCTCGTCATTCATTATCGGGAACACATGGCAGTAAGACGGTGCTAAATCTGGGTTGCTGATGAGATTAAGTCGAAGTTCTGCTGTGGTGGCACGTGAAATGTGTGGTTTGGCATTGTCACGCTGCAGGGAAACATTTCCCTTTCCCTTTCGGACCCTTGTTAGCCGTCGATTCAGAGTTCGCAGAGTTGTGATGTAACGCCCTGAATTTATTGTTGTCAACGATCAAGGAAATGAACATGGGTAACACCATCTACGTCCCAGAACACATTGTTATGATTTTTCCAGCTGAGGGTTACGTCTTGAATTTCTTTTTCTGGGGCGAGTCTTCGTGTCGATATTCTATAGATTGACGTTTCGTCTCTGGGCCGTAGTGGTGTACCCACGTTTCGTCTCGTGTTACAACTGAATGGAGAAAGGTGTCATCTTCATTCCCGTAACGCGAGAGGAGTTCCTGGCAAATATCAAGTCTGTGCGCTTTCATTTCAGGAGACATCATCGTGCACAGATCTTCCGATAGCTAAGCAAAGCAATACTGTGACTCACACGTTCTTGTGAAATGCCGATTGTGCTTGAAATTTCTCTCTGATTGATACGACGATTGTCCTGAATCCATCTGTCAACATTTTGCTTGTGAAACTCAGTGCTTGCTGTCACAGGACGTCCAACTCTTTGTTTGTCGAGCAGGTCAGATGTTCCCGCCTCAACATCTTTAAACTTACTCTCCCAACGACACACAGTACTCACATCAACTCAATCGCCATAAACTGCTTTCATTCTCAGATGACTCTCCTTTGGGGTGACACCTTCTGCTGTCAAGAATTCAGTGACTGCACGTTGCTTAAATCGCATCGACTGACCGTCTGCACAGGGTTCCACACTTTACACTGTAACAACACAACCGTTCAGTGCTAAGGCCTCCCGTCAACTGGAGCTGTAGAGACTAGGCTACGGAGCAAGACAGTACCTACCGCATGCCAATGCTGTCAACTGTTGAAGAGCTACGAAGGTGGAAGCATTACTGTTCAGTCCACCCTCGTATATGTAACGAAACTGCCCACTTCGGACAAGAATTTCAGATGCGATCAATTGTTCTTAAAAGTAATTTTATACAGCGTCAGAAACTTACCTTAAATAATCTGTTACCAAAGAATAGCTCGGATCAACTAGTTGCGGATGTTAACGCAGAGGGCCAAGCTGGTGTCCCCTTTCACGATAACAGTCAATTTCCTCCGTTAACGACAAAGGGAAATCCTGTTACCACTACTCGTGAAACAGAAATGCAACCGAAAAAACGACCCTGGGAGACAACTGATAGTTGCTCAGAGGACGAACTGTCCTGTACAACTCCCTGAGTCCTCAGTCAAAAACAGTGTGATGAGGAGGTAGAGGAACGGGAAGGCAGAATGCGAATGGAAACTGATGAACAGAAAGGTAATACGATAATGATCGAAATGAATTAACACTTGTGTTGCGGCCGGGACTTGAAACCGCATCCTTAATTATATGATCTGTAAGAAAGATAATAAACATACGGTAGCAGAAAATGAAGGGAGAGTAGTCACTACTAACTTGCAAGAAACAACAGGTGACGTAGCTTATTGCAAAGATTAGCAGCTATCTGTTAGTAAACAAGTACAGGGAGAGGTTGCACGACTGCCGTCTCCATTTGTTTCCCTCAATCAGGAAGTAAGTGATATTAATAAAGAACGAGGAGGTGGTGGCCACAATGAAATCACGGTCAACACCGCAGGGCAGGCGCCAGCAGCAGAAATTGCGAAAGCGTCTGCTGCTGCTTCGGATAAACGCAACCAAATGTGAATGTAGCTCGTAACCAAGGGAAGGGGGACCCAAGCCCAGAGAATGTTCGGTACGAAACGGTCCTACACGAATCACTGGAGGAAAAATCAGGAAGTTTACAAGGAAATCAGTCCGATAGCGGTACAAGAGAAAACCTCAAAAGTAGACGAAAAGGGACAGTAATAAACTGACTGAAGTGGTATTCCATGTTCGGCCTTCCGAGAAAACTGTTAATAGTTTAACTGAACCCTGAACCACAGGAAACTAAATTAGTTCATCAAAACAATTTCATAGTGCCAGTGCAATGACGCAATCTTATTCTGTCACCACTTTCTTTCTTTTCTTTCGCTTACGCCATAGTCCCGCAGCGATCGCAGGGTCGGCGCGGTTAGAACGGATTTGGCAAGGTTAGTTTTAGGGGTGGCCGGATGCCCTTCCTGCCGCCACCCCGTACCCACAGGGAAGGAATCAGTGTACCCCAGCTGTCTGCATCTAGCGTAAATCGTGAAATAGTGCGACTGTTGTTTCAAATGCCTGCGACGCGTGAAACTGAGGCGGAACGTGGGGACCAGCCCGGTATTCACCTATCGGGATGTGGGAAACCGCCTAAAAACCACGTCCAGGCTGGCCAACACACCGGTCTTCGTCGTTAATCCGCCGGGCGGATTCGATCTGGGGCCGGCGCTCCTACCCAAGTCCAGGAAGCAGCACGTTAGTGCTCTCAGCTACCCTGGCGGGTCTCTGTCACCGCTATAAAGCACTCCGTCTTCAGGCCACGAGTAGCCTACCGGGACCATCCGACCGCCGTGTCATCTACAGGGGAGGATGCGGATAGGAGGTTCGTGGCGTCAGCACACTGCTCTCCCCGTCGTTATGATGGTATTCTTGACCGAAGCCGCTACTATTCGCTCGAGTAGTTCCTCAATTGGCATCACGAGGATGAGTGCACCCCGAAAAATGGCAACAGCGCATAGTGGCCTGGATAGTCACCCATCCAAGCGCCGACCACGCCCGACAGCGCTTAACTTCAGTGATCTCACAGGAACCAACATAAATAAAATTAGGTCCGATTCGAAATTACCGGCACATAAGGAACTTTTGTACGAATCCTCGACTGATACAAGAAGTTCTAATGTTGGATTTAGTAATTCCCAGTTATGCCAGTTACATGAATGTGTCTCACGAACCAAGTGTTGGAACATCTGTTTTGGTGAGGGAAGGGATTCCAGTAGGTGAAGTGGAACGACTGAACTTCGGAAGAGGAATAGGGCTAAACACCTATGATGTGACTATCATCATCTTGTATGCCCCTTCAGCATGTTCTCAACGAGCTGACAGGGCACGTTTCTTCAAAGACGAACTAATATATACGTGTTAAGGAAAAATCCAAGACAGTTGTTACTTGGGGGTGATTTTAATTGTGCTTTAAATCGAAAAGATCAGTTACTTAATCTTAATTTCTCAAGTGAACTGAAACAACTAGTTAGTGGTTTAGAATTAAAGGATATATGGAAAATGAAATACCCTTCCACTGTTGAGTTCACTTATGTCACGGCTACATATCGCAGTAGGATTGATGGATTATATATTTATAAAAGTCTCGAAACTTTCGTGACAAAAGTAGAAACCATTCCTAAGTAGTTTCCAGGCCATTCAAGTGTCTCAGCTTGCATAAATCTAACAAGACAATCAGTTCACCGATTCAAGAATCAGTGGAATTTGAACGCTTCCTTGTTAGTAAATCATGATTTAGAAGACCTGATTAAGGAAACATGGGCAACATGCCTGCGTGCTCGTAGTAAATATGCCACTGCTATCGACTGGTGGGTTAAAATGGCGAAGTCAAAATTGAGGAAGGTTCGTATTCAATACAGTGCCCAGAGCACAACAGAAATGAAATGCACTGTAGAATATTACTATTCAGTTTTGAGAGATCTGTATGATCAGGTCTCAGCAGGTCCCTCACTTCGAATAGCAGACATCAAAAATGTCAAAGCCAAGTTACTTAATATCAAGAGAGATCAAATGGAAGAGAAAACAAAATAGAAGGCTAATTCGATGTCAGAAGGCGAAACTACTTCCCTGTATCATTTACTGAAGCATATAAAAAACGGAAGAATGTCTTTTTTGATGAAATTCGAAAAAAGAAAGTTACGTTTCTCAGAACCCAGTAGGATATCATGGACGAGATTTATCGCTTTAATGCGAGCTATATTCTGTAAATCAAAGTAGTGATGCATCCTTGGAAGAATTCCTTGACATCCTAGCCCCACTGCTGACAGAAGACGACAACGAAAATTTTCTCGAGGTAGTCAGTGAAGAGGACGTGTGTGAGACTGTGCACCTTATCACCAAAAAAACTCCCCAGGACCGGAAGGTCTGCCAGCAGAGTTTTACATCCGCTACTGGCCAATAGTGGGTACGAAAATTATGGGCTTTGTAAATGAGGTTAACGAGTGGAAAGTGATTCCGGCTGAGTTTAGGGAGAGTAAAATTGTTCTTGTGCCAAAAAATAATGGAAACAAAGATTTAAATAATTTTTGACCAATTTCACTGCTGAATTCAGATTATAAATTAATATCTAAAATCGTAAACAAGAGAATTTTTTGCTTTACAGATAAAATTATTAGTTAACAACAGAACTGCGCGCACAGCAGAATTCAGGGATATCATTGCAATAACTTCTGTAACAAAGATAAATTTTTCTTTATTTTTTTTAGATTTTTATAAAGCCTTAGATGTAGTAAATCATGAATACTTCATACGGACTTTGAAGAAAATGTGTTTCAACGATAGGGTCATACAGTTGGTAAAGAACATAGCAACTGGAATAAATGCAGAAATAGCGGTGAATTGTCAACAATCCAGGCCGATAGAAATAAAACGAGGTGTTCCTCAAGGAAGTCCTCTGCACATGGCGCTCTTCGCCATTTTACTGAAACCTTTCCTCCGACATGTCCATGCTAGATTCAAAGGCTTAACATTAGCAGGAAATAAAACAGTTATGAAATGAAATGTCGTGTGACGAGGGCCTCCCGTCGGGTAGACCGTTCGCCTGATGCAAGTCTTTCGATTTGACGCCACTTCGGCGACTTGCGCGTCGATGGGGATGAAATGATGATGATTAGGACAACACAACACCCAGTCCCTGAGCGGAGAAAATCTCCGACCCAGCCGGGAATCGAACCCGGGACCTTTGAATTGACAGTCTGTCGCGCTGACCACTCAGCTACCGGGGGCGGACAAAACAGTTATAAGAGCCTATGCTGACGATCTGGGGGTCATTGTAAGGAATGAACAGGTAACCACGCCAGCAACAGTTATTGGCACGTACTGTAGAACATTCGGAGCCAATGCAAATGAAAATAAACCTCATACGTTTTGATAATATCAATGTCAAGTGGGCAAAATTAGTCAGACAACAGAAAACGTTTGGGATAACCCCGACTGCAAGCCCCATGAAAATGACGGCTTTAAAGTGTAAAGTTGCCGCAGATATGGTGCAAGGAGCCATTATGGAGAATTTAACTCTATATGTGAACCAAATTCAAAGAACAAAGTATATAAACTCACGCATCGTTGCTTCTGCCCAGCTGTTTCCAATACCGAGAATGATAGCGAGGAGAATAATGTCCAAAATTACTAACGTTTTGTGGAAAGGTGAAGTGCTCAGAGTACCTGCTACAGTACCGACTTTAGGTCATAAAACTGGTGGCTAGGATTAACTGATATAACGGATAAAGTCTCTGCACTTTTTATCAAAAGGCAAGTAAATTTAATAACAGACTCGCGAGAAAGCATAACCAGTCAACTTTTCGGGATCATTAAGCCTTGAAGCCTTCTTCCCCAGATTGACGTGCAGAATATCACCAGTCGCTTACAGTCTGTGAGGATTTTCTATATTGAGTTCAGTTATGTAAGTGCTGAAATCAGCCAGTCACAACACTTATCAAATGCCATAATGCGGGAACGAAAGAAAAGAGAAGGAAGGTACAAAATAGGACGACAGTTTTCAAACATTGATTAGACTGAGATTTGGATAAAACATTAGTTCTTATGTGCTCACTTCTAAATAAAAACGGCATGGTACAAGACACTTAACAACGTAGTTAACACCAAAGGAAGACTGTACGAAATCAGACTCTGTGAAAGAAATTTATGTCAACAATGCCATCTAGTTGACAATAATTCATAGCTACACTTGGGGCAGTCACATTAATAGTTGGCGGTGGATCCGAAAGCAAGTAGCTATGATTACAAGGTCATCCCCTGATAGTATTTCGCTGTCATTGATACACAGGCCTGAAGCACGCCATTTCCCAGAGGCAAAAAAATAACGCTGTGTACTGGTTCCGGGGAAATTTTGTTAATTACGTCATTAACAAACTAGTATCCGACAGCACCATAGATTTCAAGGTACACATGCTTTGTGAATACCACAAAATTAGAAGGTATTCGAATTACAAGAAAAATCTCGGTAATATGTTAAAAATTATATTTGAAAGAATGGGCATCGGTTAATATAAAAAAGATGACTGTGTTCACAGGGATGTATTGTAGATACCTTAAGGATATTGTTTCAATCATTACTGTAAATTTTTTATGTATCCTTTTCCTACTTCATAAAGTACCTTTTGAAATTTTATAAGCTAATGCACACAACTTATGTAACAGTCAGTTTGTGTGTCTAATAGTGTCAAAACACAAAACATTAAAGTGGCATTTTTGATTTATATTGTAAATATTAAAATTCACAGTTAAAAAGAAGTGGCCTACTGGTACCGTTTTGGAATAGTAATAAAAAAAACCACCGCTGGGTCCGAAACCCACTGCTGCTTAACTTTTTATTAACAATCTTCTTTGACAGCCGAAGGTTTCCGGCAACAGAAATCACCTCCATTCTGCCAACGGCTTTGTGAAAGAGGGGGTTTTGGGGGGGGGGGGGGGGAGGGGAGAGCCAGAGGTTCAGGACACTGTCTTGTCCGTGGAGTGCATTAAAGACTGCATTAACGACACATAACGTGTATCCACAGGACATGTGGCCTGCAATTGAAAAATTGTCACGGTGGTCTGTCCCTTGGCAAAATATTTCTGAATAGGCCCTGTTCGAATATCCATGAGGGGACTGCAAAGGGAGAGGTTACCGTGAGAAAAAGATTGATTAACCAACGAAAGGATAACCTTCTATTAGTCGCGGCGTGGAATGTCAGAAGTTTTAACCTGGTAGGGAAGCTAGAAAATGAGAAAAGGGAAATGAAAAGGCACAGTCTAGATATAACAGGAGTCAGTGAAATGAAACTGAAAGAAGTCAACGATTTCTGATCAGATTAATAAGGGTTATATCAAAAGCAGCAGACAATGCAATCACGGGAGTAGCATTCGTTGTAAACAGGGTAGGGCAGAGAGAGTGTTACTGTGAACATTTCAGTCATAGGGTCGTTCTTATCAGAATCGACAACAAACCAACACTGACAACGATAGTTCAGCTATAAATAACGACGTTGCAAGCTGAAAATGAAGAGAAAAAGTATATGAAGATATTGAGAGAATAGTACAGTACGTAAAGGGAGATGAAAATTTAATAGCCGTCGGGGACTTAAATGCAATGATTACAGGAGGTAACGGGCTTGGGACACGCACGGAATGAGAGATGAAAAGACTAATTGCGTTATGTAATAAATTTGAGCTAGTAGTAACGAATACTCTGTTTAAGAACCAATAGAGGAAGAGGTATATTTGGAAAAGGACGCGTGATACGGGAAGATTTCAGTTATAGTACATCATGGTCAGACAGAGACTTCGAATACATATGTTTTTGGATGGGATCTACCTTTTCCAAAACGCAGTTTTGTTTTACATCCCAAAAATGTTTGACTGCAGTTGTAGCATCATCAGTGGGCTTTTATTTTATGGCTGTTAGTAATAAAGAATGTTCTTTACTGTTTGTATTCATGTAAATATTAGTTTTTAAATCTTAATTACAACTTTTTGAATAACATATAAAGTTATGTAATCATACCTTTTTACCACATGGTGTGGTTTTCCTGAGGTATTATGTTTTTATAGTGCCTGTTTTGTTTCACAGTTTGTCATGTGCATCCATATATAACTTAATGTAGACAAATTATTTAAGCGAAAATTACCACTTGCAAACTGTTATGGCTATGCCTGAAGTTAATTAATTCTATGTGGAAGGTTCGAAATCAGATACTGGATATAGGGCGTACCCAGAAGCAAATAGAGGCTCATATCACAATGTTCTAATGATGAAGAATAGGGTGAAGTTTGAGACATTGGTCAGGAGGAATCAATACTCAAAGAAGCGGGATACAAGAGTACTAAGGAATGACGACATATCCTTGAGACTCTCTAAGACTAATAATGCTGCATTAAGGAATAGCTCAGTAGCCAGTGCAGTTGTAGAGGAATGGACATCTCTAGAAAAGGTACTTACAGAAGTTGGAAAGGTACAAAGATGGTAACTTCCAAGAAACCATGGGTAAGAGAAGAAATACTTCAGTTGATCAATGACAGAAGCAAGTACAAAAATTCTGATGCAAATACAGGAAAACAGAAACACCGGTCATTGAGGAGTGTAATAAATATTAAGTGCAGGGAAGCTACGACGAAATGGTTGCATGAAAAATGTAAATAAATCAAAAAGAAATGATTAGCGGAAGGGTTCATTCAGCATACACGAATGTCAAAACCCCTTCTGCGAAAAAAAAGGATCATTAAGAGTGGTAACATTAAGATTGCAACGGGAATTCCACTGTTAAATTCCGAAGAGAGAGCGGATATGTGGAAGGAGTACATTGAAGGGCTCTATAACGGGGAATTGTGTGATGTGATTGAAGAAGAAGCTGGAGTCGATTTAGAAGAGATAGGGGATCCGCTCTTAGAATCAGAATTTAAAAGAGCTTTGGAGGAGTTAAGATCAAATAAGGCAGCATCGATCGATAATATTTCATCAGAGTTTCTAAAATCATTATGGGAAGAGGCAAACAAAAGAAGACTATTCACGTTGGTGTGTAGAATGTTTGAGTCTGCGGCATACCAACTGACTTCCGAAAAAATAGCTTCCACACAGTTCCGAAAACTGCAAGAGCTGCAAGTGCAAGAATTATCGCACAATCAGCTTAACAGCTCATGCATCCTAGTCGCGACAAGGATAACATACAGACGCATGGAAAAGAAAATTGGGGATGCATTATATAACGGTTACTTCGGCTTTAGGTAAGGTAAAGGCACCAGACAAACAGTTATGAGGTTGCGGTTGAGGATGGAAGCAATAGTAACGAAACAGAAGACACGTTTCCTATCTTACACAATTTCAATCCGATCACTTCGTTCTGGGTCGTCCACTCTTCTTATAAACTCTTGGCTCTTGTGCATATCGTGTATTACCCGTCTCTCCCCATATCTTACGCCCATTTCTCTCAGATTGTATATCTTGCACCGTCTTATGTTGTTTTTTCATTTTTTTTATTATTTGTGGTAAGTTCCTGGGGACCAAACTGCTGAGGTCATCCTTACCTAGGCTTACACAGTATTTAACCAAACTTAACTTACACTATGGACAACACATACACTCATGCCCGAGGGGGGATTCGAACCTCCGACGACGGGAGTCTGCGAACCGTGGCAATGCGCCTGAGACCACGCGGATACTGTGCGCGGCTGTGACGTTGTGGAACGCTTTTTCCAGTGCCATCTATCACAAAACGAAAATCGTGGTCCAACTAAAACATTCATATTTATTTACGAAATACACGAATATGTAATAAAAATGGGGGTTCCGATTTTTAAACAACGCAGTTGACATCCGTTTGACCTATGGCAGCGCCATCTAGCGGGCCAACCATAACGCCATCTGGTTTCCCCCTTCAAGCTAGACAAGTTTCGTTCTTTGTAGTTTTTTCGTTCGACGCTTATTTCGTGAGATATTTGGCACAGTCACGATCAATGAACCACCTTGTATTAACACCAACAAACCGCAAGCGTAATAGTTATACACTTAAGAATACACCCGACCCTTACAACGTGATAGTTATACACTTAAGTCCCGACCTAGCAGTTACAACATTATTGCAAAGTGAAGAAATTGAAAACAGATACATAACATTTTCAGCGCTTTGCAAAGATGCAAGTTACGTTTCTTCTTTTTTGGAGGCAAATGTTAACAGATACTCTTTCGAAGTAGAATTTAATAGAAGTGTCGTTAGTAACATATGGGACAAGAGAGGATCGTGTTAATAACGGGCCTTAGTAGAAAATAATCTCATGTGTATGTTAATCTGCACTTTTTGTTTTATCTTCAGAGAGATGTACTTGGGTAATCGACAGCTAAACATTCTAAAACGATATTAGTAATTTTCTACTACACATACGCAGAAACTTCAAGTGACGGGAAATCTGTTTCTGACTGGCTTCAGATGTCTTCCCTTCCGCAACTGAGAAACTTTCCTCACATAATGTGACGAAAGTCATGGATACCTACTGACATCAGGTCCTTTTGCCGAAGTAGTGCAGCAGCTCGACTTGCCATGGACTCAACAAGACCTTTATTTTTTTTTTTAAAGTCCCCTGCAGAAATATCGACCCACGCTGCCTCTAAAGCCGTCCATAATTGCGAAAGAGTTGCCGTTACAGAATTTTGTGCACGAACTAAATTCTTGATTATCTCCGGACAATGTTCTATGGAACTTATATTGTGTGATCTTGGTAACCAAATTATTCACTCAAATTGTCCAGAATGATCTTACAACCAATTGAGAATAATAGGGACCGGTGAGCTGACTCATTGTTATCTGTAAAAATTCTTGTTTGGAAACATGAAGTCCATGAATGGCTGCAAATGGTTTCGAAGCAGCCGAGCATAACCATTTGATCGGTTCACTTTCATGTAAACATAGCACAGCTCAGACTATTATGGATCCATCACTATCTTGCACAGTGCCTTGCTGACTAACTATGTCCTTGCCTTCGTGGGTTCTACGCCACACTCGAACCCTACCATCATCTTTTAGCAACTGACACCGAGACTCATCCGACCACGGCACGGTTTCCCAGTTGTCTAGGGTCCATCCGATATGGTCACGAGCGCATCAGGTGAACTCATGCTGTTGGCAAAGGCACTCGCGTCGGTCGTCTGCTCCCATATCCCGTTACAGACAAATTTCGCAGTACTGTCCTAACGGATACGTTCGTCGCACGTTCCACATTGATATGTGTTGTTATTTCACGCAGTGTTGCTTGTCTGTTAGCACAACTATATGGAACCGCCGTTTCCATCTGCCGTCAAGTGAAGGCTGCCGGCCACTGTGTTGTCTGTAGTCAGAGTTAATTCCTGAAATCTGACATTCTCAGCACACTGTTGACACTGTATATGTCGGAATACAGAATTCCCTAACTATTTTCGAAATGGAATGGCCCATGCGTATAGCTCCAACCACTCTTCCGTGTCCAAAGTCTGTTAATTGCCGTCGTGCAGCCATAATCACGACGGTAAATTTTCGCTTGAATCACCTGAGCAAAAATGACAGCTCCGCCATTGCAACACCCTTTTATGCTTTACGTACGTGATACTACCGTCATCGCTATCCCATGACATTTGTCCCCTCGCTGTATGTTGTATTACTTTGGTTCAAAAAATGTTAAAATGTGTATGAAATCTTATGGGACTTAACTGCTAAGGTCATCAGTCCCTAAGCTTAAACCTGAATTATCCTAAGGACAAACACACACACCCATGCCCATGAGGGAGAACTCGAACCTCCGCCGGGACCAGCCGCACAGTCCTTGAATGCAGCGCCTTAACACCGCTCGGCTAATCCCATGCGGCTTACTTTGGTTAATCCTTCACTGAACTTTCCTAGCAAATTCCGCAATGCGATAAGAATCGCTCACTTTATCCTGGAAGACTTTGTGATTTGCAGAGACTTTCTTCTCTATGCTGCCAAATTCAAATACCATGTATGAATTTATGGACAGTTACTCTAGGACGAGCTAAGTATGTCATCCGGCGTCTCATGAAATAAAGATATTAAAGACGCCCTGGAATATGACTCAGCCTTTCTGAGAACTCATTTCTTTCGAGGCTTTTTAATGGCCCGAGAGACCGCGTGATAAAATGTATATGGCTGCATCAGGCTGATGAACTGCCATAACACCTTCACGGCTTTAATCCCATTAAAGCACTAGACGTACGTACTACATCGAGGCCTTAACCCTTGATTCTCAGGAATATCCAACGCTGGTCGTAAATTATATTTTAAAATGAGATCTAATAATTTGACCGCAGTTCAATTATTCGTCAGAATAAGCACGACTACACGTTTATTTCATATCCCGTCAATATAATAAATTTACAGTAGCACACGTAGATTTTAAGTTGCATTTTCCCATACCAAGACGTTCTGCTATTTGTTTGCTTCTGCAAAGTGCATTAATGCATCCCCAAATCCCCGAAAAATAAGTGAAAAATATACCTATTCAAAAAAGCAGATGAAAATTCACTTGACGCCTTCCTGAGAGACAGTCTCCTCTCATTCCAAATTAATAATATAAGTGTAGACCAGATGTGGCTTAAATTCAAAGAAATAGTAACGGCAGCAGTTGAGAGATTTATACCAAATAAATTAACAAACGACTCAGTTGATCCTCCTTGGTACACAAAACGGGTTAGAACACTGTTGCAGAAGCAACGAAACAAACATGGCAAAATTAAACACATGCAAAATCCCCAAGATTGGTGATCTTGTACAGAACCTCGAAATTTAGTGCGGACTTTAATGCCAGATGCCTATAACAGTTTCCACAACGAAACATTGTCTCTAAAACTCCTTCGGAGTGGAGTTTCGAACCATCTCATACCAGACGATGCCCACAGGACAAGGTCAGCTTCCACCTCAGATTTCAAATTTCTGTCCTTAGCTGTTTGAACAGGGCAATGATTAGTCAATGAATCAGTAGGGTTCTATTTAACTCCGCTTAGGTGTTTAATTAAAAAAACTGAAAATAAAATACTGAAACATGTTACTTTTTATTTCTGACTGAGAAGACAAACACTTATTTTTATAGATTTAGCTTCGAAAATGCTTTCATGATGAAATACTTTAATAAACGTTTTCATCCTCCGTTCCACCCCCTTAGTGGTTGACTTTCCAAAAACCACTGAGACACATTTTATGTTTCCAACCGAGTAATCAAATACCAGTTTTCATGGATATAATTTAAAAAATGCTTTTAGCAGTCCTATAAAAATGATGTGTATTCAAAATAACTTTCACCAATCTCCGCCCCCCCCCCCCCCCGCCCACGCATAGAAGTTAAATGTCCAAAACTACATTTAATCCGCTAATTCACCCTCTTAGGCGTGGAATCTCGAAAAATCCATTTTTTAACGATACCTACAGTATAAGATGAACACGTTGAAGAATTCATTAACCCTCCAGCAGGCGCGTCAACTTTCATGACGCCACTAGTCGCGATGTATCTCGTGGATACATGCGACGATTTCTGTGGTTTTTTGTTTGTTTACAGGTTCCTTTTCTTTTGTTTTTGTTTTAAATTGCAGTTACCTTTATTGTTACAGATTTTACAAATACAGAAGTGAACATCAGGCCCATTACACTTTCAAATTAACAGAAATATTTGACATTTTGTAATGGAGAAGTACATGAAATTCTTTTAAAAATTGATTTTATTATAGATACAAATAAATTATTGAACTAATCAAAGCATGTCTCTTTTTACTGATTGCCCTCTACAGAAAGACATTGTTCACAAATTATTTTTGCGTGCTTTTGCTAACAAAGATGTGTCCCGCATTTTTCACATGTATACTTGCTGATACAAGTCTTTTTTGTCTCCCTGTAGCATGACTGGCACCTTTTTCTTTTCTTGTTTTCTGATTCCAAAGATTGTTCAGCGCTTTTCTTCCTCTTTTCCTTTAGGTTTGTACTTTACTAGCATTGACTTTATATCATCAGGTAGAGTCATAATAAGAGCTCTTCTTTTGAGATGATCTTGCAGTAGAGTCAGAGCCAAAGTTTTGAGGTACTCGCGCCGATTTCAGTATTTATTCTCGTTGCCCAAGAAAATTAGTCTTGAGTTGATGCCTGCAATGTTCAACAGGTGGAAAAAAATCAGCATAGGCCATCTTCCTGTTGACCTAGCTACATTGTAGGTTGCACAGAGTTTGTTAACTACATCCACTCCAGATTTGGTGTCATTATAGTCTAGAATAATTGCTGGTTTTTTCTCTAAACCTTCCGAAACCTCACTTGACGATATATGCATACTCGAAAGGAGGACTACAGTTTTCCGTTTTTTCGGGACATACGACACAAGGGTTTCATTCTTGCTGTAGCCAAATACGCTATCGTATTGGTGTCTACTTTTTGGTGCTACGATATTCGATGGCAGTTCCTTCCAGTTTTTTTTTTTCTAATTGTGCCTACAAACGACAGTCTCCTTTTATGCAGTTCTCTTACTAACTCCAAACTAGTGAACCAGTTATCTGCTGTAATGTTTCTACCCGTCCCATATATTGGTTCGACAAGTCTCACAACTACTTCTTTGGCGGAGTTGTTATTCTGAAAGGGTCCTTCTGGTTGTAATCCACAATATATTTCCACGTTGTAAGTATAATAAAGCTTGGCATCACATAGGCAGAAAATTTTGATGCCATATTTAGATGGTTTGGGTGGTATGAACTGGCGAAATCCACACCGGCCTCGAAATGCTGGTAGCTGCTCATCAACTGTGACGTTCTGACCGAGGGAGTAATGTATCTTGCAGTTATTCAAACACATGGTGAACATTTCCCTCACGGCTGCTAATTTGTCTGTCTTGCGCCGTTCTTGTCTTGTGGCTCCATCATCAAAATGAACACATCTTATTAGGAACTGGAAACATTTTTCGGACATGGTCGTTCTAAAAATATTCAGACCAAAGTCATCTGCTGTCCAGAAGTCGTGAACATTCTGTCGCCCACCACAGAACACACCAGCAAGGTATAACAAGCCAGGAAAGGCTTTTATTTCGATTGCGTCTGTGTCATTGCAGTCAGTCTCGCGAGCATAGTTTCCTTTTACATCAGCTATACGCCTGTTAGTGTTGACCACAATTTGATCCAGGATATCATTACTGATGAATAGGCTCCAGCAGTCAGCTTCAGTTACCATTTTCTTTGCGTCTCCAACTACCCCAGGCAGTTTGGTTAGTATATTATGTGTGTTGCTTTCCAAGGAACTTTCCTCCATTTAGTTCCATCCTTACCTAAAATAAAAAATAAGTATATTACACCATTATTAGATATTGTTATTATTACATCTGAAAGCATATTTATTGTCTTTTCTACTCACCAAAATTGTAATGTTCATCAGTTTCCTGCGCTTCATTATTTTCCTCTTCATCAAATTCATGATCTGTGTCTGAGTCTACAGATCGTGTTTCGAGTATATCTTCGGTTTCTGAATCAGTTTCTGCAAGATCATCTTCATCTTCAATGGATACCTCGTCGTCGAGAAGAAGGCGATGTACTTCTTCCAAATTCTTAGGATTTTCTAGATCATATCATTTACTCATTTTGAAAGAGAGTACACGTAGCTACAACGAAACGTTGCTTTATTTAAAGACAACAACCCAACTGCCGACTTGCGTAAGCTGCAAATAATGCAACAGCTGCAGTCATTAGCGGCGACAAAGCGTTACCCGAGTAGGCGCGCTGTATCTGAGAGATACAGGCAGTGCACGTTCTCACACCTGACTCATTTATGACCTCGTCAGTATCGGGATAAGACTGAAAGTCCTGTGAAGCAATAAGAAAGGTGTGACACAAGATGTCGTGGGCCAGCAAACCGTTTCCACTGTTCATTGCGGTAATATTAGAGAAAAAGTAGGTCATGTATCTCACAGATACATGTGCGACTGTCGGGGGGTTAATGTTCATGGCACCTTGTATAAACAATCTGAAATAATTTGAATGTCAAATAAATTTGCACATCTTTTGTGGAGTAACACGTTATATGCAACATGTGATGTAACCGCTTTCCGTTTTGTGATTTTTGATTGAGATTCTTGCATTTCAAGGTATATGTAGGTACATACACTCCTGGAAATTGAAATAAGAACACCGTGAATTCATTGTCCCAGGAAGGGGAAACTTTATTGACACATTCCTGGGGTCAGATACATCACATGATCACACTGACAGAACCACAGGCACATAGACCCAGGCAACAGAGCATTCACAATGTCGGCACTAGTACAGTGTATATCCACCTTTCGCAGCAATGCAGGCTGCTATTCTCCCATGGAGACGATCGTAGAGATGCTGGATGTAGTCCTGTGGAACGGCTTGCCATGCCATTTCCACCTGGCGCCTCAGTTGGACCAGCGTTCGTGCTGGACGTGCAGACCGCGTGAGACGACGCTTCATCCAGTCCCAAACATGCTCAATGGGGGACAGATCCGGAGATCTTGCTGGCCAGGGTAGTTGACTTACACCTTCTAGAGCACGTTGGGTGGCACGGGATACATGCGGACGTGCATTGTCCTGTTGGAACAGCAAGTTCCCTTGCCGGTCTAGGAATGGTAGAACGATGGGTTCGATGACGGTTTGGATGTACCGTGCACTATTCAGTGTCCCCTCGACGATCACCAGTGGTGTACGGCCAGTGTAGGAGATCGCTCCCCACACCATGATGCCGGGTGTTGGCCCTGTGTGCCTCGGTCGTATGCAGTCCTGATTGTGGCGCTCACCTGCACGGCGCCAAACACGCATACGACCATCATTGGCACCAAGGCAGAAGCGACTCTCATCGCTGAAGACGACACGTCTCCATTCGTCCCTCCATTCACGCCTGTCGCGACACCACTGGAGGCGGGCTGAACGATGTTGGGGCGTGAGCGGAAGACGGCCTAACGGTGTGCGGGACCGTAGCCCAGCTTCATGGAGACGGTTGCGAATGGTCCTCGCCGATACCCCAGGCTCAACAGTGTCCCTAATTTGCTGGGAAGTGGCGGTGCGGTCCCCTACGGCACTGCGTAGGATCCTACGGTCTTGGCGTGCATCCGTGCGTCGCTGCGGTCCGGTCCCAGGTCGACGGGCACGTGCACCTTCCGCCACGCCCCACGTGTTGAGCAATACGGCGGTACGTCCACCCGGCCTCCCGCATGCCCACTATACGCCCTCGCTCAAAGTCCGTCAACTGCACATACGGTTCACGTCCACGCTGTCGCGGCATGCTACCAGTGTTAAAGACTGCGATGGAGCTCCGTATGCCACGGCAAACTGGCTGACACTGACGGCGGCGGTGCACAAATGCTGCGCAGCTAGCGCCATTCGACGGCCAACACCGCGGTTCCTGGTGTGTCCGCTGTGCCGTGCGTGTGATCATTGCTTGTACAGCCCTCTCGCAGTGTCCGGAGCAAGTATGGTGAGTCTGACACACCGGTGTCAATGTGTTCTTTTTTCCATTTCCAGGAGTGTATTAATGACAATATTGCCCTTATTATTCGTTCTATGAATTTCACTTTGTTAACGTACGTTAGCCGCTATCGGACTCTAGCTGCACTGAGAAACATGATTCGTTATTAATAGCTTGACCAAGTGTCTCATACGAACACGTGTCTCTTGTAATTTGCAAATGTTCGCTTCTTAATTAAAAGATGAACACACTTCCCTAAGAATGTCTAGCCCTACCATTTTACATCAACGGTTAAGTTTGTTTCACATTCATGCAGAAATAAGCATTAATGTGTTCCGCTTGACATTAATTTAGCAGGTTATCACTGATCACGGAACTAATGTTTTCGACTAGCGAAATTACTAATCAAAGCCATAATGCTGTTTCGTCTACTACTTTCATAAAATAATTCCGAGCGTCTTTCCGAGAAAAAACAGGATTAAACAAACATACTTTTCTATACGATCCGACGTAATGCACTCTTTAGCAGCTCCATACAACTTACACGAGGCGCTGCTCCGTGCGGCAGCTCCATACGTAACCCAGACGAGGATACGCTCCTAATAGTTCAGTGCATGAACACTACCCAATGTTTCCAACACTCCAAAACGAAATAAACTAAATGTGTCTACAAAAGAATCCAGAAAAAGGCTAAAATATAAGAAGATGTATCATTGTCCAGTTATATTTTTGCAATAATTATACTGCGTAAGGTATTTAGGAGGGGGCAGGGCGGAGGGGAGGGGAGGGACATACAAGGTCTGTCCAAAAAATTCCGGAACTTTGCTCACAAAATTTTTCTACGCTTACCTTTAGCTTATTGTACATGGTCTAACTCGAAATACTCTCCTCCGCAAGTGATACATAGCTTCCAACGCCGTTTCCACTTCCGAAAGTAGTCTTCACATCCCTCTTGCTCGATAGTGCAAAGCGCCGTCTGCGAATTATCTTTTATCTAATCTATCGTTGCAAATCTTCGTCCTTTGAACTGGGTTTTCAACTTGCTGGAGAGTGCGGAGTATAAGGCAGCACAGTGATTCCGTCACCAACAGGCATGATTCTGTGGATGCGTTATCGTGATGCAAGAGCGATGAATTGTCTCGCCCCATGTATCGCCATATTTTCTCGCTGGCGTCGCAAATACATCCCAATAATACCATCTATTAACAGTTTGTATCCGTGGCATGGATTCATGATAAACTAATCCTTCAAAGTCAAAGAAAACTATCACCGTGACATTGACATTTGACCTGAACTGACGAACTTGTTTTTGGGCTGCGAGAAACTTCCCCGCAACACAGACGCGAGTCTCACCGCCAGTTACGATTGTCTTAAGGAACATCTCGTTCTCACCTGCGCGATCCACTAACTCTTCACAGATTGAGAGGCGAAGGTCATTCTGATCTTGACTCTTGAACCATGGGACGACCTTGGCGGCAACACGATGCATTCCAGGATGCTGTGTCGGGATATCATGACATGACACAGCCGACCTGTTATATTCTAGTGAAATATCTCAGTCTTAGATGGACACGAACAATTTCGTTGACGTTCCTGACGTTGTCGGTAGACGGCCAAGGACGTCACGAACGAGGGTAATCTTTATCTTCCGTCTGACAATATTTAAACCGTGTGAACCATTCGTAACACCAAGTACGGCTTAAGCACGCACCGCAGTAGACTTCCTGCATCCTTTTCCAGGGTTTCATGCAAAATTTAGTGGAAACGCTTTGCTCCACTAGCACTGCCACCTCGAAATTCGCAAACCGTGTGGTACAACGTCCTACTCAATACAGCACTGAACACTAACTTACATACAAACAACAATGAAACTTCCAGCCCTTACGCCATGAACACAGGTGTCTGAAGCGTTGCCAAATTCATTTCGCTCCAACAAAATTCACTCCAACACATGACCGGTGCGCAATTACGAATGTTACGGAATTTTTTGAACAGGCCTCGTATATGAAAATGCAATAAGTTAGATATCGTCAGGTAACTCCTGCCATGTGAACAACAATTCTATACACAGACAAGCCAAAATGTAAACAATGCTGATATTGTTTTGATGCATTCTTTCATTAACTGTGAACTCCAGTTCTTGAAAATTAGTGTACTCTTTTTCTCACAATAAAAATACAAATAATGCTTCTTCCAAGTACTTACAGAACAAACTTTGCAGTATCTACACTGCAATATTACATTATTTGTTACATTTAGCAGACTACTGCCCTGAATAGAATATCGCTGTACCTCTCCTCAGCTTAGTCGCTGGCACGTATGTGGAGCGGATGACCGTTGGTACATCAAAGCCTGCTTTGCTTCGAACAGCTTCCTTCCTTATTGTGAAGTTGCGATACTTTTCTGGTGTGAGCTACACTGCACACAGCTAAAGTCTGCTTTGTTGCGCTGTTTAATTCAATCTAATAATGAATTTTCACGGGATAGTGAAGTGTGGTTTGAAACCTTACTTCAGTGCCAGTAACTTTTCATTAAATAACATGGCCTTCAGTGCTTTACTGTAGTCATGGGAACGAAGGTAGAAACAAAACCAAATGAGTTTGAAAATACCATACTTGTAAACCACAGCTAAATCACTCATTTTCTGGCTTAATGGTATTAAATAGAAGCAATAGTTCGCTCTGAAAAACTAATTTTGCAACGGTGCCAGTAGCTCTTGGGCACTGTTGACGTTATACAGGAACACAATGTCTCTGCTAGAGAAAAAACGCGCTCAGATTCCTAAAATTACAAAAAAATGGTTCAAATGACTCTGAGCACTACGGGACTGAACTGCTGTGGTCATCAGTCCCCTAGAACTTAGAACTACTTAAATCTAACTAACCTAAGGACATCACATACATCCATGCCCGAGGCAGGATTCGAACCTGCGACCGTAGCAGTCTCACGGTTCCGGACTGCGCGCCTAGAACCGCGAGACCACCCCGGCCAGCCCTAAAATTACAGAAGCCAGCGATAAATAAGTAGGACAGTACCAACATGTCATAACACAAAAGATAGCAATACCCTTTACAACTCTCTGAAACATCGACGACCATTTCAATTACGATGAGTGGAAGGACTATCAGAATATCTCATTTTCTGTAAATATATATTTTTGCTTGTTCCACATCCTTGAGGATAGCCTCACTACTGATTTATGGAACGAAAAGTATGTAATTGTAAATGTATACGCTGTATGAACATTCAAATTATTTTCCATCTTGCTCCGAAGCATAATACTACGAGAAATAATCGGACGACATAAGCTTTTGTATCGAGTGCACTACTTGCTCTCATAATGAAGTGAAGAATAGTACTTTAAACGAGGATTTTGTATATTATGTGTTTCAAATGCAACTATTGATACTATGGGATCAAGCGGTACTCGAACACAGACGTATACATTTCCCCTCTCCTCCTCCTCAGTGTCCACACTACTACAGTTATCTACAGACGCACCCCTCTTACATCTGTGGATTTCTATGTTAAGCGTAGGGAGCGCAGGAATGTAGCGCATAAATCTGCATCTGTTACGTCTCACGATACGTGTATGCACTGTATAATATTATTTCAATGCAAACTATGTTGAAATGGTTATACATAAATTTTTACATCCATGCAGTAGTGACTCCATACTCCTTTAGTCTACATCTGGCACACTGGTATTAACTTTAGGTTGAAATATGCAGTACCATCAGTTCTATAACATCTCTGGTGAGTAACAGCCTCAAAGTGTTTAGTTGATTAATACTTTACGTTTTTATTACATTTTTCTAGCTCCAATATCTATATTAACCTCAGTATCAGATAATCACATAGATCTCCAATGCAGTAAAACTTGAGTTTTTTTTCGTACACTGTGTGGGACACTCATACGGAACTACTAAATCAGAGGTTCACTCTTCTTAGGGAATTTGCCAGCGTTTGTAGTGCACTTTGCTATTTCAGTGACAACATCCTCGCTCCTTGCGACTCCCCAGTTGAGATCTCGATGTTTTTAGTGGGGTGAGTCTGAGGGATGACAGCATGCTTCTTTTTCGATGCATAGTCACCAACTCGTCTTCATATTAATGTACAGCAAGCTGGATTTCACGGGAAAGGTAAACAAAATAGCATTCGAGTTACAATTTTCATTCCGATTTTTTTTTTCCAGACAACCAAATTCTGACAGTTGGAGTTCAAGAACATTTAATCAGATCTCTTAAGGTGGAGAGACTATTCATTGCTTATCCAGAGCAAACACGTGCAGGGAATTAGATATTCTAGGAATTTATGTTTTTTTTTTTCCATTTCCTGGTCACAAAACCAAATCACAAGTATTAAATCATGGGCGTTCTTAAATATATAACATAAAAGCAGATCCAAATATTACCATAATTTTTTTCTTTATTCGTTTCTTTTTGTCACTGAGGATATTTTTGTATCACTTTCACATTTACATGTCTTTCAAAAGTCAATTGAAAACAGTCTTTACTAGAAAAAAATATTTACTGGCAATGGTAACCTATTTCGCTCAAAGTCTGACCATGTTCAGACGATATAACCTGAGATATACGAGGTGTGGCTAGAAAAAAACCGGACTAGTACTGGTGAAACAATAAAACGAATGCAATAAGGCTGAAAGTCGCGTGGCCTGTCACGTGACTCTCGCTCCGCCTACTGCTCGAGTTTCATCTGCCTCCTGCACTCAGTCTGCCCGTGGCGTCTGTTTTAAGTAGTTGACGTTTTGTCTGTGCGTCGGAAAATGCCGAGTGTACAGAAAGAACAGCGTGTTAACATCAAATTTTGTTTCAAACTAGGAAAATCTGCAAGTGAAACGTTTGTAATGTTACAACAAGTGTACGGCGATGATTGTTTATCGCGAACGCAAGTGTTTGAGTGGTTTAAACGATTTAAAGATGGCCGCGAAGACACCAGTGATGACACTCGCACTGGCAGACCATTGTCAGCAAAAACTGACGCAAACATTGAAAAAAATCGGTAAACTTGTTCGACAAGATCGCCATTTAACAATCAGAGCAGTGTCTGAGTTAACAGGAGTTGACAAGGAAAGTGTTAGGCAGATTCTTCATGAAAGTTTCAACATGAACAAAGTGTGTTCAAAAATGGTTCCAAAGTGTCTCACAATTGAACAGAAGGAACGCCGAAGAATGATTTGTTCTGACATCGTGGAAAACATTGAAAGTGATCCCACCTTCTTACAAAATTTTATTACTTGCGATGAATCGTGGTTTTTTACTTACGATCCCGAAACTAAACGCCAATCGATGCATTGGAAAACTCCTGGTTCCCCACGACAAGAAAAAGCACGAATGTCAAAATCGAAATTCAATGCAATGATGATCGTTTTTTTTGACATCAAAGGGATTGTGCACATTGATTGGGTACCAGAGGGACAAATAGTGAATCAGCATTACTACATTAGCGTCCTGGCTACCCTACGTGAGCGAGTACAGAGAAAACGGAACGATTTGTGGAGAAAAAAGTCATGGATCCTTCACCAAGACAATGCCCTAGCTCACAGTGTGTTGTCAGTGAAGACGTTTTTGGCAAAACACAACATTCCCATCTTAGATCATCCACCCTACTCACCTGATTTGGCCCCCTATGACTTTTTTCTTTTCCCTAAAGTCAAGTCAGCTTTAAAAGGAACTAGATTTGAGACTGTTGAAGCAGTAAAAGAAAAAGCGACGGAAGTAATGTATGGACTTACCGAAAATGATCTGCAGCATTGCTATGAACAGTGGAAAATTCGTAAGGAGCGGTGTAGAGACCGAGGAGGAGAGTACATTGAAGGAGATAACATGAAATTGTAAATAATTGTAAATAAATGTTTTTTCCAGCATCAGTCCGGTTTTTTTCTAGCCGCACCTCGTAAGTATATAATTTCAGTATTTCGATGTAAATCGTCTAAGTTTGCGACATTTTGAACTAAACCGTTGCCAATAAATATTTTACAACCGTTAGGGCTGTTTTTAATTCAAGAAAAAATAGGCCTATTCTTTCTTGAATATCTCAGGTGGTTACTGTTACCATGAGTCGAAAGATGGAGTGGTGTGATTTTCATGTTTTCAATTTAGTTTTAAATTTTTTGTCGAGATTACTGATCTTCCCCACGAGAAGGGTTCTCAAAAATTACGTAAGGTTTTGTTCCTTGTTTATTAGCAATCTTTTTAACATGTTGTTTTTAGTAGTACCAATCAAAGCGGAATCTACGAATATTTAAGGACTTCCTACGTATTCCCGCCTAACATAAAAATACGTCATATACTGAACTTCACATCCTATGCAGTATCTAGACTATGTACCTTCCCACCCACCAAGAGACTGGAAGGAGACTTGAAATCCTGTACAATTGATGGAACATTTTGTCAAGTAGGAGAGAGTGTTGTAGCTTGAAACACATTTCAGGCTTTTGCCGATAATTTGCACTGTGATACAAGCTCAACATATTCTCGTATTCCATTTTGAAATAATAGCATTTAGTATTGATGTGTGCTGCAATCTTATTGTAATATTACAAAAATTAATCCAGAGAAGTAAGACTCTTATAAATGTGCTAACTGTTCCAAAGTGTTTATCTACCTAGGAATAAAAATTCTGTTCAAATTTGAAAGTGTTGCAGTCGAGAAAATCTTATCAGCGTATTATTTGATAGTCCATGTGTGACATCATTAATTTATTACACAACAACAATCAGTAAGTGAAACCATTATTTACAGAGATTAATATCGTGTTTTTCGACTCTAATGAAAACCTTAACAAGACCAAATCCTTTGCGGCTTTGTTTGCTGGGATGGTCAACAGTTCTCTTTCTCTACCTTACTGCTATGGAGAATATTACATTATTATCGTTAATCAAGATTTTTTGATTGTTTGTTGTATCATTCCTAAAGTTCTTCCACACATAATGTGGTACGTTTCCAATCACATTAATCTGATCACCCGTGAATGGCTTGAATAACCATCTTTTCCAGCACGGGGCGTGCAGCTCTCAGGTTCTAAAAGGCGCCAACAGGGATTTGAAGCCATGCCGCCTGTAGTGTCGTGGCAACCTGCGCTAGATTTATCAGCTGAGGATCCATGGCATCAAAAGCCCGACTTGGGTAGTCCCAAAGATTCTCAAATGCTGAAACCAAGCACGTTCATCGTAAGCTGTGTGACATTTTGCACTGCCATCATGCCGAAGAAAAACAAACTGCATGTAGGAGTGGAAATTTGTTCCAGAAAGCTGGCACCACACACTGAATGCCACGAAGACATTACTCCCTCCGGTATGGACGCTTTCGATGATAGCGGCAGGATTTGCGCTTTAGTCCGATACAGCACAAGACATGATTCAACTGAAGAAGCAATCTGTTGCCACTCAATGGACGTCCATTTGCGATATTGGCTTGCACGTTCCAGTGTTCGTCGCCAATGAATAACAGTCAGCATAGGCGCCCGAACTAGGCGCCCGTCGCGCAGGGCCATACACAGTAATGTTCGCTGAACGATCGTTGAGGAGAGACTTTTGGTAGCCGCTAGGTTTATAAGGACGGCCAGTTGCTCAACACTTTCCTGTCTATTATTTCGTACACATCTCCGCACTCGTTGTTCACCTCACTGGAGCAGTCTACCACACGTGACATTCCTTCCCAGTTACAGTTCTGTGGTTACGTATTCATATAACGTATAGTGGGCAAGTGAAGCATTCTTCCTATGGAGTGAAAGTGGCCACCTTAGATCTAACTGCCCGCGGCAGGTATTTGTGTTGAAGTCCTCATTGGAACAGCGTCAAAAATTGACATTAGCTGATCTCGTTTCTACTGCTCTCGAGGTTGGTGCCACGTCTTGCCCGGGTGCAATCGAACAACAGAGGGATGCGCTGCTTACTGCTCCTGACTTTCCGCATTTACTCTCGCAGTAGTATCCTGAAACTGTTTTTTCTAACCCGGAGTTCTACGGAAGAGATTTTGCACACAGGATGGTGAGGAATCGCATATGTCTACTCGTCAACCTTCCTTGAACTAAGTATGGTACATCGGCTGATGGGGTCGTTAGTGCGAAAACTGCTATTGAGGTCCCTAGTGTTTCTCAGTTACCCGAACCCTTGATGCCACCCATTCAGGTGATATGGGAAACATCAACTGTTGTTTCTCCATTGGAATTGATTGGTCGCTATGAAATCCTACCCGTCGACCCAGATATTGTGATGGCTCAGCTCTCTCTCCTACGTCGATCTGAATTGCAAGAATCACATTCTACTGAGTGGGATTCTGCAGCTCCTTGTTTGTCACTTCTTTGGTTTATGTTCAAGACCCGCCTGCGATCCAGACTGCCGATGCTGTACTGTCTCGCAGTCGTTGTGAATAACGCGTCTAGCCTCAGCGAGCGGTGACTGGTAGAAAGAAGAAATATAAAGATTCCAGAGGCGGGGTTGTGGGACATCCACCCTGTGACTCGGCATTGGACTCTGAACTGGATCTTGACATTCATTGATGACGTAATTCGGTTGATTGGACTTCGAATTTAGTTTCTTGTTGTTAAAAGTATGCAGGGTTATACGTTTCTTTCTTTGAATGTTAAGGGGGTGAAATCGGACCTACGGCTAGCTTCGTTGCGTCAGTTTATCTGTGAATCCTGTGCAGAGAACGTATTCCTACAAGAAGTACAACTTGACGGCTCTTCTCTTCCTGGATTTTGCACTTCATTTAATATGGCTCCCGAATGTTCTGCCGGCCGGAGTGGTCGTGCGGTTCTAGGGGCTACAATCTGGAGCCGAGTGACCGCTACGGTCGCAGGTTCGAATCCTGCTTCGGGCATGGATGTGTGTGATGTCCCTAGGTTAGTTACGTTTAATTAGTTCTGCCGTTGTTCTACGTTGCAGTACTTCAGTCACCAACAGCTATACCATTGTGAGACTGAGCCGCTACCATGTGTGATGTAGCTATGCCATTGTGAGACTGAGCCGCTACCATGTATGATGTAGGAAACTTTAAGTCAAGTTATAGTTTTGCACACCCAGAGCCTCACAGTTTGTTTTCCAAATCCACAACAGGTGTTCACTAACTCTAGGAACTAACTTCAATAGCTCTGAGTGTTGCCATCAGTAACTCTATTCTCTGAAAACCAGTCTTACGACAATCATTCGGTACTTCTATATCTACATTACTACTCTTTAATTCCCATTTAAGTGCTTGGCAGAGGGTTCATCGAACCACAATCATACTATCTCTCTACCATTCCACTCCCGAACAGCGCGCGGGAAAAACGAACACCTAAACCTTTCTGTTCGAGCTCTGATTTCTCTTATTTTATTTTGATGATCATTCCTACCTATGTAGGTTGGGCTCAACAAAATATTTTCGCATTCGGAAGAGGAAGTTCGTGACTGACATTTCGTAAATAGATCTCGCCGCGACGAAAAACGTCTTTGCTTTAATGACTTCCATCCCAACTCGTGTATTATATCTGCCACACTCTCTCCCCTATTACGTGATAATACAAAACGAGCTGCCCTTTTTTGCGCCCTTTCGATGTCCTCCGTCAATCCAACCTGGTAAGGATCCTACACCGCGCAGCAATATTCTGACAGAGGACGAACGAGTGTAGTGTAAGCTGTCTCTTTAGTGGACTTGTTGCATCTTCTCAGTGTCCTGCCAATGAAACGCAACCTTTGGCTCGCCTTCCCCACAATATTATCTATGTGGTGTTTCCAATTTCCGAAAATTACCTCGAGAAATTAAACAGAGAACCGACTCGTGGAGATAACATCTTGGACCTACTGATAACAAACAGACCCGAACGTTTCGACTCTGTAAGTTGTAGGCGACTGATGACCTCAGAAGTTAAGTCGCATGGTGCTCAGAGTCAACCCGAATGTTCTACGGGGATTGCCTTGTTTTTTAGGCAGGGTATTCCCACGGAAGGGACTGAAATTCTTCATAATAGTAGAGGAACAGGATGCACTTTCCGTCATGTGATCTTGATTCTCCATTATGCAGTGGATGCATTTTGGACTGGCCCGATTTTATAGGAAAGAGGTGGTCCGTCTCCAAATATTTTGATAGGTGATGATTTTAGTAGTTCTGTGCCATGTAGATCAGTCTCTTAGTTTTAATTTCTGTCGGGAGTTGGAAGATTTCGTTCGTTCCCAGGAACTGCAAGATCTTTGGGTCTGCAAATATCCGACTCCACCTACTTCTAGCAACAGAAAAGAAACAGGTAAATTGCATGCTTGGTAATGAAAACATTGTGGGACAGAGTTCTAGATAGACCGTGAATTCTTTTACCTTTCGTTTTTAACCAATCACCTCTCAGTGTTATAAGGATTCGCCACAAACAGAACGTCATTCAAATGGTTCAAATGGCTTGTGGAACTTAACATCTGTGGTCATCAGTCCCCTAGAACTTAGAACTACTTAAACCTAATTAACCTAAGGACATGACACACATCCATGCCCGAGGCAGGATTCGAACCTGCGACCGTAGCGGTCACGCGTTTCCAGACTGTAGCGCCTAGAACCGTATGACCACACCGGCCGGCCAAAATGTCATTCAGTTCCACGTTAAAGTGTCGGCTGCCTAGTCCCAGTTGGATAACTTGCTAGTGAGATGCAATTCAATGAAGTGACTTCCAATTGAAACACATTAGGACACAGAGCCACACGAAAGAATCTATACGTATAGACATACATTCTTCTCCTACACATGTTATAAATTACAGTACACCACCGCCATTTTCTGCATATTTATGAAGGCTGATCCAGGAAACGCTGTAGAGATGATGATAAAGATTTCACTAACAGATACATCGATACATAAGGAAAGATCGTATGTATTGTTTTTTTTTCTTAATATTTGATGCAAACTGGTTGAACTGTGATGAATTACAGTCCACCACCTGGTTTTTCTGTCTACACGGCTATATGAAGGCTACTCTGCGGAAAAGCTGTGCAGATTTTGATATTCGTGACGCACTGATGCGACCATCCCATCGATAAGCGAACGGCCGCAGAGAGTTTGATGAAAGGGGCAATTGTGAGCGGGTTTACACACTTAGGTGCACAGTACGCTAGCTAGTGGAATGCGTTGCTTAAATTGTTTAATTTATTTGAAAGTAATGATATTCTTTTACGTAACATGTCTCTGATTATTAATCATCTCTCTGCGCAGTGCCCCTGAAACAAATTTATCGCTATACCAGACAAGCTGCCCAGCTGTAGAGACTCAGCGCTACATGCGGAGAACCAGGGCGGAACGCTGGTGTGAATTTAAAGGAGGGTGGACATTCCGGGACAGAGTGTTTTATGACACTGAGTCTGAGGAATGGTTACCGTTGCTTTCACCGTAAAACTGCATTCGTTGTGTGTTAAAGGACAGTTTTTCAAAACCAGCATGAAACTTACGTAAATTCACATAAATTCGTGATAGAGAACCTCCCTGGACCTCAATAATTAACTAAAATCAGAGAAATGAACCATGCACCAGACCAATCAGGGACCCTGCTAGACCTCCTTAGGCCGGCCGGAGTGGCCGTGCGGTTCTGGGCGCTACAGTCTGGAAACGAGCGACCGCTCCGGTTGCAGGTTCGAATCCTGCCTCGGGCATGGATGTGTGTGACGTCCTTAGGTTAGTTAGGTTTAATTAGTTCTAAGTTCTATGAGACTGATGACCTCAGAAGTTAAGTCGCATAGTGCTCAGAGCCATTTGAACCATTTTGAGCCAGACCTCCTTAGAAGGCCAGTGATGGAAAGCGGTCACTGCCAGGTAACGACCCCGCAAGCAACTGTGACACCCCATGGCGCTGCAATGCAGATGGACGACAGTCAGGCTTTCCTGTAACGACCTCTCGCGCAGGTGTTTTTACGACGTGGCGGGGGGAAAAATGGAAGACACTATTGTTACTCGAACGTAGAAAGCTGACAGTGATAGAAGCACAACAGTGCTAGAGGGATGCTGCCACATTGGCGATGGAGAGAGACAATAATAGCGAGGGATGACACTTTTTAGAGGAAGATGGTAGAAAGGAATTCATTGGTTTACTAAGTGAAATATAGCCCAGAGAAGGACCTACGCTCCCTTAGCATATTTATCTGTCAGAGCCCGGAAAATTTGGACACCCAGTCAAATCAAGCATGCATCGAATAACGCACATAGGAGAGGTTTCATTGTCACACGTTTTTGCACAGGAATCACTTCACTTCTTCTTCTTCTTGCTTCTGAGCGAACTCGGGAGCTTGTCGTCTCTCTCAAGCAGTACTGCGACTCCATCTTTGTAAGCCTGAGCCACCAGCTGATCTGATGTATTTGGAATACTTAGAAAATTTTCAGGCCATTCAACACGTAGCCCAGGAGAGCGCAGCTGATACTGCCGCTGTTCTACGTTGCAGTACTTCAGTCACCAACAGCTATACCATTGTGAGACTGAGCCGCTACCATGTGTGATATAGGTATACCATTGTGAGACTGAGCCGCTACCATGTGTGATGTAGGTAACTTTAATTCAAGTTATAATTTTGCAGACCCAGAGCCTCACTCTGAAGATTTGGTTTTGAAAGTCATGTACATTTTGTTTTCCAAATCCACAACAGGCGTTCACTAACTCTACGTACTAACTTCAATAGCTCTGAGTGTTGCCATCAGTAACTCTATTCTGTGAAAACCAGTCTTACGACAATCATTCGGTACTTCTATATCTACATTACTACTCTTTAATTCACATTTAAGTGGTTGGCAGAGGGTTCATCGAACCACAATCATACTATCTCTCTACCATTCCACTCCCGAACAGCGCGCGGGAAAAACGAACACCTAAACCTTTCTGTTCGAGCTCTGATTTCTCTTATTTTATTTTGATGATCATTCCCACCTATGTAGGCTGGGCTCAACAAAGTATTTTCGCACTCGGAAGAGGAAGTTCGTGACTGAAATTTCGTAAATAGATCTCGCCGCGACGAAAAACGTCTTTGCTTTAATGACTTCCATCCCAACTCGCATATCATATCTGCCACACTCTCTCCCCTATTACGTGATAATACAAAACGAGCTGCCCTTTTTTGCACCCTTTCGATGTCTTCCGTTAATCCCACCTGGTAAGAATCCTACACCGCGCAGCAATATTCTAACAGAGGACGAACGAGTGTAGTGTAAGCTGTCTCTTTAGTGGACTTGTTGCATCTTCTCATTGTCCTGCCAATGAAACGCAACCTTTGGCTCGCGTTCCCCACAATATTACCTACGTGGTCTTTCCAATCTCCGAAAATTACCTCGAGCAATTAAACAGAGAACCGACTCGTGGAGATAACATCTTGGACCTACTGATAACAAACAGATCCAAACTTTTCGACTCTGTAAGTGCAGAACAGGGAATCAGTGATCATAAGGCCGTTGCAGCTTCCCTAAATATGGAAGTTAATAGGAATATTAAAAAAAAGGGAGGAAGGTTTATCTGTTTAGCAAGAGTAATAGAAGGCAGATTTCAGACTACCTAACAGATCAAAACGAAAATATCTGTTCCGACACTGACAATGTTGAGTGTTTATGGAAAAAGTTCAAGGCAATCGTAAAATGCGTTTTAGACAGGTACGTGCCGAGTAAAACTGTGAGGGACGGGAAAAACCCACCGTGGTACAACAACAAAGTTAGGAAACTACTGCGAAAGCAAAGAGAGCTTCAGTCCAAGTGTAAACGCAGCCAAAACCTCTCAGACAAATAGAAGCTAAACGTGAAGCGTTCAGTGAATTTGAAAGTAAAATTCTATGTACCGACTTGACAGAAATTCCTAGGTAGTTCTCGTCTTACGTTAAATCAGTAAGTGGCTCGAAACAGCATATCCAGACACTCCGGGATGATGATGGCATTAAAACAGAGGATGACACGCGTGAAGCTGAAATACTAAACACCTTTTTCCAAAGCTGTTTCACAGAGTAAGACCTTCTCTAAATCCTCGCACAAACGAAAAAATGGATGACATCGAAATAAGAGTCCAAGGAATAGAATAGCAACTGCAATCACTCAACAGAGGAAAGTCCACTGGACCTGACGGGATACCAGTTCGATTCTACACAGAGTACGCGAAAGAACTTGTCCCCTTCAAACAGCCGTGTACCGCAAGTCTCTAGAGGAACGGAAGGTTCCAAATGATTGGAAAAGAGCACAGGTAGTCCCAGTCTTCAAGAAGGGTCGTCGAGCAGATGCTCAAAACTATAGACCTATATCTCTGACGTCGATCTGTTGTAGAATTTTAGAACATGTTTTTTGCTCGCGTATCTTGTCGTTTTTGGAAACCCAGAATCTACTCTGTAGGAATCAACATGGATTCCGGAAACAGCGATCGTGTGAGACCCAACTCGCTTTATTTGTTCATGACACCCAGAAAATATTAGATACAGGCTCCCAGGTAGATGCTATTTTCCTTGACTTCCGGAAGGCGTTCGATACAGTTCCGCACTGTCGCCTGATATACGAAGTAAGAGCCTACGGAATATTAGACCAGCTGTGTGGCTGGATTGAAGAGTTTTTAGCAAACAGAACTCAGCATGTTGTTATCAATGGCGAGACGTCTACAGACGTTAAAGTAACCTCTGGCGTGCCACAGGGGAGTGTTATGGGACCATTACTTTTCACAATATATATAAATGACCTAGTAGATAGTGTCGGAAGTTCCATGTGGCTTTTCGCGGATGATGCTGTAGTATACAGAGAAGTTGCAGCATTAGAAAATTGTAGCGAAATGCAGGAAGATCTGCAGCGGATAGGCACTTGGTGCAGGGAGTGGCAACTGACCCTTAACATAGACAAATGTAATGTATTCCGAATACATAGAAAGAAGGAGCCTTTATTGTATGATTACATGATAGCGGAACAAACACTGGTAGCAGTAACTTCTGTAAAATATCTGGGAGTATGCGTGCGGAACGATTTGAAGTGGAATGATCATATAAAATTAATTGTCGGTAAGGCGGGTACCAGGTTGAGATTCATTGGGAGAGTCCTTAGAAAATGTAGTCCATCAACAAAGGAGGTGGCTTACAAAACACTCGTTCGACCTATACTTGAGTATTGCTCATCAGTGTGGGATCCGTACCAGATCGGGTTGACGGAGGAGATAGAGAAGATCCAGAGAAGAGCAGCGGGTTTCGTCGCTGGGTTATTTGGTAACCGTGATAGCGTTACGGAGATGTTTAGCAAACTCAAGTGGCAGAATCTGCAAGAGAGGTGCTCTGCATCGCGGTGTAGCTTGCTCGCCATGTTTCGAGAGGGTGCGTTTCTGGATGAGGTATCAAAAATATTGCTTCCCCCTACTTATACCTCCCGAGGAGATCACGAATGTAAAATTAGAGAGATTCTAGCGCGCACGGAGGCTTTCAGACAGTCGTTCTTCCCGCGAACCATACGCGACTGGAACAGAAAAGGGAGTTAATGACAGTGGCACGTAAAGTACCCTCGGCCACACACCTCTGGGTGGCTTGCGGAGTATAAATGTAGATGTAGATGTAGAAGTTGTTCGGGATTTTAACACCCGGGTACTTGGTTGAATTGACAGCCTTGATAATTGTACTATTTATCGAGTAATCGAATTGCAACGGATTTCTTTTGGAACTCATGTGGATCACCTCACACTTTTCGGTATTTAGCGTCAACTGCCACCCGCCATACCATGTAGCAATCCTTTCTAAATCGCTTTGCAACTGATACTGGTCTTCGGATGACTTTACTAGACGGTAAATTACAGCATCATCTGCGAACAACCTAAGAGAACTGCTCAGATTGTCACTCAGGTCATTTGCATAGATCAGGAACAGTAAAGGTCCCAGGACGCTTCCCTGGGGAACGCCTGATATCACTTCAGTTTTCCTCGATGATTTGCCGTCTATTACTACGAACTGCGACCTTCCTGACAGGAAATCACGAATCCAGTCGCACAACTGAGACGATACCCCATAGGCCCGCAGCTTGATTGGAAGTCTCTTGTGAGGAACGGTGTCAAAAGTTTTCCGGAAATTCAGAAATACGGAATCAACTTGAGATCCCCTGTCGAAAGCGGCCATTACTTTGTGCGAATAAAGAGCTAGCAGCGTTGCACAAGAACGATGTTTTCTGAAACCATGCTGATTATGTATCAATAGATCGTTCCCTTCGAGGCGATTCATAATGTCTGAATACAGTATATGCTCCAAAACCCTACTGCAAACCGACGTCAATTATACAGGTCTGTAGTTCGATGGATTACTCCTACTGCCCTTCTTAAACACTGGTGCGACCTGCGCAATTTTCCAATCTGTAGGTACAGATCTATCGGTGAGCGAGCGATTGTATATGATTGCTAAGTAGGGAGCAATGGTATCAGCGTAATCTGAAAGGAACCTAATCGGTATACAATCTGGACCTGAAGACTTACCCGTATCATGCGATTTGAGTTGCTTCGCAACCCCTAAGGTATCTACTTCTAAGAAACTCATGCTAGCAGCTGTTCGTGTTTCAACTTCTGGAATATTCCATTCGTCTTCCCTGGTGAAGGAATTTCGGAAAACTGCGTTCAATAACTCCGCTTTTGCGGCACAGTCGTCGGTAACAGTACCATCGGCACTGCGCAGCGAAGGTATTGACTGCGTCTTGCTGCTTGTGTACTTTACATACGACCAGAATTTCTTCGGATTTTCTACCACGTTTCGAGACAATGTTTCGTTATGGAACCTATAAAACTGCAGGAAGTGGGAATCGAACCCGGCTCCGGTGTGTGACAAGCCTTTACCTAATCAATTGCGCTACGCCTGCACTACTTATCCTCATATTTCCATCTGACTCTCATGTTACATTCATCAGATTTACATTCGCACATGTTGCCAGTATTAAATTTTTATAAAGAATTTTTCGAAAGTTCCCATTATTGCGTGAAGAATTTAATATCAGTTAGAGTATTTGAATATCATTTTGCATTAATTGCAAATCGTCTAACGCTTGATATGCAAATAAATCCGAGTAATTAGAACACATGTATCACTAACATTTTGTCGACACCTCCCCAACAACGTACCTTACGTGTGCCGTAAGGATCTTATCAGCATCACTGCATATGGTTCTGTTTGAGTCCAACAGTAATGTTTGAACATCTATTGGACATGGTGCTAGAATGGTTACTAGGCCTAAACAAAACCAGTGGATATTTTATTTGGATGACATCACTATTTTCATCAGACACATAAAGAAATGGTTGCTGAATGTACGGGGCTGAATAAGAGCAACACCCCTCATGTAGAATCAAGGTAAGTGTCATTTAGTCATCTCAAATATAGTATCTTATCTCAGCCACGTTGCAAGCTATGGTGGAGTAGAATCAGTCTCCTGCATCATGTAAGGCATGCAGAATAGGGAAAATGATGTAACAGATCAGTTAGCATCTATTGTTTGTGCCTGACTTCGACAAATTCTCCAAGTCACTAACTCATCCGCATAAGGAAGTATCGTTACATACGTTGGAAAGTGAAGAGACGTTTTTGCTGCTGAATAAATTGTTGTCGTTCTGTTCTGTACTCCCATATCTGTCTTATCAATAGCCTTATATTTTGTCATGTCATGGGATTCACTTTTGCTATTAGGTGCGTCTAATCCCAGGAAATAAACGACCAGGAATATCCAGTATCTTAAATATCCAAGCAAATTAGTAAATGGAAATCCTACTTGTAATGTGGAGGAAAGTATATACGCTGTTAACTGTTTGATCTAACACGCAGCCTTAACTCAGTTTGAAACAATCCACGAAGTATCTCACGAAAGTAGTGTTATAGCTCAGTGAATTTTGTTACAAAATGCTTAGTCTTCCAGGAAAAGAGCGTAGTAACAACGTGGATGGAATGAGTCAATAGGTTTAGACAGTGAAGCAGAGAACGGTGTGCACCACAGAACAATGACTGGGCTTTTCAACAGTTTCCGTAACGGCCTGAGTTCTTTGCTGACGCCGTAATTCTCCAGCGACAGAAGCGTGAAATCAAACACATAATTCGATACAGCTGGACACGAAAGGCAGTGGGCCAGTAGTAGCAGAGTAATGGAGAACTGGGGTACTGCGGGAACTTAACGTCCAGCGAACAGAAACTTGCATTGAAAGGCATTGCTACAGAGAATGACTGAAGTTAGTAGCCATTTTGCAAATGTTTGATTACTTATTTGTAGACGATTACCCCAGAATGTCATCTAGGATAAGCAAGTCGTTACAGTTATTGTCAATATTTGTGGGCACCTAGTAATGGCAGCAATTCAGGGCTGACATGCAGAAAATGGTGCAGACGAGATGACAGCTGACTGACTGTTGATGGCCGGTCGGAGCGGCCGAGCGTTTCTAGGCGCTTCGGTCTGGAACCGCGCGACCACTACGGTCGCAGGTTCGAATCCTGCCTCGGGCATGGATGTGTGTGATGTCCTTAGGTTAGTTAGGTTTAAGTACTTCTAAGTTCTACGGGACTGATGACCTCAGAAGATAAGTCCCATAGTGCTCAGAGCCATTTGATCCATTTTTTTTTTTTTTTTTACTGTTGATGTTTTCAGGCTCTCGAAACCGTTCTTATGCGTCTCAGTTTCCTTGGAACCCCTAGTTAACTGTTTTTGGCAAACAGATACCCAGTATCAAACAGATTCTTCAGCGACTTGTATTTTTGTATTCCTGACTTCCCTTGAACATTTCTGCACTCCGTTAGTTCATCGATCAACTGAAGTACTTCTTCTGTTACCCATGGTTTCTTCGCAATTATCTTGTTTGTAGCTATGTTTCACTTTTCAACTTCTGTGACTGCCTTTTTAGAGATGTCCATTCCCTTCTCCACTGTACTGCCTACTGAGCTATTCCATATTGCTGTATCTATAGCCTTACAGAACTTCAAGCGTATCTCGTCATCCATGGTACTTCTGCAGCCCACTTCTTAGCGTATTGATTCTTCCTGACTAACCTCTTAAAGGTTAACCTACTATTCATCACTATACATTGAGATCTGAGTCCGTATCTGTTCCTAGGTACGCCTTACAATCCAGTATCTGATTTGCGATTCTCTGTCCAACCATGGTGTAATCAAACTGAAATCTCCCCCTATCACCAGACTGTTCCAAATATACTTCCTCCTCTTGTGATTTTTGAACAGGTTATTCGCTATTATTATCTGAAATTTATTTCAGAACTCAATTAGCCTTTCTCCTCTATCATCCTTGTCCCAAGCTCATATTCTCCCGTAACTCTTCTTCTACTCCTTCCCCTACAACTGCATTTCAGTCCCCCATGACTATTCCATTTTAATCTGCTTTTGCATACTGTATTACTCTTTCAATGTCCTTATATACTCTCTCTATCTCTGCATCTTCTTCTTGCAACGTCGGCTTATACACTTGTTGATGTTGGTTTGCTGTCGTTTCTAATGAGAAGAGACGTAGCACTGAACAGTTCACAATGACTCACTCTTTGCCCTACCTTTCTGTTTATTATAAATCTTACTCCCGTAATACCATCTTTTGCTGCTGTTCATCTAAGAAAATCCTTGCCTTTTTTCCATTTCACTTCACTGGACCGTACTGTATCTAGATTGAGCCTTTGCATTTCTCCTTTCAGATTTTGTAGCTTTCTTACCAGGTTCAAGTTTCTGACATTCAGCTCCCGGACTCGTAGAACGTTATCTTATCTCTGGTTATTCAATCATTTTCTCATAGTCACCTCCCCCTTGACAGTCCCCTCCCGGAGCCCGAATATGGACTATTCCGGAATATTTTGCCCATTAACAGGTCATCATGATATTTTTTCAGTTACCGGTCACATGTTCAGTGGCTGCACATGATGTGTCTTTAATGCAGTGATTTTCATGGCCTTCTGCATCATCATGGTGTTGATTATTGCTGAGTCTTCCATCTTTACGGGTAGTATTCCATCCCAAGGACAAGAGTGTGCTCTGTACCTCTGTCCACTGCTCCCCCCTCTTTGACAAGCCCGTTGGCAGAATGAGGATGACTTCTTATGCCAGAAGTGTTCGGCCGCCAATGTTGATTATTAATCATAATTTAAGCACTGGCGGGTTTCGAACCCGGAGCCGAACACGCTGAACATTCGTGACGGCAGCCCTAGTCCAGTCCTCACAGTAGACCCCAAAGGCTAAAAAATATTGATCTCGGGTGACTGTGATGACGACGGGAGATGCGACAATACGTCGTCGTGCTCACAAAACCAACCGTGGACGATGCGAACTTCGTGTGCGTAGCATCAGCATTGTAAACATGTTGTATCATGGGAAGGACCTGCTCAGTCAAAATGCACGCAATCTTAGGCCCTAATGCGACCTTGCAGAATCACCAAGGCGCCAAGGGAATACGACGCTTTTTCAGTTATCAGTCGTCTGTCTGGTTTGATGTGGCCCTCCACGAATTCGTCTACTGTGACAGACTTTTCATCTCACAGTAGCACTTGCAATCTACGTCCTAAATTATTTTCTGGATGTACCTCAGGTTTTTACTTTCTATCGTTACCTCCAGTACCACAGCTCCCTCTAACACCAAGCATACTTTAACAGATGTACTATCATCATGTCCCTTCTTCTTGTCAGTGCTCTCCATGTATTCCTTGCCTCGACGATTCTGCTGTCAAACTCCTCATTCGTTACCATACCAGTCCAACAAATTTTCAACCTTCGTCTTTGCAGCACACCTCAAAAGCTTCGATTCTGTTGTGTTCCGAGTTCCCCGCAATCCATGCCTCTGACTTACAATTCTGTGCTCCAAAGACACAGCGTACGTATATTGACTTTCTTTCCCTATAGCTTACCATCTTTTTTCCTCAGAATTTTGAACATCTTGCACTATTTGGCATTCTCGAACACTTTTCCCACGTCGACCAATTCTGTGAATGTGCCCAGATTTTTCTTCAGCTTTGCTTTAGTGGTCAGCCATAACGTCGGATCTGCCTCCCTAGTGCCTTTCCCTTTCCTATAGCCAAACTGATCGCCCATCCCACCCCCCCACCCTCACCCCCTTCTTGCAGCGGTGTACCGTAGGTCTCTAGAAGAGCGTAGCGTTCCAAAGGATTGGAAAAGGGCACAGGTCATCCCCGTTTTCTAGAAGGGACGTCGAATAGATGTGTAGACCTATATCTCTAAAGTCGATCAGTTGTAGAATTTTGGAACACGTATTATGTTAACGTATAATGACTTTTCTGGAGACTAGAAATCTACTCTGTAGGAATCAGCATGGGTTTCGAAAAAGACGATCGTGTGAAATCCAGCTCGTGCTATTCGTCCACGAGACCCAGAGGGCCATAGACACGGGTTCCCAGGTAGATGCTTTGTTTCTTGACTTCCGCAAGGCGTTCGATACAGTTCCCCACAGTCGTTTAATGAAGAAAGTAAGAGCATATGGACTATCAGACCAACCGTGTGATTGGATTGAAGAGTTCCTAGATAATAGAACGCAGCATGTCATTCTCAATGGAGAGAAGTCTTCCGAAGTAAGAGAGATTTCAGGTGTGCCGCAGGAGAGTGTCTTAGGACCGTTGCTATTCACAATATACATAAATGACCTTCTGGATAGTAGGAGGATCTGCAACGAATTGACGCATTGTGCAGGGAATGGCAATTGAATCTCAATGTAGACAAGTGTAATGTGCTGCGAATACATAGAAAGACAGATCCTTTATCATTTAGCTACAATATAGCAGGTCAACAACTGTAAGCAGTTAATTCCATAAATTATCTGGGAGTAGGCGTTGATCGCCGGTAAAACAGATGCCACACTGAGATTCATTGGAAGAATCCTAAGGAAATGCAATCCGAAAACAAAGGAAGTATGTTAAAGTACACTTGTTCACCCACTGCTCGAATATTGCTCACCAGTGTGGGATCCGTACGAGATAGGGTTGATAGAAGAGATAGAGAAGATTCAACAGAGAGCAGAGCGCTTTGTTACAGTATCATTTAGTAACCGCGAAAGCGTTACGGAGATGATAGATAAACTCCTGTGGAAGACTGCAGGAGAGACGCTCAGTAGCTCGGTACGTTCTTTTGTTGAAGTTTCGAGAACGTACCTTCACCGAGGAGTCAAGCAGTATACTGCTCCCTCCTACGTATATCTGGCGAAGAGACCATGAGGATAAAATCAAAGAGATTAGAGCCCACACAGAGGCATACCGACAATCTCTCTGTACACGAACAATACGAGACTGGAATATAAGGGAGAACCGATAGAGGTACTGAAAGTACCCCCCGCCACACACCGTCAGGTGGCTTGCGGAGTGTGGATGTAGATGTAGATCCTCAATTTTCTTTTTCATCCTTTTGTATATTATTCTTGTCAGCAATTTAGACGCATGAGGTGTTAAACTTTACTATAATTCTCGCACTTGCCGGCTGTTGCAATCTTGGAAATCGCGTCGATGATATTTTTCCGAATGTCTTATAATATATCGCCATTATTCTTGACGCCAACGTTAATAATCGTGTCGTTGGCACTTTCCTAAAATATTACAAGAAATTCCACTGGAATGTTTTCTGTCCCTTCCGCCTAATTTGATTTCAAGTCCACCAAAGTTCTCCTAAATTCTAATTCGAACACTATATTCCATATCTCTTCCATATCCTGTTTCTTCTTCTATTATGTCATCAAGAAAGTCCTCTCCCTTATACAGGCATTCAGTGTAGTTTCTCGGCCTACCCGATATCAGTATTTAGCAGTGAATCGGCCGTTGCACTCTTAATGCTAACGCCCTTGCTTTTAGTTTCTCTGAAGGCTGTTTTGACAATCTGTACGCCGAGGCAGTCCTTCGACTCTCAATTATTTTTCGATTTCTGCTTCTTGTCGCAATAACTGCCTTGCACTTCCAATTCATTTCACTTCTAAGAGACAGATATTTCTGTACTTTCCTGAATATTTTTGCGCTTTCCTCTTACGTCGATCAGCTGAGAATTTATACTGTTACTAATTGTTTTACACAGTTATCTCCCTTGTACGAAAGTTTTTCTCTCCAACCTCTGTGACTGCCCTTTGGATAAGCCCATTCCTCTTCAACTGCCTATTGTGTATTCATGATGACAGTATCTATAGCCTCAGAGAATTTCAAGCGTATCTCTTCCTATATCTCTTCCTACCTTTGTACTTCGGTATTCCGTTTCATTGCACATTGATTCTTCCTGAATACTCTCTTAAACTTCAGCCTACTTTTCGTCATTACCAAACTGCGATATAAATCTGTTTCTGGGACTCCTTTCAATCCAACATTTGATTTCGGTATCTCTGCCTAACCGTGATGAAATCTGGAATCTTCGTGCCTCTCGCGGCCTTTTTCAAGTATACTCCCTCGTCTTGTGTTTATTGAACACATTATTCGCTATTACTAGCTGAACTTCATTGCAGAACTCAATTAGCCTTCTTCCTCTGCCATTCCTGCTGATTTTAGTCTTCAGTCTTCTGACTGGTATAATGCTGCACGCCACAAATTGCTCTCCTACGCCAGTCTCTTTATCTCAGAATTGCACTTGCATCCTACGTCCGCAATTATTTGCTGGTTGTATTCCAGTTTCTGTTTTCTCTACAGTTCTTAGCCTCTACTCTTCCCTCTACTAAAATGGAAGTCATTCGTGATGTCTTCACACATGTCCTACTATCCTGTCCCATCTTTTGTCTGCGTTTTCCATTTATCCCTTTCCACGCAGTTGCTCCAGAGAACCATCTCATCACCATTATAATTGATATTCTTTCACCTTGATTAATTCCACTTTCGCAACTTGCTTTTATTATCGTCACTGATTCTTCGACGTATAGATTGAACAGTAATGGCTTAGGTCTACATCCCTATCTTATGCCCTCTTTAATCTGAAACTTCGTTCTCGTCTTTCACTCTTATTGTCCCTCTTGGCTGTTGCACAGATTGTATATTACATCTCTTTCCGTGTAGCTTACTCCTATTTTTCACAGAAATTCACAGATCTTACACCAGTTGACATTTTCGAATCGAAAGTCAGATGGTACATTGCCTGACTCATACATTCTCCCCTTCAACATTAATAGTCGTTCTGTTTCCACTTTCCCCTATTATTTTAGAAAACTTTATACATCTTACCTATCCCTTCTGCCTTCAGTCTTAAGCAACTAAATCTTTTTTAAATTCTGATCATACTGGATTCCCTGTCTCTTGTAAATCGAATGTTGTTGCCTCTTCTATCACGCCATCAGGCAAGTCTTCCACTCATAGAGGCCATCAATGTGTTCTTTCCACCTATCCGGACTCTGCCCTGCATTGAAAAGTGGTATTCTCATTGCGCTCTTGATGTTATCACACATGCTTCTTTTTATTAAATTTGACCGATGGTTTTTTGACTTTCTTATATGCTATGTCAGTCCATACGACAGTCATAGCGACATCTTCACATTTTGCATGTAGTCATTTCGCCTTATGGTCCCTGCATTTCCTACGTATTTCATTCCTAAGCGAATTGTATTTCTCTTTTCCGGAATTCCCCTGAACATTTTTGTGCTTTCTCCCTTCATCGATCAATTCAAGTATTTCTTCTGTTAGCCATGATTTATTAGCGGTTAGGTTCTTTGTACCCATGTTTCTTTATCCAAATTTTCTAATTGCCCATTTTGGAGATGCCCATCCCTCTTCAATTGAACTGCCTTCTGATTTACTCCTTATTAATGTATTTACAGTGTCAGAGAACTGCAAGCATATCTCGTCATTCGTTACTACCTCCGTATCCCACTTCTCTGCGCATTGCTCTTCTTCATTGATCTCTTAAACTTCAGACTACTTTTGATCACCACTACACTGTGATCTGAGTCTATATCTGCTTGGGGCGTGCTTTACAATCCAGTACCTGACTTCGGAATCTCTATCTGACCATGACGTAATCTAACTTAAATCTTCGTCTGTCTCTCGGTCTTTTGCAAGTATACCTCTTCCTCTTGTGATTCTTGAACAGAGTATTCGTTATTACTAACTGGCATTAATAGCAGAAGTCAATTAGTCTTCCTCCTCTCTCATTACTTGTCTCAAGCCCATATTCTACCGTTACCCTCTTTTTTACTCCTTCCCCTACAATCGCATTCCAGTCCCCCGTGATTATTACATTTTCGTCTCGTTTTACGTACTGAATTACCCGTTCAGCGTAATGACACACTTTCACTATCTCTTTGTCTTCTGCTTGCTACGTTGGCTGGTACAACTGAACTACTGTTGTCGATGTTGGTTTTCTGTCGATGCTAACGAAAAGAGCCACATCACTGAACTGTTCATAGTGACTCACTCTCTGCCCTACCTTCAGATTCATAACAAATCCTACTCCCGTTAGGCCGTTTCGTACAGCTGTTGATAATACCCTGTACTCATCTGTCCAGAAATCCTTATCTCCTTTCCATTTCACTTCACCGACTCCTACTATACTGTATCTGGATTGAGCCTTTGCATTTCCCTTTTCATATCTTCTAGCTTTTCTACCATGTTCAGACTTCTGACACTCCACGCCCCGACTGGTAGAACATGATCTTTCCTTTGATTATTTAATCTTTTTCTCATGGTCACCTCCGCCTTGTCAGTCCCCTCCCGGAAACCCGAATGGCGGCTATTCTGGATTATTTTACCAATGGAGAGACCGTCATGACACTCTTTCAATTAGAGGCCACATGTGCTTTGGATAGACGTGTCTTTAATGTAGTCGTTTACATTTCCTTATGCATCCTCATGGCGTTGGCCATTGCTGATTCTTTCGTCTCATAAATGTAATTTCCCATCCAAGTACAAGAGAGTGCCTGTCCGTCCTAAGCCCTCTTTGACAAGGCCATTGAAAGAATGAGGGCGATTTCTAATTCCTGAAGTTCTCGGCCGCCTTTGCTGATAATTTTCATTCAGAACCAAGGCTTTGGTTAGAAACCGGAACCAAGGACTTTTGATTACTGGTGAAAGACGCTAGCCCTAGACCAAGGGTACCTAAAATGACATGATATGGCTGCGCAAATCACCATCGATACCCCGCCATGTTTCACCCCTGGCAGCAAGCCATCCGCAGTGTAAGCTTGGGACGGCGTACCCCAGGTGTAAACTATGTCAGAAGTTGTAAACATTGTGAAAGAAGACCCATTCGAGAAAATGACTTTCTTCCATTGCTCCATGGTCCCGTTTTCTTAGCTTTAGCATCACGTTTTCCTGTTAAGGGCATCATATTACTGACGTGTGGTTTTAGAATTTCTGCTTGTAATGGAGCTTTATGGAGGTCCCATTGTCTTTTTTTTTTTCAGCAGAAAATACACTGCCTGACAAATTAAGTGAACCACCTAGAACTGAAATGGAAACAGGTAGCAGAAAACCGAATGAAACTTCACAGGTTACATCGTATGTGACGTTATATCGGTCATTAAGAAATAGAGACAAATTTACAAAGACTTGACAGTCTGATTCCATTTAACACTATGGCGATTCATCCCGGTAGCCTCTCGTGGGATAAGCTGGCCCACAAGTGTTGTTACTGGACCTTGAAGTCCGGTACAATGACACTGGTATGAAACTAACGTCAGAGCTGGTCCTTCATGTTTTATCGGGGACAGATCTGAGGAGCATTCTCGTCATGGGATGTGTCTCAACTTCACATAGAAAGAGACACGAGTAACGTGTAGACGAGCATTGTCCCGATTATAAACGGAAACACGAATCTGTAGCTTGACAGCTCACGTAATTGCCCTGAAGGATCGTTGTTCCGTCAGAGATCTCTAAATCACTACCAATCGGGACCTGTAGTCATACACGATGCTCCCCACACCAAGACGTCAAGCGAAACCGCTATGCCCCACAAAAACGTTAGATGAATCGGACTTCTCGCCTGGACGCCGCCATAGTTGGAGACGATGGGCATCTTGGGTTGCGCAGAACCATGATTCGTCGCTGAACACAATGCGAGCCATGGTCATCCGGAGTTATACTGAACAGTAATTCATGGCTGAATACCATACACAGCCGTCCATCAGCCGTCTACTGTGGCTCGTCACCGCATCACTCCAAAAGCAGCCGTTTGTGTCGTGGTGTTAACGGCAGCTTAGGCGCTCTATGATAATTCTCTAGTCCAGACAATAAGAAATTCAGCCTTCAGTTGCAAGGTAAGATTAATTTAGTTTACCTAGGTTTCGATGCAAATAATGGTATTAAAAGTATACAGTGTGGTCCATTGATAGTGACCGGGCCAAATATTTCACGAAATAAGCATCAAATGAAAAACTACTAAGAACGAAACTCGTCTAGCTTGAAGGAGGAAACCAGATGGCGCTATGGTTGGCCCGCTAGATGGTACTGCCATGGGTCAAACGGATATCAACTGCGTTTCTTTAAATAAGAACCCCCATTTTTTATTACATGTTCGTGTAGTACGTAAAGAAATATGAATGTTTTAGTTGTACCACTTTTTTCGCTTTGTGGTAGATGACGCTGTAATAGTCACAAACGTATAAGTACGTGGTATCACGTAACATTCCGCCAGTGCGGACGGTATTTTCTTCGTGATACATTACCCGTGTTAAAATGGACCGTTTACCAATTGCGGAAAAGTTTGATATCCTGTCAATGTATGGCTATTGTGATCAAAATTCCAAACGGGCGTGTGGATAAATGCTGCTCGGTATGCTGGACATCATCCAAATGTCCGGACCGTTCGCCGGATAGTTCGTCATTGAAGGCAACAGGAAGTGTTCAGCCGCATGAGAAACAACAAATAATGATGCCCAAGTAGGTGTTTTAGCTGCAGTCGCGGCTAATCCGCATATCAGTAGCAGACAAATTGTGCGAGGATCGGGAATCTCAAAAACGTCGGTGTTGAGTATGCTACATCAACATCGATTGCACCCATACCATATTTCTATGCACCAGGAATTGCATGGCGACGACTTTGAACGTCGTGTACAGTTCTGGCACTGGACACGTGGGAAATTACGGGATGATGACAGATATTTTGCACGCGTTCTATTTAGCGACGAAGAGTTATTCAGAAACAGCGGTAACGTAAACCGGCATAATATGCACTATTGGGCAACGGAAAATCCACGATGGCGGCGACAGGTGGAACATCAGCGACGTTGGAGTGTTAATGTATGGTGCGGCATTATGGGAGTAAGGACAATTGGCCCACATTTTATCGATGGCAATCTAAATGGTGCAATGTATGCTGATTTCCTACGTAATGTTCTACCGGTGTTACTACAAGATGTTTCACTGCATGACAGAATGGCGATGTACTTCCTACGTGATGGATGTCCGGCACATAGCTCGCGTGTGGTTGAAGCGGTATTGAATAGCATATTTCATGACAGATGGATTGGTCGTCGAAGCACCGTACCATGGCCCGCACGTTCACCGGATATGACGTCCCCGGATTTCTTTCTGTGGGGAAAGTTGAAGGATATTTGCTATCGTGATCCACCAGCGACGCCAGACAACATGCGTCAGCGCATTGTCAACGCATGTGCGAACATTACGCAAGGTGAACTACTCACTGTTGACAGGAATGTCGTTACACGTATTGGCAAATGCATTGAGGTTGACAGACATCATTTTGAGCAATTATTGCATTAATGTGGTTTTCACAAGTAATCACGCTGTAACAGCAAGCGTTCTCAGAAATGATAAGTTTACAAAGGTACATATATCACACTGGAACAACCGAAATAAAATGTTCAGATGTACCTACGTTCTGTATTTTAATTTAAAAAGCCTACCTGTTACCAACTGTTCGTCTAAAATTGTGAGCCATATGTTTGTGACTACTACAGTGCCATCTATCACAAAGCGAAAAATATGGTACAACTGAAACAGTCATATTTCTTTACGTACTACACGAATATGTCATAAAAAATGGAGGTTCCTGTTTTAAGAAATGCAGTTGATATCCGTTTGACCTATAGCAGCGCAATCTAGCGGGCAAACCATAGCACCATCTGGTTTCCCGCTTCAGGCTAGATAAGTTTCGTTCTTTGTAGTTTTTTCGTTTGACGGTTATTTCGTGAGATATTTGACCCGGTCACGATCAATGGACCACCCTGTATATAAAATTTATAATATAAATATAATAAAATAATGTAAAAATTAAATAATTTAAATTTTGCTCTGATGAAGATATCATTATTGGCATCGAAACCTATGTAAACTACAAAATTTTACCTTGCAACTGAAGACTGAATTTCTTATTCTCTGAGCAATTCACGGTGGCTGAAGCGTTGCATTATGTTAAAGATTTGTAAATTCTCTAGTCGGGCTGTTGCTACTTTCCTACCTATTGTGTACGAAGACACAGAATGTTGCCGGAAGTCCATTACTTGTTCACGGATACAAGGTACCGATATGAACGCGGCTAAATCGTCATGACATGGGCTGTGCCATTCAACGAACAACACACCGACTTGATGTCTACGGCTCTCCTGAAAGCTCAGAAACGACTCGGCTTGCCGCATACAGTACCTGTGTGCTCAAGTGGTACGTGCAACCCCAGCAGGCTTCAGCGGCCATTCGCGGTGCCAACTACTCAGTACACACGAGTTCTCGAAGTGGACAAGCGACAAAAAGGTCATCCCGTGGCAGTTGTCAGCTGTATTTGGGTGGAAAATCAGACAGTTTTTCACGAAAACGGACGGGCGTAAAATTCCTAGGTCATCTCTATTAAAATGCAATTTTGTCCCTTGTCCATATGTTAGCCATGTTGGTATAACCGTATTAGACATAAATTAAAACTTCAGTATCCATGAACACGTTATAAGGCAAAATGAGTGTTCCATCTCGGGTCAGTAAGGACATCAGCTTTTAAATACAAATTTACAGAAGTCTTCCTTATAAGAAAAATACTATTTTATAATTCGCACTTTTTGGGAAAACCCTAACATAATTCTTACTTGATTATTTTTTCCACTGAGCAGCATACCTGAAAGAGTAAATTGCAAAACAGCTAACTGTAAGTAGTGGAAACTCTTTTGTAGATAGGTAATCGAAACAAATTCAGTCCTGACAGTACATAATATTGAATATTACAGAACATGATGTTATGAAATTAATAAGAAGGCCCAGAATGCTGTAGAAAACGTGCATTTTAATAAAAGAAATTACTGAGACGCAAATCAGCTACATACTGCTTCATGATTTCACACTGCTACGCTAGGCTGAACATCCATAGTATTTGTCCATGTTTTGTATCTTGCCTGAAGGTTTCAGTTGCCGAAATGGCAGTAAGCTATATTTCATTATAGCTAAACGTATGATGAACAACGCGTTTCTGGTTCAAATGGCTCTGAGCACTATGGGACTTAACATCTGTGGTCATCAGTCCCCTAGAACGTAAAACTACTTAAACCTAACTAACCTAAGGACATCACACGCATTCTTTCCCGAGGCAGGATTCGAATCTGCGACCGTAGCAGTCGCGCGGTTCCGGACTGAGCGCCTAGAAACGCGTTTCTCATGCATCTTGAATGTGACATTGCCTGGAACGTTCATAACATACATGGAAATTCTTTAACTACCAATTTGACGTTTCTGGTTATTTTATCAAAACTTAAAAATAACAAACCTCAACGTTCTGATGCTTTGAAACAGTGTGTAATCATTGGCGTAAGTTGTAACACACACATCAAAAAAGTTTCGCATCACCTCGGTTCCAAGAGTTCCGGAACTTGTACAGGAAATTGGAATAGACATCTGCATAAACATCAATTCCACCCATTTTATTGCTCATGAAAACCACACATTTGATGTTGCACTACTATACAACGAGACCTTCAGAGGTGGTGGTCCAGACTGCTGAGTGGTTGTGGGACACGTCGTCCATAAACCTTCCTATCCTAGGCATGTTCGACAGGGTTCAGGTCTGGAGAAGATGCTGGCCACTCTAGTCGAGCGATGTCGTTATCCTGAAGGAAGTTCAAAATGGCTCTGAGCACTATGGGACTCAACTGCTGAGGTCATTAGTCCCCTAGAACTTAGAACTAGTTAAACCTAACTAACCTAAGGACATCACAAACATCCATGCCCGAGGCAGGATTCGAACCTGCGACCGTAGCGGTCTTGCGGTTCCAGACTGCAGCGCCTTTAACCGCACGGCCACTTCGGCCGGCCTGAAGGAAGTCATTCCGAAGATGTGCACTATGGGGGTGCGAATGCCTCCCAATATGCAACCCGATATGGTTGCACAATCGGTCAGAGCATGGCATTCGCCTATCGTACAGCCGTTAGGGTGCCTTCCATGACCACTAGCGGCGTACGTCGGCCCTACATAATGAGACCCCAAAACAGCAGGGAACCTCCACCTTGCTGCACGCGCTGGGCAGTGTGTTTAAGGCGTTCAAGCTGACTGGGTTGCCTTCAAACAAGTTCAAAAATGGTTCAAATGGCTCTGAGGACTATGGGACTCAACATCTTAGGTCATAAGTCCCCTAGAACTTAGAACTACTTAAACCTAACTAACCTAAGGACATCACACACACCCATGCCCGAGGCAGGATTCGAACCTGCGACCGTAGCAGTCCTGCGGTTCCGGACTGCAGCGCCAGAACCGCTAGACCACCGCGGCCGGCTACAAACAAGTCTCCGACGATTGTCTGGTTGATGGCATATGCGACATTCATCGGTGAAGAGAACGTGACGGCAATCCTGAGCGGTCGATTCGGCATGTTGTTGGGCCCACCTGTACGGCACTGCATAGTGTTGTGTATGCAATGTTGGACCTCGCCATAGGCGTCAGGAATGTCGTTGTTCATCATGCAACCATATAGCGCACAGTTTTAGTCGTAACACGACATCCTGTGTCTGCACGAAAAGCATTATTAAACATGGTGGCGTTGCTGCAGGGTTCCTCAGAGCCAGTAGTAACCCTTGGGTGGCCTGAGCGAGGCATGTCATCGACGATCCCTGTCTCTCTGTATCTCCTCCATGTCCGAAAAACATCGCTTTGGTTCACTCCGAGACGGCCGGCCGCTGGTAGCCGAGTGGTTCTAGGCGCTTCAGTTGGAACCGCGCGACCGCTATGGTCGCAGGTTCGAATCCAGCCTCGGGCATGGATGTGTGTGATGTCCTTAGGTTAATTAGGTTTAAGTAGTTCTAAGTTCTAGGGGACTGATGAGCTGAGATGTTAAGTCCCATAGTGCTCAGAGCCATTTTTCACTCCGAGACGCCTGGGCACTTCGCTTGTTGAGAGACCTTCCTGGCACAAAGTAACAATACGGACGCGATAGAACCGCGGTATTGACCGTCTAGGAATGGTTGAACTGCGGACAACACGAACCATGTACGTCCTTCGTGGTGGAATGCTGGAACTGATCGGCTGTCGGACATCTTCCGTCTAATAGGCACTGCTCATGCGTGGTTGTTTACATCTTTGGGCGGGTTTAGTGACATCTCTGAAAAGTCAAAGAGACTGTGTCTTTGATACAATATCCACAGTCCACGTCTGTCTTCGGGAGTTCTGGGGACAGGGGTGACGGAAAACTTTTTTTATGTGCGTATAAAACCTACGGAAAATCGATTATGGGCTCCAACTGAAACCCAATACGATGTCTCCCTATTCTCTACTGAAAACAGAAAAGGCCCACAAGACAAGTAGCTAGCGTTCTTCATCTCGTTGGTCTACACTCTGGTGCACTTTCAGAATTACTAACAAGCTTGATATGCTGCATTCTCGAAGACTCCTCAGCGTGCTTTTTCCACGCTATGATGTCATAAATGGGCAAGCTCAACAATGACGTTCGAATGCACGTTGTGACGACAGACACATTTGACTGTCCCACAAATCTGGTTACTGCACCTTTCGAAAAGCCGGCCGAATGGGTACCCGCAATGAGGACGCATTCGAACTGCGTTAAATGGTGAGTCTCACTCGAGTGCTGGGGATTTCGTGCCCTTGGCCGTAATCAGTCAACTTCTGACCCTGATCACGCCCCTTATAAACACTACGAGGCGTGGTAATAAGACTAAATACGAACAGCACTAATGCATCCTTGTGGTCTTTCTACCAGTCACAGTGAATTGGAACACTATTACTTTGCCTACCCGCCAGTGGTGTGTATGCGTACGAAGCTACAATTACTTCCTACCATGCGCTCTAGATGTTTCGTTTTCTTGCAAGGCATTGAAGAGTAAGGTGCGATTTAGAGATTAGATTTAACAACTAACTGATATTTCAGTAGAAAATCACGAGGTCAATATCCTTTTGTATCTTTACACTTACCATTGAATCTTAGCAGCTCTTTCATCAAAGACCAGAATTATATCTTACTGGGGCCTCTCATATCTTTATGTAACTTGTGCTATGTCATATTTAGGTGCAGCAACCAATACCATTACTACAAAATATGACATAGCTGCCTTAAAGTAAAGGGGCTGTGTTTGCATTGGGCAGGAATCGCATTTTCTACATAAAAGAAAATTAATGTAGCAGTTCACTCCATACACAACATAGGGGTCTTACACTTGCTCCACAGCCCGCTCATTTGCATTACCCTAGTTCCGTAAAGCTCGTAACGCTAACTGTAAGTAAGGGAGGAGTCAGAGGCTTTAAAAGCGGATTCTGCAATGCTCGCCACTAGTCTGGTGTAATAGCTATAAATTTAAATCAGCCGGATGCTCCCACGTCCAGATTTTTACTGCTAAAGCTTTGTGTACCATGACATGCCATTATCGACGATTTATAACCGTTGGTGAGCCGCATTTCATCGGAATGAAATATTTATGTTCCAGAATGTTTGAACTTATTGGATAAATTATGAAGCAGGAGTTTCCATTTTATCAATAACAACCCATAGAGATGAATGTCAATGATTATGGAAAATGCATTACGACTTTATTTCAGCACACGTGATGTAAACACTGTTGTATTTATGCTAGATTGTTCATAAATCACATTTACCTCCATAATATATGATATCTTGATTCTGTTTCAGAATGTAGCAGTCGTTATTCTCGTGACCGCTAATGAAACAACAGGTTTTAACCAAAAAAGAAGAAAGAAAAAGAAGAAGAATACTGGCTAACTAGAAGGCGGATGTGCAAAGTCTTCCTGAGATGGAAATAGGTGATTGACGCTTGGAGCCCAACCTCCGTTTGGAATACTTGTCACTGACAGCTTCATTCCAGAAATCATGCAGAGTTTGTGACTTACCGCGTCATTGTTTACTGTAATTAACCGTGTTCTCATTGTGTTCATCAAATAACAACCTGTGGGGCCCTACGCTCTAGTTCTCTCGCATAAAATGAGCTGAAGTAGCACTTTATGGAGTGGCACCAGGAAATTTTGGTGCCGAAGTGCTTGCGAAGGTAGTGTCGATGCAGCAGTTCCACTAATATATACCCATATCGTTTCAAAAATTGACGTTAGGGACATGCGGTCGCAATAGTTCTGTGCTAACGCAGGAATATAGGCTTCAAGCAGCTTGTGGTAGATTCCTTTATGTGTTTGTCTAATTTTTGTTTGTCTGTTGTCGATGTGTTATGCTCGCAGAGAAAAGTCGTAACAACGTGATTAAATTGTCTCTGATAGCGCTGTTAAAAGGATTACTGTTTCTTGCGCGTATGAAGAGTCTTGGGAGAGACGGCTGGATATTTTTAGCAACTATTCATACATGAGATTGCAGGTTCAAATGGTGTTGTCACGTCTCTTCCAGTACACGTCGCATTCAATCTGAAATAATTCTATTTCAATACTTCCAAAATACTAATAAAAGTCGTGACGCTCACCTTTTTTCTCATGAAATAATAACGGTTTATTGTGTCCCTTGTTCAATTCTCCACATAACATCAAAAGAAGCGAACAGAAAACTCTAGTTATCCCTAGTTACGAGTAAACCACAGCGTGAGTAATATTCCGAGTCAACGATGTAATTATCATAGAGTCTCTCAGATAACGTCTTTGCCACTTAGTTTTCTCACAGTCGATTCAGCATATTACATATTTATTACACTACAAACTGCATTTGTAGCACATGCTTCCCCTTGCAGAGGCTTCAGTGACACTTTACTTTCCCTGCACTTGTAGCTGAGGAGCATTAGAACAGGCAGCGCCAAGTTCTGCGTCGCTGCGCTCACGTTATTGGTTGAGGTATGTGGACGACACATTCGTCGTATGGCCACATAGAGAAGCGGAACTACGCATACTTCATCAGCACCTCAACAGTTTACGTAAAAAACATACAGTTAACGTTAGCAACAGAAGGTAAATGAGCAGCGGCAAACTAGGACATAACGTTTACAGGTAAACAGCGCAGAGCAGCACATATCTGCATGCGGAGTCGCACCACAATCTTATCACAAAATAATGCTGTGCTGTGTATGCTGGCAGCCAGAGCTACCGCAATAGCAAAGTTGACGAGCTTCACTATGATCTGGAAGAGGTCCTGACAACATTCAGTACGAATAGAAAGACAACTGCCACTGACAAAGGAACAGAATAGCCTCTTCCTGTTGCTCGCTTATCTCATGTGAGAGGCTTTATCGACCGTGTACACAAGGTGGTCCGCCGTGGAGAAATTAAACCAATATTCTATAGTGGCAGCAAGATCTGAGATCTACTGAGGCCCACGAAGTCTTCTGCAGATGCCCTCCACACTGCAGGCATCTAAAAACCTCAATGTGAGTGAAATGAATTCTACGTTGGTGAGGCCGATCAACATTCACGTGTCGGAGCATGAAGGCTGCGTACCACTGGGGGAACTCTAAAAATCATTTTTGTCTGAACACCACCAGGTCTCTTGCCAATCCATTAATTTTTAAGAGGCTCGAATGCTCACTCCATCGCCGTGGATGTATCACCGAAAAATTAAAGAGGGCACTGAATTAATCAAACTTCCTGCAAACATTATCAGGGAGGGTAGCTATAACTTACGGTAGACCCAGGTGCCAGCCGTACCAGTATAGCGAACAGTGTGTGTTCACCAACCAGCAGCTCCACAGGACCCTGCTTCAAGAAAACAAACAAGGGGCTACGAGAGATCTGTCGAGCAGCATCAACATCTTGCTTCAGGAACACGAGCACTGGGTACAAGCTACCGACTCGCTGTTGCTTACCAGCCACCTGCAAGTGTATCACGGGAAATAAGCTACCGTACAACCACCCCTTCACAACAATTCTAGTTCTGAGTTGTTCAATAGCGTCTCAGAGAGTGACGTTGGTAGCCACCTAAAAGACAATGAAGACCAAATATATAGGTGAAGAATCAAACAGTCAGCCTGAATAGGACCGCTCCAAGATGTCGAAATTTTGGGGGGGATTAGTTGCTTAAATGTATCGTAATAACACGGTATTCAAACATTCTACAGTATTCGATAGTATTCCATGACATTCCTGAATGTTCCGGAATGTCCCAGATTGATCCGGGATGTTCTGAAATGTCCGGGAATAGTCTGGAACATTGGGGAACATTCAACAATGTTCAGGAACATCCCGGAACATCCCACTGGTCATAGAAGTCTACGAACGTATATTTTCATTATCATTCTGTTCCATATTTGTTAACGTATCATTAAGGCGACGTTGTCCAATATTAACCTAACTTTTAAAATTTCCTGCAGCCTAAGGTTCGACCAGTTTACCTAACTTTATATCATCGTTTCTTTCCATTTTTTCATCATTACTTATTTGAAATCCCTTGCCAGGCAAGTTGAAGCTGAATGCTAAAAAGTACGTTAATTAGCTGCAAATACAATTCAGAAGTTTTTCTCCTTAATAGTATCTACGTTTATATGGGCATCAATCCAGTCAATCTCACAATCTTAAGCTATATACCTCGGCCTTGTTATCAGTAGCCATATTATCATTTCCTAGTAATTTTGTTAACAACTTCATTGTGCTTGAATATTTTATAATTACCGCAATAATGTTTCGGAATCAAACGTAGCCACTTACTCATTTCCTCATTAATAATTTTAAATTCAATTACCATTCGTTTTTAATACATTTCCTTCTGTTGCCGTAAAAACTTATAACATCTTGCAATTCGAAAACGTTTTCACACAGTTACATATTTTTAGATAACTGCATTTTGTATAAACGTATATTCGTGAAATATCTGTACAACATCGGCGTCTAACGAGTTTACGACAGAAACAAATTTTTTTTTACAGCTGTACCCCAGCTTGTTGTGAACAGTAGGAGTTCACGTGTTGATTCTACGTTCATGGCAGCCTATTAAGTGTCAATTTTACGTTACAATCGATGATGCCTTGCTGATTTTGTTTGGATCTCTTGACGATGCCACACTGAATTTATTGCAGGATACGTTTCAAAAAGGTTGGCTTCCTCACATTTTAAGCGAATATATTCTGTATGTGTGAAAGTAACACATTTCATTGTAACGTAATTTATAGGTTAAAATTTGTACCCAGTAAGTAAGTTCACCTGCATGTACACCTACATGTATACTTCTCAACAAACCGTGCGGTGCCTGACAGAGGGTACCCTGTACCATGCTTGTCACTTCCTTTCCTCTTGAACTCGCAAACAGAATGAGGGGCCGGCCGCTGTGTCCGAGCCGTTCTAGGTGCTTCAGTCTGGAACCACGCGACCGCCACGGTCGTAGGTTCGTATCCTGCCTGGGGCATGGATGTGTGTACTGTCCTTAGGTTAGTTAGGCTTAAGTAGTTCTAAGCTCTAGGGGACTGATGACCACAGATATTAAGTCCCACAGTGTTCAGAGCCATTTTTAGAGAATGAGGGAAAAACACTTGTCTGTATGCCTCCGTATGAGACCTAATTTCTCGTACCTTATCTTCGTGGTCGTTACGCGCAAAGTATGTTGACGCCAGTAGAATTGTTCGACACTCAGCTCCAACTTCTTATACTCTATATTTTCTCAGTATAGTTCGTAAAGAACGTTGTTTCCCTCCAGGGATTCCCATTTGAGTTGCCCAAACATCTCCATAACGCTATGTTTTGTTTGAAAGTACCGGTAACAAATCTAACAGCCCGCCTCTGTATTGCTTCTATGTCTGACTTCAGTTCCACCTGGTACGGATCCCAAACACTCTATCAGTGCTCAAGAATATGTCTCACCAGCGTTCTACATGCGATTTCCCTTACAGGTGAACCACTCTTTCCAAAACTTCCACCAATAAACCGAAGTCGATCATTCACCTTCCCTACGACATTTCTCACATGTTCGTTCCACCTCACATTGCTTTGCAGCATTACGTCCAGATATTTAAACGATTGACTATGTCAAGGAGGACATTAGTAATACTGTATCTGAACATTGCAGGTTCGACCTTCCTGCTCATCGGCATTAACTTACATTTTTCCTCATTAAGAGCTAGCTGTCATTTATCACACCAATTGGAAATTTTGTCTAAGTCTCTCGTATATTCTCACACACATTCAACTTCGACACCTTACCGTACACCACGGCATCATCAGCAAACAACCAGACATTGCTGATCATCCTGCCCACGAAATCATTTATCTACTTAGAGGACCACAGTGGTTCTATCACACTTCCCTGGGGCGTTCAGGACGACACCTTGCCTCTCATGAACACTCTCCGTCGAGGACAACAAACTGGGTTCTCTATGCAAGAAGCTTCGAGCTACTCACATGTCGATGAAGTTACTCCATATGCTCGTAGCTTCGTTAAAAGCCTACAATGGGGCACCGCGTCAAATGCTTTCCCGAACCAGAACTACGGAATCTGCCTTTTTTTACCCCATCCATACTTCGCGGTACATCATGTGAGAAAAGGGCAAGCTTAGTTTCGCATGAGCGGTGCTTTCTAATAGTATGCTGATTCGTGGACGTAAGGTTCTGTCTCAAGAAAGTTTTTTATATTGGAACTGAGAATATAGTCAAGGATTCTACAGCAAACAGATATTAGAAATACTGGTCTCTAATTTTGCAGTTCAGTTCTTCTACCTTTTTTAAATACCAGAGTCGCCAGCGCTTTTTTCCGGTCGCTTGAGACTTCGTGGTGGGCGAGAGATTCATGATAAATGCACACATAAAAAAGTTTTGCATCACCCCAGTTTCCAGTACTCCTGAAGACTGACGTTGGCTGTAGATTTTATATCACAGACACAGTCCCTTTGACTGTTCAGATATGTTACTAAACCCGCCCAAAGAAGTAGACAACCAGGCATCAGCAGTGCCTATTAGACAGAGGGGATCCGACAGCCGATCAGTTCCAGTCATTCCACCACGAAGGAGGTACACGTCTTGTCTGTAGTTCAACCACGCCTAGACCGCGGTTCGATCGCGTCCGCATTCTTACTTTGTGCCAGAAAGGTCTCTCAACAAGGGAAGTGACCAGGCGTCTCTGAGTGAACAAAAGCGATGTTGTTCGGAAATGGAGGAGATATGGGGAGACAGGAACTGTCGATAATATGCCTCGCTCAGGACGCCTAAGGGCTACTACTGCAGTGGATTACCGCTACCTACGGATTATGGCTCTGAGGAGCCCTGAAAGCAACGCCACCAAGATGAATAATGATTTTCTTGTAGCCACAGGACGTCATGTTACGACTCAAACTGTGCACAATAGGCTGCATGATTCGCAACCTCACTCCCGACGTCCATGGCGAGGTCCATCATTGCAACCACCACACCATGCAGCGCGGTACAGATGGGCCCAACAACATGCAGAATGGGTCGCTTAGGTTTGGCATAACGTTCTCTTCACCGACGAGGGTCGCATATGCCTTCAAACATACAATCGTCGTAGACGTGTTTGGAGGCAACCTGGTCACGCTGACGCCTTAGATCCACTGTCCAGACAGTGTAGCGAGGTGGAGGTTCCCTGCTGTTTTGAGATGGCATTATGTGGGGCCGACGTACGCCGCTGGAGGTCATGGAAGGCGCCGTAACGGCTGTACGATACGTAATGCCATCTTCCGACCGATAATGCAACCATATAGGCATCGTATTGCGGAGGCATTCGTCTTCATGGTTGACAATTCGTGCACATCTTGTGAATTACTTCCTTTAGGATAACATCACTCGACTAGAGTGGCCAGCATCGTCTCCAGACATGAGCCCTATCGAAAACACCTGGGATACACTGCAAAAGCCTTTTTACGAACGACATGACCCACCAAACACTCTGAAGGATCTACGCCGGATCGCTGTTGAGGAGTGAGACAATCTGGACCAACAGTGCCTTGATAAACTTGCAGATAGTGTGCCACGACGAATACAGGCATGCATCAGTGCAAGAGGACGTGCTACTGGTTATTGGCCGGCCGGTGTGGCCGTGCGGTTAAAGGCGCTTCAGTCTGGAACCGCGTGACCGCTACGGTCGCAGGTTCGAATCCTGCCTCGGGCATGGATGTGTGTGATGTCCTTAGGTTGGTTAGGTTTAATTAGTTCTAAGTTCCAGGCGACTGATGACCTCAGAAGTTGATTCGCATAGTGCTCAGAGCCATTTGAACCATTTTTTTGAACCTACTGGTTATTAGAGGTATCGGTGTGTACAGCAATCTGGAACACCACCTCTGAAGGTCACGCTGTATGGTGCTAAAACATGCAATGTGTGGTTTTCATGGGCAATAAAAAGGGCGGAAATGATGTTTATATTTACCTCTTTTAATATTTTCTGTACAGTTTCCGGAACTCTCGGTACCGAGCTGATGCACAAGTTTTCTTGATGTGCGTGTATTCCGAGACATACGTGTTACCACGATAAGCAGCTTTTAATCACTATATATTATAAAAGTAAGTGTACAATCTCATATGAGAAAACCCAGTACGTAGAAAGAGTGCCACAAGACAAATTGCGTATTGTGACAACCGATGGGAAAATCATACAAGTACCACATTTTAAGTACCTGGGAGAAATCGTCCAGCCATCAGGGATCAACCTAAAGGCCAATGAGGAAAGAATAAAAAAACTACAGGAAGCACATAAACTCACGTGAAACTATTATAACAAGAAGTCCATATCCATTAACGCAAAACTGAGGCACTACAACACTGTCGTACTTCCGGAGGCACTGTATGCATCTGAAATAACACAAATAGGTGGGCAAACTAAAATCAAAGAAATAGAGAAACAAGAAAGGAAAATTCTCAGGAAAATTTTTGGCCCGATACAAGAGCAAGGAATCTGGAAGAAGAGACCAACATCAGAATTATATAAATACACAGACAAGATTACGGATACAATAAGGAAAAGAAGAATGCAGTTCTACGGACATATCCGCAGGATGAATGAAAACAGAATTTCAAAGCGAATTCTTAAAGTCATCAACTCAGGCAGGGGAAAAACAAAACGGATAAAAGAAGTTGAAGAGGACCTCAGACAAGCACACATAACAGTAAACGATGCAGAAAATAGAACTGAATTCAGGAACATCATCAAAAAACATAAATTTGACACCACAACACAGAAGAGACCAGGATGCAAATGGACAGCGGAGCGAAAGAAACAACACAGTGAACACATGAAGAAAATTTGGGCTCAGAAAAAACATAAACAATCATCAGAAAGGAATTCAAGTTCAAACGCTCTCTTAATTGGGAATAATCGAAAATAATAATAATAAAAGTAAGTGTACAATGTGCGTGCAGCTAAATCTCAGAAAAGAATCCCGGTACGATCAATGAAGTTATTTGGTGTAGCAGCCCTCTGCCCCATCCATGAAGAAGGTTCCAGTTTTCACCTAAAGGACGTGGTTTTGAAGATATAAGGGCGAGGGAGTTTCACCATCAAGAAGTTTCTAGAATATTCCGGAACTTTCTAGAGTATTCGAGAACATGCCACAACATTATACAGTATTGGAGAGCATCCCACAACATTCCTGAATGTCCCGGAATGTTCCACAATGATCCAGGATGTTCTGCAATGTAGGGAATAGTCTGGATACTTTGGAAACATTGCACAATGTTCAGGAACATCCCAGATCATTTTGGAACATTGTGAACCATTTGAAGCCTTTTGGTATGTTGCTGAATTCGCCACTGATGCGGCTACACATTGGTAAGCGTATATAAAGCAAGACTCTTCCTTGTTTCAAACATAAATTTCTTATTAGTGACGAAGGGAGGGACCGAAAAAGGAGTGCAGTAAGTGAATAAAAACAAACAGTGAAGTGTGAGTTGTCAAAATGATTCTGTGTGTGAATATAAATCGAAAACAATGTGTGAAAAATGTGTAAAGTGTACTTAGTTTATTTGTTGATAAAAAGATTAGTTGATTTGTGTATAAGACAGTATCCAAACATAAAATAGGTGCAGATCTTTCCAGTTCTGTAGCAAAATGGCAAAAACGGAAAGAAGAGCGATAAAGTGAAACAGACGAATAGTGCGAGCACGTGTAAGTTCCAAACGAACGAGAATGAACACCGTGAGAAGAGAGAAACCGAAGGACAACGAAATGAAGGGATTGAAGAAGCCGAATCGCGATACAGTCTTATAATATAAGACTGCTAATTCGAGGAAATGATGGAAATATCACCCTACAAGAAGTGCGGACGAGGACTTGCAAACATTACAATCAAACAAATGAGCATTCCACTACGACCCGAGGAAGGTATATAACAAACACAAACAGGTCGCAATCAGAAAAAATGCATAACATCTGCCAATTTTCCAACTCTAATAGAGGAGTACCAGGACTCTGTAACATGAACGGAAAAAATCCATTACTGCCACTGGAAGCACCTGTGCAAGATTTTTTACATTACATGACCGGGTGAACTGCAGAATCAAAACACTTTCTTCAAAATATGAAACCATAGAACGGCTGCTTTCAAATGACTTCTTGCAGTGTCACTTCGATCAACATTAACAAAGATGAAATCGATCACATTTTCTCCACGAAAGAATAAACCTATCACAACATGGACTCATTACCATCACTACCCAACGAAGACCATAAACTTGTGAGAGTATATTTCATCAGAAATGAAGAAACACGAATACGGTCAACTGATTTGCATATTCAAAACAGGACTAGACCGAATTATTTATGATACATATAAAGTTATAATTTGAGTCGACAGAAGACTATGTGGAGAACACAAATGTCGATTTAATGCACCTCAGATAGACATAGTCACCATCGTAATTATGGACAATGAAAACACAAGCCATGACATAATTGTAGAACGAGGAAGGGAAGGACTGCAACGCATTGCTGAGACACGCAGTTCAAACTGTGCCCTCCAATAGCCATTAACATTTAAAGAGACCAAGGAAAAAAGGATGTTGGTCCTCTTTTCATGAAAAATGAATTTGCAGTGAATTTGTATAGTTTAACCCAACAGAATATGTTGAACTACTCCCAGAAGCACGACTCACGCCCGGCACTCACAGCTTTACTTCTGCCAGTACCTCGTCTCCTACCTTCCAAACTTTACAGAAGCTCTCCTGCGAACCTTGCAGAACTAGCACTCCTGAAAGAAAGGATATTGCGGAGACATGGCTTAGCCACAGCCTGGGGGATGTTTCCAGAATGAGATTTTCACTCTGCAGCGGAGTGTGCGCTGATATGAAACTTCCTGGCAGATTAAAACTGTGTGCCCGACCGAGACTCGAACTCGGGACCTTTGCCTTTCGCGGGCAAGTGCTCTACCAACTGAGCTACCGAAGCACGACTCACGCCCGGCACTCACAGCTTTACTTCTGCCAGTACCTCGTCTCCTACCTTCCAAACTTTACAGAAGCTCTCCTGCGAACCTTGCAGAACTAACACTCCTGAAAGAAAGGATATTGCGGAGACATGGCTTAGCCACAGCCACAGGTCCCGAGTTCGAGTCTCGGTCGGGCACACAGTTTTAATCTGCCAGGAAGTTTCATATCAGCGCACACTCCGCTGCAGAGTGAAAATCTCATTCTGGAAACATCCCCCAGGCTGTGGCTAAGCCATGTCTCCGCAATATCCTTTCTTTCAGGAGTGCTAGTTCTGCAAGGTTCGCAGGAGAGCTTCTGTAAAGTTTGGAAGGTAGGAGACGAGGTACTGGCAGAAGTAAAGCTGTGAGTGCCGGGCGTGAGTCGTGCTTCGGTAGCTCAGTTGGTAGAGCACTTGCCCGCGAAAGGCAAAGGTCCCGAGTTCGAGTCTCGGTCGGGCACACAGTTTTAATCTGCCAGGAAGTTTCATATCAGCGCACACTCCGCTGCAGAGTGAAAATCTCATTCTACTCCCAGAAGCCTAAAAAGATGAAAGTCTGTGGATACACATTCAACAAAAATATGTGGTTTAGGGAAGAAAGATGACGGTGCCATTGTATGTGTGCTACAAAGATGATGGCCCACTTAGTTGGCTGTGCTGACTGCCAAGTGCTCTGCTTTCAGTTCACGCAGCTGTTGGTAGTTTAGTTTGTATTAACCGTTGAAGTGTGTTATCCTAGTGCTGGTTTATTGGTTGTGGTGTGGTCTATAACATATTAATGGAAATATGTGAAAATGAAGAGGATACCACCGTTGAAAATAGTTCAAGGAAAAGAAAATCCTTTGGCCACATACAAGATGTAATGAAAAAGCTGACGTTAAGTAGCCATGAAACAGAACTAGACTGTAAGTGCTTAAAACAAGAGTGTGTAAATACATAAGTGAATGTGAAAGAAGTGATATTATTCCAAAGCTTAATCATATTGAAACACATGAAAAACAGTCGATGCGTCTTTGTGAATTAATACAGTGCTCTCCTGTCACTCGTCATCGGCCTAGGAAACAAGAATCTGAGGCTAACTTTCATACATATTCTTATAAAGTGAGAATAATAAGGAATGAACAGGTTTGTGAAATCCCTGTATGTTACAAATCATTATTATCACTTCATGGCATTACAGCTAAAAGGCTGCAAAATCATCAACAGAGTCTTAAAGCAACAGGTTCACCACCATTGGATATGCGAGGAAAACACAGCTCAAAGCCTAACAAGCTTCCTGATGATACAGTATATTCTGTAACTGAACACATTCAGGGCTTTAAAAGCAGGAAGTCTCACTATGGTTTAACTAAGTCTCAAAACCGCTTCTTACAAGAGAACCTTAAACTGAGTAAAATGTTTTGTCTCTACAAAAAGCTTTCCCAGACGATAAAATATCACTTCTGCAGCACCCGTGACGACTTTACTGTGAAAATAGAATCTGTTCATTCAAGACTAAGCCTACCTACTACTGCTACTCAGAATTAAGTTTTAAGACTTAACCGTGAACTAAAGAACCTACAACAAAAAAGAAGAATTACACTTAAAGCGAGCTGATTCTTTTTACAAACTAAAGGAAAATGTTAGGCTTGCAGCAGCACAAACGATGCTTACTGTCGATGGCAACTATCATTCTACATGTTTAACGTACACCAATTACCAGATTATGAAGCTGTTTTCTAAACGTATCCTCAAACCTACAGTAGAAAAGGAGATGAGGTTTGTTCCATGCTGTGCGATCTCATTTTTCATTATCTTGACTCAGAAGTAAAGGAATTTTCAATTTCTTGCGATTCGTGTAGTGGTCAAAACAAGAACTATTCTGTGTTTAGAACACTACACTACATTCTACATAACACCAAACGACTAAATACAATACAAATGAATTTTCCAATAAGAGGACATTCGGATTTAGAATGCGACAAAAACAGGTAAGTCTGTGGTTGAACTTCCGTCTGCCGCGTGGGATTAGTTGAGCGGTCTAAGGGGCTGCAGTCATGGACTGTGCGGCTGGTCCCGGCGGAGGTTCGAGGCCTTCCTCGGGCATGGCTGTGTATGTTTGTCCTTAGCATAATTTAGGTAAGGTAGTGTGTAAGCTTAGGGACTGATGACCTTAGCAGTTAAGTCCCATAAGATTTCACACACATTTGAACATTTGAACTTCCGCGAGTGGAACGCCTTCGAACGAGAGAAACAAACAAAGATCATCTAAAGTCAATTCTTGTGACTATCAAGAAACATTCAGATCTTGGACCACCTTTCTTTCTCCACTATATGTAAAACAACGTCCCTTTAAAGCACGTCCAGTGAGGAACCTGAAGATTGTCCGTCACGATCCTAGAATGATCTTACCTCGGCAAACATACAATGGCATGGACGATGAAAGTGTTGTCACCAAACCGAGTAGGAAAATCTTATCTTTACCTGTTGGCTGATTTCACCTTCCTGAACTAGCATATGATCGACCTATACCCATTCCAAAAGCCAAGGTCTGTGACCTTCAGCACCTGAAAAAGTTTTGTTGTGTGAAAGCCCAAAAATTTTATGCAACACTCCCTCATTTTTAAAGTGTACTGTGTATTTAAGAAGCATAGTATTAGCTTCAGGTAATGATGTAGGCTAATTTGTATCAAGTGTTTCAAAACCTGCCACACAATGTATTCATAGATTTTTCTACAAATGAATGGACAGTCATCCTTTTTGCCTACATTTTTGTGACATGAATCAATTAGAATGTTATTTTTATAATTCAACAGTTTTACATTAATGCAAAAAGTCCATCTACATAATAAAAACGTGCCAGATATGTTATTTATCAGTGTAACATCGTAATAATTATTGTTTTTTTGTTTAGGAGTTAGTAATTTCTTTTTAAAATTAAAACTGCTGTTTTCTCAAAACTTAGTTTACTGGACCCTTGCCATTTTTTCCATGGACTCTCCATTCCTGCTTTGAGAGGACAGATATCATTTTATTGTGAAACAAATCCAACCTGAAGCAGGAGTAGAAACAAACAAAAAAAAAAACACTTCCACGGAGTTCCATGATTATCGATTAATGATCAGAGACAATGGAACCTACAATCAAATTCTCTCACTCGCCGTTTATTACTACAATTCCTGGTAGAAATGTATGCAAGAATAGAAGTGGAACAGATGCTTTACATACACTGAATGAGAAGAAATTACACACGGAAGAAGGCATTTCCTTCGAGATGCAGTCATAAATGAAGGAAACATTGACGACAATAGAACAATGGTAATCTTACCATTATCATACGTAATAAGACCGAGAGTCATGCACGAATACACTAAAGATGCCATAAACTATATAAGAAAAAATTGACGACTTGACCTCTTCATAACGACATGCAACTCGTCGTGGCCAGAAATCAAAGAACTGATATACGGAGAAGCCCCCATGCGTCGACACAACATAGTAGCCCTAGTTCTCCGACAAAAATAAATGAAATTTAATGAAATAATCAGAAAATACCACATCTTTGGAACCGTTAGATGCTGGATGTACACAATCGAATGGCAAAAACAAGGACTGCCTCACTCACACGATCTCATATGGCTACGCGACAGAATTCATGCCATGGATATCGACAAAATCATCCAAGCTGAACTTGCAGATCTACAAAAATATCCGGCACTGTACGTCACAGCAGTGAAAAAGCTATTCACGGACCATGCGGGACATTAAACCCCAATTCCCCATGTATGAGTGATGGAAAATGAACAAATAATACCCAACATCATATTTGGACGACAAACAAACCACAGTTGATGGCTACCCCCAATACAGGAGACGATCATCCAAAAACGGTGACTTCACAGTAAAAATATTAATACGGGGTAGCGACGAGCTGGAAACAGATAATACATGGGTGGTACTATATAAAACCCTGGGCTGGGCTGGGGGGGGGGGGGGGGGGGGGGGAGGGAGGAGAGGGGTTTCTGGCGTCGCCTTTAGTACTACTAGCGCCAGTAGCTCGATGTTCCACTGGTTCGTGGCCACTAAAATATTTGCTCGAAGTTGTTGGTGGGGACGGCGTGTGTGTGGCGTGATGAGCTGGGGAGTGGTGACGGAGCGGGAGTGAAGGTGTGAGAGTTCCGCCCGGCGAATATGGCGAGCACTTGCGCAAGCGTCTACGGCGTTGAGTCCGGCAAGTGGTTGCTGGACACATTCGTGGGCCAATTTGAATCCGTGGCTGACTTCGAGTGCCGTCTTTGTGCTTAGCCTGGCCAGGCAGCTCTGGTACGTACCACACCGATGAGAGAGCTGAAGCCAGTTTCGCTGTGTTGAATTCTGGGGCGCCTTCGGAACCGGCAAGCTTCAACTTCGATTCATGAACTTCAGTTAAATTTTGCATTTTGAGATGTTAACTGCTATTTTCTTACTGATAACTATAGATCTATAGGGCTGCTGCGATCATTGCGATTCTCAGCTGATCTACCACTACCAGTTGGTTCCTTGAATTGTGGCTGTTGTTTGCTTTCCTGAGTCGATACCGGCCTCGGTTGGTTGTCAACAGGATATGTTAAGCTGTGTGAGCCGATGGTATTTCCCGAGCCGGAGCGATAACGTGTTTCTTCTATGCTGTGGCCGAACCCAACGGCCATCACGGACTACCTAGATTGGAGTGGTTTAGACGACCTCACTGCCATACGTCTTCCAACAACAGATAAGTACCTTTCTCTTGAAAATGGCCGGCTGCCGGTTTGGAGATACCTTCGGACAGAGCGGATGTCATTTCTCTGTTAATTATATTGGCTTAGGAGGTGCTGGGTCTTAAGATTTGCAATTACTGAGGCTTTGTAATTGTGTTTGGCAACCTAGTTTTATATTCGGGCGTTTCGTCGTCGTTGTAGGGGCGGTATCTTACAGTGACGCGAGTATACAGTTTGGCTATTTATTGTTCCTTTCACGTAATCCGTCTTGCTGCGATAATATGTATTTCTTTAGCCGGTCTGTACCCAACGCAAAGGGTCCTCTAGTTGTAACCTTTCTAGGCCTTCCTATTTCGTATAGTCTTATACTCCCTACGTATAAGCCTTCTGGTGCACCCTTCTGAGAAGGTAATTCCAACTCTTGATTACATAACTGAAGCAGTTATTCATGGAGCCTTACCTATTTTTCTACTTGGTAATCTTACTTAACTGGAGCTGTGATAGAGAAGGCCTGCTCGTTTTATATTTGTTAATTTCACTTAACTGAAGCTGTTATCATTAAAGGCCTACCTGTTTTCTGTCTGGTAATTTTACTTAAATGAATTTTTTTTAATGATGGCCGCCCTGTTTTCTATTTATGAAAAGCTTGTAAAATAGAACTTTAAAAAAAGCCTGTGCAAATACAGGCATCCACAAAAAGGTCCAAGAAATCTTTTGAAATATTTTTATAACATGGGTTAAAACAGTACAAAAAGTAAGTCCACAAAAAGTAATTTTCGTACGTTTATGCGTGAGATCCGAAAGTATTTACAGCAATCGCAAATGCAAGTAACTCCTTCAGCGCCATCATAATCTAAGTGTGCCCACAAATGGCACATAACACATTTAATCCACACTTCTCCTCTCCTGTCTTAAGAGAACTATTCATCACAAAAGATGCAGCTTGCATCACTTGAGTCTGGTGTATCCCCATCGTTCACTTCAAGGACACTATCACCGTCCACAAGGTTAGGGTTGCAGGAGCCTGAAGAGTCCGATGATGAATCAGATAGTTTTGTGGAACAAATTTTCTTTTTTTGAAGACCTTTCGATTTTGCACCTTTGTCCGCAGGGCGGCCTCTAACCCCAGAGACCTCAACGACCTCTTCTTGACAGCACTTTTGCCAAGCGACTTTGTCAACTGACTTTGTATGGCATTCCAGTGATATGGCAGATGGTTGCTGCTTTCCGTCCCCGCATTGTCGTTCTCTTCTTGTTTTTGGAGACAGGAGATATGTCGAATGGTGAAACTGCATTTCTTGAAGTCCCAGGAGAACTTTCTGCTGTTTAATGGTTTGATCAATTGGCATAGGTAGAGCTTGATGTGACTGTACATCAGGATAACTCGAAGCGGAAGCAGAAGATTTCGATGGTCCAGAGATAGCAAGTAGAGGAGCATGCGATTCAGGTCTATGTTCCACAGTGGAGCAAGTTTTTCCTGCAACCAACTCAGCAGCTACGAAATCTGCGTCAGTGAAGATGTAACGTTTCATAGGGTATAACCCGGTTACTTTGAATCCGTTTATTGCTATCTCAGCTGATTGGATACGAAGGTGAGCTTGGGAAATACCTCCGTAACGTCCTAAAGTGTGAGAGGACGCCCATTTTGACGCAACCGAACTCTCACTACCTCGCTGTAGTATGCTTTCAGAGATCCCATGAACGTCTTATCTAGAGGCTGCAGTTTGTGGGTACAACGTGGAGGAAGTGTGACGATAGTCACGTGATATTCTTTCGCCAAGACAGTCACATTTGGATTTCGAACGTGGCTATAAAGACCAACCAAGATGAGGAGACAGGACTTTGATCAGTCGGACGTATTTTTTCAAAGAAGTGAGGTAACCATTCGGTGAACAAATTGTTTTGAACCCATCCTGGGGCGCTACCAATAGCACTTGGGGAGTGGGGTGGGGTGGGGGGGGGGAGACTGCTATGGCACGTACCATCTGAGATTTAACCCACTGATGCCTCTGGTTCTTACATTCATAGCGCTTCTTCGTTCTCGGCATTCTGCGAGAACGAACCAAAGCACTGCGGTCTCTTACCGCAATATGAAAATTCTATTTGTTTGTTTGTTGCTATGTGAACTGTATATATGAACGTCAAACAAAATTCGACTAACCACATCCCCATAAACTTATTTAAAGGTTTCACATTGTGTAAGGTAACAGATGGTGTAATTATGAGTCCTCTTTATATAGGAGCCCATTTTTACACCAACCCAATGGCCTCCTATTTACATCAAACATTCTTAAGCAACATGGCAATTATCACGTCTAATCTTAAAGCGAGTGTAACGTAAAATGTGCTTCTAGAAGCATCTAAGGATTCCATTATTCCCGATATCACTGAGAAAGGGTTTTAAAGTAATCAGAAGGATATAAAAAGAAAAGGATTTCACATACCTGCCAGACGTTTGCAGTCCTGAACAAACACCAATTCACATAATAGCCGACGCTGTAACTACACTGCTTGAAGCAATGCTTCCAATTGTTTACTGCTATCGTCTATCAACAACAGGTCCATTTTTAGTCCTGGTCGCCAGACTGCAGCACTTACCATACTCTCTTCTTGAGGGGTGCCCATAATTACACCTGTGCCCATTTTTTTATGTCAACTTTAATATTCAGACGGAAATTCCAGGTGAAAAGAGTATATATAAAATCGATCGACTCGAAGGTAAAGGTGAAGAAATTGTTAACTTCGCTACAGAATTTCTAAGCTCGTTGCAAATACCAGGAATGCCATTAGACAGCCTTCGACTTAAAATTGGATCTCCGATCATACTACTCAGAAATCTCAACTCAACAAAAGTATGTAATGGAACAAGGACGATCGTCAAACAGCTATCGAATAACATCATCCAAGTCGAACTTATGATTATAAAGTGCAAAGCATACACTCCATTTATCCCCAGAATGCCACTGATCTCTATGAACTGTAATTGCAATTTAAAAGACTGCAATTTCCAATGATATTGGCCTACAGTTTTACAATGACCAACGTGCAAGGACAAACTTTAAAATATTGTGGAACCGACAGTAAAGACTTCTGCTTCGCTCACAGTCAACTATATGAACCTCGTTATCGACTAGGAAATTCGAAACATTATATATCCCCAATAAGAAAATGAAAACTGTTGTTTGTAAACAAGTATTGTAAATAGTTTAAATATGTTTTCAATAAATGTTCTTACATCTTATACATTAAAGCTTATCCTTCTATTCCAACTGCCACGCTCTGAGCGATGCCAGGTACCTCATTAGTGATTAGTATGCTTTATTGACAATTAGTTTAGTTGGCAGTACCCTTTTCGAGGCGACATAAAATAAAATTAAAAAAATCTTGGTGGGTAAGTTAACATCCCAACCAGAAGCTCTTTCATACAGTTCGCTCTGAGCCCAATTCGCATCAAGGTCTGTAGAAGAATGTATGTTGATCAGTCAGGCAGAGCTCTGGCAATTAAGTCAGCGGAGCATGAAAGAAGCTGGAGACTAGGAATGAGAGATGCTGCATTTGAAAACCACCTCTTAAAACAAATCCACCAATACAATACAGATTTTTAAGTTTTACATACCGTTAAGAAATGCTGAAAGATGATGCTATTGGAAATACTTGAAAATGTTACAGAATACCAACATAGTTAAATTACCGACAAAAATAATACACTAGGAAAGAGGACGCCGATTTTGATCTGGTGACGTCATGCACCTGCTGGAGATATCAGATGTACTGATAATGGTTTCAATGTCATCCACCAACATATACCATAGTGTCATAGCTGCCAGAGCACCACATGTGTCTCCCCTTTAATAAGGAATGCTGACAGCCGGAAGGAGTTGCACGTGCTGCGTCAGATGGATAATGATGCCGATAGCAGTGGTCACATGAACATTCTCATACCTGTAACGAGGTTCTGGACGTCCACCCAACAAAGACGCCCGCCGCGATCGTCATATTGTAAGAGCAGTACTAGCGGATCGTACAGCTACCACAGCACCGGTGAGAGTGTTTGTGAAGCCAGACGCGTCAACATAAACTGTATCGAACCAGTTATTGGTTCAAATGGCTCTGAGCACTATGGGACTTAACATCTTAGGTCATCGGTCCCCTAGAACTTAGAACTATTTAAACCTAACTAACCTAAGGACATCACACACATCCATGCCCGAGGCAGGATTCGAACCTGCAACCGTAGCAGTCCCGCGGTTCCGGACTGAGCGCCTAGAACCGCGAGACCACCGCGGCCGACTGAACCAGTTATTAGCAATGGGACTACGGACATGCACATATAGCCTGTATTCCACTCTCACCACAGCATCGACGTGCACGGATCGACTGGTACCTCCAGAGGATCACTTGGCAGGTATATTGACGAGCCCTGGTCTTCTGCGATGAAAGCAGGTTCTACCTGCACGCAAGTGGTGGCCATTTGCAGATACGACGTAGACCTGGTGACTGCTGTCAAGTAGAATGCATTATTCCAAGACACACTGGCCCCCTATCGGGCAATATCGTCTGTGGTACTATGAAAAGTTACAGCTCTCGTTCACCTCTCGTGTTTCTGGAGAGGATGCTAAGCAGCGCTCTGTGCGTCTAGAATTTTGTTAGTCCGTCCCTTCGCCGTTCTTGCAGCAGGAAGGGGATGAGTTGTTTCAGGAGGATAATACTCGCTCAGATACAGTCCGTGAAAGTCAATGCGCAGCGATTTCCCTGTCCAGCACGATCTCTGGACTTGTCTCCAACTGAGCCCTTGTGGGATACGATGGGATTAGAAGTGACACGTGCGACTCGTCACCCAACAAACTCTCAGAGAACTACGTGAACAGGTCCAGCGGGCGTGGCATAGCGTATCCCCGTACAGTATTCGCCATCTGTACGATTGACTCAGTGCTAGAGTCAGCGACTGCATTGGCGCCGGTGTACCAATATGGGCGTTTCAGCCTGGGACGATAACTAGTACCGCAGAACCGCTTGTGCTATTGATCTGTAAGTGTTATCATTTCATGTACTCCATATGAACTGTTGCAGCCGTAAAATGTGAATGAATTCAATATCTCTAAAACGGTATACACATTTTTTTCCTTACAGTTTCTTTTTTCTTACTTAAAGTTTCTTTTATGCAAATAATACATTGCAACTTTAAATTAAATTTCATTTTCTATTTGTTATTAAATATAGCATAACTACAAAAATGTGTTGTTTTTAGTTATATTTAACTGTTCCAGTATGGCACTAAAATGTAATTATTTCCTTTGTAAAAACCATATGCCATCATTTTTTTAGTATCTTTTGTATGAGTAATATTTCTGTACGTCAGATACTATTTTCTGCGTCTGGAACAGTCAGCTGTAGTCGGGCGCTGGCCTAAGAATTCGATTGCACTTTTGTGCCCAAATAAATAACATTTTGCCAGACACTTCGAATGTCTTTCTTATTTAGTATTACGGTCATGTGAGGACTATCCAGTTAATATTGAAAATTAATTCCGTTGTATGTCAGTACATTAAATGCATAAATCCCTTAACAAGCACCATAATTTTCAGTTCTGTGAGCTACCGCTTTCAACGCCAGCTGCCGGCCGAAGTGGCCGTGCGGTTCTAGGCGCGGCAGTCTGGAACCGCGAGACCGCTACGGTCGCAGGTTCGAATCCTGCCTCGGGCATGGATGTGTGTGATGTCCTTAGGTTAGTTAGGTTTAACTAGTTCTAAGTTCTAGGGGACTAATGACCTCAGAAGTTGAGTCCCATAGTGCTCAGAGCCATTTGAACCAATTTTTCAACGCCAGCTAATTAGTTTGTTTCAGCACTGAGAGATCGAGATGCAAATGCGTGGTTACGTAATTCAAAATGTATCTTCAAATTTCATTTTAAGTGCTGTGTGTTTCGTTTTCATGGAAAACAGACATGTCCATAAGGCTACAATAAAATAATTTTTCAAAACGACCTCATTCCGGAGCCGGAAATAGCAGTTATCTAGTTTTATGGGTCTATTATATTATGAATAACTATTCCTGGAAATGTCCTGCATTTTAAAATTTATATAAAACCCAATTTAGTTTATTTCCTTCATTTAATAATTTTTCATTACTTTGTTCAAACACCGTAGTAGAAAGTTTATCGTTTCAGATGTGAACTGGCGCTGGATGGCCGGCACGCTGATATTAAAACGATCCTAACTACTGTGCTCACATTTCTGGCTATTGCCTGATTGTGTCAAGACTGGAGCCGCTCTTTGTGGATCCTGGAAGTCTGTGACGTGCTTAGCGATAACTTTGACGGTAATCACCATGAATGAACGAAATCTGCAGTCTAAGTACGCCGTATGTAATGCACTGATATCACTAAAACACTTTGCCGTTGGTACCTACTATTGGCTGGAATTGTTCAAATTATCTACCTTTGTAGGCAAAGCCTGTGTGGGTATATAAGATGAACAGAAATTTGTGCTATTGATTTGTTGAAAATGAAGTACCGCATACACAACTATGGCTGATATCCCTTATTAATCCATAATCAAAGAGTGACAGAATTCACTAACTACCAAAATAATAGTAAAAGGAGTTCAGTATTGCACATTTATTTCACAATAATCTACACACATGGGGAAAAACTAATCAGGACGTATGTCTTCTTTCAAAACAACAAAAGGTAACCGAAGCAATAAAATGTCTCAGTTACACTTAACGCAAACTACTGCCCGCAAGGTAATGCGAAACGTAATCTAAAGGAGATGTTACCTCCAGAGGGAGACTGAATCAACATTAAACTATGTGGCAGAAGTAATTGATTTAGCCATGGTTAGAGTAGAAGATATTTTCAGGCATGCACAGGAGATAATACGTGCACTTGGTAAGTAAACATGCAAGACATTGTATTTACATCCGCGTACGTACTCCGCAAGTGCGTGACGGAGAATACCCTGTACAATTAATGAGCATTTCCTTTCCTGTTCCACTAGGAAAAAAAAATAGCGAGAGAAGGACAATTGCATATACGCCTACGTAAGATCCCTAGTTTCTCATATGTTATTATCGTACTCCTTACGTGAAATGTTTGTGGGCAGCAGTTGAACATGATACTTCCTGGCAGATTAAAACTGTGTGATGGATCGTTACTCGAACTCGGGACCTTTACCTTTCGCGGGGAAGTGCTCCGCCATCTGAGATACCCAAGCACGACTCACGGCCCGCCCTCATAGCTTCACTTCCGCCAGTACCTCGTCTCCTGCTTTCCAAACTTAACAGAAGCTCTCCTGCGAACCTTTCAAGACTAGAACTTCTGGAAGAAATGATATTGCGGAGAGATGGCTTAGCCACATCCTGGGTGATGTTTCCAGAATTTTATTATGGCAGTAGAATAGTTCTGTATTAAAACTTGCATGTTGTTCGTACCAACCAGTAAAAAATTTAGCAGCACTCATTTGAATTATTCGATGGCTTCCTTCAATCTGACCGGCATGGCTCCCAAACACTCGAACATAGCAGTCGAGCATACTCAAGAATAGGTCGCACTAGGAAGGTCGCACTAGGTCTTGTATGCCGTCTCCTTTATAGATAAACCACACATTCCCAAAATTCTCTCAACAAACCAAAGTAAAAAATCCAGGATTCACTGTAATGAACATCTACTCATGAAAGGGTTCAAGTAACTAAAATTAGACTAATGAATACGGCCTACGCGATAGTATTGTTAGTATGGAGGTTTTAAAATTCACGCGGTGCCATTCTCGGTTGAATCCAAGCGAGAACACTTACCAGACCCTGGACGGGACCCTGTCCCTACTGCTCCAGCCTCGGATCGCGAGTCCCATGTCAACTTTTTCGTCTCTATGTTTCTCTCGTGCCACCGAAAAGACCACCAAAACCAGTGTCAACCAACCAAGGCTGCCAAGACGTAACTGATGAACCACAAGTTCGATAGTGGCAAATTAACAGGGAAGACAAACTTTAACTTGTTGGGAGTGGACCTATAAGATTCATCTACGGTAGTGTTGATAGCAATTCCATTTCATCTGCAAATTCACGTATCAATGATCAAAGCTGGCCTTAAACTACACTTAACTCTCTCTCCGCTAAGGAAAGTTGCAGGTAATACCGTTGGTGATTACATGGGATATGGCACAGTCATAACAAAACTACCTAAAATCGCGGGATACAAAAGCTGGCACATTATACATAACCAGATCTCTCGGAATCCCAAAACTTAGCAAAATGTGACTTAGATGTTTAATAGTTTCGATAGAGGTACCTATCTGCTTGGCAGCAGCCAAATAAACCGTAACGGCGTCTGCATCTATAACACGCTCCTGTTTTCTTATTAATTGTGGGGTAGATGACCAAGGTAGCCGATGAAAAGCTTGTTCATTTCATTGAGTGCTCCATCCTATCAAAGCTAAGTTTCACTAACGGGGGATAGAAGTTATGCTTACCTCTCATGCATTATTCTTACTGACCAACAAATTTTTGGACATCACCATTTAACGTAGGCCGGGTAAGAGGTTCTCTAAAAGCTTTATCCATTACGGATGAGGAACACTGCGACTGTGATGAATAATAATTTCCTGAAATTATTGCAACACTGCTGCAGACAGTTAATAAATATGCACCATCCGATAATAAATCGCTAGGCCGATCGAAATCGATTGTTGTTGTAGTGGTCTTCAGTCCTGAGACTGCTTTGATGCAGCTCTCCATGCTAATCTATCCTGTGCAAGCTCCTTCATATCCTAGTACCTACTGCAACCTACATCCCTCTGAATCTGCTTAGTGTATTAATCTCTTGGTCTCCCTCTATGATTTTTACCCTCCACGCTGCCTCCAATACTAAATTGGTGATCCCTTCATGCCTCAGGACATGTCCTACCAGCCGATCCCTTCTTCTAGTCAAGTTGTGCCACAAAATTCTCTTCTCCCCAATTCCATTCAACACCTCCTCATTAGTTACATGATCTACCCATCTAATCTTCAACATTCTTCTGTAGCACCACATTTCGAAAGCTTCTATTCTCTTCTTGTCCAAACTATTTATTGTCCATGTTTCACTTCCATACATGGCTACACTCCATACAAATACTTTCAGAAACGACTTCCTGACGCTTAAATCTATACTCGATGTTAACAAATATCTCTTCTTCAGAAACGCTTTCCTTGCCATTGCCAGTCTACATGTTATATCCTCTCTACTTCGACCATCATCAGTTATTTTGCTCCCCACATAGCAAAACTCCTTTACTACTTTAAGTGTCCCATTTCCTAAGCTAATTCCCTCAGTATCACCCGACTTAATTCGACTACATTCCATGATCCTTGTTTTGCTTTTGTTGATGTTCATCTTATATCCTCCTTTCAAGACACTGTCCATTCCATTCAACTGCTCTTCCAAGTCCTTTGCTGTCTCTGACAGAATTACAATGTCATCGGCGAACCTCAAAGTTTTTATTTCTTCTCCCTGGATTTTAATACCTACTCCGAATTTTTCTTTTGTTTCCTTTACTGCTTGCTCAATATACAGATTGAATAACGTCAGGGAGAGGCCCTGTCTCACTCCCTTCCCAACCACTGCTTCCCTTTGATGTCCCTCGATTCTTATAACTGCCATCTGGTTTCTGTACAAATTGTAAATAGTCTTTCGCTCCCTGTATTTTACCCCTGCCACCTTTAGAATTTGAAAGAGAGTATTCCAATCAACATTGTCAAAAGCTTTCTCTAAGTCTACAAATGCTAGAAACGTAGGTTTGCCTTTACTTAATCTTTCTTCTAAGATAAGTCGTAAGGTCAGTATTGCCTTACGTGTTCCAACATTTCTACGGAATCCAAACTGATCTTCCCTGAGGTCGGCTTCTATCAGTTTTTCCATTCGTCTGTAAATAATTCGTGTTAGTATTTAGCAGCTGTGACTTATTAAACTGATAGTTCCGTAATTTTCACATCTGTCAATACCTTCTTTCTTTGGGATTGGAATTATTATATTCTTCTTGAAGTCTGAGGGTATTTCGCCTGTCTCGTACATCTTGCTCACCAGATGGAAGAGTTTTGTCAGGACTGGCTCTCCCAAGGCCGTCAGTAGTTGTAATGGAATGTTGTCTAATCCCGGGGCCTTGTTTCGACTCAGGTCTTTCAGTGCTCTGTCAAACTCTTCACGCGGTATCGTATCTCCCATTTCATCTTCATCTACATCCTCTTCCATTTCCATAATATTGTCCTCAAGTGCATCGCCCTTGTATAGACCCTCTATATACTGCTTCCACCTTTCTGCTTTTCCCGCTTTGCTTAGAATCGGGTTTCCATCTGAGCTCTTGATATTCATACAAGTGGCTCTCTTTTCTCCAAAGGTCTCTTTAATTTTCCTGTAGGCTCTATCTATCTTACCCCTAATGAGATAAGCCTCCACATCCTTACATTTGTCCTCTAGCTTTGCCTGCTTAGCCATTTTGCACTTCCTGTCGATCTCATTTTTGAGACGTTTGTATTCCTTTTTGCCTGCTTCATTTACTGCATTTTTATATTTTCTCCTTTCATCAATTAAATTCAATATTTCTTCTGTTACCCAAGGATTTCTACTAGCCATCGTCTTTTACCTACTTGATCCTCTGCTACCTTCACTACTTGATCCCTCAGAGCTACCCATTCGTCTCCTACCGTATTTCTTTCCCCCATTCCTGTCAATTGTTCCCTTATGCTCTCCCTTAAACTCTGTACAACCTCTGGTTTGGTCAGTTTATCCAGGTCCCATCTCCTTAAATTCCCACCTTTTCGCAATTTCTTCAGTTTTAATCTACAGTTCATAACCAATAGATTGTGGTCAGAGTGCACATCTGCCCCTGGAAATGTCCTACAATTTAAAACCTGGTTCTTAAATCTCTGTCTTGCCATTATATAATCTATCTGATACCTTTTAGTATCTCCAGGATTCTTCCATGTATACAACCTTCTTTAATGATTCTTGAACCAAGTGTTAGCTATGATTAAGTTATGCTCTGTCCAAAATTCTAAAAGACGGCTTCTTCTTTCATTTCTTAGCCCCAATCCATATTCACCTACTATGTTTCCTTCTCTCCCTTTTCCTACTGTCGAATTCCAGTCACCCATGACTATTAAATTTTCGTCTTCCTTCAATACCTGAATAATTTCTTTTATTTCATCATACATTTCTTCAATTTCTTCGTCATCTGCAGAGCTAGTTGGCATATAAACTTGTACTACTGTAGTAGGCATGGGCTTCCTGTCTCTCTTGGCCACTATAATGCGTTCACTATGCTGTTTGTAGTATCTTACCCGCACTCCTATTTTTTTATTCATTATTAAACCTACTCCTGCAGTACCCCTATTTGATATTGTATTTATAACCCTGTATTCACCTGACCAGAGGTCTTGTTCCTCCTGCCACCGAACTTCACTAATTCCCACTATATCTAACTTTACCCTATCCATTTCCCTTTTTAAATTTTCTAACCTACCTGCCCGATTAAGGGATCTGACATTCCTCGCTCCGATCCGTAGAATGCCAGTTTTCTTTCTCCTGATAACTACGTCCTCTTGAGTAATCCCCGCCCGGAGATCCGAATGGGGGACTATTTTACCTCCGGAATATTTTACCTAAGAGGACGCCATCATCATTTAACCATACAGTAAAGCTGCATGCCCTCGGGAAAAATTAGGGCTGTAGTTTCCCCTTGCTTTCAGGCGTTCGCAGTACCAGCACAGCAAAGCCGTTTTGGTTATTGTTACAAGGCCAGATCAGTCAATTATCCAGACTGTTGTCCCTGCAACTACTGAAAAGGCTGCTGCCCCTCTTCAGGAACCATACGTTTGTGTGGCCTCTCAACAGATACCCCTCCGTTGTGGTTGCATCTACGGTACGACTATCTGTATCGTTGAGGCACGCAAGCCTCCCCACCAACGGCAAGGTCCATGGTTCATGGGGGGGGGGAAGGGGGGGGGGGGGCGAAACCGGAAGTGGAGCGCAATAAAAAATTTAAGAAAAAAACAAAAGGCGACTGGTTGCAAAAATTTTAAGAAATCTTTAGATGTTCGCTAACCTTCATTATACTTATAAGTACTCCTCTGTGCCTTTCCGATAAAGAATGATCAGTATATCCACATCTGGAAAACATCAGCACCTGGGAGTGGTCGATTTTGGTTCTCGCGTCACAGCAGCTGCGACAGCAGAGCTTCGACTTGTTGAGAGAGTACTACTGCACATCTTTAACCACTCTGTGCTGTTGCTTTATGATCTGTAACTTCGGTTCAGTATCCTGTTTCTCCTCCAAACCAGAAAACAGCCCCAGAATATCTAAGACGACTGCTCCAACTCATACAGGTTTCTCGGCTGTTTCCCGACAGACATCTACTTCGTTCTCGTGCAGAAACATTTGACTAAGAGCATCACGATTAACCACACTCTTTACATGTCACACATCAAAATGGAAGACGTAGATCCTCACTTCCCGCCTACCTATTCTGTCTTCCGCAGTTTAGCTAACACCCATGACACTTTCTGGTTGTCCGTCGCTGAATGGAACGACTTATGCTCAAGATAAAACTTTAAACGTCCCGAGCCTAATAACAAGTCCAGCGCCTCTCACTCATACACAAAGCACTTCTCTCCGAGGCTGGCAATGAGCTAGAGGCATAGCCGATATCCTTTCTCTTTTGGAGAAGCACCCGAATGACACGCTTCTGTCGGTAGGATAAATTCTCCCTCAATTCTGGCATGACCAGGAACGGCGCCTTCAAGACATTGAGGGACGCCTATTGATTTTGAACCCATGGGAAATATTCTCCATTCCGCGATAGCTGGTTATGGGTGGCGGCCGCCTGGGCAAAATTTGGAACCAATCTACATCAAAACACGTCTACCATGACTATGAAGTACGTCTGATTAAGGCTGCAGTTGGGTGGGAAGAATTGGGATTGAATTTGACAAATAAGTTTATTTTGCCCATGAACCTAGAAATATCCTGCTTGTCCTTATGTTTGGGAACAGGTGAAGGGTCTTGGTTTGATCATGATCAATTGTCACACTTTCGCCAGACAAAAGTTTTGCTATGAATTACCACATCGTCCAGTTACTTACAGAAACATTAAAGTTTTAGTTAACCCAGTATAGAATCTAACAGTCGCGACCAAAAGGCTGACCCTTTATCCAACCCTACGGGTAACGCTGTTATACTCAATGAGCTTCCAATGTGTGTGAAACGCTGCTAGTGGGGGTTTGTACGAGAGACACCTGATTCAAGACAAGTATGGCAAAGTAATGGATGCCGCGAAATCATGTGAAGCACTTATGCAGGTCGGGCAGTGGTACTGATTCCAAAATATCCTTCTGACTCAGGACCCAACAGTGAAGCACTTTCCCCACTGGCTTTCGGTACCAAGAAAATCAACGGTGCGTAGGTGGATTTTGAAGGCTGTACTACTCCATCAACTACAAGTTGGTTAAACATTTTCCTCAGTTGCCTCATCTCGGTTATTGTAAGCGCTAGGGAGACTCTCAGACAGGGAACTTTATCCTTAAGCAAAATCTTCCACAGTATTTTATCGGTCATCCCAAACCCATTGGTCAGACACTCACCTTGAACGGCTTCTGTCGATATAAGTGAGTGGCTCCGGCATGGAATGCAAACGACGCAGCACCATTGATCAGTAAGCGAAATATAATTAAGAAGAAGAGTACTTCTCCTAATAATACACATTTGAATAATATCGTTCTCTGTGTAGCCAAGCACTTTATTCTGCTTCATGCAAAATTTTGCTTTCATAAGTATAATATTGGACGAGATAATGATACATAACTGTGCGGAAATGTTGTTTACAGGTAACTTAAAGACTGCAAGTCATTTTCTTTTCAATGATAACGTTTGAAAAGATTGTAGGCCCATAACTTTGTTGATTCAGAGTGTCCTTTCCGCCTTCTTTAATATTCCTTCTTTTGTTTGACATTCAGGCCTTCTTTGTCCTCCTTTCACAGCTTCCTTAGCTGTAAGTACACGTTGCCTGACCAATAGTAGAAGCCCATTCCTTATGTTGTCCCCAGTTTTGATACCTAATCTGTGCGTGGTTTTTAACCTACTCGTTAGCCCATCATTAAAACGTATTATGGAATCCACCACATCAGTTTGAAAAGGTGACATGCCAACAAAAACAGTTTTTGCTAAGCTCTCTCAAATGCAATTATTAAAACTTCCACTTCGATACTGCGTTTTCCCAAATAAACGTTTTTCCAAGAGTTTACTTCCATCCTAACAATTTGTGGCATTGGGTTTGTAAATCAATGTTTCTGTCCATTTTTTTAAGCAAGGTTTGGTGTGTCACAAGTGATGTGACAGCTAGGCATTTAAAAAACACTTGCTAGAGCTGCTATACTAAAGCATTTACACAACACGAACATGATGAGGTAATAAATATAAAATACATATTTTTACAATCAAGAACAATCACAGAATTTTATTAAATTAAAATACAATTTCCAATTTTTGAGCGCACATGACGCCCACGATGCCCTTTAGATAAGAGGGCAGATACAGCTTAAAGCAGCAGAAATTTTGCAACATTCAAACATCTTTTTTTTCCTACCGTAGCAGAGTTACAAGAATAAAAGTTGACGCTTTCAAAGACCTGGGCTTTTTATGCAGAGTAAAAATATAATGGAGCACAAAGAACGTATTTTTACTTCCTTTTAAATTGTTTGAAAGTGGCGCCTTTGAATAGTAGTATTATTGCATACCCCTCATATGTCATGTAGTCTTGAGCTTTTTAAAATTGTACTTAGTTCACTTTATTAGCGAAATACATAATGCAAAACACAGCTCTTTTAGTTACTTACCATAATAAATAATAATTCTAATTGTTTTTCAAATTATGAATTTAGTATTTCAAACATTTATAAATATCTTTATATATATAATTCTACTGTACGTGTGTATGTCACTGAACTCCTCCTAAACGGCTAGACCGATTTGAATGATTTTTTTTTGTATGCGTTTGGGTGGCGCCCTGGATGGTTTAGATTCACAAGTCAGCCAGGCAGATGGAGCTGCAGTCGGTATCTAGGTTATTTATCTATACTGCAACTAAACGACTGGCTCGATTTGAATGAATTTTTGTGAATGCATTAACTGGGGGCCTGGAAAATTTACATTCTTAAATCAGCACGGTAGTTGGCGTTGCATTTTCGTGTGCAATATTGAGCATATGATATTCAGATATAAGTTACATGCATAGGATTTTGTTTATTTTTCGACATTTTAATTTGAGTGTATTATATTATGTGTTTCGCTATTTTGACATTTTATTTTTTTTGTACGGTGTCTTTTGATTTTTCAAGTGTCGAATTTCAGTGAATATTACATGTATTATATTCACATATAAGTTGCGTACATAAAATAATGCCACGTCTTCGTGGACGAGGAGGAAATATTGGTCGACGCACTCGGAATTCACAATTAGTTCAGAACTGTCGGTTAAACAGATCGGCAGAAGATCAATTGAAGGACAATGAAAATTTAAGAAACCGGGCTGCAAACAGAAGTGCTAATGAAAGTCAAGAGCGAGGCAACAAAGGCCTTCGAACTAATGCATTGAGACAAAGACTGGCCCGTGAACGAGTCACCGACACATTCGGAACACGTGAACAACAGCGTTTGCAAGTGTATCGCGCATTGACACGTGCATCACTTTTTCGCCTTGCGTTTCAATATGAGTCGGACATCACCTATTTGTCACATTCACAAATTGTAATCGTTGCTATGAACCAACAATGACAACACTGTCAAGCACTCAAATACAAAGGTGAATCGGCCGGTTTCTGCTGCGTGTCTGGAAAAGTTGTATTGCCACCATTGAATTCGCCGCCAGAACCATTGAAAACAATATTGACTGGAGCTACATCTCAATCTATATTGTTTTTGCGTAATATTTGCAAATTCAATTCGTGCTTTCAAATGACATCATTTGCAGCAACTAAAATCGTTAAGAATGAGGATGGTCGCAATTTTCAAGCAACGTTTAAGATTCAGGGCCGAGTGTATCATCAAATTGGTTTTTTAATGCCGATGCCTGATACCGATTCAAAATTTCTGCAAATCTACTTCATGGGGGATGAGGAGCAGCAAATAAACGTACGCTGCCAGTACAACCATATCGAGCAAGTGGAGGAGCGAGAAATTTTGGGTAATTTAGAAAAGTTTTTACAGAATCACAACCAGTTGGTCCAGTTGCTCAATACCGTTTAAAACAGATTGCTAAACGACAACTATACGATCGGCATCAAAGCAGACAAAGTACCATCTGGGCAGCACGCGGGCCGACATAATGCACCGACCATTCATGAAGTTGCAGTTGTTATGGTTGGCGACGCATATGAACGTCGAGATACACGAATCCAACGCTGAGATAACACTGTGTACAGGTTGAAGACAGTCATCGCTCTTACGACGCTTTGCAATATCCACTGATATTTTGGGAAGGAGAAGATGCATATCATTTAAATATCAAACAAAGCAATCCAGCAACAGGTACCATCCACACATTTCATTACCTAATATTTTATTTTTATGCACGATTAATTACTTTTTGTCTTAATTATGTTTTTACTTTGCAGGTGCAGAAACCAGCAAGAACTTCTACGCATACTGGTTGATGATTCGTGCCAATGAAGACAATAATAATCTCCGATGCCGCAAGCTGTTTCATCAATATATCGTTGATATGTATGCGGGAAGTGAAAGCGAGCGATTACGATACATCAGGTATAATCAAGCTAAACTTCGAGCTGAGGAATACATTCATTTGCGTGATGCTATTGTTGGTAACGTAGATGAAATAACTAATATCAAAGACATCGGTACTTCATATATTCTTCCATCATCATATATAGGTAACCCAAGTCATATGCAAGAATATATTCAAATGGTTCAAATGGCTCTGAGCACTATGCGACTTAACTTCTCAGGTCATCAGTCGCGTAGAACTTAGAACTAATTAAACCTAATTAACCTAAGGACATCACACACATCGATGCCCGAGGCAGGATTCGAACCCTGCGACCGTAGCGGTCGCTCGGTTCCGGACTGTAGCGCCTAGAACCGCACGTCCACTCGGGCCGGCTATATTCAAGACGCCATGACATTTGTGCGCGCGTACGGACGGCCAGATTTGTTCATTACATTTACGTGTAATCCAAAATGGGATGAAATTTAAATTTCGTTATTGCCAGGTCAAACTGCAATAGATCGGCACGATACCACTGCACGTGTCTTCAGACAAAAGTTAAAAGCGTTGATGAACTTGATTATACATTCCTCTGTATTTGGTAAAACACGTTGCTGGCTGTATTCTGTTGAATAGCAAAAACGAGGTTTGCCACACGCGCATATTTTGATTTGGTTGGTCGACAAAATATAGCCTGAAGAAATTGATAAAATTCTCTCAGCAGAAATTCCGGATCGCAATATCGATCAAGAATTGTATGAGATTGTTTCCGCTAACATGATTTATGGTCCATGTGGTGCTATAAATATGACGGCGCCGTGCATGGACAATGGAAAACGTACGAAATGTTTTTCAAAAAATTGTATAAATGATACAATCACTAATATCGATGGTTATCCATTGTATCGTCGTAGAGACACTGACCATGGTGGTCAATCGCATCAATTTCGCATGCAAACGGTACCACAGTTGACATTGACAATCACTGTGTGGTTCCTTATTCACCACTGCTGTGTAAAACCTACAAAGCACGCATAAACATTGAGCTCTGCAGTTCGGTGAAGTCCATAAAATATACATATGCAAATATGTCCATAAGGGCGGTGATATGGCTGTATTTGCTGTTAACAATGTTAACGAAAACGATGAAATAACACGGTATCAAATGGGCCGATACATCAGCAGCAGTGAAGCAGTTTGGTGTATTTTGGGTTTTCCGATACGCGATAGAGACCCTGCTGTTATACATTTGGCCGTGCACCTTGAAAATGGACAGCGCGTTTATTTCACGGAAGAGACTGCATCAATTGCCCCGAAAACCACATTAACTGAGTTCTTCGAACTATGCAACCGACCAGGTATTCCCCGTCAATTCACAAATGTATACTGATGTGCCACAATATTTCACGTGGAACAAACAATCAAAAAAGTGAGAACCACGAAAGCGAGGTGTTCCGGTTTAAGGATACAACTGCATATTTATGGGAAATACATTAGGCCGATTGTACACAGTCCACCCAAAGCAACGCGAATGTTTAATCTTGCGTTTATTGTTGGTTAATGATCGTGGACCGACGTCCTTCCAATACTTGCGAACAGTCAATGGCATTTTGTACTAAACATATCATGATGAGTGTTGGAATTACATTTGCTGGAAGATGACAACCATTGGGATACTGCACTTGCTGGTGCAGCATTGAGTTCCTATCCTCATAAAATTCGCCAATTATTCGTCATATTATTGATGACATGTTTTCCATCACAAGCTTCTGGCCGCTGGGACAAATATAAAGATTCCATGAGCCACGACATTCTGCATCGCATTCGGATCGCTGATCAAGATCCCAATATCGATTTTTCACCAGAAATATATAACGAGGCGCCAATAAAGATTGAAGATATTTGCATTCTGATTTCGAATATGACACTCATTCATTTTGGTATGCCCTCGGCGAACCGCCCAGCAACAGACATCATTAACAGCGAGATTCAGTGCGAACAACAATTCAATACGGTCTCTTTAAGTACTTTCGTTGAAAATAATGAGCAACTACTCACTGATAAACAAAAGAATGTATACATTCGAATTATTATCAATTTCAGCAGAACAAAATCATATTGCGTTAGCAATTTCTTCATCAGGTATTGCAGTCACTTTGCTTGATGGCGGACGGACTGCACATTTAGCACTCAAGTTGCCGTTGAACATTCACGCAAAACCAGATGCAGTGTGCAACATAAAAAAGCATTCCGATATGGCTAAAGTTTTGCAAAAATGCAGAATTATTATCTGGGATGAATGCACTATGGCCCACAAGCATTCACTTGAAGCTCTCGATAGAATGATGAAAGATGTAAATAATAACACCAGACTTTTCGGTGGTGCCTTACTGCTGCTGTCCGGTGATTTTAGACAGACATTGCCGGTCATTCCACGCGCTAGATATGCGGATGAAATTAACGCACGTATAAAACAATCTTATCTATGGCGAAATGTCAGTACATTACGTCTTAACACAAATATACGTGTTCAACTGCAAAACGATCCATTGGCACTATCATTCTCCGAGCAATTGCTTAACACTGGAAATGGAACAATACCATTGCATGGAGACACACAATGCATCAAATTGCCACACAATTTCTGCAACATGGTAAATACGATAGACTCTCTGATTGAAAGCATATATCCAGATTTACGAGCTAATTATATTAATCATGCGTGGCTTCGTGAAAGAGCTATTTTAGCCGCATAAAATATCGATGTTGACGCTATTAACTTCAAAATACAACAGTCATTGCCCGGCAATCAGATATTGTTCAAACCGATCCACACTGTTACCGATCCTGACGAAAAAGTCAACTATCCTGTTGAATTTTTGAATTCGCTGGATTTACCAGGAATTCCACCACATACTTGTGATTAAAAATTGGCCTACCTATTATTTTGCTTCGTAATTTAAATGCACCTAAGCTAGGCAACGGTAAAAGATTAGTCATAAAAAAATTACAGGCAATTTTCTTGAAGCTACAATTTTGAGCGGGAAATTTGAAGGTGAAGTTGTTCTCCTGCCACGAATCCCAACGATCCCTTCAGACTCACCCTTTCCATTCAGTTTTCTGCAATTTACAATTCGCTTGGCATTTGCCATGTCCATCAATAAGTCACAAAGTCAAACAATGTCGATTTGTGGGTTGGATCTAGAAATTCCAGTCTTTTCAGATGGCCCATTATATGTGGCGTGTTATCGCATTGGAAAACTGTCCAGTCTATTCATTTATACTCCTCAGGAATTGACTAAAAATATTGTTCATCAACTCGCATTAAGATAAAATTAAACAAAGATTATTGATTATAACAAATTGTTTTTAGAAAAATTGATGTTATTTCAAAATAAAGAGTAATGAAATTATTACATTATTTGTCTTTCATTTCATACTTTGTTTAATACTCTAATCGCTTGAAATATCATGCAGGACAACGTCTGTCGGGTCCGCTAGTTGTAATATATATATTTCGATTAGGATAGTATACGATAGAATGACCCAATTTTGCTGGATTCTGTTGATATTATATAGTTACATACTTTACGTTATTTAGTTTTTGAGGTATGAGAAAAAAGGTTCAAGACAACATGAAATGCGGGGAACTAGCGACAAACATGGCTAATGCATTTTTCATACATTTGGTATTGCATTAATGTAAATTAAACACCATCAGCAGAGTAAGTTGTTCCTCCTAATTATGACTTGTGGTTTACCTTCCTTCTTTTTCTTGCTTCTTCTGTTGTTCTTAGCTTTCGTTTCTGTGTTGACTGTATATGCACTGCATCGACTTGGGCCAATGCAAGCTTACAAAATTTTCCAGGCTCAATTCTCAACTGCTTAATTACTTCCAATCTACCTTTCAAGCCTTATTTGAATGTAATTAATTGATCATTACTTGAAACTTTTAGTAATAATTTTCCCACAAAATCCGGTTTCGGTAAAGACTCCCCAAATTTTGCTGTTCGGTGAGTCATTAACATGTGTGTCTTCCTTCGGACACTGCACTTTGATATGGACATCATTACTCGTTTCTTTTGGAACAACAGATCAAAATGGCATCATAACAGTATTTGTGATCCCATATAGCCCGTATAACTCCCATCATGATGATCACAGAATTTTCTCTAATTGCATTCCCATAATATGTGATTCTGGCGTTTAATGAAGCGTCTGCAGTCTCTTTTCACCACATAGCTATTTAAAAAACGACGTGTTTAAAACCATAAGCATATGTTTACAGTTTCTTCACACACTATGTCTACATTTATGAGCGTTCTGCTTCCAAACTAATAAGTATAAGAAATTTGGTTTCGTAACTGTACACAATAATATGAGAAACCATATTAAACCCAAAATTAGACTCAAGGAAAATTAAAAGTGCCTGTAGACGGGAAAAAACCGGGGGACACTACTTTATTATTTAATCAATAACTCTAAAACTAATACAGATAGTGCAATAATTTATTCACCAAAATGTTCCGAAACATTTGCAATGTGAGGAAAAGGTAACTTTGAAAAATTGACTCTTTGAAGGTCTTAAGCTGTATCTGTGCCCCTTGACATCTCTTAATGATTTTCTTAATTGTAGCTGAAAAACTTTTACATAAAACGCGATTTCCACATTTCGTCCAAAACTAAAACGTTTTACTTAGGTACGCTCTTACTTTTGATATTTGCTTGTTGCGGTATCCCCAGTTTGATCTCTGTGGCCAAATAAATGAGTCGCGCGTTTTTTCTGTTAAATATGAAAAGGGGAAACGGCGTCTCTCCATTTGAACAATCGTAGAATCACGTAAAATCTTGTTTACTTTTCATCTCAAAAATGTTATTCAGAAATAGCTAGTAATATTGTTGCTTTCACCTTAAATTCCTAATACTTAATTGTTACACTAGCTTTAATAATACAACTTATAAACTTATTATTTTCCAAGCGTGTGGGGAGCTTTTTTTTTTTGTGTGTGAAAATTATTTGTTACAGTGTTCAGTGAGCGTGACGCCTATCTCAGTCGGATAATGTACAACTTTTAGTTTAGTCACTAGGCTACAGTGTTGGCGACATTTTCATTTTCATGCCACTGTAAACAATCTGTCTTAAGGAAATTGTCTTTTAAGTTAAATCTGTTTACAGATACTTTCATTTTATTAGAAACGAAATTTTCAGTCCATTTAGTCTTGATTTTTGGGATTCGATCAATTCCCGCTTGAATTCTTACATTTTCTTCTGTCGGTTCAGCTTCTCGATGCAGTGTATCGACTGTTCTCCAGAACATTAACGCCAGAGAACAGGACCCGAGAACCATAAATGATCTGTTAGTTTTGGAAAGTCCCAAACAGGCAGGGTATTTAAGTACATCTACACGTATTAAATGAGGTTTTGAATATAAGAATGTTTTCATTGTCGTCTGTTGATGGTTGCCTGTGTCCGTTCTGAAGCTCTTTATCTCAAGTAATTGGTGATTAAATGCACGCACGAACCTTGGGACACTTTTCAACAGATGACTGATCAGAAAATGGTTATTTTTTCGATAGCAGGGGTTTCAGAGTATTGATGAGTGATCTGTCTTCAAAGTTTCGAAAAATGCCTTGTTTCTTTTCGCTTATGAAATTCCGACCATCTCGCCGCACATCTATGTTATTACCCCCGTTGCTGATAATAAGGTTCTGATTTTAACATGCAGTTTCTCTAGACCTATTTTGGAAGTCGTGATTTTTTCAAAGAAATCTTTACTTCCCAGACAGACTGTATGGCACTGTGATACTTAGTTACTTTACGCACCGGCACATTGTAAAAGAAAACGATACTGTTACTTTGACGGATGACAATTTACTTCTAGTTTTTTCGTGCTAGTGAAGTACATGCAAGTACATATTATCCTCTACAAAAAAACTGAAAACGAAGACTTGTACTTTTTGTCGTTACGACTTTCACTCGGAAGCACAGACCGCAAGTGAATGACAACTTTGGCGGTCTGTGCTAGGTCGAAATCAAGTTTCGTAGTCCGTACATCCGAGCAGCCTGCTCTGGCGTCGCCCTACCTATCACTGGCGATCACGTCAGCCGACTAATGCGAAGCTTTCTGAGAAAGCATTCGACTATGGTAATCGAAATGAACGACATGCCTACATTAGATAATCAACGAATTTATCGTCCAAATAAATTTCTATGTGTAGTCCTACTTGATATTTTTCAGGAAATTTGTCTAAAATTCATGGAACGTTCAGACATAGATAATCAAGGACTTGTGGACGAGTAAAAATGAACTGTTCGGAAATAAGGAACGATCACCGATGAACTAGTTCCGAAGGATAAACGAGTTGGTCCATCTCAAGTTGATATCTTCTGTTGTTCACAGTTACTGTATTTATAGTAATTAATATTTTTAATATTTCCAGTTATTCGAACGTATTGAAACATTTGGAGTCGCCTGAGTTCGGCGTATCACATAGTTTATTTATTTAATTAGTTTTGTCAGAACATTTGAGTTTGATTGAGAGAGGACAAGTTACTCTCTCACCTATTTTTCATAAAGATTTTGTTACAACGTTACGCAACTTGAGTGAGACTCTATAAAGTTAACGGCCTGAACAGGCATTGACGGAGCCTGGTAGGGCGCTAAAAGCATGACGTATTTATATGGTTTTTAGTTCATAGAAACGGCATGTTGGAAGTTGTAAGCAAGTGGCGGCGAGCCCATCCCTCAGAAAACCTTGCGGACAGACCCACGGCTGTACAGGGCAGACAGAGCACCCCCTAGTCGAGACAGGCCTCCATCAGCACAATGCTGAGCTATACCTGCATTGGCGCCTGCATTGAGAGACAGAATCTTTATGACACCTTATAGCTAGGACTAACATGCCCCAAGGCACAGGCGATTTAGATAAACATCTTTAAGATTGTATCTGTTCACTTGTTGCCGTGGGAAATGATGCGACTTCGGAGAAAAACACCTACGCCCTCAGCAAAAACTTAAAAAGGCCAGTAATTGGCGGTTTCTTTTTTTTTTCAGAGACGCAGGTTTCTTAACTCTTGTGCTGGTTCGACTTTGTGCTGTCGTATAGGAGGGGAGATTTAGCTCCTCTAAGACCCTGTGATTGGCTCAAGACAGGAGGGAGGCTGTTTTGTTCGTGCACTTTGCGGAAAAATGGGATTTTTGTCTTTGGTACAGGTGCGAGGCACTCGGGTCCTGGACTTCGGTCTGGAAGCAACTTCTGGTCGAAGCTCTGGCTTGAGTGGCTGGTACTTGGAACCTCTCCTAAGACTGACTTCACTTGCGAATAGTAAGACTTGGGAGCCTGTGGTGAACTTCTTACTGTACCGACAGTGTGACTTCAAACGTCTTGGACTACTCGTTTGCCGAGGGCACACCTATTTTTTTTTTTTTACCAGTCTTGACATTTGGCATCCTTCTGTGCTCTGTCGTATAAGCGAGCCAAATTGGTCCTTGGTACGACCAGTGAACGGGTGTGTCACACATCGAAATCTACCTTGATTTCAGGGCTCTGGTAGAGAGTAAATTGCGATCCGTCTGCCTTATCGCTAGATCATGAGATTTTCCCTTTCTTTCGGGACCTCGATCGATTCACAGGTGCCGCCTTACGCCCCACCTCTGCCACACACGACTCACCAGCTGCAAATTACATCGCTGCACGCAGCAAACAGGGTAAAGTACTGCTGCTCCGGTCTTGTCTGGCCGTACAAATCCCAATCGTCACTTGCTCTCGGCTGCACCTATCTTAGACTTGTGTAGATCATCGATCAAAGTTCGCTCAGTGTCAGAACAATTCATATTGCGTTATACACATTTTTTGGGCCAGAGTACTTGACTCACTCTTGCCACCAAGGATCCTTCTCCATTGTGGTCTTAAACCGCCTGTTAGTTGTTTACTATATTCTACCAGAATTTGTTTAACTTTAATTATGTCTGTCTTTGTTTTCATTTTTGGGAAAATACATGTCAGTAAACTAAATTTTGCTTACATTCTCAATCAAACCATCCCTTTTATATAGTCACCCCAAGAGTTACAATTCATATTGGCTATTCTGCCAGGATAACTTCCGTTGTGTACGACCCTGTCAATGTAACTTTTACTGTGTACGACCCTGCCAGGTTCTCAATAAATCATTTCCTAAACAGCCGACAAACGGGTTAACTTTCATGTTTTCTATGATATTTTTCTTCTTCTCTCTAAATTACATTGCTTTGTTTGGGTATTTATTATCCCTGACAACAACAACCTCCTAGCGAGAAGGACATAGATAGTTACCTCCTCACAACCAAGCACACTGCTTCCTTTCAATCTTAAAGGCTTTCTCTAAGAAAACCACGAAGTCATATGATCACATAGAAGTCCTTTTTAAACTGAGATTTTCTGTATTGATATCCGAAGATGTCTAAATTTGCTGTACAGGTTTAATATCCGTGTTGGATGGGCCTGAAATTAAGAAGTATGTCCACAATCAGTGTTTGTGGAACTGTTTCATATGCCCAAAGACTAAGCTGATTTACTAGTTGTGATTATTTAAGTTTCTGTATGGTGAATTTACCGGCTATTGACTGATATCCTGACCAACATCAGTTCTACTCTACCGTTTGCTGTTGTTTTGAAACAGTTCAATACGTGCGCCAAATTGATAATTATTACATGCGCGATCTTTTAAAACCGCACTCGTATTGTAACATTGTTTGCCTACTGGGAACATCAATTGCCACACAGCATTAGTAGTTGCTCTGCTCAGAAATGCATATTTCGCAGTCTCAACCAAAACGTAAGTCTAGTTTTCTAATTTAATGGGAAGGGGATTGTTATTGAAGATGTTGTAGATACTGTAATGGGACACTTGACTTGCCTCAGTTACACAACGAAGTCCAGATCTCTTATCTTTAATTAGTATCAACAATATTCACGTATAACAGCGACAGTTCATCTCTTAATATTTCACAGAGAATAACGTTATAGTGCTCTCATCGGTGGAACAGAAAAAAGCAACTTCTGCATAGTCAAGTTAATCGATGACATGGAAGCTAAAATGAATGCAGTTCATTAAATCACAGACACGCATTAGCGTGCTCACTACACAAAGCACATGTAAGTATTAACACTGCAGTAAATTTTAGCAGAACAGCGTTTTCAATAGAAGTTAATGAACTGACCACAGTTGTGCAATATAACTACATTAAACAACGGATAACTGTACGAGTTTTGTAAGTGCAACGCCGCAATTGCATTACTATTCCGATGGTACATTCTGATATGCGCATTAACAAACCGTATTTGATTCTAGAGTAATTTACGACATCATTAACTGCTAAAATTAGCTATTCAACAATAGAGGACAGTATAATGGTTTCTCAATGAATGGAAATAATTTCCATGTGAATATATTTCCTAATAATAAAGAGACTAAATGAGAGGTTATGGAAATTGTAGTGATGCTGTGTCTTTAACAGCTAGAACGACGTGGGAATTAGTCTTCTCTTATTCACCCAACAAATGAGTACACTTGTTCAGTTGCCTTCTTCATCATCAGGCATCTATCATCAACTTCACAATACTTTACGATCTTCTTGTTACCGGATTCAGGCTAGTGCTGCTTCTTTACATTGTCGATTCATACACTAAATGGTCTTCTCACTTCTTAAGGTTGGGAATATAACAAACTCCTCCCGTCATTTCGTCACTCTTTGTTGCCGACAAATTTCTCTTAAAGTTCCTAAAATGTCATGATCAGATCTTCAACTTTTGTTATTTCTGTTAATGCTTTATTTAGATTCGTATTATTTCTTGTAATCTTTACAAGCAAATTTACATTCCATTGGGTACTCCTCAATTTCGAACATGTTTCTCATTTAACATAGACGTTGATATTTCATAAATTAGAACCGGCACACTCTTGTAGTAAATTTTCCGTTTAAACCAAACTGTTAATGTAGTTTTGAATACAGTGTTCAGGTTGCCACATGAACTCAAAATTTTTGTCCTCTATTTGATACTTAAAAAAAAATGTACTCATCCGCCTGTTGTTTCTAGTTGGATGTATGCCTCATCTATTTCTGCCGCTTCATCACTAATCTTTACATTTCTGGTATTTTCACATTTAATGTACAACGATAGGCACAAAGATTACCAGGCTCGAATAATTTACAGTCCAAGGACAGAGCGCTGCACATGCCCAAGTTCAGAGGTACCCGTGTTAACAACTCTCGTGGGCTGTGGAGCGCCAGCGTAGAGTTTACATCGTCAGATAGAAGAGTTTTAGTAGTTAAGATACAGTGTACGTCGAGACTCATTGCAGTTTAACACATCGTATCATTTTGTTTACAGTTCATTACTCGACACGTAGAAACGATTGAAATAAAGGAACTGCACGTCGGTAAAATTACTACACCGAGGAGCTTTTCACACTTGTGTCAATGGATGAGTGGATGTGTTGACGGTTTACGAAGGTAATTGGCGAGAGTTCGAATCTAACTGGAGTCAAGTTTTTTTTTTTTAAATGTTGTCCTGTGCACGTAATATTTGAAACCTTAATTCGGTAAAAGTTGTGCAGTTGTAGGATTTTCTAAGTTCCACTTTCTTTCAAAAGGTTCCATTTTATAATTGCCCAACCATTAAAAACACAGGAAAACCGTCATAGTAAATGTACTCAAAATGATCATATTAATTTGTAATTACTTCGACCGTCACCAGGTGTATCTATAGTTTTCAGCTAGAAGAAATGTATCAGCTGAGTGGTATATGTCACAGGTCTGCTTCCTCAGCAAGGAGATGGATTAAACGATTTAGAGATAATGGTGAGATAGCTAGACGTCCAATGCCTGGAAGAGTCTGCACACAGAGACAACATGAAGAATTGATCAGGGCGTCCCAGAATGTTCTTGTATCATTCATCCGTAAAGAAAGGACAACTTCACATTTCCCGTGCTCGTCGAGAACTGCTCTCAGAGGATTGAAGGACGATGGACTCTCGTCCCGTTATGGTCTTATCAAAGAAGCTTTATCTGACGAACAAGCCGTGTATAGACTAGCAATTGTGAGTTCCTGGGAAGATGTTGATAGGAGGAAAGCCATTTTCTCCGACGAGTGGGAAATTGATTCCACGAGTTTACCGAACAGATGGGCAACGATATGACGCTCGCTTCATAGCTACACGCGCTATAAGCGGACGCATAAGTGTGAAATATTAGGGCTCACTGTCTTACATAGGTGCAGGGACTTTAGAACGTATCCAAGGAGAGTTAAATTCAAAATGCCATTAATATTATTTGAAAATGTAATCACCTCTGGGGCTAGAATTCAATACCCCGAAGGACGTCTCATTTACCAAGATAATAATAATAAGTCACACACTAGCATTAGGATCCCGAACTGGATTTAAAGGAAGCAGTATATCATTCAGTGCCTTCTGTGGCCTCCAAAGCCACCCCATTTCAATCCCATAGAACATGTATGTGCTCAACTTAAGAAGAATCTGTGGAACAATTGGCAGGACTGTGAATGCCTATGGGATTTGATTCATTCTTCTTGGGAGAGAATTGCCATGGATGAGGACTTTTCCATAGACTTGTCAATTCCATCCCTCAAAGATCCAAGCTGTTATAGATGCAATGGCAAATGGACAAAATACAGAAGCTATATGTAGCCTGATCTTCATGTTATTTCATTTTTCTGTACAGACCGTACATGGTTATTAGACCTAGAATAATAATTTTATAATACAAACTTACTTGCTACTATAATATTTACGAATATCACCCTCCAAGAAATATATTTGTGTTTTATGGGAGGTCAGGTGAATATAACCATCCAAGGATGATTACTTTTATAGGAGGTCAGACAAATATTACCTTCCAAGGAAGATTATTTTTAGACATCAATTTCACAAACAATAATTAGTTATTTACTGAAGACAATATTTAATAAATTAAAAAAAGAAAATATTGTTTAATACCAAAATGTAAATAAAGCACGAAACACTTGCAACGCGGTTAAAAAGAAAAAAATAGTCGCTACTGAGAGATTCTATCCGACACGTACTACAGCTACCATTATACTGCGTTGACACGCTACCAAGGAGCTACCGACCTCTTCCTTTGAGTATAATAGTAGAGTAGAGCTACCGTATCTGAAGAATAAATATTAAAATGGAAACAACAGATACTGAAAGGCACATGCAGTCGCCAGTGTAAACCGCGCGTAAGGACTTAGAAAAATGTGCCAGTCAGCTGATACGTTATTCTTAGCTGAAGACTATAGACACACCACGTAGGGGTCGAAGTAATTGTAGATAAATACTTCCACTTTCAGCATTTTTCTATGATCATTTGTCAGTTTCTTTAAAGATTAGACTATTATGAAATGGAATCTTTTGATAGAAGAGGGTATCAGTGATCATAAGTCAGTGGTTGCATCAATGACTACAAGTGTAATAAGAAATGCCAAGAAAGGAAGGAAAATATATTTGCTTAACAAGAGTGATAGGGCACAAATCGCAGAATATCTGAGTGACCACCATCAAACGTTCATTTCTGAGGAAGAGGATGTGGAACAAAAATGGAAAAAATTCAGGAACATCGTCCAGTACGCCTTAGATAAGTTCGTACCGACTAAGGTCCAAAGCGAGGGGAAAGATCCACCGTGGTATAACAATCATGTACGAAAGGTACTACGGAAACAAAGAAAGCTTCATCATAGGTTTAAGAGTAGTCGAATCATAGCTGATAAGGAAAAGCTGAATGAAGCGAAAAAGAGCGTAAAGAGAGCAATGAGAGAAGCATTCAACGAATTCCAACATAAAACATTGGCAAACAATCTAAACAAGAACCCTAAAAAGTTTTGGTCATATGTAAAATCGGTAAGCGGATCTAAATCCCCTATTCAGTCACTCGTTGACCACGATGGCACCGAAACAGAGGACGACCGAAGAAAGGCAGAAATACTGAATTCAGTGTTCCGAAATTGTTTCACTGCGGAAAATCGTAACACGGTCCCTGACTTCAGCCGTCGCACGGACGCCAAAATGGAAAATATTGAAATAAACGATATCGGAATTGAAAAACAACTGCTATCACTTAGTAGCGGAAAAGCATCCGGACCAGACGAGATACCCTTAAGATTCTACAGTGATTATGCTAAAGAACTTGCCCCCTTTCTATCAGCAATTTATCTTAGATCGCTGGAAGAACCTAAAGTACCTAGCGACTGGAAGAAAGCGCAGGTCGTTCCCATTTTCAAGAAGGGTCATAAATCAGATGCGAATAATTATAGGCCTATTTCGCTTACGTCAATCTGTTGTAGAATAATGGAACATGTTTTGTGTTCTCGTATTATGACGTTCTTAGATAATACAAATCTCCTTCATCATAACCAACATGGATTCCGCAAACAGAGATCATGTGAAACTCAGCTTGCCCTATTTGCCCAAGAAATTCACAGTGCCGTAGACACTGGCGAGCAGATTGATGCCGTATTCCTGGACTTCAGGAAGGCATTTGATACGGTTCCGCACTTACGTTAAGTGAAAAAAAATACGAGCTTACGGAATATCGGACCAGGTTTGTGATTGGATTCAGGATTTCCTAGAAGAAAGAACACAACATGTCATTCTTAACGGTTCAAAATCTGCAGATGTAGAGGTAATTTCGGGAGTACCGCAGGGAAGCGTGATAGGACCTTTATTGTTTACAATATACATAAATGACTTAGTTGACAACATCGGTATCTCCGTGAGGCTATTTGCAGATGACACGGTTGTCTACAAGAAAGTAGCAACATCAGAAGACTCGTACGTACTCCAGGAGGACCTGCAGAGGATTAATGCATGGTGCGACAGCTGGCAGCTTTCCCTAAACGTAGATAAATGTAATATAATGCGCATACGTAGGGGCAGAAATCCATTCCAGTACGATTATGCCATAGGTGGTAAATCATTGGAAGCGGTAACGACCGTAAAATACTTAGGAGTTACTATCCGGAGCGATCTGAAGTGGAATGATCACATAAAACAAATAGTGGGAAAAGCAGGCGCCAGGTTGAGATTCATAGGAAGAATTCTAAGAAAATGTGACTCATCGACGAAAGAAGTAGCCTACAAAACGCTTGTTCGTCCGATTCTTGAGTATTGCTCATCAGTATGGGACCCTTACCAGGTTGGATTAATAGAAGAGATAGACATGATCCAGCGAAAAGCAGCGCGATTCGTCATGGGGACATTTAGTCAGCGCGAGAGCGTTACGGAGATGCTGAACAAGCTCCAGTGGCGGACACTTCAAGAAAGGCGTTACACAATACGGAGAGGTTTATTATCGAAATTACGAGAGAGCACATTCCGGGAAGAGATGGGCAACATATTACTACCGCCCACATATATCTCGCGTAATGATCACAACGAAAAGATCCGAGAAATTAGAGTAAATACGGAGACTTACAAGCAGTCGTTCTTCCCACGCACAATTCGTGAATGGAACAGGGAAGGGGGGATCAGATAGTGGTACAATAAGTACCCTCCGCCACACACCGTAAGGTGGCTCGCGGAGTATAGATGTAGATGTAGATGTAGATAGGACATGGAACCTAGAAAAGCCTACAACTGCACAATTTTTGCGAAGTAAGGTTTAAAATATTTCCCCACAGGACTAAATGATAAAAATGGCAAATGACTCCACTCAGATTCGAACGCTCGTCCATTGCGTTCGTAAACCATCAGTCTATCTACTTAACAGTTGAAACAGGTTCAAAATGGCTCTGAGCACTATGGGACTTAACTTCTGAGGTCATCAGTCCCCTAGAACTTAGAACTACTTAAACCTAACTAACCTAAAGACATCACACACACCCATGCCCGAGGCGGGATTCGAACCTGCGACCGTAGCGGTCGCGCGGTTCCAGACTGTAGCGCCTAGAACCGCTCGGCCAACCCGGCCGGCGTTGAAACAGGTGAAAAATTCTCATCGTTGTAGTAATTCTACCGACATGGTGTTCTTAATTTCAACAGTTTCTACGTGCTCGAATAATGATTTTAAAAAGAAATTATACGATGAGTTAAATTGAAATGAATCTCGACATTTATTGTATCCTAACTATTGTATTGCTTTTATTTGACGATGTAAACACCAGGCTGAAGCTCCACAGACCGCTGAACTCTGGCACTTCTTAACTTGGGCATACCCACTTCTCTGTTCTTGGATGCTAAATTCTTCGGTAGGGACAATCTTTTTGCCTCTCACTGTACATTACTTTCGCGCTGCAGTAACTGATATTCAGGCTTAGTGTCGTACTTACTGTATTCCGCTGTGTTCCTTCGCTTAATTTCTTCTAGACACGAAGCACTCACAACCAACTCACTATAAATCGAAGGTGGTTCATGGAACATCCGTTTGTTGATGTTTATCCTTAATCCCAGTTTACTGAGTTGAAGAACTCGTACAAGGCTGCAGAAAATAGTTTTAGCGGGATGGAATTCTCTTTCCTGTCTAATGTCTGAACGTCTATTTTAATATAATAGAAAATAATGTGTAACCTTATTGTGCATATTTTTCATTAAACTGATTTAGGTAGATTGCCTCCGTGGTTTTCAGTTGGTGACATCACAGACTTTAGCTGATATTTATTGTTTCTGTATATAAAACGACTGACAGTCTGAAAACGGACAATTACTATGAACATTTAATCCCAGATTGTTCTTTTCCTTCCTAACGTCTAAAGCATTTCCTCGGCGATTGCTAAGGCCTTTTCGGACTAATCTCGTATAACAGTGGACAAAATGCCTGAAGTTTTTCTCGTTTTCCCTGTTCCCTTTCTTATGAAATACGACACTTACAGCTCTGTTACAGATATCTGTTATTGTCCTCGTTTGCAAACATTTCATAAATAACTACAAGTTTGTCTTCCACTTCTCCCCCTCCCTTTGTCATATCTACTGTTTCACAACTGTTTCGTTTTCTTCACATTTCAGTTACTCTGGATTGTTTCACTGTTAATCCTTTCGTACTACTACGTGTCATATTCTCATAAAAATTTCTGAATATTTTTGTTTTCTTCAGCTAATTCTAAACGATGTTGGTCATCATTTACTTTTAGTTCCTTTTCCTTTTTCATAAACTGTCCTGTTCCGTGATGTTTTGTATTATTGTTCTCATTCGCTCTTTCAACAAGTCTCGCTGTTCACTGTATAATATTTATTAAAATATCACTTCTAACATTTACGTCAACAGTTCTCCAGAACCTTAAAAGAGAGACTTCTGTTCTTCAGTGGAACTGATATTGCTTAATGACCCATGCCCTTCCTAATTCAGTATTTAGTCTAATTTTGTTTCTTACTGGCTTCTAGTCAGTAGAAATTCTGAACTGGTATAAGATCAACACATTCTGCAATATGTGTTAGTTAGTCGTAGTAGTCGTAGTTAATGTAATTTTTAAATACTATTGGTTCATTCGATGTCTATTCGATCCTTGAAATTTCCTTGAAAAGTGAATTTCAACCGATTTGTATCAGGGAATTCTACTAATCTGTCTCACGATCTTTCACAATATCGAATCCGAGGTTCTCAACTGAGTAATAATTTTGTAGCTCTGTTCGTACTTTTGCATCAAGTCCCCCATTGCTATTCTACAGTGTGCATTATTTTTGTTTAATATTTCTTCGAACACTTCTCAACGCTCTACATCTTCATCAGGATGCGATGTTGTTGAAGAGTGACTCATAATCATTCCTAGGAGGATATTTTATCTGTCACTGCTCTTGCATTTCTTATAAGATTACTTCAGTAGTAACACTTTGAGAGTTAATTTTCTTATCTGTGATTCTAGCGAGTGTTGTAGGCTTTTTCACTATAGTCCAAGATATGCTGTCTATGGTTCTATCTGATTCTCTACCTTCTTCTCACAGCTTGATGTTATTCCATTCCACTTTCCAGTACCAGTACGTATTTCCGAACCTAAGAATCCAACAGAAAAACAGTAGGGTAATTCGTGAAAGACTAAGCAACTGGTATGTAAAAACAAACTAGCAGTAGCAGTCAACACGACATTCTATATGTTACTAAAAGGGACTTTACGAAGAACGAGAAATCCCACAAGCAGAATAAATGTCCAACTGTGAAAAGAAAAGAAGTGTATAGGTACCTTGGAATTATCGTCGACGAAAAGCAAACCTTCAATTCACATATGAAAATCGTATTAAAATCCTAAATAAAGTTGCTACAGTTGGCCAAATATGTTTTCAGTTGCTACTAAGTGCAGTAAGCACGTACCACAATGCAGTCTCACTCACTGTTGAAGGCCATGGGTCCAGCGTTTGGGCTTCCAGAGAACAACACCGACTGAGGCATTACTGGTGATATTAAGCTTACTGCCTCTAGACCTAGCAGTAAGAAAGAGAGGTTCACAATAATGGCTTAAAAAGGGCGAATAAGTTGAGGCAAAGGAGATTCCGGGCAGAAGACCCGCACTGAATAAGGAAACAAAAGCATGCATTGATAGAGAATAGCAAGGAATCTGGGACAAAGCAGAAACAGGGAGGAGACCCCATCCGTTTCTTCCTAGTATAAACAAATGAATAAGAATGACCCACTTCCTGCGAACCAAGGGAGCTATACACTACTAGCGGCACGTGATCCGTATCCCAGCTACTTACTAAAAATAGGACAGCGCACCACAAACACTAGTAATTGTGGAGCAATTGATAGCTCAGATCACATCGTCTGGGAGTGTGCTGTTAGACAAGATGTTACAGATCAGGACAGGAATGCATTTTGAAATGCAACAGTCTATAATATAACAAAGAGTGAGGAACCGTGACATAAGTTGAACTCGCCTACTGGTAAGATATCATCTTATGAACTTCCACCCTACATGGCTGAGAAACGACAAAGAAGAGGCCTTACGCCATGATAACGAGAAGGGCCACAGCAGAACAAAAAAATGGCTCTGAGCACTATGGGACTTAACATCTATGGTCATCAGTCCCCTAGAACTTAGAACTACTTAAACTTAACTAACTTAAGGACATCACACAACACCCACACAGCAGAACACCCACCTAAAACAACCTTCTGGAAGCAGTGAGAAGACAAGCCTCGAGGAGGACCGAGAAGGACTTCCTGCGACCCTGAAAACCATCTGCCACTCTTTACATCTTTGTTGGAGATGCTGCAGGGAGCGGTGTTGAGTGGAAAGGTACTGAGCCATAATAAATTTATAAACATTTCTAAAAACACCAATGAATTTATTTTTAAAGCAAAAATCCAAGAACAACATTGACTGAAAAGATTGAATTTCAATAACCAGCTGATGGCTAACACCCCAAATAGGGCAACAGTATAAAATCACTTCCTTTTGGTAAAGATTATTAAAACATGCATTTACATTACAAACAGCAAAACATATGATCAAATGACCATGACAGAAACATGAAACATTGGCTATTTGCAGTAATTATCAAAACAACTGACAAAAGTGGTTGAAATCTATGATGGTAGAGCGGTGGCAGGGGCGACGGCAATAGCAATTATTCCCCCTTCTCTACTAACATAGGACGGCCGTTACCGCTACCACAGTACAAGAAACTTCATTAACAATTTCAGTCATAGGTCTCAGGCCCGCCCGGTTAGCCGTGCCGTCTGTTTTATTTTTATTTATTTACGCATCAAGTTCCGTAGGACCAAATTGAGGAGCAAATCTCCAAGGTCATGGAACGTGTCAGTTCATTAAATTACAACATAAAATTAATAACAGATATAAAAATGTTTATGAATCGGAAAAATGTCAGTCCATAAGTTTAAGTAAACGCAACCACCGATACAATAAGAATCAGATTTTTCAAGGAACTCCTCGGCAGAATAGAAGAAGTGAACTCTTCAGTTTCCATTTGAAAGCGCGTGGATTACTGCTAAGATTTTTTAATTCGAGTGGTAGCTTATTGAAAATAGATGCAGCAGTATACTGCACACTGTTCTGCACAAGAGTTAAGGAAGTGCGACAAAAATGCAAGGTTGATTTCTGACGAGTATTAACCGAGTGAAAGCTGCTTATTTTTGGGAAGAAGCTAATATTGCTAACAAGAAATGGCAGTAAGGAACATATATATTGAGAGGCCAGTGTCAAAATACCCAGACTCGTATACAGGGGTCGACAAGAGGTTCGCGAACTGACACCACTTATTGCCCGAATCGCCCGTTTCTGAGCCCAAAATATCCTTTAAGAATGGAAAGAGTTACCCCAAAATATAACACCATACGACGTAAGCGAATGAAGAAAAGCGAAGTAGACTAATTTTCGTGTCGAACGATCACTCATTTCTGATACCGTTACAGTAGTAAAAATGGCAATATTAAGTCTTTGAACAAGATATTGAACGTGGGCTTCCCTCGACAGCTTACTATCTATCTGAACACCTACAAATTTAAACCGTTCAGTTTCACTAATCATGTGCCCGTTCTGGGAAATTAAAACTTCAGGTTTTATTGAATGGTGTGTTAGAAACTGTAAAATCTGAATCTTACTGTGATTTAGAGTTAGTTTATTTTCTAAAAGCCAAGAACTTAGGTCACGTACTGCAGTATTTGAAACCAAGCCAATGTTGCACACAACATCCTTTACTACCAAGCTAGTATTATCAGAAAACACAAAAATTTTAGAGTTACCTGTAATACTAAATGGCATATCATTTATATAAATGAGGCACAGGAGTGGCCCCCACACTGATCCCTGGGGCACCCCCCCCCCCTCCCGCCCCACACACACACACACACACACACACACACACACACACACACACACACACACACACTTGATAGTACCCACTCAGAACCCACACCACAGATATTATCAACATTGTGAATAATGAACTTTTGCGGCCTATTGCTAAAGTAAGAGGTGAAGGAATTGTGAGCTACTCCCTGTATTCCATAGTGGTCCAACTTCTGGCGCAACATTTTGTAATCAACGCAATCAAATGCCTTAGTTGAATAAAAAAATATGTCAAGTGTTCGAAACATTTTGTTTAACCAATACAGTACCTCACAGGGAAAAGAGAATATAGCATTTTCAGTTGTTAAACGACTCCTAAAGGTGAACTTTACATTTGATAGCAAATCGTGTGATATAAAATGATCAATTATTCTTACATACATAGCCTTTTCAATAACTTTTTCAAACACTGATGGGATAGGCCTAAAATTGTCTACATTATCCCTTTCTTCCTTTTTATAAAGCGGCTTTACTACTGAGTACTTTAATGGCTCAGGAAACTGACAATTCCTAAAGGAAAAATTACAAATATGGCTAAATACAGGTCTAACATGTGCAGCACAGTACTTCAATATTCTGCTAGACACTCCATCATAATCATAAGAGTCTTTAGTCTTTAGTGGTTTAATTATTGACTTGATCTCCCTCTTGTCTGTATCACAGAGGGATATTTCAGACATCAATCTCAAAAAGGCATTTGCCTACAAAGTTAAATGATTTCTCGTGGAAACTAAATTTTTATTTAACTCACCAGAAATGCTTAGAAAATAATTGTCAAATACTGTACATATATCTGATTTATCAGTAACAGAAATATTTTTACAGCGAACTGACTTCACATTGTCAACGTTGTTTTGCTGACCAGATATTTCTTCACAACTGAGCATTTTTTTTTTTAATTTCATCCCGTGAATTAGCTATTCTATTAGCATACGACATAATCTTTCCTTCCCAACAACATTTTAAGCACCTTACGATACTGTTTGTAGCGTGCTACTATAGCATGACTGTGACTACTTCTAACATTTTTTGATATAATTCCCACTTTGTTATAAAAGAAGTCCTTATCCAACTTGTCAGTCACCGGGGCTGCCTATTACTGCTAATACTCCGTTTAGAACGTTCTAATGGAAAGCAGCTTTCAAAGAGCATGAGAAAAGTGTTAAGGAAAGCATTGTATTTGTCATCTATATTATCAGCAATATAAACATCCTGCCTCTCTTGTTCCTTGACAAGGTTTAAAAAACTCTCTATTGCTGTTGAATTAAATTTCCTACATAGTTTGTAATTTGTGCATCATGGTCTGAAAGGCATTTCACGCTTTTACTAACAGAATGCCCATCTAGTAATGAAAAATGAATAACATATTGTCTATGGCTGTGCTACTGTTCCCCTGTACCGTAGTAGGGAAAAACACACTCTGCATCGGATCATATGAATTTAGTAGATCTACCAACATCCTCCTTTCTTGCACCATCATACACAAAATTAATATTGAAGTCACCATTTATAACTAATTTCTGGTACTTCCTGCAAAGTGAATCAAGAACCCTCTCTAACCTGAGCAGAAATGTTCTGAAGTCAGAGTTAGGGATTCCATAAAGAACAACAATTAGAAGTTTAATTTCAGTACATTCAACTGCCCCTGGACAACATTCAAATATACGTTCAGTGCAGTGTCGTGATACGTCTATGGACTCAAATGGATCACTGTTTTTTACGTATATAGCCACTCCCCCACCCCACAAGGAACTCCTTCAGAAACAGCCAGCTAATCTGTATCCTGGTGAAGGAAGATTCTGGATTGTCAAATTATTTAGGTGGTGCTCTGATATACCAATAATTTCAGAGTCAACATCTACAAGAAGTTCACTAACTTTATCTCTAATACCTCTTATATTTTGATGAAGTGTGCTAATTGCTTCAAAACATTACATCCTGAGAAGGTAAGCCCTTAGTTAGAGGGACTTCCTTTAAGCAGGTACTCCTATCAGCCGACTTAAATCTAAAAAAGGTGCAGCTCTAACACGAACTACTACAGGTATTTTTCCATGAGTGACCCCACCACCCACCACCACCCACTACACTGTCACCTATAAGCTTAGCCAGCCTCCCCTTCCCATACCTATTGAGGTGCAGGCCATGCCTAGCGAAACCCGATCTACTGATAGACCCAACTGGCACCAATGAGATTTGACCCATGCCATCTACCATCAGCGCATTCCCCAGCCCCATGTCAACGCCCGTAACAGCCGCATTAAGGTGAGACCGACCATGAGGCTGAAACAACTGCATGAAATGCATATTAGGGCCACGAGTTTGAGTAGCTATCTTTACCAGGTCACCATCTACATCAGACTCCCTGTCCCTATCAAGACTGTTCCCTGTTCCATCCACTATCACTTTCTTATCCTCCTTCGTAAAATTCCTATGTAACTCCCCTATGCTGTCAGTCACTTGGGCCAACCCTGCACTAGGATTCACAATGCTGTGGACCTGGTACCCACTCCCCAATACTTCCTGCAATTGCTGGCCCACACCTCTACCGTGAGAACTACCTAACTGCAAAACCTCCTTCTTTCTGTTAGATTTTGCAACTAACTTAGGCCTCCTAATTTCTGAGGACTGCTGCATGATCCCTACATCTACAGCTAAGCGAGGCTGCTCTCTACTCGACTCTGACAGTTGGTCAAATTTATTGCATATACGCCAAGTAAAACTGTCTGAATACCTCCTCTTCCTAGCTACCTTCTTGCCAACCACCAGTTCCCATTCCCCACCACCCTTCACGCTCCTCAACCTATCTAGTTCCTCCTTAACGCATTACAACTGCACCTGAAGGGCACAGATATTACGGTCCTGCTCCTCTATCAACTTCCACTGCGGATTCTGCATTCCCAGGAGAGGATCTCAGTAGAATGCCCACTGGCTTCTCCATTGCTTTTCCCCCAATGAAAATACTTTGAACAAATACCACACCGTAATCCGCTACTCACAAATCTATGACAGAGCCCACACTTCTCACTCATGGTAAAATGTTACAGTGACTGAAAGGAAACTATAGGTCTACGTTACCACAGTTCAGTTACACCAGTAGAACTATTTATAGAACTAACAATGGCGGTACCTAAATTCTCTGTGAACTAAGAAAGCAACTACTTGTATTAATACTACTACACCACAGATAATACCAGTACCAACAAAACCTCACAAAATTACTAGCTAAAACGAAAAAATTCAAAAAGCCACTGGAACACTAAACGAATTTAAAACAGTGAATGAAAATTTTACTGAAATATTTCACTAGAAACAATAAGAAACGTCAGTTGAAAACTAAAGCACGAAAGTTACTAAACGACTTCAACACACAGAAAACTCTAAAAGACACAGCGAGCGAACATTTCCAAAAATTTATTAAATCGTTATTTCGCCACAAACGGCACGGAACAACGCTGAAAGCTATTAAATTTAATAACTGTATAACAGTGCACAATTAAGTTTGTCAGTACTTAGCTTTGTAACCGCTAGAGCTGCAGTGCACTCCGCAAAACGTAGACGCACTACTGAAGCTTTAGGCTTAGACGAACGACGTAAACGCACTCACGAATAATAGACCATAGTAAACACCACAGGAAGAAAGTCTGAGATTAACGCACTGCTTTCGAGGCGGGAAGGCGTGCCGGTCGCCGTCACGAATCCGCCCGGTGGATGAGTGTCGAGGTCTGGTTTGCCGGCCAGCCTGTGGACGGTTTTTAAGGCGCTTTTCCACCTGCCTCAGCGAATGCGGGCTGGTTCCCCCTGTTCCGCCCCAGTTCCACTAAGTCGGCGATTGCTGCGGAAGCACTTTCTCCACGTACGCGTACACCATAATTACTCTACCAAGCAAACATTGGGGTTACACTCGTCCTGTGTGAGACGTTTCCGAGGGTCCACTGGGGGCCGAACCACACAATAACCCTGGGTTCGATGTATGGCAGCGGTTGGGTGAGTGGACTGCTGTAGCTTGTTGTGGGGTTGTGAACCTTTGAGGGCTACGGCAGACACGAATCCTCTCCGTCGTTTCTAAGTCTCCAGCTCCATACAATACAACACATGGGTTTCAGAAGTCTTTAACAAGAGCACCGTTAACAAGAGATACAATCACCTATCCTGTAACACAGAGACAACTCGTCAATTATTTAGTAAAAAGTTAACATACTTCATATGTAGAAATTCTTCTATAACTTTTTTTTTAGATGCACACAATTTAGCATACAGCTCGAGCTCGTGATAGTAGCTAACAGGTAACTATAGACATGCCTCAGAATTAAGGTAGCTAAATTCAACAGCTTTAACTGACTAAAAGTACAATTCCTAAATCAGAAGAACTACATCTGCATTCTGTACCCTTAGATTCGAAAACCATTTTGGGATAGCAACAGACACAAGACCACACACACTGACAGACTCACGTAGTACCAGGCAAAATCTTCATAAACAGCACATTGATCTACATAACAAAAATGGTTCAAATGGCTCTGAGCGCTATGGGACTCAACATCTTAGGTCATAAGTCCCCTAGAACTTAGAACTACTTAAACCTAACTAACCTAAGGACATCACACACACCCATGCCCGAGGCAGGATTCGAACCTGCGACCGTAGCAGTCCCGCGGTTCCGGACTGCAGCGCCAGAACCGCACGGCCACCGCGGCCGGCTCTACATAACAACGGGCAACCAGGATACGGAGCCAAAATAGCCACCACACGACACCAAGTGACGTGCACACTAATCGGATGCTCACCGTGATTTCTCGAAAAATCCAGCGTCCATTGGAAAACGCTTGCTTAGAGAGCGCCGAGAGAAGGCCGTAACGAAGATTACTCGTACTCGGAAACGCACGGGTATCATCCAGCTGAGGGCACCGCGTCCAGTACTTGCAAAGGTCACATTGGACTCCAACCCGGCACCACAATGGACACAAACTGCTTGCAACTTCAATAGCAGAGGACACTCGAAGTATTGTACGTCCAGCCGTAGTAGCTTTTAACGAGCCATGTTCACGGCTGCGACCAACACTCGGCCCCGCCAAACCCGCCTTCAGCAAAGGCACCACTCTTGACAACGGACCACGGCAGACGCTTGTCCACACCAGCACGCCACCTGATTTGCGGCCTCCGTCGCCAGTGTCACACTCCCCCTTACCCCCAGGTCGTCACAGCCTGTAACTACCTTCTCCGACGACCTGCCCTCTACCGGCGACAGTAACGCTCCACGCGATCTTGCGGCCAGAGGGATTCCAAATCCGCGAGAATTAAGCGAAATTAAATGCGGGCGCACGGCACAGTTGGCACTGCAGCACAGCCATTGTGAAACCTGAGTTGTACCCCAGCGTGCCAGGGCTGGTCACCCAGGCAGATGAGACAGCCATCTTTGTTCTAATACAAGGACAGTAATGTAGTATAGTGTTGTGTAGTGTAGGTCTGTGAAATATAGTGTTTTAGTGGTGAAGTCCAGAATTATGAATTACAAAATTTGTGATCTACCAATGTTGCACAGTGTAACAGACCAGCAGTGTGTGCCTTGTGGATTCCGGATAAACAGATATCAGTGCGCCAGATGGTCAGATGCTCGTATGGAAACTTCTTTTCGCCATCATAATTATTTTTTTGTTTTAGTGCAGTTATTATATGTAGATTTTCCCCTTTAAACAGCATCATGCCTCACTATTACTAACACATCTGAAACGGAAATCATGTTGAAATATTATGTGCTTTATTCATGCCAATTCATGTGCAACATTTGGTCTGTTCTTTTGTGTAGATAAGACACAAAAAGACAATTACTAATAAACAAATATAATCGTACAGTTTATGGTCCCTACAAGCTTGTTTCAAACAAGTTTCTGTAGCAAAGCGCGGATGTATAATGGAAATGCCCCGTGTTACGCATACACTTCCCCATTTCCTTCAGTCCACAGTTTCCAGAATGTTTTAAACTAGGACGAGAATTCATACCGTAAGTGTGGGTGAAACCAAGTGCAGCTAAATATTGCGTTCGTGTGTGCATAGCCTGCATATTGCTAATTTATCAGAACGGACATGGGTACCACGAAGAAGTGCAGTGGTCCACGACCAAACCGTCTACCTGCACACTAACAGATAATGTACCTCCAACATGTTTATATTTTATGATAATCCCGCAATGACTTTAAAATTAATTAATGGCACAAAAAACAAATCTTATCAATAATTTAAAAAAGCGACTGGTTTGATATTATACCCAATGTATTTTAGCCAAAGTTGTAGGTACCTATGCACAATTTACATAGTGAAATGAAATCCCGGGATACTTTTCCTTAATGTTCCATTGCCAGTATGGATGTCGAGTTCTGTACAAAAGAAGCTGTGAAGTTTTTGGAAAGTTGATATTTCTTGACCATGTTCATAGCTGCGGTACCGTCCAGAGATCACAACGCCACACCAAAGTTGGCAACTCGAATCGATAGCACAGACCTTAGCGGCGTCTCGCAGAAGCACGCAAGAACCAGTGGGAGCCACTGGAGGAGACCAGGCTTTCCTCTCAGCACAGAAGCGCCCTCACATTGAGATCAATATAGTGTCGAGTATGAAAGAGCTCTGCTCCAGTTAGAGACGTCAGCTACGGCAATCAGCATCATTGTGTAGAACAGTGATAGTTACAGTTTCTGATGAAATGTACTTTCATATATCTGTGCTCCAGGTTCCGGTGGCGCGGTTCCTTTCGTCCATTACGTGCACCTACCTGTGAACTCGTTGCGTCAGGTCGCCGGTAGGAAAGCCGAGCAGAAACCTACCGCACAGCAACTCGCACCAGGCTGCATAGAACGTAGTTATTCCAGGAATCGGGAAAAGGTCTTAATTTTGAATGAAAGGTGGAAGTACTGGCAAAACTTGGGTATATTCTGAACATCGATATTGTACGTGTTAACTGCCAAGCCCGTGCTGATTTTAACACAGTCATGCACAAACCATTTCATTCACGTTAGCAAGATTATGGTAACGTATTTCCCGAAATCTGAACAGCTACTAAGCACGGATTGGTCTTAAATGAAAATGCTCGCCACACTATTAAGTTTATCGGTGTCTAACGCACTCAAGTTTCTAGTCACCGATCTGCTCAATATGCCAAGCGAGATTACTGTCTTTTCTCACAGACAAAACTATTTAAAAAATCCCTAATTTCTAAAAAAACATACCGGAATGAATATGCCTTGACTTTAAAGCACTTTTGAAGCACATAGCGCAACTACAAGCGGAAAATTATAAATTCCTTCGGAGCTCATAGTACACACGACCATACCATTGAAAGGCTGGGCTCCGACTCTGAGACTGCCGTAAGCATTCTATATCTCCAAGAGAAAATGCGCGCAAAGAACACTTCGTTCAGTTTTCTTTAAGGCGAGTAGAAAAACATTATTCACCTGCCTTAGTCCGCGCTTTTCATGACAAACCAATGACCAAATAACACACTATCGAACTGACGTTTTTCCCGAAGTAAATATTTAGCATTCTGATATTTTGTTTATACTTCACGTCATTAACTATTTTCATTTGCACTCAAATTACCTTTCCTTTTACCATAAACATACTTAACAATCGTGATACAAAATTCCCCGTAGTGCAACGTTCATCATTAGGACAATGATCTACATATTTACTTTAGACCACATTCACACATCATTCATACTAATAAAAGCATATACAAAACTATACAAACATAAATAAGCAAAAAAGACTTCAAGAAATAAACAGTACAATTCACAAAACATTTTCTTGACCTGTTTCTTAAACGTTTCTGTGCACTGCTGTCCTCTAGCAGATGAAAATTAGAACTATGTACTCGACTGAACCCGCTTCAGACCGTCTTTCACTGTGCGTATATGAGTCATTCTCCCAATACACAGGCTCTACACAGGAGCGATATGAGGCACCACACCTCAAAGTGATGCTTTCATAGTCAATGACGGTTGTAAATCATCAAGCAACCCTGTGGCAAAGGATTGTGTCAAGGTTAAGTCGATCTTCATTGATCTATCTAACAAGGTGAACAAGTATTTCTGGTCTTCTAGTTTGATGAGTCTTTCGGCAGAGCAGTAAAAGAACTGAACAAAAGTGCTTTCTTTTGGACACAACAGTAATGTCACTGATATTGGTGTCTAATAACACATATACCTGCATCATCAACAAAATACTAATTGTTTGTGTTTCACTTATTCTGCTATGAGGCAAGTACTCGCAACCTGCTCCACTTGGTATGCTTCCGTAATTTGCACACCTCTGACTAACTTAGCTTTTGCTTGTCAACGTTTGCTTGCACCTTCCTTCATCTTCACTGTCGGCACTGTCACGTGTTTGTCGTTCTTAGTGTCAGTAAATTAATGACTAACAGCAAGCTGTGACAGCTTACCGCCCAGTTATTTTGTGTGACCATTTTCGTGCTCGCCTTACAGGCTGTCATCACTTGCCACTTTAAACTCAGACGTGAGTTTACTTAGTTACATGTCCAAGTCAGTTCCCCCTATGACAGGGTAATCAGTTCGTCTTGCCTACTAATAATTCACTCCTAGACACTTACATCTTTTTTAGAAGAAGGCTAAAATGCACGTTTGGTCACCTGGTCACAATTGCTGATTGCCTGTCTAAGGGTTTTCAGTGACAACCAAAATTCGATTTTCAGTCTTTCGTTTGGTTATTAACTACATTTAATAATTTAAAATGACGTCTTAATCCACATTTCACGAATGATTATTCACGCTGCCCATAGCATCTAAAGATAGTCATTGTCAGCCGAAGCCAGATATAACTTTGTCATAAAAATTGACTGTCAGTAATAAATAAAAGCTGATAATCCACTTATTATAGGTTTAGCAGAAGTCAGCTATTTATGTTAGAAACAGCACAATGGCCGGGAAATTACCGCAACTATATGCATCCACTATTTGAGAATGAGAGCACTTAGCGACTTTGAACAAACATTGCACGAACATGAAACCTTATAAAAGCTTTTGTTGGAGACATGCCTCAAACAATGATGAAAGGAAAAATGTTTATCGTTTAGTGCATTTTAGCTCTTCATGTAGTAAAAGTTCAGCATCATGTGTAGCGTTTTAATTTATAGCTTCTTTACTGGAAACTCTATTCGCCACAGGTTTTGCGTACAGTACCCAAATACACCACTCAATGTACGTGTGAAATAATATTAATTCAACGCAAATAGTTCAGGAGGGATGACGTCATAAAAATTGAGACGTATGGAAAACTAGTTATTCTTAAAATGGAATGTTCGATTCTTTAAAGAACTGAGAGTAGTGTTGCTGGTCATCTGAAATATGATGTCGGCTTGTGGCGGACGTCCGCAGCAGGGAAGCGCCGTCAGAGAGAGCGCAGTGCGGTCGAGCAGGCGGCCGTGCATCATTATCAGCTGACCCTCCCAGGGGAGGCGACCCCTATCCAGCGCTGCGTCACCGCGCCGCGCCGCTCCAGCCACCACGGTGGGGTATACTTTATGACTATAAATCAGTACTGCCAACACCCGCAAGTACATTACTTGTGTTGCATGAATTATAGGTACGTAAAAGAAAATCCAGCCAGGAAAAAAGATATCTTTAGAAAGGATGAAGAAAAGACGTGATATCCTATATGCCAGTTTTCAAACATTTTCTGGAACTTCCTAATATCGGATACATCAGTATTATGATACAGAGCAATACACAGAAATAATATACTCTTCCTATAAATCATGAATCTTGTACCTGAATGCGATTTTTAAAATAATCTCTAACATCGCCTAATAATTATACTGTCATGTTCCTGCATGCAACGGACAGCTTACTTCGTCTTGCCACTACATCTGCGTGAATATTCTGCATCCAGAAACACGCTAAAGTAATTCTATAGAAATGTTCGAGAGAGCAATGCATGGTCTGAACTACTGATGCAGCTACTCCCCTTTTCGTTTTTTTTTTATAGAAGTTAAATGATCAGGTTGAGTTTAGTCGACAAGCCTTAAACGGTGTGTAAAATGGAAGGATTCAATACGAACTTTTAATTTACTATGTTATGAAAACTGTCCATTCGCACATTGACAAACTTTACTCAGACTTTTCTTTTCCTTGTGAGGTTTGATTAGCACTAACTTCAGTTACTCCAGAATCTCTTTAATCAATAATCCCATATCTAATCACAACAATGATACAAATGTTACTTTGAGTGTATGCATACACGAATCTGATAAAATCCCTCCAATGTGCAAGCGAACAACAACCACACGCAGCAAAAAGTCAAATTGCCAGAAATCCGCGATAAATACAAAAATCTCCTCTGGCACCTCTAGCACACTCAGGTCAGGCTGTAGCCTCTCCTGACACATGGCTTCTCTCCACGCCAGTCTGTCTCTGAGTACCCTCCACAACTGTTCGCTTGCTACCGCTCAGACCGCGCAGCTAGCCGGGCGGACTTTGCTTTTAGTAGTGTGAATGATGCGTGAATGTCGTCTAAAGTAAATATGTACATTATTGTTCTGCTGATGGACATTGTACGACGGGAAATTCTATATCATAATATGTTTAGTAAGTTTATGGTAAAAGGAAAGCTAATTCGAGTGCAAATGAAAAAAGTTAATAACGTAAAGTATAAACCAAATATCAGAATGTTAAGTATTTACTTCGGGAAAAAGTACAGTTCGAAAGTGTGTTATTTGTTGATTGGCTAGTCATGAAAAGCGCTGACTAACGCGGGAGAATAATGTTTTTCTATTCGCCTTAAAGAAAACTGATCAATCAGAACGAAGTATTCCTCGGGCGTCCTTTCTTTTGGAGATATCGAATGCTTATAGCAGTCTAAGGGGTGAGAACAACACTTTGTGTATGCACGCAACAGCAGAATCAGTTGCCACTTTCCAAAAAAAGGAAGAGATACGAACGTCCAATTTTCATAACGTCACCCCACAATTTTTATGAATTTTGTGGGGTTGATTCTTGCCTAAAATGTTGGCAAGGAGCAAACTCAAAATTCTTATATAACAAAAATGAGAAGAAAAGCATCAGATGTCTTACCAAAAAGTGGTAAAAATCCACAAAGAGAAGCATAAGATCACGTAAGTCACCTACACAACAGGAAAATGATAATCCGTTCAATGTAGTTAAGGAAAATAAAAGTATTGTTTTGTGTATTCTAGCACTCATATCCACGTGACATTGGCGATGGTGCATTATAACAAAAATGTTATTTATGGTTCTTCGGGCAAAGAAAGAATGTTGTAGGCGCAGCAGTCTCAGGAACTACTGTCATTAAGTCCACTGAAAACCACACCGAGCATCTAATATATTCAGTTGAGGATGCACAAGTTTCAGGTGTAAGAAGACCCAGGGACTAGTTGAACACACCATGTCCGCTATCAACCACATCGAAATGATAACATATTCATTTGAGGACACACAGGTTTGAGGTATAAGCAGACTGAGGGGCCAATTGCGTACACTACGTCCACTGACCGCCACACACAAATGTTTTAGTTTGTCACTCCTTTTCATATTCTGATAAAGATACTGCACTGAATCAGTACCCATTGTACAAAGCACAAGTATACCTGTTAAGCACCAAAAATTCGTTATAAGATCATAAAAACACTGAAGTATTTCCTTGAGAAAGCATGCTCTTGTAATTGACATAGAAGTTCAAAAGTCTCATAAATGAGAAAATAACAGAAACGAATTATAGTGAATAAATGAATAAAAGTAACTTACATACACTTGAATAAAGAATGTATATCACTTGAGTAGGCACATAAGCACAGTGCTCGGTGAAAGACTCAAAATACGTGTGACCACAGAAGATTACATAAGTGTGACAAGTTTCTTGAAATACATTTGTAAATATAAAGTCCGGACAAACCACACAGTGGTAAACTTGTTCTACAGAAATACATTTTCCGATGGTACAGTATACAGCCTACCATGAACAGCACTTGTCGATCGAGAGCACGCTAAAATATGCCACAGAGTAGGCGAAGTGCATGTTATTACACGACAAATATTTCAGTTTTTTTAAAATTTTCTAATGTTTATGTTGTCGAACAGAAAACAGCAACTAGCATCACTAAGTCAAAATCGTCAGATGTCAAATGTCAACTTGTCTGTGTTGAGTCACAACTGTATAGCCACACACATTTAGTCAGAATAGTAAGCTAAATACAACATTCCCGAGACATGTCTAGTAAAGCAACTGATAATGACATAAATTATCTTAAGATGCAACCAAAAAGTGATCCTAGGACTGCCCAGTAGTAGGAGACAGTTTTTTTTTTTTTTTTTTTTTTTTTTTTTTTTTTTTTTTTTTTTTTTTTTTTTTTGCATCGGTCTTCTGACTGATTTGATTCAGCCCGACACAAATTCCTCTCCATTGCCAATCTCTTCGTCTCAGTGTAGCACTTGCAGCCTACGTACTCAATTATTTGCTGGATGTATTCCAATCTCTGTCTTCCTCAACAATTTTTGCTCTCTACAGCTCCCTCTAATACCATGGAAGTCATTCTCTCATGTCTTAACAGATATCCTATCATCCTGACCCTCCTCCGTATCAGTGTTCTCACATTTCCGTTTCCTCGCCGATTCTGCGCAGAAGCTCCTCATTCCTTACGTTATCAGTCTACCTGATTTTCAACATTCGTCTGTAGCACCACATGCCAAACGTTTCGATTCTGTTCTGTTCCGGATTTCTCACTGTCCATGTTTCACTACTATACAATTCTGTACTCCTGACGTACATTATAGAAATTTCTTCCTCAAATTAAGGCCTATGTTTGATACTCGTCTGCGTTTGATGTCCTCCATGCTCCATCTTTCATTGGTTACTTTACTGCCTAGGTAGCAGAATCCTTTAACTTCCGCCGCGCGGGACAGCCGCGTGGTCTTGGGCGTCTTGCACGGTTCGGGCGGCTCCACCCGTCGGAGGTTCGAGTACTTCCTGTGTGTGTATGTGTGTGTGGTATGTGTGTGTGTGTGTGTGTGTGTGTGTGTGTGTGTGTGTGTGTCTGTCCGTGCGTATGTCTGTGTGTGTTGTCTTGGAGTAAGTTAGTTTAAGTTAGACTAAGTACTGTGTAAACCTAGGGACCGATGGCCTCAGCTGTGTGGTCCCATAGGAACTTACCACCCACCTACCTTAACTTCATCTGCTTTGTGACCATCAATCCTGGTGCTGTTCTCATTTCTGCTACTTCTCATTACTTTCGTCTTTCCAATCCTGAATATTTCTTTTATTTCCATCACTGCTTCTTCGATGTACAGATTGAACAGTAGGGGCGAGAAACTACAACGTTGTCTTACACCCTTTTCAATCTGGGCACTCCACTTCGATTATTTCCTCTTGGCTCTTGTACTCATTGTATATTACCCGCCTCTACCTATAGCTTACTCCAATTTTTCTCAGAATTTCGAATATCTTGCACCATATTGCATTGTCGACCGCTTTTTCCAGTTCGACAAATCCTATGAAAGCGTCTTGATTAGTCCTGCTTCCACTATCAACTGCAACGACAAAATAGTCTCTCTCGTCCCTTTACCTTTTCTAAAGCCAAACTGATCGTCATCTAGCACATCCTCAATTTTCTTTTCCAGTCTTCTGTATAATATTATTTTTGTCAGCAACTTGGATGCATGAACTGTCAAGCCGATCGTGCGATAATTCTTGCACTTTCAGCTCTTTCATTCTTCGGAATTGTGTGTATGATGTTTTTCCGAAAGTCAGTTGATATGTCGCCAGATTAAAATATTCAACACAGCAATGTTAATAGTCATTCTGTTGCCACTTCTTCTAATGATTTTAGCAATGCTAATGGAATGTTAACTGTTCCTTCTTCCTTATCTGATCTTAAGTTCTCAAAAGCTCTTTCAAACTTTGATTCTGTTACTGGATCCCCTGTCTCTTCAGTATCGACCCCTGTTTCTTCTTCTATCACATCAGACAAATCTTCCGTCTCATAGAGACTTTCAGTTTTATCTTCCCTCCTATCCACTCTCTCCTTTGCCTTTAACACTGGAATTCCCGTTACACCGTTTATGTTACCACCCTTTCTTTTAGTGTCACTGAAGTCTGTCTTTCTGACAGTCATTTCTTTTTTGATTTTTTCGCATTTCTTATGCAGCCATTTTTTCTTAGCTTCCTTGCACTTCCTGTTTATGTCAATCCTCAGCGACTTGTATTTCTGTACTCCAGAGTTTCCTGGAACATTTTTGTACTTCCTTCTTTCATCGCTTGACTAAAGCATTTGTTCTATTATCCATAGTTTCTTTACAGTTACTTTCTTTGTGCCTGTGATTTTCTTTCCAACTTCTGTGATGGCCCTTTTCAGATATGACCATTCCTCTTCAACTGCACTGCCTACTGAACTATTTCTTATTGCTGTGTCTATAGCCTTAGAGAACTTCAAGCGTATCTCGTCATTTATTAATACTTCTGTATCCCACTTCTTTGCATATTGATTCTTCCTGAATAACGCCTTAAACTTCGGCGTACTCTTCATCACAACTACATTGTGATCTGAGTCTCTATCTACTCCTGTGCAGGATTTACAATCCAGTATCTGAATTCGGAATCTCTGTCTGATCATAATGTAATCTAATTGAAAGCTCCCATATCACATGGCCTTTTCCAAGTATACCTCCTCCTCTTGTGATTCTTGAACAGAGTATTCGCTCTTACTTGCTGAAATTTATTACAGAACTCAATTAGTCTTACTGCTCTCTGATTCCTTGTCCGAAGCCCATATTCTCCTCAACATTTTCTTCTACTCTTTCCCCTACAACTGCATTCCAGTTCCCCACGACTATTAGATTTTCATCTCCCTTTACTTACTGTATTACCCTTTCAATATCCCCATACCCCATTTCTATCTCTTCATCTTCAGCTTGCGACGCAGGCATGTATATCTGCACTATCGTTGTCGGTGTTGGTTTGCTGTCGAATCTAAGAAGAACAACTGTATTATTGAACTGTTGACAGTAACACAGTCTCTGCCCTACCTTTATTAACCCAAAACGAAAGAAATACTCTTGAGCTTCAGTATTACCGGACGTCCTGGAATCGGCACTGCATCACTACTCTAGGAGAACCGATATCTTCATTCATCACCATAAGAGTAATTCTGTAATTAAATTGTTTAAACAGAAAGTACTGAAGTAAATTGCTTTACACAACTATTTTCATCATGCATATAGTTGCAGCAGATAAACTTGCATCAAAGTGCAATATTGCTACAAGCTGAAAAGAAAATTGTCAAAATGCGTAACATATTTATATGCATGTCATGGATCAATGTTTTTAACACAACCGGGTACTTCTGGAACGTCTGGTTTTCCGTAACAGACCACAACAACATTAGCATTGTTAGAATGTATCTTGCTCCTTACGCATGCCACACTCCGATCTGAAAACATTATTTAATTCGTACAGATGCATACAGGTCTCCAATAGAGAAAAATTCAATTATTGTCATGCCACACACGAAGAATTAAGTACTGTAAGTGTAAACAGCAATAAGTAGAGAAACAAAATTTTTCACTGCGACAGTTCCATTCCACAACTTCGCAAACTTGAAAATTCATCTCACACGTACATCAAGTAATTCAGCAGTAAAGAAAAAAAAATCTTTATAAAACCATTCATGCTCATTGCTCGATAGATACATCGACATATTCACTCTCATCTCCAATTGTGGCATCTGCAAGCCTGCTGTTTCATACAGGTAGAACTTTCCCATTTTCTGCAGCTTACAAAGTATATAGGGGTATGACTGGTAGCTCAAACTGTAATTCACGTACTTTCCATTATCGATAGCTCTTACGTGTCATAATACTTCTCGTCAGCAGCAACAGTCCTTTCAGAAATTCTGACATGACAAAATAAATCTCTCTTTATCACTGTGACTGTACCTTCGAACAAGGTGTGTATAAACAGGTATTTACATATATCTAGTGAAGCAGCGGGTTGCTTTGTTTAATGAGTGTACATTACTTACCCTTACCCGTTCCATAAAGAGCTGCAAAAAATGCTTACGAGATCTTATAAAATGCTTCGTGTGTCTTCCTCAGAACAACAAATTTCACTAACATTCAGCACAGTGTCCTATAGATTATAATCCACTTCACGTATATACCCACAGTTGCATCATAAGCCTCGCAAGGCAATCCTTAATTAAACTTCCTCATCATATTCCACTCTACATTGCTATCCCCAAGATCCATCATGTATATGCATACGACTCTGAAATTATCTCTCTTCAAGATACTTCCTAGATAGCAGAACAAATATCAGTCAGAAATGTTCCTAGTTAAACTACGGCCCACCAGAAATACCTTTCTCAATTCAGAACCACATATACACAATCTCTCTTTCAAAATAAAGTCAGTAGTTACGTATACCTCTACAATTCATGACCTATTTCACAAAAGTGTACCTACAAAAAGGGTCACCACATGCACTTTCCTCAAAAATAGCGCCGTATTCTGTATGGAAAAGGTAAAACTAAAAATCCACAACTTACTCCAAGTCACAAGAACCTTCATTACACGTGCAAACCATCTTCTTGAAAAAACAAATGATTATCTTAGAGCCTCAAAACTAAGTCTGTTCTGCCATGCCAAGATCTCAGAAGAAAATTTCCAAACTCATGAAGTAAGACAACAGTGTCACATTTCAGTCAGATACTTCTCCAGCAGACTTAGAATATTTCAAGCTTAATTCAAATTGTTCACTAATGGCTTAGCATTCTATATTGTCATATTGGAAATATAAATGCAAGGAAAAAAAAGTCTGCTTCCGCTTTATTATCACCTTGCCAGAGTATGCTTAACAAATTCAGAGTAATTTTCTTCAGACAGCACAAATCGTTGGCAGTCACTATTTACTATTACTTCCTACACAAACAGATTGACAGTAGAAGGTATATATTAACAGATGTACACTCTAGCTGAAGAGTGTGAGGCAGTGCTGAAAGCTAAAGTAAGTAAATGCACTACAACAGCTGGGGCACCTACGCTCGTCACTGCATATGTTTCGGTCGCACGTTCGAATCCTGCCTCGGGCATGGATGCTTCTGATGTCCTTAGGTTAGTTAGGTTTAACTAGTTCTAAGTTCTAGGGGACTAATGACCTCAGCAGTTGAGTCCCATAGTGCTCAGAGCCATTTGAACCATTTTGAACTGCATATGTTTACTACAGAATTGTAGTAGGTAAGTGAAACTTTATTACTATTATCATAAAATCAGAAATGTAGGCGTAAAGTTTGTGTTATGAAAACCCTTACTCCGACGTGTTAGTATTCCTATTATCGGATATGTTAGTATTCTAACAGAGAATTAAAAACAGAAATTAATTACTCTTCATATAAATCATGAAGAATCAGTGTATCTGATGCAGTTTTTAAAATATTCTCTAACATCTCCCAACAATTATACTGTAATGCAACTCACCTCGTCTTTCCGCTGCAGCTGCATGAATAGTCTACATACAGCAACATGCTAAAATAATTGTAAAGAAATATTGTTACAGATGCAGAGTGCAATGCAAGGTCATAACTACTGATGCAACTATTCCCCTTTTCCTCTTTTACAGAAATTAGATGATCAGGAGGGGTTTATCAACAGGCCTTAAGTGGGGTAAAAAATGAAAGGAATCAATAAAAACATTTCATTCACTATATTGTGAAAACTGATGATTCGTACACTGCAAACCTTATTCAGGCCATACCATTTCTTGGACAGTTTGATTAGCAAACGTATCAATATGAGGTCACAACAACGATACGAATATTACTTTCAATATATGCATATACACATTTGACAAAATTCCTCCAGCGCGCAAGCAAGCAACAACTATGCCTCTTTGACAAATTACCAAAAATATTCAGTTAATACAAAAATTTTCTCTGGCGCCACTAGCACAGTCAGGACAGGCTGCAACTTCTGTCGCGCGTCTTCTCTCCACGTCAGACTGCATCCGACCACTCTCGACAACAGTTCGCTCGCTACCTCTCGCGATAATAATATCTCAGACTCAAAGTTGGTGTAAGCACACAACAGTAGGATCAATAGCTAACTTTCCAATCAACTTTCAAAAGAAGGCGAACATTCGTGTGCTCGTACGCTGCGCACAACCGAAGGGGAGGCACTGTGGTCACCCCAAGACACGGCGGTGTACTGCAGTCGAGGAAGAGATGACGTCATCGGCAACGCAAGACCGGCGTCCCACTCCAACAGCCGCACTGCCTAGAGGCGACCAAGTAACTCCAGATGAGGCGCTTCGTGGATCCTGTGTAGAAAGGGAAGAGTACCAAAGCTATGTCTTCCCAGAACAGCCAGGAATTTGCTTGCGCGAGCGGCAGCGGATGAGCGGGGGCAAGGCTGTGTATGTTTGTGTGTTGGGGGCACTCAACGACGATTTTATCAGCAGCCGCACTAATTCAGCAGAAACGAATATGGTTAAAATGAAGAAAATGCGATAAAATAGATAAAAATAAATCGAAGATAATATCGCAACGCCTCTGATCCATTCTCACTAACGATCGTTCCCGCAATGACACTAGCTCACACTACGTAAAATAGAGTTAAAACTGTTCATAAGTTCTAACACTGTAAGAAACTCGAATTAAGGCAAGAGGAAAGCCGAAAATATCCACACCAACATGTGGCTGGTTGATCACACAAGTAACACGGATGAGTTAACCACCAAGATACACCAAGAACGTTGCCCTAAAACTTTACAAAACAAGTCGGGCAGTTCTCTTAATCTAGTCACACTGCATTCATTTGTCATTTAAAACAGAGGGCAAGTGTGTCGGGAAGCGAGCTGGCGCAAGAAACCATGCTTCGTAGGGCTGTGGCCTATGCGAAGACGAGTGTGTAGGACCTCATTCTGCCTGTGTGCCTTGCAGGAAGAGAGAGACATTCTTTTTTTTTTTTTCAGCCATCAGTTTCCTGACAGGTGTGATGCGGCCCGCCACGAATTCCTCACCTGTGCCAAATTTTCATGTCAGAGTAGCACTTGCAGCCTATATCCTCAGTTACCTGCTCAATGTATTGTATATTCTGTCTTTTTATACAGGCTTTACTCTCTACAGCTCTCTCTAGTACCATGGAAATTATTCCCTGATGTCTTAATAGGTGGCTTGTCATCCGATACCTCCTTCTTGTCAACGTTTTCCACATATTCCTTTCTTCACCGATTCTGCGGAGAACTTCCTCATTCGTTATCACTCTATCTACTTTTCAACATTCTTCTATGTCACGACATCTCCAAAACTTCGACTCTCTTCTGTTCCAGTTTTCCCAAGGTCCGTTCTTCACTACCATACAATGAGTGCTTCTAGACGCACATTTTTTAGACTTTTTTTCCCTTAAATTAAGGCCTATGTCTGATACTAGTATACTTGTATTGCCAGCAATGCCCTTTCTGCTTGTGGTAGCTCATTACATCGCATTTGAGGGGCAGTTTCCCACCGGATCAAGGGTGTGCACTTAACCTCTGTCCGATTCTCTGCCATCTTTGATAAGAGAATTGGCAGGACAAGGATGACTTCGTATGCCAGAAGTCTTCGAGCACCATTGCTGATGAATTTTATTCAAAATTTAAGCACTAGCGAGGTTCGAACGTAGGACTCAGGACGTTTTCAGTGCTTGTCAAAGACGCTAACTCTAGACCATAGATGCAACTTGGGCTTTTGTAGACGCAGTACATTGTCTGTCACTTCCAAGCCACTACTCTGACTGTATTTCGAGAGCGAGGAGATAGCATGTAGGGGGATGCTCACTGAACTATCTGAGGATCACGACACGCCTCCTTGGCGGCTACATCTGCCGTTTCGTACCCTGCAGTACTCATGGAGAAGTCCCAGACCTCCAATGAGGGCATCAGCAGCAGGACACAGCCAGCAGCGCTAAAGTGTGGAGAGGGTTATCTTTTAGAGCCACGTAGTCTTGTAGACTGATGGCTTGTAGACTCATGGACTCGTGGGGCGACGTTGGTCCCTCCTCGGTACTAGAGACTGGCAGACTGCGACACATATGACTAAAAATTATTTATGCGGTCTTTACCCATCCTTTTTTGGCTGCAACGTCGGTTTTTATCTCGTAAGCCCCAACACTTCCATGGCTCAGGTATGAAGTAACTGGGCCGCTGACACTGTAATAACTCTGCCTTCCTGCTGCTTTTCCACTTTAGCACTCGCAGGTCACTAGCTCTGAAGGTGACATAGTGACTCTCTATTATAGGGCCTTAGGCCACGTTTTACATTGAAATATCAGTTTTGTACAAATCTTTCAAGTGGCATACTATATGTTGTTTTATCCTGCGTAAAATATGTCGTATTTCAAAAAATTATGTCTTGAGACAAAGCCCTACAGGACACAGCTACTACTTTTGTATAACATATTAACATGGCATTTAGGTGGATGATTTGCGCTAGAGCCGATTCCCACTCTGACTGCAGATAATATGGTCTTCTAAAGATGACGGGTTTAAGACCCTCGAAACCACGGTCATGTTCTAATAAATCTGTATTCTGAAAATGCTTTGCTGTTATTTCCAATGTATTGGAGTCTCCTAAGTACTTCTAAGAAGGCTTATTCTGTCAATAGCTGACTGCACTATGTTGGTGTAGCACACATAAAAAGAGGAACTGCCTGCAGGAGAGACAGAACTCCTGCCTCGAATGCTTCCCACATTAAGCGGTTTCCAGATAAGCTTGGTGCACGTCCTTCGCGTTGTGTACATGCAAGGGCAGCCGCATGACATTATCATGGCCTACTACTCTCCTAAGCCACGCCCTTTCGCAGCACTCTCCTCCCCTTCCCTATTTACTTTCTTCAAAATAGGCTAATTCGAGAACTTGTAAGACAGTTCCGTTACAGTAAGACACAGTCAACTCTCCCAGACACACCTCAGTCTTTACTCATGACATAAAATGTCAGTTAAGGATTCCAGTACATATTTTTTCCAGGTATATAGCTTTAGATTCTGTTTTAGTTGTCTTCTTTTTGAGACCTATTAGAGGACTTTTTTTTAAACTTCCACTCTGGGGGACAAGATTGCAATGCACCACATTCAATATTAGCAAAAATGTAAATGTTGTTTCCTGGCCAATATGGGTTGTTATTCCCCTGTTTTCGGTACATGCCTCTCCCCAAACTGAAATGAAGAAATCTCTTCTATTAACATGTACACATTAATCTGTATACTCAGTCATTTGTTAATTCTCCAGTTTTGTTGTCTAAAGTATCCTTATGTACACTGAGGGAAAAAGAGTCGCAACACAGAAAGAGTGCTGCGATATAAACGAAAGTTGGTAGGGAGGTTCCTAGATCTGAAATATGACGTCTGTTCAAATGTCTTTCTAGTGCCATAAAAGTGGCGCTAGTACGCAAATCAGGTTTGCTTTAAATACACGGGTGACGGTTATGAGCGTTAGTCAACTTTGAGAATGGACATGGTAAGATGATATTAGTCAAGAATGCCTTTAAGGCGACAAGGGTGGCATTATCAACACCTCAATGAGTTTGAATAAGATTTTGCAATAGGGCTACGAGACGCTGGATGTTCCTTGTCCGACAATGCAGAAAACGCGGCAACAATGTAGCCATTGTACGTGATTGCTGGCAGCGGTGGTCACAAAAACGTACAATCGCAAGAAAAACTGGCTCGGGGAGACCATGTGACACTACCGACAGGGAAGACCAGAACGTTCGGCACTTGGTTCTGGCGCACTCTAAGGCATCTGCAGCAGCAATTCTAGCAGCAGCTGCTGTCCAGCATAGCTTGTAATTTGACAGCTTCCTTGATTGGAGTATGGATGACTGTTTTCCTTGTCTACCATGGTTGACCTTCTAGGGGACTGATGACCTCAGATGTTAAGTCCCATAGTGCTCAGAGCCCTTTGAACCATTTTTTTACGTATCAAAATATTATCATAACAGTAAAAAGGGTGCATTCATACTCACCATGTAGAAGACGCGTTCAGTCACAGACAAATGCAATAAACGTCCCAGCGCCTGGACGCAGCAGTGAGCACGCTTGCATTCTTATGTGTGTGTGTGTGTGTGTGTGTGTGTGTGTGTGTGTGTGTGTGTGAGTGTGTGTGTAAGTATATGTGTGTGTTTGTGTGTTAGCTGTGCTTGTGTCAATTAGTGCGTGTTTCTTATTTTGGAAGAAGGGTTTCGTCCGAAACCTTAATATTTCAGCAGTATTTCTCATTGTGCCTGTCTGCGACTCGGCGTCTTCTCTGTGTAGGGAGTACCAACATATTCATTCTATATTGTTGTTATGCCATTCTGGATATTAAAATGTTATTATGACTGAGGAGATTTTCTTATTGATGCATAAGGAAGTTGCGAACTTGGGTGTTGGGTTTCCCACTTCTGACACAACTATGAAATTTTTCGCGAGGCTTTGGCTGTACCAGGAGTATGCGCTGGTGTATGTCGACGTGCTACGTGAACAGTTTGATTAGACTGAGATTTTTTGGTAGAGGATTAGAGCTTGTACTGTGAGTAATTTCGGAAGTGGTTCCGCCAAAACCATTTGACTGTACTTGACTGACAAAAGTTGATCTGCAAGCTGTGGAATAATAATTTTTTCCACCATGTTATTATACAAATGGAGGTTACTTCTGTGCTGAAGCTGAGGATTTTAAGAAGATCACACTCGTGGTTTTGAATTCTGTGGGAGGTTTAAGTATAATAAGTGATAAATCCTCATGAGAATTATGGACTGTGTTCACTGAGGGCTCACCGACTGTATGGGTCATTAGTGCATTTGGATTTAATGTAAATGTACACACTCTGGCAAAATAAATTTGGAATGGGTGTGCACTGTTTGTATTAGCAATGTTTCACTGGTCTCAGCAGACTTCCATGACTGCTGAGACAGAACTTCAGAACCTTGAAATTTGATCTGCTGTTTATTGAAATAAAACTTTTTAGGTACGCAGTAATCAAGATCGTCTATTTTGCCTTGTAGATGCGCTCGCTGATTTTTTTGCGGTGTCAACGGGGCCACGTCATTCCATAGCATGTCTTCTTTCTCTCTCATGTTTCTCATTGGTGACAAAGAAAGACAATGCAGTTGCCGAGCGGTCTAGGGCGCTGCAGTCATGGACAGTGCGGCTGGTCCCGTTGGAGGTTCGAGTCCTCCCTCGCGCGTGGGTGTGTGTGTTAGTCCTTAGGATAATTTAGGTTAAGTAGTGTGTAAGCTTAGGGACTGATGACCTTAGCAGTTAAGTCCCATAAGATTTCACACAAATTTGAACATTTTTGAGCAATGAAGTTACTAAGTGCCTTGAGCGTCAATGTTTATTTAGTAACATAAATTTTGCAATATCTAAAGTAGAACCACAAATTAAGTTAGTGAAAGAGATCAAGTTAACTAATTTGGTGAAAGATTTAAAAAAAAAATTAAACCTAAGATAAGGAAAATGCCTTAGGTGTTCAAGTTTAGTAGCTTGCGTACAGTAGATAATCAAATTTTGCGACGAACGTGTTACTTGATCCTCAGCTTGGCAGTAGCATTCCGCAAACTTTTGGAACTTAAGGCCATTGATATATAAGTTATTATTTCACAAAAAAATGGCTCTGAGCACTATGGGACTCAACATCTTAGGTCATAAGTCCCCTAGAACTTAGAACTACTTAAACCTAACTAACCCAAGGACATCACACACACCCATGCCCGAGGCAGGATTCGAACCTGCGACCGTAGCAGCCTCGCGGTTTATTATTTCACGCAAGTAACCGAAAGACAACAGGAAACAGTTAATGTTCATGAAATGATTATTAGAGAGATGCACCAGAACAGCTCTTTATAATAATTAAACTTTATTAACGACAGACTGAATAGGCATTTATCGCTATTGTCAAGCACATCTACAATAATATGACATCCAGATTACGTAATTAGTGAACTGTTTTGTAATTGTCAAAGTTATGATTACATGGTAAATGACGTAAATGCATTGGAAAGATGCCATTAACTGACACATGTTATGCTGATGGCCCCAAAGACGAAAAACTGTTTATCAAGCGGTTTTGACTGCCAGATTATGACTATCCCTTACACAGGTCTGCAGTTTCTTGAAATATGACAACTGACATTTATGTACTTTTATTAGACCGCCCTCCCGAAGGGTTTCGAGAGGCCATCATCGGTTACACAGGTCTGCAGTTTTGCATGTTTTTTTTTTTTTTTTTAATTTGATAACTGACGTTAATGTACTTTTCAGAACTGATTTCAGAAATGCAATCCATTATTTCTATTACGTCAGGTTTTCTCACAAAAAAGGGAGTATTTTTGGGTATAATAACAAAATTTAAGCAATTTATCACATTTTTTTCCAACGTTATGAAATTTTATTTTTATTTATAAATCATGTTTTAAACTACATTTCCAGTGCACTTCCATTTCTCTTGAAGCTTTCTGTCAAACCTTCTTTTATTGCTTTTCCGGCTGTGGACTCGTTGAGGATCATCTCTTTTTATCTTCCAGCAGTAGTCCGCTATCATGTTGACGTTCCATCTTCCATGATATCTTCTTTTCATTTAATTGATGTCTTGGTGCAATTTTTCTTCATTTACATAACGAAGGTTTGCCGGGAAGTAGTCAAGATGTGAGTGTATAAAATGAACTTTAATGCTCATGATACAGCCCAGTTTCTTAACGTTGTCGAGCATGTGTGCGACGATTGTCTTGCAGTTTGGATCTCTTTTGTTTCCTAGGAAACTGGTAACAACTAACTTAAAAGACGTCCATACTGCCTTTTCTTTTGTTTCCATTTTATCCACAAAGTTGGGATCTGTCGCTAGTTTTCTAATATCTGGTCCAACAAAGACCCCTTCCTTCAGCTTTACCTCGGATAAACCAGGAAACTGTCCACAAAGGTATATGAAACACTTCCCTTCTTTTGGTAATGCCTTAACAAATTGTTTCATCAGCCCCAAATTAATGTGAAGCGGTGGAAGTAACACCTTTTTGGGACCCACAAGGCTTTTCCTCTCAACATTTTTAACCCCTACCAGTAAGGTTTTTCTCAAGGGTCAAGTTTTTTATGTAGTGTTGCTTTCTGTCTCTACTGTCCCATTCACAGAGAAAGCAAGGGAACTTTGTATAGTCACTTTGTTGACCAAGCAGCATTGAAATCACTTTTAAATCACGACATAGTGTCCATTAATGGTCTGAGTAGCAGAGTTTGCTTAAAACCAGTTAAAGGTTTTCGTAGCATTCTTTTAAGTGAACCGAGTCGCCAACTGGTAGAGGAGAATACTTATTGCCATTGTGTAGAAGTGCTGCTTTAAGGCTTCGTTTTGAAGAATCAATAAAAAGTCTCCACTCATCAGGAACATATTCTATTTTGAAACGTGCCTTAAGTCCAGGAACATCACTGCAAAACACCAGGTCACCTTCTTGTAAGAAGGAAGATACAAACTACTTTTCCCTCGATCGATACCAATAAAAGGATGTACCCGGAGCCAACATATATTTGTCTTTCAATCTAGATCCTAAAACCTCTGCTGATTCATTATAAAGGCCTAGGTCTCTAACTAAATCGTTCAGTTCAGATTGTGAGAATGGAATGGGATCGGTTGTGCCAGGATCGTAGCAATGTCTGTCTTCTTCACTATGACCTTGCTGAGCTGGCTCGTGATCATCTATATCCTCCAAAGAATCTGGAGGAGAGGGTAGTGGCACTTCAGGTCTATGAGGAACAAGATGAATGGCTGATTGAGTGTTAGAGTAACAAATATACTTTTTGTTTTTCAAATTGAAACATCGTACGTTGCAAGAACAAAAATAGCAGTCATCACTATGAGTTTTGGGTTCCCTCTAAACCATTGGTATTCCAAAACGTAAGAACTGCTTTTTACGTTGAAACCATTGCCTCAGTTCCTCAACACACTCTGAACAAACTTTCTGTAGGGCCTTAGGTTTATCTTGATCGCCTAACTTTATACCACAATAAGCGAAATATACTTTTTCAACAAAATCGGAAATGTGTCTTTGCTGCTCTTAAACGATATAGTTACCACAAATGTAGCAGAAGCAATCTGGCGAGTTTATACATCCTCTGGTAGCCATTGCCCATTGTCCATAAAACAATTTCACAACACAAGAAAACAGTCACTACTTTAAAGCACTAGTAACAACAACACTTGAACAGCATAGAGTGAAGAGGTGCTGTGAACTGAAGGACAACAGTGGAAGCTCACTGCTTAGTGATGGCGGGGGAAGGGGGCAGCGCGACAGACCGGCACTGACATGAAAATACTGCTGGTTTCTCGTAATTACTCTTTATTTTACGTATATCTAGGATAAAAACCGCTAAATAACAGTTTATGGAGATCCTAAAAACCAAAATTCAAGCTCACTAGAGTACTGAAATATCAAAAAAAGCTAAAACTAGATAAGCAATTTGTGAAATAACTGTAAGTGACGCCATTTTTTCACTAGTTTTCCCGAAATCAGTGTTGAAAACGTTATAAAAACCACTTAATAAATTTGAAACAATTTTTATGTCGCAGACCTGTGTTGTTAGACACTCCCGTCTATTTCCAATAACGAACGCTTCGGTTTCGCTATGGTCTGCTCTGGTAGTAGGCAGAATAGATTCGCGACTCTACAGTGAGCAGGATATAAAAATACCCTTTTCTACAGCTAGGAATGGAACGACATCTGAAGGGAAGGAAAAGACAACTTCATTGCTATGACCTCGGTACATTTTATTTAGTCATCTACTGTAAATTTGTCAAATATTTGACGCACCGCCTCGACAGTTATTTTGTCTACACTTTTACCTGAGCTCAATATAAGGTTTTCTGCCATTCCCCTCACAAATTTGTAGGATATGTAGAGGGGAGTGAGTATATAGTATATTGAATAGGAACCCATGTACACAAATGTGTCGTTTCCGATCGACGACAGCTTCAATTCAGATGTGTAACACGTCCACTTTTGCTAAGGGAAAGAAAAGTCTAACAGTTGCTGGGCTTCGTATGCAATAGGATACACAGAATGACGTGGAGTACTTCTTGGGGGGGGGGGGGGGGGGGGTCGCATGCAACGTTTAATTCACGAGACTCCTGTAGAAAGGAGGTATGTCTGCTGGGACAAATTCTGGCCGCTGCACTAGAAATTGAATAGACCCCCAGGTGGGATGGAAAACATGCGTCATAGGTGAAATGTCCGTAACAAACGAGCCGCTGTTATAAAGCATCAGTATTGTTTTGTAAGTACAATATGCTGGGTTCTTTTTTGTTCTGGAATACTTTAAACAGTTTGTGGTTCAGTGTTAATACAAACAATTGTGCTTAGGTGATATATGATGTTCCATTGTGTTTCCTTTTGAATTGTTACCTAATAATTCCACTGCGTCACGACTAGATCAGTTCACCAACTAGAAGTGGATGAGTTAAACATCTAAACTGAAACCGTCATAGAACGGAAACGGTGTGCTTCCTGACGTGTTAGTATTCAAAGTATTATGGACTCTCCCCTCTAGAAGTCCTGTAACGGGAATTTCCGAACAGCCTTACTTTCCTATTCTTAATGTATCTTTTACTTAAAATTTCCTTTTTGCGTAGCATGATTTAGAGCTTATACGTGTATGGCGCGTTTGTGAGTGAGTGTGTGTGTGTGTGTGTGTGTGTGTGTGTGTGTGTGTGTGTGTGTACTCTTGTCTCCGACAGAGAGTAAATCCATAAGTTTTGGTGAAAAGTCGCATTCTCTAATCCAAGAAAAGGCTAATCAACTGTCATAACAAACTAGACAGTATACCATATACTTTCTGGAGATGGGTTCTGTTATGACTTGGCAAGACAGCCAAGTCACAATGAGAGGAAGCCGAAAGGCACGCGCTTAAGCTCACGCAGATTGGCGTGAGGTCTGGAACAGTTAAAGGAATTAATAGTAGCAAATAAAGTACGTAGTTGATATAATACTTAACTTTAATCCACAATTGTAGAACATCTCTCTTGACGATACATGTTATAACCACAATATAAAATAATATCCAATGCTATGGCGCCTTGCTAGGTCGTAGCAAATGACGTAGCTGAAGGCTATGCTAACTATCGTCTCGGCAAATGAGAGCGTAGTTGTCATCGATCCATATCTAGCAAAGTCGGCTGTACAACTGGGGCGAGTGCTAGGAAGTCTCTCTAGACCTGCCGTGTGGTGGCGCTCGGTCTGCAATCACTGACAGTGGCGACACGCGGGTCCGACGTATACTAGCGGACCGCGACCGATTTAAAGGCTACCACCTAGCAAGTGTGGTGTCTGGCGGTGACACCACGGGTTCGAAAGATTAATTTCTCTGTACCCAGCCTTCGTGTCCGTTAAGCATTTAATATAGTCAGGTTTCGTGTTCAGTAACTGCGTTAACCGCCTTCCACCTACTTTCTTTGCACGGAATGTTCTCTGACAGAAAAGTTACTTTACAACTAGCAAGTGAAACCCTTATTCACGAGAACGTGTCGTCCTGCCTTTTTTGTAACTCATCACACGTGCCGTTGCCAAATGACTGAGATACCTCAGGTACTGGTTAACGGAGACAGCTGTGAGCGAGATTAGCGGCCATCAATGTAACTGTTGTGATTTATTTTCACACGGTGATCTGTTTCCTTTTACTGTCTAATTTGACGCTTCTTCAGTAACTGAGTTCGGCGAAACTCTAAAAAGTTTCCTTCGATTAGAGATAGTGCCTCTGCACTAAGCACATGTCATCTCTTTCGTATCTTAATGCCTCTGGTACCTTAATATTGTTGATACAATGTTCTACACATAACCCAACTTAACATTAATTCGATCTTCTTTATGTGGGTAAGCAGTTTCCATCAGCTTTAGGAAAACTTGCTTATTTACATAACTGGCCACTTAAATGGCAACATCATGAAAGCTTCATGCTCCCTGATAATAAACAGAGGCTGATGCAATGTGTTAAAATTTGCACCTCGAGCAGGATCTGAAACTGGGTCAGTGGCTCAACCACAACGCAACCCTGTCACTGAGACTCGCATAGGTTACCGTTGTACGTCTCTCTCACTGATACAAATTCCAATTCACGCCTCAGCCTACCTTAATATTCCCCTTCTTAACTCGTATCAGTACTACAGAGACTCTTCAAAATTGGAATAGCACCTGAGCACTGAACGACATTGGGATAATCCTTGTGTACCATTAGTTTAGGTGATACATTAATCATGTGAACTTCCATGTTCCAGAGACATATTAAGTCTTTGTCTGTGATAAACAATGCAGGCAGATGCAATGTTGTAAAGCCTCTACAATAATGCTACAATTAAGAAGGGGAACATCAAGAAGGAGTGAGGTATAATGGAATTTGTATTAGGGAAGGAGACTTACAAGGGTAATCCGTGCAGCTGTGTTAGCTGAGGTGCCAGGACGGCGCAGTGGTTAGCGCATATGCCAAATGATCAGGAGAAATAGGTTAGAATCTTGGGCTTGAAACAAATTTTAATTCATTGTTTCAGTCTGTATCCGTTATCATAGACAAATTTGAGATTTAATATGACTCTGGGACAAAGAATTTGAAATAGTTAATACTGAATGCATAAATTGGCGTGAAGAAAGTGTGAAGTTATTCACATGAATACTAAAATAAATCAGCTAAATTTTGATTACACGATACGTCACACAAATGTGAGGGCTGTAAATTCAACTAAATTCTTGGGGATTACAATTACAAGTAACCTAAATAGGAACGATCACATAGATAATGTTGTGAATAGAGCAAACCAAAGACTGCGATTCTAACTGTTCAGCCCAATTGTACCAAGAAAGTAGGAGTAACGTCATCTACATTCAGTATATAAGGAAAGATATCATAGTGTGTTTCTCAGTCAGAACTCGAAGAAGAAGACGGAGAAGGAGGAGGAGCGGAAACGTCTACCAGTATGCGTACATAAGCCTCAAATTGTTCAAATGGATCTGAGTACTATGGGACTTAACATCTGAGGTCATCAGTCACCTAGAACTTAGAACTACTTAAACCTAACTAACCTAGGGACATGACACACATCTACGCCCGAGGCAGGATTCGCACATTATGAAGTACCTCGAAGAAATCGATTTATTGACACATAGTCAGCACGGTTTCAGAAAATTTCGTTCTTGTGAAACACAACTAGCTCTTTATACTCATGAAGTAATAAGTGCTATCGACAGGGGATGTCAAATTGATTCCATATTTTTAAATTTCCAGAAGGCTTTCGACACCGTTCCTCACAAGCGTCTTCTAACCAAACTACGTGCCTATGGAGTAACGCCTCAGTTGTGCGACTGGATTCGTCATTTCCTGTCAGAAAGGTTACAGTTCATAGTAATAGACGGAAAGTCATCGAGTAAAACAGAAGTAATATCCGGCGTTCCCCAAGGAAGTGTTATAGGCCCTCTATTGTTCCTGATCTGTATTAACGACATAGGAGACAATCTGAGTAGCCGTCTTAGATTGTTTGCAGATGATTCTGTCATTTACCGTCTTGTAAAGTCATCAGATGATCAATACGACTAGCTAAATGATTTAGATAAGATATCTGCATGGTGCGAGAAGTGGAAATTGACCCTGAATAAGGAAAAGTGTGAAGTTATTCGCATGAGTACTAAAACAAATCAGCTAAATTTCGATTACGCGATAAGCCACACAGATCTGAAGGCCGTAAATTGAACTAAATACTTAGGGATTACAATTACAAGTAACATAAATAGGAACGATCACATAGATAACATTGTGGGTAGAGCAAACCAAATGCTATTCATTGGCAGAACACTTAGAAGGTGCAACAGCTCTACTAAAGCGACTGCTTACACTACGCTTATCAGCCCTGTTCTGAAGTATTGCTGTGTGGTGTGGGATTCGCATCAGGTGGGACTGACGGATGACATCGGAAAAGTACAAAGAAGGGCAGCTCGTTTTGTATTATCGCGAAATAGGGGAGACAGTGTCACAGACATGAATTGGAGGGGCAACCATTAAAACAAAGGCGTTTTTCGTTGCGACGGGATCTTCTCATGAAATTTCAATCACCAGTTTTCTCCTCCGATTGCGAAAGCATTCTGTTGGCACCCACCTACATAGGGAGAGATGATCATCACGATAAAATAAGAGAAATCAGGGCTCGCACAAAAAAATTTAAGTGCTCGTTTTTCCCACGCGCCGTTCGAGGGTGGAACGGTAGAGAGACAGCTTGAAAGTGGTTCATTGAACCCTCGCCGGGCACATTATTGTGAATAGCATAGTAATCACGTAGATGTAGATGAGAACGTAGCAGTCGAGCGGTTCCGGACTGAAGCGCCTAGAACCGCTCGGCCACTGCGGCCGGCTACATAAAATTGTGGATAGTAGTATTGCCTACGGAGAATAAAGTTTATGAAACCGAAATATTGGTGCTCACATTGATCGAGATTGTGCAACTCTCACAGGGGTGTGGAATCGGTACAAGAGGGCCATACTCCGCATCATGCAAGGTTTCAAATGCAAAACTCGTCTATCACTAGGGGAAACATCCATATTGGTAGTTCAATCGTGCAGGATCGTAGAGCCACATCAGGTACATGGAGTCAGCAATTGTGATTGCTCAGGACATTTGTCCACACGGACACTGCGACATCATATGTTGCAAGACCGACTATCCGCGCCGCGATCGTGGGACCGTCTTTGCTGAACATGGCGGCAGCGAGATCTGTGCCGACAGAGGCGATCCCAACGGCAACACTGTACGCGGAAGTGGATCCACGTTGTCTTTTCAGTCGCATTCCCGCTCTGCGCACTGTATCATAATGAGCGCTGCCTAAGTTTACCAGATTGCATTCGTTGTTTACTATCCTCAACAAAACCTACAACAACGTATTAAGACAACATCTAATGAAGTTATAGACAATTGTCTGGAAAGAGATAGTAAATTAGAAAGCGGGCTCCGCTCAGTGCAGTGCTGTCCTGGTGTAGGAGCTTGTAGCTTGTTACGGAGGCTTAGAACCTTTCGTAGACTGTATGCTACACTCTCGACCGCGGTGTTCAAGCTCCTCACACTCCATACTGCTGTACTGCAATGTCTTACACAAGATTTCTAAACTAAATAGTGAAAGCATTCCAGCCGACTCACCATCAGTTTCGTGTAGCCAGCTTTTACCAGTATCTTCACCGTATTCCACTGCATTAGCGTGTCACTTCATATACACATACTGCACTTCTGAATAAACACACTTTTGTTGCTCAGTTAACGGAACAATAGGCTTACAGATATTCTCTTCTTATGATAACAGACGCCGTCTCATCTCAAGGAATAAAAAAAAGGTATATGGTGCGTATACTACAACTACATCACATTCACATAGTGTCTTTCGTCTGTACAGTAGCGTACTTCCGAATCCATAAACTATAGACCTTTTAGATTCTCATACTTAAGTCTAATGTTCTTTAACTCATAAATATTATATTATAATTGTCGTCATAAGTATCTCTCACAATAGTGTCGGGTGCCATTGGGTACACACACTACTATCCCCTCTTATACACTTAACTGACTATTTGAAGATCAGCCGTTAAATTTCCGACATATTAAGGCTGAAGACTGTGCCACATTTTCAAGGTGACGAAAAATCGAGTGTTGCTCTTGGCAGCCTGGAGGAGGGTGTTTATCTATAACCCTGACTATCACGCTCTCCCGATTTCTCACTCACTGAAAACATCTGGTCACGGGGTGCCGAGACACTGACTAATAATCGCTGGCCTGGAGCTGAAACGACGTTAAGTGGCGTACAAGGTTCTGACAACCACGCGGATTAGGGCTTTCGTTGCTGCAGAGGTAGCATCTCTGAGTACTCATTTTCACAACCTGTACACTTCTAAATCATCTGCTGCTATAATAATGCATTCTTCCTACTATTCTGTATATTGAAAATAAGTAAAATTTATTTCATTAGTGCCTCTGTTTCTCGATGTTACGGTTTTAAGGGTCAGCAATCAAAAATCACATTTCTTCCAATAGTTTGTAATTCAAAGTGGCAAAATATGAATTACCTAACGGTCAAATACACGGTTATTATTATGTTTCTATTGGTGATAACAATCGTTTTAAGTAATTACTATTGTACAACGTTATTTCGCACTTCACAGCGCAGAGTCGGTGAGAGGGTGGTAACACTGCAGATGTCAGAAGAAGAAACATTTTTTTTACGAGAAAATACTTTTGCTTTCTTATTCTCACAAACGGCTAAATCCGCATAAGGTGTCCCATCCATACATACAATTACTAATAGTGTTGCAAACCTGTGATGTGAATACTTGAACTGGTTCCCGAGGTAATAAAATCTGTAAGATTTTAAGTTCGTGTGGACCTCAAAGTCTTATACAAACGGAAGCCACTTCAGTGGCAGTCACAGCAACGCGTCGAAGGCAAAACAGTTGTTCGAAAGAAATCCACTTACGTAGTAGCAGAATAAAGGAAGAGACAATGCATTCAGTGGAATTGCGTCGGACATATGAAATGATTAAATCCTCGTTATCGAGTCTATTTACTGCCACTGTTGTGGTCGCAGTTATGTAGAGGCATTCCATTCAAATATTTGGAGCTCTGCAAAAGACGCCCATCACGCTGGAAGTGAGATCGGCCAGTTGTGCAAAACACCGTTTTTCTCAGTACCCAAACATGTTTCGGCACCACTGAGCCATCATCAGTGGGTTTTCGTTTTTATTTATTCTTTACATTTGCCACACGAAAACATAACAAGTTACTTGTAGTATTAACAAGTGATCCAGAAAATTCATGCACACCAAATGTAAAGAATAAACAAAAACGACTGATGATGGCACAGTGGTGCCGAAACATGTTTGAGTACTGAGAAAATCGGTGTTTTGCATAACCAACAATTTTAACTGCAAACACGGCCAATACAAGGAGCTGCAAATCAAAATGATGGATAAGACGCCCATTTCATTGTCAAATCCACCGTTAAAGTGCAGGACACAATGAGTTTTAAAAATTTATATGAAATTGAAATACAGCAATTGTCAAATCAAACCGTTAATGTAATTATTTTTACTACCAGGAAGAATTTAAAAAGATGTATAGTCCTGTTTCTAACTGAAAAGTTTTGTAGCGTTAAGACAAACTTCACTTAGTGCTTTCGTGTGAATCGTTAACATTACTTTTACAAAATTTAATTTCACGCCGGCATGCACTTTTAGAAGCAATCATTTCATCCTCTGCACACTGTTATTAAAGAACACTTTCCGGCCTCATCTAAAGCCGAGCAGCGAATATTAAGAAACACCGGGGTGGCTGGGGGAGACAGTTTGCGGGATATAGAGGGACATTAAATGCACATTATGTGGAAAGCAATATAAAACCAGAAATTAAATGCTATTCAAGTCTTGTAGCGGTGTTCCTTTTACGATCTAAGTTAAAAGTGCTAACCGTTATTAAAGTACAGCACTGTTTTCCTGAGTCTTTACTGTTTTTCTGCGTCTTTTAACTGGATTTTTTTTCCTACTATAGTTATAAATTAAAGCAAACACCAGAACTCGAGAAAGTTAACAAATCAACTAAATCGATTCTATAACTCATTTACAATCTTAACTTTGTTTCTTTACTTTCTCAAGACGCTGGCATTAAATTGAAGAAATATGCTGGAGAAACACCTGTGTAATTGATGGCACTCAGGCACTTCGAGCGAATGCGATCTATTTAAGTGAGCTTCTCTACATTTTGTAAGCACTTCCCCTTTTTTTTCTTTTGCTGGATGTGTACAAGAAGTAATGGTGGAGACTTGGGCTTATGTCTCCTCTAGAATACTAATGTATTCTGCATAACAATTTTGTGTTGTTACGCCTGCGCATGTCTCTTACTGAAAAAAAAAATGGTTCAAATGGCTCTGAGCACTATGGGACTTAACATCTATGGTCATCAGTCCCCTAGAACTTAGAACTACTTAAACCTAACTAACCTAAGGATATCACACAACACCCAATCATCACGAGGCAGAGAATACCCCTGACCCCGCCGGGAATCGAACCCGGGAAACCGGGCGTTGGAAGCGAGAACGCTACCGCACGACCACGAGATGCGGACTCTCTTATTGAAATATGTCGTATGTGGTGGTATACAAGCAGTATTGTCTAGAGCTGTATCTGCAGTTCTCGCCAAGATTAAGCACGAATGAACAAAGAAAGCCACTTCATAAATACATTTTGGGTTGGCAGATGTTCGACATACGCCAGAAGACCATCTCAGACTTCATGTGCAGCTGGCAATTAAATTTTTTTCGCAGCACGTGTAAGTAAATAGATGGCTCCAGGTGGGTACGAAGGGCACTAAATGTCAGTCACCCACAGATAAATGTCTCTCTGAGGAGCTGCCATCACATGATCCCCACAAAACAATCTTTCGTCGATTGATCAGGCTCATTTATTTAGTAGTGTTTTTATTCTTAGGGATGGCCTCGACTTTGAGCCCCCTCAGAGCTGAATTCTTTTCACGGGCTTAGTTACCGTGCTAGAAAAGGCAGCTGTATTAATTTCTTCCCATAAAGAGGCTGAAATAGAAAGTGGCGAAACCTGTCATTCCTTAACGTGAGCACAGCATCAGAGGGCAAACATTTCTAGGTGGGACGGGTCAGTCAGAAGTAGAAATTGCGGTGTTGCATCTGCAGACAAACGGAAAGCACCAGTAGTCCTAGCAGTCAAGGATTTGGTCAATAAAATGTGATGTTTAGTAGAGGACTAAAGCTGCAGACAGTCAGAGGACTGGATGCATCTTAACTGAGACCTAATAATCTGTTAAGAAGTTACGAGCACGAGCGCCTGTTCTTCCGTTGTTGACAAGAAGATGACCGTTATGCCCTATTCCTGTTGACAAAGAAGTACCACTGTGCCAATTATACCAACGAACCGACTCGCTAAGCACTTGAACATTAGTCTTCTTCTTGTTTTACCTCCATCGAGTCATCATTCATACGACGCTCCCCTCTCAAATTCCTCTCTTGATCTAAACACTTCGTCTCAAAGTCTGTTTTTCCCTACAGTTTTTACCCTCTGCAGCTTCCTCTAGTACCAGAAAAGTTATTCCTTGATTCCTGAACAGGTGTCCTATCATCCTCTCCCTTCATCTTGTCAGTGTTTTCGGTATATCACCTATTCTGCGGAGAACCTCGTCATTCTTTACCTTATCAGTCCACCTAATTTTCAACTTTGGTATGTAAAGCCATATCTCAAATACCTGGATTCTATTCCGGTTTTTCCACAGTCCATATTTCACTAGCAAACAATGCTGTGCTCCAAACGTAAATTTTCGGAAATTTATTTCTCAACTTAAGGCCTTTATTTGATACTATTAGACTTCTCTTGGCCAAAATGCCCTTTTTACCAATGCTAGTCTGCTTTTGACGTCTTCCAAACTTTTGGCTTTTCTTGGTTTACTCTTAATCCGTATTCTGTACTCACTGGACTGTTCATTCCATTCAACAAATTCAGGAAGTATTCTGCACTTTCACTGAGGATAGCAAAATAGCGAGTCTTGTCATTCATATCATTTCACCCTGAATTTTGATCCCAATCTTGAAACTACCTTTTATTTCTGCAATTGCTTATTCGATGTATAGATTAAACGGTAGGGGCGAAAGGCTACATCCCTGTCTTATACACTGTTTGATCCGAGAACCATGTTCTTAGTTTGCCAGTATTATTGTTTCCTCCTGGATCTTGTACATATCGTACATGATCCGTCTTTTCCTATAGCTTACTCCTATTTTTCTCAGAATTTCGAACATCTTGCACCATGTTACATTGTCAGAAAGTTTTTATTGGTCGACAGATGCCACGAGCGTGTCTTTATTTTCTCTTAGTCTTGCTTCCTCTATCAACTGCAACGTCAGAACTCTCTTTTGGGTGCTCTTACCTTTCCGAAACTCAAAATTATCGTCAACTAGCAGATCTCCGATTCCCTTTTCCATTCTTCTGTCTATTATTCTTGTCAGCAGCTTAAATGCATGAGCTGATTGTGGATTGTTCTCGCACTTATCGATCGTTCGGAATTGCATGGACAACCTTTTCCCGAAAGTCTGATGCTACGTTGCGAGTCTCATGGATTCTACGTACCAACTTAGACAGTTGTTTGTGTTGCATATCCCCAGTGATTTTAGAAATTCCGATGAAATGTTATCTATCCCTTCTGCCCTATCTTCTCTGAAGTCTCAAAACTCTAATGATTAATTCCCTACCTTCCGTATCCACTCCAACGTCTTCTCGTATCAAGTCATTAGACAAGTCCTATCCCTCATACAGGCCTTCAATGTACTCTTTCTACCAAGCCACATTTTGCTCTTCGTTTAACCATGGAATTTCCACTTCAGTCTTAACCTTATCGTTCTTGCTTTTAACTTCATCGAAGGATGTTTTGACTTTTCTCTATACTAGGTCAATCCTTACGACGATCATTTGCCGGCCACTGTGGCCGAGCGGTTCTAGGCGCTTCAGTCCCGAACCGCGCTGCTGCTACGGTCGCAGGTTCGAATCCTACCTCGGACACGGATGTTTGTGATGTCCTTAGGTTAGTTAGGTTTAAGTAGTTCTAAGTTTAGGGCACTGATGACCTAAGATGTTAAGTCCCATAGCGGTCAGAGCTATTTGAACCATTTGACGATCCCGCGTCCGGTCATCCTGATTTAGGTTTCCCGTGATTTCCCTAAATCGCTCTAGGCAAATGCTGGGATGGTTCCTTTGAAAGGCACGGCCGACTTCCATCCCCGTCCTTCCCTAATCCAAAGAGACTGATGACCTCGCTCTCTGGTCTTCTCCCCGAAACAACCCAACCCAATCCAACCATTTGACGATCAATTCTCTTTCGACTTTTTCGCTTTTTCCCGAAGTCACTTTGCTTTGGCTGCCCTACACTTCCTATGCATTTCCTTTCTAATTTATATTGCTGTTTTCCTGTCACTCCTTGAACATTTATTTCTCATCTTGGTGAAATTAACGGTATGCGGTGTTCTATGGGTATTGTTTAACGTCATAGCAAACTTTGACTAGAGAACTTCGACACCCTAGACAATTTCTAATTCTGTTGTTAGTGGAGTTCGTCAACAGGTATCAATCCAATAAATCCGACTTAGGGGCCACATATGACCACAACCTGACGTCAATGTACTTTCCCTTTAGAGAGATGTGTTTTGAGTATACTAACATGTGCTGACAGACAACTGACTACCACTAGTTGCACTAATATTTAGGTGGACTAATTCAAGCAGGAGATTCTAGAATAATTCTGTTGAAAATCAATGTGTGATTTCCGACTTATTAAATGAAAAAATGGAGGAGGCACGCTTGATTTTTATGTACCTCAACTCATCACATCATCAAACTTCACCGTAGTAGAAAAGTGGATGGAGGACTCCCCTTGCTAGGTTTCTCAATAAACAGAATATCATATTATACGCTTGCCCAGCATGATCTGGCATAAGACACTGATCACTATGTATGTGGACGACGGTTGCTACCACCTCGAAACGCACAGGAATGCAGTGCTCAAAATACTGATTCACAGATTCTTCGTCAAGTTTGGGGCAGTGTGTCTCGCCATGAAGCAGGAAAACCTGAAGAGTATTGTTCTCGATAAAAAAAGTCATCCAGAAAATATGAACACTAGCCGTTAACACGGTCGGAGGAAATACTGTAGAGGATGAGCATGAGAAGAGCTAGCTACTGTTTCTTTAGTACAGTGAAGTATTATTCTGAGAAAAGGTATTGTATCTTACGAAACACTTCTGAAGGTTCAATGATTCAAATGGCTCTGAGCACTATGCGACTCAACGTCTGAGGTCATCAGTCGCCTAGAACTTAGAACTAATTAAACCTAATTAACTTAAGGACATCACACACATCCATGCCCGAGGCAGCATTCGAACCTGCGACCGTAGCGGTCTCTCGGTTCCAGACTGTAGCGCCTAGAACCGCACGGCCACTCCGGCCGGCTTTCTGAAGGTGTACGAGAATATTGTAACTAATTTCTAGTGTCAACGATGTCCTCTGGCTGCTGGCCTTCGGGGAATATCTGAGCCCAGTCTGGCGCGACATTGCGTCTGTAGAGAAACACAGTGCTCAATTCAAAACTGGTTCTGTGAACACCAGCGGTATACGTAACTGCGAAGATCAAGTTAACCTTACAAAGAGTCTGGCATATATTAACTGCTGGAGCTGTGTGGCAAAAAAATTAAGTGACATACAAGGGAAGGACTAGATAAGCAGCTGCAGTTCTCGTTACAGCCTTAATAACACACGAGAACTCCCAATCAGATAAGTTTCTGGAGAGATGAATTGGCTTGTAATAACCTGTAAGTGACTTCGGGTGCAGGCAAACGCCAAAGAATACATCGAACATATTTTAAGTGTGATCGTCGGACGGGGTTTCAACGGACCAGCCACAGACACCTGACTAACGCTCGAGGATTACTACTTTCTTTAAATATTGCTGTGCATTGCCCAATTTGTAACTTCGTTAACCATTCATTTTCAGTAGCCATATCAGAATATCGACGACGTGAATGCCTCTATCAGAAATATCGTGACCAAACTACTGGGAACAGCAAATAACAGTAGTTTATATACCTGATGATAAGAACACGAAACGGTCAATAGCTTCCGCAGCTTGTAGAAGCAAATGTCCCTGTATTAGAGACACTTCAGAAGAAGGCTCCATACGCTGATAGTACTATTCAGGGCTGATGGAAAATGCGACAGCATGGAGTGTGTTTTCATGTTTTCATGTTACACATAAATGTGTTTTCTGTGGTGAAATAGGTCAGACCGCCTGCCTTCGTATACCATGTTGATCATAATGGCCGTTATAAACGGCTAATGAGTCACCATTTGCTTCCCTTTACATAACGCGAAAACGATTCCAATGGACAAAAGTACTTATTCATTGGAAATTTCTGATATTGTCAAACTGTTACCTGACCTCCTTGTTTAGGCATCATTGACAAGCCATGACGGACAGCTGATTACTGATTTACAGAGTTATTCGATGAGCTTCTGAGGAATGTCAAGCCAAATTCTGTCCAATTGTTGCGTTAGTCCGCAATTCTCGAAGTGTTGTCTGTTGGTGGTATATCCGGTTACCTTGCTGGCCAAGGTAGGGTTCGGCAAGCAGGGAGACAAGCTTAGAAAGACTCTCAGTCTGCAGGCGGGCGTTATCCTGGTGAAATGTTCCCCCAGTATGGCTTGCGATGAATGGTAACGTAACAGCGTAGAATATCGTCGACTAACCGCTGTGGTCTAAAGGGACCGAGGTTGACAGTAAAAGCGGATCTGCTATGAAATGAAATGGCCTTTCACTCCTGGTTGTTGGTCATATGGCGGGTGACAGTTAGGTTGGCATACCATTGCTGTCCAGGGCGTTGCCAGGCACGTCGTCGGTGGTCATCCGGGCCAGGAGTCTCATTGACTGGAGTAGGGTTGGTTTCAGTGAAGAGTCCCGCTTCGAACTGAGTCCCGATGACCACTGAAGATGTGTTCGGAGAAGCCCCAGACAACAGTGGGATAGCAACCTGACTGTCATCCGCCATACGGCCCGACAGCCAGTAGTAATGGTCTGGGGTGCCATTTCATTTCATAGTAGAACCCCTTTGGTTGTGATGATGCTGTGTTCTAAGAAGTCAGAGAACTGTTCACGCAGCTCGCGCCATGCAGGACTGGTATAGTAAGCGAGGGGATAAACTTATGTCAGTATTATTTAGCACTTGTGATCTGTTTTGGGCAGAAGGGTAAGTGATCGCTACTCACCTCCATCATCGTCAATTTAAATAGCCACCATTCTGCTGGAAGAATTGTGTAAGATGCCCTTGAAAACCGTACAGGACCTGTATTCATCCATTCCAAGTCGACTGGTAGTCACATTCAATGCCATAGGGTTTCCACACTGTATGAGGCATGATAATGTGTTTGTAGAGTTTCCATATTTTTGTCCCCCGTCTGTAGAACGCAGTGGTCACATGCCATGTGATGCAGATAGCAGACATCAATTCGTTGATCGGATAGTTGGAGAACGTAGGCTATCTAGAAATGTAATTACGTACAAAATACCTAATGAAACCTTTCTAGAATATCACTCAAGTACGCTATTTGATGAAAAGTATCCGGAATCTCCCTTGTAATGTGTATATGACCACCAAATGTCGCTAGAGGTGGGCCCCCTGTATAAAATGAGCTGGGGTGAATTTTGTTGTCAGTAGAAAAGCAGTGACAACGTAATGGGTCAAACAGGAGAACTCATTGTCCTTCACCGTAGATGTCACATAAGTAACAGATCCCTCAGAGACATTTCAACTCCTCTAAAGCTACCCAACTTGATTGCTGTTGATATGGCACAAATGCGAAAAATCAAGCAAGGCCAGATAGTCTTCATGTACTAACAGTGAGGGACCGTCGAGTATTACGAAGAATGGTTGTCAAGAATCGGACGAAATGAGTGGAAGCTGTCACTCGTGAGTTGCAAGCTCCACCAGTACCCAACAAGCATAATGTCCTTGAGAAGAGAAACAGAATGGGGTAACAAGGTCGATCAGATCCGCAGATATCTGAGACAACAGTTCCTGGACAATAACACCCCTGAAACTGACTATCCTGTCCAGATTTTTGACTAGAACCCAATGGAATACCATTGGAATGAGTCAGAACATCGATTTTGCTCCAGAAGCCGGTGTTCGAGATAATTACCTTCTCTGCTTTCAGCTCTTGAGGGAGAATGAGCAGCCATTCTTTCACAGACTTTCCGATAACCCGTTTAAATTGTTCTCCAGCAGAGTTCAACACGTCACAAAGGCCAATATCCTACGCACCCTATATTTATGTCCAGTGATAGGTGTCTGGATATTTTTGGTCAGATAGTGTATACGGGAGTCATACCAATTAGGAGTAACAGGGGACGTTAAGATTAATTGGACGTACACAGAGAAGAGCAGCACGAATTATGACACAGTTGTTTTAGTCACGAGAGAGTCACGGAAAAATTCTGGATCATTCACAACCTTAAAGATGTAGGCCTACATCATCTCACCAACTTCCGAAAACCAGTAACACGCGATGTGGCCAGTAATACGCCGGCCGGTGTAACCGAGCGGTTCTAGGCGCTTCAGTTTGGAACCGCGCGACCGCTACTGTCGCAGGTTCGAACCTGCCTCGGTCACGGATGAGTGTGATGTCCTTAGGTTAGTTAGGTTTAGGTAGTTCTAAGTTCTAGGGGACTGATGACCTCAGATATTAAGTCCCATAGTGCTCAGAGCCATTTGAACCATTTTTGAAACAGTAATACACTAAAGGCCCCAGATATCGCTTCCGTAGGGAACTTGAAGATCAGGCCAATTACTAGAGTGCGCAGTCGCTTTCTTGCAATCCGTACGCGAGTGTAACAGGAATAAACCCTAAATTGGCGTATTATGGCATGAACGCTCTAATAGGCACCTCACAATGTTTCGCAAGTTATGAAATTACAGATGCAGTCACTTGAACACTGATGCAAATACCGACGCAATACCTACATACTGCAGTCGTTTTGAGGTCCTGCAGCGGAACACGTGTAACAATTGATCATAAATGCACTAGGTAATTTCCGCGCTGTGGCAGTTTTAAAGGGAATCATTGTATACCTTCGACATTATTTTAATTGCATGTCATTGTACATGTCAAGCTCGTCATATTCATACTCTAGGCATCGAATGTACAGCGAAACATTCATTCTTTTACTTATTTATGGTGAGTTTTGTGGCTGATACCAGGGAATCACTCTTATTGAAATTAGACACTGCCCCTTTCGGTGGGCTTAGACCACTACTGATGTGCATTAACAACACATATTGTTGCTTACATCTCTGAAATGAATCGACACGATCACTCACTAACTAGTCGTGCAACGGAATCTTTTTGAGCGCCTGTCCTGCATCTCATACAGTGACAAACTTGCTTCCTTCGATGAAAGAAAAAAAAGGAAGTAGTTACATGAGCATGGAACATAGGTCAGTCTGTTACAAAAAGGCGAAATTATCGACATGGGAAAGATAGGTTGAGAATTACGGAAGATAAAGCAGAGAGCACGTAAAAGTCATTGACAACAGTTTCAAATGAATTTTTATTGAGATCGATGTATCAGACGCAACCGGGACTCCGATTACAGTTTGAGGATGCACACGGCCAATTAATAAAGGCATACAATGTGTGTCCGTGTTTTACTGAAAGTTATAGCGTGATGGACCCTATTGGCAGTGGCTGATTTGGGAAAAGCGTACACAAACAAACAAGGGTCCACCAACTTACAGAAAAACACTAACTCGTCATTTATTCTTTTGTAACACAGTAACCCTCGCAGAATTTACTGTAACAACTTTACCACTTCCAAGTATCTATCACTTTAACAAGTACACCACAGTCTATTTTAGAAACAGAAGGTCATAATTGAAATTTGTCCTGTTATGTTAAGATCTTAATAACCAGCAACTTACCAGAGTTTTTAAAAAGAAGTGCTACGAGGCATAGAGGCACATACAGCCAATATAATCAAGAGATTATTTACGCTAACATTAAATCACATTTTAATTAAATCTCAAAACTTCCAAACGGAATAAAGAAGTTACGCGAGGTAGAATACAATACATTGAAGGGTTAACCAAATCCAGCGAATCCGTTGTAGCTTCCTATTATTGAAATTACTCCGAATTTGCTTACGAAAGCTCTGATATTCTGGATTTATTACGCTTACGAGAAGTAAAGTCCATGCTCATGCAACAAACAAGAACAAGATTATTTCCTTACATAAGGGCAGAGCGTTTACTTAAATATAAATGCTTTACCGACAATTCAAATGATTGTCTTACACTCCCCGAGAACACTGTTTCGAGCCAATACTCTTAAACAAGGTATCATGGTTCAATAATATCCCGCTATTACTAGAGAAAAGTCAGAAAGACAGTCTGGAAAGTGTCACATATAATCGGTAATTAGTGTAGACTAACAAGGTGACATACATGTAGGAAGAATCCACAACTCGCACTGCCCTGCACACAACGAACGAATATGAGAAGCCAGAGTGCCCATGTGAACCAGAATATGTGCCAAATTACTAATCGAAATCCTTCTACTACACTTGGGTGAAAACTTTAACAAAGTAAGTAGCTTTCTCATGATGTGTCACAGCCAAGTAACTAAGTTTGATGAAAGTTGGACTGTACATACTAAGAATAGGGTAGTTCACTGTTTTTCGGAAACCATCTTAAATTGTTAATTATGTCATTTTATGCTCATAACATGCCTTTTTCCTTCTTGAATTTCAGTATTCTTTTACATAAACGGGAATGAAATTCAAATAATTTGAAAGCCCGCTAAAACATTCCATTCGAGCCATGTTATGCCTGTGACGTCACTGGATAGCTCGCTGCTCGTCCTGCCATAAAGGTAACTCACAGTAATGTCTTGTTTCAGAATTTACATTTCGGAAAGTGGATTACAAATGGTATGTAGTGCCCCACTGTACAAACATAACCACAAAAACTCTTGAAAAACTGTTTGAGTGTTTCAGGGAACGAGAACGTGCGTAAAGACTGGCTGCAGTGCACCGGCAAAATGCCACCGATGTCGATGCCCAAGAGCCCTTACTTCATTAAATATGTTTGCACTCTGAAGTTAACATCAATTTACTTCCGAGATACGCTTTCCCCCTGTCACAAAGGATAGCGTCAGTCGACGAAATTAAACTCCGAGTAACAATTATCGTTATGATATGTTATGTGCCTACCAGTGGTAGCTCGGTTTGTAGAGCGGTAGCTTGTCGAATATTAAAAGATGGTATGTATAGGTCTCTTGTTCGAATATAGCCTGCAACAGTGTTTTAACTTATTTATAAAACAAATCGAAGTACTTCCATATGAAAACCAAATTACAATTTCAAAACTTCACTGCACCGATTAGAAAGAGGGTATTATTGTGTTCTCCTTGACGTTTACATGCGCTTACATTTGCAATAGCTGTTACACAGGTCATGTTTTTGTTAATGATGACGATTATGTATTTAAAGGGACTAAACTACTAGGTCATCAGTTCCTCCTTATCATGAGAGAAACACGTAAAATCGTAAAAAGCCCAAAAAATGCAGACTTTGCTGCTTCACTATATAAGCAAGTCAAAGAGTTTAAACGGACGTGGCAGTAGTTGTAACGCGATAGTTAAAAGAAAACAGAGATAACCCAGGCAGCACACGTCATGTTCATAAAGATGTTTTCCAGCTAATGTGACCACAAACTTTTTACTTTATTAGAAACAATCCTTTTTTTTATCTTCGTACTGTTGAGCTACGATACTTATTATTTAAGCTTTTGAAGTTTCTTCTGCTTCAGATACTGACGTTAGTTTAGCCTCACAGACAGCACAGCCCTTATGTTTGTGTTACCTGCATGTTGCATATGCTTTACGTCTCTCCGCATACACAACCTCATCGTCCTACACCTCATTGTACTGTGGAAGTATGGTGACATCTTCAGTACTAGCAATGCTTTCCAAAATAAGATAATTGTTTGTAAGCAAAGTAGATATATTTATCTACAGTTGTCAATTTCTCAGACTAAAATTAATGGCAAGCTATATTCAATACACCCCGACATCGAAACAACTGCAACAACGAGTTGTTGCTAACGCTAATTTCCATGTAAATTCGAACCAATCTTTTTTATGAAATGCAGTTACATGCGCTATCTGTTGCACCACAGCACCCTTGCTATTGGGCGTCACTGTGCTGTCTTATATATCGGAAATCAGGACTAAGATCTGGCAGGTTGGTTGGTTGATTTGGGGGAAGGGATGAAACGGTCAGGTCGTTAGGGAAGGATTAGGGAAGGAAGCCAGCCGTCCCCTTTCAAAGGAACCATCCAGGAATGTGCCTGAAGCGATTTGGGGAAATCACGGTAAACCTAAATCAGGATGGCGGGTTTGAACCGTGGTCCTTCCGAATGCGAGTCCACTGTGTTAGCCGGTACGCCACCTCTCTCAGTCACTAAGATTTACCAAGAATAATTTTATTGCGTTTTGGGTCGCATTTATGTCTGATAGTCGACATTTTAGATATAGGGTACGGACCCACTGGCAATAGTTCCACAATTCCTTACTTCTAAGCGGATCTAATAATGTAGCAGGGAGCAGGGAAAAGAATGTCCGTAGTTGCACATAGCGCCGTTCTGAATGAGTGGAGCATAAATGCATCAATTATAGTAAGGTTTCCACTATCAGCGTTCACAATATTTCTTTCTATTGTTACTTAAAAGTTTTAAATGCGTTTTCCACCACTAAATAGCTAAATTATTTGCAGAAAAAGCACCTAGAAACCTAGTAACTGCGGCTAACACTCCTGTAACATACGTGTAGTTTCGTCTTAGTCCTAGTCTGTGACGTCACCACAACGTCAGCCAATAACAGAGCGTTTTCGATCACGCGATCAAATGGTGATATTTAATGATTGTTCTAAGTTTTAAATGCGTAAAAATAAGAGATATTTTGTGAAAATATTGACCGTCTATGCTATTTGAATTTTATAATCACTCCAAATAACAACAACCCGAACCATTCGTTTAACATAGGAAATAGCCTTTTGCTACAGTACAGTACAGAAGGCAATTGAAGGTAATACGCGAGGAGACGAACAGAAACGATAATTCTATTAAAAAAAATTGCTTTGCTGTTTATGAAGGAGCCCTGGACATTATACGAAAGGTGGGACGTTGTTCTTAATAGGTGCCTAACCACCACCGACGGCTAGGCTTGTTGTGTAACGTTCTCCCACGCTAGCCACAATGTTGGTAAGGAGCTCTTGCGGCACGGCGTTCCATTGTTCCAACAACGCTGTTGACAACCACTGAATGGTCGTTGGTCCAAAGCATGCCGAATTTGATCGCTGGGACTGAGTGTCCTCCGTTCCAAAAGCTCTTCCATATGCTCTGTTCGGTGCGATGCGCACTGACGTCCATAAAAATGAAGTTAGGACCAAATGCATACCTGAATAGACGCAAAGGGGGAAGGAGTACAGCGTTACAGCAATTGTGACAGGTGAGTGTACCGTGTTAAACGACTCAGAGGTCAGTTCCCAGATGCAACATTACGCCTGCTCACACCGTAACGCCTGAACCACCAAACGATCGTGTTGAACAAAGTTCCAGGTTGTACAACGTGTTCTCATCTCTCTCCATACGAGGTTATGAAATATGGGAAGATCTACTGATTCAAGGAACTTTGGCTAAAGGCAGATTGTTAAGGCAGATTGTTAGAGCCCGACGCCTGGGAACGAGCATATCGGAAATGGTGATGCTGTCAGTTGCTATTATTATAAAACCACTACTAGGTGACAAGACGTCGACGCCTTGCCAGCGAGCGTCAAGATGAAGGGCTTGTACACTTTGTAAGGCAGGACAGACGGCGATCTATGATAGATCTGACGGCCGATTCCACTGCTTCTGCAGGCGCAAGTGTATCGGAAATCACCTTTCAGCGCACAGAATTAGCACACTGTGCTCCACAGCAACATCCCTTACGTGTTCCCATGTTGATCCTACGACATATTCAAATACGACTGCAATGGAAACGGAATCATAAAGATTAGACCGTGGAAAAATGGTGAGGCGCCACGTTGTCGAATGAAGTACACTTCTTGTTATGCAAGATTGGTAGTTGTATCCAAATACAACGTTTTACAGGTGAACGGCTGGTCGAAACAAGTATCACGCTACGGACACATATCGTTTGGGGGGGGGGGGGGGGGGGGGGGCAGAATTATGTTGTAGGGGACATTCACCTGAGCTTCAATCAGAGCTGTGTTAGTAATCGGATCACTATGACAGCTGTGAACTACGCGAATCTTAATTACATGCATTACTTTTCTTCAAGTCTTCCATTACGGCTATGGCATGTACCAGTAGTGTAGCTGTCCCAGTCTGAAGGACAGAAGCGTTTTACAGTCATTTGATGAGGATGATATAGAATTCACTTTGATATCCAGGCCACTAAATTCGTTCTTGCTGAACCGATGGAACACATCTGGGTTGTTAACGAATACCATATCTGCCCCTACAAACCACCGGCCAACGATTTGTGATAACTGGGTAGATTCTTGGTGCAACGTACCTCCAGAGATCAACCAAGGACTTGTGGGATCTATCACATGCAAACCTGCTCTTGTATGTTTTACCAGAAGTGGACCAATACGGTATAAAACAGGTGGTCATAGATATTTGGAGATCGGTATTACCAAATCAGCTTTTTAGCTCGAACTCTGGATTCTCTCTCTTACCATTCGGCTGGAAAATGAGTGACGTAGCTCGGTATGGAATATGACTTTTTTTACAATCATCTGGCTTTTTTTGTGTCATTCTTGTTCTTGACTATTAGGAAACCATTAAAAATCAACGTTGGTTAAAAGAAAATTATTTCTATTGATCTAGGATTTCAAAAAGCGTTTCGAGGTCTCATAAAAATGCAGCATGAGACCGAATTAAAAATGAAAACATAGCAAACTACAGCTGTTCAGTGTGCTTTCAGGGGAGTGTCTAGCATACACATGCACAAGAACAAAAACATAACTGCGAGAAAGAAACTGTTGAAAGCGTTCCTGAAAACGCTGTTGTAGCGTAACTAACATCAGCAAAATATGCAACTTCACAGTAATGAAAGGAGCTGTTCCAAGCGAAGCAGACTTCGATTTGTTGTGTTGTTGTGGTCTTCAGTCCTGAGACTGGTTTGATGCAGCTCTCCATGCTATCTATCCTGTACAAGCTTTTTCATCTCCCAGTACCTACTGCAACCTACATCCTTCTGAATCTGCTTAGTGTATTCATCTCTTGGTCTCCCTCTACGATTTTTACCCTCCACGCTACCCTCCAATACTAAATTGGTGATCCGTTGATGCCTCAGAACATGTCCTACCAACCGATCCCTTCTTCTGGTCAAGTAGTGCCACAAACTTCTCTTCTCCCGAATCCTATTCAATACTTCCTCATTAGTTACGTGATCTACCCATCTAATTTTCAGCATTCTTCTGTAGCACCACATTTCGAAAGCTTCTATTCTCTTCTTGTCCAAACTATTTACCGTCCATGTTTCACTTCCATACATGGCTACACTCCATACAAATACTTTCAGAAATGACTTCCTGACACTTAAATCTATACTCGATGTTAACAAATTTCTCTTCTTCAGAAATGCTTTACTTGCCATTGCCAGTCTACATTTTATATCCTCTCTACTTCGACCATCATCAGTTATTTTGCTCCCCAAATAGCAAAACTCCTTTACTACTTTAAGTGTCTCATTTCCTAATCTAATTCCCTCAGCATCACCCGACTTAATTAGACTACATTCCATTATCCTTGTTTTGCTTTTGTTGATGTTCATCTTATCTCCTCCTTTCAAGACACTGTCCATTCCATTCAACTGCTCTTCCAAGTCCTTTGCTGTCTCTGACAGAATTACAATGTCATTGGCGAACCTCAAAGTTTTTATTTCTTCTCCATGAATTTTAATACCTACTCCGAATTTTTCTTTTGTTTCCTTTACTGCTTGCTCAATATACAGATTGAACAACATCGGGGACAGGCTACGACCCTGTCTTACTCCCTTCCCAACCACTGCTTCCCTTTCATGTCCCTCAACTCTTATAACTGCCATCTGGTTTCTGTACAAATTGTAAATAGCCTTTCGCTCCCTGTATTTTACCCCTGCCACCTTTAGAATTTGAAAGAGAGTATTCCAGTCAACATTGTCAAAAGCTTTCTCTAAGTCTACAAATGCTAGAAACGTAGGTTTGCCTTTCTTTAATCTTTCTTCTAAGATAAGTCGTAATGTCAGTATTGCCTCACGTGTTCCAGTGTTTCTACGGAATCAAAACTGATCTTCCCCGAGGTTGGCTTCTACTAGTTTTTCCATTCGTCTATAAAGAATTCGTGTTAGTATTTTGCAGCTGCGACTTATTAAACTGATAATTCGGTAATTTTCACATCTGTCAACACCTGCTTTCTTTGGGATTGGAATTATTATATTCTTCTTGAAGTCTGAGGGTATTTCGCCTGTTTCATACATCTTGCTCACCAGATGGTAGAGTTTTGTCAGGACTGGCTCTCCCAAAGCCGTCAGTAGTTCCAATGGAATGTTGTCTACTCCGGGGGCCTTGTTTCGACTCAGGTCTTTCAGTGCTCTGTCAAACTCTTCACGCAGTATCATATCTCCCATTTCATCTTCATCTACACTCCTGGAAATTGAAATAAGAACACCGTGAATTCATTGTCCCAGGAAGGGGAAACTTTATTGACACATTCCTGGGGTCAGATACATCACATGATCACACTGACAGAACCACAGGCACATAGACACAGGCAACAGGGCATGCACAATGTCGGCACTAGCACAGTGTATATCCACCTTTCGCAGCAATGCAGGCTGCTATTCTCCCATGGAGACGATCGTAGAGATGCTGGATGTAGTCCTGTGGAACGGCTTGCCATGCCATTTCCACCTGGCGCCTCTGTTGGACCAGCGTTCGTGCTGGACGTGCAGACCGCGTGAGACGACGCTTCATCCAGTCCCAAACATGCTCAATGGGGGACAGATCCGGAGATCTTGCTGGCCAGGGTAGTTGACTTACACCTTCTAAAGCACGTTGGGTGGCACGGGATACATGCGGACGTGCATTGTCCTGTTGGAACAGCAAGTTCCCTTGCCGGTCAAGGAATGGTAGAACGATGGGTTCGATGACGGTTTGGATGTACCGTGCACTATTCAGTGTCCCCTCGACGATCACCAGTGGTGTACGGCCAGTGTAGGAGATCGCTCCCCACACCTTGATGCCGGGTGTTGGCCCTGTGTGCCTCGGTCGTATGCAGTCCTGATTGTGGCGCTCACCTGCACGGCGCCAAACACGCATACGACCATCATTGGCACCAAGGCAGAAGCGACTCTCATCGCTGAAGACGACACGTCTCCATTCGTCCCTCCATTCACGCCTGTCGCGACACCACTGGAGGCGGGCTGCACGATGTTGGGGCGTGAGCGGAAGACGGCCTAACGGTGTGCGGGACCGTAGCCCAGCTTCATGGAGACGGTTGTGAATGGTCCTCGCCGATACCCCAGGAGCAACAGTGTCCCTAATTTGCTGGGAAGTGGCGGTGCGGTCCCCTACGGCACTGCGTAGGATCCTACGGTCTTGGCGTGCATCCGTGCGTCGCTGCGGTCCGGTCCCAGGTCGACGGGCACGTGCACCTTCCGCCGACCACTGGCGACAACATCGACGTACTGTGGAGACCTCACGCCCCACGTGTTGAGCAATTCGGCGGTACGTCCACCCGGCCTCCCGCATGCCCACTATACGCCCCCGCTCAAAGTCCGTCAACTGCACATACGGTTCACATCCACGCTGTCGTGGCATGCTACCAGTGTTAAAGACTGCGATAGAGCTCCGTATGCCACGGCAAACTGGCTGACACTGACGGCGGCGGTGCACAAATGCTGCGCAGCTAGCGCCATTCGACGGCCAACACCGCGGTTCCTGGTGTGTCCGCTGTGCCGTGCGTGTGATCATTGCTTGTACAGCCCTCTCGCAGTGTCCGGAGCAAGTATGGTGGGTCTGACACACTGGTGTCATTGTGTTCTTTTTTCCATTTCCAGGAGTGTACATCCTCTTCCATTTCCATAATATTGTCCTCAAGTACATCGCCCTTGTATAGACCCTCTATATACTCCATCCACCTTTCTGCTTTCCCTTCTCTGCTTAGAACTGGGTTTCCATCTGAGCTCTTGATATTCATGCAAGTGGTTCTCTTTTCTCCAACGGTCTCTTTTATTTTCCTGTAGGCAGTATCTATCTTACCCCTAGTGAGATAGGCCTCTACATCCTTACATTTGTCATCTAGCCATCCCTGCTTAGCCATTTTTCACTTCCTGTCGAACTCATTTTTGAGACGTTTGTATTACTTTTTGCCTGCTTCATTTACTGCATTTTTAAATTTTCTCCTTTCATCAATTAAATTCCATATTTCTTCTGTTACCCAAGGATTTCTATTAGCCCTCGTCTTTTTACCTACTTGATCCTCTGCTGCCTTCGCTACTTCATCCCTCAAAGCTACCCATTCTTCTTCTACTGTATTTCTTTCCCCCATTCCTGTCAATTGTTGCCTTATGCTCTCCCTGAAACTCTGTACAACCTCTGGTTCTTTCAGTTTATCCAGGTCCCATCTGCTTAAATTCCCACCTTTTTGCAGTTTCTTCAGTTTTAATCTACAGGTCATAACCAATAGATTTTGGTCAGAGTCCACATCTGCCCCTGGAAATGTCTTACAATTTAAAACCTGGTTCCGAAATCTCTGTCTTACCATTATATAATCTATCTGATACCTTTTAATATCTCCAGGGTTCTTCCATGTATACAACCTTCTTTCATGATTCTTAAACCAAGTGTTTGCTATGATTATGTTGTGCTCTGTGCAAAATTCTACCAGGCGGCTTCCTCTTTCATTTCTTACCCCCAATCCATATTCACCTACTATGTTTCCTTCTCTACCTATTCCTACACACGAATTCCAGTCACCCATGACTATTAAATTTTCGTCTCCCTTCACAATCTGAATAATTTCTTTTATTTCATCATACATTTCTTCAATTTCTTCGTCATCTGCAGAGCTAGTTGGCATATCAACTTGTACTACTGTAGTAGGTGTGGGCTTCGTATCTATCTTGGCCACAATAATGCGTTCACTATGCTGTTTGTAGTAGCTTACCCGCATTCCTATTTTCCTATTCATTATTAAACCTACTCCTGCATTACCCCTATTTGATATTGTGTTTATAGCGCTGTAGTCACCTGACCAGAAGTCTTGTTCCTCCTGCCACCGAACTTCACTAATTCCCACTATATCTAACTTCAACCTATCCATTCCCCTTTATAAATTTTCTAACCTACCTGCCCGATTAAGGGATCTGACATTCCACTCTCCGATCCGTAGAACGCCAGTTTTCTTTCTCCTGATAACGACATCCTCTTGAGTAGCCCCGCCCGGTGATCCGAATGGGGGACTATTTTACCTCCGGAATATTTTACCCAAGAGGACGCCATCCTCATTTAATCATACAGTAAAGCTGCATGCCCTAGGGAAAAATTACGGTGTAGTTTCCCCTTGCTTTCAGCAGTTCGCAGTACCAGCACAGCAAGGCCGTTTTGGTTATTGTTACAAGGCCAGATCAGTCAATCATCCAGACTGTTGCCCTTGCAACTACTGAAAAGGCTGCTGCCCCTCTTCAGGAACCACACGTGTGTCTGGCCTCTCAACAGATACCCCTCCGTTGTGGTTGCACCTACGGTACGGCTATCTATATCGCTGAGGCACGCAAGCCTCCCCACCAACGGCAAGGTCCATTGTTCATGGCGGGTGGGGGGGGGGGGGGGGGTGGACTTCGATTTATGCATAATGAATCAGAAGTCGTACGCCTCACAGCTGAAATAAACAAAGTACAAGCGACTGAGCTGAGAAGAGGAACAGCGAACTTCTATTCAGTACATGACTTCACTAAGGTATCGATCTCACTGCAATGCACAGATGATTTGGATGAAGCAATAGTCTCTACTAAATACAGATTTCAGGAATGTACGTTAATGTTTAAAATAACACTTATATTGCTGCATGTCATCCGTTTGAAACTATTTAAAAATGTAGGTCTATTATTTCCGTATTATCAAAAATAACTAACTCACATAACTCTACACTTTGACTTTTAATTGTTTGTATTACTGTCACGTCCAGCAGATTCCAAATTCTGAAAATAAATATAAATTAATTCTTGATTCCATACGCTCTTCAGGGGCGATGTGGCTAGTTTAGATGTGAAATTTTATTGTTTTTGTGTATTGTAACATTGGCGAATAGCTGCTGGTTTCATTAATTAGAAACTGCTAAGCAATACAATAATTGTAAAAATAAAGTTGCGCAGTAACAGGCCTTCTTTTATTAGTATATTAGCCTTATTTTTCCGTAATTAGAAACTGCTAAACAACACAATTATTGCAGAAGTTAAGTTGCGCAGTAATGGGCCTTATAAATTAGTTTTTGACCTCATTTTGCAGACATACCTAGCATATCTCGTTACGAAGAGTTGACAACCCAGACGGGATGCTGTTGACATTTCACATGTGGTACATCACTGTCTAACAACATTTTCTACTACGAAACCACCCACGTAAACATTACATGAATAGATAAATGGAACTCCGCCAAAGTGGAAAACTGTATGACATCAATGTTACGCACATTAAATACAAAGAATTTCTCGTACCCTCGCGATTAAGGACTGCGAGATATCTCCGCTTCCTTGAAATGTTTCATGTTTCGCTTGAATTCCCAAGGAATATTTGTTCCTGAGTACGTAATTAAATCTCTGACTTCCCCCCACCCAGATGATGCATTTCCATCTGTATGGTTAGTGGTACATCTTGTTTCCATTCGATCCGGCATTCACACTGCGGTATCCGCGACATTTTTAGTAATGTAAATGAAGCCTTTTGTTGGTACTATTTTCTCATTGCGTATGTAATCGACATTTTAGCGTCACTTCTTAAACGTCAGACACAAAGCCTCTCTCATTCACCGTCTTTTTCTATTTTATTGACTTCATTCAACTTGTAATCCCAATCAGTATCTTATCTGCTCTGAACATTTCGCTGGAAACAAATCTAATGGTATCAGATCTAAAATCAATGCCTGTCAGTTGCTATGACGACTGTATAATAAAGTAAAGTATGCGAAAGAAGCGGTCGGACGTAATTTTAAAGAAAGATTCTTCGTAGTCTCTGACGAGTACGCCACAAAACATCAGGCTATCTTATACAGAAGCGCGTTTCAATGGCGTCGTTTATGTGATATTTCGCTTCCTGCACTTCTACTTGACATATTATTGCGTCTTCTCAACAGCCTGGTTGAAATGTGCACAGTAAAGCTCTTTCAGCCCCCGGCTTATATTCATAATGAATCATATTCCTTTTACACCAACACCAGATGCCGTTGATTTTAAATTGTATTCGTCTGATATATGTAATCAGTAGGAAGAATCAACGGATAACTGAACGATGATGGTATGCACTCAGTTCCCTGAGGCAGTAGCCAACGCGATGAGGAATGCTACAGTAGAAAGTTTAATTACTCTAAAAATTACAGTCACAGAAATAAGTTAACACTATTGGTGGCAGCAGAGCATTTTTAGTTGGCGGTAGAAATACATCAAGATCAGCTCAATTTTTTGACGTTGCTTGACTGAACATGCCAAGCGTCGACGGAAATTTCAGTTAATGTTATGAAGTGTGCTAAGAAAGTGCTGTTAACTGTCATGTACAGGAGATTACTAAACAAAGACTAGTATCGTCTGTACAAATAATATCTAAGCCGCATATCATGTTCATCATTGCGTATTTTGATGTCACCTGAAGACGGCCTGAGAAGTCGAAAGCTAGTGTGTAACAAAATAAATACAGGGGAATGGCGGCTAGTATGGACCAACGGGTAATATGGGCCACGTGGTATTTCAGGTATTCACTACTAGGTAGCAGCCCTGTTCACAGCGTAATTCTTGCCGCCAGACCCGTTCCGTCACGTGCAGAGACGGATTCCCAGAGTCGTATCGTCTGTGAGTGATTATTGTTTGTTTGTGCTGCTACAAGTTGTTATCACGAATATTTTTTAACATCGCCCTGAATCAAATGGCTCTGAGCACTATGGGACTTAACATCTATGGTCATCAGTCCCCTAGAACTTAGAACTAATTAAACCTAACTAACCTAAGGACATCACACAACACCCAGTCATCACGAGGCAGAGAAAATCCCCGACCCCGCCGGGAATCGAACCCGGGAACCCGGGCGTGGGAAGCGAAAACGCTACCGCACGACCACGAGATGTGGACTCGCCCCGAATCATTACAGGTAAGAATACATTTATGAAACTAGAGCTGTTATTTACTTAACTCTATTAATATGACACTGACAACTGCATTTCGTTGGCTCTAACAATGTTCCGCTTACTACTGTGTTTTTATATCAGTATGAGTCGGGTAGTAATGCTGTTGCAAGTGTACTGGAAAATAAATTCTCCGAAAGAGCCGCGTCTGACTGATAACATGTACCTAGAAGCACTAAGCAGAGAAAGTTAAAAGCTATAGTAGATAATGAGCCAATTGATATGAAACCACAAATGGGGTCTTCTAAGGCCACCTTTGATGAAAGATGTGATGAACTATTAGTAGCTGACTTGACGAATTTAGATTAGAAACTAATGCCCCTATACAAAGCAGTTTTTGAAACTGGCCTATGACCTGGAAGAAAAATTAAAATTGAGTCATAGGTTCAGCAAAAGGACAAAAACGGCTGGAAAAGGTTTGTATGCCACTTTTATGAAGAAACACAAAAATCTGGCCTACATAAAAACTACTATCAACCAGTCTGATGCGATGCGTAGGGTTTAATAAGCCACACCTCGTAAGATTCTTCAACCAGTTTGAAATTCTCTTAAAAAAGCAATCCTTTCGGCCATCATGAATTTTTAATGCGGACGAGACTGGCGTATCATGTCTATCATGACAAGGTCATTACAGTGAAAGGCAAACGTCAAGTGGGGAAAGTTACTTCTTGAGAGAGGGGTCTTAATATTAAACTTCTCTTTTGCATGAGTGCAACCGGCCAATTTATTCCTCCGCTTTTTATTTTCCAAAGGAAACAAATAAATGACCACCTCATGATTGTTGCTCCAATCGATAGCATTAGTTTCCCATATTCTAGCGGTTGGATGACAGCTGATTCTTTCCTTAAGTGGTTTCTGAAACCGGTATTACATCGGCGTATCATAACACGCCCATGGACTAAGCGGAAGGACTGGAAATTAGGTCGGGGGGAGCATTCACCTACTACTGTTCACAATATTCATTAAAGTCAATCAACAGATAACAATGGTCAAACTTCAAGTGAGAACATTTGTACATGAAACCCATCAGTCAGCTTTCGATAGCAAGGCAACTTTTCAGGGGAGAATGGGAATATGTATTTAATATTAGAAAATATTCACTGAACACCTAAAGGGCTACAGTAAGCTCATTTACAGTTTTAAAATCTTGACCAAATATACACATTTAAAAGAAAGAGAAACCTTACCCATGGTGAAGAACTATTTTGCATTAGCAAATAGCGAGGAAATAACATTTATAACAATAAACTCCCAGTCAGAAGCCTATCAGTTGGCTTTAGCTATTAACAAATGTATAAAACTTTTCAATTGAAACAGTTAATACATTTTTATAGAGAGTAGAAAAGACTGCACGCCCAAAGGGCTATAGTAAGTTCACGTACAGTTAGTTTTGAAACCTTGCCCATTATATTCATTTAAAAGAAAGAGTAATGTTATATGGACTGCCAAATAGACAGGCAAGCAAGAACCTGAAGGTGCCGCCCAGAGCCAAAACCTAGTCACAGATGTAGAACAAATTAACAATTATGGTCAAACAAATCGCGTGTGCTGACGCAGCAACAACACGCATAACCAAATGTCTCAAACAGTGCTATGTTAAAAAAACCAAAATCAACCACTTAAAACAACTTTAAATAAAAAGGCCTAGCAGCAGAATCGCAAGAGTTAAAAGAAATTGCTACTGCTAAATTTAGCTTATAAGTGATAAACACACTCAGCGTTGAGATATTTTAAGTAATCGATTGAGTTCACTTCTACACGTGATGCTCCCAATAAACACCAAATTATAAATTATCCTTAAGACAATGGAACCCTGGGTGGATTCGGACATTCAAACCTCCGCACAAGTCTCTCGTAGTTAGGGTACTTTGTATATCATACAGTTAAAGGTACAGCCTATTGTCTGGAACAAAATAGACTGTTTTAAAACATCATACACAATAACACCCACAACCTGGATGGCAAGGCAGAATGCCGACGCTAATAGACATCAAGCAACAAAAGTTCCATCAAAATGATGCAACAAATTGCGTAGGGTCCAACCACAACATGGATTACTAACAGATTTTATTAACTCAGTACTCGCTAATAGTATGTCTCAGGTGAGGTACATTGCAATACGAAAGGCAGAAAGTGCATGGCCAGTAATAAAACATAACTAGAGGCATGTCAGCTATTGAGGCTAGCGAAATAATCGTCCAACGGCATCAGAGAAGTAGGTCGCCACTACAATATCCCAATAAGATGTACGAGTAATCGGTTAACGGCCACCAACTTCTTAGCCGCGCATACAGCCGTTACAACTGTTGCCCGTACAATGCCTGTTAAAAACACCTCTCCACCGACCGGGTTACCTTCCCTCCTTTGGCACTCGCACCGTCTTCTCTCCAACTCGCAAATCACTCGCCCTCACCTGTCGAAACGCTCCCTGCCGCGCCACCTCGCGACCGACTCACAAGCGCCGAAACGTTAGCATCTCGGAACAAACATCGATAGCTGCAAAGCCGGCATGCCTCAACCTCCCCCACCATAGCCACTTTCCGCGTCGCCAAGTTGCTCACTACAATATTCACAAGACTCAGATATCTAAGCACCCGACAGGGTCCCACAAATCGGGGGCGTAATTTCCCTGATGGACCGTCCTCTTGCTTTGACCCGGTGTCAAAATTCCGCACAAACTAACAATCACCAAATTTACCCCTAAATGTGCGCCTACCCTGATTATACCGATGAGTCTGCCTCCTATGCGCTAAGTCGATCTTCCGTTTTGCCCGTTTCCAGTTACGCTGGGTAAGGTTGGGACTGATCTTGTCAGGTAGGATTTCGTCCAATGACCACAAAATAGCCAGTGGGGAGTTAAGCGGATACGCGAACACGAAAGACGCTGGCGTCGCCTTGATGGCTTCATGCCAAGCTAAATGCGAAATGTAGCCAGGGCCCCGAAGCATCCCCCCTTTTTTGGTCTTTTGCGAGATAAATGATCAACGCGGTTTTGAGGTTTCGGTTGACTCTTTCAGCAAATGAGGGCTGAAGGTAATACAGGGTGGTGGTTATATGGTGCACAGCGTTTCCAAAGCAAAACTTCTTAAATTCCCTGGAAGTAAACGCCGAGGCGTTGTCGCTCACCAACGCCTTAGGCGGACCAAATGGCGAAAATATGCCCATGAGATGTTTAATCGACAAGGCAGCGGTAACCCCACGGCTGGGAATCAACCAGGCAAAACGGGAGAACGCATCTATTACCACCAGAATATAACGGTCCCCGTGTTTGGTCCGAGGAAAGGGTCCGATATAAATAATGCACAATTTATGCATATGGTTTTCCTCGCGAGTGGAATTCAGGAACCCTTTTCGCGAATTCTGATTGCGTTTCGCCATCTTACATTTTTCGCACTCCCCCCAAACTTCTAACATCTCGGTAAAAGGAAGGCCATGCAATTTGTTGCTTGATCTTCGCGATCGTTTTGTACACCCCTAAATGTCCACCCACCACGGAATTGTGGAAATATCAAAAGACGGCAGGTATCAGCTCCTTCGGTAATCAAATCTTAAGGTCCTTACCTTTCTTTTCCTCACGACACACCAGCCCCTTGTGCAACAAGTATCCCTCAACCTGTCTCCCCCTCCAAGCAATTCGAGCTTAATCAGGCTAATGACCGGATCATCGTCTTGTTTCTGCTTCAGATGGCCAAATAAAGATGGTATCTCATTCAGAACGGTACCAACGGATTCTATAGGCCGAGCTTCCAAACCGCTGTGACAGGAAGTATCCTCTTGAGGAGCGACTTGGGGCGTCGGCAATTTGGTTCTCGGTACCCCTGATATGCTTGACCGTATATCGAAATGCCGAAATACGGACGACCCATCGTGCCATCCTTCCCGTCTTCCGCGGATGCCCCAACACCCAGGTCAAGGACTGGTTGTCCGTCTCAAGTTGAAACTCTCTATGTTCAAGATAAAAATTCAATTCGTCCAACGCGAAGAGTACTTGAGTTCCGCCGGCGACAATCTCCGAGAGGCATAAGCTATCGGGCGTCGCTACCCATCAAATTCTTGTAGAAGCACGACCGCAACTCCAAAACTGGAAGCATCCGTCTGCAGAATAAATGGCAACTCAAAATTAGGAAAGGCCAAGACGGGTGGATTACTTCAGGCTTCTTTAATCGCTTCAGACGCGTCTTGTTCGCTCTCACCTCAACTGAAAGCTTCTCCCTTCTTACGTAAGTTATTAAGAGGGGCCGCCTAGTGAGCGAAATCTGGTATAAATTCACGAAAGAAATTAGCCATGCCTACGAAACTGGCCACCCCTCTTTGTGTCTGGGAGGAGGAAACTTGTGCAAATCACGCGTACGCTCCTGATCAATCCTAATACCCCGAATGCCCTAAGAAGGAGATCTGAGAGCGAGCTAGACTAATTTTAGATGGTTTGACTGTGTGCCCAGCTTCCCTCGTACGACACAAAACATGTTCAAGGTGTTCTAAGTGATCATCAAAGGTGGCATTAAACGACCACATCACCCAAATAATTATAAACACATTTGTACTTGAGATCTCCCAAAACGTTGTCCAGAAAACGAGACAAGATAGCGGCTCCAGCTCCAATCGAAAGCCCTAGAGGATCTCTATTAAAATCGTATAAAATCCAGTCAGTGCAGAAAGCAGTGACATGCTTGGAATCTTTAGTTAATGGTATCTGCTTGGTTCAAATCTAAAACACTAAAGAAAGGCGCAGCGGAAAACCATGTAAAACAATAGCGGAAACATCGCAAAGGGACAGACTCCAAAATAACTTCTCATTCAAAACCCTATAATCCACAACAGGACTGTAATCTCCCCCTTGCTTCTTAGGTACCAAAAAAACTGGAGAGGTATACACAGACGTTTAGGTACTAATTAACCCATTTCGCATCGTACCATAAACCAAACCCCTAAAAGTTTTTATTTTATGAGGCAAGAGTCTATACGGAGGTTGTCTCACCAGGACATCTTTCAACGGATTTTATACACCACCTTGATAGTGACACCCAGTTTGTTAGTCCAAACATCAGGAAAACGCCCGAGAAGGCTCAACAATATCTTTCCCTCGGCAGTCCATAGATGACGGACATCAATCTCTCAAGTTTGGGCTTGCACGGCCTTAAATCTAGGAAATATTTAATACGAACATAACGCTATCCTGACACTACTCGTAAAATTAAATTTAAAGGAAATAGTGCCACCATCGTAATACAAAACAAACGCGGTTCGTCGTATGAAATCACAACCTAACAACAAAGTGACGGACAGATCCCTAACCACCAAAATATTAACCAGCCACTAAAAGCCCAGAAAACTTAATTTCCCCCGCATTTCACCTACCAGAGGTAACATGTGTCCATTAACAGCTCAACATCTCTGAGGTGACGCATGCAAGGAAGGCATTCGACAAATCCCGCTAGCTTCGAGGTACCATTTATAGCCTAATAACGAAACACTATTACCAGAGTCTAGCAAGGCACACATAGGCTTCTGGTTTAGGTGCGCACAAACATAAGGTAGCGTCTATCCTGTAACTGCCCTAATATGGCCACAATGTTTAGGCGGTCTTGGCTGGCTAGCGACTATCTGCTTCCCCTGGCGTCAACGGTTTGGGCGAGGCCTCCTCTTAACCGGTCAGTCTCGAACTAAATGCTGAGCACTATCACATCGGTAACATCACTTCATTTTAAACTGATCGGAGCTCCCTCTAGAGCAAGGTTTCGGCTCAGTGATGTTATTGCGACTCTCGCCAGAGAACCGCAACCCCTCAATAGCAGCCACCAAATTATTTACTTCCTCAAGGGACGTGGATCTACTAGTACAGGTGACCCTGGAGTGATCTTCCGGTTTCATTCCCTCTAAGATATTCTGAACGATATCGCATTCAGTGACCTGTAGCTCTAAGGCGCTAACTACTTCGCGAACTCTTTCAATGTAATAAGCTAAATTTTCCTGAGCCGACTGCACACGCCAAAATTGTTTCTGTTACAGCTTCCTTTTTACCCGCGTTGGCAATTTAAGCTCGACCACTCGGTTCCTCAAATCCCGCAGTGAACCGTGGTTTTCCAAGACTTTCGAAAACAACTCTTCTCAATCTTCCTTGAGCTAAAGGGTACAGTTTACTGAATAACAACCCGCTGCGAAACATCTATTGCCTCATTGTGATACTGAAAACGAACGGTAGACCACAGGAAAAATTCAACTTGAGCAAGATTTTGAATAGGATGTACGTTAATTCCTTGTAATAAATGAACGAAGGGGTTAGGCAATCTGTTTAAGTGTTCAAATAGCGCACGCCTCTCTCCCAAGCCAACTATAGAATTAACGTTCTGCGTTAACTAACAGAGGCAACGGGTACTTCACCGCTTGCCTAATCCTGAGCTAAACCTGTAACTCTTCGACCTGATTAATAAGACGGCCCTTTACATTAACCTGCTCTGCAGTTAATTGTAAATGCTTAACGTCCTTAAGACGATTACTCTAACGCGTAAGTTGAGCCTGCACAAGGTTTAACTGTGCACGGGTAGGTTGTCCATGCTGAAGGAAATCCACGGCTTGATCCACTTCAAGAATACTAGAAGAATAAAATTCAACCGTAGGACCCGACTCACTAATGCCGTCAGACGTGAGACTAAGCGGTTGATCAAGAACAAGACGTAAAGGGCCAGCCAAATCAGCCACGCTTCCTTCACTCGACTGCTGACGTACCTTGACCAGAAAATGTTCTCGGCGCAAGAAGGATATTAACAGACACGTTCTGTCCTACATAATTGCAAGATATGTACCTGAAACAGCGTACAAATTAGTAAATCCGTATACATACCAAAGGGGTGCACTCAGCCTCGTGACGCCAGTTGAGGAGCTACTCGACCGAATAGTAGCGTCTTCGGTCAAGAATACCATCATAACGACCGGGAGAGCGGTGTGCTGTGACCCCACGCCCCCTCCTAACCACATCCTCCACCGAGGATGACACGGCGGCCAGTTGGTCCCGGTAGGCCTCTTGTGGCCTGAAGACGGAGTGCTTTAGAGTACACATACCAAAAGACAATTCAGGAAACAGTGAAGGATGAATGACATTAATTACTAAGGAAGGACATACCCGACCGATCTGCTAAACCAGGGTAACCACGCTCTGCTGCTATTTGACAAGGGTATTACCTCGGCGTATCATAAAACGCCCAGAGAACTAAGCGGAAAGACTGGACCTTAGGTCAGGGGGAGCATTCACCTTTTATTGTTCACAATATTTATTAAACTCAGTCAACAGGTAACAATTGTCAAACTTCAAGTCAGATCATTCGTACATGACACCCATCAGTTAGCTTTCGATAGCAAGGCAACTTTTCAAATGAGAAAGATAATACATTTTAATATTTAAAAAATAATACACTGAACGCCTACAGGGCTACAGTAACTTCACTTACAGTTTTAAAACATTTCCCAAATATACTCATTTCAAAGAAAGTGTAACCTTATACATGGTGTATAACTATATCTTACGTTAACAAATAGTGAAGAAATAATATTTGTATAATCTCATGGTCACAAAATTTTTACATGAAGCCTATAAGTTGGCTTTAGTTACTTACAAACGTATAACTTTTCAATTGAGATAGGTAATACGTTTCTATAGAAAATAGAAAATACTGCACGCCAAAAGGGCTATTTTTATGTTCACTTACAGATAGTTTTGAAACCTTGCCCGTATATACTCATTTAAAAGAGTAACCTTATATGGACTGGGCAAAGGCCTTGCCGCAGTGGATACACCGGTTCCCGTCAGATCACCAAAGTTAAGCGCTGTCGGGCGTGGCCGGCATTTGGATGGGTGATCATCCGGGCCGCCATGTGCTGTTGCCATTTTTCGGGGTGCACTCAGCCTCGTGATGCCGATTGAGGAGCTACTCGACCGAATAGTAGCGGCTCCGTTCAAAGAAAACCGTCGTAACTACCGGGAGAGCGATGTGCTGACCACACGCCCCTCCTATCCGCATCATCAGCTGAGGATGATACGGCAGTCGGATGGTCCCGATGGGCCACTTGTGGCCTGAAGACGGAGTGCCTTATATGGACTCCCAACTAGACAGGCAATAATCTACATCAGACACTTCTCTTACAAATAGTTCCCAGCTCATGTCATCTGCATAGTGCGCATATGAACGTCCTGCGGAGCGGGCAACACAGGTCACACCTGGTTGTGCCGTCTGGCCGAGGGCGCGGAATACAGTAGGGGCGTCCGTCTTCACTTCCCGGATGTTCCTCCCCCAAACGGTTAATTAGGAGGGCTGTTATTGATTGGTTGGTTTAAAAGAGGGGGTAAGGGACCAAACTACGAGGTCATCAGTCGCTTGTTCGTAATAAAACAATGCAACAAGTGCCAGAATAAAACAGACGAGACAAATAACACAAAACGGAAAGAAAGGAAAACGACAAGAACGAAGGAAAGGCAACGAACACTAAAAGGAACAACAGAGAACAAGAAAACAACAGAGAGACGCTAGAAACGGAAGAGAGTAAAACAAGAAAGCAGATTACAGTGGCTGGCCGACCACGAGAATAAAAAGTAAAAGCCAGCCTCTTTGGAACACATTAAATCATCCACCCTAAAAGCACTAAACTAAATCAGCCAATGAGGCGTTATTAGATAAAATGAGGGGCAACTGGTCTGGTAACCCAAGATCTCGTCGCTGGGCAGTCAAAGTGGGACAGTGCACCAGAATATGGGCCACTCAACCGTGTACCGCACCGACACTGAGGCAGGTCTTCATGGCGCAAGAGGTAACCATGGGTCGCCCAAGCATGGCCAATGCGGAGCCGGCAGAGGACAAATGATTCCCTGCGAGAGGCCCGCATGAATACTTAAACACATTCGTAGTCTCCTTAATGGCACGCAGTTTGTTGTGCATACTGTTATGCCATTTTGTCTCTCAAAGCATAAAAACCTATGGCGTAAATCAGAACGCAGGTCAGGTTCTGATATGCCTATCTCCAGAAGCGGCTTCCACGTCGCCTACTTGGCCAGTCTGTCGGCAAGTTAGTTGCCTGGGATGCTGACGTGTCCTGGGGTCCCCACAAACACCACTGAACGATGGGACCCGTCCAGGACATAGATGGACTCCTGTAAGGACGCCACCAAAGGATGGCGAGGGTAGCACTGGTCGATGGCTTGTAGGCTGCTCAAGAAGTCAGTACACAGAGGAAACCATTTCTCAGGGCATGAACAGATATACTGAAGTGCACTAGATAGGCCACCAGCTCTGCAGTGAATACGCTGCAACCATCGGGCAAGGAATGCTGTTCAATATGGCCTCTGTGGGCAAAGGCAAAGCCAACAGTACCATCAGCCATGGAGCCGTTGGTGTCAACCACTTAAGAGCCCCGCACCATTTCAAGAATCGACAGGAAGTAACAGAGGAGAGCCGCAGAGTTAATGGAGTCCATAGGGCCATGCAAAAGGTCCAGGCGAAGCTTCGGCCTACAGCTACACCACGGACGTGTACGTGAATGGACCTCGAGGAGAGGTGGTGAAGGGAAGGACTCCAGTTGAGACAGAATCGATCGCATGCGAACAACAATAGTTATCCCTTACCTGGGCCACCTGTGCGGAAGTAAAATCGCCGTGGTTGGGAAACGAAGACGGTTATTTTATGTTTAGGGGAGCTATGAATGTGTGCAACGTAACTAGAAAGCAGTTGTGCATATCTGATTTTCAATAGAGGGACTCCAGCCTCCACCAGTACGCTAGTCACCGGACTCCTCCTAAAACCTCCTGTCGCTAGTCCGCAATGGTGCAACGGATCGAGCAAACGCAATGCTGAGGGTGCCACCGAACCATAAATCACACTCCCATAGTCAAGGGTGATGGAACAAGGACTCTGTAAAGCTGCAGCAACGTGGAGCGATCTGCACCCCAGTTGATGTTGCTCAGGCAACAGAGGGCATTGAGGGGCAGCCAACACTTTCGGTTTAGCTGACGAAGATGCGGAAGCCAAGTCAAACGAGCGTCGAAAACCAGACCTAAGGATCGATATGTCGCCACTGCAGTTAGTGGATCGTCATTAAGCTAAAGTGCTGGTTCTGCATGAACGGTACGACGCCGACAGAAATGCATGATACACGTCTCCATGACTTTGCCTTGTGGATGGCTCCCTGTAGGTGACACTCAGAAACACCAGTACAGGAAAGTAGTACGAAGTGGAGAAGGCGTTTGCATACAGAGAAGGTGAGACGGAGGGCCCAACAGCTGTGGCTAGACCATTAATGGCCACTAAAAATAGAGAGATATTGAATACAGAGCCCTGTGGGACTCCATTCTCCGGGACATGGATGGAACTATGGGAGGTACCAACTTGGACACTGAAAGTACGGAGCGACAGGAAGTTTTGGATAAAAATCAGGAGTGGGCCACAGAGGCCCCACTCATACATTGTGACAAGGATGTGATGTCGGCAGCTCTTGTTCGTATGTTTTAGGTAAGTCAAGAAATACGGCAACCAGATGTTGGCGTCTGGAAAAGGCTGTTCAGATGGCAGACTTGAGGGACACAAGATTATATGTGGCAGAGCGACCCTGGTGATAGCCGCCCTGACATGGAACCAGTAGGCCACGTGACTCCAAGACCCAACCCATCTGCCAACACACCATACGTTACAGCAAAGAACGTTGGTGAGGGTGATGGGCCGATAGATATGCAAATCAAGCAGGTTTTTACCGAGTTTGAGCACCGAAATGATGCTGCTCTCCCGCCACTGCGATAGAAAGACGCCATCACACCAGATCCGGTTGAAGATGACGAGGATATTTCACTTGCAGTCAGATGAGAGATGTTTAATCATCTGTCTGTGGATCTGATCAGGCCCAGGAACTTTGTTGGGACAATGTGCAAGGTTACTGAGGAGCTCCAACTCTGTAAATGGGGCGTTATAGCATTCACTGTGGCGTTTAGTGAATGAGAGGACTTTCCCTTCCAGCCGCCGTTTGAGAGTGTAAAAGGCTGGGGGGTCATTCACTGACACAGAGGCTCGTGCATAGTGCTCAGAAAAGTGCTCGGCAATCACGTTTGCGTCGGTAGATAACACGCCATTTATGTTAATACTGGGAACACCTGTTGGGGTCTGGTTCTCGAAAAGACGTTTTATCTCAGCCCAGACTTGAGAAGGTGACGTATGGCACCCAATGGTCGAGACATATGTCTCCCAACACTCCTGCTTCCGTCCTTTGATAAGTTGGCAAATGCGGGCATGGAGACTTTTAAAGGCTATGAGGTGCTCCATGGAAGGGTGCCGCATATGGTGATGTAGAGCTCGCCGACGTTCCTTAATTGCTTCAGCGACCACCAGCGACCACCAAGGGACTGCCTTACGCCTCGAGCGCCCTAAAGAGCGAGGGATCGTGTTTTCTGCCGCAGAAACAATTCTTGTAGTTACCTGTTCAACCATCACATGGACGTTACTGTGTCGGGGAGTTGCAACGGTGACAGCAGAGGTGAAAATTTCCATCTTGTTTAAACCCCATCTGGCCAGGTATCCGTGGGCCTGACGCCGGGGCAGTGACAGGAAGATCGGGAAGTGGTCACTACCACACAGGTCGTCACGTGCTCTCCATAGGATGGATGGGAGAAGTTCTGGGCTGCTAATTGATAAACCAATTTCCAAGTAACTACCATGAGCTACAATGAAATGAGTAATGGCCCCATCATTGTGGCACAGAGGTCGAACTGAGACAGTAAAGTTTCGACATCTCTGCCTCTGCCAGTAAGCATGGTGCCACCACAAAGTAGTAAAGGCTTAGGGAGTCGATCAGTGATTGCAACTAATACATTCTGGGGTACTGCACCATCTGAAAGAAGATATACGTTGCAGACAGTTATTTCCTGCGTCGTCCTTATTCTGACAGCCACAGCTTCAAGAGCTGTCTCTATGGTTCCTGTAATATCCCTTTTTCGCTGGCTCTACTATTTGCTTTGTTTTATTATCACTCACGTAACAACTAATAAATGAGATAAAATATGTTGCTACGAAAAGAGCCGCGAAATACCTTTTAGTAATGTTGTGCTGTGACCTTCCTTGAATCATTAATTTTCAACAAAACAAAATATATTTTGTTCTTATTGTTCTGGATCTGGATTTCTATTAAAGGAACATTTTTTCGTTACTGTAACTCGCCATAAAGTTCAACATATCTTCCTGACTTTACAATTACTGAGAAGGTTACTGAAAATTATTTCCTTATCAATACTGATGTTACAGTACGCAATGTTTGTTCAACATCAAAATTTTGCAGTGGATTTTTGTTAACAGTAAAACACTATTAAATACCACGACTAACACCAGAACATGAGACTATTGTCATAGAAAAAGCTGCTTTTACTATAAGGTTTGCCAGACCAGAACTACGCACAGCAAAATTTCTTTTACGTTATGAGGGTAAATTATCTTTTTGCACTGTTAATAATATATTATCAGCAGCCCGCGTCAACCTGTAAAACACATCATAAAATCTGATGCTCTGCTCTGCAATTACGGAAGCTGAAAGAAATAATTTTAGTTCACTTATCTGTCCGCTTCTTTGCGGTATGATTGGTTTCATTTAATGCAGTTTGAATGCGCCGCGGAAGCGGCTCGTTCGTTCGTTGCGCAGCTCTGCACCACGAATGATATTTAAATAACTGAAAATGTCTTAAAGGGATGGGATAAAATACCAGGCAAGCTTATTTCGAATCATAATGCAAATTTTCACTAAGTAACTCTATTCAAAACATTTAAACAGATTAAGTTATTACACACCTTTCCAAATCAATGCCTAATGGCGTCCCTCTCTCAATCTTGACAAAAGAATGCTACGCAGGCGTACAATATAACGTCACAGGTTCTTCCTACTCACGTAATTACAAGAAGACGACAGAGAAATTAATGTTCGGTTATTACTATTTATAGTAGTCACATATTCTCATCTTTGTTTGATGTTTAATAAGTATCGTCTGTGGCATTTCAGTACTCGCTGACACAGATATTATTTAAAAAATCAGTACATAATTCTATACAAGAACAAAACATGACACATAATGCTTTCACTTTATTACATAAAGTTGACACAATCGTTGTCCACGCAATTACAATCATCCAGTTCCATTATTCTTTTCTCCTATTTTTTTTACCACATATAATATGCGTTTTGCTAGACCCGTGGTCTAGGGGTAGCGTCTTTGATGCATAATCAGAACGTTTTCGGTCCCGGGTTCGATCCCCGCCACTGCCTAAATTTTGATAAATAATCAGCATTGGCGGCCGAAGACTTCCGGCATAAGAAGTCAGCCTCATTCTGCCAACGGCCTTGTCAAAGAGGGCGGAGTAGCGGATAGAGGTTCAGGGCACTCTCTTGTCCTAGCGGTGGAAAATTGCCGCTAAAGGCGGAAGAATCAGCAATGATCAACGACATGAGGATGCAGAAGGAAATGGGAAGCACTGCATTAAAGACACGTAACGTGTATCCACAGGACATGTGGCCTGTAATTAAAGAAGTGTCATGATGATCTCTCCATTGGCAAAAGATTCCGGAATAGTCCCCCATTCGGATCTCCGGGAGGGGACAGCCAAGGGGGAGGTTACCATGAGAAAAAGATTGAATAATCAACGAAAGGATAATGTTCTACGAGTCGGGGCGTGGAATCTCAGAAGCTTGAAAGTGGTAGGGAAACTAGAAAATCTGAAAAGAGAAATGCAAAGGCTCAATCTAGAAATAGTAGGAGTCAGTGAAGTCAAGTGGAAGGAAGACAAGGATTTCTGGTCAGATGAGTATCGGGTAATATCAACAGCAGCAGAAAATGGTGTAACAGGTGTAGGATTCGTTATGAATAGGAAGGTAGGGCAGAGGGTGTGTTACTGTGAACCGTTCAGTGACCGGATTGTTCTAATCAGAATCGACAGAAGACCAACACCGACAACGATAGTTCAGGTATACATGCCGACGTCGCAAGCTGAAGATGAACAGATAGAGAAAGTGTATGAGGATATTGAAAGGGTAATGCAGTATGTAAAGGGGGACGAAAATCTAATAGTCATGGGCGACTGGAATGCAGTTGTAGGAGAAGGAGTAGAAGAAAAGGTTACAGGAGAATATGGGCTTGGGACAAGAAATGAAAGAGGAGAAAGACTAATTGAGTTCTGTAACAAGTTTCAGCTAGTAATAGCGAATACCCTGTTCAAGAATCACAAGAGGAGGAGGTATACTTTGAAAAGGCCGGGAGGTACGGGAAGATTTCAATTAGATTACATCATGGTCAGACACAGATTCCGAAATCAGATACTGGATTGTAAGGCGTACCCAGGAGCAGATATAGACTCAGATCACAATATAGTAGTGATGAAGAGTAGGCTGAAGTTCAAGACACTAGTCAGGAATAATCAATACGCGAAGAAGTGGGACACGGAAGTACTAAGGAATGACGAGATACGTTTGAAGATCTCTAACGCTATAGATACAACAATAAGGAATAGCGCAGTAGGCAGTACAGTTGAAGAGGAATGGACATCTCTAAAATGGGCCATCACAAAAGATGGGAAGGAAAACATAGGTACAAAGAAGGTAGCTGCGAAGAAACCATGGGTAACAGAAGAAATACTTCAGTTGATTGATGAAAGGAGGAAGTACAAACGTGTTCCGGGAAAATCAAGAATACAGAAATACAAGTCGCTGAGGAATGAAATAAATAGGAAGTCCAGGGAAGCTAAGACGAAATGGCTGCAGGGAATAAGTGAAGACATCGAAAGAGATATGATTGTCGGAAGGACAGACTCAGCATACAGGAAAGTCAAAACAACCTTTGGTGACATTAAAAGCAACGGTGCTAACATTAAGAATGCAACGGGAATTCCACTGTTAAATGCAGAGGAGAGAGCAGATAGGTGGAAAGAATACACTGAAAGCCTCTATGAGGATGAAGATTTGTCTGTTGTGATAGAAGAAGAAACAGGAGTCGATTTAGAGGAGATAGGGGATCCAGTATTAGATTCGGAATTTAAAAGAGCTTTGGAGGACTTACGGTCAAATAAGGCAGAGGGGATCGATAACATTCCATTAGAATTTCTACAATCATTGGGGGAAGTGGCAACAAAACGACTATTCACGTTGGTGTGTAGAATATATGAGTCTGGCGATATACCATCTGACTTTCGGAAAAGCATCATCCACACAATTCCGAAGACGCCAAGAGCTGACAAGTGCGAGAATTATCGCACAATCAGCTTAACAGCTCATGCAACGAAGCTGCATACAAGAATAATATACAGAAGAATGGAAAAGAAAACTGAGAATGCGCTAGGTGACGATCAGTTTGGCTTTAGGAAAAGTAAAGGGACGACAGAGGCAATTCTGACGTTACGGCTAATAATAGAAGAAAGGCTAAAGTAAAATCAAGACACTTTCATAGGATTTGTCGACCTGGAAAAAGCGTTCGACAGTATAAAATGGTGCAAGCTGTTCGAGATTCTGAAAAAAGTAGGGGTAAGCTATAGGGAGAGACGGGTCATACACAATATGTACAACAACCAAGAGGGAATAATAAGAGTGGACGATCAAGAACGAAGTGCTCGTATTAAGATAGGTCTAAGACAAGGCTGTAGCCTTTCGCCCCTACTCTTCAATCTGTACATCGAGGAAGCAATGATGGAAATAAAAGAAAGGTTCAGGAGTGGAATTAAAATACAAGGTGAAAGGATATCAATGATACGATTCACTGATGACATTGCTATCCTGAGTGAAAGTGAAGAAGAATTAAATGATCTGCTGAACGGAATGAACAGTCTAATGAGTACACAGTATGGTTTGAGAGTAAATCGGAGAAAGACGAAGGTAATGAGAAGTAGTGGAAATGAGAACAGCGAGAAACTTAACATCAGGATTGATGGTCACGAAGCCAATGAAGTTAAGGCATTCTGCTTCCTAGGCAGTAAAATAACCAATGACGGACGGAGCAAGGAGGACATCAAAAGCAGACTCGCTATGGCAAAAAAGGCATTTCTGGCCAAGAGAAGTCTACTAATATCAAATTCCGGCCTTAATTTGAGGAAGAAATTTCTGAGGATGTACGTCTGGAGTACAGCATTGTATGGTAGTGAAACATGGACTGTGGGAAAACCGGAACAGAAGAGAATCGAAGCATTTGAGATGTGGTGCTATAGACGACTGTTGAAAATTAGGTGGACTGATAAGGTAAGGAATTAGGAGGTTCTACGCAGAATCGGAGAGGAAAGGAATATGTTGAAAACACTGATAAGGAGATGGGACAGGATGATAGGACATCTGCTAAGACATGAGGGAATGACCTCCATGGTACTAGAGGGAGCTGTAGAGGGCAAAAGCTGTAGAGGAAGACAGAGATTGGAATACGTTAAGCAAATAATTGAGGATGCAGGTTGCAAGTGCTACTCTGAGATGAAGAGGTTAGCATAGGGAAGGAATTCGTGGCGGGCCGCATCAAACCAGTCAGTATACTGATGAAAAAAAAAAAAAAAAAAAGACGTTACACCTTAAGCTGCGAATGGCAGGGATCCACTTTGCCGGGAACCAGTTATCCTGGAGGGCAATACAGATAAGTAATAGCTTAACAGCTGCTGTAGCTCACCCAGGAGGTGGAAAAACCCCGCCGCAATTCCACTTAAGGATGACGTCCTCGTGAGACTCACCTGCTGGCACTGACTTAATGCCTGAGCGATCTATATCAATTGTGTCTGATGGTCTGGCGGGATCTAGGTCTTCAGCGGACGCCAGAATCGCCACCCCATCTTCAGATGCAGACCTTGTTAGGTAGTGGTGGTGTGGGTGCGACCTCAATTTCCTTGGCCATAGAGATATTCTTTTCGGATTTCTCTCGCTGCTCCTTGGATTCTCCAGGGGGATGGGCATTTACCCTTTGACATACGTGGGGAGTTATCGCCGCAGGCATCAGCAGAGCGATCCCTGTGTGATGAGGGTGCTACAATCAAGAGCGTACATGGTGACTCCACCGCACGGACTCGCTACTGCGATGGATATCAGGTGCAAAGAAGTCCATAGTCATCGTCGACGCAGAAAGTGACGCTGCATAGTGCATGGTGGAAAACGCACCCAGGAAGGTGTCCTCGTCCAAGAGATGGAGAATGAGCGGGACGTAAATGCGACGACGAAAAAGTGAGCTGAAGATCTCAATGCATGATGGGCATGATGCACCATGTAAGGCGCTCTTCCCCAATTGGCTCGCTCTTCGGGAAAATTTTGAAGAACGGAGGTCAAACCCTACAGTGGACCGTCACATAAACGCCGAAACGTGTGAAACTCCATTTATTTGCCTCTTACGACAGGCAGGAATACCTCGGGCCTATTCTTACCCCTGGACATGCCGGGGGACCTGTTATTGTCTACACCTGGGTCTTAATGGAACGTTCAATTCCGTCAGATTCGAAAACATGCTAGAACCTGAAGGTGTAGCCCAGACCCACCACCTAGGCACAGATATAGAACAAATTAACAATTATAGTCCAACAAGTCGCTTGTGCTGACGCAGCAACAACACGCTACAACCAAATGTCTCAAACAGTGCTATGTTAAAAAAATCAACCACTTAAAAGAAGTATCGCAAGAGTTAAAACAAATTGCTACTGCTAAATTTAGCTTACAAGTAACAAACATACTCAGAGTTGAGATATTTTAAGTAACAAATTGAGCTCACTTCCACACGTGATGCTCCCAAAAAACAAAAGATTATTTTTTATCCTTACGATAATCGAGCCCTTGGTGGATCCCGACATTCAAACCTCGGCACTAGTGTCTCACGGAGTTAGGGTACTTTGGTATATCATACAGTTCAATATCCACCTGATTGTCTGAAACATGCTAGACACTCAGTGTTAAAACGATATACACAATAAGACCCACGGCTTGGATGGCAAGGCAAAATTCTGATGCTATGAGGCGCAAGGCAACAAGAGTTCCATCAAAATGGTGCAACAAACTTCGTAGGGTCCGATCACAACATGGATTACTAACACAGTTTCATGACTCAGCACTCGCTAATAGTTTGTGTCAGGAGAGGTACACTTGCAATACGGACGGCGGAAAGTGGATAGCCAGTAACAAAACATAACTGACTGCTTGGCCGTGCAGACCATCTCAAGACATGGCCGTTACAACTGTTGCCTGTCCAATGCCTCTTCAAAGCAGCTCTTTACTGACCGGGTTACCTCACCCCCTTGGGCAATCGCACCGTCTTCCCTCAACCTCCCAACTCAACTGACTCGCTCTCGCCTGCCGATCAGCTCCCTGCCGCGCCACCTCGCGACGGGCTCACAAGCGCCAAAAGGTTAACATCCCTGAACAAATATCGATAGCCGAAAACCCCACATGTCTCAACTTCGACACTTTGTTTCCTTTACAAAGCCCTCAGCAGGAGATCCTGTCTTGCTGACTGTAGATGGGCATACCAGACACAAGGGCTTAGGTGTCATCATGTTAGCTCGAGAAACCCATGTTCATATGTCAAGTTTTCCCCCCACACGCTTCTCCTAAGGTGCAGCATCTGGAGAGGACGTTCATGAAACCTTTCAAAAACTGCTACAACACGGCTTGCAGCTTGTGGATGAGGGCTGATCCTGGGTCAAGGATTAATGACTTGTTGCAATATTGGTAACTGATGCCTACAAACGCGTCGACTAGATATTGCTGAAAATGGATTTAGATGCACTGGAATTTACTCGACAAACCCAGACATATTTAATGATTTGCATTTTATGGGTAGTGATGTTACCAATAATGTACAGGAACCTGTCCTCGAGATGGCGTCTGATGGAACTGTTGTTGCTACATCTGGGACAACGACATCGCTCTGACCAGCAACTCTGATAGCCCCCCCCCCCCCCCCCCCACCATCCCAAAATCACTCAGCTTGCTTCCCAGGCAGAATCAACAATCACTTCTGGAGAGGCCACCACTTCCTCCAATGCACTACACTCAACTGAACATCCTGATTTTGCAAGTGTTTTAAAAGAGGTGTCGTCTTTACCCTCCTGCAGCGAACTGAGTTTGACATGCCGAAAAAGAAAGGCAGAGAGAAGAGAAATTTGGACATCAACTCCAATTAAAAATATATTGACAGACAAGAAAGATTCACAAGAGCAAAAGGAAAAAACACAACAGAAAAAGAGACAAATGAAATTTTCAAAACAAGAACGAACGACTATCAATAATGAGAAGAAAATGAAGAAAACAAAATTTTTCATAGTGACAGCGCTACACCAAGCACTTCTCAAGACATTCTAGGTGTAAAATGTATTCTGTGTGGAGAAAGCTATGAGGAAAACTGGATTCAGTGCAACAAGTGTGAAGGCTGGTCACATCAGCTCTGTGCAGACATTGACGCCTTACTTTTTTACTTTTCTGGTCTTTGTAAGGTAAATAAATCATAGGGTAAATGAGCTGTAATATGTTATAAATTGTGTATAGTGTTATACAATAAAACATTTATTCGAAACAGTGTTTTTAATTTACAAACATAATCATATTGGTGTGGCACATACTATCTGTCAATTTTTAAAGTTTCCAAAGTGAAAGGTTATATCTAATAACATTATTTTCCCTTCATCTTTTGCAAAATATATCCCCCAATTCCTCCCCCCCCCCCCCATGAACCATGGACCTTGCCGTTGGTGGAGAGGCTTGCATGCCTCAACGATACAAATACCATAGGTGCAACCACAACAGAGGGGTATCTGTTGAGACGCCAGACAAAAGTGTGGTTCCTGAAGAGGGGCAGCAGCATTTTCAGTAGTTTCAGGGGCAACAGTCTGGATGATTGACTGATCTGGCCCTGTAACACTAACCAAAACGACCTTGCTGTTTTGGTACTGCGAACGGCTGAAAGCAAGGGGTAACAACAGCCGTAAGTTTTCCCGAGGGCATACAGATTTACTATATGATTAAATGATGATGGCGTCCTCTTGGGTAAAATATTCCGGGGGTAAAATAGTCCCACATTTGGGTCTCCGGGCAGGGACTACTCAGGAGGACATCGTTATTAGGAGAAAGAAAACTGGCATTCCACGGATTGGAGCGTGGAATGTCAGATCCCTTAATCGGGCAGGTAGGTTAGAAAATTTAAAACGGGAAATGGATAGGTTAAAGTTAGATATATTGGGAATTAGTGAAGTTTGGTGGCAGGTGGAACAAGACCTTTGGTCATGTGAATACAGGGTTATAAATACAAAATGAAGTAGGGGTAATGCAAGAGTAGGTTTCATAATGAACAAAAAAATATGAGTGCGGGTAAGCTACTACAAACAGCATAGTGAATGCATTATTGTGGCCAAGATAGACACGAAGCCCACGACTACTACAGTAGTACAAGTTTGTATGGCAACTAGCTCTGCAGATGATGATGAAATGTATGATGAGATAAAAGAAATTATTCAGGTACTGAAGGGAGATGAAAATTTAATAGTCATGGGTGACTGGAATTCGACAGTAGGAAAAAGAAGAGAAGGAAACATAGTAGGTGAATGTGGATTGGGGCTAAGAAATGAAAGAGGAAACCGCCTGGTAGAATTTTGCACAGAGCATCACTTAATCATAGCTAACACTTGTTTCAAGAATAATGAAAGAAGGTTGTATACATGGAAGAGTCATGGAGATACTAAAAGGTTTCAGATAGTTTATATACTGGTAAGACAGAGATTTAGGAACCAGATTTTAAATTGTAAGACATTTCCAGGGGCAGATGTGGTTCTGACCACAAGCTATTGGTTATGAACTGTAGATTAAAACTGAAGAAACTGCAAAAAGGTGGGAATTTAAGGCGATGGGATCTGGATAAACTGAATGAACCAGAGGTTGTACAGAGTTTCAGGGAGAGTATAAGGGAATAATTGACAGGAATGGGGGAAAGAAACACGGTAGAAGAAAAGTTAAGGCAGCAGGGGATCAAGTAGGTAAAAAGACGCGGGCTAGCAGAAGAGATACTGAATGTAATTGATGAAAGGAGAAAATACAAAAATGCAGCAAGTGAAGCAGGCAAAAAGGAATACAAACGTCTCAAAAATTAGATCGACAGGAAGTGCAAAATGGCTAAGCTGGGATGGCTAGAGGACAAATGTAAGGATGTAGAGGCTTCTCTCATCAGGGGTAAGGAAGATACTGCCTACAGGAAAATTAAAGAGACCGTTGGAGAAAAGAGAACCACTTGCATGAATATCAAGAGCTCAGATGGAAACCCAGTTCTAAGCAAAGAAGGGAAAGCAGAAAGGTGGAAGGAGTATATAGAGGATCTATACAGGAGCAGTGTTCTTGAGGACAATATTATGGAAATGGAAGAGGAGGTAGATGAAGATGAAATGGGAGATATGATACTGCGTGAAGAGCTTGACAGAGCACTGAAGGACCTAAGTCGAAGTTAGGCCCCGGGAGTAAACAACATTCCATTAGTGCTACTGACGGCCTTGGGAGAGCTAGTCCTGACTAAACTCTACCATCTGGTGAACAAGATGAATGAGACAGGCGAATTACCCTCGGGCGTCAAGAAGAGTATAATAATTCCAATCCCAAATAAAGCGGGTGTTGACAGATGTGAAAATTACCGAACTATCAGTTTAATAAGTCACAGCTGCAAAATACTAACGCGAATTCTTTACAGACGTATGGAAAAATTGGTAGAAGCCGACCTTGGGGAAGATCAGTTTGGATTCCGCAGAAATATGGGAACACGTGAGGTAATACTGACCCTACGACTTATTTTAGAAGCTAAATTAAGAAAAGGAAACCTACATTTCTAACATTTGTAGACTTAGAGAAAGCTTTTGACAATGTTGACCGAAATACTCTCCTTCAAATTCTGAAGGTGGCTGGGGTAAAATACAGGGAGCGAAAGGCTATTTACAATTTGTACAGAACGCAGATGGCAGTTATAAGAGTCGAGGGACATGAAATGGAAGCAGTGGTTTGGAAGGGAGTGAGACAGGGTTGTAGCCTCTCCCCGATGCTACTCAATCTGTATATTGAGCAAGCAGTAAAGGAAACAAAACTTGACTAGAAGAAGGGATCGGTTGATAGGTCATATTCTGAGGCATCAAGGGATCACCAATTTAGTACTGGGGGGCAGTGTGGAGGGTAAAAATCATAGAGGGAGACCAAGAGATGAATACACTAAGCAGATTCAGAAGGATATAGGCTGCAGTAGGTACTGGGAGACGAAGAGGCTTGCACAGGATAGAGTAGCATGGAGAGCTGCATTAAACCAGTCTCAGGACTGAAGATCACAACAACAACATCCCCCATTTCTGCAGATCATTAGGAACTGGTTTCCTTTTTAATATTAAATACGTCAACTATTAAATGAAAGAAGGAAATAAAAGATTAAAATCACGAATAGAAATAAATATATCTCTATACGTCACCGAGAATGAAATTAATAGGAAATATCTAAGGGTGCTAAAACGAAATGGATGCAGCACCGTCATGACTTGCATAGTTTCTATTTCATTTTAAACAGAAAACTTTTACTACACTATTTTGCCGAAGAAAATGCTTACATATTGCAACGTATATAATACAGTTAAAAGTCAACCTGCAGAAAATGCTCTGAACAGTTCATCAGGCGCGACCGAGAAAATGCGGCTTGTTAAACAACTTCTTCGAGACAACTGCGACGGCTGCATCTACCCAGACACTGCTCAGCCGTCTCTGCACGTTCAGTTTGTCCTCCAGGTGTCCATTACGGGAAACAGTACAAGAACCTCAGCAGAATGGTGAGTGGGGCTGGCAGACAATGGAACACCCAGATGGAACCAGTATCAGTCGACATGACGTCCTCTTCAATAAAGAAAGCAGTGTTTATCTGACACTGGACGATCATAATAATGTAGGAGTGGTAGGAATTCTTATGTTTTGAGTGGGTAACATGTGCAGGTAAGGAGCCACTCTCGTCCACGCTAATTTAAGGCAAATGCAGGACAGGATCCTTCGACTTACCGTTGGACGGATGTGTTCGGCTTTCAGGACGGTAATGCTTAATCGCAACCACCTTCCTCCAGGAGGCAGGATTCAACAAAATGTAATGGCCTCCGAATCGTGATGAGAAGAATCTGACGGAACATGAATGAGACCTATCGTAACTGGCAGTGTGCCATCACAGGAAGCCATCTCACTAGCTGAGTGGTCTCAGGAGGGTAACCACCGAAACGTGGAGTAGGTCTGAGCAGCAACGACTCGACCATCATGTGTGCTGCGTTACATTTAACTTCAAAGGTCTGGAGCAAGATGGTGTGGCCTAGTGCCCAGCAGCAGATTTTAACTACTCACATCAAAAAAGTTTTGCACCTCCTCGGTTCCAAGAGTTCCAGAACCTGTACAGAAAATTGGACTAGAGATCAACATAAACATCATTTACGCCCTTTTATTGCTCATCAAAACCACAATGTACCTCCATACAGCGAGACCTTCAGAGGTGGTCGTCCAGATTGCTGTACACACAGATACCTCCAATACCCAGTATCACGTCCTCTCGCATTGATGCATGCTGATTTGTCGTGGCATACTATCCACAAGCTCGTCAAGGTACTGTTGGTACAGATTGTCCCACTCCTCAACAGCGATTCGGCGTAGATCCCTCAGAGTGGTTGGTGGGTCACAACGTCCATAAACAGCCCTTTTAATCTATCCCAGGCGTGTTCCATAGGGTTCATGTCTGGAGAACATGCTAGCCACTCTAGTTGAGCGATGTTGTTATACTGAAGGAAGACATAGGAAGACGATAGGGCATGAATTGTCGTCCATGAAGACGAATGCCTAGCCAATATTTTGCCGATATGGCTGCACTATCGGGCGGAGAGTGGCATTCACGTACAGTACAGCCGGTACGGCGTCTTCCATGGCCACCAGCGGCGTACGTCGGCCCTACATAATCCCACCCCAAAACAGCAGGGAATCTCCACCTTGCTGCACTCGATAGACAGTTTGTCTAAGACCTTCAGCCTGACCGGGTTGCCTTCAAACATGTCTCTGACGAATATCTTATTGAAGCCATATGCGACACTCATCGGTGAAGAGAACGTGATGCCAGTCCCGAGAGGTCCATTCGGCAAGTTGTTGCGCCCATCTGTACCGCGCTGCATAGTGTCGTGATTGCAAAGATGGATCTCGACATGGACGTCTGGAGTGAAGTTGCGCATCATAGAGCCTATGGAGCATAGTTTGAGTCGTAAAACGACGTCTTGTGGCTGCACGAAAAGCATTATTCGACATGGTGGCTTTGCTATCAGGGTTCCTCCCAGCCATAATCCTTACGTAGGGGTCATCCACTGCAGTAGTAGCCCTTGGGCGGCTTGAGCGCGGCATGTCATCGTCTGTTCCTGTCTCTTTATATCTCCTCCATGTCCGAACAACATCGCTTTGGTTCACTCCGAGTCTCCTGGACACTTCCATTGTTGGGAGCCCTTCCTAGCACAAAGTAACAATGCGGACGCGATCGATCATGGTATTGACCGACTAGGTGTGGTTGAAATACTAACAACACGAGCCGTGTACCTCCTTCCTAGGGGAATGAGTGGAACTGATCGGCTGTCGGACCACCTCCGTCCAATAGGCGCGGTTCATGCGTGGTTGTTTACATCTATGGGCGGGTTTAGTGACATCTATGAACAGTCAAAGGGAGTTTCCCTGTGGTACAATATCCACAGTTAACGCCTATCATCATGATTGCTGGGAACCGGTGTGATGCAAGACTTTTTTTGATGTGTGTACAAAGCCGCGCACTTTCAAACAAACTTAATGTTCGTTACTTCTGTTTTTATTCCTTAAGCATTTTATTAGATTTTCACGAAGCGTATACTTCCACTCCCTTTTAGCATAACTTATACGTGCTTGCGGACATGCATGTAGTGCTAAAATTTAGTTTAGGAGAGTTTACCGCGTTCAGTGTATGCTGCAGCGTACGACTTACAGGTAGCCATACTGACAACGTGCAGTACGCGAGCAGTGTGCGACATGCATAGAGATTCTATGTGCTGTTTATAGAAAGTTCCAAATGGTAACATACGGGAGATAGGACGTGTCTAACCGCTCATGTGACTATATTTGTGCCACACTGACATTTGGCAAGTTGCTATTCTGCAGTCGGTTTGCGTTGTTGCGCGTGAGGGCGGGACGTCCAGCGGAATTAGTTTCCATTATTCGTCAGTGGAATCTCGCCTCGGAATCTGCTTGTGTTGCGAATCCTCTGCGGTTGCAGCGCAGCAGGAGTTACCGTCTGCACGTGGCACGGACTTGGAGGATTGTAAATCAAGGGTACGGGCAATTACTCCCTGGATACTACTTACTGCCAGCTGCATCTGCAGAACGCCTTGTTTTAGAATGCAACCAAAGTCAGTACTCTACACAAAGCCGGGTTACTATGAAGTCATTTATTGCTCCGTACATAATTTATGCTGAGTGGCATAGGGAGTTACTGTCGGACTCTCTTTATGGGAATAATATCTAGGGATACTACTGTTTGTGGCTTGTGATGTGGTGGTGAAAGAGCATCGAGAATACGTCGTACTCGGTACTTCAGATTCAAGAGAAACTGTAAAAAATCAATTGCCGCAAAATTGTTTCCAAATACAGTTATCATAGAAATTCGTGTTTTTTCCCTTTTTACTTAGAAAGAAATATGATCAGGTCTGCCAAATTACTCTTTGATAGACAGGGTGAACCACTTAAAACTTACACCGGCAATTGAAAGTGCTACTAATGTGCTGTTTTCACAGATTGGATTGGCAGCCAGGTGTTCATGTTGTTTGCCAATACACTAACTGTAATAATACTAAGAATGTTTAATTTAAGTGCAAACATACATGGTTTTAAATGAAACAATATCTATTGACATTAACAAACTAAAAGTAGGGAAAATTAGAATATCAGTGCGCTAGTCGTTTACCAGATATCGTATTTTGAAAAGATTCCACACAGACGCTTTGTAGTGCCATTCAACCTGCGTAGTTGCAGGTACACTGTTGTTATTGTTGCTTACAGTGCCTGTGTGTTCCCTGAGTGCATTGCGACTTGCTGGTCTGTTTTTAGTGTGTGACAGTCCAGATAGTAGCTCATGAGTGGACGATGGGATTTACCAGTGCAGAAAAAGCGACATGGTGTATGGAGAGTGTAGGAAGAATGCAGCTCGTTTCTGTACTGTGTGTGCAGCATGGTATCCCAACAGACGTCAACCATCTTGCCAATTATTTATCAATCTCTTCAACCACTTACGTAAAAGTAGTAGTGTTACACTCAGACAAGGTTGCAGAAGGAAATAACTGATGATACATGTGCGGAAGATTAATGTTCTTGCTGCTGTTGCCGTTGCTCCGTACGTTACATCCCGCGCCATCTCACGAGGAAGTGACACGAGTCATTTAAGAGTCATGTGCATTCTACATCGACATAAGCTCCATCCCTATCACATCTCTCTCCATCAAGAGCTGCATGGAAACGATTATGAGAATCGGGTTAACTTCTGCACATGGTCATTAAGGCAGGATACCCACGATGTATCGTGTATCTCATTTAGTAAGACGCCACATTTACCAATCATGGCCTGCTAAATCGCCGAAACATGTACTGCTGGTCCGTTGACTACCCCCGTTGGCTTCGCCAGGTGAAATGTCAGCGTCCATGGAGTGTAAACGAGTTATGGAGGATAGTGAACCATCATCTCATGGGCCCGTCTTTCATAGACGGAACAATGAACAAGTATCGTAGCCTCCTCACAGACCATCTTCCACGGATGCTAGGAAACGTTCTTTTGCGACTAGGAGATTGTAGTACAAACATGACAGCTGTCCAGCTCATAGAGCACGAAGTACTACGTACAGGATGTCTTCACGAATTCTTTCCAAATCGCTGGAGTGGACGCAGAGGACCTGTACACTGGGCGGTCGGTTCCCCGGATTTGATGCCTACAGACTTTTTTCTGTGGGGGACGTTCAAAGACACTGTCAGCAAGGACATGTCAACTACACTCAATGATATGCAACGATGTGTTACTGCAGCCTTCTCGGTCATCTCCACTGAAATGATAGCAAGTATGCAGCAATCGTTCCTTATCGGAATGGAAGCTCTAGTATGATAAAAAAAAATTTATTATTTCTATTAAATATTTCTCAATTCTATCAATTTAAATCTGTATTTCATACTAGAATGTCGTGTTCCCAGTTTGGCACAGCTTTGCCACAGGAGACACGAAAGCGGTCGAAGACGTCCGTCTTCTGGTCGGCTCCTGATCGGTGTCAGAAGTAGGCTAGTTTCTGATTACGCAAAGATTTCTATTATTTGGAAAAGAACAACCCGGATTTCTTTACGTAATCAGTATGAATTTTATAATTACCTAAGGGACCTTTAACAATGAATAGTAAAAAAAATGCATTTGCAAATGAAATCATTAATAAATGGGGCAGCTATGAGTTGTATAGAAGACAAGGAGCGGCCTTCTGTCTACGACCAGGATGCCGCAGTATTCTCTGCTGTAGTAAAGGCTGTTTGACATTTATAAAAATAATATGGCATGGAGGATAAAAAAGTATAAAGGAAAAGAACAGAATAAGAAGTCTGGTAGACACTAAATATATTCAAACAATTCTCACTAGCAAAATTAGGGCTTATTTATAAACAATACAACTTACATAATTACTTTTCTAACAGTATGGTGCGATCAGATTTCAGCCTGTCCTGTGCTGTCTCCTTGGTTAACGTTTTCTTTGTCACAAATTATAGTCACTACTTTTCTCCTTTCGTTGAAGACAATTCTTGCACTGTTCAACACCTCCGATAACAATAACTTCCTGATTTACAGTTTCGAACATAAATTACTTTAATTTTATTAATTAATAATGTTGTCTACACGCTGGCAAGACCGCTCACTTTTTTTAACTTAAAGTCGACCACCTTTACGTTTTCACACAACAAGCAGAAACACATATTAAAATTTGAAGATCTACAAACGTTTTTTACTGTCATCTTTTATTTAGATCGAAGCGGAACGACAGTTCAGCTTCTGTTAAAATGTTTCTTTGACTGCGCAACCGATGTATTAGCGTCCGCGCTAGATGCGCATCTTTACAGTTATGTAAATTATACAAAACAAATGTCTTTCAAAGGGTACTCAAAGCTTTCATAGGACGGAAATACCAATAATATTACATCGCTTCCCGCGTGAGGAGTAATGAGTCTGAAAGATCGTTACGACTCACGCGCAGTCGTAATATTATTGGATTCACGTACTTAGTGAATGAAGTATTTGAGGATCTCTCCTTGTAGGGAGCAAAACAAACATAACATAAGGCACATAGAATTATATACGTTTCACACTAAGTCGTCAAAGCTACTCACAGTTGCCTGACCATTAACAAACTTGGTTGTGGCATGATGCCATCATAAGTGTTCAAGAATTCCTTTTTTATTTTTATTTTTTTTTTTTTTTTGCGTGTTCTCAAGAATTACTCTCATTCAGTCAATTGAAACATTGAAATACTAACATAGATACAAGTACAAATTAAATACACATACAGATACATATATACATAAATATTGACAAGAAGAAAAAAAAATTCGATTACAGCATTGGTGCATTTCCACAAATTTTGAACAGAACATAAAAATTTATCAGTCTTTCTCGTAGCGACGGCACTCTTCACTTTGTAGTTGGGAGTATTTCCCATGAACTCGGATGATTTTCACAGGGGAATTCTTCCATCACCTGTCACTTTTCACTGCACTAAAACTGGGGATCACCTTTTCACATTCTGGTGGAAAACACTGGGAATTTCACTATGTGAAGGGGAAAGTGATATTTCTTGAGTCGACGATCCATCGGGTCATGTCGGGAATCAGGAAAGTTGATGACTGGTTCAATGACGAATGAGCCAGTTTGGTGGCTGTCTTAATCTCATTCCAATTCATGTTACAGCACATGAAAATACAGAAAAAAAATCTGTATTAGGACTTGCTCATTAACTAGCATCTTAATCTAAGGGAATATAGAGTAAGAATTTAAGACAATAAAAATTACTACATAGACTATGTACATATACAGTACATTATATATTATTCATATTTTGTGTCTAGGTTTTACATTCTTTCGTTAGCAAATATTAGCAAAACACGTTTCGTCTTGTACAGGTCTTTCTTAAGCAATGTATTTAGCAATATTGCCGTAGCAATTTTCATAGTTAGGGAAAAGTCATCATTAGGGTCCTTTTAATGTAAATATAGTAAAATCGTGCGTAGTTTATCAACGTTTTATTATTTTTATATCCATTTTCATCTCAAATCTGGAGCACGCTCGCGCCCGTTACGGAGAGGAATGCTTATTGTTGAGGACGGGCCGGCGAGCAGTCATTGAATGTTGCCAGAGTGCTTCACAGTCACGTGGTAACGAACTGGCGGTTTAACAGCGTTGGCAGTCCGCGTCCTGCACGAGGCAGATAGTTCAGTGGCTACCAACCCTTCTTTTTTTTTTTAATTTGTGCATTTTGTTGAATCGTGGGTACTGGAGCAGCCTGTCAAGGCGACATGGTCAACCTGGACGGTAAATTGACTGCACCAGCGACGAAGAACAGTCATCGATGAAAATGACTACCGTCACCTATGTCAGTGAGTACAATAGCTTGTCTATCCTTTGACTGATAGTCACTGTATCGTCGTTACAACGTGAGAATACTTGAAATGCTACCTCACACGCGGAACATCACACGTGTCCATAAGTTTATTGCAGTTTTGATTCACACAAGAGATAACTAGTTTTTCGTGTCCATACATGTGTCAAATTACGATTTTACACACGTGTCCATTATTTTGTCACTGAGTCACACGCAGCAATCCATACGTGTCCATATAGGTGTCTCTATACCACAGAGTAGCACAGGTAATGCTAAAATTACGTATCATGAAAGGATCATTTACAAGATATACATAGTTTTTTTTATTACTGTCCAAGACCTAACGAAAAACGTGTTTGCTATTCTGAATGGTGCTTCTGATGCACGTTAGATTTTACATATATTTTAAATCTGATTCTTTTCCTTTTCTTATTGCTCTGTAACAGCCCTTTTTTTTCTCGGTTACATCAATAATCAGTAAAATATACCGACTTTGGCGTGCCGAACAGTTCACGTTCAAAACTTCATCTAACAGAAATCGGGAAAATTATTCCTATTTCCTAGGATGCTTTTGCTCACAGCAAATCAGATTGACATCATGTTTCGATAAGTAACTGCAGGTACGCATTAACCAACGAGCCACGATCGTCAATACACACAATATACACACGTCAAGTCTTTTGAACCAATTTCCAAATTTCTTCCCCTAGCGGGTAGGGTACAAAGGTAAGAATGCTAAAGAAGAAAACTACAATAGGATAGTGCAAGGAAATGAAAGATACGAAGATAAATAATAGGTGAAATAATCAGTTTAGCAAATTCATTCTTCGGCTCCACCGTTTTTAGTGTCATCCACGTGGCATAACTTGACTTCAGTATTAAAATGTCGCACAAATCCGCTTCCAAAGCATCTTCAAATATATCTCAAAATCACGGCATGCGGACATAGCAGAAGAATAGAAGCAGATTATCTCAGTCCTCAACTAGGTGTCTTAATATCGAAGGTTTCTGTATAATACTCGTGACATAGGAATAGTCTCTCTAAGTTTCTCCAATACAGGACCTAATTCTTATTATAAATGCAAATTTCTTAACTGGTTGACTCATAGTAATAAATAAGTTAAAGTTGCTCTCCAGATGCGGGTACAATTATTCATTTCTTTGTACATTAACTATATGTTGCTGCTTATACTCTGTGTAATCTACAGATTACAGTGTATCAGTTTTGCATCGTACATGGTTCTAGCGACTTAAAATATCAGTCCTTTGAAAGCTTAACTTAGGTTAATACTTCACATATACGGACATTCTGGTCTGAATGAGGGATTTAAAGAAAACCTTTACTACTTGGTAAAAAGGAGATTTGCCATAACTTAAAACTAAAACAGCAGGTGGCACTTTGGCACATCCCTTACTCAATTCAACGACTGCAGTCTTCTCTTGCTCAAGAAACTTAAAACTACCTTAAAACTAAAGCAAATCTTATTTTCCAAATACGTAGAGTAGCTTCTTCAATCAGTTCATATCTTTCAAGCTCCATCATTACTTTGTGTCCACCTCACCCAAATGATTACGTCACCTGCAGAATACATGTACATGCGGTTGACTCACATACTTTCTAAACAGATCACACTCTTGTTTCAAGTTGCAGCTTAACATAATAAATGATATTTTTTTAAACGTTTTTCATGGTACTTCTTTAGGTCTACATGGTGGTAAAGTCCTTTTATTCGTCTACTAACTGGATCTGCCAACACGTAACAACCAATATGTGGCTTCCTGACTATAACAAACGGTCCTTCGTATAGGTGTTGCCACTTACGATTTTTACGTAAGATGAGAGATGTTTTGAAGTGTGTCCTCAGAAGAACACGCTCGTTCAGGCGATACGACAGAACTTTATTGACATGCTTGTCAAATGCCTTTTATCTTAAATTGGCATGAGTTGTGAGAGAGATCAGGGCTTGTCTTAACTTATTATCTAGGTTGACTTCTGGACCTTGTATCTTGGGGATAGGATCAGTCCATTCATTGCTTTCCTTTTGCCTGGAGATTAGTTCTGAAGGTATGAAATCGGTAGAAGTGTGCTTTTAGTTTTCCGCATGATCACTAGGTTGAATTTCGCTCACAATTACCTTTGAAGTACAGGGCGGTACGCTCGGTACGAAGTTTGCTTCCGTATTCCACCTAAGTTGCGAGCTATTTGCCGGAATTTCAGTCGAGATGGTGTGTGTTGGCGGGTTTGCTCGGGCATAATAGATGCGAGAATTTTGAGGTTCGTGATTTTGACTTTGATAGTTAGTAAAAGGTGGAAGACTATTCCTAAAGTTTGGAGCATACTGTTGTTTGTATTGCTTGGAAGGATCTGGAGCATTTCTCCCTAGAGAACAGTGCTGGAATCTAGGCTGGTCACCGTACTGCTGTCGACTGTTGGTTTTAATCCAACGTCCTTTTCCATTGAAATTATTATTATTTTGGCGATCGTTATTGTAGTGATAGCGATCATTGTAATTAACTGGTGAATTACCTTATTGCTGTGGTGTTGTCTGGTATATGGGGTGGTACCTGTTTTGATCCTGGAATTTATGTTTCTGCTCCCCGTTACGGCGATAGTAGTTGTTATTATCGCACGGAACGTCGTGTCCTTTACTGTTGTTGGGTTGGTATGACATACCTGAGTCTGCGCCTACACCGTGCGGCCGTGTAGTGTGCGGGCCAAGATTACAATTACTCCGCGCACTAGCACGCACGTCTTCTTGAATCATGTCAAGGTTGTCAAGTACTGACAGAAAAGCCTCCGTATCGTCGTCACTGACATTTACTAACTTCTCCCTGATTGATACCGGTAGCTTTGACTTAAGGATCATAATTACGTCCTTCGGGGTAATGGGCGTGTCCCAATATTGTACTTTTCGCAGGTATTTCTCGAAGTACCTACGGAGACCAGCACTTCTCGTATTAAATGGTTCAGCATTATATACCTCCTTTCTAAGGCGTTGTTGTATGCCTTAACTCCAGAATTTGTTCAGAAATTGCTTTTCGAAGTCAGCGTAATTATCACATCTGTCAATTACTTCTGTTCCCCAGACAGAACCCTCTCCTTGAATGTAACCTACTATAAAGCGCATCCGTTGCTTGTCATCCCAGCTCTCAGGAAAAACACCATTAAATGACTTCAGAAAAACCATTGGGTGGATGTTGCGTTTCTCTGGCAGAAAAGGCTGGAACACGCGGTGCTTGAGAACGCTTTCTTCTTTCATTAGCTCGACAAGAGTTACTTGATTATTCTGGTTGCGTACTAACGGATTCCTATTGCTGTGTCCATGTACAAGTGGAGAGAATTCTACACGAGACACGGGATTATTATTGTATTCATGTTCTGAAGAAAGCAAGTGTGAATGCTCACTTCTATTGTCATTAGGAAAATCATTGACTTGTCGTTTCAACTGCTCGATTTCCTCAGTGAGGTGTCGTTTCCACTCGGGAAGATCTCGGTGAAAAACTCTACGAATCTCTCCTAATTCAGTGAGAATCGTATCTCCTGATGTACCTGGAGCAGATAAAACTTCAACTGTGGCTGACTTAACTGCTTCTTTTAAGTCGTGTTGAACCTTGTTTTCTATGTACTGTTCCTTAGTCTCCACCCATTCTACAAATTCTTTTCCTATCGTGGAACGTACGTTGGCTGCAGCATCATTCACACTCTTTTCAATGTTTATTTCGGATAGCGCCTGTGTCAGGTCATTGACCTGGCCTTGCAGAGTGACGACATTGTCTGCAAGCTTGTTTACTTTAGCTCCGACCTCAGCGAACTTTTTTGAAACTTCTGTTGTAACTGCCTGGCAACTTTCGATTTGTACTTTGATGTCTTTGTGCACGTTACCTACTATGCTCTCACATGCATCTACCTTCTGCAGAATACCTTCTATCCTTTCATTAACTTTACTACTTAATTCCGAGATACATTCCACCGTGACTGTCCTTATTCTTGCCTCTAAGTTGGCATCAATATTATCTAACCTATTTTTCATTGTACCAATCATGGTATTCAGGTCAAACCATTTTCGCTCTGTCTCCCGTTCCTTTTCCCTTTCTTTTTGTTCCCTTTCTTGTCTATCTCGTTGTTTTTGTAATTTATAAGCTTCCCTTTCCCGTTTCTCCTGTTCTCTATCACGTTGTTTTTGTAATTTATAAGCTTCCCTTTCCAGTTTCTCCTGTTCTCTATCACGTTGTTCTTGTAATTTATAAGCTTCCCTTTCCAGTTTCTCCTGTTCTCTTTCTTGAAAAAAAAATTCTCATCATTTCAACCATCGAATTTTCTCCCGCTTGCTGTGACGATGATTGCTGTGACGATACGTCACGCACACCACCATCGTCTGCCGTTCTCTCCATTCGCTAATCGGGTCTGCCTGTTCCCGTTCGCGAACGTAGTGGATACGACTTGACAACTGTGTCATCACCGTCATCCACACTGTTTGTCGGCTTTCCTTTGTCATCTGCCATGTTTATTTTTAAGTTTGTGACGTAACTGCTCAAAGAAATATTTCGCGGCACGCCGATCGTCAACTCTCAGATGCGCGCGCTGATAGTCAAACGTCACACCGCGGTAGGTGACAATTGCAGAGCTATACCGGGTAGAAGACAAGATGGCACCTAACTTTGAAAATAAGTGACAAACACCTACTAGACACTGAATCCTGCTATTATGGCATCCATCTCGTGTTCTTAACCGTAGCAACAATGAAGATGCTCATAATACTAACAAATAAACTTTGCATGAAGAGATGATCAGAAATGAATTCTAACTACGTAAATAAGCAACTCTGCAAGGAAATAACAGCGATAGGATAAAATGAAGCAGTAAGGAAAGAAATTCCGGAAATCAGTTTTTTTATACAGGACGCGAGATTTTATGCGTAATGAAAACCGTACTTACATCAGTCGTTTTGCGCACTGCTGTTATTTTTTCGATTTTTTTTTATTTTTTATTTTATACTTCCTCGGTTTCGTACAGTACTTCCTTTACGGCTTCCCGATGTCCACCGGATGAAGTCATGAAACAATAACAGAACAGATTAAAATTTTTTATCAAGTCCCAGTTCGGGCGCCAGATCTAGTATGATAAAAAAAATTATTATTTCTATTAAATATTTCTCAATTCTATCAATTTAAATCTGTATTTTATACTAGAATGCCGTGTTCCCAGTTTGGCACAGCTTTGCCACAGGAGACACGAAAGCGGTCGAAGACGTCCGTCTTCTGGTCGGCTCCTGATCGGTGTCAGAAGGAGGCTAGTTTCTGATTACGCAAAGACTTCTATTATTTGGAAAAGAACAACCCGGATTTCTTTATGTAATCAGTATGAATTTTATAATTACCTAAGGGACCTTTAACAATGAATAGTAAAAAAATGCATTTGCAAATGAAATCATTAATAGATGGGGCAGCTATGAGTTGTATAGAAGACAAGGAGCGGCCTTCTGTCTACGACCAGGATGCCGCAGTATTCTCTGCTGTAGTAAAGGCTGTTTGACATTTATAAAAATAATATGGCATGGAGGATAAAAAAGTATAAAGGAAAAGAACAGAATAAGAAGTCTGGTAAACACTAAATATATTCAAACAATTCTCACTAGCAAAATTAGGGCTTATTTATAAACAATACAACTTACATAATTACTTTTCTAACAGTATGGTGCGATCAGATTTCAGCCTGTCCTGTGCTGTCTCCTTGGTTCACGTTTTCTTTGTCACAAATTATAGTCACTACTTTTCTCCTTTCGTTGAGGACAATTCTTGCACTGTTCAACACCTCCGATAACAATAACTTGCTGATTTAAAGTTTCGAACATAAATTACTTTAATTTTATTAATTAATAATGTTGTCTACACGCTGGCGAGACCGCTCACTTTTCTTAACTTAAAGTCGACCTACTTTACGTTTTCACACAACAAGCAGAAACACATATTAAAATCTGAAGATCTACAAACGTTTTTTACTGTCATCTTTTATTTAGATCGAAGCGGAACGACAGTTCAGCTTCTGTTAAAATGTTTCTTTGACTGCGAAACCGATGTATTAGCGTCCGCGCTAGATGCGCATCTTTACAGTTATGTAAATTATACAAAACAAATGTCTTTCAAAGGGTACTCAAAGCTTTCATAGGACGGAAATACCAATAATATTACAAAGCGTATACTGCCGGCGCCAGTAGTCGTTTTCAACGTAGCCTGTGATGGTCAGTTGCCGGAATACGTCAAACAGTAAACCGCCTGAAGTAATTACATCAGTATGGAACACATCCACTGTAAGCTCTCCTGGAAATAGGCGGATAATGTTGTGTGCATCGAAGCGTGCATTTTTTTTTACTATATTTTAAAAGTATAAGAGCGAAGCTTCTGCCATTTCAGTTAAGTCGCATCTGCGTCATTGTGGACTCTTAAAGATGGTATCTGCTATGAGTTTTAACCATTCATCTCATCTCACACTTTTTGGAAAAGGTTAAAATTTATTTACAGTATATTTATCCCAAGTTCTGCACGCAAGAGCAACTGTGAAGCTTTGGTTCAATTTTGATGATTATTTTCTTTAATTACCGAGGTTTTCATTGCCCTCATGCAGAAATCCAGCGGACACCCAAGTACAATAGCACCGAGTGGACAGCAGAGAGTGTAACACGCAGCCTTTTGTCGGAAGGTAGGCAACAAAGGTGATTCAGCAACCAGCTGTGAGCAACCATTTTCGTAATTGTGTCGTACAGAAACAAACTTCTGAAAGAATGTTTCACAAAACTATAACGGCTTAAATAAATTAACTATGTAATGTAACTACTGTAACTATTCTCTGACAACTATTAATTAAATTAACAGAAATAACTCTCTTTGCTGCAGTTACAGCTGTGGTCGTACATTTTATGTGAATTGTATAAATGTATATTAGAACCATTATTTGTCTAATTTTCGTACATGTTACCGGGAGAACCACAAACGACATCATAGGCGATAGCAACTCTTCTCAAACGTACTAAATTGAAAATAAAGTTTATTTTGAAAAGTAACAGAGGTTGCATTTAACTAACGATGACATTACACTTGAACTTCATGCACAAGTGCTTTTAACATTCAACGCGTTCTAGTACTAATCAGTATTGCAAATAGCTTAAGTCTAGCTCGGTTTCAAACGGTTTGCCGGCCGGAGTGGCCGAGCAGTTAAAGGCGCTACAGTCTGGAACCGCACGACCGCTACGGTCGCAGGTTCGAATCCTGCCTCGAGCATGGATGTGTGTGATGTCCTTAGGTTAGTTAGGTTTAAGTAGTTCTAAGTTCTAGGGGACTTATGACCACAGCAGTTGAGTCCCATAGTGCTCAGAGCCATTTGAACTATTTTTTTCAAGCGGTTTCTATGCTAGTAGTCCATACAACAAATAAATATTTTTTACTACACTCGATCCAGTTTCAGTTATACGAATCTGTTAATACACTGCATCAAAGCATCTTCATTTACTTTCGTGATGCATAGCAGTCACAAAAGACATAAATGACCTCTCTGTATTTCAATTTACAATAGCGGAAATACCAAGAAAGCGGTACACCAGCCTTATATCGTGTAGGGCCCCCGCGAGCACGCAGAAGTGCCGCAAAACGACGTGAAATGGACTTGACTAATGCCTGAAGTAGTGTTGGAAGGAAAGGACACCATGAATCCGGCAGGGCTGTCCATAAATCGAACGAAGGGGTGGAGATCTCTACTGAACAGCACATTGCAATGCGTCCCTGATATGCTCAATAATGTTCATGTCTGGGGAGTTTGGTGACCAGCGGAAGTGTTTCAACTCAGAAGAATGTTGAAACTGTGTGCCGGACCGAGACTCGAACTCGAGACCTTTGCTTTCATGGGCAAGTGCTCTACCAACTGTGCTATCCAAGCACGACTCACGCCCCGTCCTCACAGCTTTACTTCTACCAGTACCTCGTCTCCTACCTTCGAAACTTTACAGAAGCTCTCCTGCGTACCATGCAGGACTAGCACACCTGAAAGAAAGTATATTGCGGAGACGTGGCTTAGCCACAGCATAGGGGATGTTTCCAGAATGAGATTTTCACTCGACAGCGGAGTGTGCGCTGATATGAAACTTCCTGGCAGATTAAAACTGTGTGCCGGACCGAGACTCGAACTCGCATCCTTTGCCTTTCGCCGGCAAGTGCCCCACCAACTGAGCTAACCAAGCACGACTCACGACCCGTCCTCACAGCTTTACTTCCGCCAGTACCTCGTCTCCTACCTTCCAAAATCTGCAGAAGCTCTCCTGAAAGAAAGGATATTGCGGAGACATGGCTTAGCCACAGCCTAGGGGAAGTTTCCAGAATGAGATTTTCACTCTGCAGCGGAGTGTGCGCTTGCCCACGAAAGGAAAAGGTCCAGAGTTCGAGTCTCGCTCCGGCACACAGTTTTAATCTACCAGGAAGTTTCATATCAGCGCACACTCCGCTGCAGAGTGAAAATCTCACTCTGGAAACATCCCCTAGGCTGTGGCTAAGCCATGTCTCCGCAATATCCTTTCTTTCAGGAGTGCTAGTCCTGCATGGTACGCAGGAGAGCTTCTGTAAAGTTTGGAAGGTAGGAGACTAGGTACTGGCGGAAGTAAAGCTGTGAGGACGGGGCGTGAGTCGTGCTTGGGTAGCTCAGTTGGTTATGCCGGCACGGTAGCTCAGCGTTTTTCGGTCAGAGAGCCGGTTGGCCTCTGTAATAAAAAACTGAGTGGAGGGATCAACCACCGAACTTGAAAAAGTTGGTAGAGCACTTGTCCGCGAGAGGCAAAGGTCCCGAGTTCGAGTCTCGGTCCGGCACACAGTTTTAATCTGCCAGGAAGTTTCATATCAGCGCACACTCCACTGCCGAGTGAAAAACACATCCTCGAAACATCCACCAGGCTGTGGCTAAGCCATGTCTCCGCAATATCCTTTCATCCAGGAGTGCTAGTTCTGCAAGTTTCGCAGGAGAGCTTCTGTGAAGTTAGGAAAGTAGGAGACGAGGTACTGGCGGAAGTAAAGCTGTGAGGACGGGCCGTGTATCGTGCTTGGGTAGCTCAGTTGGTAGGGCACTTGCCCGCGAAAGGCAAAGGTCCCGAGTTCGAGTCTTTGTTCGGCACACAGTTTTAATCTGCCAGGAAGTTTCATATCAGCGCACACTCCACTGCAGAGTGAAAATCTCGTTCTCAGAAGATTGTTCCTCAAGTCACCCTGCAGCAATTCTGGACATGTGGGGTGGTGCACTGACCTGCTTTTGCCCTAGTCCGTCGGAATGCACAATGCACATGAATGGATGCAGATGATCAGACAGAATGCTTACGTACGTGTCACCTGTCAGAGTCGTATTTAGACGTATTAGGCGTCTTTTATCACTCCAGCTGCACATGCCCCACACCATTACAGAGACTCCACCAGCTTGAATTGTCTCCCGCTGACATATAGGGTGCATGGATTCATGAGGTTGTTTCCATACTCGTGCACGTCCATCCACTCGATACAATTTGAGACGAAACTCGTCTGACAGGGTAACATGTGCCCAGTCATCAACAGTCGAATGTTGGCATTGATGGGCCCAGGTGAGGCGTAAAACTTTTCGTGCACTCATCAAGGGGCCTTCGGCTCCGAAAGCCCATGCTGATGATGTTTCGTAGACTCTTCCGCACGCTGACATTTGTTAATGGCCTAGCATTTACAACTGCAACAATTTGCGAAAGGGTTGCACTTCTGTTATGTTGAACGATTCTCTTCAGTCGTCGTTGGTCCCGTTGTTGCAGGATCTTTTCCGGGCTGCATCGATGTCGGAGATTTGATATTTTATCGGGTTCCTGATATTTACGGTACATTCGTGAAATGGTCGTGCGTCCCATCGCTCGTGCACCGGCTATAAGACGACGTTCAAACTCACTTAAACCTTAATAAGCTGCCACTGTAGCAGCAGTAACCGATCTAACAACTACGCCACATGCTTGCTGTCTTATATAGGCGTTGCCGTATTCTGCTTGTTTCGATAACTCCGTATTTCAATATGCATGACCGCACAAGCATGCTTGGTGCTTCAGTGTATATACAGCATGGAAATAATACTGATTTCATTCAAATATGTTAATTGTAATCCGAGCTACCTTGAGGTATGACAACGACTTACAAGCTCGAAAGCCTTTTGTAAAACTATATTAACCAATCGTCACAGAGTCAGACAGCAGCCAGATTAAAGAAGTTACGACCGTTTTCCGAGGCGACTGGGCGGCGGTCTGCTGCTATTGTCACACATAACCCTCTAATGGTAACATGTTCAGTGCAGAGTTCAATGGTGTGACTCATCATTACAAAGGTTTAGCTAGAAATTTTGTCCATTGTTAGGGATTAATGTTCATTAGGCATTGACATAAATATAGTTTAGGATAATTTAAAACAATTATTAGTACATTTTTCTTTAAGAGTAACAAGGTACGAAAATTTATTTCACTAGTCCCTGCATGGAGGCCTACCACATGTTACACAAGCCATTTTCATTTTTCTGTCTTTAGATCTAGAGCACAAATACCGACATCTAGTTTGATACTGTAGCTTTGTAGGTCTGCAGTTTTTGTTAGCAAAGTTAGAAGCTTTAGGAATTCTTATGAAGCTTAGACATCGGGTTTTACTGCCATTAAGCTGCACTTAAGGCCATAAAAATACATCCTTACATTTCATTGTGTTTGTTGATGATGGGCTCCTCCTGCTAGTTGTCGGCATCTTCTGAAGCTGCAGCATAATTCTCAGAATTATGTTTAGATTCTACTGGTAATTTATCTTTCTCACTTGAAAATAAGTCATGTTCCTCCAAAAAATTTTAAATAGTCCACAACCTTTCGTTTATTCATATTCACAGATTCCACATTTGAAAATCTTATGAAATCTAGCAAGGCTAGAAAAGACATTTCACATTGTAAATGGTAACGGGAGTGACATATATTCCCAAGGACTATTCCGTCTCAATTAATGGCTTAAGGCAACTAATTTGAAAGATTACAGACCAGTAACTGGTTTATACAACAAAAAGGTTTGGGATAGTACCGGGATAGAGCTCGTAGGTGGATCCACCATGTGTTACTTCAGAGTTGGTGGTATTTGAAGGTGGATCCACAACCCTTTACTGTCAGGATAGGGTTCAAAAACTGATCCACCATGCATTATTGCAGAATAGGGTTAGGTAGTAGATTCACCGTACATTACAGCTGGGAGAGGGTTTGAATGTGGATCAAGCCCCAATATGTCTGGGGCGGTGTTTGAAGGAGGATTCATAGGTGGTGGGTCGGGAGTAGTGCCTGGACACCTCCACATGAAACTAGTACGCGCACATACACACACACACACACACACACACACACACACACACACACACATATACACTCCTGGAAATTGAAATAAGAACACCGTGAATTCATTGTCCCAGGAAGGGGAAACTTTATTGACACATTCCTGGGGTCAGATACATCACATGATCACACTGACAGAACCACAGGCACATAGACACAGGCAACAGAGCATGCACAATGTCGGCACTAGTACAGTGTATATCCACCTTTCGCAGCAATGCAGGCTGCTATTCTCCCATGGAGACGATCGTAGAGATGCTGGATGTAGTCCTGTGGAACGGCTTGCCATGCCATTTCCACCTGGCGCCTCAGTTGGACCAGCGTTCGTGCTGGACGTGCAGACCGCGTGAGACGACGCTTCATCCAGTCCCAAACATGCTCAATGGGGGACAGATCCGGAGATCTTGCTGGCCAGGGTAGTTGACTTACACCTTCTAGAGCACGTTGGGTGGCACGGGATACATGCGGACGTGCATTGTCCTGTTGGAACAGCAAGTTCCCTTGCCGGTCTAGGAATGGTAGAACGATGGGTTCGATGACGGTGGGGATGTACCGTGCACTATTCAGTGTCCCCTCGACGATCACCAGTGGTGTACGGCCAGTGTAGGAGATCGCTCCCCACACCATGATGCCGGGTGTTGGCCCTGTGTGCCTCGGTCGTATGCAGTCCTGATTGTGGCGCTCACCTGCACGGCGCCAAACACGCATACGACCATCATTGGCACCAAGGCAGAAGCGACTCTCATCGCTGAAGACGACACGTCTCCATTTGTCCCTCCATTCACGCCTGTCGCGACACCACTGGAGGCGGGCTGCACGATGTTGGGGCGTGAGCGGAAGACGGCCTAACGGTGTGCGGGACCGTAGCCCAGCTTCATGGAGACGGTTGCGAATGGTCCTCGCCGATACCCCAGGAGCGACAGTGTCCCTAATTTGCTGGGAAGTGGCGGTGCAGTCCCCTACGGCACTGCGTAGGATCCTACGGTCTTGGCGTGCATCCGTGCGTCGCTGCGGTCCGGTCCCAGGTCGACGGGCACGTGCACCTTCCGCCGACCACTGGCGACAACATCGATGTACTGTGGAGACCTCACGCCCCACGTGTTGAGCAATTCGGCGGTACGTCCACCCGGCCTCCCGCATGCCCACTATACGCCCTCGCTCAAATTCCGTCAACTGCACATACGGTTCACGTCCACGCTGTCGCGGCATGCTACCAGTGTTAAAGACTGCGATGGAGCTCCGTATGCCACGGCAAACTGGCTGACACTGACGGCGGCGGTGCACAAATGCTGCGCAGCTAGCACCATTCGACGGCCAACACCGCGGTTCCTGGTGTGTCCGCTGTGCCGTGCGTGTGATCATTGCTTGTACAGCCCTCTCGCAGTGTCCGGAGCAAGTATGGTGGGTCTGACACACCGGTGTCAATGTGTTCTTTTTTCCATTTCCAGGTATATATATATATATATATATATATATATATATATGTGTGTGTGTGTGTGTGTGTGTGTGTGTGTGTGTGTGTGTGCAGGAAAATAGTGCAGTTGCGGTTGGTGTTGACATGTGTACTACATTTACAAGTCAAATTTAAAACATGTGCGAAGAGTGCGAAGAGTGAAGTCGTATTCACGGAGCACAAGTGACTTAAAATCCGTAAAATTACGAAAATTGACGTAAAATACATATAAATTGGGGACAAATACGACAAAATTCAGGAAAATTCAGGGAAAATGAGACGAGAGTACTTACATGTCTGCTTGGTGCAGGAAAATTCTTGTACATCGTGAGACTCTATTAATAATTAATTTGTACGACATACGGAAACATGTGTCTGGCGTTCCGTCTGATAGGACATAAAATAAAGAGAAATAGGAATAGAAATTTAATTGCCCCTCCTACGAATTATAATGAAATTGATTCTCGACTGTGAGTTTTAAAAATTATCTCTAATGTCTCCTAACAGCTGTTCTGCAAAGCAGCTCTGCACAACAGACAACTTACTTCGTCTTTGCGTTGTAACTGCGTGATGAGAAACACATTAAAATATTTCTGGAATAATTGCAACAACTACTGCCATTTTTTATACATAGAAATTGAATGATCAAGAGGGATTTGGCCAGCTAGCCTTAAACCGTGTAAAACGGTGTAAAAATAATGAAACAATGCAATGAAATAGATAGCCTATTCTATTTGCACTTTATTATTTAAACACTGACAAACTTCATACACACTTTTAATTATTTCAACAATGTCCGTACTCAATAAATGCGTATCTGGCCACAACGAAGATACGAATATTACTCTCAATGTATGAAAACGCAAATCTCACAAAATCCTTCCAGTGGGCAAGCAATCAACAACTACCTGCGGTGAACAGACAAATTACCTAAAAATCCTCATTTAATAAAATGTCTCCTTCCGCGCTACTAGTACGATCATGGCAGGCTGCGACCTCTCATGTTGCGGCTCCTCTCCACCGCGTGCTGCGTCCCACCACTTCCGACTCCCCTCGACAGCTGTTCGCACGCTACTACACGCGATTTTCATGTCTCGGACTCAGAGTTTGTATATGCACGCAGCAAAATCATAGACGTTCAACTTACAGTCGGAACGAGTGTGTGACAGCAAGAGGAAAAAGTAGACTTGCAGCGTTGGAAACCAGGGAAACAGCAATTTTTCATGGGCAGTCATAACATGGCTAGGATACATTGTTTAACTTGGATGACCACCAAATGTAGAGTATTAAATTTATATTTGTTGAATCACAAGCCCAGGTGTGACTCCAAGGTTATCTTCAACCACATTATAGATTTTTGTAACGAATCTGGAAGATCACTTAAATAATCACTACGTCCTCTTTAGTTAAAGAGCATCTTATTATCAGCTTGGGGACTGGAATATAAACACATCAAACAAAGTTTCACATCACCTTGGTTCCAAGAGTTCCGGAACCTAAACAAAAAAAAGGTTCAAATGTCTCTGAGCACTATGGGACTTAACATCTGTGGTCATCAGTCCCCTAGAACTTAGAACTACTTAAACCTAACTAACCTAAGGACATCACACACATCCATGCTCGAGGCAGGATTCGAAACTGCGATCGTAGGAACCTGTACAGAAAATGGGTATATAGGTCAACATAAACATTATTTCCGCCCTTTTTTATTGCTCATGAAAACCACAAATTGCATGTTGTATCACAATACAGCGAGACCTTCAGAGGTGATGTCCCAGATTGCTGTACTCACCGGTACACGTAGATCCCACAGAGTGTTGGTGGGTCACGTCATCCATAAACAGACCTTTTCAATCTATCCCAGGCAGGTTTGATAGGGTTCATGTCTGGAGAACATGCTGGCCACTCAAGTCGAGCGATGTCGTTATACTGAAGGAGGTCATTCACAAATTGTGCACGATGTAAGCTCGAATTGTCGTCCATGAAGACGAATGCCTCGATAAAATTCTGCTGATAAGGTTGCACTATCGGTTGGAGAATGGCATTCACGTGTCGTATAGCCGTTACGACGCATTGCATGACCACAAACGGCGTACGTTGGCCCCACATAACGCCAGCCCAAAACAGCAGAAAACCTCCACCTTGCTGCACTCGCCCCACAGTGTAAGGCTTTCAGCCCACGGGGTTGCCTCCAAACACGTCCCTGACGATGGCCTGGTTGAAGACATATGCGACACTCATTGGTGAAGAGAACGTGATGCCAATCCTGAGCGGTCCATTCGGCATCTTGATGGGCGCTGCGTGGAGTCGTGGTTGCAAAGGTGGTCCTCGCCATGGACGTCTGGAGAGCAGTTGCGCATCGTGCAGCCTATGTCGCACAGTTTGAAACGTAACACGACGTCCTGTGGGTGCACGAAAGGCATTATTCAACATGGTGGCGTTGCTGCCAGGGTTCCTCCGTGCCATAATCAATAGGTAGCGGTCGTCCGCTGCAGTAGTAGCCCTTGGACGGCTTCAGGGAGGCATGTCATCGACATTTCCTGTCTCTCTGTTACCTCGCTTTTGTTCACTGCGAGGTGGCTGGACACGACCCTTGTCGAGAGCCCTCTCTGGCACACAGTTTACAATGTGGACACGATCGAACCGTGGGTTGACCGTGTATTCATGGATGAACTACTGACAACACTAGCTGTGTACCTCTTTCCTGGTGGAATGACTGGAACTGATCGGCTGTCGGACCTCCTCCGACTAAGAGGCACTGTTCATGCTTAGTTGTTTACAGCTTTGGGCCAGTTTAGTGACATCTCTCAACAGTCAAAGGGACTATGCCTGTTATCCACAGTAAACGTCTCTCTTCAGTTCTGGAATCCGGCTGCTGTAAAACTTACATCCAGTCTCGGAAGTATTCCCAGTGTGTGCAGTCACGGCGCCATCTCGATGGCTGAATAGCGAACTGGCCAGTATGGTGGTTTAGCAGTGACAGAAGTAGACACCTATGTTGTGTGTATTCTGCGATTTTTACATGGAAATTGGAGAGGCCTGTATATTATGAGTGTTCGTGCTGGACAGTTATTCATCCACATAAAATGATTTGTTGACTCCTTGGCGGTCATGGTGACAGTTTCTTCAGCCTCTGAACATCTGGTACAGTCAGTGTGTGGATACTTGAAGATGGTGCACAATGAGTCTCTAGTCCTCACCTGATTGATGCGGCTGCAGCTACCCAGCAGTCTGCAAATGGTGCGTGCTTTGCAGTCACAAGTGTTTGCAATTGGAAGGCTTTTTCGCCAGATATCCTTACTGTATGATGGAAATGTTGTAGTGGAGGAGGATGCTTGTGTTCTCACACATCAGTGGACAAAAGGTTTCAGATACATTTAGCACTATGATCCATTGTGGCGGAAGAGAAATCATCATAAGTTGGCGGTGAGTATTCTAAGCTATCTGTATGACTCTGGTAAATTGCTAAACTGTTAATTAGGTTGGTTAGTGCTAGTAGACTATTATCTGCTTCATTTAATATCGCGATTGTACCAGTTCTCCTTTTGTCCCCAACATTAGCCAATTAGAGCACAGTATTCAGAGAGAGGAAGGAAACGTCTGTCTGTGTGTTTGGACATGTCGGTTCATGTGTATTTTCATACAAACAGGAAGTAACCACTCGAGAGAGACATGCAAGTCTGGAACTGAAATTAACGACATCTCTTGGTGCTTTATTTGGGGGCTGTGAGAACAAATGGAGGTCTCTTGGGCAGGTTGGAGTGTCAACTTGTTCTAGGGGGTGAGGCACAGGGGTAACAAACTTGAGGTGGATGCTTGAGAGATGGAGGGGATGGTTTTCTGGTTATTGATTATCAAAAGAGGCTGACCTCCGATTAATGGTCACTGGTATTTGGTATCACAATCTGTAATTACGACATGGGGCGGTTTCGATTAAAAATGGTGGCTTATATACTGCACTTCAATCCAGACCTAGGTGCTTAAAGTTTTTATACCTTGGAAAGAGGGGGCAGGGGTGCAGACAGGATCTCTTCTCAAGTGAGGGAGCCCTGCTTCATGCAAAGTGATTAAACAAAAAATATAGAAATTGAATTGAACTATATATTGATTTGAATTTTATGTGTGGGCGTTCTACTTCTCTAGCACAGAGGGTGTCTTCTTCCTGCCAGTTCCCAGACGGGGGATGGGAGGGGGATATGTGGCAGGAGGGCTGAGGGATTTGCTAGGAGGGAGAAAATAGGCTCAGATCTGAACTTTGAAGTGGTGACAAAGAAGGTGTTCCTTTGCCCAGGAGGGTGGATGAGAACGAGCAGGACGGAGTGTGGTGGGGGATTCTCAGAAGGACAGATTATCCCTAAGAGGTCATAAATCAATTGTCAGTGGTCATAAATCAATCCCAGGTGTCATAAACCATTTAGCAGAACAATAGGTTAAGGGAGTGGAGGGAGGATTTTGGGTGGTGTAATTGACCAGTGTAATTAATTAACATATCAGTTTGATATGAAAGTGTTCCAGAACTGGCTTTGTGCCACTACTGACGACTGTATACTACTGAAACATCACCTCATTTAGAGACGAGTCCTGTTGCGAAGAAGGAGATAGGGATATTCTGGATAGAGAATTTCTTGGCCTGAACGGTGAGTGAATAAATGAAGAAAGTACTTATTCCTTAGTTCCAATCATTTTGGAGCTCGGAATTCCTTGCGAAAAATAGAAGAAACTTCCATTTCAGCAATATGAGTAAGAGCACAAATTGACGTGAACATGATTAATGAAGATAGCATGACACCATGGTAGTAGTGCAAACAGGTAACAGATTTGCAAAATCTGCGAAGTAAGAACCTTATTATGACAGTAGAATAGTAGTGCTAGATTAGGTCTCGGCTCTTTTTTAACTGTTTATTGCAAGTTGCTTTCGTATATCACAGGTAGAAACATCAGAGTGGACGGAGCATTTATTCAATGAATTGTTCTTGTGCATTAAGCTTCGTTTAATAATGTTAAAGTTAACTGCCTGCACCAGCATTGAACCTTCTTGCAAGTATTTCTACAGTTTTCTAGGAATTAATGCCACTAATCAAAATCTGCCATGTCTTTCGTATGTATCGCGAACAATAAGAACTCTATATTATTTCTTAGTAGTAATCCTGAAATTACATATGCAAACCAGAAAGCGAGATTCTCATGTCGTCCCAAACTAAGTAATGGAATCAGTTTGTGCTCAAAGGTGGACCTGGCGGGAAAATTGTGCCGTAATTTTTGATTTTTTGCGTTCTATATTTTTTCTGGGGCGCTGAGTCAGGATCTCAGGCTTCACGAGGAAACATTGAAATGACGCAAAAAAAGGTAATACAATCTCAACTTTTTGGTGGTTTTTTGCTTGTAAGTGGGAAACTATCAACTTCTCTTTAATAATCTTCCATTCAGATAAAAGTGCATAAATACAAATTTCGCTCTTTACTATGTTGTCTCCAGCGAATCGTTTCCCACGTCAAAACTATAATATATTATTAAAGACCTTACTTTACTGAAGTCTTTCTAGTTTTAAATTGAATACACCTTAGACTGATTTTATTTGCAACGCCATTTCATAGTTCCCTTTGTATTTAAATTCTGTGGAAATATAATTCTGTCTGCTACATCTTTTCGTTTTATTCATTCTGTTCCTTCGTGAGGACCGTTGGAGAACATTTTCAATACACGTCGCTTAACAACCTTTACCCTCGTTCATTGCAACCGTGTCAGATTAATGTACCATCCACAAATCTTGCACATTGGCGCCCTGGGGCTGCTCTAACCTTGGCGCCTCAAGCGGCACACGAGGACGAGATGTCACAGTAGCAAACTCGTTTCTTGTAAATAATAGATTTCAGATATCAGATATCCTTTTGAAATTTTATTGGCAGATCTAGACTTTAGATAGAAACTAGCCATTCTCAATGGACTATCATTTTTGATCAATGCATGGAATGCCTGTTGGTCGGGCTTCATCCACAGTTCATTGAGTATTCAATGAACTGTGGCTGAAGCCCGACCAACAGGCATTCCATGCATTGATCTAAAATGATAGTGCATTGAGAATGGCTAGTTTCTATCTGAAATCTAGATCTGCCAATAAAATTGCAAAAGGATGACTGATAGCATTGACTTGTAAATAATAAAGTCAATATAACAGTCGCTGCGTGCAACAGCCTTCTGAATGGAGGGTAACCAGTTGAAAACTTGTTTTTTATGGCTCTGTGTTTCAACGGACATGCGACTAGCCTGAAAAAAAAAGAAAAAAAAGAAAAGAAAATAGACCCAACGAGGTGGGGGTGGGAAAGAGCAATGAGCTGTCTCTTGTTTTGAAATAACTTTGAACCCTGAATTAATAATTTATTAAGAATAACTATTATTCCACTGAAATAACTTTGAACCCTGCACCGGACTCGGTACTGCGGCCATTTCCAACAAATATAAAAAGAAGGCTGCCAACGCAATTGTGAGTGCAGGAGAGGAGATCTTTATCATTGCCCGATCTGCACATCGTTCGAAGGACTATGTGGAAACGTCTAGCCTCCGTAAGACAGCACTGACGTAGATGAAGAAGAGATCGAAGAAAGAGACTGAGAAGAGACTGAAGTGAGATGCTTCCTAATCATTCATCACTTCTTGGGATATGATCACAAGTTGTTGTTCTCTTTCATTTTCTGGACGACTAAGAATCGATCCCGACTATGGAACTATTGAATGATGTGGCTCAGTGGTTAGCACACTGGAGGACTCGCTTTCCGGCGGACGACGGTTCACCCCGTGTCCCGCCATCCAGATTTAGGTTTTTCGTGATATCCCTAAATCACTCCAGGAAAATGCTAGGATGGTTTTAAGAGAGGGCAAGGCTCATTTTCTTCCTCATCCTTGACAAAATCCGAGCTTGTGCTCTGTCTCTAATGATACTGATGTCGACGGAAGGTTAAACCCATTTAGAACAATCGAACTTGTGCCATGACTCGCTGCCTTCGAAGAACTTCAGCAAGCATTCTCTATACAACAACTGCACACGTATTTTTTACTGTCATAACAATGTGCTACATAATCATATGTAATCAATAATTATATTACAAAAGTATGTGTACAATGCACGTGCGCCTAAAAATCAGGAGAGATACCCGGTTCGATCAAGGGAGGTATATGACTTGGCATCACTCTATCCCCTATTCATGGAGAAGTTTCCCACTTTTGGAGATATAAGGGATAGGTAGTTTCGCCCTCTAGCAATTTATAGAACATTTCAGAACATTCGAGAGTATTGTATAACATTCAAGGACATTCGAGAGTATTCGAGGGTATTCTAAAGCTTTCCATAATGTTCCGTAACAAAAAGAACAGCGAAAAATGTTGTTTATAAACAGGTATTGTAAACAGAATATGTTAGAATAAAAGATTTTTACCTCTTATACTTTAACAAATATTGTAAATAACTAGAATACGTTTCCAACAAAATTTTTTTATATCTTATTCTTAAAAGTTTATCCTTTTGATTACAACTACCACACAATCTTACATCAATTCACTGAGCAAAGCCAGTTACCCCTGCTAGTCTAATAAAGTAATGTGCAGTGATTTTTCAAGTTTTTTCTTTGTAATTTCTACTTCTGTGTGGCTAAATTTGTACAATTTCGGAGTCCGTTAAATAACTTGAACATTATGTAGTTTTTAAAAATATGACTTGTAGTTTTACATTTGGGATTTAAGTAAAGTATATGTGTAGATTTGGTAATAATTCACTGATAGCCTCCCAAATTAAAGTACTGATTTTGAGTGGAAAAAAAGCGTGGTTTTTATGGAGACAGCCGACATTCGCTAATTTTCAATTAGCGCTTCAACCCCAAAGATTCGTGAGAGAAGAAAAGCCTTAATTGTGAAATTTGTAGGTAACTTTATCTGCTTTCATTCCGAATGAGGCAGCTATTTATGAATAGTTGATTGTTTCCGAATTATAAGCAAAAAGTAAGATTTCACCTTTTTCACACTTCTTCCAGTATATCATCACGAAATTTTGTTGGCAAACCTCAGATCCGTATTCAGCCCCCCAGAAAAACCTCAAATGGAAGAAATGAAACCTACCCAACCACTTTCCTAGTAAAACCACGTTTTAGCTGCCGAGAATTCTTCGAGTTGTATGGCCGTGATCCATGTAACTCTTCTATCCCTGAAGTTTCGCCCAAAGCAACGTTGGACATCTTTGGAGGTGTTCCTGGTTGTGCTGAGTCTTTGACTCGAGTAAAGATCATTTTTGCAGTAGGAGTGGCGGATTGGCAGAAGAAAGTAAATATTCAGCTATGGTACAAATAACCGCTGCATTACACTGTGCGACTTAATTGGCACGACAACTGGAAACTACTCCAAAGATGAGGTACGTAAGACGGTAGATTTGTTGTGGGCAAAACTTCCAAATTGCACACAGATGTAACTTCAAATTCTGGTGATTTGTGAACCTAAGGCAATGTCCCGTTCAGCGATAATGTAATGGTGCGAAAATTTCGACCAAGGCTGCACACACTGATGCTGAACGGAACATCTAAATCATTCACCATGCGGTTTCCATCTTTTTGGAGAACTGAAAGATCATATGCAGAGGAAGAGAGTTTTGAACCCTGAGGACGTTCACACTTCGGCTCTCGAATGAAGGATCGGATTTCTGCTGTCGAGGAATTGAAAAATTGCTAGAACGTTTCGACCGTTGTTTACAGAGACTTGTAGACTATGTTGTACAGTGTTCTGTATCAGCGTCACTTTCAAGTGTAGTGCAGCATTCAGTAAAGTTACTAGGTCTGCCACAGTAATGTGTAACATACTTGTTGAAGTTCGCTGGTAATTCTACATGTCGTAATTTCGCTCCGTTAAGAACGACGCGTTAAGATCTTCTAGGAAAATGTGACTCAAGTTACGTAACTGGTCTGTCACAATTGCAACTGAAACAAGAACAAAGCTTCATAACTTGTATCGATATTCGTTCCCGATGAATTGTATTTCTAACATGTGGGTACATCGTCGTAGAAATGTATGGAAACTGTCAACAGTTATCTATAAAAGTCGACTGATATCACTCATTATGTTCCGCAGGATTCCGTTTGTTGTATCAGAACTATTATATGGTGATTTAGATGTCACAAAATATCACTTTGAAACATGCTTCCAGCATTAGGAAGCAACCTGATGTTTCTCATTCACTCCTTATGAGAACTAAACGTTCACATTCGTCCCATATTTTCGGTAATTACGTACATGTGAAAGATATAACAATTTCAAATGACATTCTATTCTAACGTCGCAGACTGCAGTCAATATTTCAATAATAAATTATGTCTAAACGTAATTCTACACATGTCTCTTCCCCGGGTTTGTTCTTTTTCATTCATTCATACTCATCTAGATCTCGTCTTTCTCTTCCCTTTCTTTAGGAAATGAAGGGTCACGTTGTCACAAGCAGCGCACGCCTCGTAGTACACGAATGATATATGGAGTTTCTGCAAGAGCAAGACTTTATCACAGCGTCGGAACTCAACTTGCCAAGAAACGAGTGGCAGCTGTCACCTACCCTGCTGACTTCTTTTGTAGTAATTTTTTATCCGGTCGTTCTGTGCTAGCGTTTTCATCAGAGAAGTTTCCATCCGCAACAGCTTTTGGAAGTTCTCTCAGTTTCTCCCTCCATCAGATGTCTTCCATCTTCATATAAGAGATAAATGCGTTCCTTCTAGGACGGCCAGATTAAAAGACCTAGTAAATGCTACCTGTGAAGTTTCACCGGAAAAGCTGGCACATAACAGAAAGACTAATTTAGTTTAAAACATGGCGTGAAACGTCAAATTAATATTAAAAATTAGGTAGTGGACTTTGTTTAACAGACTTTGTCATGATTCTACGAGCGTTACGGAGAAGTAACATGTGTATATAGTGGACTTTAGCGGAAAATGGAAAGTGTAAAGAGACCTGAAAGGGGAATTTATTTACCACTGACGTCTGTAAGATGAATAGAAAAATTTCATTATCTCTCTATGGAGATATTTTCATGAAGAAAGACTTCAAAAGTTGTGAACAATACTAAAAACAAAAGAAAAGAAAAAGATATCATCTGTGGATGTATCATGTTGTGTTCTGTTAATGTTGGTTCTTTTCACATGAATAGTGTGCTGTCTTTGGAATATGTACAGGTTCATGCTTCGCAAAACGTTCTTTACTCGGGATTTCAAACTGAAAATTATTTTTGTTTAAACAGTTTATGTGCTAAATATTCGAAACTTAAATACCTTCAAAGGGTACACCTTTAGACGTGTTGCATTTTTCTACTTTTATTTTCGATTTCCATTCTACTTATAGAATAATTTAACTTTTCATTACAATATTGCGTCACAGTATTTTGCGGACTATAGTTGATGCAATGTATTACGCCAAGTTTCACTTTAACAGAATCCTGTGACAGAAAATTTCATCCGAAAATTTGACGAAACTTTGTTCCGTCTATGGATCTATATATAGAGAGAAAAGGTTAAATGTGTGGACTATTATTACAAGTTTACTACTAATTTACTGTTCCCTGAAGACAGTGACATCTGAAATAACAAAAATAAGCTCAACTGGCATCTATTTGACGATGTTCAAAAAGCTCTTTAAGGACTCTAACTTAATAGACAGATCTTGCATACATGGTTCTTGCACCCATTTCCCTACGGTCTGATGTCTTAAAAGAAGAGTATTTTCTTTTATTTGCTACCTAGAGTTCTATAAAACGTTAAGCTGCAATCGTGACCCGTGGCCATCATATACATGTCACAGTTGTATAGTATTTAAGCTGCAAACGTAGTTTTGAAGCTTTACTGATTTAAAATATAAAATATTAATGGCAAATTATGAAAAAATCGAGAACATTCATTACATACACGAATGTTTGCCTGTTATGATTTACAGGATATTCACAACTCTTTTACGTAATACGATGAATGAATCTATTTCAGATACTGCTTTACGAATAGTATCTAAACATATGTACTTCGCTTCCTCATCAACCACATTCAGACTTCCTTTCCAAATTAGGTTCAATATCACAAGCAAAAATTTTTTCTCATTATCTGCACAAAATACATGACCTGCTACAGTGCCATGGTGAGAACTACAGTATCAGATCGTTAAGATGACGCTCCGCAAGTAAAGGCCCATTAAATAAAAGTTCACTTTCAGTAACGACTTACCAAATTTTCTTAGTTAATTCCCACATTTCAAATGTATAATATTTTGATAAATCTGATGCACATTACTGCGTCTGTACTTTGAAGGAACTTATAATTTAAACTCGGGAGAGATTAGTCCCAGTAACACTTTAGATACTAATTGCTCTTAATATCAACACTGGAATCGTTACATGTTGTAGTGGTCGAAACGTGTACTATATGTTATTAAACTAGCGAAGCCAGCACTGTTTAGCAGATGCTAAATATGTATGGGAGTTGGGTATAAATCTTAATCCCCTTGCTCCTCCCATTTTCTATCTCTCTCCTCGTCTCCCTTCCTTTGTTCATTTGCTCCTCCTCCCCCTGTCTCTGTTCATCACTTCCTTGCGCTCCCTGTACATCTGTTTTCTCACACACTCTCTCTTTCCATCTCCTCCTCCATCATCCCTCTGGCCGTATTCTCCTTCCCCTTATTTCTACCCATTTCCTTCCCCACTCTCTGTCTATCACCTCCTCCCCCCCTTTACTGTAATTGCAAACTGAACATTGACAACAAATAGAAGTCAAAATGAATGGCAAATCGATTGGAATCACTAGAACACAGGATATGAGAGAGGCCTTTCAAGCTGTTGGATATGTGAGGATAGTAATTTTAATACAGTGCATGATTTTCATCTACAAACAGGCAGGATTATCAAGTTAGCCATAAACACAAGTTTCTTGTAATAGACTCTTGGATCGTGTCTGAACGCCAGACATTCAGTTCAGATTGTCACGATCACCGTCTGTTTTGTCGACGTTCAAAATTATTTGCTCCTAAGCTCCAATTGAGTGAGTCTAACTCCACCATAACCGTTGTTCCGGACGCATAACGGATCCTGCTTGAGAAATTCTTATTCGATTTGTCCCAAAACGCCGTATATGTGTTTCGTCTGTCTCATTGACTCGACAACCATGTAGTTGGCCTCCATGCATGTGGGTCGACCGATACTTCGACGCCTCGCTGGTGGCATTTTTTCCAGAGAAGTAAATCACGAACTGAAATAAATTTAATTTTTGCATCACACCGAATTACCAAGTACTGGCATTATTTCAGTATTTGCAATACAGCAGACGTATGATCCCCACCGATAAGAAGCTGAAATATCGCTTTCAATTCTTTTTTTCCCTTGCAAAATAACAGTACTCACTGCTGAATTCGTTGTTGTTATTGTTATTACATGTGACAGCAAAGGTGTCAAACTCAATGTAATATTTTTCTAAATGAAAACGTGTGGAAACAGAACTGCCAAACCGACCGTCACATTTCTTTCTTTGTCATACAGAGATACAATCCAAAGTTTCGACTTTTCGAGTGAATATTTTAAAAATTTCTTTTATTCAAACTTATCCTGACAATTACGAACACACACACACATAAAAAAAGTCAGCGAAATCAGTCGTTAGCCGTGGCGGGCGGGCGAGCAGTATCTCTGTCATGAGTACGATCGATTTCCTAGTACAGAAGTTAGTCTTGGGGCTTGGGCCGGCTCGGGATATAAACGAGTGCCGACCGAGAGTAAAGGGAGAGAAAAACGTACAACGCTTTGAGAACGGAAGGCGGCGGTGCGCGAGTCGCCGATTGGCTGGCGGGCAGAAGCGAAGACGGCGTGCCTGAGGCCGGGCGGCGATTGTGACGTGGTTGTACTGGAGTTGGCGGGAGTTGGCCGGCGCTGCGCATTCTCCAGCAACCTCGTGAGCTGTGGATGTGCCCGCTTCCTTGGAGGGGCACACTGTTATGGGCGTCTGACATCTTCGCAAAATTGCCCCAGCATCAAGACACCCGGTTAAGTACGCTAATTACTATGAGCGCTTAGTTAACTGTGATTGTGATCGCTCTTGGTACAGTTAGACGTATTCAAAGAAAACCACGAATCTGAACTGAATGAAGCACCTCGTGTTTCTCATCAGTGTTTTCACGATATTTTAAAAAGGGAATTCGGTCTTTCTTTTCCAGCCAAAGTCAGATACGTGCTCTGTTCGTGACTCCAAAGACACTGGTTTACGTGCCAGTCAGGAGCGAATTCTTACAAATGTCATTGAGAAATCTCTAGAATTTTATTAATGCCAGACGGAAGCTGCTCAACGCTGCATGACGAGTGGTAGTAGTTCAGACCTGAGCGATCTCTGATTTAAATTACAGCAACAGATATACGTAACCCATCCCAGCGCAATCTCAAATGTATTGTAGTGGAAACTATCATTTAAGAAAGAAGACAGGGACTAGACTACATTAACTTCTGGAAAGAAAATGAAATGGGTCGAGGTTCTAATGAAATACTTAGCATTCTGACTTTATCATGAAAGACCTTAACAGTAATAAAAAGAACCTTGTGCCATAGTGTGACATCTGTAGTTGTCGAAATAAAAACCAATATATTTTGTGAATGCTTCTAATTGAAATTGTAAAAGGTTGATTAGAGAAACTGTAGTGAGATATCTGATATCTGGTTATATCCATCTGTCATGCGACAAAGATTTTGCTTTGATTGAGAAGGTCAAAAGGAGTTCTGATCCTTACACCAAGACACCAAACGGAAATTATTGGCATATCAGAAATCAATTTCATATCATTCTTCGAAATGAGTTTTGTGTTTGGAAAGGTATTTCTAAAGACTTTGCCAACACCAAACACCTACACGTTAAGTAATCAGTTGCGTTGTGGGCGACTCCTTTTCTTACTCTGGGGTGGTATTCATCGTAGTGTCCAATTTCGCATCCTATCTTCGTTCATGCTATTCACATGGCCAAACCAAATCAGCTGTTTTTGTAGGATGTCATCACAGATATAACTATCCATTTTCATGTCGGATTACGTCATTTTTTAAGTAAGTGACAACGATAAAGATATCAAACCGACGACTGGTGTAGTATACAAGAAAAGAGGGCACTCTCACGCCATTCCATGGACAATGATCAACATTTAGCAGACCAACAAAACCAGCGAATACTTGAAATACATTGATGCTAAATTTAACAACCACCAATTCCATTGTCATCGGAGAAGAAGAAGGACATCAAAGGCATGTTTGCGTACCCAGAACGGGATGCTAAATCTCTTTTTGACAAAGTATTGTCTAACTATCAACCTACGTATTATTAAATTTATGTATTTTTGAACAATCAACTGTCTTACATTATATGTTTATACTGCTACAGTAATGTTATGAACAGTTAGTTTCAAAATATTGCGTTTCTTTTCAGTAAGCATGTCTGTTATGGCTCAATGTGTTACGCTCTGTTTACTAACTTCAATCTCATGTGCAACTTCAGTTGGACTAACCTTTGACCTTTGGTGCGATGTTAGAAAACGACTGTTTCAGGTTATTAATATAACCATGATATTCAGATAATAGGTGAAAATACGTTAATATGATTCCTTGTCTTCCAGTTTTTGGCACGCAGAAATTTCTTTCTCCTGAAAAATTTACTTCATAGAACCTCCATATCTGTCTACAACACCCAGCTTCACTTGAGCTTCACTTTGGAAGTTATCTGTAGTCCCAACATCTAAAAGAATAACCATCTGACTACAACGTTAAGATGGTCGCACAATATGAGGCCTAAACTAAATACCAAAACGCCCCAAGAATTTTAAGAGTCTCATCAAAAACTGTTTTCTTTTGTATTCCGCGAATATTTACCGCCTATTATTCTCGACGGTATGCCAGTAACGTATCAGAAATCTGTCAAGTCCTTTGGATGAGTATATCAGGTGAGCAGTAAATAATCGCACCACCTACTCCTACAAGAAGAGTTTTTCCTGTTTGTGTGCTCTCCATAAAGTTGGGAACCAACTCCTGAGCGATGTGAAACTTACGCAATGACTCGTGCTGCTGAACCTCAATTATAGCAAAGTAATCTAACACGGCACCAGTAATGAAGCCAGTAGATACTTATGATTGCCAATTAGTCCTTAATATACAATGTCTTCTTCTTCGTCTTGCGGATTATCTACCGATAATGCCGCTTCTCTACCCCCAGTGGTCGTTCATATTCCTTACCTGTATCGCCTCCTCCACATCATTTTGCCAGTTGAGTGGTGGGCGACTCCTTTTCTTACTCTGGTATGGTATCCATCGTAGTAGCCAATTTGAAATCCTATCTTGATTCATCATATTCACATGGCCAAACCAGATCAGCAGCTTTTGCTGGATGTCATCACAGATATACCTATCCATTCATTGCGTCACTTTTTAACCCGTCTACCGTAGTGGAGCTTGAGTTTCGTCGTAAGAAACCCATCTCAGTGGCAAGCAGATATTTTAATTTTTTCTGACTCCCTGGCTCCCGTTCCGTACAAAACTACACTCTTCTTCGTTGTTCTTCCTATCTTTTTGTTCCACACCACAAAGTGCCCTTCTTACAGCTAGTCCTTTATTAATATACCAAGATATTTTACCTTTGACACACCTACAATTAATTCTCCATGTACGCCCAAATTATTTTTTTTCCGTTGCAACAATCAAGTACACTTCTTCATGTTCAGTTTCAGGCCAGCCCTACTGTATTCCTCTTCTAACCTTCTTATCGTATAGCACCGATCACCCTCTACCAGTACAATCTGGTCATCTGCAAAATACAGATTACATATCTTGCTGTCCTCTACTTTCTCTGGTCAGGCCTGCTTGGCTGGGTGGTAACGTGCTTGGTGCTTGCTTATCAACCAGCGGGCCCGGCTTCGATTCCCGGCCGGGTTGGAGATGCTCTCCGCTCGTGGACTGGGTGTTGTGCTGTCTTCGTCATCATTTCATCATCACCGACATCCTAGTCGCCTAATGTGGCGTCACCTGAAATAAGACTTGCAACCTGGCCGCCGAAATTGTCCCGATAAGGCCTCCAGGCCATCTGTGCCACATAATTATTTCAATTATATTTTTTTTCTACTTTCCATCCTATAATGTGGCTTATCTGTGCCAAGTCAGCAGGATTGCTGCTAGAAACAGCTGAAAGAGGGTCGATAACAACTCATCTCTCTGTTTCGTACTGTCGTTCGCAGACCCTTATCAGCATAGAATTCTTCAGTCCAACTATTCCCAATCCTCACACTCGCTGTGCTATTTTTATGTAATTTCATAATAATCTTCAGCAATCTTTGATTTAACTCTATATATCTCACCTTTTTCCACAGGTTATTGGTAGGTTCATTATCGCGAGCTTTCTCTAGGTCAGTCAATGTAAGATGTGTCTCCAGTCCAACCTGTGTGCGTTTTTCGAATATTAGTTTCATTGGCAGATGTTGTCCATTACCGATCTTCCAGCTTAGAATTCTGCTTTCTCTTCTTGCTGCTTGTGAATTGTTTCTTTTTCTAAAAGAGCTTTTAGTATCTTAGAGTACAGTCTTCCAGCGAAAAGAATCACTGCCAATCCGCTATAAATATGCAGATCATTCCTCCACCCTTTCGTATGCACTCGTCTTATGTAACACGTTTTTCGTTCCGATGGAACAGCTTCTCTTTTTAATATTCTTTCAAACAGCCTCCTTAGCATCTCAAACAATTTAGGTGGATCAAACTTTATCAGCTCTGGATATATTGATTCATATCCTGCTTCCTTCTTCATCTTACAGTTCCTCATAGCCTGTTGAAAAAATTTGTATCTGAACCTCATAATTCTTCTTGTTGCATCTTCAACTCATTTTTGTGGGAAAATTCAGGCCGATTTTCCTGGAATAAATCCTTTAAGTACGTTGTCCATTGACCATATTTTACTACACAATTTATGCACTATAAAATATCGTGCTGGAATATTTTACGATTTCTTTTCAGTTTAATAACACAAACTGACTATAAAGAATATTTTATAGCCGAAATCGTGTTCAAAATTTTTCTTGCTGACCGGTTTCGACAGGCACAACTGTCGTCTCCAGACCTCATGTCCCGTTGTGATTTAATTAACGTTTTAATGGACAGTATGTATCACATTCCACACAGGGTTGTCAAAAGTAAAATTACAACTAGACCTGTCATAACTACAAGTACGCACACCTAAAATGCATCCTCTCGAACTTGATATGTTTGCATGTGTCGCATACCATTTATGTTTTTCAATTTCTGAAATCCGAAATGTGTAGTAAAATTGCACATTTATGCCATTGTTAACGTTTACATATCGTGTGAGGCACATGTTGCAACTTCCTCACTCGCAATACTTGGTGCAACTCACTTCTTCTCGTTTCTCCTTATGAGAAACTTCAATTAAACTGACTACATTAGCAGTTAACATGAATGGTCGTCTACTGAGTGAAGCCTGGGTGAATGGCATTGAAATAAAAAGAAACGCGATACTTAAATCAGACTCTGTGTTATAATAGTGACGTCACAGATTCCATATGTAATAATATCACATACTTCACATTGTGCAAATATTTTAGAATGAATACAGAAAGAAGTAAGAGTCTTACATTATTTGTTAATAGTACTTTTAGGAAACAGGTGGGATGGGATTTCATTTGTAAAACGGGAAGATATTAAAGTTTCCATTCCAGAGCTATAAGCACAAACCATAATCTTCAACGACTTGAAGATATTTTTAAAATAAAAGCAACGTTGCATATATTGACAGAAGAAGTAGAAGTTACAGTTTACAAAATGACAATGTTGTACTTAATCTACCTTTAACGGTAAACAGATCAAAGTCTATAGAGTAACGGAAACTTCGTGGTACTATTACAACGGAATTTCAGGAAGGTTCGTGCGAAAAATTTGTATATACCTGACACAATCTTACCAGTATAATAGCTGATGATGTGAAAATTGCGAAAAAACTAAACTACACCTAATAGGTACCGTTAGAGACATTGTGTCAAATACCACAATAATCTCTCAAAAGACATGCAATATAAAAAACCAACATAAATGCAAGCAAAACCCTCTAGCTGAAAGGAGACTTATTTTGAAAGCGAGTATTTGAATCTCCCTTGAAATTTACACACTTTAGATAAGCGTATGCGTCACATAATACAAACACTTTTCAAAATTAGGTTAGTATAGAAAATAAGTGGATCACTACAGCGTTTCTTTTTTATAGTCAGTCCATCTGAAATACAGGTCATCTTCAGGTCAAGAACCGACAGACACGCTTTGTCCAAGAACAAATATCGCGCGTACTCAACTTACGCCTATATCTGAGTTCGACATAAAATGCATAAGATTAACTTTCATGTAGGAGAATTCTGTGTCTGCAGTTCTAGACCTCAATATGATCTGCATCTCAGCAATATCAATTTTCAAAAATGTATATTGTTGTGATACAGAAGGAAAATTTGCAGATGAATTAGTAATTTTCACGATTCCTTAAGACACCTGGTTTTTATTTATGGATGACAGTTTGTTGTAAGCAGTGAGAGCAACTTGGTAATGGGTGGAATGGCAAGATGAATGGTAAAAGTCACTATTCATATTTAAGGAATTAGGCAGGAGAAAACGCAAAATTTGCCTTGGACTAACAAGGGGACAGCGCACGCTTGTCATAACAGATTTCGACATAATTTAGTCAAAATTTATGGTAGATTACGGCTTGACCAGAAATGTAATTGACAGAAGTGGGAGCTTCAGCTGGCGAGGCGTTCACAGGTAGTATTTTCGGTGTGGATAAGGCGAGGTGAGAGCGACTGTTTCCAGGCGCCATTCGGCTCATCAGAAAGAGTGCTGAACAGTGGTTCTAGTTTCGTGGGGTGGTGTCCCAAGTTGGAACTGATTTATTGCAATATTTTCAACATTCCGTATCTTAAATTACCAATAAACTGAAATAATGCTACTTATACAGTATTTGTTAATATTTTCATAAAGTGCACGAAAAGGAAAGTGAAAGGAAAACGTGAGATTACAAAAAATTCCCAAGATGGGATTGTAGAGTACATGTGGACTTTGCAAATAACTTCATAAGAAGTAAATAGAGCGTATAGGACTTCGTATTCCGTTAATTCCATTTGGCACTTCGAGTAGCCCTCAGTAGCTTCACAGGAAGAACAGGTTTATAGTGCAAGTAAATCCGGCATCTGGAGCTCGCATTTCTGTCACTTTCGTTTCTGAACATTCTGTGCATACGACAAAAATTTGGACGAAAGGGAGCCCCTTGTAGCAGCGTTTGCAAACAGAGTAAAGGAATGAATAGATTCAATAACAAAATGTTATTTCCTGCGAGACAGATGTCTTCATGGTCACAAAATCAACAACTGGTGTCAAATTTCTGTTCAGTCCGATAGTAGACAAAAAGAAAAGAGTACGATAATCAATCATAATCAAACACAACTTACATGTCTAGAAATAGAAAAAGTTTTTGACAGAGTGTGTCGACAAAAGATTCGGCAAATAAGGTATCCCTGTCATCTAATGAATGTGATAAACAATATAGGAGGACGGCTGTCTACTAAGATAGTGAAGAGACTGAATATTAAGGCAAGGCAACAGTGCGTCCAACTGAACCTGAATACGCTGCACCACGCTCACGACTATGTTGCAATGCGAAAAATAGAGAAGGGTAGTTAAACAAAATTTTTTTGATTACAGGAGTTATTAGTGGAGGTTTATGTGCAGATTTTGGAATGCCAAATTTACGTCAAGGATGAAGATCATTATCCGGAATAAGGCATTAGAGTAACTCATACATGTTCAATATTTTTTATTTGAAGTGACGGATACAGGAAGTAAATAAATATCCCTAAACTTCTTTATGTTTGAGTATAATTCTATCACGAGAGAGTGGTGTCACATACAAAAGCAGGAATAGGGCAGTGAGTTCTTTTTCCATAGAGAAAAGGACATACCACTCCGGTTAAATACAACTGGGAGAAATAACAGGGGATTACACAGCAATATATTGGTAGACGCCAAGTGGACCCAAGTTCATAAAAACGTTTGAGCTGACATAATTAATTACACCAGCCGGCCACTGAGAATTAAATTGAACCCCAAGGAGAGATGTATTTGACATTGCTTGTAATGAGAGAAGTTGATATCTGTTCAACGATTGTGACACTCCTCATAATAGCTGGCTCGTGTGTAGCCAGATAGCAGTGCGAGCTGAAACCGCAGACAACGCGGTCTCAAGAGGTGGCCAATCTCTTCGTTTCATAAGAGACCTCAGAGTCCTATATTATGTGTTCGCTGTACACCAGCCTATGTTGTTATGTACCGTTTTTATCTTCTACAGCAACCTATAGCGCCATGGGGTTTATTCCTTGTGATCTTAACTGATGCCCTGCCATCATGTCCTTTATTCTTATAGACGTTTTCCACATGTTCCTTTCCTCACCGATTCCGCAAAATTTCTTCTCATTTTATATCAGTCCACTAAATTTTCAACGTCGTTCTATAGACACACATCTCAAACACTTTAATTCACTTGTGTTCCGGTTTTCCCATAGTCCATGATTCACTTTCATACAATGCTGCACTCCAAAGTACATTCTCAGAAAATTCTTCCTCAAATTAATGCCGAAGTCTGACACTAGCAGACTTCTTTTGCACAAATGGTTCAAATGGCTCTGAGCACTATGGGACTTAACATCTGTGGTCATCAGTCCCCTAGAACTTAGAACTACTTAAACCTAAGTAACCTAAGGACATCACACACATCCATGCCCGAGGCAGGATTCGAACCTGCGACCGTAGCGGTCACGCGGTTCCAGACTGAAGCGCCTAGAACCGCACGGCCACACTGGCCGGCCTCTTTTGCACAGGAATACCCTCTTTGCCTGTACTAACATACTTTTAATATCGATGCTTCTTCGTCGGTCACGATTTATTTTGTTTCCAGGATATGATAATTCTTTAACTTCGTCTACTTTGTGGTCAGCAATTTTAATAGTAAGTTTACTATTCTCACTTCTGCTACTACTCTTTACTTCCGTCTTTCTCCGATTTAGTTTCAGTCTGCAAATCGCACTCAATAGACCATTTCATTTAAAAGGTCCTGCAATTATTCCTCATTTTCAACGACCATAATAATGTCTTCTGGGAATCTCGTCAGTGATATCCTTTGGTCCTGAATTTTAATTCCATTCCTAAACTTTTATTTTATTTCTTTTAATGTTCTTTCGATATGTGGATTAGAAGTACTAGCTTGTAGTATACAAGCAAACGACATGTTTACAGGATGGCAGCCCATTAGTGGGAAGGTGCTTGTAAGACGTAAGGAGGAGGTCGTAACTTAACGCATAAGAGGAAGAGTTAATATGATACATATTTCCTAGGCAGGGAAGATGGCGGTTGGGTCGTCTAAAGCGAATCCAGGAACACGGGAGTTAGCGCAATAGTGTGCATGATTTTATTGCTATCATTATTAAAAGAAAAAAAGTGGATCAATGAAGGTACAGAGGAGAAGGTGATGCCATGTGAAAGACCTGAGAGAGGCCATTATGAGTAGATTACTGTAGGGGTAACAGTCTACTATCTATAGGTACCAAATTTGTCGTATAATCAACAGAATTAAAAATATTGTAACTTCTAAACAAGTTATGTGATTTCAATTAGATATATGTGTTACACGTCAGTGCAGGGAATGAAATTGAAACGTACTTAAAGTAACAGTCGAAACACGTGTTATCACTGAAAACCTCGTAGAACATAATGTTGTGCATCTGAGTACATACAACCTCATTTGAATATGAGTCGAGCCCCCCTCCATTCCCTTCGGCCCCTCTGCCCTTCCTCCATACCATGGTGAAGATGATTTTACCACGATACGCCAGTCATGTTTATTATTCCATATTTTAGGATGGGTACAAATCTTACAATGGACTGGAATTCACTGAAGAAGCAAGAACAATCAAGAAATTGCTGCAGTTTTCGCACATAGCCCACTACTGCTAGAAGCATATACCGCATACGATTCTATGTTATGAAAATTTGCATAAGGAATGACACATTCAACAATTTTTTTTCTTTATTGTGATTTTCACACATGATACAGGTAGGCCAGCAGCGGCATACTACGTCGCTCTTCGGCCACAGATATGACTAATGATACAAAAGGAGACAATCGAAGAACAGACATGGTGGATACACAAACATAGACATACAAAATTAAAACACACGGAGCCGTTCACGGGCGCAGTGTCCAAAATATAAACGTTCAGAAACGCAGTCAACACAGTGGATCCATTCTTATGTAGTAATGTTCTGACAATATTCGAAACGAGTACAAATGGTATAACCGAAAATCTAAGCCGTCTTTTCAGCATTTATAGATGTTATATTTTGGCAGTATAGTTTTTAACAACCTTGTATTCGATTTATATTGCTTAATATTGATTTACGGAGATCTCATGAACATTTTACTGCATGTCACATTCGCTGTGCAGCTAAGATACCTGTTTCAAACTTTCATCAAATAGTGTCTCGATACACGTACACTGGCGATTATGGTTTGTATTTAGACTATACAATTAAAGAAAGAAAGGAAGATTAAAATTTTTACATTGTTTAGTTAATCATGGCTCAATATCTCGTGAGATCAAGGTTTAACATTCCGTTATATTTCATGGAAAGTGATTCAGTGTAGTGTAAGAATTTTTGTTACGTTTTTTGAATTTATATGCCTCCAAACAAACCTGCTTTTATTATAAATGTTATTTGAATTTACTATTTTAATGTACATAAATTTTTTATCTTAACTCATTCTTTTACAGATGTGCACTAATAATATTGTACTCTGGCTATTACGTGATGTCAAATTTATCATAACAATTATTTGAATTTATTACTATTGCTGTTTGAATTCCTTGTATTTTTATATAGAAGTTTTTCTTCACGAATTATTTTAGATATGAGCAACAAAAGTATAGGGCGTTGTCTATCTAGTACGACGTAATTTAACAGCTGTCATGATGATTTTTTTTAAATTTGTGAGTATAACCTTTTTTGCTTTGAACCAATCTATTACACATGTGCAATAGACAGAGGGCGTTGTCTGTCCAGGATGACGTAGGCCAATAGCCTAATTTGGACTAATGCTTGTACATGCCGAAATCAAATTGGAAAATGTTTGGTTATAATTACGTTGAGACTATACGACTACTTAAAGCGGTATGTAATTGTGGAACTACAATTGTGTAAAACTGTGACATGATGTTTGATCAATGTGCTGACTGTGTGTCCGATTCTTGTATTATTTTATTTATAGTACCGATGACAGATGCACTGTCAGTTGAAATCAACATCTGCAATGCAATAAAAAAAGATAAATGACATTACGACCGATGCAGACCTACCTTCTGCTTTGGATTATATCATGATCATCGGGCACAATCATTCATATAGAATCGAACATAACATTAATACATACTTACACACACCTTACGATAAACCTACAATCAAAATCAGCTATTTTCAATGACCAGCACAGAGGACACAAAAACGGTCTCTCTATTAGATGGACCTCTGATAAATAATGCGCTCAGCGGAGAGATAAAAAGTGACGCATTAGCGATTGTCAGTGACGAATCGCCGACGCAGGGCCGTAACGTACTGTGATTTACTTGGGTATTCATCGTTTCGTGGGTGCCGCGTTCATCCACTGATCAAACGTTAAATCGGGTGTTCGGCACCGGTAGTAGCCACTCGGTCTCTCTGGCTTTAACGAGCCCGATGACATAGTACGAGGCTCCGTTAAAGGCCGGAATGGCAGTGCACGTCAGCCATCTACGTTGAAGTTAAATTCGTTATCACTTTCAGCGGCGAAGTTCACCGCGTAGGCACTGTTGGCGTAAGCTCTCATCTGCAGTGCTGGCGGCAAACACACACACAGACACACACACACACACACACACACACACACACACACACACACGCACGCACGCATATACAGCTACCATGTTTACACGTACAACGGCTAAAGTTCTGCCATCTTCCGCGCTTATGAACGTGAATTTGCAGCGGAACTAAGGTTCGTTCTCCATGTTAGCGAATTCAGACAACCTGAGCACGTCTCTCGTAACGTAAAAAACACCGGCCAGTTAATTTCAAAACTTAAGGCGAACCGAAATGTTACTACCACAGTCTAGCGTATTAATTATGGGAAACCTAGTTACTGTAGAACACCTTCAGATAGACCAAGGATCTGTTGACCTAGACAAAGCCTTCGACAACGTTGAATTGTGCAACATATTTAACGTTATCAGAATAATACTTAAAAGCTTTAGAGAGAGTACTGTACCATGTTCAACAAGAGGGAATAGAAAATCAAGACAGAACTGCTCGGCTTAAGAAGCGTTTAAGCTTAGGATGTAATCTTTCTTCTACGCTGTTAAAACTGTTAATCTAAGAATCAGTCACGGGAATGAAACAGAGATTCCGGGAAACAGATGAAATTATTTTTGAGATGATGTCAATAATATGATTCGCTGTTGACATTGCTATGCACGATGAAACAGTAGAAGAATCGTAGGACCTGTTGATGGAGATGAACAGTCAATGAGTGCAGAATAAGGACTTAAAGTAAACGAAATAATTGCGGAAGCTGGGAGGGACAGCGGAAATGAAACTAAGAATAAACTTTTCAAATTAGGGAACTACATAGCAGAAATGACATTTGCAATAAGCTTGTATCACAATTTGAAACCATGTAGTAAATTAAGTGATGGAATTCTAATGACTTTGAAGGAATTAGCGAACGACACATGGAGCAAGGCATCCGTAAGAAGCAGACTAGCGCTGGCAAAGAAGGAATTAGCTGCTGAAGTAAGTCTTCAAGAATTTAATACAGCCATTGATTTCAGAAAAGTATTTGTGAGACTATATACCTGGATTACTGCGTGATAAGAAAGTGAATTACGGACTATTGGAATACCAGAAATGTGGAGAATCAAGGTGTATGATCTGTGATGTTACAACAGGATGCTGAATATTATGTGGGTTGATAGTATAAGGAGTGTGATTGCCTCCCGCATAATCGCAGAGTAAACGAATACAAAGAAATCACCAGTAAAGGAGCGACGGGATGACACCACACTTTTAATGGTTCCAGGCGCCTCAAGCAGGAATGTAAGATAAAAACCTGAGAGGCTAACTAAAATGGGAAACACTGACCTTAGCAACCTTTTATTTTTTCTGTCATGTTATATGCTTCCTTGTACACTGATATTCTACTGATCATGAACAACAGCTCAGCTTTTGTAGCTAAACAGCCTATGTCAATGACTTATGATTTCCTTTGTTTTGAAGAGTATGAGATAATTTCATCAGAAATGTATGGGGACTGCTATGGACGCTGCAACCAGTTTCCACCACTTTTTACATGAACGGATTTTCGCAGTTATCATTGGACTTCCTCTTTCTCTCGGCTCCAGTATGAAAAGAACATCGTTAATAACAACGCCTAACAACTATATAACAGTTCTGTTAAGTTTATTATGTAAAGCATATTATGATGCGAAGCGCAATAGTGGACTTCGAAGGAAAGGGTGTTTGTGTTTTGCACTTCTTCACAGTTACTCAGATCTCGAGAAACGAAGAGAGTTCAGCCTGTTTTGATGATTACAAAAAGACTTTTGAAAAGATTATAAGAAACTTGTTGTAATGTATGAGGGCTATTGGGAAAGTAAGGAACGATAGGTCGCGAAGTGGAAACCACAGAGAAAATCAAAACTGTTTTACTTGCAAGAGTCACCAACCTCTTCCAGCTACTTCTCTATACAGTCGCCGCTCTGACTTGGACATTTGTCGTACGGTTGTAGCAACCTTCCAATACCCTGCTCCTAGAATGCAGCCTCCTGTACTTTCCGACAATTTTCTGCGCTGGACAGCAGCTTGTTAACTGCGCCAAAATGTTGACTTCATAGCCAGCGGTTCATCTGAGCAGAGATGAATATCAAAGCCAACCTAGTCCGACAGGTGTGGTGGGTGATCAAACACTTCCCATCCAAGCCTCTGCAGGAGCGTACTGACTGGCCCTCCAGTGTGCGGTCGAGAATTGTCATGAAGGAAGGAAATCCATGACGGTAACGTTAAGTCGGGCTGCTTAACTTCAGACGATATCTTACGCACGCACCCGTGCTTGGCGAGATACATTACTTTATAGGAATCTTTACGCGCTCATTATGCGCTCAGAGCTGAGAAGAGCTACGTGACGCTATCTACGAGCATACTGGAGACACTACCCATCATCAGAGCTTCATCGAATTTCCACTGTTGATTCCATTTGGCGCCAGATGGTTCCTTATATTCTGAGAAACCCTCGTGTATTAACAAGGTAAGGCATAAGAGGAAATATAAAATATCAATAAAGTCATAATGTACAAGCAAGCGTATAAGAAAAAGAATAGATGTTACTGGTAAATTATTGCTGAGATGTATCAATTATTTGATCCTCTGAAATTGTCTGTTTAACTTTATTTGTTAAAGGCTGGGTGCACGCATTTAAACAATTTACCATAGCTATGGTCCCAAGTTCTATAAAAACCATATACCAAGGAAAATGACCAACTCAACTCTGTTTAACGTAAACTAAAGTCTTGAATCACTCTCATAACTTGTCCAGACAGTGATATGTTTCAAAAATGGTTCAAATGGCTCTGAGCACTATGGGGCTTAACATCTGAGGTCGTCAGCCCCTTAGAACTTAGAACTACTTAAACCTAACCAACCTAAGGACATCACACACATCTATGCCCGAGGCAGGATTCGAACTTGCGACCGTAGCGGTCGCGCGATTCCAGACTGAAGTGATATTTTTATCAGTTACTTACAACAAATGAAACAGCACGTAAATTATATAATATAGTAGCAGTAGTATTATTGCTGTATTGGAGTGAGAACATCTTAACAAGTTAAACAAATACAAGCCAACGAAATTAATTCGTCTGATACATGTTGGGTTACTCCTGAGCGACTATAAAGTGCTGCCCCTAGTCAAGGGAAGAGCTGGGAGAGGGGAATACTGATGAAACAATGGCACTAGTTACAGCATATGCAACGTAGGATAGCCTGAACAACTTGGCAGTATGACCCAGTAGGTTTACTGAGACAGGGATGCAGGTAGGAAAGCAGAAGAAGCAGTACCGGCAAGGAGTCGTATCAATGTAAATGTCTAAAATCTGATTCAGAGATGTTTATTAACGATGTAACATGCAAATTTCAAGTAAAAGATATATTAAAAAGGAGACGGTAACTGTTGTAAAATGGTAATGGAAAATGGAAATGCCCTTACTTGCGTGCCAAAAACGCAGCAACTTCAAACTAATAAAGCAGGGAAAGATTACAATTGTTACTATGATCTATAGGTAACAAACAAAAAATTTTCAGGAGCGATTTGACTGGGCCAGACGTTACTTAGTAACTGGGTTTATGGCGAGGTATTAACCATTTTAATTCATCACGTCATGGAATCGTCAGTCTATGAAGGTGTAGGGAGTTGGTGTGCTGTCAGAAGAATGTGCCTATACCACTTGAGTCAAAGTATTGTTGCCTGACCGTTGATTGACAGGTAGCGAATATTTTCTCCAGATGAAATTTTCTGCATTGTTAAATACTATGACACAGTTTAATGACCATTGTCAAGGAAAGTAAATGATGTTTATGTCAGTTGGTTAGATAGTACTATGATTGTTGACACAAAACTTAGGCTTTGTGTTGATGTAGTCAAATACAGAATTTGGAAAAAGAATATGGAAATACTTCAGACTCAACAAAATACTATGTTTAACACAATGTAGGAAAACCGTTTCAATTCAGAACAGGTCCCAGTCGTCCAGGAATGGATGGTATGGTTTCCCAGGGAATCTACCATTCTTCATGCAAAATAGTGGCAAGCTCAGGTAACGATAAAAATAAAGTCGTATGGCATGAGCGACTGAGAGGCTCTGAAGGGCAGGTGCAGCTGCCTAATTGGAAAGGTTTTCCCTGTCCTTCGCGCCCGCAGGCACCTTTTCTTCACAAACTGTGCTGTGTGCGTAAGTGTTTCTATAAAGAGTAGGTAACTGTAATGGATGTGTATGTAGTGTAGTGCCATGTTCGTGTAGAAATGGTGAGGGAGGGGAGAGGTTGAAACCCGGTGCCGGCATATAGACTGGTTCTCTCAAAGAACACCAAAGGGGCCGCCGAGCTTCATGTTCTCATCCGATGGACGGATCACCATCAGTGTCACATGCCCTCACTTGATAAGACACTAAAGAGGGGTTTGGAATTGAATGGAATACATTTGGCACAAAGACTGCTAGTCAGGGACTCCACGCCGCCATCCCGCCTGAATAAGGTAACGGTGGTAGAGGAGGATAGCGGGAACGCAATAACGTTGAGATCTGGTGACTGTGGTGCGTGGGATGACTCATCACTGTCCTCATCAATTAGCCCTGGACGATGCGGGCTGTGAGAATAGGGTCCCTGTCGTCTTATAACACATCACTATTGAGGAATAGATGTACAGGTACAGATGATGGAGGTGCGTAGCGATTACGCACCCTTCTGTCCCAAGTAGACCATAAAGGCTTAACAATATTTAGATCTAGTGCAGGCAATTCATCCCCGCACTCACAGTACAAGTCCTGGGTGGGGCGACCTGCGCGAACAGGGTTACTGTCTCCTTGGAACACAGCATCATTGTGGGGTGGACCTGATCAACCATAATGGCCACATAACCATTGGCACTAATGCGGCCTTCCAGAGTAACCATGGGGCCAATGGAATACCACAATATGACTGCCAAAACCATCACCGAACCCCAGTCGCGTTACACTCTTGGGACCGAAATTCGTCCAGATCTTGAAAGTGTGAAACGAAACTCATTCATACCTTCAAATTCTCCGAAGTCCAGGTTTTATGGCTTCGGCACCAAGTTTTCCTATTAGAACTGCCTTTCGCATCATAGTTGAGTGGCTTTGGAATTCCAGCTCACCCTTTAATTACCTGCTTATGGAACTTCCTTCGTGTTATTTTGGTGCTGACAGGGTTCGCGAAAGTGACAATTAATTCTACAATGATTTTGCAGCTGTCATTCCCTAATTTTGCATCGAAATTCTCTTCAGTGACCGTTCGTAGCGATCACGCAGTCAACACTTTCGTTCGCGTTGTGATTTAGCTGATAATGTTATTTTCGCTGTACCTGTATGCGGTATACATCTTCGATACGATGCCTCTTGAAGCACACACTAGCACCAACAATTTGCGCGAGCACCTGTCTCTGACATAATGCACTCGCAACTAGACAGAACACTATTCTGAGCACCTCTGACACTTGCAATGTATTGAATACATTGCACAGGTACCGTTCGTATTCAAACACAACATTGTAAATTCAAGACTTGGATAGCATCTATATTTATAGTCAAACATGTCTTTCTCACGGTGTTTCCATATTTTTGTCCAGGTCCTATGTATAGGGGAGAGTGCTCTACATCGGAATACTTGTCAGACTTTCACCGCGAGTCAGACATGCAATACAGTTTTTAATATCTATCCTTATTTGGTTTGAAATGATACCGTTCACTTTACCTGTGCTGTGGTGCTGTGGTCTTTTTCTAAAATTATAAAAACCACTGCGGGAAAGTAAGATATCCCAAATGTGACTAATGCTTCCGAGGTACAACATGTACCTACGGACAACGGTTCTATTAAATTTAAAAATGTTACAATGGAGAAAATTGTGTATCCACTACTCCGGTACACACTAATAGTAAGTGAAGTCGAATTAAAAAGTATTGCCAATAATCAGTTACAAGTTTAAAATATTTTGAAACAGAAACAATTGGCCACTAAGATAATTTAGCGTTTTCAAGGCAAGGAAAATTGTTAAGAAATTTGCTACTGTGGCGTAATTCGTGGTGGAAGACCCTCAGTTTTAAGGTACAAGGAAGTGCATAGGTGTAGAAAGTATAATGTAATAGTCTCCACGCAAGTAGCTGTCATATACATTGACGGAAAAAATCGCAACACCAAGAAGAATTGTATGACATAAATAATAGTTGGTAGGGCGCATCTACATCTGAAAGATGATGTCTGTTCAGATTTCGTGCCAGTAGCGTAGGAGTGGCGCTAGTAGCGCCTATATGAAGATGCAATCAGGTTTGCTATAAATACACTCTGCAACGATCATGAGCGTTAGTTGCCTTTGAGAACGGAGTTGATGTTAGTCAAGAATGCTTTTAAGGTGACAAAGACCCATTATCAACTGAGTTTTAATGGGATCGTGTAATAGGGCTACGAGAAACTGGATGTTCCTTCTGCTATACTGCATAAGAACTCGGCAGAAATGAATGGTATGGTCGTAAGAAAGCCGGGCTCCGGACGGCCTGGTGGCACTACGAGAGAGATGACCATCGTGTTCGCCGTGTGGCTCTGGTGCACCGTAGCAGATCTGCAGCAGCAATTTGAGCAGCAGTTGGCACCACAGTGACACACGAACTGTTACAACTCGCTTACTGCAAGGACAGCTCCGAGTCAAAAACCCTGTAGCGTGCATTCCACATCGTCATTTGTGACTTCAGTGGTGTCAAGCGAGAGCTCTTTGGAGTGCAGGGTGGAAGTCCGTAGTATTTTCTATTGTAATCTGATTATGCCTCGGTGCTAGTGATGGCTGCGAGTTGGTTACAAGGTGGCCAGTTGCGGGCTTGTGGCCAACCTGTCTGCGTGCTCGACACAGTGGACTTGCACCTGGAGTTATGGTCTTAGATGCGATTTCGTATGACACCAGGGAGACTCTCGTGATTACCCCCGCACCATGACTGCAAATTCGTACGTCAGTCGTGATTCGACCTTTTGTGCAGGGGGTGTTTTCCAACAGATAACGCACGTCCGCATAGCGTTGTTAGAGCTAATATCGTCTACAATGTGTCGACATGTTGCGTTTTCCAACTTGATCACTACATCTATCTCCAGTCGAGCGCATCTGGGACATCATTGAATGACTGCTCCACATCCTCAACAATCATTAACCATGCCTGTATTGACCGACGCAACAGGCATGGAATTCCATCCAAATACTAATTCCGGTACCTGTACAACACAATGAATGCATATTTGCATTGTGAGGGCTACACTCATAACTGGTCTGGGAAAAAAGCTGTTAGTTGGGCAAGTTTGGTACTTTTATGGCTTTTAGTTGACTTCACTGGGATGAGCCATGATCAGCTGATGTATCAACATTGTTTTGTTTATAACCTCAGAAATACATTTCAAGATGGCGAGTCCGCTTGAAACGTAGACATTAGTTGAACAACGTTCTGTTATTCGTTTTTTACTTGATGAAGGGGAGAAACCAGTGAATATATACTATAGAATGTCTAAAGTTTATGGTGAAGGTGGTATGAATCGTGCAAATTTTTAGAAATGGGTAGAGCAGTTTAAAAAATGTCGCGGCTCAATGACCGATGAACACCGTTCTGGCCGACCAGTTGCAGTTCCAACTACCTTACTTGAAAGTCGAATTGATGACATTATTTGTACCGATCGCCGTGTGACTGTGGAAATGATAGTCTATAAGGTTCAAATTAGTACTGGTACAACTCATAACATTATCTCGAACAAGCTGAAGTGCCGCGAAACATGTGCAAGATAGGTCCCAAAGGAGTTGACCTGGCTACACAAGGAAACAAGTTTGAGAGTGTGCACAGATCTAAAGGAACGTTATTATAGAGCAGATGAGTACTTCCTCAACACAATTTTAACTTGTGATGAAACTTGGGTTCACTATTATGAGCCAGAATCAAGAAGACAAAGCATGGTGTAGAGGCACACCAACTCAGCCGACAAGAAAAAATTCAAAACCCATGTATCATGAAGCAAGTCATGTTGACTGTGTTTTGGGATGCTGAAGGTCCAGGTTTTTGTGATTACCTCGAAGAACAACGTACAATGAACAGCCAATACTACTCGGATTTGCTTTTAAACAAGTGAAGCCAGCCATGAGTGAGTGAGAGAGAGAGAGAGAGAGAGAGAGAGACGTCGTGGATCTCAGAGGAAAGGTGTGATTCTCCAGCAAGACAACGCACTTCCTCATATTGTTCAACAAACAAATGAAACCATCGAAAATGTGGACTGGGAAGCACTGCCTCATCTCCGTTACAGTCCTGATTTAGCACTTAGTGATTTCCATCTGTTTGGTGCACTGAAGGAGGCATTACGTAGGAAGAGATTCCAGGACAACGAGGCCACGATAAAGTTTTTGGGAAATTGGTCCAAACATCAAGATAAAGAGATTTTTGCAGCCAGAATAAAAAAGCTTGTAGCCCGTTGGTACAAGTGCATAAATGGTCAAGAGGATTATTTTTAAAAGCAGAAAAAGTATTGTTTTCTAAAAATTAACGCTTTTTTCTCCAGACCAATTTATCTCTCTAATTATTTATTGACCCTCGTATAACTTTACATCCTTCGAGGACATATAATGACAGTGACTTGCAAACTCCCATTAGCCTTGCTGACAAACCGTCAGAATGGTGACACAAGTCGCTGAAGAATAGTGCAGTGTTCCCTCCACTGGGTGGGCGCCCTTTGCTGTGCGGCGGAGCGCCACTTCAAAGGGAAGTCAAGCTGCGCGGCAGGCACGCAGCGCGTTGCTGACGTCACAGCGACTTCTGGCATCACATGACGCAACGGGGTAGGGACGGTGAGCAGCTCTGCGCCTTTAGTCCACGGTCTGATACGAGCATCAGCAGAAACCGTTTTCCAGTCTGTCACGTGACGTGATGTGCACCCAGTTGCACCCAAAATAAATATCCTAATTTGACGCCACACAAAACCTGAGTGAGCTTGATGGATTAAGGAGAGGTTTACTATCTTTTGGTTCAAAATATCAATTTTTTTACATTGCATTTTGGGATCCATAAAAGTGTTAAGAATCCACACTTGAAATGGTTTTTCCGAATACGGAACAGAAATGTCTGTTATACGTGGTTGAACAAAATAATGCACATGCCTGAAATCGGTCTTTTTTTTCGGGAATTTCGACTTTGTAGCCGCGAAAAGTTATTCTATGTGCTTGACCATGACTAAAACGGATAAAGTGATCAAGGAGCTTACAACGTACTAAGTCTTGGCAATCCGACGGCATTCCAGTTCGGTGGAACAGATGAAGAAGGCAATTTGGGCAACGTATTTCCACAAGTGTTCGACGGATGAACACTCACAACACCAAAATTGTCCGGCTGGGAAACTAGTTGGCGCAAGTGGCGCATTGCAGAGGCTACCGGACATCTGGACGAATGTCAACACGACCGCCGCTTTCCAAAGAAGTTCGAAAAGTGATCCAGCCGATCTTCGAGGCTCTTTCGGAGGACGAGTTATTGTACCGGTACTTGGGAGGAAACACAGAAAATTCAAATGAAAATTTGAACGCATGTGTTTGGCAGTTAGCCCCAAGCATTTTCATTCTGGTGAGAAGGCTGTGGAGACTGCGACTTTACTGACAGTGAGCAGCTTCAACGAAGGGTATTCAGCAGTTCTGAAGACCCTGACAACGACGGACGTCACCCTGGGACTCTATTCGATGCAGTTCGCCAAGCATTCGGACGACCACCGGATTCAAGCGGCCGGAAACCGCTTGTCACCGGCCGTACGAGCGTCTCTGGAGCAGCGCAGGATGGTCTGTATGGGCAGAACGCCGTCTATGAGGAAGAGGAAGGACTAGTTTATGGACCCGGAATAGCAGATTGAACGTAAGTTGCATAATATTGCATTTATATGTAGTAAAATCTTCAAATGCTTTTTTCTCTAAATGACATTTCTTCTGTCGCTCGGTATGGTAACTTCAAATCTACTGAAGCGATTGGCGTAATTGTTTGTTTCAGACATAGCTAACTAAATCTTTTAGGAGTTGTACCACTTTTATTCAGATCCATCAACTATAAATATTTTTACTTGGCCGACGAAGTCGAAAAATCGATGAAATTAATTCCTATTTTTTTAAATGTCCTCCATTTTGTTTCCTATGGCCCAAATAACTTAAGCGAGGTACAACCTCTAAAGAATCTTATATACTTCGCTAACGTCGACTCAATTTTGATTTCAGACGAGCCGGCTGACCTGTGACCGCGCGTCCAGGTCTACAGAGAAATTTTGTTTCGTTCCGACAGCATTTCCACCTTTGTCTTCGACATTTCCGACCGAAAAAATTCCAGTTTGTACAGGAAATATCAATAAACATTTTGGCCAAATTTGACATTGATATCTATAACACGTTCTGAGGAAAAAATTTCTCAAATAACATGCTTTTTTCAGGCCAAAGATAGTAAACCTCCCCTTAAGTAATGTGACAGTATCTCACATATCAATAGTTACACATAAAAAATCTGAGATAATGACACAGGAAATATCATTCGACTTTTGTTTCTCTGCTTGATCGTTGAAAAATTTCCTTGAATTTGGCGATATAATATTTATTTTAATTTTACATAGTACGTGTAAAGATAGTCAACTGCTATTGTTGTTGTTGTGTCCTTCATACTGAAGATGGTTAGACGCATCTCCACAGGCCAGTGTGTCCCGTCCAGGTCCCGTAGTAACTTGTGCTTAACTGCTTCAACAGGTAGACGGAACGGGCCCACCCAACATCCGTGTTATCATCTGCAAAGGGGATCTTCGGGTGCGCTATGGAGGGCCACGTGGTCAGTACGGCAGTCTTGCGGGAAGTCGTTGGGTTCCTTCACCTTGTAACAGCTACTAATCATTCCAGTATATACTCATTTTGTCTCACAAGGCTGAGCGCTCTGCGTACCTGACCTCCCACCAAGGAAACATCCCTATCACTACAGGGAATCAAATTCGGGTACCTCACCTGGTGTTAGCAGTGATGACCCTTTAGCTACCTACCAAGACGGACCCTTCATTTACAGCGGTTGGACCAAAATACCGAAAGACCGGGAGCAACACATGCTTGACAATACTGTAAATTCAGATGCTAGCTGAGTCTGCAAGTGGCGCAGCTGTACTTGACCACGAACGGCACATTTGCAATGTCCCCAATAGGTTACAAGTGTCAGATGTGGTGAGAAGAGTGTCCTGTGTAGGTGTGAGTGCATTATGTCGAAGCCTAGTGAATTCCATGTAGTTGTGAGTGCATTGTGCCGGAGTCAAGTTAATTCAGACTTGGGAAAATTGTTGATGCTCTTATTTTGAGTACTTCCATAACAAAGGTAGCCGAGGTGTTTGGTGTTTCAAGCGTTTGCTGAGTTATCGTGACTGAAGGTCATTGAATAGGACTGTGACAAGATTATAAGACGACAGTTGCTTCAAATGCCACTGCAGAACTGAATGTCTCGAACCATGTCAGTACCAAAAGAAGACGAACGGAGCTCCATAAGCTGAAAATTACATCAGTAACAGGAAAACGTGGTGCCTAAGCCATAAAACCTGCAAACTGGAGCAATGGAAAGGTCATACTGTGAAATAAGTCTTGTTCCACGCTGTGTCCAAATTCTGGCTGAAAATGGCGGTGATGATTTGGGCAGCCATATTTTTGTATTCCGTAGGCCGCATGGTTACTCTGCAACGTCACGTTAATGCCAAGGATTATGTGACCATTTTGGATGAACGGGTCCATCCCATGGTACAATTTTTGTTCCCCGATGCTGAAGCTGAGTTCCAAGGCGACGCGGCCCATGTTCGCACAACTCTCTTGCGACGCCCAGTACATGTCAAGTGAGCACGAAGATGAATCGTCCCTTCTTCCCTGGCCATCACAATCACCATACCGCAATATCAGTGACCGTTATGGCCGTCTGTTGAGAGGAGGATGAGCGATCGCTCTCCACGTCCTCCATCATCATTATCTCAACTTGCCATTATTTTGCGGAAGGATAGTACTAAATTCCTTTGAAAACCATACAGAACCCGTATTTATTCATTCAGGGACGAGTGGAAGCACTTTTGGATGCGAAGAGATGTACTACACTCTATTACGTAAGGTACTGATTTGTATTTCAGTGTTATCATATTTTTGTTCACCGCCTGTCCATGCAGCTGAGTGTACTTGATCTCTCTGTCCAATTCTTGCTCCCCATTATTATCTCGATTACCAAATTAGTTATTCCTTGATACCTCAAGATATGACTGTGATATGGAGGTAGTTTCTCTTCTATACAATTCAGCTTCTCTTGTTTAGTTATCCGATATAATCTTCTAAACTTCAGTGTAGCGTTGCATATAAGTAGCTGTTGAACTCTTCTGGTCTCTAGTGTATGTTGTCCAGTTTCCCCTTCCATCAACTGCAGATAAATAAACTGAGAAAAGTTTTCCTAAAAGCTAAATTTTCATTCGGCATTTTTCTTCATGTTAAATCTCACTCTTGCCTGTATTACCATTCAAAAACATATTTTTGGAATAAATATTCTGCCTTGAGCAAACACAGTTCTCTTTAACTTCAGCCATAGATGTAGAACTTTTCATAAGGTGAGGTTCAACACCCATAAAGTACTCCGCTAAAGTTGTTTTATGTTGTTATCCTCTTGATTACTAAACTGCTGCTTTGGTGATAATCACACCTTTCAGCATAATAAGTGTTGCTTTAAAAAAACAAAAGTAATTGGGGAGAGTGTTTCATAGGCACTTTGCCTGCGAACTTGACACTCTACACAAGTAGATATGGTTTAATTCCGCATTACGGAGTTAGTTATGTGTGCAGTGGCCTAGTACCTTATGTTTTGTATTGGGTGGATGTTCAGTGACTTAGTGTTTCTGCAGAATAATCAGGTCAAAAATGGTTCAAATGGCTCTAAGGACTATGGGACTTCACATCTAAGGTCATCAGTCCCATAGACTTAGAACTATTTAAACCTAACTAACCTAAGGACATAACACACATCCATGTGCAAGGCTGGATTAGAACCTGCGACCGAAGCAGCAGCACGGTTCCAGCTGAAGCGCCGAGATCCGCTCGGCCACAGCGGCCGGCTTCAGGTCGTTACAGATAATCGCTTTTATATGTTTGTTTTTACAGGTTTCTTTTAAATGCGTTTATAAGACAGAAATGATCGTTTGGCATAATTGGTTTGGAGACCCCTTCTGGAGTCATTTGGCTGCCTGATGCAAATCTTTTTATTCGACGCCACTTCACCAACTTTCGCGCAAGTGGATATGAGACGAGATGATTAGGACAACATAAACATTGACGCCCAAGCGAACAAAATGGGGATAAGACTGAGAATGGAACCCGACACCCTGCGATCTAGAAGTAGCGTTGCTACCCCCCGCCCCCTCTTCTTACACCAACCACTATCATATTCTTATGTCAGGCCTCCAATCTCTCCTTATAACCGATCCGGTCTCTCACTAGAAATACATTCCTTGACTAGCTCTCATGCTACTTTCTTCATTTGTTTGTTTTTCTTTCATTTTTTTGTTATTTAATCTTAATTCTTATACGTAAATTAAATGTTGATAATTGAAAAAACTTAAGAAACAAGTCTCTTCTTCCGGATTATTATACTGGCTCAGGTCCGATGAGGACCATCAGGACCCTAATTGATTGCATCTCGTATTTTTCGGCGTTGCACAACAGGAGAAGCGATTATTTAATTTGAATCCACTCAACGTATTTTCTGTCCCACCTTTGTCGCATGATCCAACGTTGCTGATGAAGATAAGATTAATCGTGTAATATGTCTGTGGTAATCGAATAGTGAGTGAAGTGAGGCAAGTAATAAGTATACGAGCGGTGTTATGACCCTGGGAACATGAGCCAGGCGGGTTGAAATATGACGCTTATGTCGACGCTTGTAGGACTCATTCTGGTAATAAAGGCCAGTTTCTCCCTTGTCCACGTCGAAATTGCATTTTGATCTGAACAAATGAATATATGTGCGAGGGTATCCTGTAACTGGTTTTACATTTATATGTGCAACTTCACTGTAATAGCAACCTTCCCATGGAGTACATCGGACCAAGTGGAGTTGACATTTGACGGTAGGAATTTTTGATGAACGTTTCACCAATTTCAGCTCCAGTCTGACGACATGTAACTTTTGCGAAGCGGATGTACTGTAAAGCGGGTGTACAGTTTAAAAGAGACGTAGCCCAGTGGAGGATTCCTCCTCCAAGTAAGTTGACAAAATGAAATATAGTCGTACATAAAGTGGCTGGTGTTCATTTTCACACTTGAATATTGGCGGGGACTTGTCCACTAGTTTAGAGGCTTAGTTAAGAAATTTATAGTAGCTGATAACAGACTGGGAAAGATCTGGGGAAAGTAATGTTAGATAATTGCACACCCCCAAACCGGCTTAGGAAATGACTGTGGCTGACGTTTTAAAGGGTGTCTTGCAATTGTTAGACTACCATTTTGTCAAAGCACCGGCTGTCAGAAATCTGTTTCGCTACGTTGAACTGAGTAGGATACACCAATACCACGTGGCAGAGCTTCGATAAACTACAGATGTTATCCAAAAGGATTGCAATTTGTTCATACAGTTCTTGTTTAACATATCTGAAATCGGATATTACCAAGCCCAGGGAGGTGACATGGAAGGACTAGACGTCTTTAACTAACATCATTTATCTTTTGGCAACAAACATTAATTTATTTTTAAAGTAGCAGTAGGTCCACTTAAAGAAAAACAGATAGGAAAATTAGAAGTTAATTTGCCTAGCTGTATTTATAGACTTCAAAGTGTTCGAAATGGTGAAATACATTAATAATGACCACAAAAAAGATGCAAGAAAGTAAGACTCTAACAATAATGGCTTTTAAAAAATTTAAATTAAAAAATTTAAATAAATCAGTCAACAAAAATAATTAAAACTTAGTTCTATATAAATTTCTTATGTGACTGGAACGAAGTTGGTTGTGTCGGTGTCTCGTTTGGGTGTGCACTCAGATGTTCGTCTATGGGCATGGGGTGGATGTCATAACTTTTCTTCGCTTATGTATCCTTTTGTTTGTTTTGTGGTTTGTTGTTCTAATGTGCTGATTGGCGGATTTACTAGTTGGATTGATTTGGTAGTCGCGGCAGGATATGTTACCTTCTTTATAATTTTGTGGATGTCTTCCATGCTTCTGCCTGATGGTAGTTGAAGGGGTCCATGAAAGCGAGTTCTTAGCGCCCTAAGTTACCTACTTTTCCACAAAAAGCACACGTTTTTGGTTGACATTCATACACGGCCAGAGCCTGAAACCCATTCACATTAATGTAGGGCGGGACATGTTTTCTAAATCACTGCACGCTATTCGAACACGGTTATAAACATTGAAGTTGATATTCGTTGTGCAATATTCTTGACTGATTAGCAGATCCCTGCCATAAGCCATTACTACCGACTGAAAGTGATCAATTCAAGGGGAACGTTCCATATACTAACGGTGTGAAATCCAAACTTGCCTCCGACATTCATATCTTAATTTTGTCTGAGGGGGTCGTAAAGTAATCAGCTCCTTTAGTCTTGTACATGAGTTGTTAGCACGTTAGTTCTTTTTTGACTATTTAATTCTACGTTTTTAAGTAAATGAAATTGAAACCTATGTACTATGTGTCTTCGGAAGTTAATCCACAGCAAGCCAGTCTTCAATCTCGGCTAATCGCGATTTAACTCAACCATATATGGGAAGCTAAATCTGATAGTATTCTCCTGAAGTTCTTCCATGTTCACTGTGTGCTCGCAGGCACTTGGTTACAGTTGCTGTCGTCAAACTACTTAGCTGTAGTATGCCCTGCCGTGTGTCTGCCTAACCCGACCACAGCTTTTCCACTGGGACGTATACGGTGCATGTCTTCGCGTGACGACCGCCACAGGCCGGCGTCATATGTTTGCAGGAAATACGTTCAGAGATTCACGGTGTATAAACCGGGAACTTGCTCAGAGTGCAGTGCCAGTGTAAGCCGATTGTTAGAAGAGATAATACGTAGAGTTCTTGTGTTTGTTGCCAGTGAACAACCGATACCAAACATTCTTTTACTTCGCGCTTGTGTGTAGAGCCTTGATGTAACTTCCGAAAGATGAAACCATTCTAGAAAGCATCGTAGGCTGCCAGTATGCAAAAATTTTATGTTGGTTTTAAAATGGTTTCATTATTTAGTAATTTTAAAGAATAACCACGCTACAGCCATGGCGTAACTCGCTTAATTGATAGTGTAATGGTCCAGAAAGCACCGTTAGAATGTTTCGGTTTCCTTCTAGGGCTGTAGCAGATGTGTATGCTCTGGTAGTGTACAGTGATCGTGAGTGTACAACTTCCATCATTTTCTTCAGTTCTGGACTTGATGAATTGAAAGTGCTTACCATAGGTAAAAAAATAGTTGATGTAAGCGGAGGCTTCCGCGGTCGTTGTCACAGTCAGTAAAATTCTTCTGAGTATGTGGATAGACAGATATATTCTGTGGTTTGGGTGGAGGCGAGCAAGATCTTTAAACCTCAGGCGAAAATATTATGGGACGAGTCACACCTAAATACACTAAACTGAAGTAACAACAACGGAAATTAAAGGTAACTAAATTGCACCAAGCCAAGTGGGCACCAACAATGAAGCACGGAATCATGTCAGAATGTAAACTTGACTAAAACGGACAATGTGGTAGAAGGAGTTTAAGACAATATCGCAGACAGCTGTGGCTGACCGCTCACAGCAAGGAGGAGGATGAGCCAGCAACTCTGCAACACTCTAAATTCTCCAGCCTAAAAGCTTAGACCAGCGTCCAGACACACCGCAAAAATTTTAATCTTTGACCACACTCACTACATCATCAACTGAAATAGAGGGCAGATCAGCAATGAAATTCGATCCTGCCCTCTCTTCACGATACAAAATGCACTCAGTTAAAATATGACGTACAGTCATTTCCGCACCACGGGCACAGCACTGCAATGAGTAGCCACATATAAGGACACAGCACCCAATTCGCGGCGTGCAAGGCCCACTGCATTCCGTGTGAGCGACCGGCAGGAGTGGTCAGCGCAACAGTATGTAACTCGTAAGGGCCCGGGATCGATTCCCGGCAGGGTCGGAGATTTTCTCCGCTCAGGGACTGAGTATTATGTTGTCCTTATCATCATCATTGCATCCCTATCGACGCGCAAGTCGCCGTAGTGGCGTCAAATCGAAAGACTTGCAACCGGCGAACGGTCTGCCCTTCGGAAGGCCCTAGTCACACGACATTTATTTACCGGTAGGAGGAACGCCACGGCCGGATATTTGACTCCGCCAATTCTAGCTTATTGTGTATCCCTGCCAACCATTCCTCGTCCCACAATTCCATGGACCTCTGGCATAACGCAGAGACAACAGCCTGCAGTGAAATAGCTCAGTGTGTAATGTCTGCTGCAATCTCCTGTGGCAGCCCGATCACCTTGTTCATTGCCCTGAGTCCCCACAATGCCCTGCCACCCAGCAGGATGGCACCACCTTCTTCCTCCACTGGAGGAAGTACAGTCGGTTATGTATCAGATGCACCAACTGTTCGGCTGTATGCAGGTTCTGCAACAGTTGTGGTGCACCAAGGGAATCGGAGCAGATGCGAAACCATGTGCTCTGAATGTGCCGTACCTGCTCCAGTGCCTTCAGGGTCTCAAGAGGCCCTACTGAAAGAGGGGGTAGGCATGGGGGATCCTGATGACACGGTCAAAGAACACTGTGAAACAGCCAAGGGGGTTTTATAGTTTGGAGCCATCAGTGTATACCGCTGTAAAACCGTAAAAAAAATCATAAAAAGACAGAGATTGAATGCAAAATATAGGGTGCAATCTTTCCTAAAATTCGTCAAGTCTAAAATAAATCTGGGCTTTTGGAGGTGCCATGACTGAAGTCTGCTCCAAACCCGATGTAAAACTGTAAATCCAGCCACACCCATCCCTAAAAGGGAGTCCTACATGTGAAACCCATAGGTCCGTGTCACTCATTGCTGGTTGCGATAAATCATTTCCATTGGAGCCATAGCAACGACATCGTATGAGTGGTGTGTGACTTGAACAGCGTTACATACGCGACGCATCATGAGCAGCACTTGGCTGATGTGGAGCATCAGATCAGCAGCCTCAGCAAAGAGAATCGGTATGTTGCTCGTTCAGTGCCCAGCCAAATCCACTTCATGCAACGTCTTTAAATAAGAGAATCCTGTAGACCATATCATGCGCGCATAATCAAGGCGAAGTCGCACGAAGGCTTTGTAAAACAGGAAAACGGGAGCAGACAAGTCATGTACGTTACCAATGAAAGTCTCAGCGCCAGAAGGACTGTGTTTTCAATTCCTTGATGTGTGGTAAGCACGTAAATTTTGAGGCCCAGAAATCTCATATGACTTTAAAAAACCCAGAAGGTGATGTTGACGCAGGTAAACCTGTGGTATACCCATAAGCATGAAGGTCAGGATATCGAAGGTGGAGCCATTTCTCCTGAACCCAAACTGAAAACGAATGAGGACATGCATGTATTCCAAGATCCAGACAAAGCGCTCGTTGACAAGCCACTCCCTGCCCACGTGGCTATTGATGGCAAGACTACGATAACTACAAGGGTGTGTGCGGTCGTTTCCAGGTTTTAAAAGAGGAACTACAATTGCCTCTCGCCGAAAATCGGGAAAGTGACCTAATATTGAAATGACGTTAAAAAGCGCGAGGAAGATTTTTTGTTTTGCCCTGTGAGCTGCTAGAGCATACTATAGTGGATCATTTCCTGACCAGAGAACATGTCACTAGACGCAGACAACGCAGAATCTAGCTACCACTTACAAAAGGGGCAGCAGTGGACGGAAGTCCCAAATGCTCCTCTCTGCAGCCACTCTGTGGCCCACGAAAGCTGAATGATGACTGATGGTGGTAATAATTATGGCAAAATAAGCCACCATAGTCCAGGAAAGGTCTTGTGGTCTGGTTGGGAGAGTGCCATTCCCCAGTACAGAAGCCGATGTGCACCTCTCTGCTCTCCCATAAATCCTGCTGATTGTCTCCCTTACAGGAATGTTTAATGATGGTTAGGAAGTGTTGCCACCATCTCTTATTGAAGTGTTGCCACCATCTCTTATTTCCCTCTTGGATAGTCTGGCAACATTAAGCACTTGCCATCTAAAAGGCAGCAAGGTTCTTTTCAGCTGGAACCTTTGCAGAGCTTTCCACCATGTCCTGCTGGCAGAAGGCTTTAGTTGCTCCATGAAGGTATAGGCTGCCTTTTCAGTTCTCCTGAAAACTGTAGAATGGCTGCTTCAGCTGCACAAAGTGTCATTTGGGTAGTATTATCCACCCATTCATGTTCAAATTTGGCAAATCGGCTGTACATTTGTTCAGCCTGCTACACCGAGCATCTATCACTTAAGTTTTCTGGGTGGCACTAACCCATTTGGCAGGCGAATCCACATCATGAAGTGATCACGTCCGTGAAGCTCACTGAGAGCGTTCCAAGGGCTGGAGAGCAAAGCAAGAGATCGACAGCAGAGGAAGACCCTGTCGCAATGCAGTAATGCCTGCTCTGTACCATGCATAGCAAATATGAACACAAGTACAAGAGAAGCCTCCCAATTGCTCTATCCCTGGCTTTAGGCGTTCCAGAGCCTCAAGACACATTATGTCCAATAAAATCACCACAAAGAATGAACAGGTGGGGAGATGAATAAGAAGATCATGGAGAGTTATTTCTTAGTGGGCCTCATACAGAAGAAAGCAAAGATTTTTTTTTTTTAATATTATGGAGTTTAACTGCTAAGGTCATCAGTCCCTAAGCTTACACACTACTTAACGTAAATTATCCTAAGGACAAACACACACACCCATGCCCAAGAGAGGACTCGAACCTCCGCCGGGATCAGCCGCATAGTCCATGACTGCAGTGCCTTAGACTGCTTGGCAAATCCCGCACTGCGGGAAGGAAAGAGAACTTATAGTCAATGAATGATGGGCAATGAGACAGTTTGTATGCTAGTCATGCAGTGGAGGCTACAACTTAGGGGTCTGAGAATAATTTAATTGCCAGCGACATATAGGCACCGTGCAAAGCAGTTCGATAAAGCAGGCCGATTTAACTCCAAGACATCATTCCTCTCTTGCAAGTCAGCCTACAGGTTGGCGCCCAGTAAACCGTTTCTTACTCATGACGTGTGGCTGCCTTACAATACAGGTTCATTTGGTAGGCCGATAGTACTTCCACACGACATTGCTGTCATGCAGGGCAGCCTATACCCCAGGGGCTGGTAAAAATACGTTTCCGCCCGTATCTCCACTTGTATTGGATGTAGGAGTTTATAAATACCATATTGTGGTATTTGTAATACCTGCTGTTTCTGTGCCAAATTTGGTTGAAAGTGATCGAGATGTTTTGGAGGAGATCCAGGACACACAGAGATAAACTTTGCTTTATTTACATAACAGATTAGTAAAAGAATCTTACAAATTTGGCACATAGTTTCCAGTGATGGCAACTAATCAAATCATCCTCATACCAAACTGAGGCATATATCAAGAAACTGGTCCTTACCGTACCATTTGTTGTCTGCCTCTCACTCCACTTCTTAAATCACACTTCAGCTGGTGCAATATGAGAATGGAATCTTATGGTGTCAAAGTCAAAAATATCACTTCATACTATTGCTTCCTTCCATTCTCTAAGTACTTTCCTTTGCTATCAGCCTTCATTGAAAAGCATCTTAAACCTGTTCTTAGCTTCTTCTGGTAGAAATTTAAAAATTTCTTTGTATAGAAGGCTGCAAAAACCGAAAAGCTCATACAAGAAGGATGTTGTGGAGCTTTCCGGTTTTTACAGGCTTATTGAATCGATTCTTGACAGACATCTGTTTGTTTCTTCCAGTTCTTGCAGAACTACATCTAGTCCTCTCTATTTATAAGATCTAAATGTGCCACATCTTTCTCAGCTTTGTGTAGGTGTTTCATTATTTGCAGTACAGTGTGACCTGTGGCGCTCGTTACTGGCGCGCCAGTCTCTTGGATGTCCATTATCGGTCCTTCGATGTTTCTTATCTTTGCTTGTCTTGTTGTTTTCCGCATTCGCGTGGCGAGTGGCAGTTGACGTTTGCTCGGGTTACCTGCTGAGACGCCGTGAGGTACGACGTGGGAATCAACCACGTATATGTGGAGTTGGTCGTACGCAGACTGCCGGTTCAGCATGGAGGATATGTGTTGGCTGTCTGCAGGTCTGCTCTCCTGATTTTGCTCGCCGTGCCTTGCGACCGCCTAGCTCGGGTTGCTGCCTGTTGTAGCCTGCACGAGCCATACCGGACGTCCATCAGAAGCCAGCAAAAGTTAAGCAGCCTTGTGTTTCTTTAAAGAAAAGTAGCAAATGTATAAGACCTTTTGTAACCATTTCGGTGTCGTCTTTAAGCGTGGCCTTCACGTTTACACTGCCTTTGGGCAGACCTAATTCTTTTAAATTTAAATAACTGGGGTTCCCTGTCCTTTATAATCTTTTGGGGGTTTTATTTGAATTTTCTCTTTGGGGTTCTTTCATTTTGCTTGGTTAAATGTTTACTTGCATAGCGAGAAGTGACTCCTGGTTAAAACTCGGAGAAGGTGTTTGATGTTATTGCCGCTTCCGGCATTTGTCTTTTCAATTAAGTGTTGTCATCCCTTCGAGCGACCTGGTGTCACTCCTCGTAAATTAATGCTGGTTTATGTGTACTTAATTTTGAATTGGACATTTGAATTAATATTTTGGAGCGCAAATAGCACTAAGGCAACCTAATTGTATACCACCTTGTGCCCCGGTCTAGTACCTTACTTTTTAGTGCCACGAGTTAGCTCCACTACCGGTTTACTGATGTGCTCCATTCAAAATCTTGTCTTGTATAAGTTTGCCCCATGTGTGTCTGGGAAAACAGAGCTTTAGTGTGACTTCAGTGCTAGTCAGTTAATCTTCATTTTGGCTTGGCTTCCACTGAAGAGTTTGAGTGGAGCGTAGTGTGTTTCATTAGTCATTCAATTACTGCAAGTTTGTTTATTTAATGGGGAGCAAGACATTTAAAGACTGTTGGTATTTACTCCCCTAGTTGCGGGGTGTTGCTAATTCATTTCAAATGGCCTACTACTTATTCAATGGCAAGGCTGTTGATTAATTGGTTACTGTGAGTACAAATTCACGCTATTTATTTGTTACCGAAATTGTTGAGGTGTCTGTCGTGATTGAATCACTGGCTACGTGTTTGAGCTAAACTGATATAAACGTTACATTGCCTCCTTAAAATTTGTAGCCAGCAGAAACCCTTAAGACAACTAAGTTTTGTTACTGCTTATGTTAACCTTTACTGGGAGCAATATTTCATGTAGTTAAATTTTGTCTTAAAATGTGTATTTCTCTGATGTAACAAACGAGTGATAAAAGAAAAAAGCAAAGCGGCCTGGTCCTTCCCATTGTGTTCGGTTCGTAATACGTATCACAGTGTATGTATTAGTAAGCGTGTACATGTCTTTTTGTTTTAAATATCTTTCTCAAGCATTTATGATCTAAGTTTTCATATTACTTGCTCTTGTTGGCTACCTGCAGAAGCGTCAGAGGTTGGGGCGCCTTGGATTCCGCTGGGATGTAGCAAATAGAAAAGCGACAGAGTCGAGCAGATAGGTCGTGTCATAGCGCAGACGGCTGACGGCGCGCTCTGCTGGGAGGTGCCCGCGCTGCAGACAGACGTTACCAGACCGCCTGTCGCCGCATCGGGGCGGCAACGTCTGCATAATGCACGCCCGGTCGGGCGGTGAAGCGAGCCGCGGCTCCGGGCCGATAGCGCCGGATTTATGTTGTGCCGTGGGACGCTGACGGTTTGGCGCGCGCCCAGGCCACAGGGGCGTTGTTGCCGGATTACGCTGCCAGGCCTCACGGTGACAGCCGGAGATAGCGCCAAACATTCTCGTCGACGGAAGCAAAGCGGCACTCTGCAAGGCAAATTACGCAGCCAACTGTCAGCGTCAGATTACCTTCTCCACCTTCCAACTGAAAATGATGTGTGAAATGTCTTGTAGGATGGCACAGTGGAAATCTCATTACACTGGACATATAAGAAGGGTAGTCTTGTAGCATTTTAAAACCAAACAGGAACATTGCAATGTATTTCCCCACTCTACGGCCTATGTCATGATCCCCTATTCATTCCAATTCCGCTTATATAATTTCATTACAGCGTTACTTGCCTCCGTCGCCACTGGGCGGTATCCGGTGTAGCGGCTGGTGCTGGTCATAATGTTTTGACTCATCAGTGTATATTTTAGAAAGGAATTAACGGAAACAGACTGTCACATGTGTGTGTATGGGTATTCGAAAGTGTATGCAGAAAAATCTCAAGTGCTGTGGGAGAGAGAATCTAAAGCAAGGTAGCTTTCAACCAACAGCAATAACAATGCAAAACAAAATGATGGTTGAAATTGCTCTGAGCACTATGGGACTTAACATATGAGGAGTCCCCTAGAACTTAGAGCTACTTAAACCTAACCAACCTATGGACATCACACACATCCATGCCCGAGGCAGGACTCGAACATGCGGCCGTAGCGCTCGCGCGGTTCCAGACTGAAGCGCCTAGAACCGCTCCGCCACACCGGCGGGCAATAACAATACAATCATGAAGCACATTTGCCCAACGCGTAAAAAGTAGTTAACTTTCTTTCGATCTTAGCTCAATGAAACTGGAGCAATAAAAGCAGTATTTTGTACGTTTCACACATTTTCCACCCATTCTATTGATATTGGGATTCGAATATCTATAATATTCTAATATTATTCTAAAATATATAATATTCTAAAAAAATAAAAACATAATGTGTTCCATCTCTCTCTCTCTGTTTTCAATCTGTACGAAAAGAATGTTTATGACAGATACTGTACCGTCTCGTTATTATATTCCATCACATATGTGTGCATAAAGCATAAAAAATTATCCAATGAGTGTGACTTACTGTATTTTCACATCTCTATCATTCACGAAAAATATGCAGTCATCTAACATTCTTCATTAGTAAATATCACCTCTCTCTCTCTCTCTCTCTCTCTCTCTCTCTCTCTCTCTCTCTAATTTTCTGCTTAGCAGCCCACTATGCTTTACTCAGTTATTTTAATGCCATCAGGTTATGAAGCTTTAAGGATGGAAGGAACTTTCAGATGATATAAATAAATTTAATGCATTATCAGTGTCTAATTTCATAGAGTAAAACAGTTGCAAATCACATTTAACCTTTTACATTTTCACAGACGCACCAAAATCAACTACAAATCACATTTAATATTCTTATGTTTTTCCGGAGGTAGTGGCCCTCAAACCAAGGTGTTCACATCAGCCGTAAAGCACATACAATGTTTTCGCATTTTCACTCACACACAATAACAGCGACTGCTTCTGAATCTGAGCTGTTATCATCATTGTCTTCGGTGTAGAAGGACCTGCATTCGATCCCTGGTACCCCTTCAGGTTTTTCTGAGGCAGATATCTCTGGAACTGGTTACACTCAGCCACCCAAATCCAATTGAGTAGCTGCTTCTTTATTTAAGCAGCAAAATCGTCAGAATTCATCTACTCAGAATTCATCTACTGGCAAAAACGGATGTAGAGATTGGTGGCATTCTGTCAACAGATCTCATGTTCATACATCATTCCCCATACAGTCTTTTAGAAAGGAGTTGGCCAGTCGAAACAGATCTAATGCCTAATACATGAGTTGTGTTTACATGTACATTTATACAATAAAATCCGCCATCATCGTTTCTCAGGTGGCAGTGTCCTCAGGCTAAGTGAATTCACCATACATAGGAGTATAAATTTTATCTCACCTGTTCCTGATCGATCTAGCTTGTGTTGTTAAACAGCAGAAACTACAAGGTGCATTGATTGTATTATATACTATAAAGTTGTTTTAACTTCAGAATTCAACAAACATTGCTGGTAATCATTGACAGTTGATTCCTTATCAAAAGACTGTTCCACACCCTTTGCTCTACATATTACATGTCATGGCCTGGCCATGAATATATATACTTCAGCTGTTGGACTGACAAATTGAGTAATAGGTTCACCATTCAACTTTTCTTCCGTTAGTCCAACCTCCTTTCCATTTCCAAGCGCAGCATTATATGTATTATTTGTGGGGAAGCCTCAACTGATATAACAGGAAATAAGTAGAGATTTAATATGGTATACTCAGCTGCTGGAATCTGTGTAACACAGTTTTACATGCAGTGCAGGTAACGTGCTTAGTATAAACCATAATGAAAGTAAAAAAAGAAAAAAAAATCACTGACATAAAAAGTAGCCATTCCTACATCTATAGGTTTAATAATCACTAAGTTAAGGCTGTTTGTTAAAAAACAACTATATTTTCGTTAAAAATAACAACCCTTTGAAAATTAGGTTCTGCAGTCAATGTAGCTGCTCCGCGTCTATCTCTCCAGAGTATCGATGACTAAGCGTTTGCACATTTTCCCAAAAATACAATTATTCACTAGTTTGGAAAAAAAATTGTCATATCATTGCTTGCACTCATATTCCTGTGCATTAATCTTAATGTATGGCTTCATTCAGGTAGTCTGTCATGCTAAAATCGTTTGAATCTTTTTTAATGACGTTCTATGACGGAAATATTATTTCATTATTAGTAAATAATTTAGTTTTTCGTCGTTTTGCTACTATCGATAGTGTCCCTTTTCCATAACATAAAGGCAAATCTATATGAAAGAGAAAGCCATAGAAAACAGTAAAGTGGAAAGTATTATAACATTGCGATTCATATCAAGATATGTAATGTAAGATTTATTGATTTTGTCATCACAGCTGACCCCGAATGTGTTGTTCGGAACAGTGGGTCCTGTCAATAATGAGCTACACCACCTCTAATGCCTCTTTCAGTGAACTGAAGTTGCTCAAGTAAATTTCAGTACAACATCCATTGCATGTGTAGTTGTAGCAATGTAATGAGCAGGCTCTAGTTCTCATGTCTTAAGACATAGCCTATGAAAGTTTTCGAGCACATCAACAAGCGATAGCAGGTGAATTTTCCAACATACCCTGATAGTATTTTCATTCCCTCTCTGCAAGGTCACTGGTACACTCCTTCTCTTACCATTTCATTTGTTAATAAATTTTAAACTTCTAAGTTTGAGGCGAAGCACCTTCGAACAAAAACGCTTCATTATTCACATAGCCATCTGGGAAAATGTCCTTCTGTTTAACTAAAACTCAGTATTTTCAGGAAAATACGTCCTCATTGTCTTGGGTTCATGTAATTTTAAGTATGATGCACACTTTTTGCGGGATCATGTCAAATTTAAGAAAATCGATAAATTGTAAGTAAATGTTCCATTTCCTCTCTTGGTTCATTACTGGAATGGTCTTCATGCATCATTTAATTTTCACGTATTTGACGCAGCAGATAAATGCAACCTGTATTTACTTTAACTTTTTGATCGCCGTCTATCATCAACTCTTCGTACTTAAAAAATAGTCATTGTATTTGCTCAGATTGCAAAATATGACTGTCACTGTATAGTGGGGAGTGTAGTTTGTGTTACAGCTGGTATGTGCAGCACACCAATATTCACCACAGATATGAAAATTTTGTACTAAACATCTTTTCTTAAATAGTTGCCAGCAAATAAGGCAGAGCACTGCAAGAGGAAAAGCTAATTCTTCTTGGGTCTTATTTCTATCATTTTATTTGGTAATAATTTTTGTAAAAAATTTGTACTTCACCATTTCAGCAATTACATATAGCAGCAGAGTGGAATCACTACTTCTGTACAATTTAACTAAGCTTATCCCTCGTCACAGCTTCAGTGAATATAACAGGCTATGCTGAACGATGTATGTAAATGTAACGGATCGGATTATGAACAAGAGTTACTACTACGACTGCAAGTAGCGACTGGTTACAACAAATATTTTGTGTCAGCGTTATTACAAATGGCACCTCTTTTTTTTTTTTTTTTTTTTTTTTGTCAAACTTCATATGTTTCACATACTTGTCCCTGCCTCTAGGCATTATACTGTTGACCGACTTAAAATGTTGGCGGTCAGATTAGTACGCCTTTAACTTTTCCTTGGAGTGAAAAAAAACACAGACAAAGCTCACATACTGGGATAGACTTGAGCAGTAATTCTATAATTTGCTAGTCCTGAAGGGTTTTTGGGCTGTAGAACTCGAATTTGTCTGTGTTATTAACCCATAACATTAAGAGAGGTACATTTTTGTTGCAAGAGAGTCTTGTGACCTATGACGTACAGCTTGAAATTCGCTTTCTTTCTCGTCTTTCACGGTCTTCCTCTCATTTTCAGACTACTGGATGTCGTTGACAACAGAGGTGCTTTCATTCTACTTTTACGAGAGTTGGAATTTTAATAGTGGTAATTATTTACTTATAGCTCGTACAAAAAAGATGTCTGTTTCAAAGCTTTACTGACCTTCAAAGTAGTCACCAGCACTTTGTATAAGCCGTTGCTAGCGATGTGGAAGTCGTAGGATACTCTATGCAGTGCCAGTTCGAGTGGCGCGGTCTGTTGCCCGATGAATTTGTAGCAGTTCTGAACCGAATGCCGTGAAGTATTTCCTTCAGTTTGTATATCGAGTTGAACGAGGGCTTAAGTCATGGAACTGCAGTAGGTGGTATAGCACTTAGCAGCCCCATCAGCGAAACAAATCACTAACTGCTTGCACTGTACGTGCTTGAGTATTGTCCTGCAAAATGATGGTCAGGTTCTGCAGAAAGTGTCATCACTTCTGTCTCTAAGCTGGTCGCAGGTTGTGTTCCAAGAATGTTAATTTATTCTTCATCTATATTAAATTGTAATCCGACTCTGCACCTAAACCTGGTTACACTTACACCTTACAGCTCAATATTTTGGTTTCAGAGTCTCAGCCTGACCATGATGCAATCGTTCAGCGTCTTTGGGTGTTTTACTAAGTATACCTCCTCTTGTGGATCTTGAACACAGTATTCGCCGTTTGTTTTAGAACTTTCTCCCATCTCATTTCTCCTACCAAGACACAAATTCTCCCGTAACCGTTTCTTCTACACAGTTTTCCAATCCCGGGAAGAACAACAGCTGGAGATTCTCACAGAAGGGTATGAAGTATGTGTAACAACGTACCTCCCCCCCCCCCCCCCACCCTTTCCACCCCAAACACCATCTCCTTTGCAGTCGTCGCCTTTCTCAAGTTAAGACGGAACGACAGATAGTTGGTAGTTTAATCCATGGTGTATGACGTGGAAGACCATATTCATTATAGGCTTTATTTCTGCCTTCTGGCAGTGGATTGTAAGAAATGAACTTACAGGCCCCTTGGACCCTAGTAGTTTATCGTTCTCACATATTTGGGGATTGCTGTCAAAACGCTATGGCCACCAAACTCATGTAATAACTGCTTGCTTTCGATTTTAGTAATGTCACAAAAAAGAGGGTGAATATTATCTATCATGGGTAACCTTTCACATTCTCGCCAGTTGTTGACTGGTAGATTCTAGTATATGCAATAGCTCCATGTATCGTCTCCACACTTCACCAAAAAGTTAGTGGTCTGACGATGCTCATTTTAGACTAAAAACGGTTACCAGAATAAATAAATATTAGTTGGGATATAAACTAACTGCTTAAGAAGATGAGTGTTGTTCGAATATGGCTTTAAAAAATAAAATGACACACCAAGAAAAAATGATGTTATATCAATGAAACTTCGCACAGCTACACACGATCGCTGGGTGCATAAATTGTTGGAGTCACAATTCTCTGTGACAAGTAGAAGGGTCGACAGAGTGGCTTAGTGTTATGAATTTTAAAATTTTCCCGGCGAATTGACTGTTCAAACAAATTTACGGTTTGCAGCCGTTCGTCGTTCAATACTTCGCACGATATTTCAACTGGGCACCTGCCAGTCATCTTCAGGTGAGCCGTCGCAGACTGGCGAAAACGTTTTTTTTTTTTTTTTTTTCCTTTATTGTATTTCAATTCCCCATCGGGGCGGGCTGGCAGCAGCATATGCGCTGCTCTTCAGCTGAAAGACATAGAACAAAACAATAGAAGACATTTAAAAACAGCAAAGGAGAGAAGAAGGCGAACATAGATATAAAAAAGGGAGAACATCATGGAAGGCAATATACAAAAAACGGGGTGACTGTAAAATGGAGATAAAAAACTGGTTAAAAGTAGCACACACAAAAAGCCACACACTGCGACGATTAAAAGAACACAAGGCACAGTATGACTGGAGCATAAAGGTGTTGACGGATGGCATAGCACACAACGTAACACTGACGGCGAACCTCAAGGCAGTACACAATTAAAATCACACCTATTGACGCACACGAGAAACAGCACTAAAACACAACACTGACGTGGCACACTGATGATGATCAATACAGAGGATCTGCCAGGTTCAAGGAGATGAGGGAGACCTGAAGAAGGGAGGGAGGGGAAGAGATGGGGGAGGGGAATGGGGGGCACTCGGAAGAGGGCCAGGTAGGGAGGGATGTGGAAAGAAGAGAGGCAAGTATGGGGTGCAGGGTCTCAGGGGAGGGGGGGATGGAGGAAAATCCGCTCTGGGAGAAGGAGGAAAGAGGAGAAGGGGGCCCTGGGGAGGGGGGGGGAACAAGGCCGGGTTATAGTTGGAAGGAAGGGTATATGTCACGGCGAAGTTCGTCATCCGGGAGGGGGAGGCGTTGGAAATTGCCCTGATGAAGGAGATGGAGGGTGTGGAGGTGGAGAGAGGGAGGGATACAGCTATAGAGGCGCGGCAACGCGTGGGGAGTGGAGAGGAAGGAGGAAACCAGAGGGTGGGGGGGATCAACCCTGCGAACAATGTAAAGGATGCGGAGATGTTGGAGGAACAAGAGGAGGTGGGGGAAGGGGATCAGTTCATACAGGAGCCGTGTGGGGGAAGGAAGGCGGATACGGAAGGCAAGGCGGAACACATGGCGTTCAAGGATTTGGAGAGCCTTGTAAAAGCGGGTGGGGGCGGAGATCCAGGTGACGCTGGCATAACAGAGGATAGGACGGAGGAGGGATTTGTAGGTGTGGAGGATGGTAGAAGGATGCAATCACCATGTCCGGCCGGACAGGAGTTTCAGCAGGCGGAGGCGGGAATGGGCTTTCTGCTGGATGGTCAGGAGATGAGGGGTCCAGGTGAGGTGTCGGTCAAGGGTGAGGCCAAGGTATTTCAGGGTGGGGGTGAGTTGGATAGGACAACCATAAAGGGTGAGGTAGAAATCTTGGAGGCGAAAGGAGCGAGTGGTACGGCCTATGATGATTGCCTGGGTTTTGGAGGGGTTGAGACGGAGGAGCCACTGGTTACACCAAGTGGTGAACAGGTTAAGGTGGGTTTGGAGGGTACGTTGAGACTGTTGAAGGGTAGGATAGAGAGCCAGGAAGGCGGTGTCATCAGCATATTGGAGAAGGTGAACTGGTGGGGGTGGCTTGGGCATATCAGCTGTATACAGGAGATAAAGGAGAGGGGAGAGGACAGAACCCTGGGGGACGCCAGCCGTGGGATAAAAGATACAGGAGTTGGTGTTGTGGTGGGTGACATAGGAAGGACGGTGCGAGAGGAAGGAAGCGACCAGACGGACAAAATTGATAGGCAGGGCGTAGGTTTGGAGCTTAAAGAGGAGACCGGGATGCCATACACGGTCATAGGCATTTTGGAGGTCAAGGGAAACAAAAATGGCGGAGCGACGGGAGTTGAGCTGGAGGGACAGAAGGTGAACAAGGTTGAGGAGTTGGTCGTCAGCAGAGAAGGAGGGTCGGAAGCCACACTGGATAAGGGGGAGGAGGTGGTGTTGAGCAAGGTGCCGATGGATACGGTGGGAGAGGATGGGTTCAAGGACCTTACTGAAGACGGAGGTGAGGCAGATGGGACGATAGGAAGAGGTGGCAGAAGGGGGTTTGTTGGGTTTGAGGAAGAGGAGGACGCGGGAGGTCTTCCACAGTTCAGGGTAGAAGCCAGGAGAGAGGATGACATTATAGAGATGGGCGAGGACAGTTAGGAAGGAATAGGGGCTTTCTCGAAGGTGACGGTAGGTGACACAGTCGTGACCAGGGGCCGTGTTGCGTTTGGACTGGAGGAGAAGTTTAATGTCTTGTGCTGTGATGGGAGTGTTGACGTCGGAGGGGGGCAACTGCCCCAAGTACTGGAGACTAGGAGCAAGTGGAGCGACTGAGGTATCAGCACGTTCCATGATGGTGGGGAAAAGAGAATAATCAGAGTGGGGATCATCGGGGATGGAGAAGACCTCGGAAAGGTGGGAAGCGAAGTGGTTGGCCTTACTGAGGTTGTCTGGAAGGGGGCGATCGTTATGGAGAAGGGGGTAGTGGGGAGCGGAAAGGGAACCAGTAAGACGATGGAAGGCAGACCAGTACTTGGAGGAGTTGATAGGGAGGGTGGCATTGAATCGTGTGCAGGTCTGGCGCCAGTCCCGGCGTTTCGTTGCTGTAATAAGGTTCCGTACGTGTCGCTGTATTTGCCGGTGGCGTTGGAGTGTATCCCTGTCACGAGTGCGGAGGAAGGAGCGATGGAGGCGGCGGGATTCACGGAGGAGGAGGACAGCCCGCGGAGGGAGAGTGGGACGGTGTGGGTGGATGGTTTTAGTAGGAACATGGGCCTCCACGGCGTCAGTAATTACCGTCTGAAGGAAGGACGAGGCGCGGATGATGTCGTCAGGATGGCGATAGGTAAGAGGGTGGCTGTCGACCTGGGTGGAGATGGAGTCCCGGTAGGCATCCCAGTTGGCACGACCTTGGGAGGGGGTGCAGGTTGCGGAGCCGGAGGGGGGCGGTTTGCAGACGTTATGGTGAGAAGGACAGGGAGGTGATCGCTACCTGTGGGGTCAAGGACGGCGACAGTGATACGCCCAAGGAGGTTGGCGGAGGCAATGACAACATCGGGGGTGGTGTTACTTTCGGGTCGGGTGTGCTGGGGAATGGGAACAAGGTCACCCTGGATTGTGGAGAGCGAAAACGTCGTCCGTTCCGCAATATATAGCGTACTGTAACTATTCTGCGCATGCGTCGAAAACTTAGTTGAACCACACTGGCCACCGGCAGCGCCCTCGCTGGTGGAATAGCGGAACGCAGTCGCCCTCTGCGTTGCTGTTTGCCACGGCGGTCGACGCAATCTGTCGTCTTCGATTTGAGCAAATCGTGGAGATGATGGGGTTCCATGCACTGTCCAGCTGGTAGCCGCTGTCACGGTTTAACAGATTTTCCGCCAGTCGTATTTCTACGGATTCTTTAATAATGGAGTCACAGAAAGACGTAGCTGTGGACAAAATCATTGTTTTCTCATACTCCATTGAATGTCCAGCAGAAATACAATGTTCACCAATAGCGAACTTGCTTGGCTGCAAAAGGCGGGTGTAACGTTGATGTGCAGTGCAGCGTTCCTTCACGGTGCGTGTGGTTTGACCTATGTAAGCCATACCATATTGGCACGGTATCTTGTAAATTCCGGCCTTTCGTAGTAGCAGATTGTCCTTAACTGATCCCACAAGGTCCGCAATCTTCGATGGTGGGCGGGAAACCACTTTTACCTGAAATTTTCGGAGGATTCTTGCTATTTTAAACGAAGTGTTGCCAACGAAAGGAAGAAACGCTAAAGATTGTTCCGGCATGTTCTCCTCTTTATTCACTTCCTGCTTCCCAGTTTTACCTGTTAGTGCCCTGTTAATCAGCCGGATGGAATACCGCAAGAGACCATCAAGAGGTTAAGACCACATGGTTGTGTACCTCCAAGACTGTATGGCCTTCCAAAGATTCATAAAGAGGGTCTTCCTCTGCGTCCAATAGTGAGCAACATTGGAGCTCCTACATACGACTTAGCCAAACATCTCGCTTCCTTATCAATCGACTGGGGGCTCTTCGTCTTAGCAGTGTAGACCTTCTAGTAAGTTTTGATGTGGTCTCACTTTTTACAAAAGTTCCTCTTGCTGATGCTTTGACACTGATTGGTAACATGTTTCCTGTTGATATCACTGCTTTGTTCAGGCACGCTCTTTCCTCAACTTATTTTATGTTTAATCACGAATATTTTGAACAGACTGACGGTGTCGCCATGGGTAGTCCCCTGTCTCCTTTGGTGGCTAACCTTTTTATGGAGGATTTTGAAGAGAGAGCGCTTGAATCAGCTGCCCTGAAGCCAACAGCTTTTTGGCGGTATGTGGATGACACTTTCACAGTGTGGCCTCATGGAGAAGATAAATTAATGGAGTGTCTACATCACCTCAACTCCATTCATAGCAACATCCTGTTCACCATGGAAATAGAGAAAGACGGTTGTTTGCCTTTCTTGGATGTCCTGGTTCGAAGGAAGAATGATGGTTCTCTAGGGCATTCAGTTTACCGGAAACCCACTCATACTGATTTGTACCTGCAAGCATCGAGTTGCCATCACCCATCGCAAACCGTGAGTTTGCTCAAAACACTTGTTCACAGAGCTCATACTGTCTCAGATCTAGATAGCTTACCTCAAGAACTCACCCATCTAAAGACAGTATTCAGCGAAAAGGGGTATTCCATCCGGCAGATTAACAGGGCACTAACAGGTCAAACTGGGAACCAGGAAGTGAATAAAGAGGAGAACATGCCGGAACAATCTTTAGCGTTTCTTCCTTTCGTTGGCAACACTTCGTTTAAAATAGCAAGAATCCTCCGAAAATTTCAGGTAAAACTGGTTTTCCGCCCACCATCGAAGATTGCGGACCTTGTGGGATCAGTTAAGGACAATCTGTTACTACGAGAGGCCGGAATTTACAAGATACCGTGCCAATATGGTATGGCTTGCATAGGTCAAACCACACGCACCGTGAAGGAACGCTGCACTGCACATCAACGTTACATCCGCCTTTTGGAGCCAAGCAAGTCCGCTATTGGTGAACATTGTATTTCTACTGGACATTCAATGGAGTAAGAGAAAACAATGATTTTGTCCACAGCAACGTCTTTCTGGGACTCCATTATTAAAGAATCCGTAGAAATACGACTGGCGGAAAATCTGTGAAACCGTGACAGCGGCTACCAGCTGGATAGTGCATGGAATCCCATCATCTCCACGATTTGCTAAAATCGAAGACGACAGATTGCGTCGACCGCCGTGGCAAACAGCAACGCAGAGGGCGACTGAGTTCCGCTATTCCACCAGCAAGGGCGCTGCCGTCGGCCTGTGTGGTTCAACTATCAAGTTTTCAACGAATGCGCAGAATAGTTACAGTACGCTATATATTGCGGAACGGACGACGTTTTCGCCATCTAGAGAGTTGGACCCCTCTTTCGAAAGCGTCAGATTGCAAAGCCTGGGCTACTCTCAGAGTGGAATATCTGTCTTCGAAGAATGTGTCTGTCTGTCCGTCTGTCTGTCCGCCCGCCCGCCGCTTGCTGCTGTAGATGTTCGTCCGTCCGCCTGCTTCCTCGCTGTCCATCGCCGTCGCCGCAACCGCTGCCGCCGCCGCCGCTGCTGCCTGCTGTCCGTCCGTCTGTTCGTCGCCGACCATCGCCGCCGCCGCCGCCGCCGCCGCCGCCTGCTGCCCGTCCGTCTGTCCGTCGCCGTTCGTCTGCAATGAGTACTCCCACCTCCACTGTCCTCTACACCTCCCCCTCCCCGTCTCCCACAGTCTCTCCCTAGAGTGCCGCCCCTGGCCTCCCTCCTTACACCTCCCCTCCCCTTCCCCCACTTACCCATCCACCTATCTCCTCCCCTGCTGTATACCCACACCTCTACACCCTTCCTCCAGCCTCCACACCCTCAACAGCTACCACTACTACCTCCGCCCTCACGTACGCTTCTGTTACCGCCTCTGCTGCCACCCCTTAGGTGGTCAGCTTCCACTCTCTCACCCACCCTGTCGCTTCGTCGTCTGCATCTCCCGCAGGCATCACGTCGCGCCGAGCCACCATCGCACCACTGAACCAACTGCTTCTCCCGGCGCCTCCATTACGCCACAGGGATCTGCCACCAGCCACCTCCCTCTCCTCCCCGTCCCACTCCGCTCCTCCCAGCCTCCAGTCTCCAAAAAACTCCAAAAGCGCGTCATTACCGACTCTACTCCCGCCACTTCCCACAAAAAGTCAACACCACCTCCCCTTCTCCCTGCTGTCTCCATGGACACCACCCCTCCTCCTGCCACCCATATCTTGGCCCCCACCCTCCACACCTTTGTCCTGTCAACTCCCGATCCTAAGCTCCTCGACGCTCGTACCCTCACCGTGGAGATACGGAAGTACTTACCTGGTGCTCCCGTTTCCCAACCCATTCCCCGCAGGGACTTGGTCCTTATCATGTCCCCGTCCCCATCCTTTCACACAGACCTCCTGCGAAAACTCCCAGCCGGCCGAAGTGGCCGCGCGGTTCTGGTGCTGCGGTCTAGAACCGCGAGACCGCTACGGTCGCAGGTTCGAATCCTGCCTCGGGCATGGACGTGTGTGATGTCCTTAGCTTAGTTAGGTTTAACTAGTTCTAAGTTCTAGGGGACTAATGACCTCAGCAGTTGAGTCCCATAGTGCTCAGAGCCATTTTTTAAATTTTAAAACTCCCACGAGTTATGTTTGGCCCCCACACCTCTCTGACACCCTTCCTTTCCGCTTCCACTCATCGTCAGCCCCAGCATCCCCGTCACCCCCCCCCCCCCCCCCACCTACACTGCTGTGATCGCCAAGCTCAGCCCAGTGATCACAAAGGATGAAGTGTTCTCAGAACTGAACTCCCACCCAGACTTGGAAATCCGTTCTGCCCGCCATATTCACAATGCCTCTGGTCCCACCTACCTCATGCGGGTGTTCTCTGAGTCCGCCCTATACATTGACCATCTCCTCACCCAGGGTGCCCTGATATACCACCATCGCCACCGTGTCGAATCCTCCAAATCCCCTCCCCAATCCTACTGTTGTCAGCGGTGCCTGATGTACAATGACCACCTGACTCCCAACTGCAAAAACCCCCTCACCTGTCCCCATTGCAAGGCCTCCCACTTTCTTAAGAACTGCCCCATCCTCGCTGCTCCTCCTTCCTGTAATACCTGCAATAGCCCCCATCCCACCTACTCCCACAAGTATAAAGCTAAGCCCCCTCCAGCCACCCCTGAGCTTACAGTCCCAGTTCGTCCCGTCGATCCCCCTGTCCATCGCAACAATTCCCTCTGTCCACCCCCCATGGCCGAGGACATCACCCGGTTCCTTACCATTGTACTCCAAAACATTCATCCTTTTCAGCGTCCCCACACCTTCCAACAAATCTCCCTTGCCGCTCGCTCCGTTTTCCACCTCAACACCTTCGCCACCTACTCCCACAACCAAGCCCACTTCACCTTCACCCACCTCGACACCCTAGTTTTAGTCTCTTCCCTTCCCTCTCTCCCCCCCTCCTTCCTGCCATGGCGTGGCATGAGTATCGCATCCTCTTCCAGAACATTCGCTCCTTCCACTCCAACAAATACCTCCTCATGCACACCCTCTCCCACCACTAGGTCGACACCTTCCTCTTGAACGAAACCTTTCTCCAGCCCCACCATTCTATCCGCACCTCTCCCTATATCCTCCACCACACTGACGCTCCTGGTCCTGGTGCGCAGGGTGGAGTCGTGATTGGCCACCTTAAGCGTATCCCCGTCCGGCCACACCCTCTCCTCAATGACCCCACAGAACACCTTATCCTTAGCGGCTTCTTCCCATCCCTCACCATTACCTGTGCCACCATCTATGTCCGCTCCACTGCTCTTCTTCCTTAGGACTTCACTCGCACATTGACCACACCTTCTCCACCTATGTGATTGCCGCCGACCTCAACATCCACAGCCGCACTCCTGCTGCCTTCGGCGGTGTTATCAGTTCCTCTCCACTATCCAAGGTGACCGTGTTCCCCTTCCCCAGCACACCCGACCCAAAAGTGACACCACCCCCGATGTTGTCAATGCCTCCGCCAACCTCCTTGGGCGTATCGCTGTCGCCGTCCTTGACCCCACAGGTAGCGATCACCTCCCTGTCCTTCTCACCATAACGTCTGCTCACCGCCCCCCTCCAGCTCCGCACCCTGCACCCCCTCCCAAGGTCGTCCATGACTATCACCGGGACTCCATCTCCACCCAGGTCGAAAGCCACCATCTTACCTATCGCCATCCTGACATCATCCACGCCTCGTCCTTCCTTCAGAAGGTAATTAGTGACGCCGTGGAGGCCCATGTTCCTACTTAAACCATCCACCCACACCATCCCACTCTCCCTCCACAGGCTGTCCTCTTCCTCCGTGAATCCCGCCGCCTCTATCGCTCCTTCCTGTACACTCCAACGCCACCGGCAAATACAGTGACTTGTATGGAACCTTATTACCGCAACGAAACGCCGAGACTGGCGCCAGACCTGCACACGACTCAACGCCACCCTCCCTATAAATTCCTCCAAGTACTGGTCCGCCTTCCATCGCCTTACTGGTTCCCTTTCTGTTCCCCACTACCCCCTTCTCCATAACGATCGCCCCCTTCCTGACAATATCAATAAGGCCAATCACTTCGCTTCCCACCTTTCCGACGTCTTCTCCATCCCCAATGATCCCCATTTTGATTATTCTCTTTTCCCCACCGTCATGGAACGTGTCAATTCCTCGGTCGCTCCACATGCTCCTAGTCTCCAGTACTTGGGGCAGGTGTCCCCCCTCCAACATAAACACTCCCATCACAGCACAAGACATTAAACTTATCCTCCGGGCCAAACACAACATAGCCCCTGGTCATGACTGTGTCACCTACTGTCACCTTCGAGAAAGCCCCTATTCCTTCCTGACTGTCCTCGCCCATCTCTATAATGTCATCCTCTCTACTGGCTTCTACCCTGACCTGAGGAAGACCTCCTGCGTCCTCTTATTCCTCAAACCCAACAAACCCCCTTCTGCCACTTCTTCCTATCGTCCCATCTGCCTCACGTCCATCTTCAGTAAGGTCCTTGAATCCATCCTCTCCCACCGTATCCATCAGCACCTTGCTCAACACCACCTCCTCCCCCTTACCCAGTGTGGCTTCCGATCCTCCTTCTCTGATGAAGACCAACTCCTCAATCTTGTACACCTTCTGCCCCTCCAGCTCAACTCCCGTCGCTCCGCCATTTTTGATTCCCTTGACCTCCAAACTGCCTATGACCGGGTATGGCATCCCGGTCTCCTCTTTAAACTCCAAACCTACGCCCTGCCTATCAATTTGTCTGTCTGGTCGCTTCCTTCCTCTCGCACCGTCCTTCCTATGTCACCCTCCACAACACCAACTCCTGTATCTTTTATCCCACGGCTGGCGTCCCCCAGGGTTCTGTCCTCTCCCCTCTCCTTTATCTCATGTGTACAGCTGATATGCCCAAGCCACCCCCACCAGTCCTCCTTCTCCAGTATGCTGATGACACCACCTTCCTGGCTCTCTATCCTAACCTTCAACGGTCTCAACGTACCCTCCACACCCACCTTAACCAGTTCACCACTTGGTGTAACCAGTGGTTCCTCCGTCTCAACCCCTCCAAAACCCAGGCAATCATCATAGGCTGCACCACTCGCTCCATTTGCCTCCATGATTTCTACCACACCCTTCATGGTCGTCTCATCCAGCTCACCCCCACCCTGAAATACCTTGGCCTCACCCTCGACCGACACCTCTCCTGGACCCCTCATCTCCAGACCGTCCAGCAGAATGCCCATTCCCGCCTCCTCCTTCTGAAACTCCTGTCTGGCCGGACATGGGGATTGCATCCTTCTTCCGTCCTCCACACCTACAAATCCGTCATCTGTCCTATCCTCTGTTATGCCAGCATTGCCTGGATCTGCACCCCCACCCGCTTTTACAAGGCCCTCCAAATCCTTGAATGCCATGCGCTCCGCCTTACCTTCCGTATCTGCCTTCCTTCCCCCACACGGCTCCTGTATGAACCGATCCCCTTCCCCCACCTCCTCCTGTTTCTCCAACATCTCCGCATCCTTTACATTGTCCGCAGGCTTCATCCCCCCCACCCTCTGGTTTCATCCTTCCTCTCCACCCCCCGCCCATTGCCACGCCTCTATCGCTGTATCCCTCCCTCTCTCCACCTCAACACCCTCCATCTCCTTCATCAGGGCAATTTCCAACACCTCCCCCTCCTGGATGACGAACTTCGCCATGACATCTACCCTTCCTTCCAACTAAAACCTGGCCTTGTTCCCCCCCTCCCCAGGGCCCCCTTTTTTCCTCTTCCCTCCTTCTCCCACAGCGGATTTTCCACCTTCCCCCCCCCCCTCCTCTGAGACCCTGCACCCCATACTTGCCTCTTTCCTTCCCACATCCCTCCCTACCTGGCCCTCTTCAGCGTTCAGCGCGCCCCCCGCTCATCTCCCCCATCTCTTCCCCTCCCTCCCTTCTTCCGGTCTCCCTCATCTCCTTGCGCCTGGCAGATCCTCTGTTTTGATCATTGTCAGTGTGCCACATCAGTATTGTGTTTAGTGCTGTTTCTCCTGTGTGTCAAGAAGTGTGATTTTAATTGTGTACTACCTTGAAGTACCCCGCAGTGTTTGTTATGTGCTAGGCCATCCGTCGATACCTTTTATGCTCCAGTCATACTGTGCCTTGTGTTCTTTTAATTGTCGCAGTGTGTGACTTTTTGTGTGTGCTACTTTTAAACAGTTTTAACAGTTTTTTTATCTCCATTTTACAGTCACCCCGTTTTTTGTCTATTGCCTTCCATGATGTTCCCCCTTTTTTATATCTATGTTCACCATATTCTCTCCTTTGTTATTTTTAAATGTCTTCTATTGTTTGTTCTATGCCTTTCGGCTGAAGAGCAGCGCATATGCTGCTGCCAGCCCGCCCCGATGGGGAATTGAAATACAATAAAGAAAAAAAAAAGAAACCATTTCGCCAGTCTGCGACGGCTCACCTGAAGATGACTTGCAGGTGCCCAGTTGAAATATCGTGCGAAGTATTGAACGACGCCCGGCTGCAAGCCCGAAATTTGTTTGAACTGCATTAGTATTGTTCGAGCTGAGTGTTGTTACCAGCTCTAGCATAGTATGTAAGGGGGTCACGCGGATTTTACTCATGTGGGGTAGCGTTATCTTCTACTGACGGAATTTTAAACGATTCCCATTGCTGGTGTACATTTGATCGGCCAGTGAGATAATGCACCAAGTTTGGTGGAGTATTCGGAGGTGACAGTGGCTTGATGTCATACTGCATAGAAGTGTGAGGACAGACATTGTCCTCGTCAGGTTTCTAGTCGTCCCTTTCTAACTACCAGAAGGGAAGATTGCTATTTTTTGAACCTGGCACATCGCAACCCCTCCACATCAGCACCTGCTACGTCAAAAGAAGTACTGGACTCCATTCAATGAGACTGGCTGCAGCTAGACTTTGGAATTACTGTCCTACACGTAGGCTGCGGTTAATAACAGAAACGGCTGCGCGTGGAGTGGTGCTATGGAGTCACATTGTTGCAACAAGGCGTTGATTCTCGCGCCTTTCGCTGTAGAAAGCGATAGTTTCCAGTGCAATAAGCAACAAGATGACGTTCTTGACAGCGTTCGCACTGCTGTCACCTCCTGGGGGTTTCAATCCTGCTTTAAGGAAAACGTGCTGCTGCAACCACATTGAACGTGAGCAGACATTTATCGAGCGTAGTAAGACTGCAGTTTTGGCTCTGATATATAGATGGAATCATAAAGGACTGTTCAAAACACTTCGACGTAATCTAAGCCTGATTCGAAGGCAGCAAAGTGGTTTTATACTTTTTCGGCGCTTCTGTTTCGCACTCTTCTCTGGCGAGATCACAAGGGGTCCTACATTAACATGTGCATGAATTACATAGAAATGGGTCCTTCTAACAACCCCTCCTCCCTCCGCAAGTTCAGCAACATTGACATATTCTGTGCCAACGTTGAAACTTTGTTGAGTATTTTAGAAAGGTACCTGTCGGAAACTTAAGTCATCCACCTGCTCTAGCACCTCAAGGTAGGCAAACACAACCTAAAGGGATTCGAACGGGTGGCCTAGCCCTCAGGCGATTGAGCAGTCGAAAAACTTGCTTGGTGTCAAAGTGTATGACAGGCATATTTTTAATATGCTCAACAAAGGTGCGTGGGTTGCACCGAGGGTAATGCCTATTTGAGGTGTCTTAGAGGGACCCTTCGCTGTTTTATTCACGTACATGACGATGTAGCATCCCTTCACCACCAAGCGATTTCGCCAAAAGAGGGTACGAAGAAGAAGATCTGAGAAAGCATACAATCTCTTTGCTGCTTCGGATCACCCTCAAATTTCGTCGAATGATTTTGAAAAGCCCCTAGGAGCTCCACCTTGCATAACAGCAAGATAGGGATCAGATCACATTCACTGGTGCTAAAGCCCCGCGATGTCCTTAGAGTAGGGTGCAAACGCCCAGGGGTTGGCAGCAGTGTCGAACGTTGTAAAGAACGTCGTCCTGTTCCCCGTAACAGTACGCTGCACACCGACGTTCTATACGGTCAATTGCGTGGTAATAGCGCCCAATGGAAGGGATAGTTTCAGTGACGTCCTTTACGCCATCCCCTGAGGCCTTCTCGGTGGATTCTGAGCGGCAGTGTCTGAAATGTTCCTTCGGCCATCCACAAGAAAAGTGTGTGAGTGTGTGATTCATGTCGCGGTTCCGCCAGCCATCGCAGAGGTGGCAAAATGTGGCGAAATGTGGGTAACGGAAGGTGTGACGGCCCTACTATAGTAGGACACGTCCACGATGGTGTTAGACAAAATTTGGTTCACAGTGTGACATCATTAACCACACTTAAGTCTTACATGAAGTTAAGAGCTGTAGCCTATTTCCCGCATGTGTTGACGACTAGCTATTTGAGGCGTTGAAGAGCCTGAGGTCGACGTCACAAGGCGTCACATTTTTCCAATTTACATAGGAAAGTTGTAGGCAATTTTGTGCGAAATTTCTAACTTATGCATCGGAAATGGGGAAAATTCGGGTTTTCGAGAAAGTGCTGCTTAAATTTCGTTGCGCAGTGTATGTATTCTTTAGAATTTTGCAGCCTACGCTTGTAGTATCATTACCACATTCACATGTGGCGGTGACGCTGCAGAAAGAGTCGTAAAACTGGAAAAACTATTCCACCTACCACTATCTGATTCGTGTAATTTCACAGCAAGAATATGAGTGAATGCTGAAGGCAATAACTCGAATAAACAGATGCAAGCTGAGTAGTACTTTCCACACGGGGTTATTCAAGTTGAAAAACGTACGTTGGTAAGTTACAGGAAATGATTGAACGTGGAACGACGGAGTTTCTGACTGCTAAAACGGCGAAAAGGGGTTACTATGAACCCACGTGAAGTATTTCCACATTTGACTAAAACAAGTGATTTATTTTTGGGTCTGTTAATCCCTACCTTCTCGCTGGTTAAAGAAAAAATTGATTAACATCATAATTAATAGATTACTTGCTTATTGCAACGAAACAATATATTAGCAGTCTTTTGCTGCTCATATTAACAACTTCCCTGTACTGTAGATTTTCATATTTTAGTATATCAATTCTTTTTCGATTTCTTCGTGTTTTTCCTCCAGCCATTTGACTTAGGTTTTCTCTGCACTTCCTATTTAATTTCATTGCTAAATAAATTTAAATTAAAAACCGAACAGTAGTGTGAACTGATTGGTCCAACACTAGGTAATGGTTTGCTGCTTGATCATTTCATGCAACTGTGACCTCAGGATACGTCTACCAAGTAAAAACAGGACGAGTGACATCGAGCGTCACGCAATTCTCATGGCGCTGTAGGACGCAGAATGACCAGTCTTGGGGAAACTCCTCGTATCATCTATTCACTAATTTCTTTGCAGGTCATACGGCGACATACCACTTCAAAGCACACAGGCACTCTCTTAATTGTACATATTGGGGAGGTGGTGCCTTTGTGCGGGTTGTCAGGCCACGTGGGATTCAAGGCAAGTTAACAAACAATTACAGCTGCTAATGACGCATCAAGTTTGAATAAAATAACCCAGAGTGCTATTGCGCTACACACTATGGTATCTCGGGTGAGTAGACATGTTGCGTGTCTGTGTGAAATTAAGTGGCAGGAAAAGACTCTTGCTAAGATGCGGGCTGTCAAATCAATAACACTTCTCTCGAGCTAAAAGAGATGTAAAAAACTAGTTCTCTCTACTCTCAGCAAAGAACATTCCACGTTAGGATGTCGATTCCTCTCTTAGCGAGAAGTTCCTTTCAGTTCACCGCCATTATAGTGTACCACATTCTGCATATCACGACATATTTCATTGCACTTCGTATACTGACCCCAGGGCATCCCACGATTATACAGCAACTAGCCCTCAATTTTATGGGATGACAGGATGAGTGCAGCACGTCTTTTAAAATATTGGATAATTTTAGGACTCTTCCCTAACTTTTGGGGAACAGGTACTGACGTATATCAGAGTGTCTGATTTTATTTCCCGATTTTTTACATCAGTGGTTACCAAGCCACAAATATTTGAAAATGAAAGTTATGTATCTTATTTTAGTATTGTGAATAAGTTTATCTGATAATAGCTACGATTTTGTGAAATGTTAAGATATGTTAGCTTGTGTGCGTGTAGGTATGTGCGTATATATATATATATATATATATATATATATATATATATATATATATATATATATATATATATATATATGTGTGTGTGTGTGTGTGTGTGTGTGTGTATATGTGCTTGGTGCGTGTACACACTCTAAAGTGTGTCTGTGAGGGTTTTATAAGAGTAGCTAGTTCGAATCTGAACTACTGTAATTCCTTATTTGGAGTTTCAATTGGGACGTTTGCTACCTAAGGGTCTTTATTTTTGTATTTTTTGACACATCATAAGGGAAGCTATTATATATAGCGCTATTCAAAAGGATTAAGACATTTTCAAGTGTTTCAAAAGGGTATCCACGTGATTGCATGGATGGAAACCAACTGAAGTACATTTGTTTTCTTTCTCTAGCCATCTCTTTTTCTTTTCTTTTTTTAACGTGAATATCGAGGAACGCGGGTACTAGACCAACGAAGATGGCATTTCCGTAGTTCCTGTTCGAATTGCAAGAAGACAGACATAACATTATTTTCCAGGAGGATGGTGGTCCAGAGCCCTTTCACAACGATGTTCATGAGCTCATAGATACTAAGCTACTAAAACGATTGACCAATTGCACATCAGCTGGCAGTCTCGAGGGCCCCATTTCCTCCGGTCTGACAGCAAATGATTTTTACCTGAGCGGCCACATCCAACTGTTTTCATACCTCAACGTCTCCGCAACATCGCTGACTTACGAGGACGTCTCAAGAAAGCAGTGACTGACATCGATACGGATACTTCAGGGGAGTGTGTGCCCAGATGGACTGTATCCTTGATGTTTGCTATTTGGCTAACGGTTAAAATACTGAACATTTGTGAACACCTTGAGTTGTTGTTTCCACACATATAATCGTATAGCATCTAATCTCAATTCAAACATTTTCGCAATCAGTTCAAACTGTCTAGATAATATTGAGTAACCCTGCACTTGCACTCACTCATTCATGAAGAAAACTGTATGGATACCAATAACTCCAGAGTTTGCCATCCTAAATTTGATCTAACCAGTTAGAGCGAGTTATGCTAAACCATATCGAAAGATATCTGGATGATCTTCTGAAATAATATTTCGATCAGATATATGTGTATGATGATCTTACAAAATAATACTTTGATTAGAAATGTGTATATAAGTATGAGCGTTGTACACTAAACTGCACCTCAAATTAATTTACAGCCTTTAATTTGTAAAGGAAAACGTCCTTTTGGGTTTGTCAGATTAAACGTTTCTTCTTCATGTGCGCGAAATTTCGAACAATTCCGACAGAACCGTAGTGAACCACCGAAATCGAGCCTACGGAAGATACTTGTTAAAAGCAACGTTCAACAACTGAATTCTTATTTGCGGAAAAGAAACCGTTGTGAATACCTATAAATGATTGGGTGCAGCGTACGTTAGTGATGCAGCTGATAGGAATACTGCTGGGAGATCGATAATGACAGTTGCCGAAGAATACTCAGTATTGTAGAACACTCAGTATAATGTCTTTTACTGAAACTGAACTACACTTCTCGAACAATCACTATATACACACAAAGAAAACAAATAATATGTAGACGCCCATTCATCAAGAGCGTCGGTGAGGTCCGTCGGAGCTGGTCCTAGCTCGGCGAGGAACTGGCTGTACTGCTGCTGCGCTGGCCTTATAAAGCCGGTGGAGGTCGCCGGAGTACTCCAAATTTCCCTGTGTCTGCGAGGCGACCTCGGCAGAAAAAGGTTCGCATTAGTCCCTAGCAAGTTCTGTTTATTTCGAAGAATTGTTTTCCTCTTGGTTGCGCCTGCAAGTGCTTTTGTATGTTATGTGGTACACAGGGGCGTCTTGAGCGTAGTCTGGCAGGGGCCGTCTATGGGAGACGTAACATACCTCCCTTCCGTGGGGGAGCCGCGCGAAAGATCGATAGCTGCTACGTCGTGGAGATATGCGGCTGCGGCTCCCTGGAGGAGACTGTGGAGGCTGCCTCTTGGAGAATATGGTCCTGTGCGTCCTGCGATGTGGGCTGTCTGGCGTACTGGTGGCATGGGTGGGACCAGTGGCATCGGTTCGTCTTCATCGGTGGCCATTGGCTGTTGGGGAGGCGCCAAAGAGGGGCCAGGCAGCTGGTCTGATGGCTGCGGCTGCTGTGTTGGCGGTGCTGGTGACGGCGACTGATGCCCTGAAATGTCACTCATGCAACGATGAGACGGCATTAGTGAAGGGGTCTGTGTAGGTGGTCCGGAATGGGTTGTAGAGGTGGCGGTGGTCCGTGTCCTAGGATGCGGTGCAGGTGGCGCAGGGTAGCGAGGACGCAATTGATTTCGATGGCGACGGACTATGTGGCCATCCAAGATGACATCAAAAAGTTGGCGACCCCAGGAACGCTGGATGACGGCGGGTAGCCAACCTGCGTTAGTGCCAAAACCTTGGGTGCAGACTAAGGAGCCAGGGAAGAACTGCGACTGTCCAGAAGGAGTCTGAATTCTCGGAGAGGGCAAGAGAAGATGTAGGAGGGTCCTGGGTTGGAGGCCATGGAGTCCTTACACTGGGCTTTTGTCCTCTATCGGAGTAGCTCGATAGGAACTGAGGAATAGCATCAGAGCATTTCAAGGGCGTGGTCTTTGGTATATTTGAGCATTTGTGTCTTGAAAGATCTGACTAGGCGTTCCGCTTCCCCATAGGATTGGGGATGGAAGGGCGGGGTAAGAAGACGCTGGATGCCGTTGTCGGTGCAAAAGGAGAGGATTTCGTGGCTTCGAAATTGTGGTCCATTGTCCGTGACTACGGCTTTCGGTAATCCTTCCAAGCAAAATATTATTGCAAGGGCTGATAAGGTAACATGTGTGGTAATTGCTGAAGACCAAATGACGTATGGGAAACAGGAAAATGCATCCGTGACTAGGAGCCATTGGTGGCCCAGAAAGGGTCCCACAAAGTCAAGGTGGATGCGTTCCCAGGGACCATTCGGCATAGGCCAGGGAAGGAATTTTTGGGGTGAACGGGGCACTTAATGGGCGCAGACGGTACAGCGCCACACCACCTCTGTGATGTCAGACGTGAGGCCAATCCAAAAACCATGCCTTCTTGTGAGGGATTTGGTGCGAACGATCCCCCCAATTCCCTTGGTGAAGAATGTGGAGGATTGTCGGGTGCAGGGATCTCGGAACGATGATGCTCGGTTTCGCTGAATCTAAGCAATGGAGGACTCCATCCACCACTGAAACCTGATGTTGGATGGAACAGTACAATCATAGGTGGCGATGATGCTGAGGAGGTGGCGAGGATGGCCAACCACGCAGAACGTGGTGTCAGACGACTCGGAGGAGGGAATCTGCTGTGGTGGCGGCAGCTACTTTGACAGCTGTAGCGGGAAATGCCTTCAGGGCCTCTTGGACGTCATCATCAATCTGAAAAATGAGGATATCCAACTGGTCAAAAGGAGGGTCTGGACCTTGTGGTAGACGCGACAAGGCGTCCGCATTGGCGTGCTGGGAGGTGGTATGGAAATGTATGGTGTAGAGAAATTGGGATATGAACAACGCCCAATGCTGGAGACGTTGGGATGTTTTGGTCGGTAATCGCGCGGAAGGCGCAAATAAAGAGAGGGGCGGTTTGTGATCAGTAATAACGTGAAATTACTTGCCATAGAGAAAGGGATAGAACTTGGAACAGGCAAAAACCATGGCAAGTTGGGTATATTTGATTTGTGCTGTGGAGAGTGCTTTGGAGATGTATCCTATGGGGTGCTCTGTGCCATCCGCAATTTGTGAGGCAGGACGGCGCCCACACCATACTCAGAGGCGTTCGTAGCAAGTATCAAAGGAAAATTTTGATCATAAGGCATGAGACATGCAGCGTATTGGAGCTGCTGTTTGACAGTATGGAAGGCGGTCTTGCAGACTGGGGTCCAACAGAATGGGACATTTTTGCGGCAGAGGTGGTACAGGAGTGCTGCCACTTAAGTTGCAGAAGTAATACGAAATTTTGCCCAAGAAGGATTTCAACTGATGAAGGTCCCAGGGATTGGAAAGGTTGTTAACGGCGTCGATATAAGAGAAAGAGAAATGCCATTCTGGGAAATGATGTGACCCAGATACGAAATAGATTGTTGGAAAAATGAACATTTAGAAATATTACATTTCAGACCTGCAGTTCGGAGGCGCAGGAAGAGGCGGTGGAGGTTGGCTATGTGCTCTTCGGAGAACTCCGTGACGTTTAAGTAATTTATACAGCCCGGGATACCAGTGTGAGGTTGTTCAAGGTATCGTTGAAAGATTGCAGGTGCACTGGCTAAGCTGAACATGAGTCGGTTTAGTATTTATAACAGTGTATTGTCGGGAGGAAAGATCAAGAGGAATTTGGAGAAATGCTTCTGCTAGGTAGATTTTGGTAAAGTAGGAGCTCCCTGCCAATTTGCGAAAAAGATCCTCCGGTCGCGGAAGGGGATAGACGTCAACGAATAGCAGTGGGTTGACTATAGACTTAGAGTCACCGCAGAGGCGAAGGCGGCGGCCTGGCTTCTGCACGATGACTAAACGCGTAGACCACAAGCTGAACCGCGCGGCCTGGAGAACCCCTTCATCTTGAAGACGTTGGAGTTCTTCTTTGAGCGACTGTTGTAGTGCCACTGGTACCTGACGTGCCCGGAAGTAGCGGGGCTGGGCAGTGGGACGGAGTTGGAGCTAGGCCTCAAAGTCCTTGGCGCAGCCTAAGCCTGGTGAAAGCAGGTCCTGGAATTCATTACAGAGTGCATCAACTTCAGGAAAAGGAATGTAGTGAGACACTAGGTGAACATCGTCCACAATGCAAAATCCAGATAAGTGGAAGGCGACCAGTCCGAATAAATCTGCTGTGGGAGAATTGTTGACAACCAGAAACGTGACGGGATGGTGAACCGATTTGTACTTGAGCCGTGGATTGTCCTAGGAGAGATATGTCTTGCTTATTGTACGCCAGTAGGCGCTTAGGGGCTGGAGAGAGGGGTGCTGAACCAATGTTGGCATATGAATCATGGATACTGCTGCACCTTCGTCCGCTTGCAGATGCAGAGGCTTGTCATTGATAGTGACGTCTACAAAAATTTTTGGTGTCGAGGAGTTATCTACCTGGTTGACGTCCATTGGGGTGTTGTTCAAGCCGTCTGGATATGGCCTGGGCTGGCGCTTGCTGGAGGTGGTGGTTTTTGCGCGACAAACGGACGCTAAATGGCCTTCCCTGCCGCAGTGTGTGCATTGTGCCCAGCGGTCTGGGCAATCTTCTCTATCATGTGTTGAATAGCAGGTGGGGCAGGAGGGCAGGCCGAGACGATCCCCACGACGACGTTTCTGGTTGTGTTGTTGCAGCAGTGGCTTCTGCCTCCGGCCGGGATGGTGCTACTCGGTGTCTTGTTGTGGAGGCCGTCTCCGACTGCGGCGGCGGTAGGAGCGCGGCGTTGAGCCCTGTATTGCTGCGACGTCTTCGGTGTCTGTCGTGGCGTCGTCACCGATTGCTGCTACATCTGCTCAGGATTCCAGTCGACGATAGGCAGCCGTAGAAATTTCGAACTTATACGCTAGTTCGATAACCTGCTCGAGGGACGGGTCTTCTAACTTCAGGGCGTCGTGGCTGAAAGCGGTGTCTGGCGCTGCCTGTGTCAAGTGGTCACGCTCCATGTCACCAGCGTGATTCCTTGGAAAGATGTGTGTGAAAGTTACATTTCCTGCTGAGACCTTGCAGCTCGGTGGCCCACTGGCGATAGGTCTGCTCGGGTTTCTTCCGGCATTGGTAGAACTCGACGCGGGCTGCGAGTACATGATAGCGGCGTTCGTAGTAGGCATTTAACGTCGCACAGATGGCGCTGAAGGTGAGGGAGTCGGGGTCCAGCGGCTGTAGTTTCGTGAGCAGGACGTACATCTTCGATTGGGTCCATGACAAGAAAAAATCGCGCTGCCTGTCTTCTTGGGTGACCTGATGATTCGTGAAGTGTTGACGGATACGTCGTTCGTATGTTTCCCATTCTTCAACTTCATAGTTGAATGCTTGGAACGGCGGTGGCGTCGCGGGATAGTGGAGGCTTCAGATTTCGGCCATCAGTTGTGTCTGAGTTTCCAAAAACTGATGCAGAAGTCTTTGAAAGAGTTGTTGCCATTCCATAGGCGCTGCTGTCGTAACCATGATGGTCGTCGGTTCGTTCCACTATACTCGTCGCCACTGAAGAATACTGAGTATTGTAGAACACTCAGTATAATGTCGTTTATTGAAACTGAACTACACTTCTCGAACAATCACTATACACACACAGAGAAAACAAATAACATGTAGACGACTATTCACCAAGAGCGTCGGTGAGGTCCGTTGGTGCTGGTCCTAGCTCAGCGAGGAACTGGCTGCACCGCTGCTGCACTGGCCTTATAAAGATCGGCGGAGTACTCCAACTTTCCCTGTGTCTGCGAGGCGACGTCTGCAGAAAGAGGTTCGCATTAGTCCCTAGCAAGTTCTGTTTATTTTGAAGAATTGTTTTCCTCTTGGTTGCGCCTGCAAGTGCTTTTGTATGTTATATGGTACACAGGGGTGTCTTGAGTGTAGTGTGCCTGGCAGGGGCCGTCTGTGGCAGACGTAACAGTTTCAATGTCAGGAAATCCAGAAACATAGCTCCATCGTCGGCCGTATTAGTGGCGTCCTCTCACAGCCGTTGATCCCGATATGATGTGCATGCTATTATTCGTGCAAACCGGGCACGAAAATGCTACGCTTGACTCTACAGCTATTGCAGTGCTATGGAAGTGCATGTGCAATGACTGAGGCTTGGATGTCCACAGGTGTTCTGATAATGAGTTCCACGACTCCTCGCAACATACCTCAAGATTCAAAGAAAAGCCACTTCATGTGAACTATTGAAACCATTTGAGGTCAATGTAGATCCCTCACTGTCACGGATAGTTATAGGTGAAGAAGCCTGGTAGCATCACTCTCACCTGGAAACAATGAGGCAAGTCGCCATGTGCGCAATAGTATTAAAGAAAGAAATTCAAGACCGCTCCCTCCCCTGTCAAAAGTCACTGTAACATTCTATCTGGATGGTTTCTTTTTCATGGACATCATGTCAAATGTCAACCATTAATTCAGAGACATAAGTGAAGGAATTGAAAAAACTCAAGAACCGCTTCCGACGTGTTCGGTTTGGGACGAAAACGTGCTCCAGCTTGACAATGGACGCCTACACGCAAGTCTCAGAATTCTGGATCACATCACTAAATTAGGTTAGAAATCATTGTCTCACCCACCCTACGGTCCAGACATGGCACACTATGACGTAGTCTGTTTGGGACATATAGTTAGGACGACGAGAGGGTAAAGAAACCAGTAACAACATGGCTACGAACACAGGACGACAGCTTTCCCCAACACGGAATAGATGCTCTTACGCATCTCTGGAGTAAGGCTACCGAAAATGACGGAGACTGATGTTAACTTCTTCGCTAATCAAATTCTAACCGTTAAGAACAAAGAAGTGCTGAGTAAGCTATAATGGGGATTATTTACTGAACGACCCTTGTAAGTACTCCGCAGCATATTACCTGAAATTGGTCGTTTAACATGGAAACTACACATATCAAAAAACGTTTTGCAATTCCTCGTTTCCGAGAGTTCCAGAACTAGTACAGAAAATTGGAATAGAGATCAACATAAACATTATTTCCGCCCCTTTTGTTGTTCATCAAAGACAGACATTGTAGGTTGTACCACCACACAGCGAGACCTTCAGAGGTGGTGGTCCAGACTGCTGAACACACCAGTGCCTCTAATATCCAGTAGCACGTCCTCTTGCATTGATGCATGCCTGCATTCGTCGTGGCATACTATGCACAAGTTCATCAAGGCACGGTTGTTCCACATTGTTCCACTCTTCAATGGCGATTCAGCATAGAGTGGTTGGTGGGTCACGTCCTCCACAAACAACCCTTTCCAGTGTATTCCAGGTATGTTAGATAGGGTTCATGTCTGGAGAACATGCTGGCCACTCTAGTCGAGTAATGTCGTTATCCTGAAGGAAGTCATTCACAAGATGTGCATGATGGGGGACGCGAATTGTCGCCCATGAAGACGAATGCCTAGCCAAAATGCTGCCGGTATGGTTGCACTATCGGTCGGAGAATGGCGTTCACGTATCGTACAGCCGTGACGACGCCTTCCATGACCACCAGCGTCGTACGTCGACTCCACATAATGCCACCCCAAAACAGCAGGGAACCTCCACCTTGCTTCACTCTCTGAACAGTGTGCCTAAGACATTCAGCCTGACCGGGTTGCCTCCAAACACATCCCCGACGATTGTCTGGTTGAAGAGATATGCGGCACTCACTGGTGAAGAGCATGTGATGCTACTCCTGGGCGGCCCATTCGGTATGTTCTTGGGCCCATCTGCAGCGCGCTGCGTAATGTCGTGGTTGCAAAGATGGACTTCGCGATAGACGTCGGGAGTGAATTTACGAATAATGCAGCCTATTGCGCACAGTTTGAGTCGTAACACGACGTCCTGTGGCTGCAGGAACATTATTCAACATGGTGCTGTTGCTGTCAGGTTTCATCCGAGCCATAATTTGTATATAGCGGTCATCCGCTGCAGTAGTAGCACTTGGGCGGCCTGAGCGAGGCATGTCATCGACAGTTCCTGTCCCTCTGTATCTCCTTCATGTCCGAACAACACCGCTTCGGTTCACTCCGAGACGCCTGGACACTTCCCTTATTGAGAGCCCTTCCTGGGACAAAGTGTCGATGCGAACACGATCGAACCTGTATTGACCGTATAGGCATGGTTGAACTACAGACAGCACCAGCCGTGTAACTCCGTTCCAGTGGAATGACTGGAACTGATCAGTTGTCGGACCCCATCCTTCTAATAGACGCTGCTCATGCATGGCTGTTTACGTCTTTGGGCGGGTTTAGGGAGATCTCTGAACAGTCAAAGGGACTGTGTCTGTGATACAGTGTCCACAGCCAACACCTATCTTCAGGGAATTGGGGTGATGCAAAACTTTTTTTGGATGTATGTATAGTACCTCATCTTACCTACTTTTTTTGTTTTAAGAGTAGCGTCTGTGATTAAAAAACTGTTTTGTACCGAGCACGAGCAGTTGCACATTTTGTTAGAAGCTTATTTTAACGCTAGGTCGCACAGCTTGGATCTGTTCTCTAGAAAGTGCGATGAAGGTCAGTAGACCGGTCAGATTCATAAGACATTTTAAGCTTATTTCTCAGACTGTATCAATATTTCGTAATGATTGTTTAAAAGTGGTTCACATGGCTCTGAGCAGCATGGGACTTAACGTCTGAGGTCATCAGTCCCCTAGAACGTAGAACTACTTAAACCCAACTAACCTATGGACATCACACACATCCACGCCAGCTAAATAACATAAAAATTAATTTTACAGATGTAGATTAGATAAGAAATACGTACGTAAATAATACAAAAATAAATTTTGTATTTCACTATTACACTAATGAAAATATTTTGCTCACCACTTCGTCTCTCTCTAGCACAAGGAAGGTCAGAAACTGACGCCAGATCTACCTAGACAAGTTACAGCAGCAGTCAGAAGAAACACTTGACTGGTCATTATCATCATTGCTTTCCGATGTGACAGTATTTGAGTTCCCAAGAGTTTTTGCCCGATGTGTCACGTAGGTTGCCTTCTCTCTGTAACTGTTGTACTTCGGATTGATTTGAAGATACTCGAAGAGCTTCTATAATATCAGCTTCAGAAAGGCCGCGACTGCGACAACCATCCATTACATTTACCATTCGAAATGTAAGTGACAACAAACAGATGTGCAAAAACTGCTACACTCAACATTGTATGTTCAGCATTGATGGCTAACAAAATCGTCAGATAAGCCAAGTAAAATATAAGTCAATGAGAAACGGTCAGTAAATCGCCGATGGGAACCAATGGCAAATGTGTAATTACCTTAAAAATTTGCGGTTATAATGTAAAACACTTCAGATAAATTAATCCTATGCTAGAACAGTTAAAAGTAAGAAAATCATAGCAACAGGATATTTTACATACTGAAGAGATTTGCATCTAAAAATAAAAAGGAATAGGGTTGCCAGATACAAGTAGGGCGCATGCGCTGAGAGATAGATACGAAGGTAAAAATGTTTAAAGACAGTTCATTCATATCAGAAATCGAGAACCTCGGAGATTTTTGCCTTTCATCGACATTGATACTGGCAAGTTATCGGTCCCGGAAATTCCAAGACTTTCAAGAATGTTTTGATTTTAATTTTGAAGTCTAAAACAGATGATGAAAGACTAAGACTATTCTAGAATGTTTTGATTTTAATTTTGAAGTAGAATGATGAAAGGCGTGATATAATTACAAATTAACTTTTTTCTGCTTTTTTTCTTTATATTGTGGAACCTTGCTTCTCGACAAATTTGACGCATCTTGGTCAGCAGCAAGTATCCTACAGGTTTTATAAGTGAGTGTCCGAGTATCAAAAGATGTCACATAGATGGCCAATATCTTTTCACTGCATTGACTTGGAAGCTTACGTCTATTACATTGTGATGGGAAAGTATCCCTTAGCGTTTAACGTAAGTTTGAGCTTGGTTAGTTTATCGGTTCCTGAGAGAAAAAGAGGTCTTAACAGACGTACGAACAGACAGTCAGCCAAGAAACCCCAGATAAATGTTTTTTTCTCATATGATATGATTACTGACTAACCATTTTCCAATTTTTTATTGAGTTTTAGCGTGAAGCCAAATTTCATGATTCTAGGACAAAGTTAAATACCCTATAGGTTTTGATGAATGAGTTTGGCAGTATCAAAATGTGTGACGTAAATGGCCGTATCATTTGATTTCATTGGTCTAGAAGCTTCAACCGTTTACACCGTCAAGGAACGGCAGATAACAGTATGTGAGAGAAGTGTCAACAGGGTACATCTACCTGTTCCTGAGAAAAACGATTTCAACAGCCGAACAGACAGATTGACACTTTTTCTTTCACTTTATTGATATATACATAACCCACTTTCTAACACTTTTGAGTGGGTGTATTAACACTAAACTTTGCTGTTAGTTTTACAAAAGTGGTTTATTAATATGACCACACTTCCAAGCAAATAAACAAAATAATAGTACGTATCAATGAACGGCCTCTTAGCTTCTCTGGAATCCTCTATAGAGTTGCCCGTCCCTAGCCACGTGGAGGCGGGCCACTGCTACTAGAGAAAACCACTCCGTTTATACCATTCTTGTATTCCCTCCATCACCACATTGAACTAACTACAGCTACAAGCTACTACAAATCAAAGACTTAAAAGAACAATATATTTAGATATTTACATTTGCGCAGTAGATCTTGAGCGCGCATACGCTTTTAGCCTCTCCCAAGATAGGCTCGCTGAGCCTCCTTTGAGATTATATCAATTTTGCGAAATTGTTGAACAATTCGCCATTCGTCAATATTTCTTCAACATTCCTTGTTTGTAGAAGCTGCCTCTCAACTGAGACAGCCTGCTCGTATATTGGACAGTCAAACACTGTATGTTCAGGCGATCCCTCGTAGGCACCGCAGTCACACTCTGGTGTAGGTCTTTTCCCTATTCGATGTAGGTACGTGGAATAGGGACCATTACCTGTCAGGAAATGAACTAGGCCCTGCGAGTGCTTCATTACCTTGTTCTTTAGTTTTTCCCTATGGACTCTACGGCCCGTATTAGACCTATTCCATTCTCTCTGCCAAATGTCAAGCATTCTTTCTTCAATGGCTTTAACACTTATCAGAGGAATGCCCATTATATTTTCCACTTTGTCAATATTTTGTTCATGCAGCCAATAGAAGGCTCCGTGCTGCCTTATCATCAAGTCTAGTGGGCATAGACCCATGATTACAAATAATGCATCTGTGGAACTAGTGTTGAATGCCCGAATACATCTCATCAAAACATTCCTCTGTATTCGCCTGACAGCAGCGGCAGGCGGCACCAGAGCTAACCTGTGGGCCCACACACTGGATGCGTGTCCTACTGTAGGAGCCAATATGCTGTTATGATAAATACTGATTGCATTTGACGGCCGATGGAATCTTCTTTGTCCAATTGATATTAATTTGTTGAACAGAGCTAAGGACTTAGTCGTCATTTGCTCGATAAGCGGAATGAAACTCCATGTCTCATCTAGATATAAGTAATGGACATATATCTGTCGCGATACTATCTCGCCATTAATTCTGACTGCTAGGTCCTTATTTAACTTATCTTTCAGACTGAAAGGCAGACGAACAACATAGTTATCCCATAACGGTTCAGTACTTACTGACGGAACCCAGAAATGATCAACTGACCTCCGCCAGGCGTTCTGGTGTTAAAGGTAGAAAAGTGTCGCTAAGGTCGATTTTACTGGTCCATATTTGTATATACCGGGTGATCAAAAAGTCAGTATAAATTTGAAAACTTAATAAACCACGGAATAATGTAGATTGAGAGGTAAAAATTGACACGCATGCTTGCAATGACATGGGGTTTTATTAGAACCACCCCATATTGCTAGACGCGTGGAAGATCTCTTGCTCGCGTCGTTTGGTGATGATCTTGTGCTCAGCCGCCACTTTCGTCACGCTTGGCGTCCCAGGTCCCCAGACCTCAGTCCGTGCGATTATTGGCTTTGGGGTTACCTGAAGTCACAAGTGTATCGTGATCGACCGACATCTCTAGGGATGCTGAAAGACAACATCTGATGCCAATGCCTCACCATAACTCCGGATATGTTTTACAGTGCTGTTCACAACATTATTCTTCGACTACAGCTATTGTTGAGGAATGATGGTGCACATATTGAGCATTTCCTGTGAAGAACATCATCTTTGCTTTGTCTTACTTTGTTATCCTAATTATTGCTATTCTGATCAGATGAAGCGCCATCTGTCGGACATTTTTTTAACCTTGTATTTTTTTGGTTCTAATAAAACCCCAAGTCATTCCAAGCATGTGTGTCAATTTGTACCTCTCTATCTACATTATTCCGTGATTTATTCTGTTTTGAAATTTATACTGACTTTTTGATCACCCGGTGTATTAGATACCACAGATGAATGATTCCTATTTGTGGAATCAGCCCATTTTAATTCAGCGGGTGAGCCTACATAACGGGTCGAGACATAAACTTCCTATTTACAGCTAGAGATGGAGCGAAAACTGTAAGTCTGTTCACAGAAACACAAGGGAGCGCGGGTGTACAGTGCGCATTGTTGCCTTTGCAGGGTGACAACTCCTGTGATGAATGTTTCCGTGTCACTGCCACTGCGGCGCTGTTTGCGCGGGTCATCCTTCTCCGGCGGAGGAGAGCCGTTAGTGGCGCGAAATTCCATCTCGGTGGCGCGCGAGATAAACAAAGAGTGGTCGTTTAGCGGCTGCTATCTGTGTCGCGGCACCGTGCTGGCGCACAAAAAACCTTAATTAAAGTCGTCGGCTACTCGGCGAGTGAGCTGCCTTATCTGTGGCGGCACGCGGGGCTGCGGCCGCCGCTAAACTACTGTCGACGTTCCAGCCAGCGCCACTGCCACACCACTGCCCTTTAATCGCCCGTGAGGAGTGCATCAGCGTCCTGTTGCACGTTATACAGTGGGCTGCCTCCAACCAAGGACATTAGATACGAATTCTGATAGATACACTTCCTTGGCAGATTCGAATTCCACCTGCTAGCTGAGAGATCTACTGTGGATCCTCTTCGATTACGAGCCGGTTCCAGCCAGTTGTCAGTCTAGTAATCACCTTCATAAAATAAACAGCAATGATTTGCTATTTGGAGAAAATGTGCGCCATCGGTGAAGTAAGGAATGAAGAAATATCACGTTTTAACTTCCCCTTCATGATAATGTCTCTGGAGGCAGAGGATAAGTTCAGGATAGTGAAGGATGGAGTACCAAAAATCGGAAATGCCATTTCAGGGGAACTATATCATAACTAACAGGTGCAGTCAGTGAGGCTGAATAATGTTGGTTCAACACTTCTGAAACTTTGTCGGCCATACTTTGAGACTGGATATCGTAACAAATATAATGTACGAAGTCGGATGTGTCTGCAGCAGTGTCATCTGCAGTCAAGTATGGGTATTATGCTTTACAAAATATGACACAGTACTACAAGGTGAGTCAGACTGGCAGGATGTGGAAACTACACAGCAGTAGATGAATAATAGGTGTCAAAGGCTTTTCCCTCCGATGTCCACCGAAATGTTTTATATATATGCAGCGAGACATAGCAAGGAATAACACAGTGCAGCTCCAAAATGTATAAATGCCTATCCATTTACACAAATGTCAAAAAAATGGTTCAAATGGCTCTGAGCACTATGGGACTTTCTGCTGTGGTCATCAGTCCCCTAGAACTTAGAACTACTTAAACCTAACTAACCTAAGGACATCATACATATCCACGCCCGACGCAGGATTCGAACCTGCGACCGTAGCCATCACGCGGTTCCAGACTGTAGCGCCTAGAACCACTCGGCCACTCCGGCCGGCACACAAATGTTACTTCTGCAGTTTCATAGTCCTGCCACAACAGGGCAGTGTTACTTGAGCGCCATTTGGAATGCTGTTTATAGACCACAGTTCACGTCTGCATCTCGGGATTCCTCTCTGAGACCATGGGACCTAGAGCCGCTGCCATAATGGGACAGCACTAGTCCTGGGAAGCAGCTTGCTGGACACCGACCCTGGGGAAGTTGGTCACTACCATTACCCCACATGCCTGCCTCATTCTGGAGAGTGGAGGGTGCAATGGCTGTGCCAAACCACGCATGGTCACAGCTAGCCAAGGCTGCCCATAGCTTGAGGCACCGCTGACGGAAGCACTTGCATTATGGGCCTGCCCATCCCACGCTGTGCTCTATCAGCATTGCGGGCCGACAACACAGGGAAGGTCATTGAATGCCGTCGCCAAGCTGCTGCTGCTATCTGTACTGAGCTACGGCGGGGTGCCATAATAAGGCAACAATGAATTACAAGCTGTGTAATTGACTCCGCACGGCAAGGCACGACACGGTACGGCACGGCACGGACTTAAAACAACTGGAGTCGGAATACTGGGGTCGCCTTTTTACTGCAACGCTTGAACCCATATCCTAAGACATGGTGAGTCGAGAATTTTAGTTGTTGTTGTCAGAGTGTATTTCTCAAGGGAAACAAGATTGACTGCAGTGCATTTTCTAAGGACAATTTTGTAGAAAAGTATGGGTTCGGTGGATTTTGCACACTTTAGTGGTAATGAAGGGCACGATTGCCTACCACCTGTCGAATGCATGCAGTGTAACTTAGAAGGTCATTCAGCATCAAGTATGGAATCAATAGCAGTAGTGTGTGTCACACGCAAGCATTACACGTGGCTATACAGTGTCAGGAATCAAAATGGCTGATGACAAAATATAAGAATGAAGGTGATACATTTTACGTTGTGTGTTTTCAAGTCGTTGCTGTTTCAAACTTGTTGTCGTTGTTATGGTCTTCAGTCCAGAGGCTGGTTTGATGCAGCTCTCCATGCTACTCTGTCCTGTGTAAGCTTCTTCATCTCCCAGTGCCTACTGCAACCTACATCCTTCTGAATCTGTTTAGTGTATTCATCTCTTGGTCTCCCTCTAAGATTTTTATCCTCCACGCTACCCTCCAGTACTAAATTGGTGATCCCTTGATGCCTCAGAATATGTCCCACCAACCGATCCCTTCTTCTAGTCAAGTTGTGCCACAAATTTCTCTTCTCACCAATTCTATTCAATACCTCCCCGTTAGTTATGTGATCTACCCACCTAACCTTCAGCAATCATCTGTAGCGCCACATTTCGAAAGCTTCTGTTCTCTTCTTGTCTAAACTATTTATCGTCCACGTTTCACTTCCATACATAGCTACATTCCATACAAATACTTTCAGAAACGACTTCCTGACACTTAAATCAATACTCGATGTTAACAAATTTCTCTTCTTCAGAAACGCTTTCCTTGGCATTGACAGTCTACATATTATATCCCCTCTACTTCGAACATCATCAGTTATTTTGCTCCCCAAATAGCAAAACTCCTTTACTACTTTAAGTGTCTCATTTCCTAGTCTAATTCCTTCTGCATCATCGGACTTAATTCGACTACATTCCATTATCCTCGTTTTGCTTTTGTTGATGTTCATCTTATACCCTCCTTTGAAGACCCTGTCCATTCCGTTCAGCTGCTCTTCCAAATCCTTTGCGTTTTACAATGTCATCGGCGAACCTCAAATTTTTAATCTTTTCTCCATGGATTTTAATTCCTACTCCAAATTTTTCTTCTGTTTCCTTTACTGCTTACTCAATATACTCATCGAGTAACATCGGGGAGAGGCTACAACCCTGTCTCACTCCCTTCCCAAGCACTGCTTCCCTTTCATGCTCCTCGACTCTTATAACTGCCGTCTGGTTTCTGTACAAATAGTAAATATCCTTTCGCTCCCTGTGTTTTACCCCCGCCACCTTCAGAATTAGAAAGAGAGTATTCCAGTCAACATTGTCAAAAGCTTTCTCTAAGTCTACAAATGCTAGAAACGTAGGTTTGCCTATCCTTAATCTATTTTCTAAGATAAGTCGTAGGGTCAGTATTGCCTCACGTGTTCCAGCACTTCTACGGAATCCAAACTGATCTGCCCCGAGGTCGACTTGTACCAGTTTCTCCATTCGTCTGTAATGAATTCCTGTTAGTATTTTGCAGCCGTGGCTTATTAAACTGGTAGTTCGGTAATTTTCACATTTGTCAACCCCTGCTTTCTTCGGGATTGTCATTATAATATTCTTTTTGACGTCTGAGGGCATTTCGCCTGTCTCATACATCTTGCTCACCAGATGGTCGAGTTTTGTTAGGCCTGGCTCTCCCAAGGCTGTCAGTAGTTCTAATGGAATGTTGTCTACTCGCGGGGCCTTGTTTTCGCTCAGGTCTTTCAGTGCTCTGTCAAACTCTTCACGCAGTATCGTATCTTCCATATCATCTTCATTTACATCCTCGTCCATTTCCATAACATTGTCCTCAAGAGCATCGCCCTTGTGTAGATCCTCTATATACTCCTTCCACCTTTCTGCTTTCCCTTCTTTGCTTAGAACTGGGTTTCGATATGAGCTCTTGATATTCATGCAAGTGGTTCTCTTTTCTCCAAAGGTCTCTTTAATTTTCCTGTAGGCAGTATCTATCTTACCCCTAGTGATATAACGCCTCTACATCCTTACATTTGTGCTCTAGCCATCCCTGCTTAGCTATTTTGCACTTCCTGTCGATCTCATTTTTGAGACGTTTGTATTCCTTCTTGCTGCTTCATTTGCTGCATTTTTGTATTTTCTCCTTCCGTCAATGAAATTGAGTATCTCTTCTGTTACCCAAGGATTTCCATTAGCCCTCGTCTTTTTACATACTTGATCGTCTGCTGCCTTCAGTATTTCATCTCTCAAAGTTACCCATTCTTCTTCTACTGTATTTCTTTCCCCCATTCATGTCAATCGTTCCCTAATGCTCTCCTGAAACTCTCTAAATATCTGGTTCTGTCACCTTATTCAGGTCCCATTTTCTCAAAATCCCACCTTCTTGCAGTTTTAGTTTTAATCTAAAGTTCATAACCAATAGATTGTGGTCAGAGTCTACATCTGCCCCTGGAAATGTTTTACAATTTAAAACCTGGTTCCTAAATCTCTGTCTGATCATTATATAATCCATTTGAAGCCTGTCAGTATCTCCTGGCTTCTTCCATGTATACAACCTTCTTTTGTGATTCTTGAACCAAGTGTTAGCTATGATTAAGTTATGCTCTGTGCAAAATTCCACCAGGCGGCTTCCTCTTTCATTCCTCACCCCCATTCCTTTTTCACCTACTACGTTTCCTTCTGTTCCTTTTCCTACTATCGAATTCCTGTCACCCATGACTATTAAATTTTCGTCTCCCTCCACAATCTGAATAATTTCTCTTATCTCAAATAGATTTCATCAATTTCTTCATCTGCGGAGCTAGTCGGCATATAAACTTGTACTACTGTGGTAGGCATGGGTTTCGTATCTATTTTGGCCGCAATAATGCGTTCACTATGCTTTTCACAGTAGCTTACCCGCATTCCTGCTTTTTTTTTCATTATTAAACCTACTCCTGCATTACCCTATTTGAATTTGTATTTATAATCCTCTTTTTACCTTCCCAAAAGTCTTGTTCCTCCTGCCACCGAACTTCACTAATTCCGACTATCCATTTCCCTTTCTAAATTTTCTAATCTACCTTCCCGATTAAGGGATCTGAAATTCCACGCTGCGATCCGTAGAACGCCAGTTTTCTTTACCCTATTTGAATTTGTATTTATAATCCTCATTTCACCTTCCCAAAAGTCTTGTTCCTCCTGCCACCGAACTTCACTAATTCCGACTATCCATTTCCCTTTCTAAATTTTCTAACCTACCTTCCCGATTAAGGGATCTGAAATTCCACGCTGCGATCCGTAGAACGCCAGTTTTCTTTCTCCTGATAACAACGTCCTCCTGAGGAGTCCCCGCCCGGAGATCCGAATGGGGGACTATTTTACCTCCGGAATATTTTACCCAAGAGGACGCCATCATCATTTAACCATACAGTAAATCTGCAAATCTGCATGCCCTCGGCTAAAATTACGGCTGCAATTTCCCCTTGCTTTCAGCCGTTCGCAGTACCAGCACAGCAAGGCCGTTTTGGTTAGTGTTACAAGGCCAGATCAGTCAATCATCCAGACTGCTGCCCCTGCAACTACTGAAAAGGCTGCTGCCCCTCTTCAGGAACCCCACATTTGTCTGGCCTCTCAACAGATATCCCTCCATTGTGGTTGCACCTACGGTATGGGTATCTCTATCGTTGATGCACGCAAGCCTCCCCACCAACGGCAAGGTCCATTGGTTCAGAGGGGGGGGGGGGGGGGGGAGTTGCAAAGTTAACACCAAGAATGGCATGACTTTGGCATAATCAGGGACACAAGGTGTATGAGAACCAGAGCCAGTATATATACAGTCGTAAGAGGTAGCACAATTGATACTATCTAATAATGAGATATGTGATCTACTTTAGATGCAGACATATTACCGAAATTTAGATTTATTGGCTAGATATTTAGCCTCCTTTCTCTGGTAAGTCCACTGAGAATGTGCAATCGTTTTTGGAGGATCTTTGGAATTTTTCGGAGGAGAAAGGATTTTCTGACTTGTAGTTTTTGAGTGTACAAAATTAAGATAAACTAGAGAATCAATGAGGCTCTCGAGGGAGCCGAAACCTTTCAATAATGTAAAAGGGGGTTAGTTCAAAGGTATAGGAGGCAGAACAGTGTCAGATATTTTAGGACACAGTTGGACATGATAACAAAGAGGCGTTGATAATCTACAGGATAAGGAAGATCAGTTGCTGTAAGTACGAGTTGGAGCAGAGAGTGTGATGAATGAAGTAATTTTGTTGGAGGCTGAGCAGAGGGCACTGGGCTGGGCAAATTACACCTCAAAGAATTTCTAGGGAAAACACCAGCGTGGAACAGCTTGACCCCATTTAATTCCACACACAGTTTATATATTAATTATAGCCATTCAGTTGACAACCAATAACGCTAAACAATTAGTAAGAGGGGAATACCTTAAGTCATCAGTTAATTCAGAATTGGTTTTACCAGTCTCAAAACGATGTAATGTGACTAATTAACAACATCTGAATCAAGATTGACAGATTGGTTAATTCTTAGCAGTAAAAAAAATCAAATCAAATTCATTAACCACAAAGAACCAGTACCTTGGCAAAACTAGAGAAATAAGGAATTGTTACCCTTCAAGAAATGTAACTCTATCAAATTAATAAGGGTAACTAACATTTGACCAAAATATTCCCTTTGAAAAATACGAGCCAGAACAGCATATTATCAAGGAAAGACTAGGTGCATAAAACTTTAACAACACTGTAACAGACATGCCAGAACTTGTAACTGTACAGTAAGCAACTTTATGCAATATTAAAGGCCCCAGGCGAGCCTCAAAGTACAATGAAGACAAATTTGAGTTAGTCCACTAGTTGCGTGGACTAGTAGCGAAAGACATAATGTACAGACGGAACATCTGGACTGATAAAACACAACAAAGTTTGTTGCTCGATGCCGATGTGTCCCTTGCAAATTGCAGGAGTGCGGACTGTGAAACACGAGCCTCGTATTGACCGAAGCTTCACAAGCAAGGTGCAAATGGCTCTAAGCACTATGGGACTTAACATCTGAGGTCATCAGTCTCCTAGACTTAGAACTACTTAAATCTAACTAAGGACATCACACACATCCATGCCCGAGGCAGAATTCGAACCTGTGACAGTAGCAGAAGTGCGGTTCCGGACTGAAGGGCCTAGAACCGCTCGGCCACCGTGGCCGGCTAAATGCAAGGTAGCCCAGCACAAGCAATTACATACACCTAGGATATGAGGGAGACCTAAGACAGAAAAATTTATTACTAGAGATAAATGTAGCAGGAATAAATTACAATGCCTAGACCCAGAGTTCAGAACAGTAATACCTTCACTTCCAGAAGATCAGCTTCATGCCCCGTAAACACAGCTTTAATGGGCAAACGAAAGACCCCCTCGGAATCAGTTCTGCCTGTCGACCATTGTGCAACCAAAATGTGTTCAACCCATTGGCATAGTTACCACTGCATAATTCCGCCATGACCCACAGCGCATGGAGCTACAACCGGCGTGTAACGCACCCAGTAGCACATACTTCCTTACAAGTGGTCTCGTCTCACTGCCCCTGCACCAACTCTCCTACGCTTTGCTCGCCTTCAGCCCTGGAGTACCAACTAGTCACACTGTGCAACAATGAACCAAAGACACACAAACAGTGATAGGATGACTCAAGACAACTCGCCATAGCTCAACCTCCCCCACCAAAACCAGTAATTCTCTCCACCCTTTATCAGAAGTGCATGGGATGGGAGGAGCTTATCAACTCTCCTTGGCCTGACCAATAAAGACACTGAACTTCTGCCTGTATGTAAGTTACGAACAAGCAGATAGCCTGGACTCAAGAAGATTAATACCTGACATGGGCCTAAGAAGCAGAGAACTGACTGTCTAAAACAACAGCCCCGAATTTCGTTCCAACGGTGAAGCTGCGAAGGAAAACATGATGACCAATCGTGGCCTTAAATTCGCGTCACTCTTGATTGCAATGACCTGCATGCTTGCGGTGCGCCGGCTCGATGTTGCATGTGACTCTTTTCCAATTACGCTTGAGAACCTGAGGAGTCACCTTATCAGGAAGTATCTCATTTATGGATCATGAATTAGCCAAAAGAAGACTGAGCGCGTAAGCAAACGTTAGAGAGGCAGACATTGCCGTAATCGCTTCATCCATAGTGGAATTAAAGGCGAAGTTGAGCCTCTGAATTGACGTGTCCCATTTCTCTTGGAACAACAGAGATTCCTGTGAATAATAAGAGATGGTGGTAATGTGGTCTCGATACAAAACCTCTTAAAATCCTTAGAAATAAAGGCAGGACCACTGTCGCTCACCAGAAACTGGATGGACCAGATATGGAAAAGTGTTAGAGATATGAGAAACAGACCTTTCTCCAATTACGCTTGATAAACTGAGGAGTCAGAGTCTAATGACATAACTGTAGTTGAACTTCACTTGAATTCAACAAGGGAAATTCAAAAATGTTCGAATTTGTGTGAAATCGTATGGGACTTAACTGCTAAGGTCACACACTACTTAACCTAAATTATCCTAAGGACAAACACACGCACCCACGCCCGAGGGAGGACTCGAACCTCCGCCGGGACAGGGGCAGTACTACAAAGTTCCATCAGTTTCAAAACAAATAAATATATGTAAAAAATCATTCACACCCCTGTTTGACCATGTCACATTGCACATTGCACATTGCATTAAAATACCGTCTCTATCAGGCTCTCAACCATGTTGGTAATACACATGCAACAGGAATTAACTTCATTGCTTGGATCCATCGGCTTCAGTGTTCACAAATACTGATTGATCCTGCTTGTCGGCCAGTGGTCAACCAAAACACGGTCCGATCCCGAGGATAGTCGCCACTGCATAATGTGGTGAGGCCCACATTCCACTGCGCTAACACTGCAACACTCCCAACAGCACTTGCCTTCTTCTAAGTGGTCTATCCATGCTCAGTGTACTAAGCTCACTACCCGTACCCAAACTCAGAGCACAACATAGCCACACCACCTGACACCACACCCAAGATATGCAACCAGTGACGACCACCACCGCTCAGGCGCATGGCGCGATTTTAAGAATGTTGTCTTTTGAAACATCGATGAGAGTGCAAACAGCGGTGCCAATTGATTTGCATGCAACTGTTAGACAGGCAGTGGAATGCGAGGAAACATGTGTCAACTGTGTTGCAAGTTAGATGGACATTGTTTCTGGCTAATATAGTGTGTTATGTGGGGATATGGGGAATGGCACAGGCCATGGGACAACGAGAGTAGAGATGGTGGCCAGTATAATCGAAACGGTAGTTTTAGAGGTAGGGGACCAGGGAAAGAGCAATAGACACCTTTAAACACCTGCGTGCATTCCCTGTAAAATTAGATACTACGAAGTCATGTGCAGAGGTGGATTGTGCAACAGACAGAGTAGTGGGAAAAAAGAATTGCAGGACATCGGTGGACAGATGGGTGCATGTGAAGGTTGATAGTGAGAATCTGGTGGGACATAAGCAGAGTAATCCATCATGGTACAGAGTGCGTCGAGAGATGGATAAAGATGTCACATCGTTGGGATTGGTGGACAATGGTTTTTCATTGGGTACATTTCAGTTCAGATAAGTAGAAATTGTGCCGCATGTCAGTGAGGCCTATGATATGATTCTCGGCTTGGGTTTCTTGCATTAGCACTGTGCCAGAGTTTACCTTTGGGAACACATGGTGGAGGTTGTAATTAAAATGTCCCAGTTGGGGGAAGTTTTTCCAGTGCAGTAATGTCGTGAGGGGAGTCTATCGAGTGTCAAACAATGAAACTAAAGCCCAGTTCATACAAATGCGTATACCAGGAAATCACTTTGGGATACTGTTGAGTATAACTCACTGATACGGATGCTGTGCGTGGTGCAACCATTGAAAGTACATAAAGTACTCTACTGGGCAGATTGATTTGTGAAAAGAAGTAATGTACAAGTAAAAGAGGTAAATGGGGAAGTAGCATGCTGAGGTTAATTTCAGTAATGAAGATTTAAAGTTAACAAAGGGGATGTTAATTCCAAACGTGAAATTCCTAGAAGAGGAAGAGTGGGACAGAAGAAGTGCTAGGCATTGAAACAGTTTTTCGAGAGAGATTGGCGCACCTTAAGGATAGTGATCGGAAAGAGATGTGAGAGGGCTTGTTTCTTCCAGAAGCACTGATGCCAGGAAAGTAATTTACACAGCACCAAGTAGAGAAAGAAATGAATCACCTTTTTACCACAAGCCATCGTAGAATACGGGGGAACTTGCGGCCGATTCTCGAGCAGTTCATTGACCAGCAGCTGAAAACTGGGATTACTGACGAAAAATAGGAGCCCATGGGGTGCTGGAATCGTAGTCATGGCAAAAGATCAGAGGTTGGAGCATAAATATACAGGTATTGTAGCGATTACCGATACCTGAATGCTACGACTATAAGGGAAGCCTATCCTTTGCTGGACATCACAAAAACCATAAACTGTTTAGGCCAGTGCAGTTACTGTTTGACGATGGACTTAAAAAGTAGCTATCATCAGCCAGAACTATCTCTGGAGTACCCACTAAAAACATAATTTTCCTTGGTTTGTGGACATTGTCATATTTGAAAGAAACCTTTTGGATTGAAAAATACACTTGCGGGATTCCGGGTATTGTTAGATGTGGTTTTCAGAGATTTGAAACCGTGTCAGCTCATGGTGTGTCCTGATGATATAGTGGTCCTTGCAAGTGATACGGAACAGTACATGCAACGCCTAAGGGGGTATTATTGAGATTAAGGACAATAAGTTTAACGCTGAGTGCAGTGAGGTGTAAGCTTTGTGTTTGAATTGGTGGTATACCTTAATCATATAATTAGAAAGGATGAGGACACGATGGACCGTAGGTTAGTTAAAGTCATAAAGGAATTTCCTTTACCTGAATTGACAAGGGAACTGCAATTGTTCAGTGGCATCGCAAATTATTGTAGAAGTTTCATTAATGGATTTCTGAATATTGACAGACCATTGATACAGTTGCTGAAGAAGGGTTCAAAGTTTTACGGTCAGTGGGCTGTTGGGAAACTGAAAGACACTTAAACAATGAGTCCTACCTTATTGTTTCCAAATATTTATAAGGAATTCATTTTGTCACGCAGTGCATCCAATCATGCAACCAGTTGTTTGCTGAGACAGGAGGTTGGGGGTGTGGAATATCCGATGGCCTATGCATTAGGACAGATGAACTCAGCAGGGAAGGATTCCTTCATGACAGAAAAGGAAATGGTGAGCCTTATCTATGAAATTACTTTCTGCAAGTGTTATCTTTATGGAAAGAAATTTCAAGGAACAGACCATGTATCATTGAAATGGTTGCTACTAGGTTTACACAATGGGCAGTACAACCGAGTTAAATGGTTTTGAGGTCATACGTAAACCTGGAAAGAAACACATGAATACGGATTGAGTGGAATAGTAGGGATATTGCTATTAGGAGGTTATGAGTTCAAGGAATTCTGAGTTTAATGAGTTTCAGACAGTGCAGAGCTAAAATGAAGCCACTAGAAAGGCAAGAAGAAATAGTGTATGAGTAAGAATGTCACTACACTCTTGTTCAATGAGTAATGTTGTCGACGTCCTGTACTCCAGATGTGAAGACGAACAAATATTTTGCAAAATATCAAGGACCATATGAAAATATCTGACCAAGAAACATGAAGATTCGCTTGCCAAGAAGGACGACCATTGAAGGCATGGGACGTCTGAAATCATTTCAGGAAGGGCCTGCAAGTTATTCCAGGACTCGTGGAACTGGAATGAAAGAGAAAAGAAAAAAGAAGGTGCAGAGGAACGAGCAGAAGGTTACATACGAAACAACGAGTGGAAGCGCGTTAAGACATAGGAGATAAGAGGAGCTTTATGTTTTCATCTTGCTGGTTATATGCATAGCATAATGTGTAGTGTAGGCGACATAAGTAGCTGCGAGGCAGTAGGGGACCTGTACAAGGGTAATAGGATTCCCGGATCTTGACCGGAGACAAGGTTAGGATCATAGCCATGCTAATGGTCATCGTCAGAGTGAAAGCATTGAGGAACTATTACCTGGAAGGGGTAGTGCTGCTTGTGAAGCAAGAAAACTGGTAATCATGTCACCTCCGGGTAATTCAGGTGGTATTTGACGCAGGAGAAACGTGCAACGTGATGAGAAGACTACAGGAAGTATTTGACAGTTTCCGGCAAGTTGCAAAGAGTCATAGAGTGCTCAAAGGAAGTAGTGGATTGCACGAGAGAATAAGAGACGAGATGATGGTGGTTGTGAGGAGGAGAGATTAGATGGACGTGGCAGGCACACTTCTGACAACTGTGTACGGGACAGCTGACAAGGAGGACATCAGGGGGATGGGGGAAATGGTAGAAGCGGTGAAGCAATGGATAAAAGGAAACAGGGCAACAAGTGAGTGGCACACATCGCAGACCGCAAATTTAGAGAAATTTGTTTTAAACAATGCTCGGTTACTGCGCCAGCTAACTGGGGAAGTAATGAGTTACGCTAAAACTGCGAAAAACACAGTGAATCGGAACGCATAGGCGTTGCAAGCTCAGGTGGAGAAATTGGACAGGAACTAGTGTAAAAGTGGCTAAAATCCTTGGAAATTGAATGTGCGAAGCACGCAGGAGGTATGGGAATTGCGAGGATCCAAACAACAGGCTTTGCGAGGACGACTGGCAGTGAATGTATTATCACTGGTTCATTGCCTAGAGGGGATACGGAGAATGCAAAAAGAACTATCACCAGAATTAAAGTTGAGTACGAAACCTAGCTATGAAAATCTAGCTTTGTGTTTCAAACTAGCCACAGTGGAAGCGAGGACTGATGTGGAGAAGGTGTACACTTCAAACTCAATATCAGTAGCTGAAAACCTGGAAGTTACCAATGTTATGTAGGTCATGCGTATCCATAAAGAGAAGCTAAAGGACTTTGCCAAGATAAGGGTTCAGCGGTTGTTTGGTTGTGTGAAGTAGTTGCAGGGCAGAAACAGGCTGGACCAGATCAGCAAGCAATTTTAGTAACATCATATCAAGGATCTTAGTATCCGGATCCAATAACAGGACGAAAAGATGTCATGAAATTTAACTAGTCTGGTGAAATTCAACACTCTCAAGTTTCCACTGTCAAGAAATTCCAATATTAAATGCAAATTACGCATTTAGAACACTGTCTCTCCATCATTGTCTTCTTCTTCACGGACGCAAGGCTGGGGGAACTTACGTTCAGATACTAATAAAAACTATGCTGTACCATGCGTGGTGTCAGGCGACATCTTGTGGTCCTGCCAGACTTCAAAGCAGAGTTGCCGTTCGTTGTTCATTCTTTGTGTAACTGCATTATGATTATTCTGCTCCCGTGGTCTAGGGCTAGCGTACTTTATTAATAATGAAAACATCATCGGTCCGAACTTCGAAACTCACCATCGCTTAAATTGTGATTAATAAACAGCATTAGCGGCCGAAGACATCCGGCACAAGAAGTCACCTTCATTCTGCCAACGGCGTTGTCAAAGAGGGCGGAGGAGCAGACATAGGTTCAGTGCACTCTCGAGTCGTTGGGGTAGGGACCTGCCCCTAAAGGCGGAAGAATCAGCAGTGATCATTGACATGAGGGTGCAGAAGGCAACGGAAACCACTGCATTAAAGACACATTACATGCATCCACAGGACATGTGGCCTGTAATTCAAAAAGTCCCTGACCCTTGGACACAGATACTGTAATAGTCCCCCATTCTGATCACCGGCAGGGGACTGCTAAGGGGGAGGTGACCATGTGAAGTAGATTGAATGATCAACGATACGATAACGTTCTACGAGTCAAGGCTTGGAATGTCAGAAGCTTGAATGTGGTAGGGAAGCTAGAAAATCTCAAAAGGGAAATGCTAGGCTCAATGTAAACGTAGTAGGGGGTCAGCGCAGCGAAGTGAAATAGAAAGAAGAGCGGGATTTCTGGCCAGATGAGTGTGTGGTAACATCAACAGCAGCAGTAAATGGTATAAGGGGAATAGGATAGGTTATGCATAAAATGGTAGGGCAGCGAGTGAGTTACTGTGAAAAGTTCAGTGATGGGGTTGTTCTTATTAGAATCGACAGCAAACCAAGAATGGCAACAATAGTACAGGTATTCATGCTGACGTCGCAAGCTTAAGGTGAAGAGACAGAGAAAGTTCATGAGGATATTGAAAAGGTAATACAATACGTAAAAGGAGGTGAAAGTCTAATAGTCATGGTGGACTGAAATGCAGTTGTAGGGGAAGGAGTATATGAAAAGGTTACAGACGAATTTGTACTTCGGACAAGGAGTGAGAGAGGAGAAAAACTCTGAGTTCTGTAATAAATTTGAGCTGTTAATAGGGAATACTCTGTTCAAGAATAACAAGAGGAGTAGGTATACTTGTAAAAAGCCATGTGATACGGGAACATTTCAGTTAGATCACATCATGGTCACACAGAGATTCCAAAATCAGATACTGAATTGTAAGGGATACCCAGGAGCAGATATAGACTCAGCTCTCAAGGTAGTAGTCCGGAAGAATCAGTACGCAAAGAAGTGGGATGCGGAATTACTAAGGAATGACGATATACGCCTGAAGCCCTTTAAGGTAATAGATACAGCTAAAAGAATAGCTCATAGGCTGTACAGATGAAGAGGAATGGACATCTCTAAAAAAGGGAAATCATAGACGTTGGAAAGATAAACATAGGTATAAAGAAGGTAACTACGAGGAAACCATGGGTAACACAAGAAATACTTCAGTTGATCTATGAAAGAAGGAAGCACAACAATGTTCAGGGGAATTCAGGAATTCAGGAATGCAAGTCACTGAGGAATGAAATAAATAGGAAGAGTAAGGAAGCTAAGACGAAACGGCTTCATGAAAAGTGTGAAGAAATTCGGAAAAGGAATGCTTGTCGGAAGGACTGACTAAGCATACAGGAAAGTCAAAACCAACTTCAGTGAAATTAAAAGCCATTGCGATAACATTAAGAGTGCAAGGGGAATTCCAATGTTAAATGTAGATCAGAGAGCGGATAGCTGAAAAGAGCCTCTGTAAGGGGGAAGATCTATCTGATGGGGCAGAAGAAAGAACAGGAGTGAATTTAAAGAAGATATGTGATCCAGTATCAGAATTTGAATTTAAGAGAACTTTGGAGGACGTAAGATCAAACAAAGTGGAAGGGATTTCACGGACAAACTTTACATCAGGATTGACGGTCACTGGATAGGTGAAGTTAAGGGATTCTATTACCTAGGCAGCAATATTACCAATGACGAACGGAGCAAGGAGGACATCAAAAGCAGACTAACACTGGCAAAAAGGGCGTTTCTGACCAAGAGATGACTACTAGTATCAAACATAGGCCTCAATTTGAGGAAGAGATTTCTGAGAATGTACGTCATGGAACACAGCATTGTATGGTACTGAAGCGTGGACTTCGGGAAAACCGAAACAGAAGAGAATCGAAGCATTTGCGATATGGTGCTACAGACGAATGTTGAATGTTATGTGGATTGATAAGGTAAAGGATGAAGCGGTTCTGCTCAGAATCGGAGAGGAAAACACTGAGAAGGAGGAGGAACAGGATGATAGGACATTTGTTAAGGCATCAGGGAATGACTTCCACGGTACTAGAGGGAGCTGGTATCGATAGCTAAGATGCCACTGCTTAGGTTGGCACTACGACAGACACCGACGACAGCGCCCTCTAGCCGGCGCTGGAGAGCTCTACGAGCTCCGCTACAGATTGAGCCAGTTTCATCAGGTGCAGCCAGCCAGGACACTTCGCTTCAGCATCGCACTTGCGTACAAAGTTATATAATCGTTTATCACCTTGTTTTTGCACCAGTAAACCACTTTCTTGCAGTACCGACTTGTATTGCCTTTTCCCGTTCCTACACATGCGCCGCCTCCCAGGCGGGATACAAAAGCTGTAGAGTGCAAAAACGGTAAAGGAAGACAGTAATTAGAATACATTCAGTAAATAGTTGAGTACGCAGGTCGCAAGCGCTATTCTGAGACGATGAGATTGGCACAGGAGTGGAATTTGTGGCGGCTTGCATCAGAACAGTCGGAAGACTGATTACTCAAAGGAAAAAGACTGTTATCCACTGTGATTCTGTATGCGATCTGGTGCTGCTGCGGTCACATTAAGTAGTAAAGTATGTATATACGCGTAGCACACACGAATGGAGAATCATTATAGCTGGCTGCAAATGTCGATATACATTTACATGAGGGACTTTGATAAAGAGCAGGTTAAAATAGCACGGCACCTGGGGACGATCACCTCAGATAGGTCGAAGCTGGTCGGCTGGTTGCGTGGAACTGTCCTGCGGAAAGACTGTGGAACAGCGGGTTGACTAGAACGTGTTAGACGTGGACGCCTCATCACAGGACGTGGAGATTCGCGGCTTGCCCGGTCTGTGAAGCAGGACGTACGGCGATCTGTGGCAGATCCGACGACGGAGTACAATGTTTGCGCAGGCACAAGTGTTTCAGAGAACACCTTACAGTGTACGTTGTTGAACATGTGAACTCGTAGAAGACAAAGTCTACTTGTTCCAACGCTTACCCAGCGATGAATATTGCTGTTTCCATGGGATCACCGTGTACCGATGGTAAGGTGTCACATTTATCTATGAATCATGTTTCTTGCTAAACCAGACCGTTGGTCGTATCCAGGTACTCCGCCATCCTGGTGAACGTCTGGTCGAAACATGCTCAGCGTGGCAGATGAAGGCCGGTGGTGGCAGTGATACACAGGGTGACCCGAAAGCCGAAAATTCACTGAATGAGGTTGGTAGAGGCGTAAAAATTGACACACATGCATTAAATGAGATAGGGTTTTATTAAAATCTGGAAAAAGGGCGTAGAATTACCAAGAGGGTGCTTCGTACGATACAAAATTAACAACGAGCATAACAATTGAGTTTTAGCAAAGGCGACGTTCTTATAACGAATGCTCAGTATGTAGGCTGTCTTTCATCAACAACGTTGTGGACAACCTGTACACCACATCAGTAGCTATAGTGAGATATTGCTGTCGCAGGCATCCCTAACGAGGTAGGACGATCGTGGTCGACTTGCTACTTCAAGTAACAACTCAAAAAATAATCACACGGACTTAAGTCTGAGGAACTGGTTGGCCAAGCTTGACAGATGTGGCTGCCCACCACGCGATCATCTCCAAACAGTTTGCGCAAGAGATCTTTCACACGTGTAGCAATATCAGATGGAGTGCTATCCTGCATAAAAGTTTAACCTTCCGGCAGGTGTTTATCAGCCAGGCTAGATACGAGGCTATTCTGTAACATAATGGCGTACCTTGCATCCGCCACACTGACAGTCATCAAAAGCAGCAGCCCGCATTTTCTCGAAGTAGTATACGATCACAATTGATGTGGTAAATTCACACCACACCGCGACTTCCTCGTCATGTAACGGGGCTTCCACGACAGTTCTAGGCTCCACAACAATGTAGGCAACCGATCGTCATCTTGCCCCATGTTCGGAAGTTTCCATACCGCAAATGCTCTCCGCGTTGCTAAATCGATATCTAATAGTTCATGATAACTCTGGATTTTGTACACATTGCACTGGAAGATACGCCTTAGTGCTCTCAAAACATAAGTGCGCGGAGTACCGATCTGACTTCAGATTTCACGAATACTGACCCCACCTTGCTGAAGTCTCCATTTCTTCTTGAACGGTCCGAGCAGCAGTAGCACTTGTCTGTGGCCACCCACTATGGATCCGCTCATCTCAACAACCCGTGGCTTCGATCTTCATTCTCTTCACAATGTCACCTGTGACAGAACCTTCACCCGTTCTAGAAGCCTTCTTATGGCGATAGTACGGAGAAGCTGCAGTAGCAAAATCTCCCTTCTGATAGCGAAGTTCCACTAAAGGTAAAGACAACATGCTGCGATTACTGGCGCTTCTAATTCCCTCTCTCACTAATGCGACGTCACTGACGTGTTGTCGTCCACAGTCATGTGTTGGCCTATTTTTGCACTCGTATTTGGTTTCAATAAAACCCCATTTCATTTCAGGCATGCGTGTGGAATTTTACCTCTCTACTTACGTGATTCCGCTAATCAGTACATTTTCAAAATATAACGGTCTTTTGGGCTACTGTGTAGTACGGGGGATTTCCCCTACAATTTCATGGGACCCGACGAAACAAAGGGAGGTACCATGGCGTGTATGGACTACATATTAGACATTATTGCGGACCACTTGTAGCTCTTGATGTTTTCCATGGAGGCGACTGCAACTTCCAGCAGAACAGCTGTCCGCGCCACAGGGCTCAACAATCGTGCTACACTGATCTGATGATAGTGAATATCTTCGTCACCAATTTCGCCTGATCTTAACCCCCTGGAACGCTTCTTAGGCGGCGTCGGGAGCTAGCTCCGTTAACTTTTAAGTCTTGTGACGTGGGCCTACCGTCTGGTAGACCGCTCGCCTGGTGCACGTCTTTCGATTTGACGCCACTTCGGCGACTTGTGCGTCGATTGGGATGAAATGATGATGATTAGGACAGCACAACACCCAGTCCCTGAGCGGAGAAAATCTCCGACCCAGCCGGGATTCGAACCCGCGCCCATAGGTTTGACAGTCTGTCGCGCTGACCACTCAGCCACCGGGGTCGGACTTAGGGAGTAAATTACAGGAAATGGGTGACCTGTGCTTTGACATCTGGTGCCACTAACTCTAAAATACTACTAAGTACCTTAGAGTTCATACCACGCAGGATGGCTGCGGTATTGCCTTCAGAAAGTGGACCAAAACGCTTTTAGGTAGTTGGTTGTTATGTTTTTCTCGTCAGTATATAAAAGGGATTACCTTTTAAAAATTGGTGGTATTTGGTCAAAGCTTCCTCAGAATTATCATATTTCGTATTTTCTAAAACTTCCATGCCGTGTCCTAATATTTATGTTTCGCTATCCGAAAAGAAAGCATCTAATATTGAAGATGCCATTAAAATTGCTACACCAAGAAGGAATACAAATTATAAACGGTTATTCATTGGACAAATATATTATACTAAAACTGACATGTGATTACATTTTCACGCAATTTGGGTGCACAGATCCTGAAAAATCAGTACACAGAACAACCACCTCTGGCCGTAATAACGGCCTGGATACGCCTGGGCATTGACTCAGAGCTTGGATGGCGTGTACAGGTACAGCTGCACATTCAGCTTCAATACGATACCACAGTTCATCAAGAGTAGTGACTGGCGTATTTTGACGAGCCAGTTGCTCGGCCACGATTGACCAGACGTTTTCAATTGGTGAGAGGTCTGGAGAATGTGCTGGCCAGGGCAGCAGTCTAACATTTCCTGTATTCAGAAAGGCCCGTACAGGACCTGCAACATGCGGTCGTGCATTATCCTCCTAGAATGTAGGGTTTCGCAGGGATCGAATGAAGGGTAGTGCCACGGGTCTTAACACATCTGAAATGTAACGTCCTTTGTTCAAAGTGCCGTTAATGGGAACAAGAGGTGACCGAGACGTGCAACCAATCGCACCCCATACCATCACGCCAGGTGATACGCCAGTATGGCGATGACGAATACACGCTTCCCATGAGCGTTCACCGCGATGTCGCCAAACACGGATGCGACCATCATGATGCTGTAAACAGAACCTGGATTCATCCGAAAAAATGACGTTTTGCCATTCGTGCACCCAGGTTCGTCGTTGAGTACACCATCGCAGGCGCTCCTGTCTGTGATGCAGCGTCAAGGGTAACCACAGCCATGGTCTCCGAGCTGATAGTCCATGCTGCTGCGAACGTCGTCGTACTGTTCGTGCAAATGGTTGCCTAGCAAACGTCCCCATCTGTTGACTCAGGTATCGAGACGTGGCTGCACGATCCGTTACAGCCATGCGGATAAGATGCCTGTCATCTCGACTGCTAGTGATACGAGGCCGTTGGGATCCAGCTCAGCGTTCGGTATTACCCTCCTGGACCCACCGATTCCATATTCTGCTAACAGTCATTGGATCTCGACCAACGCGAGCAGCATTCTCGCGATACGATAAACCGCAATCGCGATAGGCCACAATCCGACCTTTTTCAAAGTCGGAAACGTGATGGTACGCATTTCTCCTCCTTACACGAGGCATCACGACAGCGTTTCACCAGGCAACGCCGGTCAACTGCTGTTTGTGTATGAGAAATCGGTTGGAAACTTTCTTCATGTCTGCCCGCCAACCTTGTGTGAATGCTCTGAAAAGATAATCATTTGCATATCACAGCAACTTCTTCCTGTCGGTTAAATTTCGCGACTGTAGCAGGTCATCTTCGTCGTGTAGCAATTTTAATGGCCAGTAGTGTATGTCTGTTTTGTAATGTCATGCCGCATGTGTTTATACTGATACTGGTATCTTAATTTTCATTTTTCACTACGACAAAACAGAACAAAATAGTACTTGCTATGAACCATCTAGTTTCTTATGTTTTTCGAGGGCCTGTTGATGCATCTATAAAGTAAACTGTATTTCAGAGTATCATTGTCACACAGATATAATGAAACCTATTCACGTAAAAGGTATTACTTCCATTTCCCATTGACCACTATTTTTTTGCCGGCCGCGGTGGTCTAGCGGTTCTGGCGCTGCAGTCCGGAACCGCGGGACTCTACGGTCGCAGGTTCGAATCCTGCCTCGGGCATGGGTGTGTGTGATGTCCTTAGGTTAGTTAGGTTTAAGTAGTTCTAAGTTCTAGGGGACTTATGACCTAAGATGTTAAGTCCCATAGTGCTCAGAGCCATTGACCATTATTTTCTGACCTCCCCAATCTTCTTCCCCCTCTCCTCTTGTTGGTCTATATTTACGCGACTGCCTCTTGTCATCTTTTGTGATAGTTTAATATCCTGTACGCCGGCCGGAGTGGCCGAGCGGTTCTAGGCGCTACAGTCTGGAACCGCGCGACCGCTACGGTCGCAGGTTCGAATCCTGCCTCGGGCATGGATGTGTGTGATGTCCTTAGGTTGGTTAGGTTTAAGTAGTTCTACGTTCTAGGGGACTGATGACCTCAGAAGTTAAGTCCCATAGGGCTCAGAGCCATTTGAACCATTTTTATTTAAAATTTTTCTACACATAATTTTCAAAATCCGCTGACAACCCCTGTTATCTATGGTCAAACGTATCGTGTATCCTAATGTACATCTTTTACATTCATCGCTTTCCAATCATGTAGACTCCTTTCTACGTATATGTAAAACCTTGAACGTTTATAGATTGCATTCCAGTGTAAGTTTACAAAGCATTTAAAATAAAAGTTAGTCTGAATGAAAGAGACTTCCTAAGTTCATAAGAACTTCAAGCATCCTATTCGCTATCCTAATAGAACATATTTGGTTGGTACCCACAGTGCCATGCAACACACCATTGAGTGGTCTCAAACATTTAAAATAAGCTATCGAATGACAGATATCTACCGAAAAATGTTCTTCCTTTGGCACCGTATTGTCTGCTAGAAGGTGCTGAGCTAAGATCACGGTCCTGTTTTGTGTGGGTTGCTGATACAAAAAGTGCCTTCAGTAGCTAGATTACACGTGACCGGCGACCTCAGAAAGCTGAGCCTCGCTTCGCAGTATTGAGTCCTCCCGCGAATCGGCAGCAATTAAGTTAATGACGGGGCTGCTAATTGCAGTAGCCCAGACCGTTGTCGCTAACTGCGAACATCGAAGTCCCCCTCACCCCATTCCCCTAACTGCCACCCTTGGGCCAACTGTCCCCCAAGGGGTACAAACCTCTTCAGCATATGGTGTCGGTGGCCTCGCACTTTCATCCGAAGGCAGTCCAATGGCTTATGTCTAATTCTGTGTCGGCCGTTTCTCACCGTCAGACTGGAACTGCAATGCAGCTGGAACTGCAATCCAGAAAGTTTCGGGAGGCCGTCTGACCTGTACGTGCACCGACTACCTACAAAGTCGCCGAAGGCCGAAACACGAAAGCATCGTTTTTCCGCCGCCGTTACCTGTAAACTCTATAGCACAGCCGTTTAGCGCAGTATCGCGCTCCTTCACACTTACTGACATTACCCCTATTATCTATACGCTTTATATGGAAGAGGCAATAAGAAAAGAGAAGACTGAAAAACATCTATACCAACACATAAATTAAGATATCCCAATGATATTGCTGTCCTAAGTAAAAGTATAAGAGATCTTGAGGCCATGTAAATTAAAATGTATCAGGTTTGGGGGTGAATATAACACGAAAAGAAATACCTGAAATGATAGTGATGGTTTAAAGAAAAGAAAGCCAAAGTCGGAATTGACGAATGTAACGAGCTACTTGAGCAAGCTGAGTCATTTACTTATTTAGGAAGTAAGATCTGTAGGGCTGGACGAAGCAAAGTAGATTGTATAACTAGAACAGCTCAAACAATAAATGCCTTGTAGACGAAGATGATCTTAACTTAAGAGAGAAACAGTCTTGTAATCAAGAAACGGTATCTTAAAGCCTTTGTTATGGCTGTGAAACTTGGTCTGTGGGTATTGAGAAACTGAGAAACTAAATTCTTCCGAAATATGGTGCCACAGACGCATACTCAAAATAAAGTAGAAAGGCTTGGTAACGAAAGACGTCTCTAAAAAAGGGGTTAGAAGAGAAGGCTATCGAATTCAATTGTCAAAACAGAGTGTAAATTGGACTCCAGAACACAGTAATAGAGCGATATGTTAATGGAACAAAACCTAGAAGGTGAACACTTTGAAGTCCATACAACAAGTTATGATGGATGTTGACTGTAGGACCTAAAGATAAATTTGTAGGACGTCGAAAAGACACAAATCAACGTAAAAACGCTTCTATAAGAACACAAAAATTGTGATATGTTCCTCTTTATTTAAAAGACATCGCCGGCCGCGGTGGCCGTGCGGTTCTGGCGATGCAGTCCGGAACCGCGAGGCTGCTACGGTCGCAGGTTCGAATCCTGCCTCGGGCATGGGTGTGTCTGATGACCTTAGGTTAGTTAGGTTTAAGTAGTTCTAAGTTCTAGGGGACTTATGACCTAAGATGTTGAGCCCCATAGTGCTCAGAGCCATTTGAACCATTTTTTAAAAGGCATCGCCTGAAAAGAGTAGTAACAACTGTCTCATTCTACCTTCCTCAACACCTCTACAAATTTTCCCAAAAAATGTAGCCTTGTAACATATTCACTCTCTTTTTAACATATGGAACTCACTTCTAACTCACACAAGCTATCCTCTATAAATCACACACACCCATTAGTCCAACGCTGGAAATCATACCCATCCACTGTCACTTGCCCTTTCTCATTAACTCATCCAGCCCAACTGATTCATCTGTGTCTCTCTAACTGTCACTGCCTCCTGTCTCACAGCCACAGCCCCCTTCATTCTGCCCTACTACTACAGTCTCCTCTGACTGTCACTGTCTACTCTAGCTCTCTTTTGCTGTCTCTTCCCATTGTCACTAGCTCCCTCTTCCTTTTGGCCTTTGTCATAGAATCTGTCCTTCATTATCACTGGCTCTCAACCACACCCACTTTCTCCTCTTTATTACTCTGCCACTCGCACTCCCTTTTCCCAGCAGTGTTCTGTCACTGTCAACCACATTCCACTGCCACAGTGCCTCTCTCTTTCTCTCACACAGCTATTGTCTTCTTAGTTCTGTCTATACTATCTTCCAGCGTTTATTACTTTTCCGTCTGTGGGTACGAAATTTAGATGTAGGATATGAAATATAAAAATACTTTTCTTAAAAACTGTTTCCAGTTACAGCTTAGTTTTGTGTCAGGACGCACTGCATCGAATTTATTGTTGGTTATTTTGCGAAACATTTCACGTTTGTAACTGGTGGTATATATATGTCAATTTCAATTTACAATTTTCGTCAATATTATTTTAATTCATAATCTGACAAGCAGTCTGAGTCGTTCCCAAAACTGTAAGACTCCAGTTTTCCAGCCTCGCAGGCAACACTCACTACAGGCCCAGTGCGAGTACTGGGATTTGTAGCCCTTTAGTTGTCACAGTACAAACTGTAAGCAAATATCTATAATAGTTCGAAAATAAGCAAAACTAATCTATTCAAGGAAACGTATTGTTAGCGCAAAGGCTTAAAACATCAAGTGAGGCAGCAGTGAGATCAAACAAAGAACAGTAAGAGAATAATGATATTACCAGTCACTGCTGCGTTTTAGATGAGGGAGTTTCGTTGGCTCTGTGATCGATAACTGGTATTTCATATTTACTAGAGCTTAATGTTTATAGATGAAGGAAGCTTAGTATTTGAAGTCTCGTCATTGTGAATTTCATTAGAGATAGAAGAATAACTCGAAATGAATGTAGATGAATAAAGAATTAAACCATGGCCTTATTTACTGAACCACCGATTCGCCTGAATAATTTGACACAAACCATGGGAAACATATATTACTGTGACATTACTGGAATTGGAGTCCCGCTCTTCTGGATTACATGTAGGCATTGCATCATGTTTGTTACACAACCATACGCTGTTCAATAATGGTGGTCACAAATTTCTGTAGTTTGGAGATTTCAGTTGAATTCATTTTTTGGTAGACACATGTCGAAACACTTAATACCTCACTAGACCCTATTAAAACTCCAAGAACGGAAATCCCAAAACAGCAACTACCGATATTAACCTTGAAGTGACCCAGAAGAGGAAATTAGTGAAATAGCATCTCGGGCCTAAGTAATAATTACTTGAGCTCTATGTACGCGAAAGAAAAAAAGCAGTAATAAGATGAACTTCCTGACACACGCTTAATAGTGATTCGTAGGGAATACAGTATATTTCAGGAGTGGTACTAAATACTTGAGGAGTTGGTAGTATACACTAATTCGAAGAAAAGTTTTATATAACATGTGCCAGTTTTTATTGTCTACAGAGATTCATCTGTTGGAATATAATCTAAACGAACACCCAGAGAAGATGGTACGAGAAAGTTGAGATTTTAGTAAATTACTCCTGGCGATCTATCTTCCCGGATAACGCTAGTATTAGATGCTGCGTCACCTGACGACTGGAACTGAATGGGCCCTATCATACTGAAAGGACGTACTGAGAACACTTTCCTGTTCCTTTCACAACACCACATGTAACCCACTTTACGTCGCTTTGGTGTTCGTTTATGGGCGAAGCGTTATTCATAACTTAATATTTATTTGTAGGTGCCGTCTTTCGAGGATGTCCATGGTAAAAGTATTGGTGGGCAAGATATGTAAAATTTCTGCCGATCTATCTTCCGGGGTATCGCTAGTTTTAGATGATGTGTCTCTCACCTGCCCACTAGAATGTGAAGGGGTCCCATCATACTGAAAGGACGTATTCATCCATGTAACTGTGCCACATGGGGATGTCGAACGAGGTTTGGTAAAAAACGTGCAGCATAAAAATATGATACATTTATTAACAACAATACACACAGTGGAACAAGAATTAATTCTTTTAAAGTGAAGAGATTTTGCTTATATTCCAAGTAAGGCTTGACCAGTCAACCTTATAGCTGGTTAAGATACAAATCAAAAAAATAAAACAACGATGAAGATTTACCTCCTTAAGAGGTAACATTAGGAAAACTGAAATATGGTAAATCATTTGCTTCAACGGATACTAGTTTGAAGTGATTTTAAATGTGGACACATCACCTTAATGATTTGACACAATCCAAATACAACATGTACTTATGAATGAAATCCAATAAGAAACAATAGCTTCCATTTAAATTAGAAAACACTGCAACTCAATGATTTACAGTTAAGGCAAACACAACAAAGCACGATTTAATAAATGACTTTACGTCCAACTCATAACTGAACTGATGTACTAAAATGCCCATATGCATCAACTTAATTACAATGCACAATTAATTTTCACAAAATTCCAGCAGTCTATTGCGTACATGGAGAGGACACCTGGTCAACTGTTACCATACGATACGTAATATTACTAACTGGAGAGAATTTTGGGCCATAAGGTTGACTGTACAACTGGCCTGGCTGCATAATGATGTACACAACAAATGAGCCTTGTAACAGGGTGCATTACCTTGTTGATAAAAATGCCATTGCCGTCGGGAAAATTGGCCGTCATGCTGGGGTCTAATGGTCTGCAACCAGTGTACAATGGTCCTTGACCATCATGATGCCTTGCACGACATCCACTGAACCCATGGAGGCCCACGTGAACGAAGCCCCACCAGCTTGTCTCCGTCCCACAATACACTTGTGAAAGAGCTGTTCCCGTGGAAGCTTATGGATAGGCACTCTCCCATCGGCATGATGAAGAAGGTACAGGGATTCATCAGACTATGCAGTGCTCTGCCACTGCGCCAACGTTCAGTGCCAATGTTCTCCAGGAAGCCTATGGATAGGCACTCTCCCATCGGCATGATGAAGAAGGTACAGGGATTCATCAGACTATGCAGTGCTCTGCCACTGCGACAACGTTCAGTGCCAATGTTCCCCTGGAAGCCTATGGATAGGCACTCTCCCATCGGCATGATGAAGAAGGTACAGGGATTCATCAGACTATGCAGTGCTCTGCCACTGCGACAACGTTCAGTGCCAATGTTCCCCTGGAAGCCTATGGATAGGCACTCTCCCATCGGCATGACGAAGAAGGTACAGGGATTCATCAGACTATGCAGTGCTCTGCCACTGCGCCAACGTTCAGTGCCAATGGTCACGTGCCCATTCAGTCGTAACTGCCCATTTATAGTGTTAACATTGGCACATGCATGGGTTGTCGGCAGCAGAGGCCCATCGTTAGGAATGCTAGGTGCACTAAAGGTTCAGACACACTTTTACTCTGCCTAGCGTTGAATTCTGATATTAGTTTCGCCATAGTTCGCCACCTGTCCTGTTTTATCAGTCTACCCAGCCTATGATGTCCGACATGTGTAATCAGGAGTGACCGCCCAACTCCGTGACGTCTGGGAGTTCTAGACACTCACCACAGCACTCCTCTAACACCCGAAAAGTCGTGCTGTTTCCGAAATGCTTATACCAAGAGTCCGGGTCATCTCAATCTGCTCTCGGTCAAACTCAGATAGATCGCATGCCTTCCCCATTACACACATGGAGAGCACGCTGACGTGTACTTTGTGTGTGCCTGACTGGCAGTCATTTCTAACCAGGTGTCGGTGCTATCGCTCTGACGGCTTTATGTCGATAGCAGCTCGGTAGTCACAATGTTCTGGCTGATCAGTGTACATTACGTAACTCATACTGGGCAGTTAAGTTTTTACAATTCGTAGAACCACAAGCCAGCCGTATTACACAAGCGCTTTAATAGTAATTGCCCATAAACTCACTGCTGCGCCACGAATAAGCACACGTGTGGATTTGGGAGATTCTCATAAATATCGGGCAGCTGTGACTGGAAAGCAGTAGTTAAGGGACCAGTTGGCACAAGGCACCGACGTGCTGTGGAACCCATAGGCTGCAGTTACAACAGCGTCTAGTGACCTGTGGGAGATCCCCTGCTATACTCGCAGGGCAGGACAGATAGTTAAATTTGTGTAAAGGTCCAAAATGAGTGGCTGTCAGTAGCACTCGAACATACTACTTTATTCATTTCACAAACATTATAAGAGTGAGAAAACATTAAAAACAGAGCAAGCCAAACATTAACTTTAGAACTTAATTCCTGGTTAAATGCGCCATTCAATCTCACACCTAAAGGGCAAAACAACTTTAATTTAAAACGGGCTGAAGGCCAATTACTTATGACTCAAAAACAAGAATTTTGAAATTTAGAAGGCAGAAGCCATACATAAACAAACAAGGACAAACAAGAAAAGGCAGCACATCAAACGGCGCTCAGAGGTTTCCAAGGGTAGGCCTGGAACTGAAACACTAACGCTCGCTTAGGTGAGACAGGCAGTCGGCCCAACAAATTCTCAGTCCGATGCGAACCCAACCGACAGACAGTCAACGGACCAAGCTACAGGATTACTTCCGGTCCACCCGACCAGCACGCAACAGGGAGTTCAATGGAACAACGGAGAAGGAATCGGAGCCCACAACGAATTACACATTCGGCTGTCAAACTATACCCCGTGCTGGACAGTCACAACACGACGAGGAACATACGCTGCCTGAATTTACATCAACGACCATGGCAGGTAACCGGAACGTTAATGAGCACAAGGCAGAATATTCCGCTGATGCACTTTAATTCAAAAATAATCAAATTAAGTTAAACTCCACAGGAGGGCGGCTAGACTTTCGCCAACTGGAAAACACACGTTGTTGCTCGGGGTCATGTCCCAACAGCCCCCAACGAAATACAAACGACACAATGTGAACAGTTGGGGCTGGCTGGTAGATTAAGTAAAGACTCAACCTTCGTGTCCGGGATCGGTGAGCCACGGACCTCGTAGCAATGGGAACAGCCCTTCACACTCCGACCGCGCGTGGACCCCACCAGTGGCGCCGGCCAGACACTTGCCACGGAGACTTCCTCGCTGCTCCACGCCAACCGACCAACTGCCCGTACACAGCACTGCCGGAAACTATAAGCGGGAGGCCAAAGATAGTACAAGGGCGCGAATATCGATACACGCTGCTGCTGCCACTCGCGGGGAGAAAGGATAACAGCATAATCGTGATAACCGTGGGAGAATAGCAACCAAGATTTAATGCAAAGCATAACACAAGCCAGCCACGGCTCACTGTGTGTAGGGGCCGAAGCGGGCTGAGGTCAGCTTACGTTGCAATTATCAATGAACATTCCACTTGTGCCCGTAGCGTCAGAGGCGTAGTGGAAAGACTGTACAAATTAGCGAGCCCGGAAGCCGAAAGCGGGCAGTCGTGTCACAATTTTATCCGCATCTAGAACTGGAGAGAGTGACGATTGTTTAAGTTGCAGGCCAATCACGACGATCTTTTGATGGAGGTCATCGGCGGCCAACCAGCACTGCATCCTCCGCTGCACGGACACGTCACTGCTGTGGTGGGTTGCGTCGCATCTTGGAGCTGCACTTGCGCGAGGAGCGAGTTGGCTGCTGGCATCCACTCTCTGATTGGCATCGTCCGGCGGACTGCAAGCTGCTGTCCGCAGTGTCGGGGCCGGGGAGTGGACTCGCAGCCTCCCTGGTGCAGAGCTGTCTACGAAAACTGAACAAGTTGCCCTGGCGGACGCCCGGAGCTGTTAAGGCTCACTAAAACTACGGTGGTCGGCTGCTTCCCTTCGGCGCTCTATATGTGGTCTACGAGTATCGCTTGAGATAGAAGTCAGCCGTTTTCTGGACCACGGGCGCAATTAACTCACGCGGCCGCCACATAGCCGTGGCGGAAGTAGGTTTGCTACGTTAGCACCGTGGGCGTTACCATCGCAGAGTTCAGCACAAGATCCGCTGTGTATCTTCGATGTGATAAAGTCAACGACACACTTGCCTATGTTTCTCTGTACGCTTCAAAAATGGTTCAAATGGCTCTAAGCACTATGGGACTTAACTTCTGAGGTCATCAGTCCCCTAGAACTTAGAACGACGTAAACCTAACCAAGCTAAGGACATCACATACATCCGTTCCCGAGGCAGGATTCGAACCTGCGACCGCAGCGGTCGCGCGGTTCCAGACTCTAGCGCCTAGAACCGCTCGGCCACTCCGGCCGGCTCTGTACGCTTCGTTTGCGAGTGATCTCTCTCTCTCAAACCACACCTCCCGGTCGTTCTGACGCATTACAACCCCAGAGCTTGGAGGATTCTAATGTCACTGAACCTTTGATCACGTACTTCAATTTCTACTTACAACAACATATGCAAAATCTAAGTGCAAACGACTGCTAACTACAAAAAATGCACAAGGATTAAATGGAGGCATCGCCAGTCAGCACATTACCACAATCGTTTAAAATAACGATGGCAGTAGTCACACATCTTAAATACCAGTACTGTGGTCACTAAACGGGCAAACAGCACTGACGAACTTCACCCTGCTGACACTTTAATTTTATAGGAAACGTCCTGTATACGAATATAAACCCCATCCACGAATTTTAGCCGTGACAATCCACTGCGGCAAGGTAATAGTTTTCACATCTGTCAATAGAAACCAGGAACACCATCTGCTGTCAAACATAATTCAGCGGAAAGTACCACGCCGTATAAAGGGCCGAGTACGACAAACTTTTCCAGTTACGGTCTCGGGAACTCACGGTTCACATCAGAGGAGGTTGCCGAACTGTCTAGATCTAGCCGGCCGGTGTGGCCGAGCGGTTCTAGGCGCCACAGTCTGGAGGGGCGCGACCGCTACTGTCGCAGGTTCGAATCCTGTATCGGGCATGGATGTGTATGATGTCCTTAGTTAGTTCGGTTTAAGTAGTTCTACGTTTTAGGCGACTGACGACCTCAGAAGTTAAGTCCCACAGTGCTCAGAGCCATTTGAACCTTGTCTAGTTCTCGGTTCACCATTGACTTGCTAGCTCCCGACTCACGTTTCCGTAGCACGGCCTACAGGTCGCACTACCGTGGCAACCAAAAGTCACAATACCACAGATATGAGAACAGTAGGCACATAAACAGAGGGGCTTCTTCCAATAACCCTGGAAGCTCATCTTAAAGAAAGCGTAGACATTCGGACTCCATAAAACAATACGAACCATAAACTGATTACCTATCACACACAACTAAATATTTACAGAGATGCGTTCTTCCTTGCGGGCTTCTGTCGGCTCACCAGTGTATGTCACTGAGATTATTGATATCGTTAAGGCTGAAATTGGCATAATCAATAAAGAGGAGTGGGATTACTAGGTGATATGTAGCTACATGATGACCAAATTCCAATCGTCTATCTTCACTGTAAATAATAAAGAGTGGGTGTGCATGTTAATATCCGTCACAGTTGAGGGACCTCAACAAGTCTACATATTTTGCGTCTGAATGTTCAAGTCCTGCAACGAATATGCTTCATTCAGTGGAAAAGTATCTGGTTTACTTCCTGTAGTGTATTGTACAATGTGGTGGCGTATAAACCAATCAGTAATGTGTCTTCTGTAGGGTGCCCAAATAAGGATTTGTTTCAGGGGGTTTGCAGATTTGTGGAGACAGCGAGGCAGTTAGGAGATATGTTTCAAAGTTTCGAGTACATTTTCTCAGAATTAAAATAATACAGACGCAAGTAACCTAGAAGATCAATTAGAATAACCAGTAAGTTGTGTAAATCAAATATAATAAACAAAAGATACCAGTTATGAAAACAAAACCAATCGAAGAAAGTTTGTGGAACCCAGTCTGGCAAGGTAAATGGCTTCTGTCTTAACGAGGCAGGCACAATGGTGGAGAAAGGGTCGCTAGACTAGGGATAACTGTGATGAATGGCGGAAGCATTGGGTCCTGAGCACGATTGAGGTTCAAATGGCTCTGAGCACTATGGGACTCAACTGCTGAGGTCATTAGTCCCCTAGAACTTAGAACTAGTTAAACCTAACTAACCTAAGGACATCACAAACATCCATGCCCGAGGCAGGATTCGAACCTGCGACCGTAGCGGTCTTGCGGTTCCAGACTGCAGAGCCTTTAACCGCACGGCCACTTCGGCCGGCCTGAGCACGATTGTGTTTTCGTCGTAGTACGAACTTTTCTTAGCAGTTAAAGATGATTTACAGGTCATGACATCAGTGGGATTTGGAGGTGCAATTGTGCGCTCTTTCGAAAACAAATTACGGGTTCATACATCACATGAAACGTTCGCAATAAGTTCTACACTTGCTTCGCAACACTGTGAACTAATTCGCGGTGGTAGTATGGTGCCTGTAATATGCTAAGGACTTTATCGAAAAAATCACGTGCGGTTGGGTTCAACTATGGGTATTAGTGTACGTATCTACAGGGGATGTCCCTGTTGCTTTCACGTATACTTCATTTTTAAATAACATTACTACCGGTCCGCTTACGGCTATTCCACTTGGTTTTGCGCCTGCAAACATATCTTGAAGTGCCTTTGCAGTATACAGATGAAATTGTTAATTCTAGTACATGAGTTACTGGAAAGGCAGGGAGGTTTTAGGAATGCGGTATCCGACAATCACTGTCGCCGAGGGTGTTGCGTCAGTGAATTGTCTAGCGGCATCAAGCCAGCTGTTGAATGACGTTTAGACGGTTATGATGTCGATCCAAAGTTTTTTCTGGAAATGTTTTTATGAATCTGAGGAGCAACACGTCAGTGAGAAGTTGTGTGTAAAATGAATGCTGATCCATCCAGAAAAACGCAGTGGTTAATCTCGTTTTCTCCTTGTAAAGGACAAGGACAGGTACTTTGAAACCAATTGCATTACTTCAGTGCCGGATGCGTTAGGCGTAATATCCTTCTTGTAGTACCTCAACAACCTTTAGAATCTTTAGACGTTTTTCCTCATCTTTTTATTTACGGTCGTTCTTCGAATATTTCAACAGGCGAGTGTTGACACCAATTCAGTTATTCCGTAACCCTAGTCTGCTGCTGTGAATTTAGGTTCAAATGGCTCTGAGCACTATGTGACTTAACATCTGAGGTCATCAGTCCCCTACAACTTAGAACTACTTAAACCTAACTAACCAAAGGACATCACACACATCCATGCCCGAGGCAGGATTCGAACCTGCGACCGTAGCGGCCACGCGGTTCCAGACTGAAGCGCCTAGAACCGCACGGCCACAACGGCCTGCTGAATTCAGCTTCTTATGTTCAAATAGCAGGCTTGTTACTAGTTTCTAGTGTATTCATTGTAGTGTATTATCAGCTAAGCTTTGTCTTTTACAGGCTGCAAGTATATTAGTTAATCTGGCTCAGTCGATGGTGTTCTGAAGTTATAATTTCTAAGTGCGTTCAAAGAAGTCTAACTTTGGAAGTGATTTTTTGATAATAGTGCAGGACTTTTGGGCAATGGACATCGAAAAGTTGCGTATAAATAGTGCCCTCTACAGTCAGAAAAGAAGCAGAAGTAATCTGTAACATTAGCAGTGGCCCTTCTACCTCAACGCTGCACACTGTCACTGTTAGAACAATTCAAAAACAAACAGTTAATCAATGTACGAAACTGAGAAAACAAATTAGTTAAATTTGCTTATCTCTAACTTACGCATTAATAACGAAAAACACACCGAGATAGCTAAAAAACCGAACATAAAATTGTTTTATGAATAAATACGAGCTGAATAATGCAGCGACTAGTTGCATCATGATATTCCAGCAGCTTATGCGACTGGTCGATATTTTTATTCAGCCCCCTGCAAGTTTTCTGATAGTCTCTGTGTATCAGACGTCTTATTAAATATGGATAAAGCACATAGCATTAACTGGAATACTTGTAACATCCGGAAATGGCCGTTTGCAGCAGCAGTTGTATACAAAATCATGCAACAGAACTTCCTTCAGACACTTCGTTGTAACGTTTGTCACACAGGGACAGTCCTTAGTACAATATCTAGTTACGGAAACTGACTCATGAGGGCTGGGAGTATGCCCTCTGCAGTAATGAACCAGCCAGCTACTACAGTCAAGACAGCACATAGCATTACAGTAAGTGAAAGCCTAAATTTCTTTACGGCGCTTCTTTCGATTATTTATTCTCCAGCAATGGCTGCTTTCAGCAGTCTGTCGTGTCATCGTACAGCTAAGACCGTGTCTCGCCTGGTGTCTGTTACTGTAAGGTGCTACCTGCACAGGTGCTACTAGCTCTCACCCCTCTGCCCCTCTGCCACCCTTCTGTCCTACCCTCTGACGTCAGAGAGGCTATTACAGAAGCACATCTAATGCGGTATACCGGAACTGAGCACACGACCCGCCTAACATCTGCTATCTAATGGAACTTGGAGCGGAGCGCGGGACAACGGTATAGCGACGCTTCCTCTTTGTATAATTGTGTTACCCTGTGGTTGGATGCAGGTAATGTAGGGCAGGTGTAGAGAGATGGCCAGTACATTGGCGGGTTAATGCCTTCCGAAATTCAAGTGCAGATAGCTCGAATGAGGGCACACATAAACGTTAGTATCAATAAACCTGTGCACCCAAATAAATTACAGAATAAATAGTCTTCATAGTATTCGCCAGTTAGATTTTCACGTGTGGAAAGAGTGACTGGATCTGAGCTAAATAGCACTAAAGGTGATCATACTCAAAGTTAGAATAGCTGTGAAAGAGAAGCTGTTACCGACTGCTGAAACTGGCGACCATGACAGAAGGGTATAGTAATTAAACTGTTTACCTGTAGAAACTTTTTTCTTACGTTATACACTTACCATTGTTCGTGAAATGTTAGTAAGCCTGGATATGTCAGTGGTAAGATGCTGGGTGTACAAAACTCAGATATATTACACTTTTTTATTTCCAACTTTAAGAAATACGAATTTTTAAAACTGAAATACTATTTGGAATAATATTTTACAATGGAACTTTAAAAACACTGCAGAATTGAGACAACATATAATTCAGACAATACGATAACTTGTGTAATCGTAAGAAGCTGAATGCTTAGCACGAAAATTCACAAAAGAGATTAAAATAGAACCCCTGTTCAACATCTCTGAAAGAGAATTACAAGGAGATCGAAATGAATGGATTGGGCAACGTGAAGTTATCTGCCTGAGCTCAGCCTAAACAAAACGCAGTTACTTGGCTCAGATGATACAAAGAAAAACACAGAATACACGTTAGAATTATACAACAGAAATACGTTGGGATTCAGACACGGATATTGGCCGATGAATAATCAACTTAAGACAAAGAGACAATCCCACTTTGACACACACCAGCTTTAATGTAAGCTGATAATTGAATATATCGACGATTAACGAATTTAAAATAATCTGAACACTTGAATATTAAGAATAAAATAGACACACTATTTTAAACATTCAGTGCATGAGTGCTTTAAATACAAGAGATTTTGTAGAAGTTTGAGTACATGATAATTAATGATAAGGCAGATATACAGTTTTAAAGATTGAATCTCTGCGCTTAATCAGGTAATAATAGAACTTGAACTGGCCAAAATGTCTGCCCAATTATTACTATCATAAGAATGTCTTTTGTACGTTACAATTGGTAATGACGCTAATCCACATCAAAGACTCAATATAACGACCCCTAGCGAAGGGTACACAAAACTATAATTGAAAACCTGAAAACTACAAATAAATTTTAATGACAATAGCTTAGCAAAAAACAGGAGCTAACGTTAATCGCTTCCAACATTTTATTACACACAAAACAAAGTGTTCACAATTATTTCTAAGCCAGACCTTTGTAAACTGAGGAAAGCTACCAGTACCACATCCTCCAATAAAAGGGGCAAAAATGTGATCTGTGCAAACAAAAGATGGAAACCATGATCATAAAAGTACAGGGAAGCCGTCATTCTTTAAATTGTGTAGGCACACGCGCTATGGCAAACGATCACCAACCAGAATTCGTGCACCAGACCACCGTCCTCAGCGAACAAACCTGAACGGGTGCAAGACAAGCCCTAGCAGAAAGCCACACATGCAGTTAAATGCTTTAAAAGCACCACAAGGCAACCTATCACTTACAAACGAAGATCAAAGAAGTTCGAATGCCCAGAAATCTTCATGAACACAAGCACGACTTAGTTCTGTAAAGGTTTAGTGAAATTTAAATATAATATTAATTCATGATTATAATGGGCACTAAAAGATGTTAAATTTGTTGCAACAAATGTTGGATGCTATGAACTTATACTCAGAAACTTCGAAATAAAAAATAAAAAGATACATTGAGTCTTTTCAATGTACGACATCAAACAATGGTTATCAGAAATCATAAACAGATTAGTCGAAATCAAATGAGAATCTGAAACGAGTAATGAGGTCAGAATATAACAAATCTTTGAGATCAGAAATGAAATCGAAACTATGTTGCTGGACAGCAACTTCCGAAAAATGGAATGAAAAACGAAAAGAAAGTGTATGGATAATAGCATTGATTTATAGAGGAAGTGCGTAAGAGATACGAGAACCGATTTAGGTTCTAAAATAATGTCAGTTGTGAAGGGAATTAACCATAATAAGAATGCCAATAAATGCATTGAGACGTCAGCAATTGAATAGGAAGAAGAAACAAGCAAATTAGGTATTGACGATGTCATTAGGTCAAAAGATCCTTAAGAAATCGTAAAAGAAAAGGGAAAGTAATATGATGAAACGATGGCAACAAGTGACGTGCTAGACGAACATGAGAAAGGCAATAAATTTGATAGTGGAAACGAGTGAGATGAACGATTCAAATGAGCATTTCAACAAAGACAGCAATTGACGAAACGAAAAAAGTGGATTAGAAACAAATGTCACTGAGTGAAATGTGGAGTATTATATAAAAGGAAGGACGTAGTAGGATATGCCACAGATTCAGACAATGAGAAGAGAAAAGTTACCGATTAACATCAAGACTGAATGGTATTGAATGAGAAGCCATGGATGAGAGGAAGAAAACCCAACAAATAGTCGTAACATTGGTATTGGAGAGGTGTTGGGCATGTTAAATAAATGGGGTCAGTCAGTTAACAAATTAGTGGACATATGTGATGTTTGCGCCAGCTTCTGAAGATGTTTGCAATTTCTTTCTTTTTCGCGTCCCGAACTGTCATCGCTTAACTTTATTACTATTCGCGAAATCTGTTAGTAATTCTTTATTGAGAAAACTACGACAGAAACTGACAGGAGAGTCATCATTTGGGGAATATAGTCTTCTTCAGCCAATCCAGCATTAGGTCTTCTGGCCTTTACCGGCAAAACCACCTCTTCCTCGATATTTACTTATTTCTTCATTTCTTATTCTGTGCAGGAATTCACTGATCTATAGAACTACGTCCTTACAGTTTAAAGTTATCTTAAGTTATTTGATCTTAATTCCCAACATTCTGCTCCTTGTAGTGTTGTGAGTAGCTACACGACTTTATGAGATGAGATTTTATTTGGGTTATTCTTATCGTTTTACTCTTCCAAGTTTTCGTTATCAAGCTACAGGTAAGGCGCTAGGTACACATTAATATTTTTATTTGTGTCTTTCAAATCATCAGAAGTTAAGTCTAATCCAAGATATTGCAAACGGGAAAACGTATTCTGTTATTATATTACAGATGATTATCGTCGTCCTTACGACATATTTCCTTATATTATCCACTGTTTTTGTTTAAGTTGTTAGTATCTTAAAGTTATAATTTTGGTACATACTGTTTAATCATTGTACCAATGTTTGTAGTTTGCCTTAGTTGTCTTGTATAATTACCTGTTCGTCGGGAAATAGTCCTAGTATTTAGACATTTATTTGCCTCAGTTCCTGTAGTTTGGGCTAATCTGTCCTTCACCCATTCTTTGATAATGTTTAATAACGTAAATGAAATGCTGCAGCCTCTCCTTACTCCTTGATCTATCTCTGTTTCTGGTGTCGGCTCTTGGTCAATCCTTATTTTGGTATTTTTGTTAAATCTTGGCATAGCCTCATCATGTGCCTGGGGAAATGCTTTTTCTTCATTACTGACAATAGATTTTTCTATGGATGGAGTCAAATGATTTTACTTAAATATCGGCCCTTATACCCATTACAGCGCTGTTTATGTCTACATAAAAGATGATTCGAAAGTAATAGCACTCACTTCATTGGTGTAATGAATGCATGAAAACTAGAATGTTACATAAAATTTAATTTGGAATCGCTTTACTTCAGAGTTACGTTACATTATGTTATTGGTGAAAGGTGGCTAGTAAGACACTTAACTCATTGTGTTTGGTTGCATTTGAATGATTTTTCTTTGTACACCCCTGTACACAGCTTAATTGATTCTCGCATGAAATGCCTTTGGTTACTTGACTTCGCTGTTGTCCATTGTACTCTACGGTGCTTGTGTAGCGGCATGAGATATACTACATACATCTGTCGGTAGTTCATAGACTGCAGTCATTGCGTACGGTATGATGGCGTACTCGAACGGTGAATATGTAGAAATGCATCCACTTTATGGCACAGCAGAAGGCAATGCACGATCAGCAAGACGACGTTATATGGAAATGTTTTCCGAACAGAAGAGTACCGTCGGCATCAAATGATGGAGTGCGTATTGACAACATTTTGGAAATAGTGGAAGAAAGCCGATCACAGGTACTCGCCATGTAAGCACCAACTGTAAGACACCTGCTTCGGAGACGGCTGTTGGACTCATTTCACTAGCAGAATATACCTGTAGGCTGCCCTACACGTCAAAATTTCTGTTAATTGTTGCTTGAGCGCCATGCTGCTGATCACCTGTTCGGTCGTCGGGTATTATCTACATCTTCACGCCGTTTGATCATTGATGATTCTTCCGCCATTTAGGAGCAGTTTTCCACCCTAAGGGGAAGCGAGTGTCCTGAACCTCTGTCCGCTCCTCTGCCCTCTTTAACAAGGTCGTCGGAGAACGAGGATGACTTCTTACGCCGAAAGTCTTCGGCCAGCTTTGCTGGGGATTTTTATTCGAAATTTAAGCAGTGGAGTAGTCTGAATCCAGTAATGAGGACACTTAGATTACAAGTCAAAGACGCTACACTTGGTCCAGGCGTAAGGCCATTAGGGGCATCAGACGCTTTAATATACGTTTCTTGCAAACGTAAGCGCAGGGGGCATTCATACACATCTGCCCTGAATACTTTGATGTTTCACTATAATATAGGAGCCATTTATCATGGAGATAGCCCTTTCCTCCAGGTGTCACAGTTGGCGAAAGTTTGGTCTTAGGGCGAGAAGAGTCCACTAGGCCAACATCAAGGTCCATGGGGTCTGAAGACGAATCGTGAGATACGTCAGAGACAGCGATTTCGACATCGGCAGAAGACAGGTATTTAGTCGTGCGTAGGTAGCTCAGTCGGTAGAGTACTTGTCTGCGAAAGGCAAGTCCAGAGTTCGTGTCTCGGTCCGGCACACAGTTTTAATCTGCCAGGACATTTCAGCGTCAGACTGCTTATTTTCCGTCTCCTTCAGCAGCTGATTTTTTGCCTTCGACTTTAAGTTTTTTTTTTCTTTTTCTTTTTTTTCGCTTGGGAACGTTTCGGAGCGACACCCGCGGAAGTGATATCTACATCTACATTTACATTTATACTCCGCAAGCCACCCAACGGTGTATGGCGGAGGGCATTTTACGTGCCACTGTCATTACCTCCCTTTCCTGTTCCAGTCGCGTATGGTTCGCGGGAAGGACGACTGTCTGAAAGCCTCCGTGCGCGCTCTAATCTCTCTAATTTTACATTCGTGATCTCCTCGGGAGGTATAAGTAGGGGGAAGCAATATATTCGATACCTCATCCAGAAACGCACCCTCTCGAAACCTGGCGAGCAAGCTACACCGCGATGCAGAGCGCCTCTCTTGCAGAGTCTGCCACTTGAGTTTATTAAACATCTCCCTAACGCTATCACGGTTACCAAATAGCCCTGTGACGAAACGCTCCGCTCTTCTTTGGATCTTCTCTATCTCCTCCGTCAGACCGATCTGGTACGGATCCCACACTGATGAGCAATACTCAAGTATAGGTCGAACGAGTGTTTTGTAAGCCACCTCCTTTGTTGACGGACTACATTTTCTAAGCACTCTCCCAATGAATCTCAACCTGGTACCCGCCTCACCAACAATTAATTTTATATGATCATTCCACTTCAAATCGTTCCGCACGCATACTCCCAGATATTTTACAGAAGTAACTGCTACCAGTGTTTGTTCCGCTATCATATAATCATACAATAAAGGATCCTTCTTTCTATGTACTATGTACTATGTACTAGTGATAGCGTCAGTGCTGGACGGTGGACCAAGATAAGCTTTTGGAGAGGCAGGAATCTCCACAACATTGTTAACCACAGCCTTTTCTGATGTTCTGGTGGGAGGTATGGGCTTGAAAATAACTAGGCAGCCGCTGTGGCCGAGAGGTTCTAGGCGCTTCAGTCCAGAACCGCGCTGCTGCTACTATCACAGGTTCGAATCCTGCCTCAGGCAAGTTTAGGGGACTGATGACAATAGATATTAAGTCCCATAGCGCTTAGAGCCATTCAAAATAACTGCTGTAGCGCATATGCATTGAAACGCATGTACTAGTGCTGACTCTAGCAATGTCCCTTTGTGTGGCAGCATCGGTTTTCTGAACCGGCTGCTGAAGAACTTCAGCAAAGGCGGTATCGAACGTGGAGGCTGCGTGGCCCTATAGATCCTTCTGGCCTCACCACATTGGATGCGATCCATTGTTGCTATCTCCTATACCTTTCTTCAAGGAAAAAACTGAAATCCCTACTCCAGATAGGGTGATCCCCACGGCAATTTACACATTTCGAAAGAGATGAAAAACCGACGCCTTCCTGGGAAGTTGCCACATTTCTCACAAGTAGCTTCGTCTTTAAATCCTATTGTGAAGTGTGTGTGTGTGTGTGTGTGTGTGTGTGTGTGTGTGTGTGGGTGGGTGGGTGTGTGTGTCTATGCTGCACTCTTAAGTGAAGAAAACCTGCCTTAATGCGCTGTAAGTCTTATGCTATTGAAAGCAAGGATAAATATGATTTGACAACAACGCCATCCATCATTTTTATTATGTTCTGGTTATCCCCCTTCGTCCTACTTAGCCTTTAGTTATTCCTTGGGGATATCCACAAGTTGCCTCCATGACAATACCTTTGCTACAGTTCAAGGTACTACATAATTCTGTTTCAATGGCATATCCCAGAGGCATCTAGCTTCTTTGCAATATCGTTACTTTCTCGGAATTATAAGTTTCCACTAACAGTGTCCCAGTGTACAAGCGCTTGATAGATTTTAAAATGCCTCAGATTCCTTGTAAACCATTCTGGATACAGAAAGGTGAAACTTTTTCAACAGTGCCCTCTTACAGTTTGTATTTAAAAAAGAAAAGACATTCTGGCCGGCAGCATGCCGCACTCTGGCAAGGCCCTCTGGATAAATGCAGATTCAGGACGACTGGTTTCACGAGTCTTCTTGTAAGACTGGGTGTTGATATCTTCCAGTGGCCCGTGCCTTCTGCTGCGAGGTGGAGAGGTAATTTAGAAGCTTCCATCTCGAACCCATGAGCACCTAGGTAAGTTAGGTCCACTCAGGAAGAGCCCCCACTCGCTTGCGTAAGCTTCATACAACTGAAATGCGTTCGTTTCCTCAGAAATTGCCCAGTAACGGCTGTCCCACCTGAAAAACCATGCATGTCATTGGAGCGCAACACACGTTGAGACTGAGGCTTTTTTAAAGAGGGTTGTACCATCCTCGTGATGCGTTAAGCCGAGACCCTTCTTGCCTGTGGCATACAACATTCAACCGCTGCGGTATATAGTGGTTGCTGAACGTGTTCAGTCATTACTGTGACATAGGTCCAGCGGTGATTACTAATCCGCAGCCTAGATATACCTGGGATTTCCAAGCCGGTACCCAACAAACGAATGCCGAGCTCCTGAGACCAAATGAAAGACTCCCTCACTCCTTGCAACCTAACGCCATCGGGTTTGAATATCCAAGATGGCCAAGAGACGTCGGCCGGATGAAAACAGGGGAAGTCTCGCACAAGTCTCACAGCTTCTAACCTCAAGTTATGATATCGTAGCTGTGATTCGTGATGTAGAAGGCCCGAAAATTGCTCGTTTTAGTTTTCATTAACTGCACTGTCTTGAATTGAGAATGAATGGTATGAAGGCTTCATTTTAAGTTGTTATGTTAGTGTTTATTACTCGTATTTTCTTACGAAGGGAGACATTGGTAACTCACAGCAACATTTAGCATTCTGTATCAGATATTGGTCAGAGAAAGCAGATAGTAGCCCAGGAAAAGTCTGACATTCTGCACCCGCATGAGTTTCAGACCGAGGTTTACGACTGCCATGGCGTGTGACCTGAGGTGCGGATTATATGAGGCGCGAGGATTGTTACTGCAAGGGACTCAGACTACTGCCTGCAAAGTAGCGTGGGATTTTGGGACGGGGGTTGTGATGGGGTGGAAGGGGGCAGGTACTTAAGTGCCTGCTGGGCCTCCTACACCTGCCCGAAGGTGCCCACCATGGTGAACTCCATTGATCTCCTGTGGGTGAGCTGTTACAAGTGGCGACTCTTTCAGTCTGTGGCCCGCAGATGATACGTTGGGAATCCGAATCATTTCTGAATCTTCCACAGTACCGCTTTAGCTCGACCGATGCTGTGAGATAGACGGAATATGTGGCTGAACTGTGAAGCATTGGTGTTCGTGAGCTCATAGGCACATTTCGGAGTCATCAAGCGTGTGTGAAGTAGTTCACATGTCATAATGACGTCAGGTAGAGATGAATGTGCATGAACGGTGTTGCTGTTATCCGACCACTTCTTAAAGGAGTTCAAACCATTATCTTCCTCAAGACGCTTCTGAAGTTATTCGCTATCCCAACCATTTCCTCACGTGACCGAGCAGTGAACGTAGAACACATCGCCTGCTTGCTCCATACTCTTTTCTAGTCCCTTTTGTAACCAGTCAGTGGAAATAACGATTGTCAATAATCCTTTGTACTGTCTTAAGTTTCTATACTTTTCCTGTCATTTTCTGAAATACATTTGAAAGACAAAGTGAAGATCATGATTGGAAGCCATTTTAAGGGAGAAGTTTGTTTTGTAAAATTGAACAGTAAAGCTTCAATCGGATATCACAAATAGAATATTTGAAGTACCCAGGGACATGACATGTGATTTTATATTCACGCAGTCATTATTTTCAAACGTATCTACCTAACAAGTAACATGTAGTCTAACATTATGCCTTCCTACACCGTGAAACACAGACAATCACATCATATTCGAAAATGCTAGACGTACCCTTATAGGGTGCTAGGTGGAGACGCATAACACACCCAGGAACACAGTGAAATGTGATCGTTTTGGTGATCCAGTTATTATGGTGTCTTATTACAGCACGTTCGCATGCATCAACAACCATCCAGCAGCTGCTGTAACCGCGCTAGTGGACGAATGAAACGCCCTACAGCAAAAAGTCGTTACCAACCTTGCTGTTAGTACGGGAGCACGTTGCAGTGCGTGCATTGCCGCCCATGGTGACTACACACTCTATTAAGAACCATGTCCCACGTTTTGTAATATCCAGGAGGCCATCACAATTCGCTGTGACTTCAGTGTAATTATATATGACAATAGTATCTGTTTCCGAAAGAACAGTTACCGTAGATGACCATGCAGCTTTGCTAGAAATGAAATGATAATTAATGGACACCCTAGCTGCAAACAGGCGTTGATGTACTTCATTGGGGACATCTTGAAAATTTGTGTCCCGACCGGGACTCGAAACCGGGATCTCCTGCTCACATGGCAGACGCTCTATCCATCTGAGCCACCGAGGGCACAGTGAGTAGTGCGCCCGCCGGGACTTATCCCTTGCACGCTCCCCGTGAGACCCACTATCCCAACATGTGCACACCACTACATTCGTAGGGAGACCCACATTCCCAACATGTCCACACCACTACATTCGTAGTGCGCCTAATAGATGTTCTTCCCCGACATGTCCACACCACTACATTCGTAGTGCGCTTAATAGATGTGGTGGTGTGGACATGTTGGGAATGTGGGTCTCACGGGGAGCGTGCAGAGGATAAGTCCCTGCAGGCGCACTACTCTCTGTGCCCTCGGTGATAGAGCGTCTGCCATGTAAGCAGGAGATCTCGGGTTCGCGTCCTGGTCTGGGTACAAATTTTCGACATGTCCCCAATGAAGTACATCAACGTCTGTTTGCAGCTACGGTGTCCATTTAATTATCATTTCAGTGTAATTATTGTCTTTGAATGAAAATGTCATTTCTGTTTGTCTCATTGTGTCATTCTTTCGGTTACCTTCCGTACTATACAGTGACAGTTCTTTCTATGTATGTTCCAAGGGTTATGGAGCTACGTTCCGTCTCACTGTCACATCTGTGCACATTCTGTATTTTATTGTTGTGTTCTATTTAAAGTAGTGTGCCATGCGCGAATTTCCAATACGTTAACGTGTTTTCGTTATTTGGTTCATATCATAACGCAGCTGGAGTTGATTCTTGTGAATGTGCTGCCAAGTATCAAATCGATATCTTGCATATCAAAACATGTTTCATGTGAAACTTCAAGAGACGGGTTCTCTTCTTCCTACATCGTTATAAGGAAGTCGGCCACAGACACAAAAGTACTCCGCCAAATACTAAGCTATTCTTGAAGCGAGTAACTAAGTTCATAGTACGTCATAAAACCACTATCTCGCAACATATGATCGTTCGTATTTTACATGATAAAGAGATGAATCCCTGTGATTATTCACTAACTCAAAAGCGTCCTAAAGGTAGCCTTTTAAAGATGCAGTTCTATACAAAGAGTTGTTATGAAATTTAATTGTCACCTAGAAAAAATGAAATTACGAAATTACTTTTTTTCCATTAGGAGAAACAAGTTTTTTGTTCCGGTAAGCATTGAGATCCATACGCCACAGTACCGTACTAAATGGTGCAAAACATTCTAAAATGAGGTGCCGTACAGTAGCTCGTTTTCCCCATTTGAGGGGCAACAGTGTTGCGATAATACATCCTTATTTGCGGAGGTGAACAACAAAATTACACCAACATATGAAATTTGTTGGCGCTTCCTGTGTGCCTGTGTGCCATACCATTACTCTGTGAAGAATCAGAAGCCGCCAGAAGACTCGGTATATCAGAGTCTGGAGAACAGTGGGAAAAGAATCATCCATACATTAATTTTCAACTTACACCACCTTTTAAATATGGGAAATGTCACCGATAGATAAGTAGCGCTACTCCTCATTCCAATTTAAACCCCCGCCGAAACGTGGAAAGCTATTCTTGAGTCAAGACGTGACTTTCAAAGAGAAAGTCCAACTAACAACCGAAATGCAGGCTTTTAACACCAAGGTCGCTGCAAAGCTGTTCATCGTTAGGAGAAGTAAGTCATGCTGAAGCGTAAATATGAAGACACGAAGTTTCATGGTCGCAGCTTGATCTATTCGAGTCCATAAACATAATTTTGTGAGTACATCTCTTAATTCTTTCGGACGACCGGCCTATGTGGTTTCAGAAAAATTCTGATATCATGTGATGAAGCTGCGTGCATTCGAGAAGGCACAATACTTACCATAAATGTGAAGATAACTGAGAACCACAAATATCAAGCCCCTCGTAGCATCAAAGTATGTGTCGAACTACTAGTGGAAAGAATTTTCGGTAGCTATTTGGTACTCAATAGCGTGACTGTATGAAGACTTTGTGAAAATCAGGTACAAAATGTATCTGGCATACTTCTGCTTTATTAGCTGCTTTATTAGCAAAGATAATCGTTCTAACATGATGATGTACCTCCACAGTATGAAAGGAATTTGAAATGGTATTTAAATGGAGCTCTTTCTGGATAAGTTCTATTTTTGTAGCCTGGAATTTCACCTGACCTGAATCGCTATTTCATACTGCACATTAAACTGTACCCAACTTGCGTGTAACTACTTTGTCGCGTCGTATGGTATTACATGTAAGTTGATTAACCCCTCTGCTCCTGCACAACTCTAACACTATTTACATAATCTTAAGAAGGTAGACATCGAAGTACCTCTCACTACAATTCTGACATCTGTGCGACATTATTTTGATTTATAATTTAAATGCTTCTTCCGTTAATTATGTTGATTAATCTTTATTTCCTCGGACTCTCCTACAGCCTTTTATGCACTCTTATGAATGTAGACATTTGACTACGTCTCACCTACGCTCTGAGCTAAGGCTCATATTTCTAACGTATTTATATTCGCATTGCTTACTAAGTAAGGCTGTAATGATTTGTATTCTAGCGTTCGGTAATGATTTGGACCCTAGCGATCTCGGATTTTCAATGGCATGAGGATCTAATAAATCTGTATTCAGATTTTCACTGATTTTGTTTGTATTGCTGAATGAACGAGGTTAAACTGGCGGTGTACGTTGTGTACGACATACCTAGACTATATACTACGGATTTACTATTGAATGCACTATGTTAGAAGAACCAAGACTCTCTACTACGAATGTCCATTTATCGAACGTTGTGAAACGTCCCCTTTGAAAAATTATACACGACTGTCCTTAAACTGATACACAATATTTTTTTTTTTTTAGCGCAACGCAATCTGACTTTCAAAAATCCCTACAAAAGAATGGCCCTGACTAACATTAAACTATACCTTTCACAAATCACTTACCTCACAAAAATCTTCGCTGCTCAAGCTACTGCAATACAGCGAGCGCCACTACTGCCAGCTAAATAAAAGATTCAAACTATGGAAGGCACTAATTACTGATAGGGATAGTTAGCAAATGAAAGATATTGATAGAGAACAAACAATGTATTTACCTTGATATCATCATATATAAATATAGCAGTTCATGACAAATTTCAAAACTCCGCCATCTCTCTCCCCACATCCACCACTGCTGGCGGCTCACCTCCAACTGTGCAATGCTACGCGCTGTTCACAGCCAGCTGCCTAACACTACAATGGCGAATATTACAACAATGCAAAGCAGCCGCAGACTGCACACAGCACAGCCAGTGATTTTCATACAGAGGTGGCGTTACCATAAAAAAACCTAAATAGCCTACTTACATAGAGAAAACATAAACAGCCTACTTACATAGCCCCCATGCTCCCCACAAAAAATTTTACAAATTGGTTTGGGCAGTGCCCAATACAGATTTGAAAAAAATTTTCATAATTACAATAACAAAGATATCAAATGCACACACTTATTGATACAACGTTGGTCAAAAGCTAAAATTTTGTCACAGTCCATAAAGACAGTCCTGATCATTCATTACGGTAAAATATAGTGTTTTTCTCAAAGTCTGAGCAGTAGAAGAAAATGCACACGGAAGTAGTGGATTTCCATGCAGTCTTGAAGAAGTAGTGTTGTCCTTCCAACGGAAAGACAGTGCTGACTCTCGACATGCAGACAAGTATTGGGTCGCAACAAAGCAAACCCACAGCAGAGTCATTCGAAGTTTGGAAGAATATTGGTAGGTAGGTCATCACAGAGCAGACCCACTGTAGTCCTGGTAGAGATTACGGTATTGGTGGGCCACCAGAGGTGCAGACCCACTGTAGTCCTTGTAGAGATGGCCAGCAGCCATCTGTTGCGATTGTGCAGGTGCACATTCACCATCAAAGAGTCTTGCGGAGAATGTAGCAAGTCCATAAACCACCACTTGTGCACTCACAAAGTTTTTGGAATTGTCCTTAGAACCAGCAATGCTGTTATCCAGTCCCTTGCTGAATTATTAACACACGTGCAAACACTAACAGTCCCTAATTCTCACATATTGTCCATATACTATGACCAACAGAAACGTGTGCAGTGAAATGTAACTTACAAGTTAATAATAAGATGAACTGGTGTCAATTACAATTTTATAAATTTACAACATGAAAATACAATTACAAAGGTACAAAATACATCATTAAAGAACATAATAATACAGATAACATTTGTAGTACAGGCTTTACAAAAGAATAGAAATAGACATATACATCAGTGTTACAGGAATTACGACATAAGTAAATACATAAAGATCACAAGAACTTTTGAAACATCACCTTCACATGTGAGCAACAAACCAGAATAAATAATGTCTAAGCATATTTACAAGGTAAATAACATATTATTAATGCAAATTATATTTGAGGATAACAGTATTCCTCATCATAGTGAATGTAGCTTAATATTAAAAGAAGAAAAAATTCTATGAAACTACACAGAGACAGGAAGAAAACAAATACACAAGGGTACACAAACATATAGTGGGATAACACAAAAGGAAAGGACAGGGTTTGTTGTACTGCAGTATTTTGCAAACAAAACTTTCTTTACTTCTTGGAGATCTCCCTTCATTCATCATTATTCCCAAAAAGTCCTATCTATACCTGCTTTCTGTATTCTATTCATATTTCTTTCAATATAATTATTTCTCAGTGTACAATACTCATTTTGGCCCAAATCTTTTACATATTGTCCATAGTCAGTTTCTTATATAGTCTACCTCTTCTTAAGCTAACTTAAATCTACTGAGCTCAGATGCTAAACTAAGGAACGAGGCAATGCAGCAGCACATAAAACAATTAATATAAACAGCAATAAAAAAATGGAAAATCGCAAAACAAGCTACAGTAAATCTAAATTACCAAGCAATTCAACATTACAACTAATATGAGGCAATGCGCAGCAAAGAAAAAAAAAATCTGGCTTAGCAGAGTAACACAAATTAAAGTTCAGTAGCACTATGCCTAGCAAACAGCAGCTTATATCTAAACATGACATAGCTCAAGCAGGAAAAATATTACAGTAAAGATAACAATGCAGATAAGGGAAATGTATAATCACATCTTAATGTCTAAGTAATTAAAGTGGTGCACCACAAGAAGTTATTCTACCAAAAATATTACCAAGTAGTTGAAAAGAAAATTATGTATGCAGTTACTGTGAAGGTAAATGTCGTTTTGTGCTCCCTCATTTTTTTGAAAAAAAATTATTATTTACTCGATCTGTAGACAGAAAATATTTATATTAGTACATCTATAAAATTCTATTTTAACCAATGTTGCAGTGCAGCTAGAAACTACATATTAAAAAAAATAGGCAAACCAAGGCGTCAAACGTCATTCACTAGCCATATGGCATTTCATAATGCAGTAAACAATCTTTCAACTAACAAGACAATAGACATAAAATGTTTCTCATCATTTCATTTCAGTAAATATCATAAATTAAAAACCTACAGTGTAATCATGTTTTCAAGTTCGACCGTGTCGTTTTTGCGATGCTTTCTACAAAGGAATGTCGATAGCGAGGATAATGGCCTCCCGCTTTTTTTTTTTTTTTCTACCTGTGCCGCTGAAAGGCTAATGGCTTTTTTTCGGGCGGCTGTCGCCCAGGTGGGTGCCCGCGACGCATTACGTGCAGGTGGTCACTTAACTTTCTTACGGAAATATTTATGACAGCAGTTTCCGCTACAGTGACAGTCTCACATAAAAATATTTCACAGGTCAAGAATTAGCGTTGCAAATCTGTAGAAAGAAAATCCTATAAATATAAGTGTCCAAATAAAATATTCGTCAGCATTGTGATACAGTCACGAATTTATGCACATTTCATAACTCTTAAAGTACGATTCTTGGTTTCCAACATACTTCTTATTCCTCATATACGGTAGCATCATCTTATTGATCATAAACATATCTCAACAGCATAGTACACATCGTCGTCGTAATAATATCATAACATCTCAGTCAATTCTCAAAATCGTTGTAGCTTCCTCCAATAATTTCAAAACCTAAAGAAAAATTCTCTGCTCATTTCAAAAGTGTCATCTGCCTCAAACGTACTTTAAAAATCATGAATCCATACCAAATACATCATTCAAAGCTCTCATAGTATCACAATGGTTTCGAAAAAATATGAAGAGTTCACACAGTACAGACAAAATACAATTTCGTAAGTGTGAAGTTATCCAACGGTGTAATTACGTAAACATGTGTCACTGACGTAGTAAAAAACATGTTTATCTCTCAGTTAAATGATCAGATAGCTGTGTAATTAGTGTGTTAGAGAAATATGGTACCGATGTGTAGAGTTGTATACGCAAATACCATATTAGCTAGGGTGACTTGTGGTTGTCACACACATGGTACACAAAGTAAGTGTGTACCCCCCTGAGGATTAATGTAATTATACCCTCAGGTGTTACAGATTACAGCAATGAAATGAAATGTATCACTGAAAACCTTTGTATCATTATACTTCAAATATCTTTAAAATAAATGATTTAAGTGCAAAATTAATCACTAAAATGCGTGTCCTGTAGTGCTAATGTGCGTCTTGCTGTAAGATAATCTCTGTAGAAGTGTCGTAGTTATTGTCCTCTGAAAGCTAAGTTCTGCAGAAGCCAATGTACTTACCTCATGATAAACAAAAATGAAATGCTTTATGTATAGATATCGTAGTTATTGCGCTTATTGCCATGGTGAAGAAAGTACTGTGCTGTAACGTATTGTTGTGCTACGGAAAAGGCAGTCTCATTGTAGCTATACCACAAAAGTTACTACTAAAACATGTTTTTCTTCCTAGAAGAATTCAGAAAACTGTGCAGATATAAAACAGATACACTGCAAAAGCAACATTGTAAATTGTCACTCATTAGTAGCGTCGTGATAAATTCGTGTAGCTGTCACATAAACTAACCACTGTGTCATCTGGTATCTCACAGAAAGTACTTTAATTCAGAATGTATTTTCAAGTAAACCAGAATGTTGCATTAAAATCTCATTAGCAGTACCAGTATAGTATGTGTCCTAAGTATGTAAGCCTGATAGTCGTTACGTAATCGTGCAACTAACAAGCAAGAATGTACAAATACAGCACTGTGTTGTCTGTTCACTATAAGAATGCATTCGTAATTTCTGTTTAAAAATGTTCCCTAGGTTCTAGACTGGATATTTAACTTCAAACATTGTTACATGTTAACAGATGCTAAATCTGACAAAGCATACTAGAAATGTGAAGCAAAAAGTTTTATGGTAAAGACAAAGTTAAAAAGCAGATTATCTTTCAATAATCGGTTTTACATGTGAAATGTGGTACAATCTTTTACTCTTCAATGTACTCAGAATTTCAGCTTGAACGCAATTATCATGCAGTATACGTCGGTAAAGAATACTGGAATTTTTCACAAGGTTAGCGTCTATGTTATTTTTCTCTGAGCCAGCCGGCGCACGTGGGTGCCTGCGGCGCGAGTCATTGTCTGTCTCTTTGTTGGCGCGCGCCGTTATTGGGATTAGGAGACCTAACTTCAACAAATTCACTCTGACGAGAAGGCCCTGCCCTGTTTGAATCCCGCCAGTTCTGATGCGATTCAGGTCTGTCGTTACGATCACATCGTCTGTCGTCATGTCGGTAGTTCCTGTAGTTTCTTTCTTGTCGGTTAAGTGGTGGAGAATTTCTCCCTGAATCGTAACTGCGCGCTGAACTGTTGCGTCTGAAGTTATTCTGTCTCCCTTGATAATAATTATTTTGGTTCCCATATTGTCTGTTTCTCTGATTGTCTCTGTGATAGTCACTACCGCGGAGAGGTGATCTTTCCCTGTAATTATTACTACTCTGCCAACGGTTGTCGTACTGGTGGTGTCTATTTTGGTCACGATTTGCGTTGTAAGAATAGACCAGTCGTGTCCGGTTATTGTTTCTGTCGTCACGGAATTGTGACCTGTAATTGTTGTGTCCTTGTTTTCGCGTTCCGCGATTATCAGTGTCAATTTCTAGTTCTTGTAACAGTCCCTGAAAAGCTTCAATGTCGTCTTTGCAACGTCCTGCTAAAATAATATGCCGTAAATGTTCAGGTAATTTGATTAAGCAAATGCGGATGAGTTCTGAGGGGCTGTATGGGTTTGACAGGTACTGATTCTTGTGCAACATGTCTTCAAAATATTTCACAAGACTGGAGAATTCAGATTGTACGAAATGTTTCATCATTATGATACCATGTTTTACTCGGTCTTGTGTGGCTTGAGACCAATATGCTGAGAGGAAGGCATGGTAAAATTCTCCTTCACTGTGGCAATCGTGAATGACCGATCGCATTCTTACAGCTGGTTCATTCTCTAAGTAGCCACACATAAATTCTAATGTGTGTTCCAACGACCAGTTGGGAGGAAAACAATGAGAGAATTGATGGAGCCATGCTTGTGGATGAATGTCGTTGCCAGAATTCTTAAATGTTTTGAATTTACGTGTAGTAATGAACAGCTTATAGTCAAAATCGTCATGTCGGCGAGTCGCATATCGGTCATTGTTAGGTCGTGTCAGCCGTTCCATCTCAAAATTCGGTGCACATTGCCAATTTCTTTCATAACTTCCGAAATGCCCTGTGTTATTATTTTGCGGCTTTTCCGTGTTTCTAAGTCCCTCTTCCCGTGTTGGAGCGCCAGTGTCCTCTGAAATACGTAATTCTTGTATTACCTGTGTCAGCTGATCTTGTACTTCCCGGATTTCTCTTTGGTGTTGTGTATTAATTTGATTCTGATTTTGTTTGAATTTTCTGATTTGTTCATACTCTTCTGTGTCAGTGAAGGCTACGGGTCTTGTGTCATTCAGATCATCATCTACCTTTGTAGATAAGTTAGTGACCTGATCCGAAAGTTCGGCTACTTTCTCCGATAGTGTTTTTCTGAACCAAGTTTCAGAGTATCTACTGTGTCCTTAAAGTTTTCCTGAGTTTTTGCAAGTTGCGTAACCGAATCGGTAGATGCAACTGAGTCAAATTTAGCTTGCATGGTCTCATGATTTTCATGAACAATAATTTGCAGTTCTTTTATGGCTGCTTCGTGATTCTGTAATGCATTTTCATGCCAAAAAAAAATAGGTTGAAAATGCTCACAAATTTGTGTTTTTACGTCATTACAGACTTTTTGACATTTCGATTCAATGTTATGTAACTCAGTAGTTAAATCTTCACGTGTTTGTTCAAGTGTTTGATCCAATGAGTCTAACTTTTTAAGATTTTGTTCCACTGTGTCTAGCTTTTGAAGCTTTTGCTGTGTTTGTCTCTGATTTTGTTCCATTGTGTCTAACTGTTGCTGTGTTTGTCTCTGATGTTGTTCCATTGTGTCTAACTTTTCAAGCTTTTGTCCCATTTGTTGCATTAATTGTAATAACAATCCACTGGTGTCTGAAACATGTTCCTCAGTGCTTTTCGGCAGTGAAGTTGCACCGGCAACATTCACATTTTGACAAGTGGAAAATGTGTCTTGATTCATTTGAGAAAACGGTGGGAACCCAAAACCTGAGTCTGCAGTATTTGCAATTTTGTGTTCTGTCATTCCCGATTCCTGAGGCGAGCTGTTGCCGACCAATCGAGCGATAACGCTTCCCTGTTCACTACCTGTTTCACTGTCTAGACCATTGTTTGCCGCCCGCTCCATTTCCCTATGCGCAATTACCAAATTACTACTTTGAACATTAGTTAATTCATTACTCTGCGGCGCTAACACACTGCTTTCGTCTTCACTGTCATTTCTTAGTTTACTTTGGAGCCTAGTATTACGTTTTTCACACGCCATTATTGTCACAGTATTTCACATGATAACACAGAAAAGCGCAATTTGAAGAGCAAAATAAAATAACATAGCAATGGAAATAATGTCTACTTAATTGCCAGAGCAGCTGCGAAATACTTGGTGCAAATCTACATGCATGCCACAACTGTTTTACTGTACAACAATGAAAAACTACAACTACAAAGGAAATTCTCTCTATAATTACGCGCTAACAATAAACAATAGCTACACTAATTACACAAACTACAAGAAAAATATCAGAAGATTCCAGTGAGGTATCCTCGGCTAAGGGTCGACATATGAAACGTCCCCTTTGAAAAATTATACACGACTGTCCTTAAACTGATACACAATATTTTTTTTTTTAGCGCAACGCAATCTGACTTTCAAAAATCCCTACAAAAGAATGGCCCTGACTAACATTAAACTATACCTTTCACAAATCACTTACCTCACAAAAATCTTCGCTGCTCAAGCTACTGCAATACAGCGAGCGCCACTACTGCCAGCTAAATAAAAGATTCAAACTATGGAAGGCACTAACTACTGATAGGGATAGTTAGCAAATGAAAGATATTAATAGAGAACAAACAATGTATTTACCTTGATATCATCATATATAAATATAGCAGTTCATGACAAATTTCAAAACTCCGCCATCTCTCTCCCCACATCCACCACTGCTGGCGGCTCACCTCCAACTGCGCAATGCTACGCGCTGTTCACAGCCAGCTGCCTAACACTACAATGGCGAGTATTACAACAATGCAAAGCAGCCGCAGATTGCACACAGCACAGCCAGTGATTTTCATACAGAGGTGGCATTACCATAAAAAAACCTAAACAGCTTACTTACATAGAGAAAACATAAACAGCCTACTTACAGTTGTTTGTACTTGTTATGGATATTTTTGCTTATGTCTGGTGTCCTACGTGCCTTCTTCCTTGGGGCTACAACGTACAATTCTGATATTACAATCACTCATCCCTTAAAGTCAAATGGTTCAAATGGCTCTGAGCACTATGGGACTTAACATCTTAGGTCATCAGTCCCCTAGAACTTAGAACTACTTAAACCTAACTAACCTAAGGACATCACACACATCCATGCCCGAGGCAGGATTCGAACCTGCGACCGTAGCGGTTGCGCGGTTCCAGACTGACGCGCCTAGAACCGCTCGGCCACAATGGCTCCCTTAAAGTCAATTTTATGTTGTGTGTCTTTAGGTAACAAGACAGCACCAAGCGAGGTCACGCAGTGGTTAGCACATTGGACTCGAATTCGGGAGGACGACGGTTCAAACCCGCGTCCCCCCATTCAGATTTAGATTTTCCGCGATTTTTCCAGATCGCTCCAGGCACATTCCGGGATGGTTCCTTTGTAAGGGCACGGCCGACTTCTTTCCTCATCCTTGCCAAAATCGGAGCTCGTGCTCCGTCGCTAATGACCTTGATGTTGACGGGACGTTAAACCCAATCTTCCTTCCATCCCTGGTAGGAGTACGTTTTGCTACCTAGTTTTTATGCTCAACCAACACTTTCCCGAAATGATCATATTGTCATAAACTTCATTTAGGCTTCCAATTATGCGGCATCTACCAGCATCTAGAATCCCACAGAAGATGAGCACTTACTGCTGGTAAGTATGTTCATTCAATTAAGAAGTTATTTGCCTCCTAGGTCTGTTATTACCGTATGTAGTTTAATTTCTCTTAATATATGTGACGCAAACATAATACATTTTGTTTAAAGTATGTTTAACACAGGGCACCTAGTTGTTCTGTGACGCCGAGCGCGTAATATCAGTCACTGTGCTCGCGCTGCTCTGGGCTGGGCACAGAACACTGTTGTTTACTGATGCTACGTTACAGCTGCAAGTCTGTTTGCTGCTCTGTGCTGGGTAGATGACACGTTATTATGTTGCACAGTGTTACTGCACGGAGGGTGTGATGTTCTTACGTATTAGAATAAGAAAGGCTTGTTTTCTTAAAATTACACTGGTGTAATAACGCTTTATATCGCGGTTGTTATTACTTGTTTTATGCACAGTTTTATATATTCTTTATGTGACCTTTCGTAGATAAATAATATGCAAATGTTTTCCTTTGTACCATTACGTGCACAAGCATATGTTGTGCTGATCACTGTGTGTCTTCGCGCAATCTTGTGAGGAGACACTACACTCCAACTGGTATGTATTTGCCTTCATTTACCCCTTGTTAAATTTGATAGCGTGTTCTACACCACTTTCACCTTTATTTGCAATTTTTTTATAATGTTTCAGATCTGAAAATGGTTGACTGTTGATATAAATCCAGTTATCAGTGATTGTTGAATGATTGCGATCTGAGCTATTAAAGGATTCTTTATAAAGAAAATATTTAACGCTTTATCTAAATCCGCAAAAGTTCATCCCGTGGACGCAACTGAACGATTAGATTACTTTATAATTTCCCTAATAGTATGGAAGACCTATTGCTACACTTCCATGCTTCTCTAGCACCTGTCACATAAATCAAGCTGCCAAGAGTTCAGAGAAGCGTAATATACGTAGAATTGATTCTCCTAGTCACAGTTTAATATATTTAAACACGTCACTGTTTTCCGCAGTTTATAACTATGTCTCCTATGCGTCACTGTTTTTTTTTTTTTTTATGTCTTGTGATGGCTGTAAAGGTGAAATCAGTTATCTGTTCAAATAAACTGAAATATTACTAAGACTGCGAAATATACAGTGATACAGACATCAGTGTCACCCACCTGCTCCACGGTAAAGGTGACCTCATACCATGGTCCACTAGGCCATTGAACATTCGATGGTTGGAAGTAGCCTTGGGTATCTATTACGAGTACATGGTGTTTTGTTTAATATACTGGGTAATACATAGAGTAGTTACGATTTGTAAACATATGGGCACTCGTGCTTTAATTTAATATTCATCGATACTGATTTTTATTTCTTAGAATAGGCAATTTTCTTTAACCTTCCATTATTCATAAATTTTACATTTATTTCTGTCCTACTACTCTCCATCAATATTTACAATTAAACTGACAAATTCTTATTTTAGTTACTCAAAATAAAGTAACTCATAATTACCATAGAAACTGTCTAGGACGCAGTCTGTAAGACAGTATTATTTGGACACAGGGAAAGTAGCATAGAACTAAATTTGAACTCATATTTTCTAACCAGCTAATCAAGCCACTGTTTAAATCTTCTCACAATTTTCATTTATTAGACAATGATGAAACATACGTTGATAATATGAAGAGTAATATGAAGTCACTTCCAAAATGAATCAGTTTGTACACTGCTCTGAATCGTTCCAATAGATTAAGGCAGTCTACTACACTAGGATTCGAACTCAGAACCTGCTTTTCGTAGACAGTGCTCTTACCGACAACCCTATCCAATGCATGTAAATGTTAGAATATTTCTTAAAGACTGTAGAAACAGTTTCAGTGTGTGGTTACAGGTGTATTTTGATGACATTAAGGCTAAGTTTGCCTCTGACTGCAAAAGTAATTTTCAGTTTGATTTTATTGTGTCTTGATCGAATTCGGGAATACCAGCAGCATTCCCAGATGTACCCGGTACAGAGACGTCTAATAGATACGAGGTATGGTTTTCCTAGGATCACAGCTTGCTCTCATCACCGCCAGAGGAAGCTATAATCTAAGGAAAAGTGTACATCCTGTCGACTAGACGTGTATGTACCAGGTACATCGGAGGATGTGGCTGGTATTCCCGAATTCAATGAAGGCAGAATAAAAAAAAAAAACTGAAAATAATTTTTGCAGTCAGAGGCAAATTCATTCCTAATCCCTACTTATTAAAAGACTACGATCAATGATGTAAATTTTAAATAAATAAATGTATTCCATTGTTAAAAATATGTAAAAGATGGTACATGTCGCGCGGGGTTAGCCGAGCGGTCTCGGGCGCTACAGTCATGGACTGTGCGGCTGGTCTCGCCGGAGGTTCGAGTCCTCCCTCGAGCATGGGTGTGTGTGTTTGTCCTTAGGATAATTTAAGTTAAGTAGTGTGTTAGCTTAGGGACTGATGACCTTAGCAGTTAAGTCCCATAAGATTTCACACACATTTGATTTGGATGGTACATGCATGAGTAAATAAGTGTTAATTTCTGTGACTTTCAACTTACTTGAACTGAGTTTGTTAATGGGATGTTTCCCTCACAAAACCATTACAGCTAGTGCCCTATATTGGTATGGCAGGGTCACTTCCGCTTTCTTAATGAGGGACTGTTGGTGTCTGTGTAATCTGTTTCACAGAATGACCGATTTAATTAACGAGCTAAGTGTATTGAGAAGCTGACTTGATTCCCGGCTTCGGTGAGCCGTGGAAATCCATATAAAGTCCTCACAGATTGCGCAGCCTCCAGAAACTCGTCCTTTTGCTATACCTGCTTGACTTTGCAGCCGACTACCTCCGTTCATCCAGCAACGCAGCCTCAATCTTGTCAGTTGATAGTGCTGTCTCATTACCTCAACGAATATTGAAATCTTCTTTATTTTTAAGAGTTCGAAGTATTCAAAAATGTGGGACTAGCATTAGTATAGGAACATTATGCTTATAAATGAACGACGTTTGAACAAATCATTGAACAAATATACCAAGTGTGGACAATTCTATTTAAATATTATCAATACACAAGGAGAAAGAAACGTATGAGGTAAAGGTAAAGAACGCTATTGTAGACGTTATAGATGAGCGGCGCTGATGGAAAGTGATTATGTGAGACAACTTTGGACGACTATTTAGATACTTTTTTTTATGTACCTCTGCTTTGTAGCTAAGGTAAGTGTGGCGTTCGCTGTGTTATTTAGTGGTTTGGTATTTAACTAATTTGTAAATAAAAATGATAATCTTATTTTATTTCATTACAGTGAGTAATTACTACATTATTTTTTCTACCGGCTAAAGATTTGGTCAATTTACTAAAGTACTCCAAGTTAATGTTGTTTTAAAGTGTTGTCTGTAAGTTGTGTAAGTGTCACTAAATCATAGTTCATACAACAGATTCGATGCAACTATTGATTATGATGGAAACAGTTATCATCAGCAAAATGATATCTAAAACCACCGAATATCAGCTGCGTACAACACTGACGTATGTTACCTGAAACAATATTCTTCGCAACTCGTGCGTAATTAATTTCGGCTCCATACATCAGCAAGAAAAGTTTGTTATATGGATGGTACTACGAGCACTGTTCTAAAAGAACCAATCTGATTCGAATTATTTTCATTAAAATGAGTTCGGGACCACCGGTGCATACTTGTTTTTACCAATTTTTATTACCTTCGGCATTTATGTCTGCAGAGTTGCGTTATTTGAATTTGCCGCTGAGATAATTGTTAAGATGGTGGCAGACAGTTGATAGAGACTTTTTATTGTTAGAGCAAATTTCCTTTTAACAGGATAAGTATTTGAATTGCTTATTAAACTTTACTTTCATATTGTGCACTATTTAGACTGATTCTCATCAAGCAAACCTTTGATACTTTCGTAAGAAACACAGATAAAAACGGGATACAAATCGCTATCATCAGTGGCTGCACTCCTTGCAGCGGAAAGAAATAAGTAAGACAGATAATGATTATAGAATAGGAATTAAACTTACAAATAATTATTCACTCATATTTATAATAATAATGAACTCTATATCCAAGTAATAATTAACAAATAATTATAATTTCTTAACAGACCTCAGTTTCATATGCGTCTTGCGTCTGCAACCTACAACAGCCAACCAACAAAAGGTAAAAACAAAGGAAGACAAACGCAGATCATAAAAGGAATTTACAATTACCATTGTCTTTGTATGATACACATCGATATGTCCAATTACATCATAAAATACTATATAAATAATTGACATTTATCATCGTTTTATTTCACTGTTTTCCAAATGTCGGATAGATAATGTTAATAACCGTTAGAGGCATAATTTCCTCTCGTCTCACTGTAGCTAAAATTTATCTCATGGATGTTACGATAGTCGTTTATCAGAAACATGTTTGTTGTTTACGGATAGCAATGCAGAGGTTTGGAATAGGTGATTCAAATCCACTGCGATACAGTGCCCTTGTTGATGTACTGTTATTGGTCCGTCTGAGACAGGTGTTAACGGCAGTGAAGTACGGACTCGTGTGCACGACAGGCAATGGACGATGCGTGCTTTCCATACGCATACGTCGCGCCGCTGTGTCCTCGTGTCAGACTTTACGGGGTTCGCTGAAAATGACAGACAGCTTCTGACTGCACTGAAACGGATCAGTAGTGGCAGACATGCTTCTGTGGCATTGTCGGTCACCTTTATGTCTTCCTGTGTCGCAGCAGAACTGGAGGAATTTTTTAGTTTGTGACATAAAAATATCGTAACCCTTTGCAGGCCCATAAAGGAATCGAGAACACTATGATACGAAAGTCACACAGTTTGTGAAATTTCGGGAAGCTTCAATCTGGGAGTGATAACATGCTAATAAGGTAATTATTTTCAGCATATTTATTTGCAACTGAGGCCAAATATATCATCAGAAATTGAGAGTAATATTTATTTTACACATAACGAAATTTAACAGAAGATATGATGAACAATGAAGCTCAAGGGAACACCAAAATAAGTTAGTAAAACTTTAAATTTGAATATTTCAGAGAATTCCCTTTTTTAATTCGTAGCATGGCAAAACCTTAAAACATCATAAAAATTAGATCATCATCCTGAGGGGCACTCAATGGATCTAGCAATTGTTGTGACTGCTTGAAAATCAATATTACAATAATCACATACGAATGACACTTTACACATTAAAATAATTCAGGATAGCGGAGTATGTGACTTCTATATCGCCTTTAAAACGGGGAAAGAGAGCAATGGCAAATCAAGAAGCAGGCGAATTTCTTCACTAGAGAAACCAAAGACAGGTTATAATCCAAGTACAGGGCTGAAACGTGTGGATTAGCCATAGCGTGATTACTGGCTTGAGCTCGACTGACGCGCCACAATGTAGCTCCGTTCAGTAGAAATTCTAAAATACGCACATAAAATATACATTTGATTTACGTAAGAAATAAATGGTAAATAACACAAGGCCTCCCACAACAACAGAGAAAATCAGGGGAGGCGAACGAATCGCTTGACCCGCAACTGCTTAAGGTTCCCAGAGTAATATTTACATTTGAAACGAAACGACAACATGTAAATGGGCCATTTAATCCTGACTAAGGTACCCGAAGCAAATAACTGAGCCCATTTGACCCGCAATTACTTGAAGTTAACTGACAATGAAAAATATTGAAGCTACCTATGACTAGAAAATACACGCACCAGTAGTGCACGTAAAAGAATATCTTTCTAGATCAGTTACCCAAAAAAACTTAACGATGTAAACTACGTACCATCTTACAATTGAATCAATGTTTGTTTAACTTGCGCTATTATTATTACCAGTTGCACCGATCAAAATAACGGCCAGCTTACAGTAGGAATATCAAACAAATCTCAGTAGCAAAAGCACAGGTGTTTCCAAGGTGCTCACAGTGTATTACAGCAACAAGACTGGGAGAATTAATGACAGTGTATTTGGCCAAGGTACGACAGTGAAATTAAAATTCAAGATAAATGGATGGAAATGATAAGATTCTTAATGACATTCCTATCCTTAGTGAAAGTGAAGTAGAATTGTAGGATCTGTTGAATGGAATGAACAATCTAATGAGTGAATGACTGAGCGAAAAATACGGGTCGAGAGTAAATCGAAGAAAAGTGAAAGTGATGAGAAGTTGCACAATGAGGACGACGAGAATCTTAACATCGCAGTTGGTGATCACAAAGTAGATGAAGATAAGGAATTCTGCTACGTAGGCAGCAATATAACGTATGTCTGACGGAGCAAGGAGGACAAAAAAATGCAGATTAGCACTGCCAAAAAGGGCATTCCTGTCCAAGAGAAATCTACTACTATCAACCATAGGCGTTTCTCTGAGGGACAATTTTATGGGAATGTACGTTAGGAGCACAGCATTTTATGGTAGTGAAACACATTTGAGATGTGATGCTACAGACAAATATTAAAAATTAGGAGGACTGATAAGGCAAGGAATGAGGAGGTTCTGAGCTGAATCGTTGAGGAAAGGAATATTTTGACAAGACTGAGAATACAAACAGACAGAATGATAGATCATTTGTTAAGACATCAGGGTATAACTTCCATGGTACTACACGGAGATGTAGAGGGTAAAAACTGTAGAAAAAGAGAGAGTTTGGAATACATTCAGAAAATAATTGAGGACATGGGTTGTAAGTGCTACTCTGAGATGAGAAGGTTGCCACAGGAGAGGAATTGTGGCGAGCCACATAAAAATCGTCAGAATATGATGAAAAAATAGATGCCACGTCCACTAACCAAGGCAGCAAGGAAGAGGCCTAGTCAAACTATGACACACCATCACAAACGCTGTGGGCATCGACTACTCTGCAGTAGGTGGTGGCATGCTCCCAAACATTTGCAATACTAATGCGACAAATAACCAGCATGTTTACCACATTCAGGCTGCAGTACAGACAGACAACTTCACTGACAGTCAACAAACGACAGGTTCGACGGTGAGCTGCGCATGCCCTGAAATCACTCGCTAGGCACGGCAAGGCCCCCACCTACCGAGAAGGCAGTGAAGCCATATCTAGGTAACGAAACCAAAAGAAGGTCTGCGTGTAAAACAATCGAAATGAGCTCGCACGAAAAGCTCTGATTGATTGGCGGTTTGAAACATTTATAGTATGCAACCCAACTGTCATTTTCTCTCCACACGGTATTTTGACTACATATATATTTGTCTTCGACAAGAGCCAGGCAAAATTTACTTTTCTCGTTACTTGGACACCAACCACACTGTGAATGGGACACACCGAGTGTTGCCCAACGCTGTCAAACAATGAAGCTGTCAACAGAATTTCTAAGCCAACAGGAAGGCTTTGCCAAAATGCAAACGTATGTAAGGTAGAGGGGGGGGGGGGGGGAGAATGGAATCTGAAACTGCGCTGAGGAAGCTGAAACTGCAAACAAAGACCTGACAGTCAGCATATTAAATGGGATCGCAAAATATATCATGGACAGCGAGCCGTGGGGGAGTCGCTGGCGCCAGTGATTCTCTTATGTGGTAGGGGCAGTAATCTCGCTCGTTCTGGCATGCGCGTTTTCTCTTTGGATTTCCTCTTCTGGCTGCTATTCAAGCGCGGCGCCTCCGGCTGTGGTTCTCTTGGTGATCCGCTCCGGAGCCCTAGTGGTCGTGCTTGCCTGTTGCTTGGGCATGTGTTGTGTTGGTGAGTCTTGGAGTGACCTTTACGGAGGAGCGTTGGTTGCTCGAGGCGCTGTGTTATGATATGAGGAGTGTGTCGACGACAGGCTGTTGGTGATGGCCTCCAATGCACAAGCAAGTGTGTATATTGTACTACCTTATACTGGATGCTTATGTACGCTATGTAGATTCTCGTCGTCTGCTGCTACTAACGGTGGGCATCTGCTATTTCTTTAAACTTGTGTTTTGTGATCGATCTGATCGTAATTTGTGTTCACGGCCGGAATCAGTTACATTTATGTGATTATCCCCACCGTGGTGGGAATAAGGAATGTTGAGTAGTGGTGTTAAGAGTGTAAAACACTGCTTAGTGACGGGAGCACTACGTGTGAGTAGTATGAAGGCTGCATGAGTCATTCTAGCATAGTGCGCAAGCCGTGTTTAGTGTTAAGACAGTGTGCTTGTAATGTTATTTGAGTATCTTATGATTTATTCTGTGGTCTCCGTTTGAAGGGGCTGTGACATTGGTGTCATGTATAATGGGTTTTTATCCTCTTGGTTCGGCAGGCCGTTAACTTCTTCAGACTTTATGCCTGTTATTGGAGTATTCCTGTAAGAGTAAAGAACTATCATCTGTAAGAATTAAATAATTTTCCATGTTATCTCTTTGAGGTATTGCGTGAGTTAAGCGTATTAAATTTAAAGGCAAGGGGGGAGGGGGGGGGGGCATAACGCAGAAATAAGGGGGTTTGTGTTGTGTCCTTTGGTTTGGTTGTCTGTCTTTTTTTTAATGTTACAGTGTACTACGTGCAGCGGGCACAATCAGTTCCGGACTGACCAATACAGGGGGCGGCCCCTTGATTGAAATATCTTTGGACGCCGTTAGCTCGGCCAGCTGCGTTTTGGTGACGCTCGGAGCTACTTGGCTGTTTCCTGTCAGAGTCGCTGCTCGCCTCAGCTTTTGACAGAGGTTGAGTATTCTCTCTTGTAATAATTTCGAGATTCCTCTCGTTAATGTGTTCGGGCTGCACCACGGTGCGTCCCCTGATCCCAATAGTTGGGTCACCCTTGTGTTAGGGTGTTGCGTGGAACGTAAACTGACTATTAAGATAACTGTCTTTTCTGCCTAAATATTGTTGTTATACTTGAAAGGGATTTCACGAGTGAGTTCAGTGGAATACGTCACTATATAGCTGGTGGAATTCCGTTGTTGTATGATCCGCTTTTTGGTCTAAGGTCCCCGTTAGGGAATTTGTTCTTTTACTTTAATTTGTTATTTAATATTCTGTACTGTTGCTGCTTTTACCAATGGAGATCTAGTCCCAGTAAATCCCTGTTAAATTTGTGGGCAATTATGCTTTTCAACTGTATTTATCTGGAGCTACTTGTTATTAAGTTCAAAGGAAGGATCTTTACTTTACTTAACTTGTTTCATTCCGTGTACTCTTGTAAAGAACTTTTAATTATATTTGTTATTGGTGGCCATTGGAAGAACGGTTTTGTAAAAGATTTTGTAAAACTGTTTTTGGGGATATGTAATAAATCTTTGTGAACTACAAGCCTGTGTTGGCGTTTTCTTGTGATTGCCCTTTGTGACTGGTTTGAGGATTGTCAAGTTTCACGTCCCAGACAGAAATCCGATTCTTCCTCATCTCAAAAACTACGTAATTCACAGTGAGATGAATGCTGAGCTAATGTGAAAAGAAAGCAATATCTCACCAAAATTAAGAACAAAGTTGGGTTAATTTATTCATTTCACTAATGAAAGACAAAGCAATTTGATTTGTTTTTATGTAAGGCTGATGAGGGAGAGCCAGCCGGAGTGGCCGAGCGGTTCTAGACGCTACAGTCTGGAACCGCGCGACCGCCGCGGTTGCAGGTTCGAATCCTGCCTCGGGCATGGATGTGTGTGATGTCCGTAGGTTAGTTAGGTTTAAGTAGTCTAAGTTCTAGGGGACTGATGACCTCAGAAGTTAAGTCCCGTAGTGCTCAGAGCCATTTCAGCCATTTGATGAGGGAGAAAGGAAGTGAAAGAGAAGGAACTACTGACATCACCTGCATTGGGACTTCATGCAGAATCGCTGAAGCCGAGTAAAAATGTGTGCTCTACTGGGATTTGAACCCGGGATTTCTTCCTCATTGTGCTCTTTCGTTAACCAGAAATAAAGTTGAGGTGTTTTGTTGCTTGATTTTTTAAAAAATAAACCGTGCCATTGTCTATGCTAAGGACTAGCGAGAAGGAGATCCCAGGCTCTAATTCCAGTCTGTGCGAGGACAGAGTCCTTAGCATAGAAAACATCACTAACTTTCTGCTTAAAAAAAGCAGGCAAGAAACCACGTCAACATTTTGTGATCACAGAAAACTGCCCAATAGGTAGTTTCTCGGGAGAAGCATTGTCTTTCTACAATCCCAGAGTAATCACGTTTTATTTTTTATGCAAATGTTGGTGTGTTTTCTCGATCACATCTAAAGGACGGACACCATGCTTTCACGTAATTGGATCCACCATCTTCAGTGCGGGTGCACAATTATGTTCGACCTCCTATGGATAGGTGGAGCTAGGTGGGAAAATGGGTCGGCCGAAATAGTCCGCACAGTACCGATACACACTTTGTCTAGATGGCGCAGTGGTTAACAGAAGAGCTTAGCGAGGAGGAGATTCCCGGTTCGAATCCCAACCGAGTATATCTTTTCACTCGTCATCACTGATTCTGTCCTTGTTTACTAAGTTACCTGTCTCCTTTATTATGATGACCCAGGAGTTAGAGATGTTAGTAGAAGTTACACACTATGTTGGCAGACCAAGTAATCTTTACTGAATTCTGCAGTGCACTTCAGAGTGGTACAGTTACAATACTATTTTCAACTTAGTCACCTAGTCTCTACAAACAAGGGTTGAAACGTTTTACCAATCGTTTAGTTACTCGACTGCATAAATCATCTCCCCCGTTGTTGTAAAACCTCTTTCATATTCCAGATGTTCTCCCTCGACTGTCTTGAAACTGTTGCCTTCCCGATCAGCATCACCATGTACGTGCGGCTTTGGTCAAATTTTTCACACGATTACACTACGATTGGTCGCGTCACTGCATATGGCACGCATACTACCAACATTACATTGCGAAAATGTGTAATTTAGACGTTTTTTCCCCGCAAGAATCATGCAGTCCTGCTTACTTCAACTTCTGAGTTGCCGCAGCGTTTCACTCGCACACGTGGTACACCTGATACCCGTCCAGCAGCAGAACTCTTTCCACAATGGGCTACTCTGTTGTGTAATGGTCGTAGCGTGGGCTGACATGTGTAACGAAATTTCTGAAATCTTTACATATCACCGAATTTAATTTCGTGTTCACGGGTGAGGAAATGTTAGACTAAGTGGATTTATCTGACTTCTTTAGTTGGATTGTAACACTAGGTTTCTTTACATAATTGTTCAACAGCTTTTTAACATTGGCCCATACACTTAATTCTCTATTCACACCTAGACAAAGTTCAGTGAGTTTCTTTAACGTTATTGTTTGGACGTAACGACAAACGCCGGCACGAAGATGAAGGACGCAAGAACAGAAAAGGCAGCGAGACGGCGTCAGCCAATAGCACGCTGACTGGGACGTCACCACGACAGGAGCGGCCTCTACCCGAAGAGAGTACAAGCGCCGCTCCTTCCTGCCTCGGCCGGGCGATAGAAGACGGAGACTAACAGAGACATTTGCAGAGAGGCCTAGAATACCAGTGACATTAACGACAGCAGTGACTTATGAGAGCGTGTGAATTGTTTGTATGGGCATTTATTACAGCGAAGGACACTGATTACCAGATTGTCGCCCATCGCTTGCGACAACTCATTGTAAACCAAAGTTAAGTATGAAATGACAATTAAATCAAGACCCTAAGCTGTCGACAGGCGTTGATTTACGTCGACAGGGACAGCTGAAAATGGGTGCCCCAACAGGGACTCGAGCTCCTGCTTACATAGGTGATGCTCTAGCCATCTGAGCCACCGAGAGCAAAGAGGATAGTGCGACTGTAGGGATTTATCTGTCGCACGCTCCCCGTGAGACCCACATTCCCAACTTCCACTACATTCGTAGTGGCCCTGCCCATTACACTCATTACTCGTGGCAATGCGTGTGCATCCAGCACAAAAGAAGAAGGTCAATTGCCAATTAGCCTTAACTGTATGAAGATGTTATATCTGTTTTTTCGGACATGTCCGGGGAGCGTGCAAGAAATAAATCCCTGCAGTCGCACTATGCTCTGCGGCCACGGTGGCTCAGATGGATAGAGCGTCTCCCATGTAAGCAGGAGCTCCCGGGTTAGAATCCCGGTCGGGGCACACGTTTTCAACTGTCCCCGTTGATGTATATCAACGCCTGTCGACAGCTTAGGGTCTTGATTTAATTGTCGTTTCATTCTAAGAGAGCAGAATGGTTGCTGATGGTATCTGTTCTTTCGGAAATGTCCGAAAGAACATATACCATCTTCATAAAGTTAAGTATTGTCAATCTACTTTGTTGTAATAAAGCTCATTAACGTGAATTGCTTGAATCGTTGTGTAGCTATCCGAGAAAGCAGCATCTTTTAATCACCTTATAAGAGATCCACAATTATCTTCATGTGTTTAAGCTGCCCGTTATCATAAAGATTTATTAGCATGTAATGGCACAACAGCACGTGAAATCAGTGTCATTGTTACTTTTGAGGAACACCAACAGCAAGGCAGTTCCTGTGAGGAATTGATGTCACCAGATACGAAGATCTGATTGAATGAGGTGATGAAAATCGCTGAACATGGTGCCTGGTTCAGCATATCTCGAGTGCACTACTAAGCTGACTCCATGCGATCATGTCCCGCCTAGAGCCTGTGGAAGGAAATCACGCTATTATGTACACTGTAATTCATACCCTATCTTTAGCTTCGCTTGCAACGGTGGATTGATTACAGCACACATCAGTACTTTTACACAATGTAACCTCAGACAAGTCTTCTAGTGCACAGGTTCCTTTACATCTTTTTTATTCTCTTGTGTTGTTCCCTTTCTTTACACTTTGTTACGACACCTTTCGAGTTCTTAGTAATTTGAAGAGAACACAGAGTAATTAAATTACAACAGGAAATTTACGATTAATTTATCTCACATTGTTATGTTTCGAGAAATTTAAAGCAACAACGAAAATCTTACACATTAATGTTTAGGTAGGGGGCCATAGCCTTCTCAATGTCACTAAAGGATCTAGGTCGCATGTCTTTCCAGGGAGATTTTAAAGTATGGGAAAAAGGAAAAACCTACTGGTTCCGTATTTGGGGCAAGAGTAGGAATATGAGTGTGATAGTGTAATAGACGTCTGAGATAACTAAGTGTCTGCAAAGTAGATCATGGTCTTGGGATATGCACCAGCTGAATTGTTTTTGGGTCATCGTATTAACGGCTACATGTGGTTAACCACGCATTCCTCTCCTGTGCTAATCTTTCCAGCACGTAGTAAAATCTGCCACCAACTGTTGTATTTGTTGTAATCTCTAACTTCTGCTACAACTTTGGTTCTATTTGGCGCCCTCTAGTAGCAGAACTGTCGTCATGTCTTGTTTTCTACTTGGTGTTCTCCATAGTCCACTTAGTTTGCAGCAATACTTTGTACTACCGTACGGAAAATGCTTTGGCTCTCTTCCTTTCTCGTTTTCCCAAGGTCTCTGATCCGATTCCACAATATGCTTGGGTCCAGATGTATATCGACAGGAATTTCTTTCTCAGAATTAGGGCTTCTACTTGATAATTTCGGCGAGGAATTCTCTCTCTTTCCTGGTATATTGTTGGCAATGTGGCAGTACTCTCGTAATGTCCTACAAGGTCCCAAATTCTATAGGTGATTTTCTCATTAATCTCCTTCCTGCTACTGCTGAGTACTTCTGTAGCTCCTTAATCACTCGCAATCCGTATTCACTGTTTAGTAAACTTTTCAATCCAGCAGGTGGTGAAGGCCTTCCTGACTCTGTCGCACACAGTAACCTTTGATTCAACCATACCAAGGAAAGTAGTTGTAGCACAACCATTCACTCACATAAGATCACCCTTCAGTAATGTTGCTTTGAAGCAAGCTATTCATGATGCACACAAGCAGAATACCAGCACTGTTAACCATACACATTAAAACATCTACTTATTCACTGTCCAGCTGTAAACTTACAGTTGTGCAGCAAACATAATACCTTGGTATCTTCTGTTATTAAAACAGTCTAATGCCAGACTGACCGTGGATAGTTGTTAGATAATTCCCAGTTCAGCAGAAGGCCATATCACAGTATCTGTTATATATGTAGTGCTCCTTGACACAGCTAGCAATTTACGCATCATGGACATACTGTAATTCCATGTTTCTGACATGCAAGAAACACTGACGCAGTAGAACCAATATCGATAAGCGACAGGTTCCAGTACCTCAAGTCTGCCCAACTCAGCAGGCACACAATAACTGCCATGTGTGCTGGCTGACCACTATTGTCAGTAACTACAGCCCCATGTCCTCTCTGTCTCAGCCCTCTACACAGAAAGATAAACACTTCTTCTGGCAGAGAATCACACAAGGCTACCCATCTGCAAACCACAGGAAGTAGTGGCAACCCAGGAGACCTAGGCAACATAGTGCCACACTTGGCACATACACAGCCTTCGTGTCCCCTAACTCCCCTAACTTGGTAACCTGCTGGGAAGAGACAGACTAGCCATCAAAACCTGGCTAAATCTGAGGAAGCTAAGCCCTGATTTCCTTAGGAACGTGTAGATCACTAAACAAAACATAATGGCAATGGTAAACCTTTCATACTCAAGTGAATCCTTAAATCTGAGCACCAACTCCTTAGTCATCATTTCAGGGGCTTTACTAACATCCAGAATACTCCAACTAAATATCACCTCAGCAACTTGGAAATAGTTGACTGCCACCCCGCACAGCTTATCTCTTATGAGGTTGTTTAATATTCTTTCAGCCAATCTCCAACGTGCAGCAACCTGTTGAGCGTTTTCTTTTATATGTAGCGGTCATCAATAGACAACAGATTACACAATGGTGTTGCTATAGGATAGCCCAGTACCAAACTAGCAGGTGTGGACTGATTTCTTTCACAATACCAATATTTCTGTGATGGGTTATTAGGAACTGAGCCATGGTAAAAATTGCTCTTTTGAAGAGCGCGCCGCAGCGGGTAGTGTGGAACAGTCGCCCTCCATTTCTGGCGGTGGCGCCGCTGTGGCAATCGCATCTTTGGTGTCTCCCTCTGGTGGGAAAAGGGGAAAGGTTGCCTGTTCACGTGCATTTAAGGGGCGCTATGAGCTCGCCAGTGGTCAGTCGGTCAGTCTGGGTGAGTCTGGAGTGAGTCTTGGGTCAGCCTCTCGTCCCCAGCTTGCTAGTCTGTCTCTCGTACGAATTTGTGGCACAGTGAGAGAACTGAACGAGTGTTCGCCCGGTCGGGGCTTAGTACCTGCATCTGAATCTGCGCGTTAGGCCGCCAGTCTGTTCGAGTTCGCTCAGGCAATGGTCATTGGCGATTGAATCGATCGGTTGATCGGTCGCACACTGAGACGCAAGATGACTGGTCCGTCTTGAGCGTCGGCGCATGTGAGGTCGCCACGTGAGTCCAGTGGGTCGCGGCGTATAGCGAGGGGTAGTGACTTCGCGGACGACACGAGAGCAACAGGAGTCAACCGACGACATCGGTCTGGCTGGTGCGAGCTGCGACGCCGTGGTGTAACTGGTTCTCCGAGGGCTTCTGGGTCCCTTCAGTTACCGTCTTGTGGAGCTTGGCTCGGTCCTCTCCTGGGGCAGGGATGTCGTTTTGCCAGTGGGCGTGTTTCCTCTGCATGGTTGGGTCCGAGCCAGTATTTCCGGCGTCGTGTGTCTGGAATTGATTGGGAGACGCACCAGCAGTGCAGTCGCAACGGAGCAGGAGTCGCAGACGGAGGAGCGGGCAGTCGGTCGGTTGGTGCGGACCAGGAGAGACGGGAGATCGGCGCGCCTTCCTGCGTCCGGCAGCGGACGGTTCGGGAGAGCGATTTGGAGGTGCTGCGCCAGCTCTTCTACAGAACTCGCAGTTCATTAGAAGTTAAGTGATTGGTGATATGTTGTGTGATTACTCTTGTTAACTTCTACTTGTTTTCTTGGTCAGTCTCTCGTCCCCAGCTTGCTCGTCTCTCTCTCGTCCGCATTTGTTACGCAGTTAGTGTCTGTCTGTCGTTCGGAGCTGCCTCTGTCATGTTTGTCGGTTTTGGTGTGTTAACGAATTTATTGCTTGGAGTGTAACGGCCTAATTTGTGAAATATGTTTTGATATTGTCTATCATCTTGAGAGGCGGTATCGGTGTACGGTAGAATTTTATGGGCTTTTATTTAAATGATCGTTTTAGTATATAAAGTTGTCACCCTTTCACCGTAAGACTTTCTTAGAAGTTAAAATCAAGTTGCACCTTCGGTGGCAAGTTAATCTTTTAATTTAAGTGTTTTGTACCATTTCCATCCCTCCTACGGGGTGCATAGTTTGTGTGCTTGTGTGATTTGTTAAAACATTTACTGTAAGGTACTCTGACGTGTTGCAGATTTGCACCAGTGTAGTCTTTCAGAGGTTGTTGTGAGCGGTCGTGACTAAGCCCGTGTTAAAAGGAAGCGGCAAGGTTCTCATCCGCAAGCTCATACACTCAAAATTTTGTTTCTTTCTGCCTGTGAATAAATTGTAACTTGATATTTAGAGGGTGATTTCTGCTTATAATTTTAAATCTATTTCCAAATAAAAGCTTTTAGGAATAATATTCCCATTTGTTAAAAGCAATTTCATTTTGATTTCATCAGCTACTCCCTCGAAACTACTTCCACGCTCACATTGTGTGATTAAATGTGTTAATGTTCTTGATGAATCGATAGTAAATAAAGTAAATTCTTGAGAAAAAAAATTATTGTGCCGCTTTTTGAACCTCTTCTTAGTTTCAAGAATACACTCATCTCAGTCGTGGAATTCAACAAATGAGGAATCTGAGTGACAATCAAGCTCCCATACAAATTTTTATAGCTACTTGCTGGTTAATAACTACGCAGAACATTTAAATGCATAAACAAAAACCAAAATACATGTTTCCTGTCTTCATCCTTGGTTAAGGACCCACAAGATACACATAAATGCATTTAAAGGCCGTCTCTACTGACTTAGAGGTCAAATGTCCTCTCTTACTGTTTTGGAGAAGTTTAATGGCAGCACACACATTACAACTGAATACTCTTTTACGAATTTCCTTATCTGTGAATGACCAAATAAATTGCAGCCAGATTTTCTCGTGGATTTTATACGCTCTTAGATGCACCCTTACATGTGATCGACAGAAATAGCAGCACAGCAGCAGAATCAGTTCTGTGGGAACCTTTTTCTTAAACTTTTTCACCCCCCCCCCCAACAATTGTCTTACAACATATTGCTTGCTCTCTGGAAACATAAAATTTCATTGTGCCACCTTTTGAACCTCTTCTTAGTTTCAAGAATACATTAATCTCAGTCGTGGAATTCAACAAATGAGGAGTCTGAGTGACAATCAAGCTCACCATTGGAGCTGAACTACAATCTTCCAGAAGCTGATCATCTCCTCAGTTATGCTGATCACAATGAAGTACAGGGTGTTACAAAAAGGTAGGGCCAAACTTTCAGGAAACATTCCTCACACACAAATAAAGAAAAGATGTTATGTGGACATGTGTCCGGAAACGCTTAATTTCCATGTTAGAGCTCATTTTAGTTTGTTCTTCCACCTACGCTCAATGGAGCACGTTATCATGATTTCATACGGGATACTCTACCTGTGCTGCTACAACATGTGCCTTTACAAGAACGACACAACATGTGGTTCATGCACGATGGAGCTCCTGCACATTTCAGTCGAAGTGTTCGTACACTTCTCAACAACAGATTCGGTGACCGATGGATTGGTAGAGGCGGACCAATTCCCTGGACTCCACGCTCTCCTGACCTCAACCCTCTTGACTTTCATTTATGGGGGCATTTGAAAGCTCTTGTCTACGCAACCCCGGTACCAAATGTAGAGACTCTTCGTGCTCGTATTGTGGACGGCTGTGATACAATACGCCATTCTCCAGGGCTGCATCAGCACATCAGGGATTCCATGCGACGGAGGGTGGATACATGTATCCTCGCTAACGGAGAACATTTTGAACATTTCCTGTAACAAAGTGTTTGAAGTCACGCTGGTACGTTCTGTTGCTGTGTGTTTCCATTCCTTGATTAATGTGATTTGAAGAGATGTAATAAAATGAGCTCTAACATGGAAAGTAAGCGTTTCCGGACACATGTCCACATAACATCTTTTCTTCATTTGTGTGTGAGGAATGTTTCCTGAGAGTTTGGCCGTACCTTTTTGTAACACTCTATATACAACGCAGCCCATCTGCAACCACATTCTCTGAGCACTTACGTAAAATACCTTGATACTAAAAGTTATAATTGTTGCCCACCTACCAATATCACCAGTTTTTCGTGGTCTGTATGACGAGCTTTTGATGTTAAGGTAGGACCTTAACTCGCCCATAACAAACGAAACTGCCAAGTTCTCCAATTCATAAATGTACCTTTCTTTCAGTTCATTCTGTTCCCTTGAAGTAAAGGCATCCACCTTCTTTCCCGTCTTCTTAATCCTGCAACAGAACTGCCGCTGTCCCTACAGCTGATGCATCCATCTGAACAACGAATTCTGTATTGAATTCCAATAAGGCTAACACTGTTGCTGATATCAATGCTTGCCTTAGTGCTAAAAATGATGCTTCCTATAGAGGCCCATTAATATGCTGACACCCTTTTCTATACACACAGTTAAGCGGAACAGCCATCTCCAAAAACTAGCCAATAAACGTCCTAAAAAAACTGACTCTGCCTACAAACCTCGCCGGCCGGGGTGGTCAAGCGGTTAAAGGCGCTACAGTCTGGAACCGCGCGGCCGCTACGGTCGCAGGTTCGAATCCTGCCTCGGGCATGGATGTGTGTGATTTCCTTAGGTTAGTTAGGTGTAAGTAGTTCTAAGTTCTAGGGGACTGATGACCTTAGAAGTTAAGTCCCATAGTGCTCAGAGCCATTTGAACCTACAAACCTCGCAACTTGTTTGATATTCTGTAGCGTTTGGAATTTATTACTGACTTCCACTGTCTCTCGATCAGTTTAACGTTAACTATAAGCCCTAGAAACTTGACTGAGGAAAATGAAAAAACAAACTTTAGCAGATGAACCTGACCTGCCTTTCTAAATCGCTCAAAAACTTTCCACAGACGCTGTATGTGTTCTTGAATCGAAATATTATGCACCATCAAGTCATCGAGATAATGGTTAACGTAACTAAATTTTATGTAGGAAAACGAGGCCACTGTTAGCCACAAAAGGACAGCTGCACTTGTAGCCAATCGACATGAGACACATTTAAATTTAAAAAATTAATTTTATCCGTATTTTGCAGCTGTGAACATGGCTGTATTCCATTCATACTACCTGTGTACAATTAAATATGTTCCAGTACATTACGAATGCTGTCTCCAGCTTTGGAGTTTCCTTCAAGATCATCTGATTATAAACCTGAATGAATCTAAAGTGGTAAACAACCTTGCTGCCTTAAACCATCCGAAAGCAAATCAAGCAATGGTACTGATATCAATACTACCTTTTTCTTTGATTTTTGTCAATCCATTTGTGGGTCGTCCGCTCCTTAGAATTAGAAGGCAAGAACAATTGAGAAGCATAATTAGATTCAGGTGGTCGAGTCACTCCTTCGAATGTCGGTTACAAAAGTTTCTTTAATAGTGTCATCCTCACCGTTAACAATCTGCTAGCTTACTTCTCAAACAGCAATCCAGTAACACCAAATTCACTGCTTAGCATATCTGGAAATTCAGTACAATGGGTTTTGACCTTCATTTCCAGAAATTTATGTGGATGAGCAAACTGTATTTCTAATGACTCTGATTCCTCTAAACTACCGGCTCCCATTCTCTGTTTAGCGTATGTCACCATCACCATATCCCCTTCACCATGCTGGCAAAACTGAAATAGCGATTGTGACTCAAAATACAATTGTTGCCCAGCGTGATAGGGAATAAACACATTTCAGCAACAAAATATGCCGCCAAAATACACTTCGTGGGTTAATTCTCCTTAAGCTTTATGCCAGCCTTTCAAGCAAGATTACCAACTGTGACACTGACATGTATACCACCTTTAAAAATCAAACTCGATATATCTCTAATCAAAATTCGCCCCGCTGCTAGTATTATGTCACTAAACCAGGATAAGTCTTTTCTTACTGTTACGTGACTTGACAACAGTTTCAGTAAAACAAAAGCGCACTAGAGTTGTATGAATAAGTCTGCATTTCGATGCAGGTGACCACTTGTCGTCGCCGGTAACCAACAGCACCACTATCACTTCAGACCTGGGCAGCAATGGCGACAACCATGGGTTCGAATCCTGGTTGCGCCTGCTGTCGGCACTAAGTCTTTCGCGGGACTTCGTGCCGTAGCCTCACCGACCTAAGGGACGGGCCGGCAGCCTCCTAGGAACTCGCTGCCCTCCAGCAGGAGTCTGGCTGGCGCTGAGGCAGCTTGTCCCAATAGGAACCAAGTATTGAAGTCAAATCGGCGGGCCGGGGGCATCAAGTTACGTGAATGACTTAGTTCTGACAGCAGCCGCAGCCCTGATTCGAACCGATGGCTGCTGCTAGCGGTACTCAGTCGTCTGCTGTCCTGCATATCTCTGCCGTCGTGGTCGTGCTGCTGGTTTCCTGCGACGAAAAGTGATCAGCTTCCTCAAAATTCAGGGTTATTCACACGCCTCTCTTGTGCAGTCGTTTCACTAAGACCTCCACCTAGTCACGTACCCACAACAAGAGAATTCCTCTTATGTGGTGACAGCGTCCCGCTTGCTACTTGGTTACTCCTGCGCTCACTTATCACGCTATTGCAATTCATTTACGTGTGTACTATTGTAACCTACATGTCGTCACACCGGCAGCTACAGGCTCGTGACTGTTAACAATGCTCCATTCGGCTTCCACACTACAACTCATTGCTTTTGCTAAATACTTAGAATTTTTACTCAGGTACCAGGTAGTGGCACTAACGTATTGTAGATGGACCAATATTTGAAAAAGTAACAGAGTTTAAATATCTAGTGTGCAATTTTAAATTTTTCAAATCGTATAACGTGTAACTAAATTGGGCCAGATTCCGGCAGTTCTGTTTAATCACACAATGTATTAACATACAGTAGGTAATGTTGCAAACTAACATCTAATCTTTTATGATTAGTCCAATCATCTGGAATGAAATTCCTCCGCTTCGTTAGGATGTTTATAGTGGCCCATAAAAGAAACACCGATGTTAGACAAAAACTAAATGCTGAACTATAACTTGAAATTCAGAATGAATGTGCGATGTGGCACATTACTTAGCACATTGGTAACGCATTCGGGAGGACGACGGTTCAAATCCTCGTCCGACTATCCAGGTTCATGTTTTCCATGATTTTCCTAAATTGCTTCAGGCAAATGCCAGGATGGTTCCTTTGAAAGGGCACGGCCGACTTCCTCTCCCCTCCTTCCCGTATCCGATGGGGCCGATGACCACGCAGATTGGTTCAAATGGCTCTGAGCACTATGGGACTTAACATCTATGGTCATCAGTCCCCTAGAACTTAGAACTACTTAAACCTAACTAACCTAAGGACATCACACAACACCCAGTCATCACGAGGCAGAGAAAATCCCTGACCCCGTCGGGAATCGAACCCGGGAACCCGGGCGCGGGAAATGACCCACGCAGATTGGTCGACGCCCTCAAATCAACCAGGCAACCAACCATCCAACGAAATGAACTGGGAAGACCACGCCCAATGTATGTCTGATAATAGGCTAACTAAAACAGGAAAACTATGACCAAACAGGAAAGAGAAATATTGGCCGTCCTTTAGGGAGAGGGTGCGAAAAGTTCTTACGCGGAAGAAGCCAAAAGACCAAATCCTTGAAGATGACGAGAGTTATGTAATGATGGTGACAAAGTATGATGACTTTGTGCCGCGTTTCAGTTGAACAAATACGCCCCAGAAACATATAATGTTGATTATATAATAAATTGGGTACTGAGGAAATTGTTGGCACCCATCCAATGAAAATGTTCCATCTGATAATTTTTTATCGTTTTTTCTCAAACTGGGTGCCAAGTAACATCCTTTCAGTCATGTTTTTTAAATAATGATATGAACTGTAAGTTTAACATTTATTTTTGAGGCATTTGTTGCATTTTGTTTATTTGTATATTTCTCGTTTGAACAACAATTTATGATAGTGAAATATGCTACAGACGTATTTTCGCAATATACAATACACGCAGTGTGGTGTAGGGTTATATCGCTGGATGGCGTGCTTCAGGATCGCCAGTTCAAACCCGACCACCAGCAATTGTTGTGTTCTTTCTGTACATTGTTGTTCATAATAAACGTGCATTTAGTGCTAAGTGTAGTATATAATCGACGACCCTACCTTCTAATTTAAACTGTGGAGTTGTTACAGAGCGACATTCTTTGATTGGAGGTGCCGGATGCTTCAAAATGTCTGTGTTTACTAAAAGTCGCCTACAAGGACAAAGGCCGGGAATGCAAGCCGTAGATCGTTTTGAGGTCCATATATTCAGGACATAAATGGATTTAGAAATAGCTGCACATCATGCATCCTTCAGTGTCCTCCGGAGGTCATGGTCGTGAGCTGACGAAATGGTGGAAAGATTTCGATCTAATTCCCAAACACAGTAGGTGCGATCACATAATGTATTTGGTAAATGTGTGCTTTTACGTGGACGAAACAACCCGAAACGATTCGACAACAATAAAGCTCGATAGGTGTGAAAAGTTCCAGTTCCAGCTGAATAAAATATTTCACGACAATCAACAGTAGGTCCGCTTCGAGGGAAAACAGAAAAGTGACATGGCCCAACGTCATGGGTAAGAATATAGTTCTGCATACAGAATGTTTTGACCCTATTCCGCATTGCAAATCCGAATAGAAGAGGCCGACTAAATTTCACACTTGAGAGGAATTGCAGAAAACATGATAAGGGTTTTACAACATCATAGGAATTTATGAAGTGGTGACAACGCATACTAGTAATGTAACAGAAAAGAGTCTGATTGTAGAACTCTAATGGACACCCAAATATCGTCTCTATGTCAGACATGTCAGACCATCAAGACCTCGCCTCTCTGGTATGCCAGATAATGGGAAAAGAGCTATACCATTTTATGACCACCAGAATTGTCGGACAGAGTAAGCAAGAGTCCTGAATGTCTACTCCAAATATCACGAGATAATAGGGAGTGTTGAAAAAGAGGCGTTTCGATGTCTAGCACTGATCTCCACAGCCATTCAAACACGCCAGGTAGAATCAACTCAGCCATCAAACGAAAACCCAGCATCCGACAAACACAGGTACAACCAACTTCTCTCTCATGAATAACGCATGGTCCCTCTCAAACATCCCGTAGACATTCCCCAGAGCTGTGCAGGAGTACCACCGCTGGCCTAGCTGTCGAATTCGGAGAAAATAAACAATACGACGATCTAGTTATGTGAGGTGACTACAGATGAAAATCTTCCATAGACCATGGTCCCGAAGATGTCAGAAAAAATCATTGACATCATCATTAACAGCCAACCTGTCTTGGCTCTGAGCGAGTCAGGCGCTTATTTCTCTATAATGTCGAATGCTTATCGGCGCCAGTTAAAGGAGTAATATAAAAGCGATTCTGATGTAGGTAAAAATGTGTCATACATCCAGCCGATGGGAGTTTGTACTGCAAAAATAGCTGTAAAGTTCAGAGCGCAGCCTTTCGAAACTGTCATTTTAGCAGAATGTAATCATAGTACATAATAATATTGAGAACGAAGCTCCTTGCAACTACCACACGCAGTCAAACTGTGGAAAATCTGAGTTCCAGACTGACAAAGGTATTACGACAATCACGTGTAACAGATGATGTTTCTGGGCATTGGCTTGCAGCTGAAGAAGCTGTTATCCCACCATCGTCAATACCTCGAGTTCCAGTCGTCAATAAAAATGATCAGTTACTCTGTTCAGCTTTTTATGATTGCCAAAAGGTACTCTTACCCACAAAACAGATGCACATGGTAATGACGCTAGTAAGCATTGTAGGTGGTCAGGGAGGACTCTGGATCACTGTCACAATCAGCTACTTCTCATCAACGATATGTGTGTATGGCGAGTAGAAGCAGTCCAGGAAAGGCAGCATAGTGCCATCGACTATCAACCATTCTCTGCTCCCACAACAGACAACACAGGGGAGGAAGCTACTGTCTGAGTGCCAAAAGGATCTGGTCTGACTGAGGACAATATCGGTAAGTGACTGCTGTTTTGTATCAATGTTTGAATGCTTTCAGATCAGGAATGCAGAAAAGACAAGGAAAGCAGTACTTGGTAAAACACTGTACCAGCACTGGGGATCTTCCCCCAGTCAGCCAGCAGTAGTACAGTGTGTCAATGGCTGAATGATGGATAATCGTGAATGGAGTGGAGAAAAATCTGCAGGATGACATCACTGAAAACACAGGGAGCTTTTACGCCTCTGCTGTGGTACTTTAGAAGATGATGGATGGCACATGGCGTTCCTCCATCAGCTGACAATATCTGAACAATATGAAGGAAAAATATGTTTGTCCCTTACTGTGTACTGATGCCTCTCTAGACTGCTTGGAAGGACAAGAATATGTAGCTATGGACATGGAACGAGGCTACTGGCAAATAGAGACTAGGGTTGCTGACTGGGAAAAGACTGTCTTCTTAACTCCTCAAATCTTCTATGATTTTGAAGTAATGGATGTGTAACGCTGCAGACACCTTCAAATGTGTGATAGATAACCATAAATGGATAACACGTCTTTACTGTCTTGATGACATGGTCACTTTTTGAAGGCATTTCAAGAACGTCTAAGCCATCTGGAAATCACATTGAAATGTACTGAGACTACCAGGTGCTGCCTGAATCAGAAACCGTGCCTTTTGGAAGACTGTAAAACAAAAATTTTGGTGCATCTAGTGAATAGCGATGGAATATGTATTATTCCAGAGAAAACGAAAGCAGTAACAAACTTTTCAGCACATTTGTAGTGTGAGAAAGTTTCTCAGTATATGCTCGTATTAACAGCTATCCATAAAGGACTTCTCTATCACGGCACATCCCTTGCAAGAAATATCGCAGGAAGATGTCAAATATTTCTGGAATGAGTCGCAAGAAAGAGCCTTTCTTGTCCTTAAGGTGGTGCTAATATCTTTTCCAGTTCTAGCACGATATGACAAATATCCTGAGATAAAATTTCGTGGGTTTCGGTATAGGTTTAGTTCTGGTACAAATTCATTAAGGTACTGAACAGGTGATACTGTACAAGCGAGAGAAGGTGCCTTGCAGTTGTTTGAGCCATAACTACACTCCTGGAAATTGAAATAAGAACACCGTGAATTCATTGTCCCAGGAAGGGGAAACTTTATTGACACATTCCTGGGGTCAGATACATCACATGATCACACTGACAGAACCACAGGCACATAGACACAGGCAACAGAGCATGCACAATGTCGGCACTAGTACAGTGTATATCCACTTTTCGCAGCAATGCAGGCTGCTATTCTCCCATGGAGACGATCGTAGAGATGCTAGATGTAGTCCTGTGGAACGGCTTGCCATGCCATTTCCACCTGGCGCCTCAGTTGGACCAGCGTTAGTGCTGGACGTGCAGACCGCGTGAGACGACGCTTCATCCAGTTCCAAACATGCTCAATGGGGGACAGATCCGGAGATCTAGCTGGCCAGGGTAGTTGACTTACACCTTCTAGAGCACGTTGGGTGGCACGGGATACATGCGGACGTGCATTGTCCTGTTGGAACAGTAAGTTCCCTAACCGGTCTAGGAATGGTAGAACGATGGGTTCGATGACGGTTTGGATGTACCGTGCACTATTCAGTGTCCCCTCGACGATCACCAGTGGTGTACGGCCAGTGTAGGAGATCGCTCCCCACACCATGATGCCGGGTGTTGGCCCTGTGTGCCTCGGTCGTATGCAGTCCTGATTGTGGCGCTCACCTGCACGGCGCCAAACACGCATACGACCATCATTGGCACCAAGGCAGAAGCGACTCTCATCGCTGAAGACGACACGTCTCCATTCGTCCCTCCATTCACGCCTGCCGCGACACCACTGGAGGCGGGCTGCACGATGTTGGGGCGTGAGCGGAAGACGGCCTAACGGTGTGCGGGACCGTAGCCCAGCTTCATGGAGACGGTTGCGAATGGTCCTCGCCGATACCCCAGGAGCAACAGTGTCCCTAATTTGCTGGGAAGTGGCGGTGCGGTCCCCTACGGCACTGCGTAGGATCCTACGGTCTTGGCGTGCATCCGTGCGTCGCTGCGATCCGGTCCCAGGTCGACGGGCACGTGCACCTTCCGCCGACCACTGGCGACAACTTCGATGTACTGTGGAGACCTCACGCCGCACGTGTTGAGCAATTCGGCGGTACGTCCACCCGGCCTCCCGCATGCTCACTATACGCTCTCGCTCAAAGTCCGTCAACTGCACATACGGTTCACGTCCACGCTGTCGCGGCATGCTACCAGTGTTAAAGACTGCGATGGAGCTTCGTATGCCACGGAAAACTGGCTGACACTGACGGCGGCGGTGCACAAATGTACGCAGCTAGCGCCATTCGACGGCCAACACCGCGGTTCCTGGTGTGTCCGCTGTGCCGTGCGTGTGATCATTGCTTGTACAGCCCTCTCGCAGTGTCCGGAGCAAGTATGGTGGGTCTGACACACCGGTGTCAATGTGTTCTTTTTTCCATTTCCAGGAGTGTAATTCCAGCGGTATTTGTTTAGCAAAGCTTTCATTTTTGGGACAGTGCTGGCTGACTAACTGAAGGATCGATTGGTGGGATGAGCACTGAGGCTTCAGGAATGTGACATAGCAATGATTAACAAAAGTGTACGCAAACATAATGACGCTGGCTGTCCCCTGAGCAATCCATTGACATACACAGCAGTGTGGATGAAATTTGAGTCAGCACTATTGCTGGAAACGACAGAAACCTTGTAAAAGAAGGAACCGAGCAAAGGAGAATTGAACCGAATAAAGGAGAATTCCATTTAACTGACGAAACATTATACAAAACAAACCGCTATATCTGTGGCCTGTATCCAATTCACGATATAATCATACGAACTGTCAACCAGATGACCGTACGATCGTGTTCTGCACGGAATATGACATTCTGGTCAACCCACAACCATGCCAATGATGACATCAGGGGACGTATGAAATGAGGTCGTGTTTGCTGGGTAGCCTCACATCCACAATCGTTGTGTACACAGGCGCAGACGGTGCAGTATGACACAGAGAAGATGCCTTCCCGACCTTCTGCGATGGAGGGCCAGAGAGGGGAAGGAAGCAGGACAGCCACAAACTGATGTGGCCCTATGGCTTTGTGTCAGTAGTTCTGTTTCTCGGATATGACGACAGCGTGTAGAAACCGAAACTGCATCCCGAAGACCACGTGCGACTTCAGTAAAGAGGACCGCTATTTGGCTGTAAGGGCACCACAGCACCACATTAGTACTGCACAGCAACTGGCTAATGAGCTCGCTACAACCACTAGTACTGTACTGAGGCTAGCTGTGTGCAGAAGGTTTCGGCAGAGCGGCTTTATTGTCAGAGACCTGCTGTGTATTTATCTCTTACGCGTCTTCACAGACGTGAACGTCTAGAGTGGAGTCATCACACCAGTGTATGAGAAAGGCCCATTCTCCTGAAGTTTTTCCACGAACTCCACCATCTGCTCATCTGGTAATTGTGAAGATCCTAGACAGAATCAGACGCAGATACCACTTGCCTAGTCATTGAATACCCGTTAGACACTGTGTAAGCCACTGTGAAGAATGCCGATGATGGAAGCACCTGGGAAATCTGCTACCAATCAGCCTGTCGAAGCACAATTTCGTCGATCTGGAATCGGACTGTTTGTGAGGTTCCCGATGTCGACAAAGGGAAATCGATAGATAATAGTCTGCACTGACTACCTCGCCTGCCATGCTGTCACTGAAACTTAATCGATTTTGGAAACGTTTTCCTGTCGAGATCACAGATAACTTCACTTTGCACCTAAGCCATGATTTCTCGCGATACTCGTGGCAGGATAATTTCTCTGTCGAAGTTACGCTCTTTGCGGCGTCCTGGTTGGCTAGCGCCCTCTATTTAGAACGGCCGCGGCTCGAGAAGTGAGACTCGGAAAAACAGCGCATGAAGCATCGCGAGTAGTCAGTCGGCCCTTGTTGTACCGCGAGGACGCACGGCGTTGACGAGCGGAACTGGAGTGCTGAAGCAGTCACCGGTCAACACACTCTCTGTTTAAAAGTCGTGTCTATCTGGAATCCGGAGGAGAGCACGGGAATTACCCTGGCATGCATGTTAACGGCGGGCTCCTGGACTAATTTTAAATGGTGAGCCATTTCGTGGTGGAACCTCTGGATGTCATTGCTCCGTGTAGTCACTTTTATTTTCGCTAGCCATTCTTTAAACAACTTGGACATGGGTCCGGTATACTTGGTATTGCTAATCTGTGTAATTGCACTGTACACTGATCCCGTTACATCACAAGCGCTACCGATATTCGGCGATTCCTTTTTTTATTTGTTATTTTTAATATGTGAAGTGGTGATTTTTATGGATCAAAGTTTATCCTCTACATAAAACATCGGCCGCAAATTTATATTGGAATTGCAAACTTCCTGTTGTCTACTATCATAGTAACAATTTTGCGCCGTCAAATGGTGCTTCGGTATTTAAGGTTGTGTGCGGATTGTCTGGTCATTATCACCTTGAGGTAGTTGTGTTTCATAAATTTATCAAATGAAATTTCACGTCATTGGAGACTGTTTGATGCACTATTGCTTTAATATGTAACTGCGGTTGTCACATTATAACGTTTAACATTTCTTCCTTTATTTGGCGCTACCCAGTGCTTGATTGTTGGTTTTAGTATATTAGTGAACTGTGTATTAGCACTGGGTTTGTGTGTTCTAGAAGCCGTTATTGGAGTACGCAGGCGCTGCTACCTGTTGTCATTTGAGCTCTCGAGCACGGAGTTCAGACGCGCTGCCGATGTGAACGCCAAACGTCAAGAATGTGCTGACTGGTGTGTAGATCTTTCAGGCCATCACAACATCATATTGCCGAATGTTTTACATGATAGTTAATTCACATATTTATGAGATCATGCTATGTGAGTATTTTTTAAACCTAATAGCTTTTGCCGGCCGAAGTGGCCGTGCGGTTAAAGGCGCTGCACTCTGGAACCGCAAGACCGCTACGTTCGCAGGTTCGAATCCTGCCTCGGGCATGGATGTTTGTGATGTCCTTAGGTTAGTTAGGTTTAATTAGTTCTAAGTTCTAGGGGACTAATGACCTCAGAAGTTGAGTCCCATAGTGCTCAGAGCCATTTGAACCTAATAGCTTTTACAGGTTTTTATTTTTCATATTCACAACTAGTGAGTTCCGATCTACAGTTATGTTAAAGCTATATTTGTGTAAAGTAATTTTTTTATTAATTTAAAGTTGGGGCCATAAGGCTGTTTTTCTTTTAAATTTTTTTGAATTATTCCCATTGCTTTTATACAATTGAACAATCGGTGTAGATTACCGCTACTTGCCAATACTAATTAAACATTGTGTTGTTGCCGGTGATATTTTGATTAACTTGGTGAAAATAAATTAGATCTGCTACCATTGGTAGGATTTAGGATTGATAAGCTGGACAAAAGGGCTGCTGGAGTGGAATGCTGGCTCCATTTGAGGATACAAGCATTTATTTTCACCACGTTGTTTAAAACAGCACTGGTGACAACGTAATGTTAAATTAGTATTTTCAAATGGTGGTAATACTATCGGAAAAGTTACTAAGAAGGTACTTTGGACAGACCTTATCCTTCGTCACTTGTCAGATGCCTGAAGTGGAAAATCATGACTCTATATCAATAAGAGAAAATCGCAGAGGTGTAGACCATGTCCTCTGTATGAAGTCCTATTGCAGTCCAAGGTACAGATCAACGGTAGGCGGTTGAAAACACTGAAGGCCCAGTCGAGGATTGCGAAGATGCGACGTTAGGGGCTGCCTTCGTATTCACCACACTGAAGATGTCGCAACACGACGAGGATACGAGGAACCACCAGAGCCGCAATACAGAACACCATTAACCAGAACTAGATCCACGGTACTGTAGTCACCTCGAACAAGAATTCCTAAAACAGCGGCTCGTTGTTTCTCCAGGAGAGGGAACAATTCCACAAGCTATGGAGCATACAGTGCATCGCTGGTGGAATGCTGAGGGTATAATTTGAAACTCGACCATCCGGAATGCTGTCAATTTAGTATTTCAGTTCTTAGAATATCTTTGTTTGATATACCTGCGCACACCATCCTAGGGTTCGGTTCTGTTATGGTTTTACGTTAGTGTTCATTATAAAAGTGCTTCCAGTATAAAGTGCTGTACTTATGGATGACCCTGCCTTCGGATCTGGACTTCACTGTGGTAACAACGTGACAGCGATTACACATTCATAGAATAGACATGATTCAGAATAGACAAGAAGAAGGTTAGAAGTGAGCTACGTTCTTTTCAATGGAACAGTCTTACCATTCATTTTAACGACGTCACAAAACCACCTAAGGCTCAAGTAAGGATGGCTCGCTGAATTTGGTAGTCCATCACACTTCCGTCGTCCGACTTTCTTCTGTTGTTTTCTCCTATGTGCTGACGCAATTTCATGAATTCACCTCCGGAATGCTAATTCAGTGACATAAAACTGCATCACATAACATTATCTTTAATTTGAAAATGATACAAGAAATGAGGTGCAAGTAAGTGGGCCACTTTATTCGAAAAGTTCCACAGGTGCATGCAAGGTAGAATCAGAGTAACACTCGTACCCTTACGTTAAACGAGACAGGGGGCGGTGCGACTTCTATACAATGCTCCCTGTAAATGTGAACATAGAACACCTTTGTGTAAAGTTAGTAGTAGCCATTTGTACAACCGGCTGTGCACAAGGGAGGCTGGGTAAAATATAAAGGAAAACTAGGAATTTCAATTTGCGTTACCAAGCACTTATCAAGTAGTCGATATGACTTCTCCAGTTAACGTCAAACTATATCCCCCGACTCGAACCACACTTCTCAATGTAAGACGAATTCCCTTTCAGGAGAAACTGGAAGCACTACCTCAGTTGAAAGGGAGAGGTCGATGAAAACAGGAGAAAAATTTAGCAAATTAAACAGGATATACCTTTAGTTATTCTGACGCTTGCATTCACTTTGACGTCACGCAGTGACCTTGCGAGTTAGTTTTTTTATTTTTAATTGGTGACAACGGACATTTGATATTATATATTGTTATATAAGAGCCTCACGACTGAGCGGAAAAGAAACGTTGTTGGTTAAGAAATAGGTTATACGAAAATTAGGGTGAAATTTTTATTTACAATCTGAGTGGAATGTTAGCGTGTCTAATATAGCTTAGATGGGATACGTGCATTTTACAAAGTGCAGACGTTCATTGTTTTGTCAAGTATTAGTTCTGTGTAGAAGTAATTAAATAGAGTTGTTACAGGAAGTAGGTTGTCTGTAAATGAGAGAGATTGTTTGTCACACTTTCACGTTTAATCATAAGGATAACGGTTCTGTATAATGGGTATTTGCTAGGTTAGAAGGAATGACGATATACGTTTGAAGTTCTCTAACGCTACAGGTACAGCAATAAGGAATAGCGCAGTAGGCAGTACAGTTGAAGAGGAATGGACATCTCTAAAAAGGGCCATCACAGAAGTTGGGAAGGAAAACATAGGTACAAAGAAGGTAGCTGCGAAGAAACCATGGGTAACAGAAGAAATACTTCAGTTGATTGATGAAAGGAGGAAGTACAAACATGTTCCGGGAAAATCAGCAATACAGAAATACAAGTCGCTGAGGAATGAAATAAATAGGAAGTGCAGGGAAGCTAAGACGAAATGGCTGCAGGAAAAATGTGAAGACATCGAAAAAGATATGATTGTCGGAAGGACAGACTCAGCATACAGGAAAGTCAAAACAACCTTTGGTGACATTAAAGGCAACGGTGGTAACATTAAGAGTGCAACGGGAATTCCACTGTTAATTGCAGAGGAGAGAGCAGATAGGTGGAAAGAATACATTGGAAGCCTCTATGTGGGTGAAGATTTGCCTGATTTAGAAGAGATAGGGGATCCAGTATTAGAATCGGAATTTAAAAGAGATTTGGAGGACTTACGGTCAAATAAGGCAGAAGGGGTAGATAACATTCCATCAGAATTTCTAAAATCATTGGGGGAAGTGGCAACAAAACGACTGTTCACGTCGGTGTGTACAATATATGAGTCTGGCAATATACCATCAGACTTTCGGAAAAGCATCATCCACACCATTCCGAAGACGGCAAGAGCTGACCAGTGCGAGAATTATCGCACAATCAGCTTAACAGCTCATGCATCGAAGCTGCTTACAAGAATAATATACAGAAGAATGGAAAAGAAAATTGAGAATGCGCTAGGTGACGATCAGTTTGGCTTTAGGAAAAGTAAAGGGACGAGAGAGGCAATTCTGACGTTATGGCTAATAATGGAAGCAAGGCTAAAGAAAAATCAAGACACTTTCATAGGATTTGTCGACCTGGAAAAAGCGTTCGACAATATAAAATGGTGCAAGCTGTTCGAGATTCTGAAAAAAGTAGGGGTCAGCTATAGGGAGAGACGGGTCATATACAATATGTACAACAACCAAGAGGGAATAATAAGAGTGGACGATCAAAAACAAAGTGCTCGTATTAAGAAGGGTGTAAGACAAGGCTGTAGTCTTTCGCCCCTACTCTTCAATCTGTACATCGAGGAAGCAATGATGGAAATAACAGAAAGGTTCAGGAGTGGAATTAAAATACAAGGTGAAAGGATATCAATGATACGATTCGCTGATGACATTGCTATCCTGAGAGTGAAAGTGGAGAAGAATTAAATGATCTGCTGAACGGAATGAACAGTCTAATGAGTACACAGTATGGTTTGAGAGTAAATCGGAGAAAGACGAAGGTTATGAGAAGCAGTAGAAATGAGAACAGCGAGAAACTTAACATCAGCATTGATGGTCACGAAGTCAATGAAGTTAAGGAATTCTGCTACCTAGGCAGTAAAATAACCAATGACGGACGGAGCAGGGAGGACATCAAAAGAAGACTCGCTATGGCAAAAAAAGCATTTCTGACCAAGAGAAGTCTACTAATATCAAATACCGGCCTTAATTTGAGGAAGAAATTTCTGAAGATGTACGTCTGGAGTACAGCATTGTATGGTAGTGAAACATGGACTGTGGGAAAACCGGAACAGAAGACAATCGAAGCATCTGAGATGTGGTGCTATAGACTAATGTTGAAAATTAGGTGGACTGATACGGTAAGGAATGAGGAGGTTCTACGCAGAATCGGAGAGGAAAGGAATATGTGGAAAACACTGATAAGGAGAAGGGACAGGATGATAGGACATCTGCTAAGACATGAGGGAATGACTTCCATGGTGCTAGAGGGAGCTGTAGAGGGCAAAAACTATAGAGGAAGACAGAGATTGGAATACGTCGAGCAAATAATTGAGGACGTAGGTTGTAAGTGCAGGAAAGGAATATGTGGCGGGCCGCTTCAAACCAGTCAGTAGACTGATGACAAAAAACAAAAAAAAAGATAATTTAAGATGATAGATGGACTCGACGAAGTACTACTCTCGACCATAGTGTCTGTGCTATGTCGAAATAGCAGGTCACTGTCTGACGGACAAGACGGATGCCTTACACCCTGTTTTGGTTAGACAAGCTTGCTGACAAGTTCCCCAAGGACGTCATTATCTGCAAATTCGCATTATTTCAAAAGACAGAGTCATAAAGGCTGTTTTCAATACTAAAACCAATAGTCATTTTCAGCTGATACAAGCAACGTTATTTCGGCGACGCTCGATGAATAGACCTGTAGGGTAATTGACAAATGGTCACGATGTGACATTTCAGTATCATTTTTCCCGTTACTCGCCAACATAACGGGAACCACAACCCCTTAACAACAGCTCTTTAATGTACGTGGCAGACCCACGCTTCGAGATCCTGCCCAAGGGTGTCCTATCATACATAAATGTTCCGCCAGTTCCTAATTCACTGGATCAGATGATAGCTGCATAAAGAAGCCGCATGACAGTGAAACATCTGCTTGAACATGTGAAAAAATATCTGAGTGAATATCGCCACCGAGTCAGCAACATAGGGTCTACAGCTGACCACGCAATTCAGACAGTAATAAGTACTGCCACCTGAGACACAGAATTGTCTAAATCTCACCCTTACTTTCCTTTAACCTGTGGGTCCATTCTAGCTATGCCGGTGATGAAACCTCACTGAGTGAAGAAAAGTAGTGCGAAAAAAAATTGAGAGGAACCAGAAACTCTGTGTTTGGGCATCTGAGTAGTGAGATGGAATTCTGCCCTGTTCCAATACGAAAACAAACTAGCGTCGACATGCTAAACACAGAGTTGGTAAAGCACTGAAAACTAAGTACCAGTTCAAGGCAAACAACCAGGGGGAGCGACACACAAATCTTTATACAGAAAGTGTCGTACATGGAGATTAAAATTATTAAAGCTAAATTAATTCGATCCATAGAAAACAGCTAGAAGGACCTAAAATGAGACAAAAAACAATGTGGTATGACGAGAGGAAATACCAATGAATCACTGAATACTGAGAATGAAAAGGCGCCCACAAACAAATCTATACGTGGAGAATGCAAAAATGAATGCACAGCAAGAAGAAGCAATACATACGTGCATCGCAGAGAAATTATTGATGAAATTACGCAGCAAAGTTTAGCAACAAACCTACAAATATCCCTTATGTTCGATGAAAATTAAAATTTTACAATACATATCCACGAAGAAGGGGAGTAAGTACAAAGTGCGGAAAGTAAATCCCGTTGAGCAGATGAAAGTGCTACTGAATTAGCGGAAAAATTCTTACCATAAATCATGGAGGAATTTCCGTGTTAATACAATAAACTAATCGATCTGTAAAGTAATATCCTGAATATGTTCTTAGAAGAAATAATGATTTTTATCATAAAAATCTATAGACTAAAGGAAATTGAGAAGAGATGAAAAATTACTTTAATGAAAACTACTGAACCAATAAAAACGAACATCTTCGCACTAAATCTAAAGTCTAATAAACATAATAGCAGCGGCAAACAAAGGATGGCAACAAATATGGATAGGAAATATACTGCTAAACATATATAAGTAATGGAATACGACTCAGATTTATGAAGATCATAAAAACGTACTGCGTGTCTCGTTTACAACCGGGATATTATTTTAGAAGACGTGTCAACCAATGCATGTAGTATCTCTGAACCCTGATGTAGTAAAACTTTGCCTTTTTGTAAACGAATTATTGACCCAATGAGCAATTTCGTAACGAAATCTAACTTTGAAAAGAAATAAGAAATTAGCTCAGAGGCCTACAATTACAAAAATTGCGCAAATAATGGAATGCACGCACAGCTTCTCTAACTGAACATGAGACACTGAGAAGCAGCTTGTGCCATCGTACAAAAATTACAATGAAGGCCAATTTATAGTTGAAAATTTTGCAATGGGAATCTTCACTCCTGTTTGTAATACTGTGCTTCATGGAAATGGTTGACTGGTGATAAACCTTCTGACCTTTATCTGAATAACGAAGTGATTCGGAAGGACTGAATTTACAACTATTACGGAATGGTTAACCGACCAGTCCACTGTGCTGTGCTAGGTATTTTGTGGAAAACCTGCCACGGAAGTTCTGCAGTTACCAGTCGACGACAAAAGTTACCTTAACACCAGAAAATTTGCGTGCGGAGAATGGATTTTTTATCTCTGTTAAAGTGGTAAAAGTATTTTAAATCCGCATTATTTCATCATCGGCACTAGTACAGTCATTGCCTGACAAAAGGGGGTCCTTGGAACATGTTAGCACAAAATGGTAAAGTCAAAATCTGCACCAAAAATGTACTAATATAGTCATTGAATGATTTGAGAAAGTAAAAAATGAGAAACAGCAAATGGGAGCAAATGTTGTATGTCAGCTTCAGACTAACTATGCTTAGGACATCAGCCACTTTATTTTCAACATACTCGTGGAACGTAAGTCGTTATTTCAGTTATGACACAGTCAGACTTACGCGTTCGAGTTCTAGCAAAAAACAGAACGCCCTAAATTGTAGCAGAGAATAACGGAATCGAATGCATAATGCATCGAACTGAATGTGCAGAATCCAATCCTGTAACCGTATTTAAGCTCACGGGAAACTTTAGGGCACCTTGCGCCTAAATAACAGCTGACCTTCGCAAAATATCCCAAGTGTACCACACGTAATAATTGAAAATAAACCATAAAACACGAAAGGAATGACTGCAACACACTGCTGATTATAGGCCTCACCGAATGAATGAAACGTTTGCACCAAATGTGCCGACTGATGCTACCGTCTCCCACCAGTGTATATTCATCACAAGACCCCCGGAACCAATTGTGATCAAAAATTATACTCAAGCATGGATTAACTAATCATTAGTTATATTATTGGCTGGTTCAAAAAATGGTTCAAATGGCTCTGAGCACTTTGGGACTTAACATCTGAGGTCATGTGTCCCCTAGAACTTAGAACTACTGAAACCTAACTAACCTAAGAACATCACACACATCCATGGCCGAGGCAGGATTCGAACCTGCGACCGTAGTTGTTGTACGGCTCCAGACTGAAGCGCTTAGAACCGCTCGGCCACACCGGCCGGCATTATTGGCTGGGAGCATATGGAACCACCAGAGGTAATACATGTCCGTCAGAATATCTCAGAGAGATACAGACAAAAGACCTGGTACTGTGTGTCGATACTGGTTAGAAACACTGCCGAAAAATGTTACCAAAATCAGTTTGCGAGTTATTGAATGCAAAACTATTGTTACGATAGATGGCCACTTGATACGACTTCTGCAGTACTTGCTAGCAGCAGACACAGTGGCTGCGCCAAAGACTGAGGCGGCGTAGAGTTTTACAATTATTTATTGAACTTTCTTTACAATTTCTCCCTCGTCGTCGCTGCCCAGCCCTACGGACCCTTCCGCCTTTCTGCTGCTGTGTAGATTCTCCGACAATGTGCGCAACGCACGCCGCTGATCACACTCAGAATCTCAGGCCACCAGTGCTCCGCTGAAGCCAGGATGCCCTGTGGTTGAGATGAACTCTTTGCCACCCACAGAGCCCCACTACGTGAGGTCAGTTGCCAGCGCCTGCCGCACTGGCGTCTGGGAAGCCGTCAGTCGCGATGACCGCGAGGTCCTGTCATGGACGGACCCCGCGCCGTGAGCCGGGTTGCTGTGAAGTCGGGACATCAGTCCCCAGCGGCGTCTTTGACCGAGACAGCGCTGCAGCCGGTCCTGCTGGAAGTTCTCGCTGTAGTTAGTCAGCCATGGTGCCGACTGAACTCGGTTCGACGTCCAGAAATGAAGTTGACATCTAGTGGCGAACGGATGACTCCAGCAAGCTGGAACAAACTTCCAGAATCGTCACCTACGAAGATTGAACATTTGGACACGGACTACGTCTGTCCTTTTATCCGAACTGCTTCCTAATGGCTTCTGTCTGTTGCTGTCTGCGCTCCACTATTTATATCCGGCAGGAGGACCTTTTTTTACCCTCGGTGGTAGCTTTTTGTTATTACTCCCGCAGTATATTGCAGCGTAACTTAGCGTGCTGGCCTCACTTACCCTTACTCAGCACTCTCCAGGCTTCGCTCGGTGCTCGGTCTGTGTGCATCCTTGCGTCAGCTTGTTAGTAGACTGCTGCTGTCAGCAAGGCTATCTGTGCCACGCTTACTTCGCAACGCCTCGATCGCTGGCGTGCCTCTGTTTTGCCATTCTCCACCGCGTGAAGCAACGCTTACTACATGTGGCCGCAACACTGCCTCCTCTTAAAAATTAAATTCGTCCCTGAATTTACCCTATACGTTATTTCTAGTCCTATCCTATATTCTACTTCTTCCCTATATACATCCACGTTGCCCTGATTCATGACCTACTGGTGAACTATTCTACAGGAATCTCATGGAGCGGCCTTCCATTAACATGATGAATCCTCCGTTTTAATAAGACATATACCACACCGATAAATACAATCAACACGGTGATAGTACTGGTTGAAATACCAATGGTGACAATGCTACGTTTCCGCCTGGTATCGTACTCCTCCACATACCTTAACATTTGCTGGATTGAAATTTGACCTTTCACCGAATCTACTAGTTTATCTATCGTTTGCAATGGTGTACCATCCAAGGTGTTGTTAATATACGTCACATTTTCTCCTGGAGCGATGCTGAATGACTCATCTGGCCAGTACAACGTCAGATGAGTATCTGCAACCTTGGTGACTCCCGTGACAGTCGCTGGTAAGCTGAAACGATCCCCTACTTTTCACAATTTGTCCAGTTGATTAGCAAACCACTGTCCCGTAATTCCATCTCCGTGGTTGCTGTCCAATTCCCATTGTCATAACACTTGGCTAATATCCTCTCCGTAGCGAATGCTGAATACTACCAATGCCTCCCAACTTGCTGAAAATATGGCGTAGTCTTCACGATTATTCTCCGACACTCAGAAGCTTCTGCTTCTGCCCTAGATAACTGGATCTCACACGACCCCTTGCCCATGTAAACAACCCATGATGGAAAAATCGAAACTGACTCCGTTAGACATCTACTCAACTCTAAACTCGACATAGTAGCATGAGTATCGCCCTCCTTAGACATGAATAAAACTTCCTGTGACCTGAACTCTACGTCTTTCCCCATGCTCTCCCATCTGACTGGATAAGGATGCACTGTGTAACATTGATACTGGCTCCCCACACTAGTTACTGGAAATCTAATCTCTACATACATCTTCACTAGATCCTTAATCCTAGACATATGATAAAAATCCCGTATATTACCGCTAAGAATTCCTTCTCTGTCGTGGAGTAATTTTGTTCCGCCTCGTTAAGTTGACGAGACGCGAACGCAATCATACGTCCTTTGCCATCAATTTCTTGCCCAAGTACAGCCCCAAGAGCGTGATTAGACGCGTCATATTGCAGCATAAACTCCTTCGAAAAGTCTGGAAACTTCAAAACTGGATCTGATGTCAGTATCCGTTTCAACTCTTTAAATGCTTTCTCGCACTCTGACGTCCACTGGAAGGTAACACCTATTCTTAGAAATTTAGTAAGTGGCCACGCTATTTCTGGGAACCCCTGTACGAATTTTCGACTACAGCTCGCAAGACCAATATACGATTGCAGTTGTTTAACTGTTTGCGGAACCGGAAAATCTCGTACTGCAGACGTGAGACGAGGGTCTGTCTGTAACCCGTCCTGATTGGTAACATGCCTGAGATAATTTACTCGCGTTTGCCCAAAATGGCATTTCTCGAAACTTAATGTTATCCGTGCTGCCTCTAATGTTTTAATCACCTTTTCTAACCGTTCCACGCGCTGCTCTATATGTCTTGAAAAAACTAATGTCATCCAGATACACCGTGAATTTTTTCGGTTTCAACCCGCGAAGGACTCCATCCAACATCCTCTGAAATGTTGCTGGAGCGTTTTTTAGTACAAACGGCATTCTTTTATCCTCGAAGTGACCACAATGTGTCCTCCGGACATCTACATCTACATCTGCATCTACATTTATACTCCGCAAGCCACCCAATGGTGTGTGGCGGAGGGCACTTTACGTGCCACTGTCATTACCTCCCTTCTCTGTTCCAGTCGCGTATGGTTCGCGGGAAGAACGACTGTCTGAAAGCCTCCGAGCGCGCTCGAATCTCTCTAATTCTATATTCGTGATCTCCTCGGGAGGTATAAGTAGGGGGAAGCTATATATTCGATACCTCATCCAGAAACGCACCCTCTCGAAACGTGGCGAGCAAGCTACACCGCGATGCAGAGCGCCTCTTTTGCAGAGTCTGCCACTTGAGTTTGCTAAACATCTCCGTAACGCTATCACAGTTACCAAATAACCCTGTGACGAAACGCGCCGCTCTTCTTTGGATCTTCTCTATCTCCTCCGTCAACCCGATCTGGTACGGATCCCACACTGATGAGCAATACTCAAGTATAGGTCGAACGAGTGTTTTGTAAGCCACCTCCTTTGTTCATGGACTACATTTCCTAAGGACTCTCTCAATGAATCTCAACCTCGTACCTGTCTTACCAACAATTAATTTCATATGATCATTCCACTTCAAATCGTTCCGCACGCATACTCCCAGATATTTTACAGAAGAAACTGCTACCATTATTTGTTCCGCTATCATATAATCATACAATAAAGAATCCTTCTTTCTATGTATTCGCAATACATTACATTTGTCTATGTTAAGGCTCAGTTGCCACTCCCTGCACCAAGTGCCTATCCGCTGCAGATCTTCCTGCATTTCGCTACAATTTTCTAATGCTGCACCTTCTCTGTATACTACAGCATCACCCGCGAAAAGCCGCATGGAACTTCCGACACTATCTACTAGGTCATTTATATATATTGTGAAAAGCAATGGTCCCATAATACTCCCCTGTGGCATGCCAGAGGTTACTTTAACGACAGTAGACGTCTCTCCATTGATAACAACATGCTGTGTTCTGTTTGCTAAAAACTCTTCAGTCCGGCCACACAGCTGGTCTGATATTCCGTAGGCTCTTACTTTGTTTATTAGGCGACAGTGCGAAACTGTGTCGAACGCCTTCCGGAAGTCAAGGAAAATAGCATCTACATGGAAGCCTGTATCTGATATTTTCTGGGTCTCATGAACAAATAAAGCGAGTTGGGTCTCACACGATCGCTGTTTCCGGAATCCATGTTGATTCCTACAGAGTAGATTCTGGGTTTCCAAAAACGACATGATACTCGAGCAAAAAACATGTTCTAAAATTCTGCAACAGATCGACGTCAGAGATATAGCTCTATAGGTTTGCGCATCTGCTCGACGACTCTTCTTCAAGACTGGGACTACCTGTGCTCTTTTCCAATCATTTGGAACCTTCCGTTCCTCTAGAGACTTGCGGTACACGGCTGTTAGAAGGAGGGCAAGTTCTTTCGCGTATTCTGTGTAGAATCGAATTGGTATCCCGTCAGGTCCAGTGGACTTTCCTCTGTTGAGTGATTCCAGTTGATTTTTTGTTACTTGGACACTTATTTCGATGTCAGCCGATTTTTCGTTTGTGCGAGGATTTAGAGAAGGAACTGCAGTGCGGTCTTCCTCTGTGAAACAGCTTTGGAAAAAGGTGTTTAGTATTTCAGCTTTACGCGTGTCATCCTCTGTTTCAATGCCATCATCATCTCGGAGTGTCTGGATATGCTGTTTCGAGCTACTTACTGATTTAACGTAAGACCAGAACTTCCTAGGATTTTCTGTCAAGTCGGTACACAGAATTTTACTTTCGAATTCACTGAACGCTTCACGCATAGCTCTCCTTACGATAACTTTGACATCGTTTAGCTTCTGTTTGTATGAGAGGTTTTGGCTGCGTTTAAACTTGGAGTGAAGGTCTCTTTGCTTTCGCAGTAGTTTCCTAACTTTGTTGTTGAACCATGGTGGGTTTTTCCCGTCCCTCACAGTTATACTCGGCACGTACCTGTCTAAAACGCATATTACGATTGCCTTGAACTTTCTCCATAAACACTCAACATTATCAGTGTCGGAACAGAAATTTTCGTTTTCATCTGTTAGGTAGTCTGAAATCTGCCTTCTATTACTCTTGCTAAACAGATAAACCTTCCTCCCTTTTTTTATATTCCTATTAACTTCCATATTCTGGGATGCTGCAACGGCCTTATGATCACTGATATCCTGTTCTGCACTTACAGAGTCGAAAAGTTCGGGTCTGTTTGTTATCAGTAGGTGCAAGATGTTATCTCCACGAGTCGGTTCTCTGTTTAATAGCTCGAGGTAATTTTCGGATAGTGCACTCATTATAATGTCACTCGATGCTCTGTCCCTACCATCCGTCCTAAACATCTGAGTGTCCCAGTCTATATCAGGTAAGTTGAAATCTCCACCTAAGACTATAACATGCTGAGACAACTTATGTGAAGTGTATTCCATATTTTCTCTCAGTTGTTCTGCCACTAATGATGCTGAGTCGGCAGGTCGGTAAAAGGAGCCAATTATTAACCTAGCTCGGTTGTTGAGTGTAACCTTCACCCATAATAATTCACAGGAACTATCCACTTCTACTTCACTACAGGATAAACTACTACTAACAGCGACAAACACGCCACCACCGGTTGCATGCAATTTATCCTTTCTAAACACCGTCTGTGCCTTTGTAAAAATTTTGGCAGAATTTATCTCCGGCTTCAGCCAGCTTTCTGTACCTATAACGATTTCATCTTCGGTGCTTTCTATCCGCGCTTGAAGTTCCGGTGCTTTACCAATGCAGCTTCGACAGTTTACAATCACAATACCGATTGCTGCTTGGTCCCCACATGTCCTAACTTTGCCCCACACCCTTTGAGGCTGTTGCCCATTCTGTTCTTGCCCGAGGCCATCTAACCTAAAAAACCGCCCAGTCCACGCCACACAACCCCTGCTGCCCGTGTAGCCGCTTGCTGCGTGTAGTGGACTCCTGACCTATCCAGCGGAACCCGAAACCTCACCACCCTATGGCGCAAGTCGAGGAATCTGCAGCCCACACGGTCGCAGAACCGTCTCAGCCTCTGATTCAGACCCTCCACTCGGCTCTGTACCAAAGGTCCGCAGTCAGTCCTGTCGACGATGCTGCAGACGGTGAGCTCTGCTTTCATCCCGCTAGTGAGACTGGCAGTCTTCACGAAATCAGATAGCGGCCGGAAGCCAGAGAGGATTTCCTCCGATCCATAGCGACACACATCATTGGTGCCGACATGAGCGACCACCGGCAGGTGGGTGCACCCTGTACCCTTCATGGCATCCGGAAGGACCCTTTCCACATCTGGAATGACTTCCCCCGGTATGCACACGGAGTGCACGGCCCCAGTACGCGCCTGACGTGGGAGCTCCCAACTACCAGTAAGCCCACCCTCTGCGACCGCCCTGATCTTGCAGACTGAGGGGCAACCTCTGGAACAGGACAAGCACCCATGTCCGGCCGAAGATCAGTATCAGCCGGAGACAGAGCCTGAAACCGGTTCGTCAGAGAAACTGGTGAGGCCTTCCGTTCAACCCTCTGGAATGTCTTTCGCCCCCTGCCACACTTCGAGACGACCTCCTACTCTACCACAGATTAGGGATGAGCCTCAATGTGGGCAGTATCCCGGGCAGCCACAGTCGTAGTCCGATCGGGGGATGCGTGGGACGAGCTGGCCGTCCCCGACAAACCCCCATCCGGACCCTCACAGTGATGCCCATTGGCAACAGCCTCAAGTTGTGTGACCGAAGCCAACACTGCCTGCAGCTGGGAGCGAAGGGATGCCAACTCAGCCTGCATCCGAACACAGCTGTTGCAGTCCCTATCCATGCTAAAACTGTTGTGCAAAGAACGTCTGAACTAATCTACAGAGAGCACAAACAATTCGACACAAAATTTAAACGGTTATTAAAATACAAGATTGCCTAGTAAATGCAGTAATGCTGCTACTTGCGCACTGCTGACACACTGCTCGGCGGCGGAGACAGACTTCGCGATTCTACACTATTCAGGTACTAAAACGCGATGCTACAACTCTCAAATACTATAATACGCCCGAATTTTATGAACTAAACAATGCAAGTACCAAAAACACGCAAAGAAATTAAGAATTAAACTATGTAGCAAATAAGTGAGCTAAGAGTATACGACTTGCTGCTGGCAGCTGCTTATCCAACGGCGGCAGGGAGCACACTGGCTGTGACCAATCGACACTGGCCGTTCAAAACAAAAACAGAAGACAGACGACTACGCGAATTTACACTATTCAGGTACTAAAACGCGATGCTACAACTCTCAAATACTATGATACGCCCGAAATTTATGAATTAAACAACGCAAGTACCAAAAACACGCAAAGAAAATAAGAATTAAACTATATAGCAAATAAGTGAGCTAAGAGTATACGACTTGCTGCTGGCAGCTGCTTATCCAACCATACTCCAATTTGTATAAACGCTTCGCAAATCCATAGTAGAGAAAAATTTACACTGCCCTAGATTGTCAAAGTTTCTGTGATATTCGGAATCGTATATACGTCCGCCACTGTCCGTTCATTCAAATGTCTGTAATCGCAACGAAAGCGAAATTTTTTCGACCCATCCGGTGTCTTCTTCGGAACTAGGACCACGCTACTAGACCAAGGACTATTACTGCGCTGGATTATCCCATCTTCCAGTTATTGCTCTATTAATTGGTCTACTACTGGTTGTAATTGTTTCGGTAGTCTGTATAGCTTACGATATAATGGAGCGTGATTCCCTGTCGGAATATGATACTCTGTTATCGGTGTAGCAGGTAACGTACCCTGTGCTTCAAACAATGCTTTATATTGTATTAATAATGTTTTCATACCCGAACGATCATTTTCTCTCAAATGATTTACCTTGTCACGAAGTGCAGACGTGCTGACGGTTTGCATAACATCATAGTTTAGCCTCGAACTATCGATGTCCTCTTCATCAATTAACGCCCATTACTCTCATCGACAGATCGACATCATCTCGCCCGAAGTTATCTAAACTCACCGGAACCATAAACGGCCCGTTTATGTCCGTTACCCGTTCTACACTCCTACAAATAAAGCAATGCTTGTCGTCTAAAAACTCATTACTCGGTAGCGGCTCTACCAAGAATAACCCCCACTGTGGCACATCGACATCTAGCGGTACTCAGATCAACTTCCCTGTACCTGTTCGTACTTTGTCACACGAAATCACCTTTAATGCACTTGTACCCAGTTTAGTTGGTATCACCTTAGCTATCGGTGCACCTTGTGACTCTGAAACATTTGCAACGGCTGTATCCATTGAGAACAATTTCCCATCGAGTTCCAGCATACGATGCGAAAGGTCAATTTTGGCGTGATGTTTAATCAGAAAGTCCGAACCAATATCGCCGAAAATCCCTGTCCCACAGTTGATAACACCTCCATTTGCTCCGGCAACCACACGTTCCCTATCTTAAATTTGAGCTGTGCTGTCCCTAGTGCATCTAATTTTTTATCACCTACTGCTCTCAATCTATATCTCGGAGCTTCTAATCCTTTCTTGCCCACGAGGTCCACACTGACAACTGACACATGCGCTCCAGTACCCACTAAAACTCTTCGCCACTTATCTTTTATCCAAACCATCAATCTACAATCCGCCTCTTAGTGCACTCTCTGAGTACCTCTTTTTACTGGGAATACCTCCCGGCGGCAGGAACACTCCCTTTTCCGTTTAACAGCTTTTTACCTGTTGTATCACTAACCCGTTTCTTGGCTTTACAGTGCCGTGCCTTATGCCCTATTTTCTGACAATTGAAACACTGCGGTTCCCGACGTTGTCCCTTAACATGACCTTGCTTCCCACAACGATAACACCCTTTGGAAGACGAAAAAATTTTCTTGTCATTGCGACTTCTAGTGGCCCTATGCACTTCCTGCAAATGTGTGGCTACGCGCAATGCTGCTGCTAAGTCACTTGGATTTTCCATCCGTATCCGGAGTGAAAAATCCGTCGAGACCCCTCGCAAAAACGTGTCTATAGTTATATTCTCTGCTTCTTTCAATTGAACTTCATTGGCACTCGCATCTTGCGTTAACTCATACGTGTGCGCGTTCGTTCTCCTAATTCTGTCTGAAAATTCTTCTACCGTTTCACCCGTTTTTTTGCATCATCCTTCCCAATTTTTCTCTAAAAAACCTGGCACTGATTTGTTTCCTAAACCTTTGCAATAATCTCTCAGCCAACTCTGTGAACGTAGTAGCATCCTTTAACCCTTCGTGGTATGCCATATAAGTCTTTGCATCACCTACTAACCGTAAACTCGCCATTTGCAAACACATTTCATCCGACCAGCCACACAGTCTAGCCGTACTACGTACGTCACCAATGAAAACATTCACATCCTCTGATGTTTTACCCGAGAAGGAAGGTATCAAATTAGCCGCTGAACAATCTGCCACACCGGAAAAGACAGTACCCTTGCATTCTACACTATCCCTTCCTGAGCCTGATTCAGTATTTTGCAACAATTGTTGTTCTATCCTCTGCATGTGCTCCTTTTGCAACTTATTTTCTTCAATCAGTTTCTTAACTTGCTCTGTCAATGCGACTACGGCGTCACTTGTCCCAGTTGCACGTGTCTCTGGCATTTTCCGTGTGGTATACCTCCCCTCGCAAAAATAAAATTGTATTACCCAGAAGCAAGTTAATTCCTAGCACGTCTAATGGCAAACCATCTAGACTTACCACATTGCCCTGTTACATGACCGTAAAAGCCACACATCACAAGTGCTTGGTGCAAATTTATCGCAAGAAGCGACGTGACCTTTTAATCCACACACTACACATTTATATGGTACTAAGTTAACGTGACTATCATTCCCACGAAACTGCGATAAGTCTACAGGGCTGCTAGGCCTTTTAAATGACACTCTCACATCCATTAACATTACCCTCGACATGTTTAGCTACACAGAAAACATAGAGATAAGGCAGTTGCTGGACTCACCCTATTCAGTGTTTCTAGGTTGCTCCACATGGTGCTAGTCAAAGTCGTGGCGTGGGTGCGCCTGACACCACTTGTTACGACAGATGGCCACCTGTTACGACCTCTGCAGTACTAGTTAGCAGCAGACTGAGACGGCGTGGAGTTTTACAATTATTTATTGAACTTTCTTTACAATTTGTCCCTCGTCGTCGCTGCCCAGCCCTGCGGATCCCTCCACCTGGCTACTGCTGTGTAGATTCTCCGACAATGCGCGCAACGCGCGCCGCTGATCGCACTCGGAGCCTCAGACCACCAGTGCTCTGCTGAAGTCAGGATGCCCTGTGGTTGAGATGAACTCGTTGCCATCCACGGAGTCTCAGTATCTGAGGTCACCTGCCGATGCCTGCTCACCGGCGGCTGGGAATCCATCAGTCGCGATGTCCGCGAGGTCCCGTCATGGACAGCCCACGCGCCATGGGCCGGGTTGCCGTGAAGTCCGGGCGTCAGTCCCCGGCGGCGTCTGTGACCGAGACTGCTTTGCGGCCGGTCCTGCTGGAAGTTCTCGCTGTAGTTAGTCAGTCACGATGCTGACCGAACTCGGCCCGACCTCCAGAGCTGAAGTTCACATCTGGCGGCGAACGGATGACTCCTGCAAGCTGAAAAAAGACTTCCGGAATCGTCACCTACGAAGAGTGAACATTCGGACACGGACTACGTCCGTCCTCAGATCGAACTTCTTCCTAATGGCTTCTGTCTGTTGCTGCCTGTGCTCCACTATTTATATCCGGCAAGAGGGCGGTTTTTACCCTCGGTGGTAGCTTTTTGTTATTACTCCCGCAGTATATTGCAGCGTAACTTAGCGTGTTGGCGTTACTTACCCTTACTCAGCACTCTCCAGGCTTTGCTCGGCACTCGGTCTGCGTGCGTCCTTGCGTCAGCTTGTTGGTAGACTGCTGCTGTCAGCAAGGCTATCTGTGCCACTTACTTTGCAACGCCTTGGTCGCCGGCGTGCCTCTGTTTTGCCATTCTCCACTGCGTGAAGCAATGCTTACTACATGTGGCCACAACACTACTGAGGAAATGAGAGTGCTGTCCAACATGCAACTTTCACTGTGCTGTTGTATGTTGGTGCCGTAAATTCTGTGATTTAGTCATAAGGCGATGCTTTAAGTACGTTGTTACTTACTGCTTCTTTCATTTTGCGAACCATTCAATCATTATTTCGAGTTATGTGCATTTAAAACTTGGTTCGAGGTCCATATTACATTGCATGTCGCTTTGCAACTGGCTGATAGGTCAGTTAAGAGGTCGGACGATGGCAGGCCACATGCCCTGCAATAACACCGTCCTAATAAAGTACTGTGATATTGAAAGCAGTTTTGGTGTAGGGATATCATCACTTGCTCTTTTAAAAATGTATTGAACTATAATGTAAGAGAAATACTGCTTAGCTGACATCGACCAAAAAAAGTGAAGTAAACACGAAAATATTTTACAGGAAGTTGCCCGATTTCCATGGTACCCGCCGCTATTGCAATCGAACCGTTACCTATCATGGTGGTAAGAAAAAAAATTACTGATAAGTGGTACATAATGCGTACAATTCATACGCTGCTGACGTAAGGTGGGGATCGGTACGCATTATGAACATGTGGACGACAATCGGCAGAAGTGATGTATATGTACGGTCCAGTAAATGATTATAATTTAAGACCAATTTAATCATTTTTTTCAGGAGAAAGAGCTTCACAAAATGAGCCAGTAATCAAAACATTGGTCCACATCGGGGCCTTATACAAGCAGTTATTTGTCTTGGCATTGATAGAGTTGTTTTGGATGTTATCCTGAGGAATATCGATCCAATTCTGTCTAATGTCGTGTTAGATCGTCATAACCCCTAGATGGTTCGAGGGTCTTGCCCAAAATGCTCCAGACGTTCTCAACTGGGGAGAGGGTCGGTGACCTTACTGGACATTGTGGGGTTTGGATAGCATGAAGACAAGCAATAGAAATTCTCACCGTGTTCGGGTGGGCGTTACTTTCCTGAAATGTAAGCATGGGATGGTTTGCTATTAAGGGCAACAAACTGTGGCGTAGAATATCGCTGACATACTGCTGCGCTGCAAGAGTGACACGGATGACACCTTATGGGGCCCTGCAATCAAACGAAGGGCACACCAGACCATCAGTCCTGGTTCTCATTCTGTAGGCAGGAGACAGTGACGTTGGTATCCCACTGCTGTCTGGGACGTCTCCAGACAGATACCATCTGACCTTCAGGACTCAGTTCGAAGTGGAACACACCATCGAAGACGATTCTACTCCATAACATGAGATTCCAGGACGAAGACGTGTCTTGAGACACTGGCGGGATATCAACCGGGCTGTCGCCCGTCACATCGCCTGTCAATTGGTAGTCTAGAGTACTATTACTTTTCAAAGCAGGACACTTTCGTTTGTCATCCTTGGCACCATTACAGTAGAACGGTATGGCAACGACAACCGCCATCGATTTTTATTGCCCTCCGTGGCAAGCCATCGTGGGTTTACATTTCAGCATGACAATACCTGAACAGACACGCCGAGAATTCATACTGCTTCTCTTCGTGCTTGTCAACCCCTACCTTGTCCAGCAAGGTGACCGGATCTAGCACCAACTGAGAACGTCTGGCGCATTATCGGCAGCACCGTCCTACCAGATTTGTATTTTTGATGATCGAACGCGTCAATTGGACAGAATTGGGCGTGGTCTCTCAGGAAGACACCCAAGAACTCTATCACTCAATGCCAAGCCCAATAAGTTCTTGCATTAGGACCAGAGGTGGACCAGAGTGCTACAGCCATTTTTAATTTGCGAAGCTCTCTCTTGATTTAATTTTTCTCAAACTGTAATCATTTGTGACCCGTGTGCAGCTCACATTCATGGCGTTTGTTATTTGGAATTTTGTCACATCGAGTGGAGTCTTGTTTTTATCCTTACTTAATGGCATAACGAAGTTGCTGTCTTGCCTCCTTGAGTTGCAGCAGCAGCGCTTATCGGTACTAGTGCTGTCGTATTATCTTTGGTGTGACCGCTAGTATTTCCGGGTGATGGTGGTGTGTGGTAGTGAGTCGGTTGGGACGGAGCAGCGAGGAATTCTTCGCGGCACGAAGCTAGGCCGGGACCACTGGTGTGCGCTAGCTACGAGAGCGACAAAGTTCGTTACCAATCGAACCTGGACGCTGAAGTTCAGTGATCAGTTAACCTGTTACGAAACCTCAACCCTTGTGACATCTCTTCATTTATTTGCGGGCTGTTGCTTCCTGGGCTGTTCAGGCTACCAGCAACATACGATGTGTTGGGGTTGGCAAAGTCTTGCAGCCATCTTTCTATATTGTAATTAATTATTAAATTGACTGTTACCTACCAGTGAAGTGCACCATCAGTATTTTCTGCCTTGTGTCCATTAACGACCCAGTTACCTGCCCTGGTCGTTAGGTTTAAGTAGTTCTAAGTTCTAGGGGACTCATGACCACAGCAGTTAAGTCCCATAGTGCTCAGAGCCATCTGAACTATTTGAACCATCTTTCAGTCGTGCAGTGTAGGCCTTCAGCCGCTAGGTGTTTTCAATTGGATGTTTTTTTAAAGGAAAAAAATTACCTTCTATTTTTAATTGCTTTTGATTTCTAAGCCAGGCTTCAGCCGTTCTTGGTTTTTGTGTGTTTTGGGCCTCTTTAACTAGGCCTTCAGCCGTATTGTTTGTTTCTGATCTTTTAAAGCAGTGTGTAAATGAGTGATTCTTAGAAAAGTAAAGTTTTGTTTTTGATTGTGCAACTCACTGTAACTGTTAACGGCCGCATCCACAATCATAACCTTATCCTGAGCGCTCTCTAAGTATCTACCAACCTGGTTTCAATTTGTTTGTCTGTACATGTATATCACATCTACCGATTTCCGTCCCACTCAGATGATTCCTTCATGGTGCGTCTGTTTTTATTTTGTCTTATAGCGTATATGTAAATGGAAACTGCAGATGCAATAAGAGACAATAGTACAAGCACATGATCAGTAGCAGTTAACAGCTGTAACCTCCCCACAAAAATTTAAAAGGATATTATTTTATGAATGCTACTGGGCATTGTGCTAAGTGTAAGCTCCCCAGAGAAATTTTGAAACACAATAGTTGAATGTTAAAAAGAATACAACCTAACGTAAGCTCCCAGCAAGTAAATTTAATGAGAATAAAAATGAGAATCGCAATCTGACTCAAGGTGTAAGCTGTCACGAAAATAATGAAAAACAATTCAATGCTAATGAGACTTCAGTGACAATGTAAACTCAAGTAAACCGAAATATCGGTCTTTGGCCCTGTGCTAAAAAAATCATAATTAATTTCTTACCTCATTCGAAACTGCATGTCAAATTTCTGCTCTTATTGTTGGCCACGGCTTGGAGGAACTGCATCGCAAGTAATATTTTTTTTTTTTTTTTGAAATTTAACTGAAACTTTTCTTTAAAGGAAATGGAAGGAAATCGTTCGTTCAATTAAATAGTTCTTTTGTTAAAAATATTGCTTTGAAATCAAAATTATTATTGGGGCGATTGTTGCACAGATTAGTTACAGTTAATTTACATTATTAGCTGAGCACATTTAAAAATAATATACCTCATCCTGAATCTTGACCAGAGTGCCATGTCGACGCCCGCCGACTCCTCACACACAACTGCACTGGGCTGCTACTACCGACATACTGCTCTGCCCTACTGCTACTGACAGATTGCCCACTGACTACTGCTCTCAACTGTACTGCACGACGACTACTGACAGAGTCCCGCTCGCAACTCTCGCGCGGTCAAGCGCAGACTAGCCACGATAAATGGCTCTCTGGTCAGAGACTCTGCAATGCCCCGCCATCGCCGCCACACAACATACGTGTTTCACAGCATCATGGAAAGTGAAATGCCTTACCATGGAGTTTAGAAGTACCGTACAACGCACCATTACAGAAACTTTAAAAAACATGCGTCATATAAGGCGCGTATACAAGGCTAAAGTGACAGACGAATAAGTGAAAAACATATTAGCTTCCAAAAATAGCTACTTTGTATAAGTTCTGCGTTAACCCCAAACCATGGCGAAAAGAATCAAGTTTGTGATCGACTTTAACTAAGATATAAGCCAGCCACATAACATCCACATCTAAGGACTACCGCGTTGATCTAGTTTACAACCTGCAACTCTTGGCTGTCTACATCAGTGTACAAGTTTCGGACTGCGAACTTCCTTAAAACTAACGGATTAAAGACCAGCCGTAAGAACAGCAGCGAAGTGTAAAGGACTAGTGGTTTGATGGCAATGACGAAGCTGAAGGTAATGAATCACATTCGCTGGAAATAGACACAAAAATTCAATTACTCGGCAACCCATCACCGAAGACCACGTGTTTCTAATAGTAGCTGAAACATGGGAATTTTCTCCGTTATAAACATATGCAAAATTTTTAACAGGTGGTTGCTTAAGCTGCATTCGGCCTTTACTTCACAGCCAGGGGGAGGGTAGTCAGCTTTCTGGTCGCCACACATCAGATACGAGAGTCTTCAGAGACTGCATCAGTGTCATAGCAAGCAATATCGGGCTAAGTTGTGGGGCCCAGCGCTGACTACAAGACTTTCCACTCCCGACCTGTCGGCCTCTTGCAGTCGTGCAGCGCCTCCAGCGGGACGTCTGCTCACTTTCGGCCATCCGAATCTTCATCCTCGCGCGCCTCCAACTTCTTCCGGGCAATCCATTTACCGCCCACAGGGCACTTTTCTTTTTTTCCTCTCTCTCAACCCTCTGATCGATGGAACTCACCGACCCGAGCGTTGTCAGCTAAAGAGGACTTTAAAACGCGGAAACTGTAGTACGTGGCAATTGCGATGGAAACGTTGTTCCAATCGGTAGTTGACAAATTTTTCGACGCAGTGTTTGAACGGCTCTAAAATGAAGACCTCATTAACAATAGATGTGTTAAAGTGATGCACAGTAATTCAGTGGCTTGTACTGTGATTGCCGTCGACGCCAAATGAATCTCAAATATTCTTTATCTTAACACAGCACCGACGGGTGTAGCTGTTGCACTATAGTTCAGCCTATTTTTAATCCTTTTATCACATCGTATTTTAACCCTTGTTACTAATATGACATTTCTGTAATCTCTTTATTGTAGTAACTTAACATTACCCTTCAGATACTTGTAACTCAAACTAATTGAGTTACCTTCTTCTGTACCCTCATCAGCATAGCTGTAGGAATTGTCTACTCACTTTCATACTCAACTAGAAGCTTACAGAGACATGCCTAATGGCTTACTACTTTTTGAAGGTTAAATACGCCAGTGAAACACTTGGATACACTTATAACAAACTAAATAATATTGGTAACAATGAAGAATGATATCTGATGCAATGGTCGTCGTAGAAAAGAATATTGACCATCGTGGAAAAGGAGATGCAATATGTACAATGTCAAACGTGAGTACTGTATATTTTGTTTTCCTTAGATGACCACCGTTACCAAATTAGTTTCTTGCTTGGAAATGTACGTACTACCACAGACGTTTTTAGTTACATGCTCCTCCCACATAAAATGCAAAGGGTAGCGGAATATATTTTTTTACATGTTCATACCGGATTATGAAATGAACGCAAATTATGTTTCCTACACTTTGGGGTACAACAGAGGGTTTCTCAAACCTATTGATTCTTGATTATGATGTAGCTCACAGTACTCTGTGTTACGAAATTTTACAGCATTTACCTTCTTTAAGGGGAGACGGTGGCAGTCTTGCACTGGTATTTTCGTAAATCCATATCTTTGCCATTTTTTGTTCAGTTTCATTTAAATTTTGCACACTTATGTGTAGAGGAATTTTTAATAACAATCTAATGCAGTGAGATAATTTTGAATTTTTTATTACATTATTATTTTAAGTTACACTTTTTTATAATTTCCAAGTACATGTAGCAAAAGCGTGCCACTAATGCTTATTTTTCCTGGGCGCAGGTCATATGTTGAAGTATGGATGCATGGACGCAACATGTGTAGTCTATAGTGACAGGGGTCCACTTAGTGGTGAAGTTATGACCGTGCATAAAACATCAGTTCGTAAACTTTCCGACGTGTTTGTTGGTAGACTGTTCGATACAGAAAAAACACCCAAAACACTGATGTGTGTACATATTAAGGTACCACGTATAAAAGTACTTTCACTTATAACCGTTACCCCCTGTACATGCACATTTTTTCAAACTGTCCTCTAACACCACCTTCAATTGCTCGAACTAGTTACCACATATACTACTGGGAGCAGGTCTTGAATGTGGATTATATTGGAGTGATCAAATGCTGTAACATATCATTGTGTATTAGTGTTAAATTGAACTGCATTATAACTCAACATCAACAGCTATGACAAACCTTCCTCACATATGGAAGGAGTTCGCTCTGAGAAAGTCGCCCTTAACTCAGTTACATATGGCATTTACAATCTTTTTCAGCAATCACTGAGAGCGAATACTTGAGAGCATTGTAAGAAAATTCTTTATGTTTTTCAGTATGTTGTTAGGTTACATTCCGTATGCTACATCATACTCGTAGTGTACTTAGCGAAACCACAGCACATGCAATAAGGAGCTAATTTGTTTTGGTATGTAGCAACAGATGGCACCTTCTGTGACTCACATTAACTGGATGGGATGTAAACGTACAGGACCTGTTACACATTGAGGGTTGATTAACACTTAGACGGTTTTTTGTTCTACTGATCTTTACTTGTACGAACTAGTTTTCGGCTTATTAGGCCATCTTAAGATTACTGCTGGCTATTGTTTCCAAGGAGCTTGTGTTCTTGCGAACCAAAGATTCTAGACTAAGATACAACGCACTTACATACGATCTATAGTTGTGGTATTGTCTTTGGAATTTTCAAACGGGTCTTTTGACATTTTGTTCTGTAAAACTGTTCTTTAACATAATAAATCATAGTGTATGGTTTGTCAGTAACATGTGTGACAACAATAAGGAATACACATTATTACAAAATTACAATTTTTGGTATCTGTTGTGAACAGTTGAACTGGACTCTTATTGTTGGTTGTACAACAGCGATGTTTCCTTTGGGGGTTACATTTAGTTATTAGAAAAATTGTGCATTAATAAATACCAAATATTACATTCTTACAGTTACGAATGTAAACACTTAAGGGGTGTTACATTATGTTAGGGTGTGAATTTGCTCAAGTCTTATTCAACCCTCAATATGGAAATGTCCTGTCAAGAAGCGACGGAAGAATGCATAAATAAGACGTATTGCACAGTTCAGAAACTGCAATCAGTAGCGAATTTTACGACAAGGGAAGTAACTGGCCGCATGTGGGACGCAGTGCTTCATTCCTATCAACATGGGAGCCACATGTATTTCTCGTATAGTCGAGCAAATAGAGGCGTGAAGGATCAAACCAGCATCAGAGTAATTTTTACACAGACAGTGACAATTGCACAAAATATCTGCGGCAGCATACCACTATGTTCTTGAAACAGATCCAGTGGCTCAATTCATTGTAAGAAGAGGGCTATCCCGCTGTGTGCGGCCACTTCTATGTATGAGAATAATACACTCCTGGAAATGGAAAAAAGAACACATTGACACCGGTGTGTCAGACCCACCATACTTGCTCCGGACACTGCGAGAGGGCTGTACAAGCAATGATCACACGCACGGCACAGCGGACACACCAGGAACCGCGGTGTTGGCCGTCGAATGGCGCTAGCTGCGCAGCATTTGTGCACCGCCGCCGTCAGTGTCAGCCAGTTTGCCGTGGCATACGGAGCTCCATCGCAGTCTTTAACACTGGTAGCATGCCGAGACAGCGTGGACGTGAACCGTATGTGCAGTTGACGGACTTTGAGCGAGGGCGTATAGTGGGCATGCGGGAGGCCGGGTGGACGTACCGCCGAATTGCTCAACACGTGGGGCGTGAGGTCTCCACAGTACATCGATGTTGTCGCCAGTGGTCGGCGGAAGGTGCACGTGCCCGTCGACCTGGGACCGGACCGCAGCGACGCACGGATGCACGCCAAGACCGTAGGATCCTACGCAGTGCCGTAGGGGACCGCACCGCCACTTCCCAGCAAATTAGGGACACTGTTGCTCCTGGGGTATCGGCGAGGACCATTCGCAACCGTCTCCATGAAACTGGGCTACGGTCCAGCACACCGTTAGGCCGTCTTCCGCTCACACCCCAACATCGTGCAGCCCGCCTCCAGTGGTGTCGCGACAGGCGTGAATGGAGGGACGAATGGAGACGTGTCGTCTTCAGCGATGAGAGTCGCTTCTGCCTTGGTGCCAATGATGGTCGTATGCGTGTTTGGCGCCGTGCAGGTGAGAGCCACAATCAGGACTGCATACGACCGAGGCACACAGGGCCAACACCCGGCATCATGGTGTGGGGAGCGATCTCCTACACTGGCCGTACACCACTGGTGATCGTCGAGGGGACACTGAATAGTGCACGGTACATCGAAACCGTCATCGAACCCATCGTTCTACCATTCCTAGACCGGCAAGGGAACTTGCTGTTCCAACAGGACAATGCACGTCCGCATGTATCCCGTGCCACCCAACGTGCTCTAGAAGGTGTAAGTCAACTACCCTGGCCAGCAAGATCTCCGGATCTGTCCCCCATTGAGCATGTTTGGGACTGGATGAAGCGTCGTCTCACGCGGTCTGCACGTCCAGCACGAACGCTGGTCCAACTGAGGCGCCAGGTGGAAATGGCATGGCAAGCCGTTCCACAGGACTACATCCAGCATCTCTACGATCGTCTCCATGGGAGAATAGCAGCCTGCATTGCTGCGAAAGGTGGATATACACTGTACTAGTGCCGACATTGTGCATGCTCTGTTGCCTGTGTCTATGTGCCTGTGGTTCTGTCAGTGTGATCATGTGATGTATCTGACCCCAGGAATGTGTCAATAAAGTTTCCCCTTCCTGGGACAATGAATTCACGGTGTTCTTATTTCAATTTCCAGGAGTGTATGAATGTGACGAATAATACCAATCTGTGACATATTTTACATTACTACGCCCATACGACCAGTATCGTGTAGAGAACAAAGATCATTTCCCTTCTTAGTACTCTAACATTGGATGGTACGCATATAGAGAGACTATTCCTTTCTGTATTCTTCCGTATTCCTCTAATTTTGCTGCCGTGGTCATTACGCAGGATAGACACTGATGAGGCAAAACATTACGACCAGTGGTAACCACGACACTGAATGCCTCCAGTGGCGTTGCTGACACCTGACACAGTAAGGAAATTTTATAAGCGAAACAGTTTCTAAGGGCATCCGTAATGCACAACGACTCTCTTGCAATGTCCCCTACAGCAATTTATGAGTAATTTTGTGACACTGTCGAAGAGACAAGAAATAGCTGTTCCTTGAATCTTTCCTGCTTTTCTCAATGATTTCTGACCCACTAACAACATTTAGGAATTAATCGATCAAGCGATAACTTTTATGCGTATATTACACATATTTAACGTCACCTCGGAAATTATAGGAGTGGTAAGGAGCCAAGACACTTGACAAACGTATCTTAAAAGCCGATATGTTATTAGTCTCTGCTAAAATTTTAAACACTTGAATACAGATTGTCAGTTCAGGAAGACTGCATTGAAGAACATTATTAACTTTAAAACTTTGATTGCTGACAGTTAAGTAATATCGACAATAAACAATGTGTACAAAGAGTTCCAAGAATCCTCAAGCAAAACTTTTCTCCTTAAAACAATTCCAACTCATCATTTCACAAACGGCTGGTTCGAGAAATCACTCAAGACGCAGAATTAAACAACAGATACAATCTTAGCTAATCCATTGTAAACAAAGGGGTAAGCAACAGTAATTAGCTTGTGAGGGGGAGGGAGAGGTTATGCGGCACAGAATTGGTACTACATTACACGTATTTACAATTGCGAATAAGTACAACCGTCATCTGTAGAATGGAATGAAGACACAATTTGTGCCAGACCGGGACTCGAAGTAGTCCGGCAGAAATTTTCAGTGACGTCGTTAATCCTACAGCTGATGGTTGTCCCTATTCGAAACAGCGAAAACGTTCAATGTATTTCATAACGGCTGTAGTCGCTGCAGTGCCATTTCCTTTGGATAAGCAAGCATGTCCCAGTTACTTTGCATCGTAATCGGAATAACAAGGGTACTGCAATAACGTGTTATTAGTTTTACAAATGGTTAGGTGCACTTGCTGGCCTTCTTTTTTACAAGTAGTCCGCCCCTTGGCCCTTCTGCTTAGAATAATTTATGGGACCTGTAATAAACCTATTAGCACCATGCATAGACAACAAGTCCCAGCGTTTAATGAAGTAGTAACGGAAATAAATGTACGTAACCATATCCCCCCCCCTCCCCCGCACACACACACACATGAACACAGAAAATTTGCAATGAAAAACAATTGCAAATACTAGAATTATCCATTGGCGTCAAAAACCACAAATCCATTTTCTTATAACCCTTTAGTTTAACCGTTTGTGAATGAAGACAATAGATTATTGCTCTCTCTCTTACCAACTTAACAAACCAAAAATCTGAATGACTTCCAGACCCTTCAAGTAGAAAGTAACTATTTTGGCAATGCTGCCATCAACAGTAGTTATTCGTATTCCGCACGTACTCAGTAAGTAGTCTATTCTAGTCACAACAACAAGACTTCTATTTCCCCCCTATCTGATGTCTGTTACAATTATTTTAAGTAACTGCTATTCTGCTAGTACGCAAGTAACGCATTTCCTCTGCACGAATGCTAATGCCTTGAGTACTTGCAAAGTGTGCTTTTCGTCTTGTTATTACAATCGTTTTAGAGTAGAGAGACATATTCTCTTGTGCATCAGTTGTTTTTAAAAAACGATATCTTCATAATGTTATGGACGATTGGATTTTTAGAGCATGCCATATGGGGGCGTTACTCCATACTTTATTTGCTACCATGTGAAATGTATGTGCAGTACCACACACAGATGTGAAGACTTACACACAGAAAAATTTTTGTTTAAGACTTTGGATGCCCATAGGTTCAGTTTAGTTGCATCTTTGCCGTGATGATTTAGTTTCATAACATGACAAAGACCTCTGGGCGTTTATGAACGTGTAACTCGAATTAAGCACTCAAGTAGTCTACATCATCAACTGCAGCCAAGAAACGGAAGTAGGATGGTTATCCAGCATCCAAAAGGACCTCAAGGAAGTCGATGTTGACCTACTGGCAAATAGAGGGTAGAAATAATAAAACTGGCTTGTAAAAAACATTATGCATCTTAAGATTGCCAGCCCAAGTTATTATCTATCCTGGATGCAGATAATGAAAGTTAGGTTTCCTGTCAGAAGGGGCATGAAATTTTTACATGCCTGCTTCATTTTACGACCGGTACACGGGCTACATACTTACAGACAGTAATTCACGCCCAGTAACTAACAGAAATAACTATAAAACGTAACTGGATCTAGAGCAACAACAGAATCATAGTGACAGTACGAAGAAGTTTTGATAGCTAAGAAATAACAACCATTAAGCTAACTAGTGTTTCCACACTCTGTTTAAGGGGAAAAATAAAATAACAACAACAATAATAACGATAAAAGCTACTTGACTCACATTCGGGAGGAGAAGGATTTTCATTGCAGTATTCCGATCCATAATTTGCTTTCACGCTGTTTCCTTAAATCTCTTGGTATAAATCAGGTGGCTGTTTCTTTGAAAAAGACACTGCCATTTCTCTAACCTTGCAACATTCGAACTTTTGCTGTACCTCCAGATGAGAAGTGTAATAACAATTATCCTTCATTTTTGAGACTGTGTTCAACTTTACTCTGCAATATCATCTTTAGTTCCTACGAGTAATTTCTTAGTAGTCTTCTTTATCGACAGTAATACCTTCTTTCCTAAGAAAGCAAAAATAACGTTTGTAAGGTATTGGAAGATGCATCTAATCTACATTTATTGTCCGACCAATGTCTTGTCCGGTCTCATTAAGTTTAATTGTTGAACAGAAATTGAGACCTGGTGGTAGTCATGGGAAGGCAGAATTCGGTTACGATTGTGGACGGGGCCGTAATTAGTTATGTTGTGTCTAGACAAGACAGCCTAGACACAATGAGTGGAAGCCGAAAGGCACGCGTTTAGCTCACGCCAGCAAGAGATAGGTCTGTAACAGGATACGTAATGAATGCTATAAAGAAAAGTACGTAGCTTCTGGAATACTTAACTTTAATCCATCCTTGTGGTACATCGCTCTTGATGAGACAAGTGAGACTCTTTAGTTACAAGCTATGTAAGGCTACTGGCGCCTTGCTAGGTCGTAGCCATTGACTTAGCTGAAGGCTATTCTAACTATCTGCCCTGCAAATGAGCGAGGCTTCGTCAGTGTGCATCGCTAGCTACGTCGTCCGTACAACTGGGGCGAGTCCTAGTACGTCTCTCGAGACCTGCCGTAGGTGGCGCTCGGTCTGCGATCACTGGCAGTGGCGACACGCGGGTCCGACATGTACTAATGGACCGCGGCCGATTTAAAGCTACCACCTAGCAAGTGTGGTGTCTGGCGGTGACACCACAAGTTACTATTGGTTGCCTTTTACAATTACACACCTTTTATTTTAAACCACTAATTCCAGACTCAACAATAAATAAAAAACACCACACGTTATTAATGTAGGAATAAACAACAGTGTAAATAATAGTGTTTTCAGTATGTTATAATTTAGAAAAATCACCATATACAGATACAACAGATAATGTTTAAAAAGCAAGCCACTATGAACTGGGCAGAAGCCTTAGGCCTTACACGCCAGGAATGGCAATAAATTAAGAATTGTTTAAAACTCGCTGCAACTTACAAATTACAGGTACTGAAATATTTAAGGCAAGTGTCCACAAACACAGCAGACGGCATGAGACGTACCAAATTAGAATTTTAAGGCGACTACAATCATGGCTGAAGGCCTTACACGCCAAGAATGGCAATAAATTAAGAATTGTTTAAGAACTCTCTGAAATTTACAACTTACAGGTATTGAAATATTAAAGGCAAGTCGCCACAAACACAGCAGACGGCATCAGACACCAGGAATCCAGTAAATAAAGTTCTAAGGCATACTGTTAAAATACAAATACCAAATTAAAATTTTAAGGCCAATGACCACAATCACGGCTGAAGGCCTTACACGCCATGAACGGCAATAATACAAAAAAAATTGGAAATGTGCTGTAAAACAACAAATACAATAGCAAAAAGGTAATTAATACAACAAGCAACTGATCCAGACGGTGTTCCAGGAATCGACCTCTGAGAAAGTCTGGCAACAAACACTCTCGCGAGCGATGAGATAGGCAGCCAATAGTTGCATTCATTTCACAAGATGGTAATTCAGACTAGTGACAGTCTAACGAATGACTAATGACAATCTTGCTGAAGCTGACTGACGTCCGATAAACCAAGTGCAACGATGGAACAATACGCCAAAGCCAGACAGGTGGTCTGCATTACATACAGAATACTATGTTTAGAGCCCCCAGAACAAGAAAGGAATCATTACCATCATAGTAGAGGGATCACCAACTGCCTACGATCAAGGAAGCTGTCAGAACTACACGCCTTACCGGACAGCAGTCGGAAATTTAGACTGCTTTTACATGTACCAAACCCCACGGCAGGTAACTGGCGTGTTAGCGGCCACCAGCCAAGAAAAACTACCGCTGGTTGAACTTAACAAATTGAACGCAGAAAACAGTAATAAGAAGTCGAGGAAAGCTAATCAGATCTGCCTTCCACGAGCACTCCACGCGCTGCTCTTCGCCTCAGTGGCACTACGAGCAGCAACAAGAACCCAAGTCAATGGAAAATCATGAGATATCACAATGCACTACTTGGATTGAAATGCGCTCATCTTAAAGCTTGCTGGATGCGGTTTACGACGAAGTCGTGCATCCTCGTGACCACAGCCCTTCCATCCGGCAGTCCATGCGTGCCCCCAGCGATCCCAGTGTGTTTTCGCACTGCGCTGACCTGGCTTCTTCTCAGTCCCTCACAGAACTCGCCATTTACACGACCTGGCAAAACAACAACGTCGCCCCAAAGATAGGGCAACAGTTACTACATAGCGATAACCGCCGCTTCTGCCACTAGCGGACAGACAACGCTAGCGAAACCGAGTGGCGCCAGTCAACATGAGAAGAAGACAAACAACAGCAACCATGCCAACTAAACCATACCGTCTTGCCTCCAACAGAGGGTGGAAACCTACAAACAGCACCAACGCGAGCTGCAGCAGGGCTCAGCCACCCTTTCGCAAGGACAATCCCGTGGTTGGGGAGGAGAGGGGGGGAGGAGCCTATCGAAACTTAATTTGATTAAGGTGGGCCTGGTATTGCTTACCAGTACGGTTGTCCTTAACCAGAAGATTCACTGGGTCTAAAATCCGCATAATCGTACACAGACCCAGAAAATGGGGTGTAAACTTACCAAGGTTGCCAACATGCAGCTCCCTACCGGGAAAATTACGGGCGTAAACCTGATCTCCTGGCTGAAGGCTCGTCGATTACTGTTTTAACGAACAGCTTGTCTGTTGTCGGCCCTGAGAATATTGCGCCTCGCACGATTCCAGTTTTATTTGACGACCTGAGGGATGATCTCCACAGGATTTAGATCTTTAATTTTCCTAATTTTCCATCAGTTGTAAAGGGGGGAATTAACGGGATAAGTAAACATCAAGGAAACCGGAGTAGCCTTCAAAGCCTCATGGCTGGCGGTATTGAAGGCAAAGCTAAGGCAAGGAACACCCAATTACAGGGAGACTTCTGATGAAAGATTATCAGTGCTGATTACAGGTTACGATTGACCCTTTCCCGCAAAGGACCACTGTGGATAAGTTACGTACTTAACAACGCTTTCAAAACAGAAGGCCTTGAAGGGAGCCGTAGGAAAGGCTGGCGCATTATCACCAACAATTTGCTTAGGAAGGGAAAAAAAACACTAAATACGTTAGTTAAATGCGCAATGGTGGTAGCAGCAGTCACATTATGACTCGGAAGAAGCCAGGTAAACCCTAGAAAACGCGTCAATGATAACTAACACATACCGATGGCCTCCTTTGGTGCGAGATAAGAGCCCCTCATAATCGATATAGAGTATTTCCATGGGGCAAGATTCACCCTCAGAGCTAAGGAACCCCTGTTGAAGAGCGTTATTCGGTTCGGTAACACGACACAACTGACACCGAGAAACCATTTCTCTAACGTCTCGGTCAATAGACGGCCAATTCAGACGTTCCTTAATCATCTGCAAGGTTTACAGGTTCCTAAATTCCCGCCAATCAACGGGTTGTGAAAGTAATGAAAAATGGGGCATACCAGGGTGGTTTGGTAAGCAGATCTTCAACTCCTTGGCACATCCCACCCTTTTACGCAAAATGCCTTTCCTGATTATGTATCCGTCCAAAGGTTCCCCCGCCAACAGCCGTTCCTTAACCAGTCCCCAGGTGGGGTCCTGATCCTGATGGTCGGCAATATCACTAAACGAATGAAGAATACCGTCTACACAACTAAGATTGCCTTCCGAAGCTTCTTGGCACCCTCACTAGATGGTTGTTCAGTAAACATACGGCTGAGGAAGTCCGCGAGCACATTCTCAGTTCTTCTAATGTGATTAACCTCGAAGTGAAACGCCGAAATGCGTGCCGCTCACCTCACGATATGGTCAGTTTTACGCAGCCTGGCTAGCACCCAGCTTAAGGCTTGATTGTCAGTCTCCAGCTGAAATACACTATGTTCAAGATAGAACCGGTACTTACGCAGCGCGAACAAGACGGCCAATGCCTCACATTCGTAAACAGAATATTTAAGCTCAGCGCTGCTTAATAAACGAGACGAGTATGCTAATGGATGCCTTTGACCCTCAAACTCCTGGAGGAGGACTGCCGAAATTCCCGCATTGGAAGTGCTGGATTGGACAACAGATTTCTTATTATAATCAGGCTCTCCGAGAACTGGAGGACTGGCTATAGCCACTTTGATGTGCTCAAACGCGGTCTCTTGAGCAGGTCCCAACTCAAAACGCACCCCTTTCCGGCGCAGTTCATTTAAAGGAGCCGCCGACTGAATCAAATTAGGGACTAAACGCCTAAAATAATTCGCCATCTCTATGATTTTGGGAATCCCTGGCTTATCAGTGGACGGTGGAAGGGCTCTCAAGGCCTTAGTCTGCTCCCGATCAATGCGAATACTCTCGCCTGATACTAGGTGACCTAAGAAGGATACCTGCTGGCTGGATAATGTCACCTTATTTGGATTAACAGTCAAAGCGGCCCCCTGCAACCTAGCAAAAACTTGGTGGATATGCTCCAAATGCTCTTGAAACGAACGACTATAAATTACCAAATCGTCCAGGTAAATGTAAACACAGACTAATTTCAAGTCTCCAGGAATATCATCCAGCAAACGAGTAGGACGGCTACGCCAGTAGCCACACCAAGGGGGACCTTATTAAACTCAAAAAGCTTCCAATCAGTACAAAATGCTGTTACGTGTTTACATTCTTCGGCTAATGGAATCTCATAACAGGCTTGATTCAGGTCGAGCACAATAAACGAATTAGCCCCGGCTAACCAAGTAAAAGAGTAATGAAGATCAGGTATAGGAACCGACTCGAGGACAACCTTCTTATTTAGGCGACGGTAGTCAACAACAGGCCGAAAGTCCCGCCGCTGATCCTTAGGGATGAGGAATATAGGGGAGGCATAAGTGGATGTAGAAGGCCTAACAACTCCATGTTCAAGCATTTTGGAGATCATTCCAATTAGTATCTACGTCTTAGGCGGTGAGAGACGATATGTGGACTGCCTGATGGGAACATGGTCAGACAGACGAATATGGTAGTGAAGAAGATTATTAACCCCCAGTCTATCACAGAGAGGATCTGGGAACCTCTCCAACTAACCCCCTAGTTCAGAGGCCTGCTGGGAAGAAAGGTGAGTGAGATCAAACTCTCTAACCTTAGCATCAACAGCCATAATTCCCGCACCTCGATGTGTCTTACAAATTAAGTACACTCACAGAACCCAAATTTCTGACCAGAAGCGAACTTAAAGGAAAAGGTGTACCCTGAATAATCCAAGACAAGACCAGTTTTACCGATAAAATCACATCCCAAAATCAAATCAACCAGCATCTCCTCAACCAAGGCCAAAGACAAGGGTCACGAGAAATCCCCAACTGAGATATTCCCTCAGACCCAACCATGCAGAGGTAACACCCGTCCATTGTCAACCTGACATCCCTGCACCGAAGAAGGGACCGGACTAAGTCTCGCAAGATGACCAAATTCAAGGAACTATTCCAACAATGAAAAGGAGCTACCAGAATCCAAAAGGGCACAAATAGGTTCCCCACCTACTCTAGAACAGATATAAGGCAGCGGGGGTGATGATCGAGCAGCGACACGGGCACACCAGTGTTTAAAGGCTCGACCCCGGGGTCGCTGCCCAGCCAGGCGTCATTTATTGACTCTGGGTGTCCGCAGCTGAACGCAAGTACGAACTAAATGTCCTGTTCGACCGCACCTGAAACAACGTCGAGATTCCCCTTTAGTAGACTCAGGTGATGTTGGTAATCCAGAGTTCCCATCAGTGACGCCCACGGGCTGAGCTTTAACTTCACGGTGTCTATCGTCCGAGAGCGGCAACGCGGATATCGCTACAACGACGGCACGAAGTCCTTCCCAAGAGGAAGGACGACCACGAAAAACAAAATACGATTTTTCCGCCACTCGCATTCCCCTCAGGACAATTGAAACTACCTCCCGTTCGGGCTAGTCAACTAATAAGGCCTTCTTAACTCTTTCCACGCACTGATGCAACTCCTCCCTATATTGCTGCATCTGCCAAATATAGCGACACTTGAGCTGTTTACGAACTCCCGTGGTCAATCTTTCGCTGATCACAAGGTCCTTCAACTGCTTCAACGAAAACACTTCTGCCATGGCCCTGGATACCAGAGTCCTCAATTCGCCTCCAGTTAAAGGATAGATTCCAAATTACCTGACGTGAAACACCAAACGCATCAGCGTGTTGCTCAAAGAAACCAACAACCATAACAACCTTTCAAGTTGTTCGAGTTGGGCTATAGCTAATTCTGTGATGTCTCGAAACAGATGCACCAGGGGATTAGGCAATTTAGCAAACGCTCCGGCTATCCCCTTGGAGGACAAAGGGCGTCATTCCCGGGCTCGCTAACGTACCGCCTGGAAGATAACAAATCCTGCTACCCCGTCCTCTTCCCATCAAGCTCTAAACATATGACCTTAAACTACAATTTATTAATCAAGGACCCCAATTCAGCGGTTGACCCCTTGTCACAATGCTCTAACTTTAATGACCTTAAATCAGATATCCGGTTGGTTAAATGTATCAACTGTGCCCACACTCTGTCCAAGTGTCTGCACTAGGTTGCGTGCCCTCTAAAAAGCCGATATTGGCCTCAAGACTCCTAACAGCTTTAAACAAAAACCCAATGCCTGCCTTTGTCTCACCCACAACATCCGGCGTGACGTCAACCGGCTGAAGAACGGTAGCACGCAACCAGGCTGTTAAGTCCGGAACACTGCCCTCAATAGGCTGACGTCTTATCGCCAGTTCATAAGTGAGGATGTGCTTCCTCAATAGGCCTATCGCGTGGCACTGCCTGACCGCCATTACAGAGTTGATCACTTAAGACAGAAGACAATACCAAAGGCAGAAATCGTACAACACTAACAGATTTTAACAAATCAAACCAACAGTAACTGAAATGGCGATATTACAATATTACAATCGTAACCACGCTCTACTATCAGTTGAGGCCTGGTGGTAGTCAAGGAAAGGCAGGATTCGGTTACGGTTGAGGACGAGGCCGTAATCACTTACTATTGGTTGCCTTTTACAATTACACACAATTTATTTTAAACAAGTAATTTCAGGTTCAACAAAAAATACCACACGTTATTAATGTAGGAATAAACAACAGTGTAAATAATAGTGTTTTCAGTGATTTACAATTTAGCAAATCACCATTAAATAGCGCAACAGTTACTACATATCGATAACCGCCGCTGATAACACTAGCGGACAGTCAACGCTTGCGAAACCGAGTGACGCCAGTCAACAGGAGAAAGAGACAAACACCCACAACCACGCCAACTAAACGATACCGTCTTGCCTCCAACAGAGGGCGGAAATGTACAAACTGCTCCAATACGAGCCTTAGCACGGCTCAAAGATCTTTCTAATATTTTTGATTGTAGTCTGTTGTCCCATTTATCTTTGTAGATAATACCAGTTCCTTTGAAGTTTCGGACATCTTACGATTTGCAAAAACGAATAAACGTAGTACAAAGTTTGATTTTAAATAACTCATGTGAAACGCACGTGTGACGTACCTATTGTAGAGGGCGACACCTTCTACCACTATTCCCCACACTCCTTTAAAATTCATGACTTAGTAATGTACGTGCATTAGTGATAAATGGAAGCTGCACACAGCGCGTAAACTGACTGATGACTCTTCAGTTACGTTGGTGAAATGCGGTTGGGAGCTGGTGTTGAGTGGAAAGGTACTGAGCCATTATGAATTTATTAACGTTTCTAAAAACATTTAGGAATTTGTTTTTAAAAAGCAAAAAATGACTGACAAATTTGGTTCACATTAATAATGTTAGAGGCGGTGGCAGAGGCAACGACAGTATCAATAATTCCTCCTTCTCTACTAACGTAGGAGGGCGGTTGCCCTAACAAAGTACCAGAAACCTTCATTAAAAATTTCAATCATGATACACAGGCATCTTTAACTAGACCACAGCTAACAAGAGACACATTCACCTATCCTGAAACACAGAGACAAGTCGTTAATTATTTAGTATAAGTTAAACATACTACAGATACAGGAAAGTACGAAGGTTACGCAGGAAACTTAGACTTGACTGCTGAGGCATTAAATTTTTCTCTCTTTTTCTTTTCTTTTTTTTTTTTTTTTTTTTTTTTTTTTTGGTAGATGGAAACTATTTAGTAAACACCTCGAGCTCGTGTTACTAGGCAACAGGTAACTATAGACATGCCTCAGGAATAAGGTAGATAGATTAAAAAATTTTCACTGACTGTAAAGTACAGTTCGTAAATCAGAAGTATTACATCTGCATTCTATACCCTTAGATTCTAAAATAAGTTTGGAATATTGACAGCCACAAACCCACACACATCGACAGAACTGAACCCCAGTAGCGCCACGTAAAACTTTCATAAATAACAAACAACGGGCCACCAGGATACGGGGTCAAAATAGCCGCCAGCGACACCCAATGACGTGCACACTAATCGGATGCTCACCGTCATTTCTCGTAAAATCCAGCGCCCATTGACAAACGCTTGCTTAGAGAGCACCGAGACAAGGACGTAACGAAGATTTACGCGTCGTCGGAAGCCCACAGGTGTCATCCAACAGACGCCACTGCGTCCAGTACTTGCAAAGGTCAAACTGGGATCCAACCCGGCACCACAATGGACACAAATTGCTTACAACTTCAATAGCAGAGTACACGCTGAAATTGTGTGTTCTCCCGAAGTAGCTTTTAACGAATAATGTTTACGGCTGGGACCAACACTCGGCCCTGCCAAACCTGCAGTGAGGAAAGGCGCATCTCTTGCCAACGGGCCACGACAGACGTTTGGCAACAACAACACACCGCCTTACCTGCGCTCCTCGCCGCCCTTGTCACACTCCCCTTTTCTCCAGGTCACCGCAGTCCGACCTGCCCTCTACCGGCGACAGTAGCGCTCCACGCGCTCTTGCGGCCAGAGGGATGCAAATCCGCGAGACTTACTCGAAATTAAACGCGGGCGCACGCAAAAATGGAATTGCGTACACTTTCGTGTTTCTGACACGTGTGTTTCACATTAGCTATGTGAGAAATAATATAGCCTGTCTTGTTTTTATGTTTAACAATCTGAAGATGTTCGAAATTTGAAGTAGATCTATTATTATAGCAACAAAGGCAACAATAAACTGCAGTAACAAATCAAACCGTGTAGGCTTTCACGGCCGGAGTCTTCATTAGTTGAAACTTCAGGGCTCGGAGGCCGTGGTCGATCTGTAAAAATTCGTCTTCCTCACTTTTCTATGCCAGCTGCGGGCAACACTCCAGAGGTGAGTCAACAAGTGACTGCGAGGCCGCAGAGGTCCAGTTTACGTAGAGCGCATAGAGGGCACCACCGTGCGTCACGTGGAGCCGAATGTAAGTACATCTTCGACAAACGTCATTACTTTCGATTGAAGGTAATCGATTGTCACATCGTTGGTGCAAAGCCGACCGCCATATAGCCTTCCTCTTCCCTATTAAAATTATTGTCGTGTTTCTGAATCTATATAGCTTCCCTATACATGCGTGCATAATAATGTGATGTCGTGGCTAGCAAGCTCGTCTGTCTAAATTTTATTACATGATCAGCGTCTTTAAAAACATGTTCCTCTACAGCTGATTTGTCGACAGTTCCTTTTGTGTTCGGTTAAGAGGGTGTTGACCCTTCCTTTCGTTGATTCAGTATAAACCTTCCCAAAGCTACACGGAATTTTATACACCTCAGGAGTTTCTAAGGGGTACCGTGCGTCGTTCGCCGATCTTAAACATTTCTAACATTCTTGGTGCGTCAAAAGATTGTTTCAACTTGAAACTTGCACAGAACTTTACCAATGCGTTCCGTAATATTGAGAATAAATTTAAGAAAACCATTTCCTTGTCAACGTATCCATTTTTCTTAAAAGCCGTTCGCAAATGGTATAGTTCATTTGCAAATAAACGGGCTCACAGATCTTATTAGCTCTGTCCACCAACGTTTTAATGATACCTCTCTTCTGCCTGGAATGATGGTTCGAATCCTTATGGAGGAAGCGCTCGGTGTGTGTGTATCTTTTCTATACACTTTATGCCCTAGAGTACCATCTGCCCCTTTAATTACTGATACATCCAAAAAAAATTGTTGACCATTGCAACCTTTCTCCATAGTAAATTGAATCTTTGGAATAATAATATTTAGGTGCAGCAAGAAACCATAGAATTCCTTTTCACCGTGAGTCCATACCACAAACGTGTCATACACATACTGATACCACTTCAAAAGACTTTTACTGGCAGACTGCAGAGCCTGCTTTCAAAAAAGTCCGTGAATAGATTAGCAACAGCTGGACCCAGAGGGCTGCCCATATCCACTCCTTCGGTTTGTTTGTAAAACTCATTATTATACTGGAAATAAGTCGTGGATAGGCAATGACGAAACACAGCTACTATATCAGCGGGAAACATATCAGCTATGTATGAAAGAACTTCGTCAACAGGAGCCATGGTAAACAGGGATACCACATCAAAACTAATAACGGTATCACCTAGGCTGACAATAATCTCCTTCAATTTTTAATAAAGTGCACAGAATTTTTAATATGATTATCTGCTGTGGATTACAGACTAGTGCCTCACAACAACGATATGATAAGCAGAGTGGAGGACACCAGCTGTCAGGAACGAAGGTACATCAACAGCTTCCTTGGATGGTACACTTGACAGAAAAAAGTGGACCGCTGGATGCAACTAACATGACGTAGCTGTATCATAAGAGAACACTAGAGAACGCTGCTCTTAATGGCAGTCAGTCCAGATATAAACTAATACCGCGATACAACAATAATTGGAAAAAATGTCATTAGTAATTAGACAGTCCCTAACGCTTGTAAACTGAACTTCATTACAATAACGGATACTTCAAAAGTCGTTTGTGTTCCAAATCTGAACCCACTGTTACCCAGATAAAGCTTGCGGGTGTGATCGAGACTCGACTAGGCATACCGATACGTAAAACATCTACATATTCATCAGTATTAATTTTCAAGGCCTTATGTCTGAACAAGGAACCAAATGACGCTGCGTTTAGCACTGCACAGGGAACCCCATGAAGCTTATTTGCCCCTGAGACAAAATCACGAAAATTATGTAATGAAGTGAAATGCACAAGTGTGAAATGCCATGAAGTGAAGTTGTGGTGATGGACGGGGTGTAGAGCCCAGTACATGTATGAAATGTTAACCAAGCACAGTCAGATGTCAGACATGAAATATGTTTATCAATAGCGTGATACTGGAACCTGAAACGATGATGCAAATGATTTTTCCCTGCCAGGAATTGGAGCCCAAAATCTTCCGCTGTTGCCTTATAGCTAAGAATAGGGATGGAGTTTTTGTTTGTTCACCAGTACGAGATGCGCAGATTTTCGGCTAGGGCAACGCAACGAATAGTTCTGTGCTGCCTGAGACACAACCCCATGCATATCGTTGCTGTTGACCAAGCACGAGGAGGTGGCAACTATCAAATTCTCTTTCACTAGTAGTTAAGATCACGTCATTGGCAGAGACCTGGAGGAGTTTCACATCGTGAGGAGAAAACGTAATGATGGGACGTATTATCCAGAGAAAAATTGGAATCGGAGCTCGAATCTCAGTCCAGTGCCAATATTTTCAAAAAATTACTCCCTTCCCAACCACTGCTTCCCTTTCATGTCCCTCGACTCATATAACTGCTATCTGGTTTCAATTTGTACAGAAAGCAGATAGCAGTTATAAGAGTCGAGGGACATGAAAGGGAAGCAGTGGTTGGGAAGGGAGTAAGACAGGGTTGTAGTCTCTCCCCGATGTTATTCAATCTGTATATTGAGCAAGCAGTAAAGGAAACAAAAGAAAAATTCGGAGTAGGTATTAAAATCCATGGAGAAGAAATAAAAACTTTGAGGTTCGCCGATGACATTGTAATTCTGTCAGAGACAGCAAAGGACTTGGAAGAGCAGTTGAATGGAATGGACAGTGTCTTGAAAGGAGGATATAAGATGAACATCAACAAAAGCAAAACGAGGATAATGGAATGTAGTCGAATTAAGTCGGGTGATGCTGAGGGATTTAGATTAGGAAATGAGACACTTAAAGTAGTAAAGAAGTTTTGCTATTTGGGGAGCAAAATAACTGATGATGGTCGAAGTAGAGAGGATATGAAATGTAGACTGGCAATGGCAAGGAAAGCGTTTCTGAAGAAGAGAAATTTGTTAACATCGAGTATAGATTTAAGTGTCAGGAAGTCATTTATGAAAGTATTTGTATGGAGTGTAGCCATGTATGGAAGTGAAACATGGACGATAAATAGTTTGGACAAGAAGAGAATAGAAGCTTTCGAAATGTGGTGCTACAGAAGAATGCTGAAGATTAGATTGGTAGATCACATAACTAATGAGGAAGTATTGAATAGGATTGGGGAGAAGAGAAGTTTGTGGCACAACTTCACCAGAAGAAGGGATCGGTTGGTAGGACATGTTCTGAGGGATCAAGGGATCACCAATTTAGTATTGGAGGGCAGCGTGGAGGGTAAAAATCGTAGAGGGAGACCAAGAGATGAATACACTAAGCAGATTCAGAAGAATGTAGGCTGCAGTAGTTACTGGGAGATGAAAAGGCTTGCACAGGACAGAGTAGCATGGAGAGCTGCATCATACCAGTCTCAGGACTGAAGACCACAACAACAACAAGGTCACTTAATGTATGACATTAAATGACGACTGGCTCGTGAACTAAAATAAGGTTACTTGTTTAAGAATGCTTAATAGAGACAGAGTATGAGCAAGCAGCGTCTTAAGCGTCTGACAGCGGGAATCAATCCAAATGTGTGACAATCAGTAGCGAATGCACATCTTTAATGTAGATTAGCAACCACTGCATACTCCTGTACTCTTTACTTGGTGTTAATGGAGGTGGAAAGCGTATTTGTTGCAGTTAAAAACTAGTAACCCCAACATGAATCAAACCAACACTACGCCATTACAAAGTAGTCTCACTCAGACCAACCACCGAATTTCACATATGTTAGCATCATTCTTGTCTTAACGGGGTACGCAGCACACGGTACGAGAAGTGTTGACATCTACTTGAGTTGCTGTTGTGGATAACCTATTCGTGGTGTAGAAGACAACGTCATGCAGTGCCGAGATATGAAACCGCTCGCTGTCTTCTCTTTCTTAAGTCGTATTCCGTCAGTTTGTGATCACGACGCATCGGGCATAGAGTCTATGATCTCCGGAGAACGTTCTACACTCAAATTAGCAAGTATGACATTATGTAACATTGCGTATGGTATAACACGATATCTCAGCAAGCTCCGAGGCGATTTTACATGTCATATTGCTATAAGCGTATTCAACGATCATCTTATTTCGTTCAAGAATGTAGTATAGCTCATGCCATGACAACCTGAATATTTCTCATTTTCTAAGTTATGAAGAACGTCGTTTAAGGCTTAGAAAACGGAGTCATTTGTGACGTTGTGTTCTGTTTAATAAAAGGGTGAAAGCAGTGGGGGCAGTTGAAATTAAATACCTGTGCCCGGTTTTTAGTGAGTGCTTTCAAGAAAGTATTTTCTTTTAGGCGAGATCTAATACAGAGCGCTTGCAAGAAAGAATATTTTTCCGTGTCTTGGGTTTGCTAACCAGGTAATATATTTTGTTGTAGCTACTATTATCGTAAGCCGAGCGGGATTAGCCGAGCGGTCTGGGGCGCTGCAGTCATGGACTGTGCGGCTGATCCCGACGGAGGTTCGAGTCCTCCCTCGGGCATGGGTGTGTGTGTTTTTCCTTAGGACAATTCAGGTTAAGTAGTGTGTAAGCTTAGTGACTGATGACCTTAGCAGTTAAGTCCCATAAGATTTCACACACAAATTATTATCGTAAGTGTATCGTTTCAACTAGGATCGTTCTGAGATAAATTAATCACCACATTCAGGAAGAAAAACAAGCATTGATGAAGGAAGTTTCTGCGATTTACTACTACAGTCAATGACAGTGTATCTGGTTCCTGTCATGTGTGACGAGCAGTTAACCATGGTGTGACACTTTCTTTCGGTAGTCATATTGAGGTTAAAAGAATTTATGGAGGATTAGGGTGCAGCGTCTTTTTGAAAACGAGATTAATCGCAAAATTTGCTGTAAAAGGCTTTAAGGAGGTCACCGTAAACCTAAATAAGTGCGGCCTGATACCGACTTGAAGTACCGTATGGTAACTTCGCACGGAGAAAATTTTGGGTGAGCCAGAACGGACAAAGTCTTAAACGATGGCCTATATACTTCCGTATACATCTGGTGACACAAAGAAGGTGTCTTGTGTTAGGAACTGCTTCACAGGGATGTGTTGATAGCAGCTGACATTTGTTGCCAACAACTGAAATACCTTGCAGTCGCGATCTAACAAATGCAGCCTTGAAGATTGCAACCAGAAGCTTGGTTGATATACCTGTCTATCGCAAGTCTCCCAAACTGGCACCCGTATTCGTTTATCTTCCTTGCTTCTTATCGATCAACCGCAAACAAAATTAATTTTTTTGCATGTTTTGATTGTTTTGCTTTGGTGACGATTGCGCTATTAACGTGGATTAACTCAGAATCAGCGAGTCGCTACCTGCGTGTGATCAAGATGGTATATACGCATTGTCAGACGGCTTTCGACAACGAGGTGTAATGTATAGTGACAATTTCTCCGATATTTCTGTACACTTTGTTCAATAACCTAACAGGAAACGCTAATAATATTGCCTACACTAGCACGACTGGCGTCACATAATAATACCACCCAACGAATGGCTCTCTTACGTAAAGCCGGCCGTGGTGGTCCAGCGGTTCTAGGCGCTCAGTCCGGAACCGCGTGACTGCTACGGTCGCAGGTTCGAATCCTGCCTCGGGCATGGATGTGCGTGATGTCCTTAGGTTAGTTAGGTTTAAGTAGTTCTAAGTTCTAGGGGACTGATGACCACAGATGTTAAGTCCCATAGTGCTCAGAGCCATTTGAACCATTCTTACGTAAATTTGAAGTCTAGCATACTCTAGTAGCTTTACTGGACTACAACATAAATACAACGTGACTGTGACAGTAGCTGCTGAATGAATCACTATTAACAGAGAATTCAGCAATACGATTTCATTATCAGATTTGTGTATTTTCAGTAGCAGTTCCACAGTATTTTATGTATCTTACCACTGGTTACTGAACATAGCGAGACACCTTATGATGATATTTCTAAAGATGTCGTTCTGAGTTCGATAGAGCTGTTTGTAGCTCTGTTAAAGAGGAGATAAAATGTTGCTCTCGTTCCACTTTGGACCTGAGAGTTCCTGTCTCTTAGTCTTCACAATGCGTCGACAAATGGCTGAGCACTGTGGGACTTGACAGTGGAGGTCATCAGTCTCCTAGAACTTAGAACTACTTAAACCTAACTAACCTAAGGACACACACATCCATGCCCGAGGCAGGATTCGAACCTGCGACCGTAGCGGTCGCGCGGTTCCTGACTGAAGCGCCTAGAACCGCTCGGCCACTCTGGCCGGCAGTGCGTCGACATTTTCTTGGAGAAAACGATCAACTACAGCGTTCGTCCCTTCCTCACTGCCCTTGGGATGGCTGATGCACATAATTCACACTGTAGACAACGAGATTAGTTGTAACTGCTGCGTGAAAGTAATCTCCCCTGTCTGTAAACATGTATTTCATAAGTCCATTGAAATGGAATTCATTCAGATCCTATGACTGGTATACCACGAATATATCAAGTGAATCTCGCAGGGTAAGTGTCATTCCAGGAAATGACGAAATTATCACAGCGTCACCAGACACGTTTGACTAGCATGTCGTGACCCTGTCACAGTCACAGGAAGAGGATTATCTTTCTACAGGGAATGTATTTCTTGAGTGGGCTAACAATTCAGGAGTACCTCTTGCGTATGATTAATGCAGTGCCTTCATTACTTTTCCTACGACGTCATGACAACTATTATAGTATTTACGGTGAAGCAGTAGAACGTTATGTGGGACAGACCACTGCAATACATAAAAAAGAAAATATATGTATTCCACTGACTTGCAGAACCATTTCACTGACACTGACATGTGAACCAACACTTCATTCGAACGTTACGAAATACCCCTGAAATATAATAACATGATAGAAGTTATAACTCGATAATAATGATTTTGGTATTCGTTTTTCTCGAGCTTCGTACATTTGTGGAATGATCGTGAAATGAAGCTTTTTTATGAACCCCTTACGAAACGGCTAACTGTGAGTTTGCCGCGCGGGATTAGCCGAGCGGTCTAGGACACTGCAGTCCTGGACTGTGCGGCTGGTCCCGGCGGAGGTTCGAGTCCTCCCTCTGGCTTGGGGGTGTTTGTTTGTCCTTCGGATAATTTCGGTTAAGTAGTGTGTAAGCTTAGGGACTGATGACCTTAACAGTTAAGTCCCATAAGATTTCACACACTTCAACATTTTGAACTATGAGTTACAGAGTAATCATGTACCATTGCTATGTAAATGAAGTACCTCAGCAGAACGTAATTTCCGCAGTGTAATACTTATTGTTTCAGAGAAACTGAGTACACGTTATACGTGCTCAAAATGTGAATGGTATACTACGTATTCACAATTATCTGGCTAGATTTTCACCGAAAGTGCTACTCTCACAATCTGCTAACTTATATTGCTAGGATACATGTTTTCCTAAAGCGAGATCTAATGCTGAGCTCTTACAAGAAAGAACATTTTCCTAGAAAGAACATTTTCCTGGGTAATGCGATTGCTAGCGAGCTGAAATATTTTGTTGTAGCTACTATTTTCGTAAGTGTACCACTTAACTTACTTTTCATTGAATATTTGAATGAAACTTCAAAAGCAGATGTGCCTGCTCTTGTAACAGCAAAATAGCTCTAGATGCGTTAGTTTATACTACGGACTTGGGTAGGTTAGATGAAGCGTTTGATCCTTCAAGGAGCGAGCATGGCTTTGCGGCCTTGGATTGTGAGCTATGGCCCAGCCGAGGTTGGATGGCCAGCTGTTGCCTGATGCCATGGCAAGATCGAAGCGAGAGACCTGGTGGTGGCGGTCCAGGTACCCCCTCCGCCCGGGATGGGCCAGAACGGCCGCAGCTCATGGCTCTCCCTCTGCCGCTCCTTTTGACGTAAATATGTTTACTTCCACTGCTGGCATCATTATAAGAGCGGAGAGCGTATCAGGCCGTCTGTTGCAATGTCTCACTGGCAGAGATCAACTCGAGATAGTCTTAAACCTTATTGAAGAAGATGGATGTTCCGTCATAGAAACTGGTAGCAGGCATGGCCTACCAAAAATTCCACTACAAGATGGTGGAAGTACCACCTTGAAAGAGGCACTACGAATACAACTTCCGGCTCAGGAAGGAAGAGAATGAACTCACTGTAGAAGGACAGAGAGCTAGTGTCTAAGAGCAGAGAAAATCCCTTTCTGAACACGAAGCAGGTGCAGCTGCAAACGAACTTACCCGGCTCCAGTGACACGAACTCCCGAAGGTTCAGAGACACCGGATTGCATGACGATTCACCATGAAACAAGAGCTCAGCGAATACTATGTTTTATACTGGCTGGCATTTGCAGAGCTCCATCATAACGGGTCGTGGGAAACCGTCATTTTATCTGACGAGAACGTGTTTTCCACCAGTTATAACGGTCCAAGGGTCGTTTACAGGCCAGAAGGGACTCGCCATCAACGCGAATATGTAACCGTGACAAGAAGTGGTGGGCGGCGGTTTCTTGTTTGAGATGGATTTCTGCCTCTTCATAGGGTAGAAGGAACTCTCAGCAGCGAATAGTATGCCCACATATTGGAAAATGCGATCCTTCAGTCAGTGCGAATGCTGTATGGAGTAGGGGACTTAACGCTGCAAGCGAATCATTCTCCTATTAAGTCTGCATTCGTTTAGCAGCAGCTCTCCACCATTGGCGTCAACGTCGTGGACAGCCGTCACGGGCTGCTGATATCAACCCTATGGAAAACATGTGGGCTGAGGAAGCCAGAACGTTAACAGAGAACTGGCCACGAAACCCACCAACTACAGCTGATGCTCTTTGGGAGTGCGTTCATGAAGCCTGGGAAGAAATTGATTCTTCAGGCTGTTACGTCCGACGGCTTATAGATTCTATGCCAAGACACATGATAGAAGTACAAAATAATGTGTGATTCTGGATAAAATATTAGAGTTCTTGAAACGTTTTTCCTCATTGATAGCCAGTGGAAGATAAAATGAAATTTGAGTTGGTTTTGCTTCAAGCTGCCTTTTTAATTGAAGTGAATTTCCTTTGAATATACTGTTTGTTAAATACACTGTTTTTATTTCATGTATACCCTATCTAGGTCCTTACAAAGTACAAAAAAAATATGGACGCTTTAAAAGTAGTAGGCGTTATTTCAAATACATATCTCCCTTTCCCTCCATCCGTTAATACACTCTCTGTTCTCAAAAAATTATACAAACCATTTCGTACTGCATTTATTCATTGTTAATTTCCCCTCCTGTCTCTCTCTCAGTTTCTCTCTCCTCTATTACATTATTAGCTCGGCTACCCTTCTACTAGATTCTCCCAAAATATTATAAACAAATTTAGTGGTATCCATTGAAACTATACCTTCTCGTTTGATTTCTACTTTCCTTACTGTCCTCTATCATTCCTCCCAAAACCTATGAAACAGTATCCTTTTACATCCCCTTACCTGTACTCCATCCTTCGTTCTGAAAACATTCTTTCCTTTGCTCTTTGTCCTAATATAAAACGAACTGTGGCATACCTCTAAGTAAGGAACACTTTACTAGCTTTTCACTCCTTTGTTTTTCACTCCTGCACTCCTACCCATTCCTAGATCTCTCTTTCCTTCCTGCTAACCCTCCCTTGTCATCTACATCCATATCTACATGAATGCTCGGCAATTCACAATTAAGCGATTGGCAGGGGTTTCTTTGAATCACTGTTTCTACCGCTCCACCCTCAAAAAGCGCACGTTAATAATAAATAATTAAACATTACCGTCCTGTGTATGTCGAGGTACACAAAACACACTGGCATTCAGCGGAGGGGGTTGGCGATTGGAATTTAGTTAAAACACCTCGCTGCAGTGTAAGACGCGTACTTTTCTGTGATTTGCATCCTAACTTTTCCATCCTAACTCGCTTACCATATCCGTGACACAGTCTCCACTATTTCGTGATAATACAAAATGAGCTGTACTTCACTGAACTTTTTCGATGTCTGTCAGTCCTACCTCGTGGGGATTCCCTATAGCGCTAGAATTCTCAAGAAGAGAATGGACAAGTGTGTTGTGCGCAGTGAGCCTGATTTGTTCCATCTTCTACGTATTCCAGCAACAAATATTTCTTTGGCGGTCCTTCCCCACAATGTTTTCCACATGACGGTTCCAATTTGAGCTGTTCAACGTCGCTGCTCCTAGATACAATTGAATCGACAACATTTAAATGTGACTGATTCATCGTGTAAGTGAATTTAACAGAATTTTTTTGGTATTCATGTGGAAACCTCATACATTTTATTGATTACGGCCATCAGGTCTTGCATGGTGAAGATGTATTTTTCACACCATTTGACAATTCGCTACGCTCTTCTGAGTACTTAACTAAACGGCAGCATTCCAACAGTCTGCTAAATAGTCTATATACATTTGAAATAGCAGAAGTTCTACATCACATTGTTTTTGGAATCACACGTATCACTTCCGTAGAACTAGGTGACGAACTATCAATCACTGCGAACTGGACTTTCAGACAGGAAATCACGAATCCAATCGCACAGCTGAGACGGTAGTCTATAGACAAGGAGTGTGGCTGGAATCTGCTTATGAAGAATGATATCAAAAGCCTTTTTGGAACACTGTTATTACAAAATCAACTTGAAAGCCCCTGTACACAGTACATTTTGTAAATAAAGTGCCAGCTGTGTCTCACAAGAGTTAAGCTTTTCAAAACCATGACGGTTTGATACCAATAGAGATAAATTACGGGATATTGCATAACATTGGAATGAAATATTTTTTCACAGGACCTACTGTATGTCAATGTCGGTGTATTGGATATGTAACTCAATGGATTAAGTTTATTTCCTTTTGTATGTATTGCAGGGGTCGGTGCCACTTTCCATTCTTCTCCCTCACCATAAATACTACGATAATCCTCATGACGTCGTAGGAAAAGTAATTAAGCCTCTGTATTCTTGATGGGTAAGACGCACTTCCAAATTGTTAGACCACTCAAGAAATGCATTCCCTGTAGAAACATAATCGCCCTGCTACAACTGTGACAGGGTCATGACAAGGTAACCTAACACGTCTGGTGACGTTGTGACGGTTTCGTTACTTTCTGGAATGACAGATTTGTCCTGTGAGGTTTACTTGATATATTCGTGATATACCAATCAAAGGTTCTGAATAAATTCCACATTGGTGTGTCATCAACTTCTAAAATAAATGTTTACAGGCAGGGGAGATTACTTACACGCAGCAGTTACATTGCGAATTATCTGCATCAGCCATCCAAAGGGCATTGTGGAGGCGACGAACGCTGCAGCTGGTCGCTTGCTCCATGAAAATGTTGACACACTGTAAAGACTAAGAGGAAGGAGCTCTCAGGTCCAAAGTGGAACGAGAGTAACATTTTACCTGCTCTGTGACAGAGCTACAAACAGCTATATCGAATTCAGAACGACATGTTTAGAAATTGTCATAATAAGACGTCACGTTACGTTGAGTAACCAGTGGCTCTAGAGGTAAGAAACATAAAATACTGTGGAACAGCTACTGAAAACACACCAATCTCTTAAGTAAATCGTATCACTGGGTACTCTGTTAACTATGTTTCACTGAGAAACCATTCTCACAGACACATCGTCGTCTTTATGTTGTAGTCCGGTAAAGCTACTATGACAAAAGACTTCATGTCTATTTAAGATAGCCATTCGTTGTGTGTCATTATGGCGATACAGCAGTTGTATTAGTGTAGTTCATATTAATTGCGTTTCTGTTAGTTTACTGAACAAATTAGACCCACATGTGAGAGAAACTGTCAACAATATATTCCACTCCGTTATCGACATCCGTCTGATGAAGTGCATTGAGTTTTTCGATCCCACACATATATTCTGAGTCTAGCCACGTTAATAGCGCAATTTTCATCACAAAAAACTAAAACACACAAAATAAAACAAAAACTAACTTTGTCGGTGATTGGTCATTAAGGGCCAACAAAGGTAAAAACTTGCGTGTGCCGGATTAGGACGTGGTGTCACTTTATTAGCCCGCCAAGATCTTTGGTGCTGTCTTCGAGGTTGCATTTATTGCTCTGTGACTGCAAGTCATCTCATTTGTTGGAAACAGTGTCAGCTGTGTCAGACACATTTCAATGGAACAATTCATAAGACAAAACGCATTCTTTGCGCCATAAGATAAATATCGATAACAATACATGCTGTAGATGTATGCGGGCCATCATTTGAGATAATGTTTCTTATGGCTTACACACTATTTTTTTCTAGTGAAGTCACCTTACGGTACTTCAAATAGACATCAGGCCGCACTGCTTTATGTTTACTGTGACCTCCTCAAATCTATTACAGCAAATATTAGGTTCAGTCCTTTGAAAGACCACAGACGACTTCCTTCCGCGTCTTTCCCAGTTCAAAATTCTGCTTTGTTTCTAATGTCATTTTCGACAAACATTGCACCATAGTTCTTCTTCCTTTCTTTTAATCTCAATATGACTACTGAAAGCAAGTGTCGCACCGATGTGAGCTGGTCGTCACACTTGACAGTTACAGAATACACCGTCATTGACAATTACAGAGAATGTGGTGATTCACTTACCTCAGAACGATCGTACTTGAAACGATAAGACTTGATTTTCTCGACAGCACTCAGTCGATACTGGGCACAGGTGTTTCGTAATGCCCCCACTGCTTTCACCCTTTTATTAAACACAAACAGAACACAATGTCACCAATGTTAGACTTTACTCCTTTTCGGACTCCGTTTTCTAAGTCGGAAACGACGCTTCTCATAATGTCAAATATGAGAATTATTGAAGTTGTCATGGCACGAGCTATACTTCAAACTTGAACGAAATAAGATGATAGTTGAATACACTTATAGCAACATGCCATACAACATCGCTATGGAGTATGCTGAAACACAGCGTCATATCATACGCAACATTACATAATGTTTACTTGCTAATTCGAATGCAGAACAGTCCGCTGGAAAGCCGGCCGAAGTGGCCGTGCGGTTAAAGGCGCTGCAGTCTGGAACCGCAAGACCGCTACGGTCGCAGGTTCGAATCCTGCCTCGGACATGGATGTTTGTGATGTCCTTAGGTTACTTAGGTTTAACTAGTTCTAAGTTCTAGGGGACTAATGACCTCAGCAGTTGAGTCCCATAGTGCTCAGAGCCATTTGAACATTGAGTCCGCTGGAAATTACAGGCTCAATGTCCGATGCGTAGCGAGCACTTTGGCAGATTTCGGTTTGTATCAAGCGGCAGGTGGGTGATGGCGCTGAGATTGATCTTACTTTGAAAGACTCACACGAGCACTCTCACAACCAAGTTTCCGGAAGATTTATCTATTACTGGCTCGTCAGAAAATAAACGGAACTGTCTCTGACCTGTCAGACTGATGCTCTTAGCAGACAGACGGAATACGGCTTAAAAAAGAAAGGAAAGCGATGGGTTTGATATCACGGCTTTGAGCTTGCACTGCATGACTTTGACAACTAGACCACGAATAAGTTATTCTCGCAGGCCAAGTGGATGTTAACACTTCTCATACTGTGTGTTGCGTATCCCTTTATGGGAAAAATGATGCTAACACATGTATTATTCCGTGGTTGGTCCGAGTAAGGCTACCTTGTATTGGTTAAGGTGTTGTTTTGATTCATGCTTGGAGTACCAGTTTTTAACTACCACAAACATACCCTTTTCACCTCCAGTAAGGAATGCAGAACTGTGGCGGGTTGTAAATCAACCTTAAACAGACTGCAAAAGAGTTTGATTAGTCAGAAGCATAAATAGCTGCTTGCAGAAACTCTGTCTCTATTAAGCTTTCTAACACTAGTAATGTTACTTCAGTTCACGAACAAGTCGTCATGTGTGGACATAGGACCTTCATTTCCTACTTTAAGTGACCTTGAGATTTTGAAAATATTTGCGCTGGACTGGGATTCGAGGTCCGATACCAACGTTTCTCTTGATTTGCACCCGTTCGGATAATACGTCCCTGACGACGCAAAAATCCTCCAGGTCTCTTTGAATGGCGTGATCATAATTACTAGAGAAAGAAAATTTGATAGTTGACACTTCTTTGTGCCTGATCGACAACAACGATTTGCGTAGGATTGTGTCCTAGACAGCACAGAACTATTCGATGCGTCACCCCTAGCCGAAAATATGCGTACATCGTACTGGTGAACAAACAAACATTTCATCCCTATTCGTAGCTATAAGACAATGGCGAAAGATGTCGCGTCCGAATCCCTGCCAAGCAAGAATCATTTGCATCGTCGTTTCACGTTCCAGCATCAAGCTATTGGTAAACATAATAATGTGTGACATTTGACTGTGCTTAGTTAACAATTCATATAGGTACCGTACTGGGTTCTACTCCCCACCCATCACCAAAACTTTACTTCACTTGCACTTAATTACATACCTGTCATTGTTACTTCTCAGTTGCAATATTAGCTTCATGAGGTTCCCGGTGTAGTGCTAAACATATCGTCATTTGTTTCCACGTTCTGACTTTCTGTCTTGTAAACTGATACTAGTGAACCTTTCAATATTTTACGTCTGTTTATGCATAGTCGAGTGTCGACCAGACACGCGAGCTTTGTTTGTTTAAAATTGGGTTCGAATCGGATGACGATCAACAACTCGTCATGTTATTTAATCACTCTGATACTTCTACAGTATCATTTATTGTAATGAAGTTTGATTTACACGCGGTAGGAACCGTCTCATCTCTAATAACGTGTTTTCTAATATTTATTGAATGATGGTATTGGGTTACATCTGACTGACTGCCAGAAAGAGGCGTTTCTCTAGTGGTCATTGCGTATAATCAAACAACTGTACTGCAGAGGGTTTAGAGGTCCTGGAACACAGCTATGCTATGTCGGTTGCATAGGGTCAGGTGCGGATTACACTTAGAAATTCAGGGGTGGGCCACTTTTTGGGGTGGAGAGTGTACGTACTGTAAAAAATGAAATGATGGTGTGGCGTTGTTGACCGGAAGGCTCCGTCCAGGGATGTACGGCGGCCGGCCTGCATGTCTTACTTCACTTGGCGCCACATTTGGCTACTTGCATGTGGGTGGTAGTGGTGACGATGATGATGAAAATGATGATGATGGAGGCAACAGCACCCTGTCCACGAGCGGAGAAAATAGCCGACCAGGCCGGGAATCGAACCCGAACCCGCTGCATGGTAGGCAAACAAGTTACCATTCAGCATAGAAGGTGGGCCCTACATACGGCGTACGTAGCTGTATCCTGCATTACAATATCACGAGAGGGTGTCAACATCCAGACACTCTTCACTGCACACACCTCACAGTTCCAATTCGTCACGATTCACATGGAGCTCACGCAATCGTATCAATATATGAGGGGCTTTCAATTAAGATATGCAACACATTTTTTCTCTTGGCTCATTTCGGGTGAAAAACTGCGGAATTTGTGTGTTTGATAAAATTCCGATAGGCAGGACTATCCGTAGCCTTCTGCAACAAACGTGCCTTCCAGGCAGAGAGCGGCCAGTGAGTTTCTTCTGGCGGAAGGCAGAGGCCTTCATATGCACTTGAAGATAGTCTACGGCGACCTGTCTGCAAAAAAATGGTTCAAATGGCTCTGAGCACTATGGGACTTAACTTCTGAGGTCATCAGTCCCCCAGAACTTAGAACGACTTAAACCTAACTAACCTAAGGACATCACACACATCCATGCCCGAGGCAGCATTCGAGCCTGCGACCGTAGCAGTCGCGCGGTTCCAGACTGCAGCGCCTAGAACCGCTCGGCCACCACGGCTGGCCCTGTCTGCACAAAGGCTTCGCGAGTAGATGGGCGAGGTGTCTGTCATCATGGCTTCAATGTCTCGGAAACCTCGCCCATCTCCAGCGGGCCCGCAGCTGTGACTCATACAAAGATGCAACGTGGGGACGCTCTTATCCGAGGTGGTCGACGAATCACAAACACCTAGCTTCTCAACCAGACGTCCCTGTTGGTAGTGCTGACGCCGTTTGGGGTAGTCAAAAAGAGTATGCCTCGCTGCCTAACAAAAGACCATACTAGGCAGCGAAGGACCATCTGTGCAGAATTGCATGCGCTTTGCGAAGCTGACCTTGACAATTTTTAGTTTCCAGTTCGGAAGCGTCTGAAAGGACGATTTCAGGTTGTTTGTCGTCACAAAGATTCAAACAAAGTTTTCCTCCGTGCCAACGCAACGTCTCACAAGTCTCTGTACCCGAGAGGCGCCCACAAAACTTCGTTGGAGTCTTCTTCCTCCTCCACCCTTCAACCCGGTCCTTGCACCTTCCGACTTCGGCAGGAAGAAGTACTCGGATGATAGAGAGGTTATTGATGCAAACAACACGTTGGCTCTGACAATGGCCGGTGGAGTGGTAGCATGCGGATATACAAGCTCTCCCAATAAGCTGGCATAAGGTCATCACTCTGTTCTGTAGCTTAAACTGTGGGGAATAATGTGGTGAATTGGGATACTGAATGAAATTAACCTGCTTTCTGGAAAAAAGTGTTGTATTACTTATTGAACGTCCCTCGTGCTCTCCTGCAAAGCAGCAGACCTATCCGCCACTAGTGATGTCTATCACCAAGGAGAACTGTGGTCAGTAATTCCTTACGTGTTCCACAAAGTAGAGCGCACCTGGAAATCATTCTACCGGTAGGGGATAAATGGAGACTTTCCGCGTACACTGGTACATATGCAGATCCAGTTCACAGCACGTGTAGCTCTAGTAGACATCTATAATCAGCCGACATGGATCGACTGTTGCCGCTGTAATAGCAAGCAGCCGTTTAAGAGTGGTCGTAGAGTAGTTAAACACCCACTGTCTATTGAAATTCAAAGACTGAAGTGTCATAGGCAGCAGTCGAACAGTATTCTATATATTAGATAGTTCCTTTCAGTGTGTTAAGTCAGTTATATTACGGGACTCAGAATCAAAAGCCATGAATCTTGCAGAACTCAAAGCTGTGAATTCTACTACATTCTTTCAAGATATGTTTATTACCTGCTTCATATTGTGTTACCTGTATTAACTGTTTTAGGAGTGAAGTCAATTGAACACGTTCCAAGCGTCGAAGACAGTTAATTTCCACAGCGATTAATCTGTGGTAGAGGTTTCTCCTCTCGCTGAGTTGGATACTGGGCGTTGGACGTACTTTACCGAATACAACAGTATGTTCTCTTCATCTGCTATGAAAGTTGAAACAAAAGGTACATTTTATGACCAGTAACCACATAAATTACTCTCTAACGCAACGGCTATTTATAGCTTCATTCCAGAGTGCGACGTGAGCTATTGTTTTAACAAAACCAAGGAATACTCTTAGTCACAATTCATACCATCCATTCTACATATAACTCACAAACACCTAGAGAGGGTTACTTAAAAGGCTGAAAGCCTTATTTCTGTCATTTAATGAAGTGTTCTTTGGAGTAATTTATTCCACAAACCTCTGAAAAACTTTATCGTGGTTATTGACAAACATTATATTTTCACGGTTTTTCTCATGGTGAACTTCCAGTTTTGTGCAAGACAAGTTTAAGCATATTTCTTACTTATTTTTTGACTGACTACTGTTTTTATAATACGAATTTGTCAACTGCGATAAATACTAAATTTGGATTTACATGATTTTTTTCCGGAAGATATTCCAAGTGACTGGCCGTCAGACTTTAAGCGGACACAGTTTTTATCATTATTGTGGTAGTGGTATTTACTGTCCATTAGATTAAAATCTTTTCTGTAGCCTTTATATGTTCCACGACCGTGTGGCGATGTCAGAGTGATTCAACGTCTTAAATAAGTAAATTCCTCAGAAATTGTGGTTTGTATGAGACAAATTGAGGGCGCTAGAGTAGCTGCTACATTAGGAGCGGAAGGCTAGCGAAAGGAACAGGCAGACACGACGTCTGATGTCTACGCGCTCCCTAGGCCTGGGACTGTGCCGTTAGCAAACTGAGCGTTAATTGTAGCAGGGTGCACTGAAGCGGTTAAGCTATTTATCTCAGAGGCCGCAAGGTAGTTGTCGCCAAACTTGTAGTGCGGTTGTGCTGCCGATGCAGATCGCTAGCTTGTTACGAGACCATCAGCAGCGTGAGGCAAAGGAAAACGCAGTGATAATTAACATCGCGCTAACGATTGACCTGCGCCGTCCCCTTAATGATTTTAGCAGAAGGTAATTAAGTAGCTGGTACTTGTTGCGTTTAGTCTTTCGCTATCCACTTCTTTCAAAACAAGCTATAAGCTAGATCCCCAATTCCCTTATCCTTAAAAAATCGCCTTCTACATTGTTTCACAGAATACTGTACTACATCAGTTTGAGACCGATGGCAAGCAGAAGAATTAACGATTTGAGACTGAAGTTTCTTCCAGCGGACACCTTTGCGGAATAATTCTCTGATAATACACCGTGAGTGTTATACTGGCACTATGTTTCGACGTCAGATCGCGACGGCATCTTCAAGTGATCTGATGTGCTGATGTGTTAATGTTAGCGTCGCTATCACCGCAGACATTATGAAAAATGTTGATGCCCTGTCTGAAAAATTACATTAGAAGTTTGCTGGCATATCACCAACGAATAAAATTTGAAAATAGACTGCTCTCCAAGTCGTGAGGCCAGATAAAGTAAAAGCTTAGTGGAAATACGTTAACGGAACTGAGAAAGCCTGTCGGCAGAGGTTTCCCACTCAAGTACAGAAAGCAGTCTCACGCTCCTCATTGGCATGACGAGTGCATCGGAATAATATCTTTGCCCGACGACCAATACGCTGTGCTCCGTTGACAACCGCAAAAGTGGCATACTTTGAGATAGATCCTACAGAATAGGTACTTGATCAACGAGAAGGGAGGTAGGGTGCACTTCTTGAATGACAACACATTGTCTGAGTAGTGACTCAGGACGTGCTGAGGGTTACAAATATTTTAAGACGAAATTCTTATCATCTGGAGGAGTGCAAAAGCTTATCTAACAGAAAACACGAAACAAAGAAATACGAGAGAGAACAGTCAACCAAATAAATAAACAAAAAATAGTTATCAGATAATGAGAAGATTACCAGTGCAAATGTAAGACATTCGAGATTACGTAAGAAATATTGGTGGGAAAAATAAACAAGAATGTAACTTCCTGGCAGCCTTTTACAATTCTCACAAAGCTAGCATGCCCAAACCATTTTCTATGTTCGGGTCGCGTAACGTCGGCAAATTTTGTATTTTTTTTATCCAGTTCTGTTGCAACTTTGACTGTAGTACTTGTTGGTTTCGTTGCTAATGTATTCAAATAGACCGTTCCCAATATATAATTCTACGATATCCTCAACGCTCTGTGTGTCCTTGGGAAATATGTTTGGCCCCGGAGATCACTCAAATGTATTCTTCGTCCTCGGTAAATCAAAGTCTGACCACTGTGCACTGTCTTCTTCGTCTGATTCATCCGAATCAGAATGAGATTTTCACTCTGCAGTGGAGTGTGCGCTGATATGAAACTTTCTGGCAGATTAAAACTGTGTGCCGGACCGACACTACAACTAGGGACCTTTGCCTTTCGCCGGCTTTGTTCGCAGGAGAGCTTCTGTGAAATTTGGAAGGTAGGAGGCGAGGTACTGGCAGAAGTGAAACTGTGAGGACGGGGCGTGAGTCGTCCTTAGGTACCTCAGATTGTAGAGCACTTGCCCGCGAAAGGCAAAGGTCAGGAGTTCGAGTGTCGGTGTGGCACACAGTTGTAATCTGCCAGAAAGTTTCACCTCAGCGCACACTCCACTGCAGAGTGAAAATCTCATTCTGGAGACAAGAATGTGTTCAAAAACGTATGCACGTAATCGGTTGTAGGAGACAGGTAAAAATGAAAATATTGGCAGGAGAACTGAAGGGATGGAGGACGCTATTAATAGCTTAAAAGCTCCAGGAGCCTCCACGAAGATTGCGTTCACCATTCGAACAACAAGCAATCGGGCGTCCCCTGGAAACGACCTAGTCGGCCAATCCTGCAAACACCGGAGCACCAAAACCAAAGATGACAAAACAACTCTCCGAAGAGACTCAAAAAAGGCCTTTATCAAGACCATCACTAGTGACAACTTCCTGCAATATTGAAGGCTTATCTGTAAATAAAGAAATTTTATTATCTGACATGTGCAAACGAAACAACTGTGATGTTTTAGTGTTACAAGAAACACACAGAGCACCTACTAGCCGTAGATCAAAAATACAGGGCATGAAATTAGTTCTTGAGAGACCACACGAAAGGTACGGAAGTGCTATATTTGTGAAACCGAACTTAGACGTACGCTCCTGTGCTCTGACCTGCGAAGAAAACATAGAAATTTTAACTATTGAGCAACATTCATGTGCTGTAACATCCGTGTACAAACCACCCGGTGCGAGGTTCAAATTTACGGAGCCTGGAAATTTCCATTCAAAAAACATGAAAGTTGTACTAGGAGATTTTAACTGTCACGGTCTCGCATGGGGTTATAAAGAGACAAATGACGATGGCGAAATGCTGGAGACCTGGGCAGACCAGACTAAACTGAAATTGATACATGACCCAAAGTTGCCTGCATCATTTAACAGCGGAAGATGGAAACGAGGATATAATCCAGATAACATCTTTGTCTCCGGAAAGGTATCCCTGCAAACTGTAAAGCAAATCGAGGACCCAATTCCAAGATCGCAACACAGAGCAATAACTTGCTGCATTACTGCAGTAATCAAATCAGATGTAATGCCCTTCAAGAGACGCTTCAATTTCAAAAAAGCTCATTGGGAACTTTTCACAGAGGACCTTGATAAGGAGATCCTGGAAATTAAACCAGCGATACAAACATATGAAACTTTTATAGACCTTGTCAAGAAAATCTCTCGTCGGCGCATACCTAGAGGGTGCCGCACCCAGTATATCGCTGGACTCAATGGTAGCAGCAAGGAAGCTCTGAAAAAGTATGAAGAACTGTACAATAAGGACCCCTTCTCGGAGGAAACGATCCAGGCAGGTGAGGTACTGATGTCTGGTATCTCCGAAGCGAGAAAGTAAAAGTGGTGCAACCTCCTACAAGAGACGGACATGAAGCACAGCAGTAGGAAGGCATGGAAACTGGTCAAAAGCCTCAACAACGACCCAACAGAACCACAACCAAATTACAGTGAAGTTACACCTGATCAGATAGCTCACCAACTACTCATGAACGGAAAAACTAAAAGGAAGATCAGGAATGGCAAAATTAAAAGAAAATTGAACGAGGAGATTAGCTTCCTAGTTCACCGCTCTCCATTCAGGAGCTACAAGGTGCCATCAAAGATTTGAAAAACAATAAGGCCGCTGGCCTCGACGATCTGAGATCTGAGCAAATTAAACATTTTGGACCGGGAGTACAAGCATGGATCCTAGAGCTAATGAATAACTGTATTACAACAATGCAAATTCCTAAACTGTGGAGGAAAGCCCGGGTTATTGCGTTACTAAAACCAGGGAAAGACCCAGCTGAAGCTAAAAATTTCCGGCCTGTCTCACTGCTTTGTCATTTATTTAAAGTGCTGGAGCGAATGGTCCTCAAACGCATAGCTGATTATGTGGACAAAGTTCTCATTAACGAACAAGCTGGATTCCGACCAGGAAAATCATGCTGTGGCCAAATCCTGAATCTCACACAGTACATCGAAGACGGCTATCAGAGAGGAGAAGTAACTGGGGTCGCATTCCTGGATCTCAGTGCTGCATATGACATAGTTAACCATAAGTTGCTTACCCAGAAAGTGTATAATGTCACTAAGGACTACACCCTTTCTATGTTCGTGCAATGTATGCTTCAGAACAGACGCTACTATGTAACCTTACAATCTAAAAACAGCCGATGGAGGACACAGAAAAATGGACTTGCACAGGGCAGTGTTTTGGCTCCAATATTATTTAACATCTAAACCAATGATCTTCCCATCAGCCACCAGACACGAATGTTCATATATGCTGATGATGCAGCAGTGGCCACACAGGATAAAACCTTTGAACAAGTGGAGGAGAATCTCACACGAGCCTTAACAGAACTTGCTACCTATTACGACGGCAATAATCTCAAACCAAACCCCAGTAAATCACAAGTATCCGCCTTCCATCTTAGGAGCAAACAAGCCAAACGGAAACTCCGAGTCATGTGGCAAGGGGAAGAGCTGAAACATACAAACAGCCCAAAATACCTGGGAGTAACATTGGACAGAGCACTTACTTTTAAGCAGCACTGTCACAACACTAAAAAAAAGGTCTGTGCCAGGAACAACATACTGCGGAAGCTAACAGGTTCATCGTGGGGAGCTCAACCACATGTTTTGCGCACCACAGGTCTGGTGCTGAGTATCTCAGCTGCGGAATATGCGGCGCCAGTTTGGAGGAACTCTGCCCACGCTAAGCAAGTTGACGTCGCCGTAAACGAAACTGTACGTATTGCCACAGGATGCCTCAAACCAACTCCCACAGACATCATTTACCCCATCATAGGCATAGCACCACCCACTATCCGCAGACAAGTAGCCGCCGAGATCGAAAGATCAAAACAAAAGAATGATCCTCGACACCCGATGTATATGCACCGAAAACAACGTGTCCGGCTGAAATCCCGCAGGAGTTTCATGGAAACTACTGAAGAGCTCGCCACCAAGCCCGTCGCAAGGCGACTATCTCTCTGGGAAGAAATGGTGCCACACTCCACAATGGAACTACTTGAGGAGGGATCTGCAGGATTTCAACTACCTTTTACAACTTGGAGGTCATTAAACCAGCTGCGCACTGGAGTAATTGGGTGCAAATCAAACCTATTTAAATGGGGTTACAGTGATAGCGATAGGTGTGAATGCGGAGCAATACAGGACTTGGACCACCTACTGATCTGCCCAGACATGTCTATGACATGCACTAAAGATGATATTTTGAAAGTCAATGACAAAGCAATCTACGTTGCTAATTACTGGGAAGGGAAGATATAATTGGTGCATCCGGACACGGAAGAAGAAGAAGAAGCTTAAAAGCAAGACAGTTAAAGCCTCCTTTTGTTTTTAACCCTCCTACTACCAGAAATTTTTTTATTATACTGAGTACCACTGGGGTCAATATCACCCCAAGCAATTAACAGGGGCTATACTAGCAGTATTTTGTTT